>NC_045766.1:460000-1781666 GCF_008692025.1 Phocoena sinus
ATAATTTAATGAAGATTAATAACCACCACGTAGTCAGATATTTTAAAGTTTCTATGCCACTATGCAAATATTTTTATGTGTAATTTTTATAGTTTCTTAAAGGTATATTTGACATATACAAACTGCGAACATTTAAATTATACAATTTGATGTTCTGACATATGTATGCACTTGGGAAATCATCACCCCAACAAATACAATAAATATTTGCTTCAAACCCAAAGCTTCTTTTGCAATTCTCCTCCCGTCCCTCCCCACCAACCCATCCCCTATGTTTAGGCAACCAGATTTACTTTCTATCATTATGCATTACTCTGTATTTTCTAAAATATTATACAAATAGAATCATATACTCTGTAATCTCGTGATCTGGCTTCTTTCATTCAGCATAATTATTTCGAGGTTCATCTTTTTTTTTTTTTTTTTTTGCATGTGGGCAATAACTTGTTCTTTTTCTTGTTGAGAAGAGTTTCATTCTATGGATATAACACAATTTGTTTTTCCTTTCAGCTATTGGTAGACAATGGAGTGGATTTCAGTTTTTACTATTACGAATAAAGCTGCTGTGAATGTTTGCGTACAAGTCTTTATAAAAGCGTAGGCTCTCAATTCTCTTGGGTGAAACGCTGAGAGAGGAATAGCTAGGTCATATTATGAGTGTATATTTAACATTTTACGAAATTACCCAACTGTTTTCCAAGTTTGTGGCACCATTTTACAGCCCCATCAGGCGTGTATGAAAGTTCCAGTTGCTCCACACTTTAAGCAACACTTAGTATAGTCAAGTCTTTTTAATTTTAGACATTATAATAGGTATAGTGGTATCTGTTTGTTGTATGAATTTTTAAAAAAGATTTTTTGGATGTGGACCTTTTTCAAAGTCTTTATTGAATTTGTTACAATATTGCTTCTGTTTTATGTTTTGGTTTTTAGGCTGCGAGGCATGTGGGATCTTAGCTGCCTGACCAGGGATCGAACCTGCACCCCCTGCACCGGAAGGCGAAGTCTTAACCAGGGGACCGCCAGGGAAGTCCCCTCTCTTTGTTGTTTTAATTGGCTTTTCTCTAATAACTAATGATTGTGAACCCCTTCTGGGTGATTTTTTTTTGCTATCTGTTTATGTTTAAATCCTTTGCCCATTTTTTGTTTGGGTGTCTTGTTTTGTTATTATTTAGTTTTGAGAGTTCACTATATATTCTGTTTAAAAGTCCTTTCATAGATATGTGATTTGCAAAAACATATCTTTTCACTCTCTTAAGAATGTCTTTCAGAGAGAGAATCCTTACTTTTAATGAAGTCCAGTATATACATTTCTCTTATGGATTGTGATTTTGGTGCATGTAAGAAACCTTTCCCTAACTTAAAGTCACAGAATTTTTCCAGTGTTTCTTTTTATAAGTTCTATAGTTTTGGGTTTTACATTTAGTCTATCATCTACTAGAGTTATTTTTGTGTATGGTTTAAAATAGAAATCAACACTTATTTTTTTGCATTCTTTGTATATCGATTTTGTTTTGCATTTCTGGATGTTAAATTTTTCAGGCCCATTTGTTGAAGAACGTCTCCTTTCTCCACTGAATTGCCTTTGCACCTTTGTCAAAAATCACTAGGTCGTATGTATGCAAGCCTACTTCAGGACTCTATATTTTGCCCTAATGATCTATTTGTCTAAATTTATATGCCAATATCATACTGTCTTGAAATCATGTAGTACAACTTTTCTAACTTTGGCCTTTTTTTTTTTTTGCAAGTTGCTTTAGCTAATCTAGGTCCTCTGCATTTTTATATGAATACTTGAATCAGCTTGTCAATTCTTATTAAAACTTTCTACTGGGCTTTTTTTGGTATTGCACTGAATTGCTAGATAAATTTAAAGAGAAATGACATCTTAAACATATTAAGTCTTCTAATCCTCAAACAAGGTAAATCTCTCCATTTGCTTAAATCTTCTTTGTTTTCTTACAGCAATGTTTGTAGTTTTCCATGTATAGGTCTTACATATATCACATTTATCCGTATTTCACATGGTGATGGTATTGCAATCGCTAGTATATATTAAATAATTTTAGTATAGTGATCTTGATCCAGCAGATTAGCTAAATTCATACATTGGGCCTCGTATCTTTTTTTTTTTTTTCTGCGGTACGCGGGGCCTCTGACTGTGGTGGCCTCTCCCGTTGCGGAGCACAGGCTCCGGACGCGCAGGCTCAGCGGCCATGGCTCACGGGCACAGCCGCTCCGCGGCGTGTGGGATCTTCCCAGACCGGGTCACGAACCCGCGTCTCCTGCATCGGCAGGCGGACTCTCAACCACTGCGCCACCAGGGAAGCCCGAGTCTCGTGTCTTGTTTGTAGAATCTTTAAGATTTTCTTCAGAATTAATCATGCCATCTGTGAATAAAGAGTTTTTCAATTTCCTTTTCAACCAGGATGCCTTTAAATTTTAAAACTAATAATTTTAGATTTATGGAAGAGTTGCAAAGATTATATAAAGTGTTACTCTTTATCCTTTACCTACCTTCCTCTAATGTTGACATGTTACATCCGTGATGCATTTATCAAAAGTAAGAAATTAACCACGGTACAATACTATCAACTAAACTAGATAGTGTTATAAAATGTTCCTCTTAGTCTTTGATAATATTGCTTATTGAAGAGTCGACTGGCACTGACATTAATGACGTCATTCTTATAATGTGTGTTTGTATGGTATATACTTTCTATTCTCAAAGTTTACCTCTGTGAATATCTTTAAAATGCATTTTATATAGAAACTATATAGTTGAGTTTTGCTTTTTAACCTAATCTGATAATCTCTGCTTTTATCTGGACTATTGGGTGACCTACATTGATATCTATATAAAAATGTAGATGAAGGGTTAGAAGTTGGTTTTATACCCAGGATTTTACTATTTTTTTTCTATTTGTTCCATGTTTCTTCCCAGTCTTTTTCGTCTTCTTTTGAGTTATTATTTATTGTTAGTAGTCCATTTCACCCTCTCTGTTGCTTATCAGCTACATGTCATTTAAAAAAAATGATTTAATTGTTGCTAAGAGTTTATAATGTACAATGTATTTCTTTTGCTATTGTAGATACCTTCATATAATAAATAGTGTGTCATTTCACTTATGAGACTCATATTGCAATGAACCCGATCCTGTCACCTCTCCAATGTTTTGTTTAATAGTTTTCATAGGTTTTACTTATATACATATTATAATCCCACAGTATGTTGCTATTCGTCGCTATTATTTTTGATTTAACCAAATATCTTTCTTTCTTTCTTTCTTAGGAAGACTTCAATTTACTGAAGCTTTTTGTGACTTAAAAATAGACAAGGGCTTCCCTGGTGGTGCAGTGGCTGAGAGTCCGCCTGCCGATGCAGGGCACACGGGCTCGTGCCCCGGTCCAGGAAGATCCCACATGCCGCGGAGCGGCTGGGCACGTGAGCCATGGCCGCTGAGCCTGCGCATCCAGAGCCTGTGCTCCGCGACTGGGGACGCCACAACAGTGAGAGGCCCGCGAACCGCCGAAATATATATATATATAGTAACTAAAAATCTCGTCTTTGCAGGAAGAATATCAAGTCAGCACACTGAGTGAAGCCTGTTTCAGGGTAAGAGTTAAATATTCAGCACATTTTCAGGCAATGGGAAGATTATCATATCATCTGAATACATCTTATGATTACAATTGATCAGGAGCCATTTATGGAAATTGTTCATAAATCTTTAAACGTACCGCCTGGAAACATTTCTAAAGAGCTTTTAATACTTTCCAGTAGAGGTCCATTGGTGTGTTTTTCTGCAATCATGCTCTGGACATTGAAGAAGTTGAAAACTTCAGTGCAGACCGACTAATCTTATTAACAAAGAAATCCATTGCTTTCTAGCTTTTTGTTTTATTTAATATTTCTTTATTCTAGGCCCATCGTGTTCATTTTGCTTAAATGAGTCTCCAAATATGGAATTCCTGCTGGACTCTTTCCAATTTGCCCACCATTCTAATCTTGCTAAGCTCTGTCCACCTGGGGTCTCTGAGTCAGGGCCCTGCTGGCAAATCTGCCTCATGGCTTGTCTATAACAGGGGTAGAATGGAGCAGAATTTGCCAAGGGCAAACTGGAAAATTGTCATGATCAGTTCTCACAATCTTAAGATCACTTTAAAATTATTTCATTCTATCACCTCTCTACTGAAATATTTCGCTTTCCAGAGAGCCTTACGGGTGGCCAAAATGCAAGCTCTGTACTACAAAGTTGCAGAAGTACATAGCACAGTTACAAATTCCTGCAGCTCTCACATGTAGAGTCTAGTGGAACAGAGCTCCTATGGGGACAACGCAGACCTTCCCATTAATGAAATGCCGGAGTCTTCTGATTCAATACCTTCCTTTCAGTGTAAACTTTAGGTCATTCCAAGTTGAACACTTTATCAGGTCTCTGAAACCTGTAAATGGTCTTTTTTGGGGAAGACCATGACTTTTCAGAGAAGATGGCTGTGCTTTCATGTGTCGTCTCCCTTCCATTTTTTATTCCAAGATGGTATTTGGTATCTGGAGAGTGAGAAGAGAGGGGTCACTAGGGTGACATCATGGTTGGAGACGTCATGGAGGAGCTGTCCCTGCAATGCTGCCCAACTTCTGCTTCCTCGGGCATCTTTCTGAGGAGAAGTCCCCTGACTGGTGTCTTACGTGACAGATGTCCTATTGCCATTTGCACCTAAAGTTGGCAGGTAGATCTCTCTCATCTGGGTCAAGGGGCTTCCTCACGGTCTCAATCTCTTCTGTTCTTTTTTTAAAAAATTTTATTGGAATATAGTTAATTTATACACAATGTTGCGTTAGTTTCAGGTGTACAGCAAAGTGATTCAGTTATACATATATGTTCTTTTCCAGATTCTTTCCCATATAGGTTATTACAGAATACTGAGTAGAGTCCTCTGTGCTCTACAGTAGGTCTTGTTGGTTATCTATCTTATATATAGTAGTGTGTGTATGTTAATCCCAAGCTCCTAATTTATCCATCCCCCCATCCCCACACACACACATTTCCCCTTTGGTAACCATAAATTTGTTTTTGAAATCTGTGAGTCTGTGTCTGTTTTGTAAATAAGTCCATTAGTATCATTTTCTTAGATTCTACACATAAGTGACATCATATGGTATCTGTCTTTCTCTTTCTGACTTATTTTGCTTAGTATGATAATCTCTAGTTGCATCCATGTTGCTGCAAATGGCATTATTTCATTCATTTTATGGCTGAGTAATATTCCATTGTATGTATGTACCCCATCTTCATCCGTTCATCTGTTGTTGGACACAGGTTTCTTCCGTGTCCTGGCTACTGTAAATAGTGCTGCAATCAACACTGGGGTGCCTGTATCTTTTTTGAATTATGGTTTTCTCCACATATACACCCAGGAGTGGGATTGCTCTTCTGTTCTAATCAGTGTCATTAAGGCATCTGATATCTGCTCATTCCAGCCAGGCCTTGGTCTGGGTGTTCCACACTATAGACTCCTGGCCTCTTCCTGGGGAGGCCCCAAGGCAGAGACACCTGTATCCAGCTAAGCATCCTAGTTGTCTGCATCGGGGACCAGTGAAAATTTCTGAATCTAAAATCAGGCCATAGCACAGTAGCTCTCAACTTTAGAGCACAGGAAGCGTCTGGAAGATTTGTGGAAACAGCTTGCTGGGCCCCATTCTCAGAGGTTCTGATTCGGTAGGTCTGAGGTGGGGTCCAAGATCTGCATCTCTGACACTTTCCCAGAGGATGTTGGTGCCGGTGCTGACATTAAGGAGGATGCTGCTTTGGGCACCACTGGCCATAGGAGAACTCAGCCCAGCTGAGGGAAGCTGAGTTGTGGGGGATTCCAAGTCTACCTTAATATGGCTCGATATGGTTAATGAAAGCCTACAGGATTGTTACCTTTTGGAATTCCTAAAATGATTTTTTAAAACAGCCCATCTGGGCTTCCCTGGTGGCGCAGTGGTTGAGAGTCCGCCTGCCAATGCAGGGGACGCGGGTTCGTGCCCCGTTCCGGGAAGATCCCGCATGCCGCGGAGCGGCTGGGCCCGTGAGCCATGGCCGCGGAGCCTGTGCGTCCGGAGCCTGCGCGTCCGGAGCCTGTGCTCCACAACGGGAGAGGCCGCAACAGTGAGAGGCCCGCGTACCGGGGAAAAAAACAACAACAAAAAAAAAAACCAGCCCATCTTTGGTGTTCCCCTTATCTAACACCCCAGGGGCTCTCTGGCTGTTCATATTTCCCACCTCCACCCTATGTCCTTACATCTTTTCATCCCTTTACAATCCTTTGGAACCAAAATAAATGCATGTGGTTTTCCCATGTCAACTAAAAAAAAATGGGCACAACCTAAAAGTTGAGAGTTATGCTTGATTCAGAGGACATACTAAAGACTTCAAGCCCAGGAGGCGAGGCAGCATCTCAAGTAACCCTGAGAGAATTGGTCTGAGAAGGCGAGGTGGGAGCTAGCATATATAGGAGTTTTGCAACAAAAGGCAGGTAGGAGGAACAAAAGACTACTTTTTATAAAAGAAAACTGGACATCTCAAGTTAGGGAATTAGCACTTTTCTCTGTGTGGGAAGATGCAAGAGGCTAGGCTCACTTAAATCATTCCTTTGATATGCACCTCAGCTAACTGGGGCCAGTATCCTATATTTTCAAATCCTGAGTTTCCTCAGGGCTCACCATGGGGAGGTGGCTGCAGTCTGATGGTTGCTGATGGCAGGTGTTCTCTGTTTCCTTTCTGAGTTTCCTCAGGGCCCGCCGGCTCACACTGGGGGGCTGCAATGGCTGATGACTGTGACATCCTTTGTTTACTGATATGGCAGGAAATATTTTATTTCTCACCCATCTCCTACATGCATATTTTTCCACCCTAGGCAACAAGCAAAATAGCACATTTGCCGTAGAGCAAGGCAGGGTATTTTCTTTACACATTACGAAGGACCTGGTTCTAGAAATGCTCGAGATATTTGGAAAACTCTGTCTTTCTAAACAAAGCCTGGCTTTAAAACTGTCTTTCTGAAGGATCATATTTTGGTCCATCTAATGACTGACTCCTTCTTTCAAAAGGTGAATGTAATGTTTCTCTTTGCATCCCTCTCTGCTTCCTGCGCCCCTTTCTCTATAGTTGCAGGCAGGTGGATCTCTCAGTTTAGCTAAGGGAAAGGTTATGGCCATGAAATTACAAAGTACAGAGGTCATTAATATTTTTGCTAAATTACCTTTAATATGGATACTGTGCCTTAAGATCCTCATTCTAATTCTTTATTTGAGGGACTGGTGGCCAAAGATCTCAAATTACAGAACATGTTGCATACTATAAAGTAGAAAGCAAATCTATCCCTAGTGCTAAAACAGTGTTTAAATTACTTAATTAAACGTTATGCAACCAAAAATCCCCGTTTACTGTAATTATTTTCAAATATTCACCTTTGTGCCAATAGCTATATTTTGCCAGGTTGTAAAGACAAAGCAAGTTGGCAAGATGACAAGAAACCTGTCGCTGGCAGCACAGAGAATCTTTCTGTTGCCAATTTCATGGGCAGGTGCCTGGGATTTGATAAGACGAGAGAGGAAAATTTATTTGTTGCTATGATTCGGGAATGTTATAGAAAACAACTCTGTGCTACTTTCACGTTCATGACCACAAATCTATGCTGGTGAAATTTTTAGGGAGGTATGCAGTCTCAGAGGGCCTACCCCCATACTACAACTCTCCAAATCTGGAGAAAAAAATATGGCTTGGCCACACTCCAACTTGCTTCAGGCTGAAACTGCAGAAATGCATCTCTCGGAGGGCTCTGAAGAGCTCCAGTTCTTTATGTCTCAGTGCAGAAAAAATTCAGCAAGAGGCAAAGTGATAGACAAGAAACGATTTATTAGAATAGGATGCTTGTGAAGTTTACAAGTGGGTGGGCAGGAGGGTGCTGCCCTAAGAACTTAGCGGGTTGCAGTTTTATAATCAAAGGAAAAATGGGGAGGGGGGAAGACCACCTTCTTCCTCATTCTTATTTATTTATTTATTTATTTGTGCGGTACGTGGGGCTCTCACTGTTGTGGGCTCTCCCATTGCGGAGCACAGGCTCCGGACATGCAGGCTCAGCGGTCATGGCTCACGGGCCCAGCCGCTCCGTGGCACGTGGGATCTTCCCGGACCAGGGCACGAACCCGTGTCCCCTGCATCAGCAGGCAGACTCTCAACCACTGCGCCACCAGGGAAGCCGTTTTCCTCATTCTTGAGGAGATGTCAAGCTTCCGTCGTCAGGCAGGGGAGTTTTCTTGTTCCTACATGGTCAAGCCAGAACTGTCATGGCACAATGGAAATGAGCAAAAAGGTGATAACATATACCAAAAATGGTAAATCATCTCAGGTTTTAGAATAATGTCACCTTTTCCTTATATTTTTGTTTTTAGTGTACGCAGAGGAGGGTGTCCTAGCAACCATTAACTTACTGAGCTCACTGGGCAAGATGTGGGTCTCATGACACCATTGTTTTATTGTTTTGGAGCACATCTCATGCTTCTGTTGTGTGGTTCTGTTGCTAAGCAGGTCTTCTTGGTTTTGTGGTTAAGCAAACCTGCTTTCTTGAGTGACCGTTCACTTACAGGGTCTCCCATACTTCTTTACTTACAATCCCCTAGTGGGATTAACTATCTAATCACCTACTTTGTCCCTTTTCTCTGTCCCTTTCAAGCTCAGCAGAGAACCTAGCAAAATGAACAGAGCTCTGTGTGTGTGTGCCTGTGTGTGTGTATGTGTGTGTGAGGGGGCTTTCAAAACCACAAGTCCACAGAAGCTCTTTCTACGACTTATACAGGGCCTACCTCTTAGGATCCTTACTAAACACCCAACATATGTGTCCCCAAATATTCCCCACATCTTTTGGGCTGCTCCATAAAAGAAATTAGCTATGAGGATGGAAGTACTTGGCTTTGGGTGTCTTAAGGTAGAGAATGCTCTACTCCTTCCCCAGTTATAGCCAAGATTTTGTTGTCAAACAACGCTGCATCTAGAAATTCAGGTCAACACGTATTATCATTTACAAGATCTTCTGGTTCTGTTTCCTACGTTTCTGTGCTTATAGGGATGTCCCCTGCCCCTTCAGGAAGCCGCTTCCTATTAACTGCTAGCTTTGCAGTTTAGATCACAAACATCTCCAAGACGCAATGGGGCCTACAGGAAGACTGAAAGTCCATCAGGCACAGACCTGGGGATGTTCTCCAAGGCAGTGACTGCGTTTGGGATCCTTGGACTCTAAGTCAGGGTGGGGGGAATATATTTGCTACACATGGAGATTTCGTCCTACAAGTCTGCAGAAATCCATTAGTGAACAACCAGTCACAACATATTACCTTGTATGAAGAACTGAGTAAAGTCCCTAAAACAAGATCTAGTGAAGCTAAAGCTTCATAAGTGATGCCTATACTAACGCCATCCTAGCTGAAGCTAATTTGAATACTTCCAATAACATGCCAGGGAAGAATTATACGTACAAACCAGCTTTTAATTAAGAGGAATAGAGCCTATGTGTGCTTGGCTGGTTGGTGTTCTTTTAGTTTTCTTAATGTAGAGTAGGTTGTGTCAGCATTTAAATGGCTTCTGATTAATAAGTACTTGTTTCAAGGCCACAGAGACTGAAATGAGGATAAACACATATTAACAGAGTGGGAACAATAATGAAAGCAAATAAGTGCCCTGGTTTAGCATGCATACTATAAGTGATTCTAAATGCATGGAAATGCAGTTATTAAACCAGAATGAAGGAGTGTGGGCCTATTTCATTGAAGTAATTAAACACTCAATACGTTTTTGGATCATTTTAGGCAATTGGAAATGGGAGGGGAAATGTCCAACAGGCCTAATGCATGGTGGACGACTTGACTTCCTGACATCAGTGGACACAGCAGCTGAGGCCTGAGGCCCATTTGCTACGGAAAATACGTGGTCTGTTGACTTGGGGGCTGAAGTGCGAAGAGGGTTCAAACAGATGGCATCAGAGCCAATGTTTTCTTAAAATTGCTGCATGATTTTGGTACCATATTAACAATAACAACAGCAATCATACTAGTGAAGCCTGACTGAGCACTTAGTACATGTCAGGCACTATTGTAGGCTGGTAATAGGTTTTATCTCATTTGAGCTTGAACACAAGTTCTGTCATCATGTGGTAAGAAGTATTCTGACATCATTCTGACCATGGTAACACTGCCTTCTGATCCCCCACATCCGAGGTGCTTTCTCATCCCTTGGCACTCCATGGCCACTTTTCCTGTGATGCCTCGTCACTTGTAGCATTACCTTTCGTTCACCCCTCTCTGGCCCCCTCAGTATGAGAACACAGGCTGACTGATCTTGTTTCATCGTACTAACCGCTGTATCTCCATAGTGCCTAGATCACTTGTGAGGTTCTCCCCCTCCATGTATTTGTAGAATACGGATTTGAGCCAATTAAGAAATACTATGTAGCTATTTTTTTTTTCTTCTCAAATAATAGTTCAGGATTTGTTTTAAATATTCATTACTTGTTGATGAAAATTCAGAGTATCTATTTATAAAACAGCATGTAAAATTTGTTACCAATTTGTAAAAATCATGTAAGTATATATATATGAAGTATATATATGAAGTGTATATATATATATGAAGTATATATATGAAGATGAGTAGATTAGAATATACACCAGTCTTAAAAGGGATCATCTCTGGACAGGAAGATGACTGGTAACCTTTATGCCTATTTTCTAAAACAATATGTTATAAGGCTATAGTAAATGTTGACTGTTAAAAGACTTATTGATCTGAATATAATCATGATTTTGTTCAATTACTTTTGCTGAATATTTGACTGCAAGGAGGATAAATAGAAAAAGAAAAAAACCTGACATCCAATAAGTGTTTCATAAAAATTTCTAAGTGGGGAGTTTATCCTTTGGAAAATCCGAGTTTCACTGTTTAAAAGTTAAGCAAAGTATTACCAGGCTTTCTTCCATTTCTGTCTTTCACAAAGGCGTATTCCACTGCTTGACGCTAAAACTAAGGTTTGGGAATATTAGGACTCTTTGGCAATCCACATATGGAACCTTGCTTAAAGATACCAGGCCAGGGACTTCCCTGGTGGCACAGTGGTTAAGAATCAGCTTGCCAAGGCAGGGGACACGGGTTCGAGCCCTGGTCCGGTAAGATCCCACATGCCGTGGGGCAACTAAGCCCGTGCGCCACAACTACTGAAGCCTGCGTGCCTAGAGCCCGTGCTGCACAACAAGAGAAGCCAGTGCAATAAGCCCGTGCACCGCAACGAAGAGTAGACCCCGCGCAGCAACAAAGACCCAACGCAGCCAAAAATAGATAAATAAATAAATAAATGTATTCTAAAAAAAGATACCAGGCCAAAGAAGCTTTTCTTGGACACCTCTACTCTCCTGAGGCACACTGTAAAAGTTTGGCATCATGAATCATAGTTACTCTAAATAACCTTGCTTTGAACAATTTGGAGTAGTCAGGATTCTTTAGAACCATCCTTGTCGAGGTCCTTATTGATCAAAGAGTTTCCTCCCCTTCAAAGCTATGTAGCTGCTATGAAGTAAACATTTCTAACAGAAGTCAGCTAAAGTCTGTGCAGAATTATTTAAGACTCAGCTAATGCCAACACAGCGAATTCTGAAGCAGGTTTTAAATCTATAGAAATCAGAGGAGGTTTCTCTCGTGCTCCTATAGTTAAGTAAAACTGCTATTCTTTCTGCCTTATGGCTGCAGTAGTAATTCTTTGCTTAGTCACTTCATAAAAGGTTTCAACTGTCCATGTAACTAACAATGGATAAGACGACAGTTACAGGAGAAATCTAACCTGAAAGGTGAAACCACTTTGCCATAGAACAATTTTCTGTTTGGTGAAACTAGCCAGGTATGCACTGCCTGGATTAAGTCACCTTCCACAGACGCTTGGAAAATCTGACTTTATCAGACTGGAATTTTTGTTATTCCCAATCTACTGATTAAGGTTTATTTAATTTTTATATCACCACCAAGCTTCCTGCAATTTTACATATTTATTCTACTTGATCACAAATTGTCCAAATTCTCCTTTTCAATGGAGTTGAGGAACAGAAAGGGCTTCCATAATTTTATCTTCAACATAAATACATCTAAATAGTACAATCTAAAGCTTCTTCGAATACTTCGTTAATGCTAAAAGAATGAAGGAAAATATAGACAATATTTTTAAAATTCATTTTTACTATACTTCATTCTACAAATGACGGATGCTCATTGTAGAAAAAGCTGAACAAACAGAAGCAAAATTTAATATAAAACCAACTCATATTTTTACTATATTGAAATAACCACTGCTAACATTTGGTGTATACGCTTTTAGATTTTTTCCCCCATTTTGTAGATAGATGTATGCAAAATAATTTTATACTACAATTTGTGTTTTATTTCTTTGCAACATAGAAAAATCATCTATGTTATAAATGTAATTCTACATGTAATGCAATAAACATATTCCATTATTTGATAGTAGCACAACTAAATAATCCCTTATGTTTTGGAGTTGAAAATATTTTCAACTATTTATAATTATAAATATTATTTATAGTAAATAATACTGGTGAATATCCTTTCACTAAGTTCTCAATCACTGCCTTAGGTTACCTGTTTATAAATGTAATTTCTTGCTCAAGAGGGTTTCACATTTTAAAGCTTCTCTGATTTATTGCCAGGTTACCATTCAAACAAATGACACTGATTTTTATGTCAACACCATTTATGAGAGAGCCATTTCTCTAAACCTTCTGCAACACTTAGTATTATCACTCTTAACTTTTACATATCATAATATAAAAATAAAAACTGAGTGTCTTGAATTTCTTTAAGTATTAGTGAAGTTGAAAATTTTTCATTTATTTATAATTAAATTGTATGTATTATTTTGTGAACTGCCTTTCTTACTGGTATTTTTTTTTTTTTAGTTTTATTTTATTTATTTATTTTTTTGCGGTACGCGGGCCTCTCACTGTTGCAGCCTCTCCCGTTGCGGAGCACAGGCTCCGGACGCGCAGGCTCAGCAGCCATGGCTCACGGGCCCAGCCGCTCCGCGGCACGTGGGATCCTCCCGGACCGGGGCACGAACCCGCGTCCCCTGCATCGGCAGGCGGTCTCTCAACCACTGCGCCACCAGGGAAGCCCGTGTTTTATTTTATTTTATTTTTTATACAGCGGGTTCTTATTAGTCATCCGTTTTATACACATCAGTGTATACATGTCAATCAATCCCAATCGCCCAATTCATCCCACCACCATCCCCCACCGCCACTTTCCCCGCTTGATGTCCATACGTTTGTTCTCTACATCTGTGTCTCTATTTCTGCCTTGCAAACTGGTTCATCTGTACCATTTTTCTAGGTTCCACATATATGCGTTAATATACGATATTTGTTTTTCTCTTTCTGACTTACTTCACTCTGTATGACAGTCTCTAGATCCATCCACGTCTAAACAAATGACCCAATTTCATTCCTTTTTATGGCTGAGTAATATTCCATTGTATATATGTACCACATCTTCTTTATCCACTCGTCTGTCGACGGGCATTTTGGTTGCTTCCATAACCTGGTATTTTTTCTTTCTTACTGGTATTTTTTACTTGTGGCAACTTTGTTTATATTTATTTTGAAGTAGTTATATATTTAGGATATGAATACCTTTCTTGCCATACATGAAACTAGTACTTTTCCAAATTTTCATTTATGTTGAGTCTTATTAGTTTTTAAATACCACTTTTTAAAGTTCTTACACACCAAGCTAACTCGAAAAGTTGTTAAAATTGTTCATAGAAATATTAGGCTGGATAATAACCAAAGTCTAACGACATTTTTCTCCAGTTTTCTGGGAAAACTCCAGCTCCACCCTGAGAGATTTATATCTGGGCCTTTACTTTGCAATTTCAAAAAATAATAGTATAACAACAGTCATAAGTAATGTTTGACCCTGTCACTCAAGGTCTGTTATCAATAAGACAAGAAGATTTCTCCAAACTGTTTTTTGTTTTGTATTTCTTCAAAGAATACTCACAGTTTTGATGAATCTAGCCAACAGGTGGGTATCATAATAGTACTTTTTTTTTTCCACTTCAGTGAATCCTTTGTTCCATATTTTGTTCTACCAACCAAAGGATCTTGCCACATAGAACCACAGTCAAGGCACAAAGGTAAGAGGAGAGTCTGGACAAAGTCCTGTTGAGGTGGTAGGGGGAGCTGAAATGCCCTTAATAAACTGCAGTTTCTTGTCTCAATCTTCTGTGAACCCCTGATTACCCAAGGAGCAAGATAAGCCACTCATTTTAGTTTGGTTTCAATCTAGCCTCCCCTGTAAAACCGAGGAGAATTCTGACAAGACATTGGTTTGCAGACATCTGACTAATGGCAGTGGTTTAGAATCATGTCTACTTTCTGTCAAAGACGGAAGCTCTTGAATAGAGGTGTAAACGAGGTCCAATTTAAACATGAAAGCTTCTAAAGACTTGGAATCCTCAATGAACTTAGTGAGCAGTGTCACGTGGCCCAGAGAGAGTGAAGCTCGCTGTGTGGTCCAACCTCTCTGAGGTGCCCCCGTGTTTCTGTAACACAGAGCAGTTTTCTCTCCTAGGACAGTATGTTACACACACAACGCTTGGGATCTCTGTTGTTCTTTAGCAAGGTGTTCACAAAAATATACGCCAGTCACCTCCTCTTGACAACTATCAGGAAAAAGGAAAATGAGGCCAAATGGACACATGTTCTGAGAGTTCCAATGGTATCGGCTTATGTTTGTTATTTTTTTTGGAGGGGGGAAAGGGGTCCTTTTGGACCTTTAGGGCATCCACTGAAAGCGATGTGTCTCACTGTTAAAATGCATACATGCACAAAGAGGAAATATTTTGCACATCAATTGTGGAGGTACAGACTTCCATCTGAAGTCCACCTATAGGTTCCCAAAGGGATTAGGACTTTCTATTCTACATAGTGTGATTTCTTATACTTACCTGAGGGCCTGAGAAGCAGCAGGAAAGAGCTACATTGAGCAGAAGACCACCAGCTTGATTCCAAATGTTAGACTGATATGAATCACATCACTCGTAACTTTGCCAGTAGAATGCCTTCCTCTTTCAAAAAAACTGTTGAAGACCAGAATGGACAGCTGGTCCATGTTATTCCGGGGGGCGTTGACCAAGCACTGTGGGTACACCATTGTACAATAAACGGTCTACTCATGTCCATCACCCGGAGAAAAGCCAGGCTTCCTCCAGATGCAGGTGCTGAGTGCTCGCTCACACACTGCCTGCTGTTCTTTGAGAAGCGCTGACCTGACAGTGAGAAATCAAACGCGTCCTCTTCTTCTGAACCACACACGGTTTTCTCTCTCCCTTCCTCTCTCTGTCACTGCCCACTTTCACTCTTGCTGTTATCACTCAACTCTGATACATACATGGATGACAGCCAACATCATAAAAGGTGGCTTAAAATTCATATTGTATTTGCTGACCACATACCCAATGAGAATTTTAAAAATCATATTAATCAGGGTGTAAGATGAGATAGTTTCCCTGACAATCTGGGTTTTCTATTGGGAATAGATACACACACACACACACACACACACACACACACACACACACATTTGCTGGCAATCTTTGGCATTCCTTGACTTATAGAAGCATCTCTACCTTTGTCTTTATAAGGAGTTCTCCCTGTGCGCTTGTCTCTTGTGTCCAAATTTCTCTTTTTTATAAGGATACTACTTATAGTGGATTAGGGCCCACCCTAATGACCTCATCTTCATTTAACTAATTATATTTGCAATGACCATATTTTCAAATAAGGTCATATTCTGAGTACTGAGAGAGTGTTGGTCACCCCTCAGTAAAATTTCCAGTAGTGAGATTTCTGCCTGTGTTTCAGACAGATTCTGGTAATGATAGCTGTCTAAGAGACCATCTAGAAAAAAAGGCTTCAGCCATCTTTGTTAAATGAACCCAGCTCCACAGCGGTGGAGCCTCTGTAGTTTGCAGGTTGAAGGGTACGTCTTTGTGCACGGGATGGCAAGTCACTTGAATTCTGGCTAAGAATTTAGGAAGTGAAACCCACTGTGTCTATAAAAAACATCATCCCACTCCATAGGTCCACTTCATTCTTGTTACCGTTGCTACTCCTACCAATATTGCCTGTGTCCTGTTAACAAATCCTGTGGTCTCTGGGAACAATCAGGACATCAACCTCTAATAAATATCACACTGTCATATTCAGGATCTGAAACAGGATGAAGACACAGATGCTGAAGGAGCAGGCTGGTGGGCCAGTGTGTTTGTCAATTCTAAGTTATTTAAGCCTAAAATATCCTAGCTCCCTTCATAACCTATTCTAGGTCTACCTTTGTGAAGGTTTTAAGCCTTTTTGAATCTACTTATATATTCTCTCGTCATTAGCTCTTCAACAGAAGGACCCTGTAAGTTCATCATCCGCTAAATGAAACACAGCTGCTATTTACTGTCCTGAAAGCAACTTTACCAAGTTCAAAGTGGTGGCTTTTTCACATGTCAGAAAATGAAATATGTTATAAACCGTCATTTATCTAGGCAGATTCGGGCTGATGTGTAGAGACAGTTGGTAGTCCTAAGACTATAAAATCAAAGGTATGGGAATCTTCTGACTGCTCCCTTATCTTTAGATAAAGCAAAGGACTCTTGATCTATAGCAATTAATATCTCCTGATAAGACATTCCTAAATTAAACAAATCACTCACCTTTATCAGAAAATGAAGATGACTGGGGTATCCTTTAACAAATTGCTTTTCTCTCTCTCTCTCTCTCTCTCTCTCTCTCTCTCTCTCACACACACATACACACACACACACACACACACACTCACACACACAGGGCTTCCTAGTTTCCTGGACGAAGATTTTTTTTTCTTACCTTGTGGAACACTTTGTGCCTTTGTCTCATCACAGCACCACGTGTACTTATGACGAAAAGCTGAGAGGGAAGGCTGGTTTCTCAAAGACTCATTGTATTTCTTCACAGAGTTGTATTTTAACAAGAGAGAGAGAAAGAAAAAAGAAGAAACATTTTCAAGTGAGGAGAGAAATGACTTTGAAGTAGCCTTGGTATTCAAAACCAGAAGGGGGTGTGTGTCTCCAGTTCAGCGTCCTCCCTTCCAGTCCTTCATGCCCAGGTTTCCATCTTGGCAGAACCAAGATGACTAGATGATTTAAAAGACTGAGCGCTGGGACGGTCTTTAGAAGCCTTTTAGCATTTTCTTCGGTAATTGCTTCATTGTACATGACACAGAAGCAAGAAGCCTTTTGAGGAGAAATCATTTGTTCCTGTACCTTCCTCCTACCCCTAAATTCTTATTATTGGAATCTTTTTTTTTTTTTTTTTTTTTTTTGCGGTACATGGGCCTCTCACTGTTGTGGCCTCTCCCGTTGCGGAGCACAGGCTCTGGACGCGCAGGCTCAGCGGCCATGGCTCACAGGCCCAGCCACTCCGCGGCATGCGGGATCTTCCCGGACCAGGGCACGAACCCGTGTCCCCTGCATCGGCAGGCAGACTCCCAAGCACTGCGCCACCAGGGAAGCCCTGGAATCTTGTTAAGAGATAACCAGGATTATTCAGTTCACATGAGAAGACTTTTCCTCTCTGGACATCAACTCTTTGAGGCGTCTTGCTCTTTTTTCAAACAAAGACTGTGAGAAAGAAAGAGCAGGCATTCTGGGCCTTTTACTAACATAAGTAAAATTAAGCTAAGACTGTTTGAAATCTAAGTACATATTACTAAAAGTAGAGCCTATGCTTAACAAGTGGTGGAACAGCATTATAAAGAGAAAACTTGGAGAAAAGCTTTATTCATTTATTGCCCACTGAAAAATATTACCACACTAAGTGGTTTCTTCTTTTAAAGTTTTTTTCTATTAAAATAGAGTTGATTTATAATATTAGTTTGAGGTGTACAGCATAGTGATTTGATATTTTTATAGATTATACTCCATTTAAAATTGTTATTAAATTTTGGGTATACTCCCTATATTGTACAATATATCACTGTAGCTTATTTATTTTATACATAGTAGTTTGTGCCTCTTAATCCCCCTCCCCTATCTTGCCCCCCCCCCCACCGGTAACCACTAGTTTGTTTTCTATATCTGTGAATCTGTTTCTGTTTTGTCATATTCATTTTATTTTTTAGATTCCGTATAAAAGTGATAACACACAGTATTTGCCTTTCTCTATCTGACTTATTTCACTAAGCAGGTCCATCCATGTTTTTCCAAATGGCAAAATTCTATTCTTTTTTATGGCTGAGTAATAGTCCATTGTATATATGTACCGCATCTTCTTTATCCATTCATCTGTTGATGGACATTTAGGTTGCTTCCATGTCTTGGCTATTGTAAATAGTGCTGCTATGAACACTGGGGTACATGTATCTTTTCAGGTTAGTGTTTTCAGTTTCTTCACATATAGACCTAGGAGCGGAATGGTTGGATCATATGGCAACTCCATGTTTAGCTTTCCTTTTTAAAAAAAAAAAAAAAAATTATTTGGTTGTGCCAGGTCTTAGTTGCTGCACGTGGGCTCCTTAGCTGTGGCATGCGAACTCTTAGTTGCAGCATGCATGTGGGATCTAGTTCCCTGACCAGGGATCGAATCCAGGCCCCCTGCATTGGGAGTGCAGAGTCTTAGCCACTGCGCCAGCAGGGAGGTCCTATGTTTAGTTTTCTAAGGAACCTCCGTACTGTTCTTCGTAGTGGCTGCACCAATTTACTTGGCCACCAACAGTGCACGAGATGGTCATTATCTCCACATCCTTGCTAACATTTGTTTTTTGTAGAATTTTTGATGATAGCCATTCTAACAGGTGTGAGGTGATATCTCACTGTGGTTTTCATTAGCATTTCTCTTATGATTCATGATGTTGAGCATCTTTTTCATATGCCTGTTGGCCATCTGTATGTCTTCTTTGGAAGACCTCAGGGCTGAGATGCCCAACATATGGCTCAAACCCCTTGCTCCCAGGGAGGATCCCCAAGCCTGTGATATCCCCTCCTTTTCTGTGTCCCTGCTAGGGGTGTGGGTCCTGACCTCATCACCTCTCCTCCCTTCCTACCCAACTCCGTGTGGATCTTTCTCTACAGCTCTGGTTATAGAAGAGCCTTTCTGCCAGCCTCCATGTTGTTCTCGGTGAGAGTTACACGTAGCTGAATTTTTGATGGGTTTGTGGTGGGAGATGAGTTCAATGCCCTCCTACTCCACCATCTTGATCTCTGGCCACATTAAATAGTTTCTTTCTTTCAAATTCAAGTTATACTTTGCCTTTCCCAATGATACGGTATATCTGAAAAGCTGCGCATTAATCAGTCCTAAATCATAAGTTATCAGTAACTTACTCTGTGATTTCAGACATCGTTTATCACCATTTTGAAATCTTAATGATTTTAGCCTCAAGTCTGTCCTATCCCATCTCTTAGTCAAATAGCTGATGATCTATACATAAAAATTTAAATGCACTAGGCTGACCCTCTATTTATAGGAATATTTTTGTCTCAGACTCATTTTTCAGAATTGACAATCAAAACCTCTGCTCCATAAAATTTAATGGCTACATTATGAGTTTTCTTACAAGAACATATACCTTCCTAATGAAATAGAATTAAAGTTGCTTTGAAGGATTATAAGTCTATGATTCATATGGACCCTGGTACAGAGTTGTTGCTTGATAAGTAGCACCACCTCCTTTCCAATTGCTCTGTTTCATGGATTTTTACACTTTGTTTTCCCCCTTTTCTAGACCAGGTGCTCCTGCCGTGCGTTATGCACAGCTGCAACTGAAGAGATATTGTTGATCGAAAATAGCTGCTATCTCAAAAAATCCTAACATTGGCTCACCTTCCTCATATCAGTCATTGCACATATTCATCTCATGAAGCATTCCTGTTAAAGGAAGCCCTGAATGGGACTTTCCTGGTGGTCCAGTGGTAAAGAATCCGCCTTCCAAAGCAGGTGACGTGGGTTCCATCCCTGGTCGGGGAACTAAGATCTCACATGCCTCGGGGCAACTAAGCCCATGTGCCTCAACTAGAGAGCCTGCGTGCCACAACTACAGCGCCTACAGGCTCTGGAGCCCACGCGCCACAACTAGAGAGAGAAAACCCATATGCCACAGCTAGAGAGAAGCTCCCGTGCCACGATGAAGACCGCACTTGCCACAACTAAGACCTGACGCAGCCAAAAATTAAAATAAAATAAATAAATAGGAAAAAAAAAAATGAAGCCCTGTGGTATATTATATTGTGGAAATTACGTCCCTGTGGTCTTCTTTTTCTTGAAAGGTCAGTGTCTGGAAGGAAGGGTTTACACCTGCTGTGCAAAGCAGGAACACAGGAAATTAACACTAATGATTCTGGCTGCACAGATTTCCGTCCACTGCTCACAGCTTAAGCTGGAGGCCACTGCACACCAGGCTCACTTTTCCTCAGCGCCCCCGTCGACCCACATCCTGATATCTCTCAGGACTTTACTTGAACTGAATTGAGAAAAATCTGAATACATGTGGCATATACCGCAATGTATTTAATGGGAAGTTTGAGGAATGAGCCACGTATTGGGGGAAAGTAGTTTAAAAATGATCATTAGGGGGGCTTCCCTGGTGGCGCAGTCGTTGGGAGTCTGCCTGCTAATGCAGGGGACACGGGTTCAAGCCCTGGTCTGGGAGGATCCCACATGCCACGGAGCAACTAGGCCCGTGAGCCACAACTACTGAGCCTGCGCGTCTGTAGCCTGTGCTCCGCAACAGGAGAGGCCGCAATAGTGAGAGGCCCGCGTACCGCAAAGAAGAGTGGCCCCCGCTTGCCACAACTAGAGAAAGCCCTCGCACAGAAACGAAGACCCAACACAGCAAAAATAAATAAATCAATGAATAAACTCCTATCCCCAACATCTACAAAAAAAAAAAAAAAAGTGATCATTAGGGATATAAGAAACAATATATGGGGAAAAAATACACACAGTGGAAAATAGCCAAGAGAAACAATATTGCCAAACTGTTTTTTTCTTACAGTACATTCGTTTTCTCTGGATTTCAAAGTGGGACTCTTCTGGATGACTCCAGCCATCTGTGTAGTATAAATAGACTCACAAGAAAATATGAATTTGGGCTATGAACGGTTGGAGGCGGAAAAGCCCCTAGTTTTCAAATCTGGCTGGGATTGGTGGCAGCGCAGGGAACATCTGGACAGCAGGCACAAACTGGCAGTCACCGCGCCATAGAAAATGGGAAGACATCACAAAAGAAGAAAAATATAAAATCAAAGCAGGAGAGGAAGTCTCTATGTGACCCATACCATCCTCTTGTCCCTAAGGCATTTCAGGTGGATGACTGTTAGCCCTGGCCTTGGAGAAATTCCCGGAGAGTAAAAGAGAAGGGTTTTGGGGGGTGGAAAATAAAGCATATAATGTTTTAAAAAATCAGGAAGTTATGTAAGAAAGAACAAAAAAGTGGTAGAAGAGAAGGCATCGGTTTTACCATGATCCAGTCCACAAGCATGAAAATGTCTGTCCTAAAGCAACAGTTCACAAAATGTGTTTCCTCAATCAGTGGCCTCAGCATCACCTGGGGATTTGTTAGGAATGTAAATTCCCAGTTTCCACTCCAGACCTACTGAATCAGAAGCTCTGGAGCTGGGACCCAGGACCCATGTGTTAAAACACACACCAGGTGATTCTGATGTATGGTAAAGTATGAGAACCACGGCTCCAAGCATTCAGGAAATGACCACTGAAACAGGAAATTGTCATTTGAGACATGTCTTTGCCTGCTAAGACTTTGTACGCTATGGACCTGACTCACTTTGGATTCATAACAGGGATGGAAAGCTCAGGGATCTCAAATGCCTACATGAGACAGGAAGCTGTGTGCAGCTGTGCAGGTTGCTCTCAGAGGCCCTACAAGACAGGTAGCATGATTGAGGGCAGGGGGCCCAGCAAGGACTTTGATGACCTGGGCAGACCATCGGCCCAACTACAGGACCCCAGCAGTATTCAGCTCTGGCTTCTTTTTGCCATGAGGAAATGCAAGCCTAGTAATGCTAGATTTTCCTTTTTTTTTTTAAGAAACTGGAAATAAGAATTTTTATGTATAATGAACATATCTTAAAATCTTAACTAGTTCAGGTGAAAAAAGAGAAATATTGTTTAAGCTAAAGAAAAATGATGAGTGGTCCAGATTTAACCTCTGTGTTGGATAATGGTTACCGGCTAGAATGAGGTGGGAAAAGAACAGAAGCTGCAAAGTTTGAGTTCTCCCTTCTTTTGTGTGTTTCCAAGATTACATTTAAACACACAGCAATCTGCATTGATACTGAGATTTTAAACGCTCTCAGGTACCACGTCCCCACAGTTTCCAAAATTCCGTCGTTAGAGATGATCTCAATTAGTTTAACTATTCATACTTCAAATATTTTCTTCCTCCTGAAAAATCCTAGAATGGTGGTCATGGGAACATGGCCTTCAGAGTCACATGACTTGGTTCAAATTCTAACTTTGCCATTTCCTAACTATAATTTTAAAGATATTATGACGTCTCTCTAAGCTTCCATTTCTTTAGGTGTAGCTTAAGGATAAGCAATGCTACCTTTTCCTTGATGTTTAGTGATAATTTGGGGATCATTGTTCAAACTCAATAAATGATATTTATTTTTCTTGTTTCAGTCATAAGCACCTTCCTGTGGGTGAGTTTACTAAACTGCTTTCTGCCAGGAATTTGAGAGAAAGAAAATTTAAGGGTGAAAGAAATAGAGTTACCTGGAGAACAGAACAACAGGTAGAGCGAAATAATTACACCTCCAGATGTCCTGCAAATTGACCAGATGGTCTGCAAGTGCAGTGGAATTTCTTGTCTCTGTGTTGTGAGATGATCTTGCCGCCCCCCGCCCGAGCTCTGAGGTGTACAGAGCTGATAGATGTTATAGGTTCATTGTTTGCAGATCAGACCACCATCAACAAAGTTCTGATGAAGGGCTTATTAACTCTCCAGACTCCTTAAAAACAAACGACCAAAATATCTCAGACATATGTTTACATTAGCCTTAGAAATATCGCGAAAATACATCTGTGGGCTTCCCTGGTGGCGCAGTGGTTGAGAGTCCGCCTGCCGATGCAGGGGACGCGGGTTCGTGCCCCGGTCCGGGAAGATCCCACATGCCGCCGAGCGGCTGGGCCCGTGAGCCATGGCCGCTGAGCCTGCGCGTCCGGAGCCTGTGCTCCGCAACGGGAGAGGCCACAACAGTGAGAGGTCCGCGCACCGCGATGAAGAGTGGCCCCCGCTTGCCGCAACTAGAGAAAGCCCTCGCACAGAAACGAAGACCCAACATAGCCATAAATAAATAAATAAATTTATTAAAAAAAAAAGAAAATATATGTATATACATATATACAATGGATGTTCCATATTGATTATTACCGTTATTTTTATTTTTGTTACCTGCTAAGGCAGACTGGAGTCCCGGAGGGTAGCGTAGCCTAGTATAGTTTCCTGTAGGTAAGTCTACGATGGTGCTGGGTGTCTGGGTGGGTGGGTGTAAGCACAGGTTGGGAAGGGTGTTGTATATATTAAACACATCCACAGCCTTTCATCTCTACTTTCAGTAATCAATTACATGTCCCAAGCATCTTTAGCTCAGACTACCGAAACACCCCCTAATGCTCTCCCCATACCCACTCTCGCCCCATCGAATCGGGTCTTCACTTGGCACGATGGGTCATCTCATCAAAGCACACATTTTACCACGTAGAGGGCCCACGTCAAGTATTTCAAAGATGTCTGCATTGCACTGAGGATGACATCATAATACTTCTCCATGGCTCAGAAGACCTTGCACAATCCCGCCTCCGCCTCTCTCCCGCACTCTCGAATACTGCTTTTCTTCCTGGGTTCTTTTGCCCCTTTTCTGGGGCATCAGGCACATGAACTTGGCTTCCGCAGCACTGCTGAAGGTGACCCTGCAGCATTCCCAGGTGATTCCCGTGCACGGTCAAGCTGTAGCTGATTGAAACCGGTGATCACATTCAGAACTGCCTCTCAGGTCTGTCCTTTCAAATGCTGTACTGTTTTGTCTCTACCAGTGGTTGCAGTGTGTAGGGTAGCAAGGGATGGTCTAAATACATATCGTCTATAGATCAGAGCAGATTTAGGGTTATTCCTCTGATAATCACAATGTCTCACACTGGCATCTAACATGAGTCTTGCGGGGGGAAGGGGTACAGTTACAACCAGCATGCTGGGAACTGTAAAGAGAGGTATAGCCTCACCCTCCAGGTGAGCCACCATGGGACAAGTGTCAACAATGCTGCTCTAGAGTGTATGTAAACCTGACCTCAGGTTCCCCCCAAATTAAACGGTATTAATTCTAACTGGTTTATCAATATGCATCGCTTCTGTCATATGTGCCAATAAAACTGACCTGAGTTTGAAGGAAGCCAGTAGGATTCCGAGGTCCTGCCTGTAGTAGTTCTTTCCCGCCGACTGCATGAAGCACTGAAAACCAACAACAGTAACTACACACACAGCAAAAATTTCTGGCCTTATTTAAACAATAATAATTTGCAGAAGCCAATTACATCTGAACCCCTAGTACATAACACCTAAGTATTCTCTGAGGTCCACATCAGAGCTGATTTCCAGGCTCACTGTCACTACTAAGGAGTCGCATGAAATACTGAAAACCTACTGTGTCAGAACACCTATTTTGAAAAAGCTCCCAAGTGTTTTTTTCTTGCTTAATGCGTATTTCATGGTAGTGGTTCCAACGCCCTTTGCCACAGCTGAGTGGAGCCAGAGCCAGGCTGTTGCCTAGGAGAGAAGCAATGGCTTATGGGTTGGCTGATGGCCTTGGCATGAGCGTTCTGCCCATAAGAATGGCCACATTTCATAGGGACAAAAGCAACTGTGGTTTTAGTTCCAATTGTGGACCCAATAACAAGGCCTCTTAGTATTCACTCTTGGGCACTCCCTTCCCTTTGAATCTGGTCTGGGCCTGTTGACTTACCTTAATCAAAAGAACGCAGGGACTTCCCTGGTGGTTCAGTGGTTAAGACTCCATGCTTCCACTGTAGGGGGAGTGGGTTTGATCTCTGCTCAGGGTACTAAGATCCCACAGGCCCTGTGGTGCAGATTAAAGAAAAAAAAAAAAAAAATGCAGCAGAATTGAAGCTCTGGACTTGTGGGTTTAGAAATTAAGAATGTCTGCCAAGTGTCCATCAACAGATGAATGGATAAAGAAGACGTGGCACATATATACAATGGAATATTACTCAGCCATAAAAAAGGAACGAAACTGAGTTATTTGTAGTGAGGTGGATGGACCTATAGTCTGTCATATTAGAGTGAAGTAAGTCAGAAAGAGAAAAACAAATACCGTATGCTAACACATATATATGGAATCTAAGAAAAAAAAAGTTCATGAAGAACCTAGGGGTAAGACAGGAATAAAGACACAGACCTACTAGAAAATGGACTTGAGGATATGGGGAGGGGGAAGGGTAAGCTGTGACAAAGTGAGAGAGTGGCATGGACATATATACACTACCAAACATAAGGTAGATAGCTAGTGGGAAGCAGCCGCATAGCACAGGGAGATCAGCTCGGTGCTTTGTGACCACCTAGAGGGGTGGGATAGGGACGGTGGGAGGGAGGGAGACGCAAGAGGGGAAGAGATATGGGAATATATGTATATGTATAACTGATTCACTTGGTTATAAAGCAGAAACTGACACACCACCGTAAAGCAATTATACTCCAATAAAGATGTTAAAAAAAAAAAGAATGTCTGCCAGTGAGAGCTACAAAATTCTCAGCACATAACAGCTCCATCCAAACCCCTTACACTAGGAAACTTGACCAAACACTAGCAAGGCTTCTAGCAGCATAAGTCCTGTCCCTGGAATGATCCCAGCCCCTGCTTAAAATACCTGCTTAAGAAAGCTCAACACCACCAGGAGAATTTATTGTTTGTTCCAGCCTAAACCTGTTGCTAGATAAACTGCTGAATGCCCTCTAGAGCAGTTACTTTAGAGAGCTCGCAATTATAAAATCCTTTTGAGATGTAAATCTGCTACCCGGAACATTTCTCCAAGGACTTAAGAGCCTTCTCTTTGCAATGCAAACATTCAGGGACATAACTGTTGCTCTAGCGCCTAGTTCCTGCGGAAAGTGGATGCCTTGCATCAGCTTGCACCGCTGCCTCCTGTCCGTAAAGGTATGAGAAGCTCGTTTCTCTCCTGGGTAAGCGCCAATTAGCATACCCAGAGGCTTAGTCACTTAGACTTGTCACCCCTCAGTGCCTTCCCCCTAGCATCCCAGCCTTTAAAGTCTCCTTTTCTTTCAGTGAAGTTCAGCTCAGTTCATGTTGGACTCCTCCCTCCTGCAGTAGGTATTCCTGAATTAATCTATTCTTACCGCTGTAACTAATGCCTGGCTTTGGCATCTCTGGGAGCAGCATCTGCATTTGCTCTCTTTGTAGCACTGAGCTCCGCCAGAAGAAGTCCAGATGCTCTGCAGGGAGGGATCCTGAGAGAGGCTGCCTGGGGAGAAAGGAGGAAGCCAACCAACAGGGCAGGTAGATTCCTGTATACAGGACTCTGCCAGTCTGTGCCAGCTGCCCCTGCACGGAGCTGTCCTGGGTGAGGCACCACTTGTGGGTGAAAAAGCCCCGCATCTCACGGGGACACAAGAGCCATCGTTACCAAGTCCGAGCTCACTCTGCTCGCCACACAACAGGCCGGTAAATTGGGAGACGAGGTCCTGAGGCTAGGAATAGCCGCTGTATTCGGAAAGCCGGCAGACCAAGAAGATGGTGGATTGGTGTCCCCCAAAACCATCTTATTGGGATCTAGATGCCAGTTTCTTTTATAGAACAGAGAAGGGGAGGAGGTGAGGATGTAAAGTAAAAAGGCCGTGAGTTTTGCAAAATATGTCCTGGCTTGGCCAGCATGGGAGAGGGGATGTGTTAATTTCTTCTCTTCCTGCAACCATTCACAGATGGGCAGGGTCAGATTGTCTCCCTGTGTGCTGAACAAAGCCACATTAGTTTAACATTCAGGCAGAGGGGCAGGGTTCCCTGAGGCAGGCCATTATGTATGATTATAATAACAAAAGCAACAAAAAGCAAAGGTTAAAGTTAGAGAAACAGATTCAGTGTGGAGTCAGATTTTGCTCTTTCCTGTTCCACCATCTCTGCTGACCCTGTGTGATGTCGTGACCCACATAACCGGGAGCAGATGACATAGTTGTGGTTTTACAGATTGGACGATACACAGTCATAGAGAACCAAACAGTCACCCATAGACTCCTTTGCTGTGGGGAGAAGAAAAGGCAGTCAGCAAAATCTACATGTCAGTAGAAGCCATGTATTAGCTGAAATAACACAGACAGAGAGAAGAGATGAAAACACCTTAGTGGGAAGGACCCTAGTGCTCGGCAGCACCCCTGTTCTCCCCCAGGGCTGACCAGGGGCTGAAGCAAGTCGTGAGGTTCCCCAGCTCTGTGCCTCCTGCATTCTGTACCAGCACAGCCGATCCACTCCCTCGGCCGTCAACCACTGAAAGGGATTGAGCACCTTCCAACCTCAGAGACGCCTGGGGTATGTACCGTTCAACCCCCAGGGAAATCAAGATTAAGGGGGAAGGCGAATTCTTCACATTCTCATTTCCACTCTCAAATCATTCCGGAAACTGCATTGACCTGGGAACTCCCAGCCCAAATTAATGACATGTCTTGTTTACCGCTAACTCTACGTTGCTTGAAATTTTCTCTTATGTAGCCATGTCGTTATTTTTCTCTGTAACTATTATATTTTTACGTATGCATGTGTCGACTGAAAAAAGTTCACAACCTAACAGTTGAGAATTATGCTTTATTCAGCAGACTTACTGAGGATGTAAACCCCCAATACAGCCTCTCGGATAGCTCTGAGGTACTGTTCCAAAGAGGGTATGGGGAGAGCCAGGATATATAGGACTTTTTGCTGAGAAAGAAACAAAACAAAATAAAACATGCAGTCGGACATCAAAAGATTATTGTTAATCACAAAAACAGACATCTCAAGTTCATGCTTTTAGTGCTTTTCTATGTATGGGAAGATGCAAGAGTCTGGGCTTACTGAAATCATTCCTTTGTTATGCACCTTCGCTCTCTAGGGCCAGTATCCTCTTTTTCTCCATTTATTTCCTGTGAATCCCCTCACTGCTGCAGTGGCTGATGGCTTGATGGCCACAATACCCTTTGTTTACTGAAATGGCAGGTGACATTCTTTGCCCACACTTGTGAGGACTGAAACTCTGAGTCTCTAATCAGCCTGTAACCTCTTGAGTGGGGAGACCAAGGTTTGGATAATTTTCTGCCATCTACAGGACAATAAAAACTTTTCTGAACAGATAGAGATATCCAACTGGAACTGCACAAATCAGATGGGACTTGAGACCACGGGCTGAAACTGGAACCCAGCCAGAACCTAGACTGGGACTCGCAGCCAAGGGCAGGGACTTGAATTCAGCCAGAAACCAGGGTGCGTCATTTAGCTAATGTATTACAATGAGCGTATAATGAGGCACAAGGTCCGCTGGAAGTCAAATCTGCCGCCATCTTGGACCTAGTTAGTTCTACCCAGTTTATGTCGTATCCTCAACGGCTATGTCATTCTTTTAAATGTTGTGCCCAGCCCCTTTCCCTCCTGTTTCAAAACTTCCAAACTTCCGGCTGGAGGGAAGGACCTACAGTAAAGAGCAGAAGCCCAACTTAACAAATGTGTAATTGACCAGGTTGAAGAGTATCAAAACTTGGCATTTTGGCCTCAGAGAGTAGGACGTCATTTAAAGGGACTGAGAGCAAATTATCACACAGTAACTTGTTTGCTTTTAAGTTTTCTCTCAGCCCTAACCAGGCTAGAAACTTAAGAAAGGGGAGAGGAAATTGAATTAATGAGAAGCAAAGAAACAATGTATTTAAGCCAAAGATGAAATGTACCCACAAGACCAGAATTCTTCCTTCAGGATGTGATGAATGAAGCCATCAAAGCAACCAGGGTTTCTTTTTTAAACTATTCATGAGCCTGGGCCCCACTGAGCGTTATCATTAATGTTATTCATACATCTTTCATCTCTTACAATGAACTACAGTTTCTGAGTGAAATTGTCAACATGTGTTAATTCCTCAGGGGAAAAAGTATCTTAGAAACACAGCCTGAGGCAGGAGGTACTGTTCTCACACTGGCTTCCTCCATCATGCCCCTGCCCCTACCAAACCCACACATTCCTCTTTTTCCTCCAAAGTAGATGATTCTATTAAAGAGTGAATTCCTAGCTTCCCCATTTCCACCTGATGCATGATCCGGCCTGGGACAGAACTTTGGTTGCTGTTACGTTAGGTGTTTTCATCAGCAAATCCTTGAAGAGAGAAGAGTTATTTCCCAGTACAGATGTGTCTTACGCTTTGAGTAGTTCCCTTAGATAGTGGCAGCTGAGTGTTGAAATTGGGGTCCGGTGGGGTTTATGCTCTCTAGGGAGGATGTTTCTCTTACTTGGGCAGTTTAATTGCCAGCCACTCAGAAATGCATGCCAAGCCCTGTCAGTAATCAAATAGCTTTTGCCCAAACCTGCTTCCCCTCTGAAGCAGCCACCTTGACCAGTTACAGCTCCCAGTGAGACCAACCTTTCCCTCCAGCACTCCCCAAGAACAGTCTTGAGCCATGAGCCAGGCACTTGTGGAGAATTTCCACACAGAGGAAATCCACCTGTCAATAGCGCCATGAAAGCCTTAGATAAGCTTCATTGCTATAACGTGCAGATTTAATATCTAAAGCAGTTATTCCTATGTACCTCGGATTCCTATATTTGGCCAGCACCAGTCTGGGGAGACAACAGGCATCCCTTAGAGCCCAGCTTATCTGATAGAACAACATAACCTTTAGGTCTGATAATCACGCCAAATATTGAATACTTAAAAGCAAATGTTACTCTAATTAACTGCATTCACAGATGACAGCAGCTTCTCTTACTAAAGCTGGCTTGAAGACTTTCCCTCAAGACTCAAATCAGAAGCAGATCAAAAAATAAATAACATGTGAGCATAAAACAGTTTGCACCAGATGCCAGAAAGCTACCCATGACCTTCAAAGGTTAGCAGGTATCGTAGTCTGATGTATTTGGCAGAGCAAGGTGAGAACGCAGACAACCCACAGAGCCCGTGAGCCCCTGATGCTGCGTGGGCAGTTTCCCGGGATAGGATTGTTACCAAACTCAGGTCCGGCTGTTCAACACTTGAAACTCAATAACCAAGAGGCAAGTGTTAGCATTAAGAAAAACATTGCTTTTAATCAGAAAGCCGGGGATCTGGGGAGAAGGCAGACTCAGTGTCTCCAAAAACCAACTCCAAAGATTCTGCTTGGCCGTGAAAAGGAAAAGGGAAATAATCTCAGTTAATCCTTGAGATAAGGGGTCAGAGAGAGTCATTGCCATCCCCTACTGCCTTCAGGCTTGTTGACTTCCTGTGATCTTTCTTTAGATGTTATCTTGTTGGCACAGTTTGCTAACTAGATTACTGAAGGGGAGGCTGGGGAAGAGATCTGGTCATCTGTTTATTCTTTAATCCTCTCTTTTACTTGTTTTATCTATGGAAAGAACCAGCAGGTTTGGCAAGGTGTGATCAAAAGATTTGAAAGCTGTGCCAAAGCCTGTGCTTTGGTCACAAGGATTAGACTTGTTCAAACAGCCTCAGGCCACGATAAGGCAGCTCCCGGAGCAAAAAGAGTGATCAACATGGGGGATTTAACTGTGATACAACATCATCAATACCTTCTAAGTTTGTGCTCCAGCCATGTACTTTCATATATCTTATCCCATTTGCCCAGATACCGGTCTTCTGAAGGATCCAAGCAGGGGGAAGTTTTCTATTGCCTTTGGTTCATCTGAAATGCTGGAATGCCTCTTGTTTTCTCAAGCTCTACACTGAAGGATGGTTTTCCAGATCAATAGCTCCCACTTCTGATTCCATGCCATTTGCTGTTACACACTTAGAAATTCTCCTCACCTGAATCTCTTAACATCTGGCATCATGCCCTTTACCTACCCATGTCCCTACTTGCCAACAATCTATAGATCATTCTCACGTTGTCGGTACACACATAAGAATCTTCCTCTTCATGGAAGTAACTGCACCTCATCCTTGTTCTTTACGTCCTCTACCGCAATGACCGTCCCCTACTATCCCCACGAGCAGCTCTTCCTAGGACCACATCCTCTTACCACCCACCATGGTTCTTCCTGTGAGTTCTTAAATCTCACAGCCCTACAGTTTTGCCCACAGCATCCCATCCTTCTTCCTCCATAATTACTGCGTTTCTACCAGCCGTAATCAGTAGTCACTGAATTCCAGCATTTTCTCTTGGTCTCTCAGGTGCCTTCTGCCCTCACACCCTTCCCTTCTCTACCTGAAGTTGATGATCCGTTATCACCTGAACTTATGCTTGGAGTTTTCTTTTCAGGTCTGTTATTCTTCTCTTTCATCTGTTTCCCTAGTTCGGTGGGGGACCTACCATCTACCCAATAGCTCAAACCAGAAATCCGGAAGCCATTCTTGATCTTCAAGCAGTCCTTACATCTTGCGGAGCACAGCTTCAAACACACCTTGCATAGCATATCTTCAAACTATCTCTTGAGTCTATTCTATTTATGCCGCAGGGCTACTGCCCTTACGGGAATTTATTATTGCTACACGTGACAAAGAAGCAGTCCTCCCTTGTTTCTCAGGGGTTCCCCTCAATCCATCCTCCATGTTATGCTACTGATGAACACATCATGCCCCTCTCCTTTCACCCTCCCTTCCACAAACACCAACTATGCAGAATTCTACAGAACCTTTTTTCTTTTGTGATTGGTCCCAAAAGGAATTGGAAATGGCTTAAAGAGAAATATACAACAGGACTGCAAAAACAGACAGAGAAAGAGAAAAGAAGACACGGTAAGAAAAAGATTAAATCACAGGTAAAGAAACATGTCATAAAAACATGTACAATCGTCTGCTGGGACCCCAAATCTGCATACGCACTTCCTGTAAGCCAGGGCAGAGAAAGAAATCTAATCGCTTACAAGCTTCATCAGATATGTAAGATAAAAAACAAATTAGTTGCTAGTTGTGAGACCTGAGAGAATCACCTGTCACGGTAACCTGGCAGAGTGCTCAGGCTTCCAGGCCAAATATCCTACTTACCCTTCAACGGTCAGACCCAAGCTTTCCTTGTTGTGGGGTCTTCCCTGATCCCACCTCCACTGCCACCCAACCAAAGTCAACCGTTCACTCTTCCTCTCTGCCTCAGCATCTTGGACCTGCCCTCTGTTTGCACTAATGACCATACTGAGTGCCTACCTCCACCCTACACAGTGGTTTCATTAAGGGAACAGACTCTGCCAAGCTCATTTTTTTGGTTTTTTGGCTGCATCACATGGCATGCGTGTGGGATCTTAGTTCCCCCACCAGCCATGGAACCCATGTCCCCTGCATTGGAAGCGTGGAGTCTTAACCACTGGACCACCAGGGAAGCCCTCTTGCCCCACTTTTGCGCATCACAGCTGAACAAGATTTCTGTTGGTCCCTCCCCCTAAGACTGTAATAGCAGAAAAGGACCTAACTCTCATTGTCTTATTTCTGCCCAAGTTCTCAGCAAAAACGGAGGACCAGTAGAAGATACTATCTCACTGATGGCTCTGGCTTTCCTTCCTTCCTGTACACATTACACTTCCCCTCCCTTCTTTGCAGTAGGCAGGTCCATGTAACAAGTTCTAACTTGTGGGTTGATGGTAATCCAATTCTTCACCTACTCCTTCCCTGCTACAGGGGAGATGTAAGCATATGTTCCTATGGAGGTAACATCAAATCAAACCGTCCTGGAATGCTGAGTCACTGCATAGTAGGTGGATGCCCTGGGATTCACCAAGACATTCAGAAGATTTTTCAAGAGCAAGAAATAAACATTTGTTATAGCAAGCCATCGAGATTTTGTTGTGTTTGTTATTGCGGCACTGCCTGACCGATCCTGACTTATACAAAGAGTTTTAACTATCACCGTGGACTCAGCCACTTTAACTTACTTAGGGAGAAAAACTTAATTGATCAGAATTTCTTTCTGGCTGTATTATCTTGAAAGAATGCACATATAATTTCATTCAACATATATTTTGAACCAAAGCCAGATTCACTAAACTCCAGGTTTTTTGTTTGTTTGTTTATTACTATTTTCGAGGGAAGAAAAAACATGAACATGAAAATTTTGTCAAATTGAGGCTAAAACTATTTTCACCTCTTTGATTCCAATTTTCCCAATAAGAAATATCCTTCATATGCCATTACAAGTAATATATAATGATTCATAGATTGAGAGATCATAAGACACTGAAACCACGTGTTCAGTGTCTTTCTGGAAAGTGTGCATTTTCACATCTCATTCACTTGGAAAGATGTGTGATTCTGGGTAAAAGTAGCAATTTTTTTCCCCAGCGAAAACTCAGCATTTCTTAACACAAGAACCAATAGGAAAACAAACACCAAAAGCTGGCTGGAGGGCCTGAACGACAGTTTTTGACACAATGGGATGGTGTAGATGACAAGCCCTCACTTTCATGCAGTCAAGAATGGTTTGGTCACAGAGGCAGAGTTTAAGAGGATTGTTTTTGTTAGATGGAGCAGTCACATGGTAACCTGCACCTCAGGTAAAGAAATGTTCTGAAAAAAAAAAAAAAAAAAAAAAAAGAAATGTTCTGCATAAAAGGGCTGCTAACCGTTTAACGCATTTAATAAACTCTCAGCATGTGGCAGAGTCTACGCAAAATACGAAAAGTACTGAAATGAGCCGGATGACAGGATTTATATTTAATTGCCTCTCTCACTTCCTATGGCCTACTTCAAAGTGTACGTGCTTTTTACATTGCCTGCCTGGCATGGGTATTTGCCAGTGAGATTGCACTCAGTATAACCTTAAAAAAGACAGAAGAAACCCCTCTCCTGATAATTAAAATAGCTCCCTATTGTTGAGCTCAGGTCTCAAGCACTTATGGTTTTGATTACTTAAGCCCCTCACTATAAGGTATGGCTCTCACAATCAGAGACACTTACACAGTTGTGTAATGGTTATGTCACGGAGTTAGAATGGTCAATTCAAATTTTGTCTGAAATAACAGTTTTGAGGGGCTGGAATATCTCTACATTTTAGGCCCTCAGGCTTAAGATATTTCCCTGAGTTCAGGTAAGTGTATATAAACTCAAGAATCTGGAGTCAAGATGCTTAACTGCCCATAATAATCGCTAAAATAGGAGCTGAGGTGTCACTGCAGCTGTTTTGAACTGGGAACTCTGGTCTGAAGAGCCCGGGGAAAGGCCTCTGCACGTGGTCCCCTGCGAGACAGCGAAACTAGACTAAGCACCAAGGAAAAAAAAATGAGACTGATGTTCATAGTGGGTAAATAACTTGCCCCAGATCATGCTGTTTTGAATGGTGGAGCTGGACTTTGAACCCAGGTCAGACTGATTTTAAAACCTAGGTTTTTCTCCTGGGGAGTGAGAACAAGATGGCAGAGTAGAAGGACCGGCGCTCACCTCCTCTCACGACAACACCTAAATCACAACTAATTGCTGAACAACCATCGACAAAAAAGACTGGAAACTACAAAAAAGATATTCTACACCCAAAGACAAAGAAGAAGCCACAGTGAGGTGGGAGGAGGGGTGCCATCACGATCCAATCAACTCCCAGTATTTTAAAGATTTCATGTCTCTCTAGATATTGATCTATAAACTTAGGACAATCACAATCAAAATCCTAGCTGGCTTTTTTTTTTTTTTTTTTTGTAGTTTCTTGAACATTTGATTACAAATTGATATATGGAAAAATAAACAAACAACCTCCCAAATAACCAAGATAATCTTAAAGAAGGAAAACAAAGCTAAGGAACTCACAACTTTTTATCAAAGTTTATTTTAAATTGCATTAAATCTGTATATATTTTTTGACATAACAGTATTAATTCTTCCAAACCAGAAACATGGGATATCATTCCATATTTTTGTATCATCTTCAATTTTCTTCAACAATGTTTTATAGTTTTCAGAGTATAGATCTTTCACCTCCTTGGTTAAGTTTATTCCCAGGTATTTTATACTTTTCGTTGTGATTTTTTTTTTTTTTTTTTTTTTTTTTTTTTGCAGTACGCGGGCCTCTCACCGTTGTGGCCTCTCCCGTTGCGGAGCACAGGCTCCGGACACACAGGCTCAGCGGCCATGGCTCACGGGCCCAGCCGCTCCACGGCATGTGGGATCTTCCCGGACCGGGGACGAACCTGTGTCCCCTGCATCGGCAGGCGGACGACTCTCAACCACTGCGCCACCGGGGAAGCCCTTGTTGTAATTTTAAATGGAGTAGTTTTCTTGCTTTGTCTTAATGATAGCTCATTATTAATATATAGAAAAACAACAGATTTCTGTATGTTAATCTTGTATCCTGCAACGTTACTGAATTCATTTATTAGTTCTAATAGTTTTTTGCTGGAGACTTTAGGGTTTTCTAAATAAGATACCATGTCATATGCAAACAATGAGTTTTACTTCTTCCCTTCCTTTTGTTTCTTTTTCTTGTCTGATTGCTGCAGCTAGGACTTCCAATACTATGTTAAATAGACGTGGTGAGAGTGGGTATACTTGTCTTGCTCCTGCTTTTAGAGAAAAGCTTTTTGCTTTTCACCATTATGATGTTAGCTATGGGTTTGTGATAAATGGTCTTTATTATGTTGAGATGTATTCCCTCTATACCAACTTTGATGAGAGTTTTTATCATGAATCGATGTTGAATTTTGTCCAAAGATTTTTCTGCATCTATTGAGATGATCATGTGATGTTTATCCTCTGTTTTGTTAATGTGGCATATCACATTGATTGATTCATGGATACTGATCCATCCTTACATCCCTGGAATAAATTCCACTTAATCATGGTGTATGATCCTTTTTATATATTGTTGAATTCAGTTTGCTAACATTTTGTTGAGGATTTTTTTTTTTTGTAGTGTCTTTTCAGGCATAGGAAACAAAAGCAAAAATTGAAAAACAGGACTTAGTTACATTTAAAAACTTTTGCACAGCAAAGGAAACCATCAACCAAACAAAAAGGCGGGCTTCCCTGGTGGCGCAGTGGTTGAGAATCTGCCTGCTAATGCAGGGGACACGGGTTTGAGCCCTGGTCTGGGAGGATCCCACATGCCATGGAGCAACTAAGCCCGTGAGCCACAACTGCTGAGCCTGTGCGTCTGGAGCCTGTGCTCTGCAACAAGAGAGGCCGCGATGGTGAGAGGCCCGCGCACCACGATGAAGAGTGGCCCCCGCTTGCCACAACTAGAGAAAGCCCTCGCACAGAAACGAAGACCCAGCACAGCAAAAATAAATTAATTAATTAATTTTAAAAAACCCAAAAAACAAAAAGGCAACCTACTGAATGGGAGAAAATATTTGCAAATGATATGACTGATAAGGGGTTAATATCCAGAATATATAACCAGCTCGTACAACTCAATATCAAAAGAACAAAGAACCCAATTAAAAATGGGCAGAAGACCCGAACAGACATTTTTCAAAAGAAGACATACAGATGGGCAACAGGCACATGAAAAGATGCTTAATATCACTAATCATCAGAGAAAAACAAATCAAAACTACAATGAGATATCATCTTACACCTGTCAGAATGCCATCATCAAAAAGACCACAAATAACAAGTGTTGGTGAGGATGTAGAGAAAAGGGAACGCTTGTACACTGTTGGTGGGAATATAATTTGGTGCAGTCACTATGGAGAACAGTATGGAGTTTACTCAAATAACTAAAAACTGAACTACCATATGACCCAGCAATTCCACTCCTGGGTATATATCCAGAGAAAACAAAAACACTAATTCAAAAAGATACTTACACCCCAGTGTGTGTAGCAGCATTATTTACAATACAATAGCCAAGATATGGAAGCAACCTAATAGATGTCCATCAATAGATGAATGGATGAAGAAGATGTGGCATATGTGTATATATATATATATATATATACTCACACAATGGAATACTACTCAGCCACAGAATGAAATTTTGCCATTCGCAACATGGATGAACTTGGAGGGTATTATGCTTAGTGAATTGTCAAAGATAAATACTATATGTTATCACTTATATATGGAACCTGAAAAATAAAATGAATGAATATACCAAAAAGGAAACAGACTCACTGATACAGAGAACAAACTAGTGGTTACCAGTGGGGAGCAAGAAGGGGGGTGGGGAAAGTTAGGGATGGGGGTTGAGAGGTGTAAACTATTATGTATAAAATAAATAAGCTACAAGGATATGCTGTACAGCCTAAGGGACATAGACAATATTTTATAATAACTTTAAACAGAGTATAATCTATAAAAATATTAAATCAGAATATTGTATACCTGAAGCTAATATAGCATTGTAAATCAACTAATATTCAATAAAAAAGGAAAAAAGAATAGAATGGATAATTAAATTGTGTTTTAGTCAAGCATGTAATACTACATGGCAAGGAGAACCAATAAACAGGTCTTATGAGTAATAAAATGAATTTCAGAAATGAAATTTGGAGCACAATGAATCAGAAGAGGACATATCATGGCATTCTATTTCTAAAAAGTTCAGAAGCAAAACTGATCTATGGAATTAGAAGTCAGAACAGTGTTTACCTTTTTGGGAATTAGTAACCAGGAGCGGGAAGGTGGCTTTTGGACTGTTCTTGGTTTCCTATTTCCTGATCTGTGTGATGGTTGTCTGTGTTCACTTTGTGGAAATTCATTGAACTATATACTTATGAATTGTATGTTACACTTCAATGAAATTTTAATTTAAAAATCATCTTGGGGGCTTCCCTGGTGGCGCAGTGGTTGAGAGTCCGCCTGCCGATGCAGGGGACACGGGTTCGTGCCCCGGTCCGGGAAGATCCCACATGCCGCGGAGCGGCTGGGCCCGTGAGCCATGGCCCCTGAACCTGCGTGTCTGGAGCCTGTGCTCCGCAACAAGAGAGGCCACGTTAGTGACAGCCCCGTGCGCCGCGATGAAGAGTGGCCCCCGCTTGCCACAACTAGAGAAAGCCCTCGCACAGAAACGAAGACCCAACACAGCAAAAATAAATTAATTAATAAACTCCTACCCCCAACATCTTCTAAAAAAATTTAAAAATAAATAAATAAAAACACCTGGGTTCTAGTCCTAGCTCTGCCGCTTACTAACTCAACTTTAAATAAATAAATAAATAAAATATTTTGTGAAAAATCACACTATTGACTGAAATAGATGTCATGATAGAAGTTTCTATAAATACATTTCTTCAAATACAAATTTCTTCAGATACAAATGTATGTCTCAGTATTCTGCAAATAGTCATGTATCCTGACTGTTTTTAGCAACTGCTGTCCCTGCACTACATAGTTCAAATATAGTTCCTCTTCCACCTGGGAATTTCCAGAGATCCCTTCCTTTTCCTTCAGTTCAATAATAAAACTTCACAGAATGCTGGGTAGAAGGTTATCCAGAGGGTTGTTGAGCAAATAATACTTATAACTATAAAGACACTCTCTTCCATTGCGTATTACATTGAAAGTGGAGGTCTATTAAGAAATTGGAGGCAAGAGAAGATTTGAATTAGTTTTCCCAATTCTGGCACTTTCTGCCCCACCATATTCACGTTCACTCTTCTGCTCCATTCATCTATTTGATACCTTTTCTTAGCCCCACAGGCCCCATTTAGTGGTATATTCCCATTGGTATTCTGTGATTATGAATAACTGAGGGGCTTCTGCCTTCCAAGACGATTTTTTTTTTTTTTTTTTTTTTTTTTTGCGGTACACAGGCCTCTCACTGTTGTGGCCTCTCCTGTTGTGGAGCACAGGCTCACAAAATATTTTAATCATCAGATAATTTAAATCACTATACCTAGCTGGTGTGAATATATTCTACGAACACAATTACATTAAAAAAATTTTGCAGAAAGAAGCTATGGGCAAATTCTTTTAGAAATACATTTTCTTTCTACAAATTAGCCACTTCTCAAAAGCAATCCAATATATTTTTTTAATCCAATATTGATAGATATTTTGACAGACTGATGAATAGACAGATCCATTTTCATGGCAGGGCAGAGACTAGTTTCAAGAGCAACTAGTTTAAAAGAGCAAGGCAAGGTGATAAAACTTTCAAGTAAGACAAACATGTCACAGAGGTTCTCATTATGCTATCTGACCATCAAGAAGAAATGGAGAAACCACACAAGCAACATCTCAAATAAGCACCCTGCCGACCAAATGGCCTTTAAACATTCCACTGCAGAATAAGTTACTTAATCCTCTTGAGTTTTGCTGGCCATCACAATGATTCCTAAATAGGTATGATATCTCAGATATTGACTTCAAAGCAGTCATTTTGATTTTGCTTATATTTTAGGAAATTCCATATGAAAAAAACCTGGAGGACTGGGCAAAGAAGACTGGCCTTGATGTCCTTTGCCGCATGGAGAATCGTCCAGTCTTCTCTCTGAATATTTATGTCCTCAGTGAGGGGGATATACTCCAGCCAATAGGACAGCAGCTTCCTCAGAGCACAGAAGAGAAGGACGGCATAGCTCTGGTCTACGGAATGGTAAACCAGTGAAAAAGAACTCACAGTTATTCCGTATCAGACATTTAATCCTCACAGCAACACTCTGAGGACATCATTATCCTCCTACTGTAAGTCCCCTACATACAAGCCTTCAACTTGTAAATTTTCAAAGATGCAAACATGTGTTTGCCTGTCCAATCACATAAGTTAGTTCACGTGTCTGGCGTACGCTGTCATACATACATTGTCACATGCGTGCATCCTCTACAAGTAGTTGTGCTTTTGTGTACTATACTGTATAGAGTACGGTAGTACAGTATCTTTGTTTCAGGCCCAGGATGTCTGGCAGCAAGCGTGAAAGCATCGGTGATGTAGCTGGTACTACTGTACTTTTCAAGGTACTGTACTGTAAGGTTAAAAATGTTTTATTCTTTGTGTTTGTTTTTTATTTGTGTGAAAAGTATTATAATCCTATTACAGTACAGTAGTACTATATAGCCGACTGTGTTAGTTGAGCACCTAGGCTAACTTTGTTGGACTTACCGAACATATTGGACTTACGAACGTGCTCTTGGAACGGAACTCGTTTGTATGTAGGGGACTTACTGTATTCGACAATTGTAAGAAAAGACGCTTAAAAGCAAACACTTTGTGCGAATTTACATGGCTACTAAATGCCAGACCTTAGGGGAACATGGTCCCATTACTTACACTGTGCTCAGGCCATCATCCTGTCTCTGACTTAAATTGACTTCTAAACTCCCCAGCTGAACACAGACAGCTCAGTATCTTCCAAATGATATTTACAATGTTGCTACTTAATTCAAGTACCTGAAGCCATTCTTTGAAGGCAGACCTGCTATGGTGTGGTGGGGAGATGCCTGAATTCTGAGTCAGTTCATCAGGCCACTAGACCTGCCTCTAGTTGGATGGCTCTGAGGAGTTGCAAATCTCTCGAAATCTCAGTTTTTCCCATTTGTAAAATGAGGTGATTGGATTCCACGCGTGTTTTTAGATGTTGTTTAATGAGTTACGTGGAGCTGACTCAGACATCACCATAGGGTAGTATTATGTGGTTGACTGAACGTGTAGTCTGAATTCTTCATTCTCCTGGAATAGAATCCTATATTTACACCCTTACAGTGGTCTCAGGGTCATTAGGGCATTCTTACCTGCATTTTGAGTCTGGGCTTGGACATGTGAATTGTTTTGGCCAATGAGATATTAGCAGACATGATGTTCTAAGAGGCCTGAAGTGTTCCCAGGGACAGAGGCGGCCCTCAGGCTTCATGATCTATCACAAGTATAGTTTCTCCCTGGTATTTCATGTCCCTTTAACTTCTGATCCACAGGAGAGACATGGAAGGGCAGATCTGAGTGTGACTGACGGCCTGGAGCGCCCCCCCAGATGGCAGTCAGAAGGAGAGCTGCCCAGATAAGCCCAGCCTAGATCACCAGAATCTCATGAGAACAGATGCTTGTTGGTGTAAGCTACTGAGATTGCGGGGTTTATGCAGCAAACTGTCTGAGAACAAGCATTTGGGGAAGACATTGCTGGAGGGGTTCCAAAACCTCCTCTGTTGCGTCAGCTCTGTTTGAATACTGGGCAACCTCATGACATTTATTTGAAGAACAGGTCCCCCATCTAACAGTTTAGAAAATATTGAAGTAGCTGATAACTCACGTCCCTTTGAGAAATGAAATTTTATGATTCAAAGGCTAATTTTTAAAATGAATATAACAAAGTAACTATTAGAAAATGCAGGCTGTGAGCCCAGCTACTCTTAGCTCTATAAATGAGCCCATCAGGAAACGAACCCGCACCAGAATATTCCCACATAATCAGTATTGATTGCACCGCGGGGATACTACATTTCAGCATCTACCAAGATATAGCCTTTTTTGTGTTTTAACGAACAAAAATTATGGCATAGAAGATAACAGCCTGAATATTGATGGTAATTGAAATAATGCATTTCCTTTTTGGAAAGCTGGCATTATAGTCCTAATTATTTCCTCACCTCAGTCAGGAGAGGGTGACTGGATTGCTGTTGTTTTTCTCACTTTGTGCATTAGCAGCTGACACTAAGTGGTTTGGGGGTGTTCAGAATCAGGGCCACGTCCTGCCTGCATCTCCAACGGTGCAATAGTCCCTTCCGTGCAGATGGTCTTTCACGGTCAGATGTAAAGAACCAGGAGCTAGGCCCTACTGCTGCCCCATAACTATTTGTTGATGCCAGTCATCACTGGATCTCCCCTCACCTGTGTCCTTATCTGGAAGTGAGGCACCTGAGCCAGAATACGTACCCTTAACGTGCCTATCAGCTCCCACTCCCTTAAGTGTTTGTGACGATGACATTAGAAATGATGTCAGAGAGAGTGATATCAGACTGACCAAAGACTGATATGAAAAGTCAGGAAAAGAAGAAACCCCCCCAAAAGTGGTGTTGGCCAAGTAGAGTGAGGGTCAAGGAGAAAGGTAATGCCTGACCCACCTGAAACTCACACTATAACATCTCCATGTTCTCCAGGGCCAGGACATTTCTGCAGGAAAGTTCTAGTAAACCGAGACCACTCTCTCAAAGTTGACCACCACCTGCCTTAATCCCAGGTAGACTTGCTCCCTGGGCACATTTGGCCATCATGCACACACAATGCAGTATGTGCTCCATGACAGAGGTCAGGAACCGATGGCCCACACACCTGTTGTATTTGGCTTGCATGGTGTTTAGAAATATGGATTTATTGCTAACATTTAAAAACCAGGAACTCTCCCTAAAAAATGCAGATTTCTGGTTTCTACGAAAAGCTGAACGATGTGACAACTGCTGGGTGTGTATTCCAATGCAGCGCCAACTGGCCAGAGGTGAGAAAGAGCTGCCCCCTTCGGTGGGGCCTCTGGTTCCTGGTTATCAACAGCTTTGCTGTCGTCTTCCACTCATTCTGGGCACCTGCCCGGTCTCCATTTGTGAGCTCCGAGAGAGACCCAAAGGAAGACAAGGCGTCTGTCCTGCAAGCTTCCGAAAATGATGCCCGGAACACAAAATCAGCGATTCATGAATTGTGCCGGCAATAAGCATCTTACATCTCCAAAGGAGCCTACATATATCGTGTAAGAAATATTCATAAATATCAGGTTCTCCAGTAAAAACCACTAAAATAAAGGTGCATTTCTCAAATCTAAAAAGATTTGGCTAAAGGGACTCATTCTGCTTTTGCCTACAATCCTATCATTATCGCACGGAGATCCCAGCTTCCCCCAAAGGCCACTGTAATATAATAACAGGATGACTGCCTATCTGGCTTCAGCTCCTCCTTTGTAAAACAAGGGTGGGGTTTAATCCCCTCTGAAGTGTTTTTTTTTTTTTTTTTTCCATCCAAGAACAATGAAGAATTAGCCTAAAATCCATTTTATTTTCTTGCATCATAAACTCAGTGCAATTGTGGTTTCTGTCCTTGTAGGCATTTGATGAGTTTAACACTCACCTGAGGTTTGAATGGCACAAAGGCTCTTTACTGGGAAAATATATTGTTGTTTTCTTAGCATTTCGACAAAATATTCCTCTTGAGAAAAAGCGTCCTTATTCTCTCTTTCTCTGTGCTCCTTTAGAAAGTGGAGAAGGATGGGAAAGTTCCAGAGCTACACACATTTCAAAAGATTGAAAAAAGTTATTTCTGATAATAATAATTTTCTTTATCTTTGGCCTCAATTTATGAGTTCAAAAATAAATCAAATCATATAATTAAAAAAAAAAGAGGCATTCACTGCCTCCTAATTAATGGACTTCATTGTGTTTTTAGCACAAGGATTCCACATTTTAAAAGATGGTTCTGAATGAGCTTTAGTGATTGATCGTTCACTATAATCTTTCCTGTGCTAACTAACGAAGGAGGTCACAGACCATTACTGAAATGTCAGTACAATTTGATCCTGTCAACTCAGTTTCACTGCATTCATTTTCTACCTTCAGAATCACCAGTCAGAGACTGATTAGTAATTTAGTAGGGGTTCACCTTCCTCAGAAATAATTTCCTAATAACCATAATCTAGCCTCGAGGCATCAAAATCCAAATGCCATTTCATTGATGTTAACACTGCTGTGGGATCTGCTCATTGAAGAGACCTTTTAATTTCCCCTTTCATTTCCCTTTGTGGGGAAAACAAAAAAAAACATACGTAGTATGTATGTGTGTGTATATATGTATGTATATTACATGCATGTACACATATATACCAAATCACTGAATAATTATGTAAGTATGTATAAATATCTACATATACTTTTACTGGGATACAGCATACGTTCTGTGCACTGATCTTAAGTAATAGCTTGATGATATTTCATACACGTAAATACTCGAGTACCCACCACCAGATCCAGAATATTTCCATAACCTCATGTCCAAGTCAATACCCAAGGTGATATCCACCACGCTCCACACCTCCACCCAGGTAACCACTATTCTAGCTTCTCTCACTATTGACCAGTTTTGCCTGTTCTTTAAATTCACATAAATGGCATCAGACAGTGTGGATTCTTTTGTGCTGGTTTCTCTCACTCGGCCTAAGGTCTGTGAAATTGAGCCATGTCGCTGCGTGTATCAGACAACGTGGTTCTGTAACCACGTTGTATTGATGTATCACAATTTCTCTGTCCATTCTTATGCTGACGAGCACCGTGGTTGTTTCTAGTCTCAGGCTGCTTGGAGTGTCCCCATGCTCATCACCTGGGCACCTTTAAGGTTCTCTGTTTTCCCCCTGACAGGACTCTAGTAAAATGACTTGTTCGGAGGCCCTTCTGTAGTTTCCAGCTTCTATCAGCCTGCACGCGGCTCCGACATGACGTTTGTTTACACCTACACATAACCAAGGTTTGGAGGGAAGATTGGAAAGGAGAGTGGGGTTGACTGTGAGAAAACCACCGATATGCCCCTACTGAACCCCCCCCCCCTCCCGCCCAGAGCTACTCTAGCCGGGGCTCTCTGGAGCAGTTTCGTGATGTGACAATCTGAAAGTCACAAGGGACATCAAAACACTGAGCATCTTCAGGCGGGTAGAACGTTATATTGACAACAAAGACCCAGAGAAGTTCAGTGACTTTTTCAAAGTCACACAGCTAGGGAGGAACCTTCATAGTGATTTTAGAGCCTTGTAGAGTTGTGATTACAGGCCAAGTCCTTGTGTCATTCAGGTCACCCTGTACTAAGGTGCCTGGAAAGGGAGTGAGCGTGAGGGTGAGAGTTACCAGCTAGAGCGAGTTAAATATTAATTGGGTAATTCGGGCAGCTCATTTTTGCAGTGGCTGCTCATCACTATGGTGGACATGGTTGACGACTCCTTACTCCTGGTGACATTTTGGCAGGAAAGCATTAGCCAGGTCGTAATTACTGATGGAGAACACAGAGCCTTTTTGTGGGTAAAGCTATCAAAGAATTGTCCTGGACATTGAAAAAAGCAGTCAACTCCCTTCCATGTCAGACTTCTCCCTTCCTATCCACGCTATAGAGCAAATACAGTGAATCAGAGAGCAGTCTTTGCAGGGGGAAAGGGCCGCTAAACTAGCTGGTGTTGAAAAGGGCCCAAGACTCATGTGTTTACATAATCAGCCCATTATAGCACCCCTCTCCGCCCCCCCCCCCCAATTAAAGCCAATTCTTCTTTCCAGGAACCCCAGCTGCCTATCACCCTTATATGAGTTATCGTCCCCTCCTGAGACAGGCTGGGACCTGGGACCCTTTGCTGCAGGGCTTACACCTGGACAAACGTCTGCTCCAGCAACAAAATACAGAGAAACTATAAGAGACTAGAAATAACTGTGTGCATGTCCTGTTGGGGCAAATTATGGACAACAAGATACAAAAAGACCCAAAGAAGCCAACTGCCACTTCTGAAGAGCTGGGAGCGAAAGCAGGGTGTTGGGAGCAAAAGCAGGGCACTGCGCATGGCCCCTGCACACAACACCGCCTAAGGGGTGGGCACACCACCTAAGCCACACCTCTGGCCCCACCTCCTGGCCACACCCCTCCCCTCACCCCATATAAGGAAGCAGCTCCCCCCCCCCTTCAGGGAGTGAGTGAGCAAAGGAACCTGTTACTTGTTTTCACTCCCTCCTGTGCATCAGGAGTCCCAATAAAGCCTTGCCTGAATCTCTTGTCTGGCCTCTGATCAGTTTCTACTAATTGGGGAAGACCAAGAAATCTGGTCGGTATCACTCCTGCTGGGTCCTTAATACTCATATTCATCTTGATAAACAAATTCACAGTGGGTGAGGGAGCAGGTACAGAGTGTGATTTACTTCTCCCACCTGCCATGGTGCAGCTGTGGGTGCTGAGTAGGAATGAGGAAGGGCTGTTGTTTGGTCCTGCTGGGAATAAGAATTCAGTACTTATTGAGTTAATCCCTCTTGTCTTCCTGTTGATAGATTCTCATGCCAGTTTCCACAATAGAGCCTAGAAATAAACCAAGTCAGAAAGAAAATAGAAGGACAATCAGAAATGAACTCAGCTCATTGCAGTTCTTTAATGAAGTTACAAATCCTTCCTCTCAATTTTCACAGAATAAATTCAGCTAATGTTTACTGGACACCTATTAGGTTCCATGGATACAAAGACAAGCCACGGTCTCTGTCATCAAGAAAGTTTCTATTCAGAAGGATAATTGGGACAAATGCGGCTTTACTTTCTTTATTCATTCATTTAATAATAGATGTTGAGTTTCTACACTCTTCCAAACCCTGTGCTAGGTTCTCAGCTGCATATATAAATAGTCTTGGCCTCATGGTCTAGAACAGCAATAACATAAGGCAGAATAATAGAATAACCGCAGTTGCACAAACTTATTCTACAAATATTAGCCCTACTCTGTATCGGATACACGGGATACAATGACAAACAAAACACCCGAGAATGAAGCTTCTTATGTTTTCCTGGGGGAGAAAACAAATAAACAAGAATGTTGTAGATTTAGGTAAGTGTTATAAAATAAAGCACTAATAATATTACCGGCAATGAACACATAATAATCATCAAAAACATCAGTAACAAAATTGCTGCATGACCAGCTGTGTGCCTTTAACATCTGTTTTTAAAATTTAGTCTTCAAAATAAACACTATGAGCTAGTCATTATACTCAATTTTCAGAGGACAAAAATGAGATTCAGAGAGGTGAAGAGCTTTCCCAAGGTCACACAGCACTGCAGCAGAGATTTGAACACTGGTCCCTCTGCCTCCAAAGTCAGAACTCTTAACCTCAACACTGTAAAAGTGCTTTGACAATTCAGTGGAGAAAATGAGGGGTTAGGATGAGGGGAAGGAAAAATAACACCTGGTTGGAGATAGATTTGGAAGATGTTTCCTAGAGGAGAAGCACTTGGAGACAAGCCTTGATGGATGCCTATGAGACAGGCAGTTTGGACGAAGCTCACTTAGCAGAACAAAGTGTTTCCATTCTTACTGATTAGCAACACTTAATAAGGAACTGAATGATTAATTTATAGGTTTTATTGTTTAGTCTTCATTAAACTTGAACTTCTTCATATACATCCTCATCCACTGTCCTACTTTCAGGTACAAATGCAAAGAAGGGAAATGTGAGACAGACACTGATTGAAGCTCTCTGTCTGGGTCAGAAACAGGCAGTGGGGAGAGGCTTGTTCCATGAAGTCAACGAGGGACCCACACTTCTTCCATCTCATCCAAGTCCTGAGGCATTTAAAAGCCATATTTATAATTGACTGGTTCCCCAAACAAGCCCAAGTGAATAAACTGGCCAATTAAAAAAAAAATTCTTGCTCAGGTAAGACAAATTCCAGAGACATTTGACACCTAAGAAGGACTTATGAAGTGAGCTTGCCAATCCCATGTTTGTTTTCGAAATCTGTGAGTCTGTTTTTGTTTAGTAAATAAGTTTATTTGTATCATCTTTTTAGATTCCACCTATAAGTGATGCCCTATGATATTTGTCTTTCTCTGTCTGACTTACTTCACTTGGTATGATAATCTCTGGGTCCATCCATGTTGCTGCAAATGGCATTATTTTGTTCTTTTTTATGGCTGAGTAGTATTCCATTGTATACATGTACCACATCTTCTTTATCCATTCGTCTGTCAATGGACATTCGGGATTAACATATACACACTACTGTATATAAAATAGGTAACCCATAAGGACCTAGTGTATAGCACAGGGAACTCTACTCAATACTCTGTAAGTACTGATATGGGAAAAGAATCTGAAAAAGAATGGATATATGTATAACTGAATCACTTTGCTGGACACCTGAAACTAACACAACACTGTAAATCAACTCTACTCCAATAAAAAATAAAAATTAAAGAAAAAAGTGAGCTTGCTGACTCCAGGTTGTTCCCGTCTGTAAAAAAGGCACATGTACTAGTGGCCAGAGGAGGAACCATGAGGCACGGAGGGGTAGGCAGCTCCCACTTACCTAACCCTCTGACGGGCTGTACCCCTGTAATGCAACCCAGAGCCTGCGTTGTACTGAGACCTTCTCTACGGAATCCAGATACTGTTATTCAGGCTTTGCACCCTTGACTGCTCTGTGCCAGCGGCCATGGCTTGCCCAGGGGATCAGAGTTACCCATCACAGATGACAGAAATGAGCTCCCTGGGAAATCACAGCGAAAAGGGAAATGTTATCGGCCACGTGTTACCTCACGGAGTGGAGAGAAAACAAGAGACGGGCTGGAAGCAAGGCAGGAAATAAAGCACTACAGGGCTGCCTCAGTTTGTGAACGAGGCTTTCCTCTCTCCTAAACCTATGTCTCAAATGCTGACTCCACTTCTGAGACCTGACCTGGCCCCCTAGGAAAATGTGGCCCAATGAATGTGCCACGTGTACCAATCACATCAGCCACTCCACTTACTGTGAAAAGTAGTCAGCACTGGAATAGAGAATCTCTCTCCCTCTCTCCAGAGTGGCGAAGGAACACAAGCAACCTCAGAACTGTAGCATTCACAATCTTCCCAGTTCAGGGAACAGCCATCAGCATTGTTAAAATGCCACTGTACGGCATCAGCGTTACCCCCTTGAAGGCAAAGGACACGTCAGGAGAAAGATCAGTTAACATTTGAAGCTCATCTCAAGGGAATACATTTGCACCCAGTTTATATAAGTCACAGAAACCTCTTCTTCCACAGTGTGGTCTCAGGGACTGAGGGTAGTGTGAGGGGAGAGCGGACATCTGATGTCTATCTTTTCCAAAACCATGTTATCTTGTATGACACACACATAGAGTGTGCCTTCAGTAATCTCTGAACATCTTGTTAGAACCAAGATCAGTAATTCTTTTTAAGGATCCCAATATGCCTCTTTCACATCCCAGGAGACCACTGTGAGTTCCGATTAGGCACTCTAAAAGGCTAGAAGCAAAAAGAACATGGGGAATTAGCAAGGATAACCTTTAAAGCTATTCAGATAGATGCACAGGAAAAAAACAAGAAAGAAACAGTCTCAATGCTGAAGCCTGGATAATTCTAAGGTAACATCAAATCCCTAGCAGTTAACTGGAGAAAGATCTAGTTTTTCCATTTGCCTACCTAGTTTGCTTAATTCTTTTACATTAAGTTTCTATAACTTGAATGTTTATTAATAGTTTTCAGTGAATAATGGGACTAGTGGTGAGAAGTGGGGTTTATACTTGGGGTGTTCAAATATGGTGACCTCAGTCTTCTTCCCCTGCATCCTTGAAACACCACACGTGCAGCCCTAGGAAGCCAGTCCTCAGAATCCACATTACAGCGCCACCACGGCTTGGTGGGGCATGATAAGAGAATTCATGTCCTGATAACCTCTACGCATCAAAATTATACACGTCCCTCACGGCAAACATAGGGAAGATGAATAACTCTTACTCTACTTAAAATGCTCAAAACCCCAAAAGAAAACTATAAAAAAAAATGGAGAATGTCATCAGAACTATTTATCAGAGTGTCCTCCAAAGCACCAGCCAGAATAAAAGTGCTGTCCTAGAAGGTAAAAGTGAGAAGAATACAGAACAGATGAAGAAGTTGAGGGAGGCATCCCCCTTCTCTGTTCCTTTTATTAGGCTGCTCACCTCAGTACTGTTGATGAACTCCTCTTGCGAGCCTCTAAAGAAGAGAGTAGGTATGATATCATCATATGATGTTGCTTATATGCAGAGCCTAAAAAAAAAAGATACACATGAACTTATTTACAAAACAGAAACAGACTCACAGACTTAGAGAACACACTTATGGTCACCAGGGGGGAAGGATGGGGGGAGGGATAGATTGAGAGTTTGGGATCGACATGCACACACTGCTTTATTTAAAATAGATAACCAACGAGGACCTACTGTATAGCACAGGGAACTCTCCTCAGTATTCTGTAATAACCTAAATGGGAAAAGAGTTTGAAAAAGAATAGAGACATGTATATGTATAACTGAATCACTTTGCTGAAACTTACCTGAAACTAACACAACATTGTTAATCAACTATGCTCCAATATAAAATAAAAATTTTAAAAAACAATAGAGTTAGGTGTCCAATATCTGTTGATTAATTGTCGAGCTTCCTATATTGTAGGAATATATATAATAATATAGTTACACATAATATATTATAATAATATATTATATATAATATAATATATTATTATATTAATAATATATTCCTATAATGTTCACTTTTCAAATATTTTACTATTCAAGAGCTCTGCACATTTCTTTGGAGAGTGACCATAATCAGGTCTAAATGACATGAACCCAAACCTTGGAGGAGGCATTTTGTCTGGTGTTCTTACTGCTACCAGGTAGTCACAGATTAGCAGTCATAATTATTACCTATTATTGTCACTTTTTACAACAGCAATCCACTGAGAGCCATAATTTTACACCGAGTGGCATTTCTTAGCATCTTTCCAATCACTAAAGTGTTGACCTAAGGGATAAAATGAGAAACTGGATTTCTTATCTCAGGAAAAGGTGTTTTGGCAATTCACAGTCCCATTGAGAAAAAGAAATCTCACGTAAATATTTTCCAGGACTCTGTATCTACTTTGGTGGTTTCTACATAGAAAACAACAAAAACAATACCATTGTTACTCTGGGAATCCAGTTAGGAGTTCACTAGAGAATTGTTCTTGATTCTATGCATCGGTTGGTGAAAGCTACCCAGGGAGCTCATCAGACATTCTAATCATTTTGTGAATTCAATCCGAATACTTGCTCCTTAAGCGTCTATGCCATTCTAAGCAGCAGGGGTTAATAAAGATGAGCTCAACCTAATTCCTGTCCTCAAGATACTTACACTTTAGAAAGAGTATAAAGGAAGTTACTGGATCATTGGCAGATACTAATTTCATATGTGATACCGGTATGTTTGAGCCTTAGGATTTTAGCATGGAATAGTAGGATACTTTGATACCCTTTTGATTAGTAAAGGGTTTGCATCCCAGGATGTGATATTGATTGCACTGGGCTCCAAACCCAAAATGTGGATGACCGTGACTGTCAAAGCTAGTTGGGAAATCTTACAGATGGTAGGGATGTAGGAAAGTATCGAGGTAAAATCCGCTAGTCCCCTTAGGAAAAGCTTTCCCATGAAAGAATGAGAAATTTTCTAAACTGGACGTAAATTGCCAAAATGTTCTTATCTCAAAAGATATTGTAAAAATAAAACCCCCTCTAATGAGGTCAGTCTTTTGCTGAAATGATGGTGACTTAAATAATTAAGAAGAACCTGTATGATAGAATATATAATTTATAGTAATCTTCAGTTAACTTGGCATTAATGAAGCCCTATTCATAAGTACATATACTGTGGGCATGCAAACTACTGTTTTAGATACTTAAATCCAGTTTGAAATGAAAACGTTCCTTCAAGAATCTCAGTCATGCTGTTTGTTCATTTAGAAAATTAAATCCTTTCCTCACAGATAATGCAAAAGTAAATGTTAGTCCACTCTTTGTTGGAATTATGAAAAGATTCATAGAATCCAACTCAATGACACTTCAGTATACTTAAATGATTTACTAATTTTCAGGAAAAGCTTTCAAATAACCTTAGCGATACCATGCAATTGAAACAAAAATATCATCGCACTTCCATTCTCCAAAATGCTCAATTACTTCCATAAAACAGCACTCAACTCCTTGGATATTTCAGTCAAGAATTTTTAGCATCTGACCACACTCTACCTTTCCACTATTCATCTTTTATACCAAAATTTCAGTCAAACCAGTCTAAATATTCTCTGTAGACATGCTATGGACTTTCCCACAATTCGATGGAAAATTCCAGGTACACTGTTTTACTCATATCTCTCTACCCTAACATCTAGCATAGTACTTAGCGTATGGGAAGTGGTCTGAGAACTGACCCCAAATTCTCTATACACCTGCTCTGATATGAAGTCCACCCAAGATTCCATTTCTCTCATTCCCTCTGCAAAGACCACTGATGATAGAACCAAGCACTTGGTTTCAGGGCCATCCTGTTGTTCAGCATGTCTAGCCTTGAAACACAAACTAACTTTCTGAAGTTTTGCCCATGAGCACTAAGCATCTGTTCCTTCATTCTAAACAGAGTCCTAGGCCAGAGAAAACAAAATCTAATGCTTTTGACTAAAAAAAGAAGAAATCATACATTCATGTTACTTCTATACTTCTGTCACAATAGTGATGGCTGAGAAACCAGTTATAAAAAACAGAGAGAGAGATTTATTTGGACCCAAGTGTACAAATATTTCAGAGGCTAGAGTCAAAGAACTTGAGATTTAAAAAGAGCACTGACAAACTTGTCACTTGCAAATCTGCTCAAGGCAGACATCACTGATCAATCATGACATTTGATTTCCTCTCCACCACACTCTAGGCAGACATTGATAACAGATTTTATTATTCCTCCTGAAGTTCATCCAAGAACCACTGCAGAACAAACACGCAACTAGTAGGACACTACACTGGTGTTCACTGCACATTCAGTTCCACTCAACATACTTAGAGTTTTTCCACTGTTCGTTGGGGGATTTCGAGCTGACTAAAACATGGTTTCTCCCTTCAGTGGCATCACAGTCCAGAAGAGAATACAGATTCAAAAGTAATTCCTTGCAATACCATGGAAGAAACCATTAATTTTACTACTGGAAGCATTAAAGGGGGGTGCTTAGTTAAGTCTATGGTGGGGATGTTTATAGAGTATATATCACACGAATGAGCAGAGAAGAGCTGAGCAGATAAGAGAATGAATCCAAGAAAAAAGAAGTAGAATGATCAAAGCACCAATGTGCAGCATGGTGTGTGTGTGTGTGTGTCTGTGTGTGTGTGTGTGTACGTGGGAGTCATAATAAAGTTGCTAGAAGGAAAAATCTGAGATAGGGTTGGAGAAAATCCAGAATTAGTTTAGGATGGCTTGCTAGGAAATTTAACTTTATTCTCCACGTTTCCCCCCAAAACTGTGAAATTCCACTGAAGGACTGTAAGGATAGATACATAAATTGTAAGGGCTGGGAGATACATAGATACATATTTGGAAGTTACACTACATATTTAAGAGGCAAGAGGGGAGTAGCTAAGATAGAGGGGTAGGATGACCCTGAGCTCACTTCTCCCAAAGGCACAACAAAATTACAACTATTTACAGAGCAGCTATTGATGGGGATGACCTGAAGAGTAGCAGAAAAGATCTTCCACAACTAACGATATAAAGAAGGAACCACAATGAGATGAGTAAGGGGGGCAGAGATACATTATAGTCAGGACCCACCTCCCCAAGTGGGCGACCCACAAACAGGAGGATATTCACAACTGCAGAGGTTCTGCCCAAGGAGCGAGGGGTCCGAGTCCCATATCAGGCTTCCCAGCCTGGGGGTCCTGCCCCAGGAAGACAAGCCCCCAGAATGCCTGGCTTTGTAGGTCAGTGGGGCTTGTGTATGGGAGAGCCAGAGGGCTGGAGGAAACAGAGACTCAGGTGCGTGCAAAATGGCACATGGTCTGGGCGCCAGCACAGAGGCAGTCATTTGAAAGGACCCTGGGTCAGACCCACTAGCTGATCTTGGAGAGTGTCCCAGAGAGGCAAGGGGGCAAATGAGACCCGCCCCCGCCGGCAGCCTAGATGCCCAAACAGGGAGCCGATTCTAGCAAAAGGACACTGGTGTTGGCAGGTGCCATTCTGGAGTCCTCCGTCTACCTCACTAGTGCTGGGGGTTTACCGGCCCACCAGCCAGCTAGCACCTGCCCCAGAATCCCCCAGGTCCCACAGCCAGCAGAGCTAGGACGTGGCTCTGTCCACCAGTGCGTGGCAGCCTCTGTACAAGGCATGGCCTGGCAGCCACCTAGGCCAAGAACCAGCCCTGCCTTATGAGAATGCAACAGACCCGGTCAGCCTGCCACGGCAGAAGGGCCCACTCAGCTCACATAGGGGGCACCCCTGGAACGTACACCCCTAGTGACCAGAGGGCAGTGTGCTGCCAGGCCCCATAGGATGTCTTGTACATAAGGCCACGATTCCAAGATCAGGAAAGATAACTGACCTACCTAAAACATGAAAAATACAGAGAGCATTAGGCAAAATATTCTCCCTGGGACAAAATCCTCCGCAGTTAAGAACCATTGATTTAAAGATTCTTCACAAGACAGAACATGAATTCAGAAGACAGTAGAAAACTTTGATGGATCATCAAGTACATATTAAAAGATGGAGAAAGCTATGTTACGTTAATAACTGAACACAGCAGCCTGAAGAGTCATTAGGGAGCCAGGCTCATCAGAGGCCCTGCTACAGAATCAGTCCTGAGAGCATCGCAGTGACCACTATCAGATACTGGATGCCCACTTGACACAGTGCCGCCCCCTGCTGGAAGGGGACACGGCATTCGGCTGCTGGCAGGGCTGTACCCGGAAAAGAATCCTGATGGACAAACAGAAAGGATTCTCCTCTACCACCCTTGTTTATCACCAGCTCTGGATCCAAAGTCTGGTAGAAGTTCATCTGAGTGTCACACTTACTTCACGTGTCTGAACCCTTCCTAAAAGATTGTGCCTGAGGGCTCTAATTTGATATTTCTGTAGCAGAAATTGGGCTCTGGAATCTTTCAGTTATAGGAATAAGTATGAGATGCAAGGCAGTCAAATATATTTCAAAAAAGAAAAGAGAGAGAAGGAAAGAAAGAAAGAGAGAGAAAGAAAGAAAGAAGGAAGGAAGGAAAGAGAGAAGGGGGGAAAGAAAGAGAGGAAAGAAAGAAAGGAAGGAAGGAAGGAAGAAAGAAGGAAAGAAGGGAGGAAAAAGAAAAGAAAAAGACAAATATCCACTACCGATTTTTACCAGAAACAATAGACAGTAATTAATCCTTTGAAGAATGAAAGGAGAAAGTAAATCGGTTTTACACAAAGCAGCACCGAGACCTCCTAATTCCCACTCAGATAAATATTGGAGCAAGCTGAGAAATCTAGAAAAGCTACTGCATCATGTTAGTGGGATACGGCCTGGTTTGTTTCTGGTACCCACAGAGCTTGCTAGAGATGGGGGAGATGTCCCCACTTACATGTAGAGCGGGCTCACAGGGATGCTCTTTGTGTGCGAGGACGGAGCGAGTGATGGCGGTTATGACTCTTAGAGGACAGCATCAGGCCCTCCAGCCTCCCCCTGAAGCCCTCATTCCTGCCATCCAAGCCAGCTTCCTCCTCTCACTCTATCTCCTCCTTTCACTGCCAGGCAATCTCAATTATCCAAGTGCAGTTAAAACAGAGTGACTACATTTCAGGAATGCATAATGAATAGCCAAACAGCCTTCAAAGGAATGCAGATTCTTCTCTCCTCTGCACGGAAGACGTTTACAGCCCAATTTCCTATCTTCTTCAAGACCTGGGGAACTGAAACCCTCGACCACTGTGATCCACTAGACAATGGCTTGTCCAAAAGGAATACATCAAAGGATGCATTTTCTATTTGTGCCCAAGTTCTAAAACAATGAGTCAGCTTCATAATCAGCACTTTCATGTAAGTTACACCTTGAATTATGCAGAAGAAAAGACTGACCTTGCAGAAGTCCTTTACTTTCAGCTGAGTTTCTCTGCTTACCTCTTTCCAGTTTCTGCTGTACAGACTGTCCCTACCTGTGGCTAGTGATTCAAACACAAACCTAAACTGTGAAATTGGTTATAAAGAGTAGTTAGTGCTTCCTTTCTTCTGCTTATAGATACAGACAGTTCTTTCTCTGGATAGAAATTTTCCTTCCTGTGGTAACCAAAATGTCTGTTTGACTTATTTTTTTTATTTTTATTTTTTTTTTAAGAAGATGTTGAGGTAGGAGTTTATTAATTAATTAATTTATCTTTGGCTGTGTTGGGTCTTCGTTTCTGTGCGAGGGCTTTCTCTAGTTGTGGCAGGCGGGGGCCACTCTTCATCGCGGTGCGCAGGCCTCTCACTGTCGCGGCCTCTTGTTGCGGAGCACAGGCTCCAGACGCGCAGGCTCAGTAGTTGTGGCTCACGGGCCTAGTTGCTCCGTGGCATGTGGGATCTCCCCAGACCAGGGCTCGAACCCGTGTCCCCTGCATTAGCAGGCAGATTCTCAACCACTGTGCCACCAGGGAAGGCCCTGTTTGACTTATTTTGTTGAGTAAGACCCCTAAAAGTTGAGGTTGACCTTCAGTCCAGGTGCCCCCCGAGGTAGTCACCTTCTATTAAAAGAAAAGAGGAGGTGAGAAAGAGGAATCCTGAAGATAATGGCTCAATCTAGAAATAGCAAAGGACTAATCTGACCAGTAAGTTGTAGGAGACAGAAACTTATTTCTCCTTCCCTCTAGCAAAGAAATCAATATATATTTTTTTGAGCCAACAAAGCTGCATGCTATTTTTTCCAAATGATTCTTCTCTGCTTTTAAATCAATTCTCTGAGTGGATTAGTAGAAGAAAGAGAGAGAAATGCCTTGTAATACAGATTTGGTTTTACCTGTCAAAAACAATGAGCTCTCCAGTTGAAAATTCCCCTTTCTTCTAGGTAGGTTTAAGGACCAAGTATATATTATACAGATTATTTAAGGTGCTTTCGGCAGCAAGTAACAGAAATGCCACTTCAAACTGGTTTAAGTGCTAAAATTTTGTATAAAAAGAAATCCCAAGATAGTATGGGTCTCAGAGTTATTTGATTTAGAAAGTCAAGAACCCAGGGTTTTGCTATTCCCCAAGTCCACCAAGCCTGGGGATGGTTTCATTTTCAGGATGGTAACAAGGTAGCAGTTCAGGGGATCAGTGTAGACATGACACAATTGAGAGGAAAGTGGCATCTCTTCTTGTGGCCTTTTTGATGGTGTGAAGAAACTTTTCCAAGGCATTCCTCAGTAGAATTTTCTCTACCTCTTAATCATCAGAATTGGATCACATGCCTAGTCTGAACCCTTAGGCTAGTGGTTCACAAATTAGGCAATAATACTATTTGGCATTTTTGGTTGTCCCATGACTAGATGGCTCTTAATATTTAGCGGGAAATATCTAGACAGCTAAATGTCCAGCAATACATGGACAGCCTTTCACAAGGAAGAACGGTACCACCTAAAATGTCAAGAACCTTTTTGCGAAAAATTGTCCTTAACCTAATCAAATGTTCTTTGGACCAGGAAGTAGTTCACTTTCCCCTTAGGTATTTGACTGCTGGGAGGAAGGGTGGATAGCTGAACAAAATAACAAAGGGTTTTCCTATTAAGAAGAAAGAAGTTGGCAATCCATGCTGGGTAGGCATCTAAGAGCATTCACTATATTATACTGTCATCATTTGATCCTGAGACAAATGTCATTTATTAACTTATTATTGTGTTGAATTATTTCACATTTTAAAGATTGTCTTAGAACTCCTAGAGGCTTAGAAGATGAACTAAGAGGCTGTTGCAATGACCTCAGTTTGAAATTACATGAATATTAAGGTCACAGTATAGGGCATGGGGAGAAGTGAGTGGATTCTGAAGCTATATTGGAGGGAAATTAATAGATATTGGAAAGGGACTAGTTGTAAAGAGTTCAGGGTGATTTCTTGTTGGCTGGAAGTCTGAAGTTATCCACTGAATCCCAGTCACTCTCACAGCCACAGAAAAACTGTTGCAGAAGTAGTATGGAGCCGTTATTGAGAATGTACTCATTGTCAGACATTGTGACAAGCACTTTTTAAGGTTAATTAATTAATTAATTCACTGCATCCTTACAATGGCGCTTTAAGGAAAGCATTTCACTGTTAACCCCAATTTACATATGGAGGAACCGAGGCCCTGGAGAAGGAAAGAAATATGCCTGCTGTAAAGAATAATGGACTAGGTAGGAGATTAGTTTTCAAACTGAACTCTACCATGAGCTGTGTGACCTTCAGTAAGTCATGCTTACCTTTGGGTCTCAGTTTCTCTAATTATCAAGTGAGGGTGGTTGACCAGGTAATCTTTAAAGACCTAGTTTCATGGTGCCTATTGTTAACCAGAATTTCAGAAACGAAGACTGATCGAAATAAAGAGGCATTTATTTGAGGTTTGTTAGGACTGCAGCCCAGGAGACAACAATTCAAAAGCCCTTGAATTATATGCTGCTGGAATACAAAATGCGGAAGGCTTATAAAGGCGACAAAACATCACAGCTCACATAAACCTTCAAAAGTTAGATTGGAGCTGGCAAGAAGTGAAGGTGCTTGCTAAGCAAGGATGGGTTTGGATACAAAATGATTACATAGTTGCAAAAGCCAAGGGTGGGGTCGCAGCTAGCAGGTGCTAGCAGATATTGTCGTGAAAATGGCTAGTGTGTCCCTAAATTTGATATAGTTCAGAAAATACAAGTTCTAAATGATGGAGGAATGTGTCTGAAAGCACCTCCGCAATGGTCACCTGGCTCCCTTTTGTGTGTCTGAACCACAGTTACTCCATTTTGATTTTTAAAATGATTTTAAATATGCCATCACTGTATAGTTTCAGTCTCCCAAGCCTTAATTTTAGATGCCATAGTGCCATCTCCTATAATCTAAATTATAATTGTACTGGCATAATATCAACATTAACAGCACCTGAATAGGACTTCCCTGGTGGCGCAGTGGTTAAGAATCTGCCTGCCAATACAGGGGACATGGGTTCGAGCCCTGGTCTGGGAAGATCCCACATGCCGCAGAGCAACTAGGCCCATGCGCCACAACTACTGAGCCTGCGCTCTAGAGCCTGTGAGCCACGACTACTGAGCCTGTGAGCCATAACTATGGAAGCCCACGTGCCTAGAGCCCATGCTCCACAACAAGAGAAGCCACCGCAATGAGAAGCCCGCACACCACAACGAAGAGCAGCCCCTGCTCTCGCAACTAGAGGAAGCCTGCACACAGCAACGAAGACCCAATGCAGCCAAAAATAAATAAATACATTTATTAAAAAAAAAAAAGCAACAACTGAATAAATGCTTGGTAGGAACTAAGATCTGTGTAAAATGCTCAAATTTTATTTAATCTTCACAATCAATCAGTAGAGTACCGTGGAAATGGTGCAGTGCCAACTCTGAGCCTAACCTTTAACTGGCCTGAAAGCTTCCACTTTCTTCTTGGAACGCTCTTTATTGGAACTCAGATGCCATGCCGTGTGGAGAAGAACCACAGACCCCCAGTCAACAGCTCAATAACTCTGAGTTCTCAGTCTAGTCGCCAGATGACACTAGCCTTCCTAAGACCTAAGCTGATGTCACATCTAATACTACGTGAAGTAAAGGAGCTACCTAGTCATCCCACATGATCATAGAATACATTATAGTTTTAGGCCACCAAGTCGTGGGGTGGTTTGCTTCACAGCAGTCGATAACTGAAACAGCTACTGCAAATATACCCATTTTACAGATATAGAAACTGAAGCTTATAAGATTTTAATTAATTGTGGATCACATAACAAGGAAATGAAAGAATAAATAGCTGAACAGAATTCTACTAAATTACAGAGCCCACACTTGAAAACACTATGCCATTTTGCTTCTCATCTTAACATCAAGTTATCAGCCATACCTGCCTACAAAATTTGAATTTGGACAGTATTTCCTCTTATGAAGAGAACTGCTATGCTTACACAGGCATTACAAAACACATTCTCTTTAAGTAATTCTACAATTCCTAGAACTATTTGGCAAATAATGTGCACTAAATGCGCTCAGATGCTTCACATGGATTACAAATGAAAAGCCAGAAACCTGGAGGAACGTCTTCTCTCACTGGAGTTCTTTAATTTTCTAAAGCCTAAGGCAGTGACATGCAGCCTTCATACTTCCTTGTCCATCTTACCAGCAGTGCCTTAGACGCCTGTGCATTAATTACAACAACATTGCTTTCAATCTGCACTTAGCATTTCCAAGTTTTTATCATCTAGAAAAAGGCACTGATACATCATGACTACTTTCCAAGCAGATGGTGTCAAATTCTAATTACCTGGTCCTCCTTTTTTTAATGGAGCTAAAGTAAAATTTGTTCAGTGAATGCAGCTATCAAAAAATAATTGGAGGGGGCTTCCCTGGTGGCGCAGTGGTTGAGAGTCCGCCTGCCGATGCAGGGGACACGAGTTCGTGCCCCGGTCCGGGAGGATCCCACATGCCGCGGAGCGGCTGGGCCCGTGAGCCATGGCCGCTGAGCCTGCGCATCTGGAGCCTGTGCTCCGCAGCGGGAGAGGCCACAACAGTGAGAGGCCCGTGTAAAAAAAAAAAAAAAAAAAATTGGAGGGGGGCGGTGGGAAAGCAAATTGAGCTGACTCAGCAAAAATGAAAATCCTGAGTATCTGACATTGAAACAAGCCAAGGCAGTGATTTAAAGGGCCGAAGCATCCTTCTCTGCATGCTGCACCTCCACGTTCACCCCTCCCACCCTGGTCCTTGTCCAAATATGTTTTAAAGGAAGACATAATGGTGCTTTTCTGTGGCTTATTGCCAAAGATTGGGGTAGATGGAAACTGTGCGGAGTGTGGGGTAAAGATGAGGAAATATATATCGTCAAATGTAAACAAGTTACAATTTTCCCATAAAATTAGTTGAAGTCACTGTAGGAGCACAGTATGTCTATTTAACATGTCATAATTAAGGTATCCCCAGCCTTCTAACTTAATGGTAAAAATTCCAGTTGAGGTTTCCATATTAATTTAAGTAGTAATAACGGCCATAATAGTATGCATTTGTATGGTGCTTTATGATTTACAATGCACCGTTATATATATGGCACTTGCTTTGATCCTTTATAATAACCCCAGACGAGGTACTATTATATGCAAGATCAGAAAGTTAAATAGCAAAGCAGGGGTCAACTCCAAACTCTAAAATACCACAACTTCAGCTGAAATCTTTGATGCCAAGTGTCTTTTAAAAAGAGAGGGTGAGTACAAACTACTATGTATAAAATAAATAAACTACAAAGATACATTATACAACACAGGGAATATAGCTAGTATTTTATAATAACTATAAATGGAATATAATCTTTAAAAACTGTGAATCTATGTGGTTCACATAATTATATAACTTATAATAAACTGAAACTTACATAATATTGTAAATCAACTATACCTCAATTTATGAAAATCACCCTAGAGACAAAAAATAAAATAGGGGGTGAGTGATTTGAGAAAAACCAATATTCAGTTGTTTTTTATGGCAAACACCTGTTCTGATCTCATATTCTTAGCTGTGTAAAGTAAACTATAATCAGCTTTCTATATTAAAAATGACTTAAAATATCCTCCACATAGCCAGTGACAAATTATCCAAAATGTTATATTACCTAATATCTGTCCACTAAGAAAACTACTCAACACTTTCTTCAATGGAGTCCAGCATTGCCAGAGAAAGTAGATGTGGTCTTGGAGACAATGCAAACCATGGCAATCACCGTTGTAGCTGTCTTGTGACATCTTCACCTGCAACTGTTTCTCCAATCGTATATTAGAGCTTCATTTTTAAAAATTCAATTAATTTCTTTTTATTGAGGTATAATTTAGATACAGTAATATTCAAAGATCCTAAATAGACAATTCTATCATTCAGAAAGTTCCCTCCTGCCCTTTTTCAGGCAGCCTTCACCCTAGAAGCAATCACTTTTGTTATTTTTCCCCAAATACTTGTTTTGCCTGTTCTAGAACTTTATATAAATGTACTATTTTGCTTTTTGCAACTTGGCCTCTTTTGCTCATCACAACTGTTTGAGATTCATCCATGCTATTTTGTACTACTATATACTTATATACTATTATGTACATAGATAAGTAGTGTATTCTTTTCTGTGTAGCATTCCATGTCTGAACGCACCACTGTTTCTTTATCAATTCCCCTGTTGATGGACATTTGGGTTGTTTGTGTTTCTGTACAGCTTCATTTTAAGCACTAAATTTGTAGCTTTTAAAATGAGTCCGTAGGGGCTTCCCTGGTGGCGCAGTGGTTAAGAATCCGCCTGCCAATGCAGGGGACATGGGTTTGAGCCCTGGCCGGGGAAGATTCTACATGCCACAGAGCAACTAAGCCCTGCGCCACAACTACTGAGCCTGTGCGCCTAGAGCCCATGCTCCACAACAAGAGAAGCCACCGCAATGAGAAGCCTGCACACCACAATGAAGAGTAGCCCCTGCTCGCTGCAACTAGAGAAAGCCGCACACAGCAACAAAGAACCAAAGCAGCCAAAAGTAAATAAATAAAAAAAAAATAAATTTATAAAAAAATAAAACAAAGTAAAATGAATCCGTAAATTAAGAAATCTTTCAGCAAATGCACATTTTCCTTTGTGTGTGTTTGTGTATGTGTCTGAGTTAAAGTAGAATTGACTTTGTGAATCAATGTAGTTATTCTAAACCCTTTGCATTTGAAATATAAAATAAATTGGTCCGGTTCCCAGACTTCATGGTTGGGAGGTAAACAGCAGTGGCGGGGTGGAAGGGGGGGACTCCAAGCCAAAACAGACTCAGAACTGAGAGGTCTGCTGTCTGGGCTCGGTGGTAGGTGATGGTCTCACAGGAAAGAGATGGACATTCAGAGCTGTAGTTTCAGGGTTCCAGCTCTGTGCACAGCACTTTGGCTGTTAAAATGCTCCTGTAATGAACATTGTGGTACATGACTACTTTTGAATTATGGCTAACACGTATATATGGAATCTAAAAAAAAACGGTTCTGAAGAACCTAGGGGCAGGACAGGAATAAAGACGCAGACGTAGAGAATGGACTTGAGGACACAGGGAGGGGGAAGGGTAAGCTGGGACGAAGTGAGAGAGTGGCATGGACATATATACACTACCAAACGTAAAATAGATAGCTAGTGGGAAGCAGCCACATAGCACAGGGAGATCAGCTCGGTGCTTTGTGACCACCTAGAGGGATAGGGAGGGTGGGAGGGAGGGAGACGCAAGAGGGAGGGGATATGGGGACATATGTGTATGTATAACTGATTCACTTTGTTATAAAGCAGAAACTAACACCATTGTCAAGCAATTATACTCCAATAAAGATGTTACAAAAAAATTCTCCTGTAATATTCACCAGCCAGATTGTGGCATCATGTGTGTAAACAGATCAGTGGTTCTGATCATTTAAAATTCCAGTTTCAGCTGCCTTTCTCCCTTTCTCTAAAGCAGGGTCCCCGAGCCCCCGGCCACGGATCGGTACTGCTCTGCGGCCTGTTAGGGACCTGGCTGCACAGCAGGAGGTCATCAGCGAGTGAGCAAAGCTTCATCTGCCGCCCCCCATCACGTGCATGACCGCCTGAATCACCCGTCCTGCCACCCGTGCATAGAAAAACTGTCTTCCACGAAACCCGTGCCCGGTGCCAAAAACATTGGGGACCGCTGCTCTAAAGTACTTAGGCTTATCCTGGTTTGCTAATTAAAACCCAGGACTAAAGCCTTTCAGCTTTGTGTGTGCAGCTAATTGGAACTTCAGGGATGCGACAAGTGAGTCAATTAGCATTCACCAGCATGCACTTATCTAGCGCCTGCTGTGTGCCAAACCCTGCACAAGTGCTGGTTCAGTTTCCTAACAGGCTGCAGAGAGAACGTGGTAAGTTAAAGAACACTGCGGTTGGTGTCAAAAAGCCTGAGTGTGAGTATTGCTTTTCCACTTAACTACTTCGAAGACCTTGGGCAATTCACATCAACTTGGAACCTCGTTTATTAATTAACAGGAGGCTCTAATTTTTCAGGTCACAAACGCAGGTGTGAAGACAAATGTGTATCTTTAATTTTTCTACCACTCAACTCCTTTGGGTCCCTATTCTTCTGGATGGCAGACATTTAAACTCATTGAATTTATTATTATTTTATTTATTTATTATTATTTTTTTCTTCAGGATCTTAGTTTCCTGACCAGGGATCGAACATGTGCCCCCTGCAGTGGAAGCACGGAATCTTAACCACTGGCCCACCAGGGAAGTCCCTAAACTCATTGAATTTAAGTAATCCCACTCATATAAGAGAGTCTCTGTCCCTATAATATCCTTCCCATTTCTCCCCAGAGCTATTGCTGAGTCCCCAGGGTTCATGGAATACTTGGAGGGAACAATGATGGATCAATACTACTTATCCACGTGTGATCCACTCATTCTCATATGCTCTTTCATTCTTGGTCCTTTACTCCTCCAGAATAAGTTCCTTTTTCTCCTTTAAGACCCCTCCAGGTCTTCCAGCTTCGGGACAACCTTAGTACTGCAGTGGGCATGGAAGGGAGAAATTTTAGACTTCCCTGAAGTGTGCTACAGGACCTGATGAGGAAGCTTCAGGTCCCGGATCATAAACAGCCCATCTGGCATCCATTCTCTCCTCACCTGGACTTGCTTGGATGGAGAGGCTTCTGAGACCTTGTGATTTTCTCAGACTCCATCCAGAAAGCAATGCACTGGCCCCTGCTGGTGTACAAGGAACTTTGTGCAAATTAGAGAAAATGTGTCCATTCTTTGTGGATGAACTGCCAAGATGCACCTCTTCTGGGCAGACCAATTAGGAGAAGACTTCTTTTCCCTTGGTCTGAAGGCTTGTGGGGCAGTGTGCAAGCTGGATTCTCAGTCTGTTGGCAAGAGTCCGAGGGCCTGTGTGGTGCTGTCCTCAGCCCTCTCCTCTGTCTGGGTTATCCCACTTGTCCTTCTCCCGACCAGGAAACAGCCACGTGCCTTAGTTGCTTTCACTTTCCTTCCTCCCCATTTTGAAGGGGGCAAAAATTTTCTCTGGTCACAGAATTGTCCTATTCTCTTTTTCGTTGGGTATGACAGGCTTTTGATATACACAATGACCCTTCTCTCAAGTAATTGTCACAGCCATGCATATCAAAAGATTATTTGGGGGACTTCCCTGGGGGTCCAGTGGTTAGGATTCTGCACTCCCAATGAAGGAGGCCCAGGTTCGATCCCTGGTCAGGGAACTAAGATCCCACGAGCCACGTGGCATGGTCAAAAAAAAAAAAAGAAAGAAAAGAAAGAAAATTGCAAAAAAAAGAAAAAGAGATTACTTGGGAACTCAGAAGTCAAGACTGTACAGTTCCTTCCTCTCTGTGTTTTTGTGTGATGGTATTCACCTAAGGTGAGGGATGCAGAGGAGGCAGGATGACAAGATTAAGGACATACTTGGGGACCATGGCAGCCATGGAGGTGCTCTGTTCGGATCTCCTTCAAGAAAGACTTTACCGGGCTTCCCTGGTGGCGCAGTGCTTGGGAGTCCACCTGCCGATGCAGGGGACACGGGTTCATGCCCCGGTCCGGGAAGATCCCACATGCCGCAGAGCGGCTGGGCCCGTGAGCCATGGCCACTGAAACTGCGCATCCGGAGCCTGTGCTCCGCAACAGGAGAGGCCACGACGGTGTGAGGCCCGCGTACTGCAAAAAACAGAAAAGAAAGACTTTACCATCCAGTCATAAGGGAGGAGGTTGGCTGACAGGCTCCAGTTGTGGTACCTACAGGAGCTTGAGCTGAGGCCGTGGACTTCTTGTAGACCCTCTAGCCAATGACTGATCATTGTGGCTGTCTAGGGCTCAACTATTTCTGCCCCAAACAAGACTCCTCCTAAGGATGACCTTTGCTGTGGGGCTCCCCATCGGGTTGACCCTTGACTGAACCTTTGTCAAGTCTGCATAATAGTCTGAGGTTCGCCCTGCACCATCCTTGTTTCCTCCCTCTTGATCTTTTACAAAAACATCCTGTGCTCATTACTGAGTCTGCTTCTCAGAGAATCCAGACTGACACAGGTCTGAATATACTTCCAGTACTCAATTAAAGAACACTCTACCAAACAGCAGAGTATGGAAATAGCCAAACAGTCAGCATAATTCTTATGGCTCCTAACATTCTCTCTTACCTGTTCTTCATTTCTTCCTCAAATGTGTGAGGGAAAGAACAATTCTGTGCCCGGGTAAATCACTCCAGTTTGCAAACGTCCCAAAGCAGAGGGTTAATTATCCTATTCCTTCCTTCCCGTGAATCATCTCGCTATCAACAATAGCAACAAAGGCAAAACAGTATAAGGGTTGCAGAGCTGTAGCTGACCCCAAAGCAATTGGTCTACTTAAATCGAGTCCCGTTTTATTTGAATTATCTTTCAAAACAAGTGCAGGTGATTAAAAAATCAAAGTGAATTAGAAGGTGTCAGAAGTGTTGGTTTGGTAAATATTTAACTTTTTGGCAAGAGAATGAAAAACACCATTTTCGCTGTATGTAACACAAAAGCCATTGGGGGTGTAACAGCTTCTTTCAGGTATGTGTGTATTCTCCTAATTATAGGCTCCATAATAGATACGTTAAGAGAATTTTGTGTTCAAGAGTTGTAAGGACAGGCACGCGGGAGACAATGGGACCACTTCAGTGGAGTAGTGTGTTCTGAGCTCTCTGCAAAAGTATAACCCAGGTCTTCAGGGCGGCTGCAGGCAGTGGAGACGATGCTTGTAATCCATGTAAGCACAGTTTCATAGTGGGTTCATTGTAGGTATGTGTTGAGTCAACGAAGATTTTTGCCCCTTGAAAGGACTGTTCAAAACCCTGCTGTAGGAGCAGAAGGAGGTCCATAAAGTGGAGGATTCAAAATGACTTCAGCACCACCATCATCACTGTAAGATCTGTAGCACCATGAGGAGTCACAGTGAAGGTCAAGATATTCATTTGAATGTAAAAGTTATATGTTATCTGATCATTTGAGAAAATAATGAGTGTTTGTTCCTACTGCTCTCTAGGTGTTGGGTAAGGGGGTGTGGAAGGGGAGGATGAGGGTAAGAAGGGGGAGAGGAGTTTAGGGAAAGAATGAAGCCCATCAGTCTACAAGTTTACCATCTCCTTTGGGAATTTCGTATGTGGAAAGGAGATTGTCCAGAAAACCAGAAGGCGGTGGCGAGTGGGGGACAGGTAATGAGAGAGTGAGCAAGAGACAAGCAAGTTATACTGCTTGCAAACCAACGGATTCTCCTCCCAAGAGCCTAGATAGGTCCTCTTTAGCTGCGTACTTTCACCTTAAAACATGTCACCTCTGACCCTGATCTCTCTGTCACTGGAATCTCTCAAATTCCATAGTGGAAAGGACAGGCAACAAAAGGAAAAACCAAGGTTTCAAAGAAGAGTCTGCCAGAATTTGGAGGTTCTCCTAGAGTCTCTTTTAGTTTTTAATATTCTGTAGATGTACAAAGACAATACCCTCTGTCTACCAGCAAGTTATTTCAACTCCCTCTATTTTTGTCATAATCATGTGTGCTTCTTAACTTCTTTCTTTATAATTAATTTTTATTGGAGCATAGTTGCTTTACAATGTTGTGTCAGTTTCTACTGTACAGCAAAGTGAATCAGCTATACATATACATACATCTCTTTTTTGGATTTCCATCCCATTTAGGCCACCGCAGAGCACTGAGTAGAGTTCCCTGAGCTATACAGTAGGTTCTCATTAGTTACCTATTTTATACATAGTATCAATAGTGTATATATGTCAATGCCCATCTCCCAATTCCTCCCACTCCCCCTTTCCTCCCTTGGTGTCCCTATGTTTGTTCTCTACGTCTGTGTCTCTATTTCTGTTTTGCAAAGAAGATCATCTATGTATAATATGGATTGGCCTATCAAGAAATGAAAAGGAAGCAAAGCAGTCCAGCTGGTAGTTGAGTGTCCTAAGTCCTCCAGAAATTACTTCTGTAATTACTTCTTTCAAGATCTTACATCTATCCCAAACACATAACAGAGTCCGTTTTTGTTACAATGTCTTGAAACAGCTCATGAAGACTTCCTGGTGAGTAGAATCACTTTGCTTCTTCTATGCTGTGATTTCCCGTGCTCTGCAGACCCAGTGATCCCCTTCAGCCTCTTCCAGAGTGACTTGAGAGTAAATTAAAGAGTAAATTGGGGGGCTTCCCTGGTGACTCAGTGGTTAAGAATCCGCCTGCCAATGCAGGGGACACAGTTTCAAGCCCTGGTCCAGGAAGATCCCACATGCCGCAGAGCCACTAAGCCCGTGCGCCACAACTGCTGAGCCTGCGCTCTACAGCCCACGAGCCACAACTACTGAGCCTGCACACCACAACTACTGAAGCCTGTGCACCTAGAGCCCGTGCTCCGCAACAAGAGAAACCACTGCAATGAGAAGCCCGCGCACCGCAAGGAAGAGTAGCCCCCGCTCGCCGCAACCAGAGAAAGCCCGGGCACAGCAACGAAAACCCAACGCAGTCGAAAATAAATAAATAAATAAATAAAAAGAAAAGAGTAAATTGGGTGGTTGTCTTGTGTGATTTCCTCAGGAATGAATATAATGACAGCTAGGATTAGCTTTTCAAGATAGCTTTAAAAATAAGAGATTTGTTCTTCCAAGGACTCTGTTCTCTGCCTCACTCCTTATTGACCACAGCTCAAACCAAGCATGCTTCAGAAAGTGAGCAATACATTATTGCCCCAATTAAGTGTCCAAAATGAAACCACCTGCAACCCACCAAAAATGGCCTTCACTCCAATGTCAATTATGGATGGGCCTTAGATCACAATAAGGCAGCAAATATTTTTGTTTTACCCCTAGATAAGAAGAATTCATTTGAAGGGCTATTTTTACTTTGTTTTACTTTCAGGCAACTCCTTTTTCTTTCCTTTATCCTAATGTCATGCCCTCCATAGCAACCAACGTATTAAAAATAACCAGAATCACCTTGGTCACAGCAATATCTTTTTTGATCCACCTCCTGGAGTAATGAAAATAAAAGCAAAAATAAACAAATAGAACCTAATTAAACTTAAAGGCTTTTGCACAGCAAAGGAAACCATAAGCAAAATGAAAAGACAATCCACAGAATGGGAGAAAATATTTGCAAACAAAGCAACCAGCAAGGGGTTAATCTCCACAATATACAAACAGCTCAATATCAAAAAAAAAAAAAAAAACCCAATTAAAAAATGCTTGAAAGGTCTAAATAGACATTTCTCCAAAGAAGACACAGAGATGGCAAAAAGCACATGAAAAGATGCTCAACATCACTAATCATTAGAGAAATGCAAATCAAAACTACAATCAGGTATCACCTCACACAGGTCAGAATGGCCATCATCAGGTAATACTAAAATCTAAAAGCACATGGAAAGCTTTGGTAGGAAGAAGGAAAGTGAGGAACTATGGCAGCAAATCACTTAGTGGGGAAAAAAAAAAAAAAGCAAAGGAAAATCTCAAGGACTGAAAAGTCTCTCTGTGACCTTCACTTCTTCCTTTCAAAGAAATCTGTGTTCCTTTTTGCAAAAAATATTTTGATTAACATTCATCTCTGGAGAGCTGTAAGTCACTGGATGACAGGGACTAAACAACAGTGAGAAATAAACATGACTTTCAACTCAAATCTGTATTTTATCGCCAGTTCTTTGAAGACAAGAGTTATTGAGATTTCCAGAGGATGCTGAAGCTCACTTCCCTGGCCTGTGACGGGACAACGTCTGGACAGCCATGGCCAGTTCCCAGCACTGATATAAGACTAACATTATTCACTTTATATTTTAAATGGTGGCCCGCATCACATTTTCTAAGAACATCTAAAATCAAAACCGAGAATCTTCTTAGGCTGTGTCATTCTGGATCCCTTCACTACTCAAAAATTGGACTAATTTCTGTTTCACAAAATTATAGAAACTATTCCCTGTCAAAAGTTCCATTAAAACAAAACATTATTCATAAATCATTCAATGCTTTTTTTGTTTTTTTTGTTATGTGGTACACGGGCCTCTCACTGTTGTGGCCTCTCCCGTTGCAGAGCACAGGCTCCGGATGTGCAGGCTCAGCGGCCGTGGCTCACGGGCCCAGCCGCTCCGCGGCATGTGGGACCTTCCCGGACCGGGGCACGAACCCGCGTCCCCTGCACCAGCAGGCGGACTCCCAACCACTGCGCCACCAGGGAAGCCCCAATGTTATTCTTAATGTAGACCCACTGGACAGATTGCTAAGGGCCAAATAACCACAGTTTCAAATTTTAGAGAAAATAATGATAATTGAAACTACTATGTAAGTGTACCTATGGGATATGGCTATATTCATGTTCAGAAAAAAGTCCATAGCCTTAAGTGCTTACGTTAATTAATAAGAAATAATAAAAATAAATTAATTAATATTCAATTAAAATAATTATGGAAAACAAGTAGACACACTAAGGAAAAAATAGATTTAACAAAGCTAAAAATTAGAATATAACAAATAAGAAAAAATAGAGATAATAAGTGAATCAAAGAGCTGATATTTAGAAAGTAAAATGAATAAGTATCTATATGACTATTAAGCAATAAAAGAAGGTATAAATATAAATATTAAAAACAAGATAACAGGAAAACAACTGCAGATAAAAAGGAAAGTAAAAGAATTGTAAGGGATAAGTCTATTCAACTCTATGTATATCAATTTGAAAGTTCATGAAAATTAAATATTTAAATGAAAATATAATGCAATAAAATTATCCTTATGTAATATGGAGAAACAAATAGAAAAAAAAAGTGTATTTCAACTTGGGCTTCACTTGAGAATTATCTAGGATGTTTTTAAATGGTGATGAACTGACTCTAGACTAAATCAGAACTTCTGCAACTACCTGTGATGAAGTGACATGTGGAAACAATGATTCCATCAAGGGTTAGAGAAATAAGATGACAACAGAAAGTACATCTTTATGAAGTTAATGAAGAGCTGACAGGCAGTCAGACCTTAAAGGTGAGGCCAGAGGGAAGGAAAGCCCAAGATGTGAGCTGATCTTCTCCATGTTGCCTTTCCTCTGGGGGTATATGCTGATTCATGGAGCAGAAGCAAAAGGCTGGGAATACAAGAAAATAAACGCTGCAAAGAGGCAGAAAAATCAGCAAGGCTTTGGCAATCTCACAGGGCTGAGGGGAAAAAATCAGAATTCAGCGCTGGAGAGGCAGTCAAAAGTAGAAGGTCTGAGATCCCAGAGAAAGGTAATGCAGAGATGTGAAACCTATTGGTTTCCTCCAAAGACATTTACCGAATTCTCAAGCTGCCCAGACCAGGAGGTTAAAAACCCATGCAGGAAGCCCAGGTAATGCAGAGAGAGGTTCCTGGCAGTCTCGTGGTGCTGACCAGATTAAATCTGGAATTTGGGACTTCCGTCCCAAGGAGTCAATGCTAGGCTGTCTGTTGAAAATGCTGGTGGGCTACACCCTAAAAGTAAAGGGAAATCAGAAACAGACTGAGCTTCGAAGACCAAGTTTGGGTCAGTTCAGTCCTTGACTAGATTAAGCTGACCTGTCCCAACATCACCCAGAGCACCCACAATGTTTCTTCCACAAAGTACAAACTTGAATAAAAAATTATGAGGCATATCGAGAAACAGGACCAGTAGAAAAAAGTAGGCAGAAGTATATACCCACAGGTGACTTGGTTATTAATAATTAGTCATATAGTTTAAAATAGCTGTGATTAGTACATTTGGGAGGATTTTATGAACCAAATAAAATTTATTTTAAAAAGAATTAAACGGGGATTCTAGAAATTAAAAACACAGCAACTAAACTTGAGAACTCTATAGATTTCTTACAGCAGGTCTGACACAGCAGAAGAGGGGATTAGTTAACTGGAATACACACCGATAGAACATCCAGACTGAAGCACAGATGCCAGGGTCTGTGTTAGTTCCTTCCAGGATTAAAAAACAACAACATCTGGAACAACTGAAACAACTGCTATTGCCAAAGTCACTATTAAGTTTTCAATAGCCTGGCGCTCTTAAAAAATCTATCTACTTTCAACTGAGGCAAGCATGGACTTCAAATGAGGATACGAAAGAGAGTACCCCCACGCCGTTAAATCTTCCAGTACTCAAAAGTTGTATTCATTTTTACGACTCGCCCATGGATGCTGTATCACTTTTTGTTACGGTTTTTATAGGGAAGGGACACTCCTGTGTCTTTCACTTGATCCTACCTAATAGAAAAGTCCTAACTTCATTAGAGAGTCAATGTGGGGATTCTGACAACTATATACGCAGAAGCTTGGAAATATCTACAGGATGGGTTCACTGACCTTCTGAACCTACCATAAGATAGACCTGGGACAAAACTCCATTTCTCACTGGATTTTCATGAACCCCCAATGACCAGTGGACCACAGACGCATTGTAAATTCAAAAAAACACTAATTCAAAGTGAATATTCAGTATTGCTCCCAATGTCTAAACACGCCCCTTGCCCCAAGTCAGAATCACATTAGTAAATGGTCTCAGGTGTCCTTGGGGATGTCTGGAGAATCACGTTCCAAACCCAAGAGGTCATAACATGGTCCTTCTTTAAGGGGACCCAGTTGAGTACAGTGTTGCAAATCATCTGTGTTCAGGTTTTCCCCACAGTTATTCAGACCAGGAAAGACTTTAACAGACTGACCTCTGAGTTTGGTCTAGGGGACTTCTCAATGTATAGCTTTCAAAATTCTGAGGGTCAATTCACTCTGGTTATTAATCCAGCTTCACTACTATTACGGTACCATTCTTTTCTAGGGATTTTGCCCCTGTCTTCATCCTCAGAATCCTATTTTTCCCACTGAAATCAGGAAACCCATTTCAATAACAGTATCCCCCATCTCTATAACCATCAAACCAAATTTGGCAGGTAAAATCCCTGATGTTTCTCTTTTCTGATTTCTAGGTTACATCAGTGGGATATAGAACTTCCTTTAGATCCTTGAGGTGGATCAGAAGTCAGCCAAGCTGAAAGCCACTATCCCTGCTCTGGGACCTACCATGTGAGGGATGAGATGACCTAAAAGCTGGAGGTGAACAGGGCAGCCAAGCCAAAGTTTGGCCCAGTCACTGGGAGAGTTATCAGTTGTCTTCACCAAGCCGAGAGAGACAGATCATAACTTCTAGTGGCTGACTTCAGTAGGGAATGCCCCGGAATGAACAACAAGCAGATATACAGAAGCATTCCCTTTGCGAACCATAAAGCCCTAGGAGAACACATTGCAGAATCCTGACTATTTCCTTCATGGGGTCACATAACCTTCGCTTTCCCCAAGGCTGTAGCCCCAGATGTCACTTAGAAAGAAGCCAGGAGAGACAGATCTGGAAATTAAGAGCGTGATTTAAAAGGACAACTTAGGTAGCAGAATAGACCAAATTTTTTAACTTAAAGGATTCAAATTATTATTTTTCCATGATAAACAAGTCTGGGCTTTTGAGAACGATCAGATTAGTTATCCCAATCATTTTTTAAAATCTACATTATGTGCATGTGAATTTACCGTGAGTAAAATTCGTGAATATGCTACACTTTAAAAAGCAACTTGAAAAAACAAAAGAAAGGAAAATGTCCCATTTAGAGCATAATCATGAGAGATATAAAACCTCCACCCACCTGTCCATGCGTCCAACCACCCCAGTCATCCTAGGAATAAACATAACAAGATATGAGCAGAAATCATATAAAAATGTATTTGATTGAGAATATGAGAGGATTGAAAAAAGACATCCAATGATTCTGCATGTAAACTATATACCTGTATTCCCTGGGCACTTAAAAATCCACATATTCTTTTTAAAGTAATAACATGAAGAATCCCTAATCTAATAAACTTAAATTTGTTATCATTCCAGGTCCAGAACATTTCTCTTTGTTATCTTTCATAGGCCATTAACCATGCCCTGAATATCCTGGGGTAAGTCAAAGTAGCTCGTTCAGGATGAGTACAAAAAAGAAAATTTTTTACCATCCAATATTAGCAGATCCTGATTTTCCCCTGATGCTTAAAAACCAAAAGGTAACATGACTTATGTGCTATAGTTAGAATAACTGGATGAGATTCTGGGTCTTACGGTTCCTTTTAGGAAATGAACTCTGATGTGTTGCATATTTTAATACCCTCACTCATTCTAACTCTATTCTAATCTACTCCAAGATCTTAGTCTGACTTTTCTGGGCATGTCAAATATAATTTTCCTGAGCATATGGGCCATGAATACAAAAACTTAATAATTCATGCTATTGGGAAAGGTGCAGCAAATTGTGTTAATAAAATGTGAAATTTCAGACCAATTATGGAACACAGCTATCCCAGAGCAGCAGTATCAGCTCACTTCCATCAGCCTGATGATCACAGAAAGCTGAGAATGAAGAAACATGCATGCTTTTAACTTTCTTTTTTTAGCTTTGGAAAATTTTTATTATGAAAAATTTCAATCATATATAAAGAATATTATAATGAACCCCATAATCACATCACTCAGATTTAATAATTATAGATGTGATACTTGCTGCATTTCTTTTTCCTTGCTTAAGATTTTTAATTTAAGTTTTTCTTTCAATTTTATTGGGATATGATTGACAAAAAGCACTATATCAGGTATGCAGTATAACGATCTGACTTACATACATCATGAAATGATTACCACATAAGAATCTCTGCTCTAAAACCTGGAATTCCCTGAAAGGTTTCAGCAAAGCATTTTTAATGGCAAGGCGAGGGAGGGGTGTCCCAGGGCCTGTGGTCAGCTCATGTACAATCCTCTGGTCAATGGTGATCAATCCTTAGGCACCAGTAGGTCTGGGGGCTCATGATCCCCAAGTAGTTCATTTCTTCCATTTGGTGGTGGTTTTAGCATCTGAAAAACTCAGGAAACATGCATGAGGTACTACTCTCCAGGTATAGGTACTTAAGAGAGGAGCTACAGCAGAGGATATGAGGGACGGGTCCGTCCCAGGAAGGTCCCATTGGGTCCTGATCAGTTACAATTTCCCCCTTTTCGTTGATACTGCTCAATCTTGAGGAGAACGGGTATTGGACAAGAAAGGGAATAATGTTCTGTTTTGTACAGAGAGGTTATAAAGTCGGCAGAGGAACTCAGTTTCAGGGGGACCTGGTTTCAAGTAAACATCCAAAAGCAGCAGACTCGGAGAGGCAGGCTAGGTGCAATGTGGGGAAAGCTTCCTAGATCGTATTAAGAGGTTTGGAGTTTCCCTTACAGACAGCAAGGAGCCCTGGAGGTTTGTAAGTGAGGGAGTCAAATGATTAGATTTGAGTCTTAGAGAAAATAATGTTAGCAGTAAAATGAAGAACACAGTGAAGTGGGAAGAGAGTGAAGCTGAATCCGGCCTCTGTACCCCGACACTGAATTAAATCTCGGAGACAGAGTTTTGGGTGAAGTGGAAAAGAATAGCTTTATTGCTTTGCCAGGCAAAGGGGACCACAGAGGGCTAATGCCCTCAGAACTGTGCGTCCTGACCTGGACGGGGTAGTGAGGGGTCTTATAATGCTCAAGGAGCCGGGCGTGGTCAGCTCGTGGACACTCTTCTGATTGGTTGGTGGTGAGGTCATGGGGAGTCAGCATCATCAGCCATCCGGTTCCAAAGGGTCTGGGGTCTACATGCTCGTGGGCAGCACACCTTTAACTTCTCCCCAAACTGTAGCTGTTTTGCAGGTACTGGGTTTCAGTAACTGCAAAACAGCTCAAAGATATTGTTACATGTACCCCTTGAGGGGGAACCAGGGCCCTGCCCCAAGGCTGCACTATTGTGTATTGACTGCTCCTCCCTTGTCTCTGCATCCCCTCCCTTCCCTGATCAGCAACTGTCTGAACCTGCCCTTTGGAACTCAGAGGAGGTCATGGAGGCTGAATGAAGCCTATTTCCTATAATCAAAGAAATGGGGGAACGCAGAAAGGCTTCCATGCCCAGCAGCCCCACAGGGTCCTGCTCAGTTTCACAAGGAGTTAGGGATTAGAGCAACAGCAGGCAAGAAAACATGAAAGCCTCAAGAAAGGCACCAAGAGCAGGGTTTGGAAGCTGTTCAGATGGCGTCCTTATGACACTAGGTGACTGGCCGTGTGGGACGAAAAGGAGGATGAATTGTGGGGAATTCTCAGGTCCCCAGCTAGAGCAGGAAAGAAAAAGTATAGGGGAGGAATAAAAACTTTGGTTTCAGACATTCAATTTTCTGTCTCTAAAGTTTTATAAATCAATACATCTATTCAGAAGTAATTTGGTCAGGGGCTTCCTTGGAAGCGCAGTGGTTAAGAATCCCCCTGCCAGTGGAGGGGACATGGGTTTGATCCCTGGTCCGCGAAGATCCCACATGCCACAGAGCAACTGAGCCCTTGCACCACAACTACTGAGCCCACGTGCCACAACTACTGAAGCCCGCGCGCCTAGAGCCCGTGCTCCACAACAAGAGAAGCCACCGCAATGAGAAGCCTGCGCACCGCAACAAAGAGCAGCCCCCACTCGCTGCAACTAGAGAAAGCCCACACGCAGCCATGAAGACCCAACGCAGCCAAAAATAAATAAGTAAATTTATTTTAAAAAAAAGAAGTAATTTGGTCAGAAAATTCAGGACATACCCAGGTGTCATTCCAAGGAGGTGACATCACGGCATTCTATGATTTTAACAAAATTGTGTAAAAAAAACTCGTCATTAGTTTCCATCAACCAAATAAGTATAATGCTATCCAACAGCGTAATCCGTCAAAAGTTTACAGAGTGGGTAATGTGACTTAATAGCATTATAAATTTCTTTAGCTCCTCAAAAACAACTGTAATACTGCAGTAGAATTTTATCAGACTAGAGCTCTTAGTGAATGAATTATGGTTGAATTTATCATGCCTTTAAATAAGATATGCTTTAACAACCTTGGATGAATTTTCCTAATATTTAAGATACTTCTGTCTTCTTTATTAGCATGTATTGAATATAATTTAAACTTTTATTGATCAATAGAAGTGATTTTTCTCTACAATTTTTGTCTTTATTATGATGATTCAAAGTCAACAGACAATTGGTCCCGACGTTAAATGATCCCAAACTTAAATTTATTTTTGTTTAACTTGCCCAGTTTTCCAACAGTTTATTACGAAATTTTTCAAAGATAGACATTAGCTATTTTTATAGGTCTTTGTCACATCTTTTGGTATCAAATAATCAGCGTTCACATTTGCTTTCTGGATGTACTTAACTCTAGCAAGCCTGCTCTTAATTCCCTACACTAAACTACTGCAACAAGATTTTGTTACAACTACGTGGACTGGTACAGGTGCCTGGGGCAACCTGTTTGGGTGCGTCTGAGCCCTTCAAACAAATGGCTATTTTTCATGAAACATTCTCCTTTGGTGACCAGAGTATGTCCCAAGTTGATTAAAGCCCACGGGCCTTAAATATGAAACACTGGTGCCACTTAATATAGGGGTACCATTTGAATTCAGGCACAAATGCGTGACGGAGTGTCAGAGTTTGTCAGCTGTTGAGCAATTGCTTTTATAAGATCCAGGATCACACCAGCGTAGCCTGAGCACAAGGGGCCCCAGCTTGCCCTGCCCTTGCCATTGTCCCCACTGCCACTCACAGGTGGTGTTGCTCTTCACCCCTGATGGACTGAGGCCCAGTTTTCCAGGGAACCTGCAGGCCATGAGAATGAGACCCACTCCCCTTCCCTGTAACTTAGTCTTTCAGGCTCTGGACACCCCTCTGACCTAAACCCCTCCCCTTTCTTCCTCCCTGGACCTTGGAAGGGTTGGGGAGATAACAGCCAAGTTCACTTTTGTTTTTTCTTACAAAAAGTGAGTATGTTTTCTCTCACTGAAAAGGAAAAGAGCCTGCATTAGCTTCACTCTAGCAACTGGAAAATGAGTGTCTTAATCCTAGGTACATGCCAAGGTGGTTAAAGCACAATAAAAGAAGCAGCGAGTCATTTCTGCACCTTCGCCTCAGGGTTCTTTAATCAGAAGCGTGCACAGCCTGTGTCACATTAGTTATGGCAGCTAAGCCATTTCTGCTGTGGCAGAGAGCACATCCTTACCTACTACCAATTCTCCTCCTCTTCCAAAGAAACAGCATCCTGGTCTTATTTAAGACAACACTAAGGTAAAACACCACATTTCCCAGCCTGCCTTGTATATAGGTAAGATCTTATCCATCTGTGATTATGTTCTGGCCAAGGAGATAGAAGAGGAAGTGTTGAATGGGTCTTTCTGGAATGGTTCTCAAAAATCAGGTAGGTGGCTAGTATGTATCCTCTTGCCCTTCCCCAGCTACCTACTTTTTCTGGTATTTGGATACGATGCCTGGGGTGCCAATAGCCACACTGGACCTTGAAATGACCATGTGCTAAAAATGATGGAGCAGAGAGTTTGATGGGGCCTGAGATGTTAATAACCATGGACCTCCACTACTAACCTGAAACTGCTTCCCTCCAGACTTATTTTGTGTGAAATAAAAATGAAATTTTGTGTGTTTCAGCCATGATTATGTTGTGTTTTCCTTGATATGCAGTTGATCCTAATTCTAACGAATACAGTGGTTTCATCTCACTATACTCAGCAAAGTTTCAGGTAAGTCCCAGTGCTTGGGAACTAAGTTACACATAAGGGAAATTTTGCTCTTCTTTATATTTCTGTATAAGTAGTTTTTTTTGTTTGTTTTTTTTTAGTTAAAGGCCATCAGGGGGCTTCCCTGGTGGCACAGTGGTTGAGAGTCCGCCTGCCGATGCAGGGGACACGGGTTCGTGCCCCGGTCCGGGAAGATCCCACATTCCGCAGAGCAGCTGGGCCCGTGAGCCATGGCCGCTGAGCCTGAGCTTCCGGAGCCTGTGCTCCGCAACGGGAGAGGCCACAACGCTGAGAGGCCCGCATACCGAAACCAAAACCAAAACCAAAACCAAAACCAAAACAAAACAAAACAAAAAAAAGGCCATCAGGACTGGGCTAATCCCTGAATCTATAATCTGGCCTGAACTGTCCAGTGAATTGAGTGATTGCTCCCCATAAAAACTCTGTTATTGGTTGTGTTTTCAAACATAGATATTTTCTACTGCCACAGTGATTAAAGGCCTTCCTAGTGAAATCTATGTCCTATTGATAAGATACATTGGTCAGTTATATGTGTATTTAAATTTGGAAAGATACCTAACCATTAAAATCCTAAGCCTCAATGAAAATCTATTTTTCTTTTATTTATTTAGGTATTTATGTATGTATTTATTTATTGAAGTATAGTTGATTTACACTGTTGTGTTAATTTCTGCTGTACAGCAAAGTAGCTCAGTTATACACATATATACCTTCTTTTTAATATTCTTTTCCATTATGATTTATCCCAGGATACTGAATATAGTTCCCTGTGCTATACAGTAGGACCTTGTTGTTCATCCATCCTCTATATAATACTTTGCATCTGTTAATCCCAAACTCCTACTCCATCCCTCTGCCACTCCGCCTCAGCCTTGGCAACTACAAGTCTCTTCTCTGCATCTGTGAATCTGTTTCCGTTTCATAGATAGATTCATTTGTGTTGTATTTTAGATTCCACATATAAGTGATATGATAGGGTATTTGTCTTTCTCTTTCTGACTTCTTCACTTAGTATGATAATCTCTTGTTGTATTTTTCTATTTAATAAAATAAAAGTGAATCAGGTGGGCTTCATCTCATACCCAGGTGAGAGACTGGGTCACCAAATGAAGTGAGTAGAAACAAATCATCCCGTTTCCATGGGGTTCTAACCATATGAGAAACCTGACCCATGATCTTCCCCACAGCAGAGCCAGAGTTCTCCCCAAACCTGATCCATTCTTTCAGCAACTCACTTTCTGTGCTTTATCTGCCAGAGCAGTACCTTTCTTACATTCTGTCAGATTTCCATGTGGTTTTCCAGAGAACTCAATGGACTGTTGAGAAAACACCTTGCTATCTGGGTTTGAATCCCAGCTCTGACACTACCTGGCTGTGTCACCTGCAGCAAGGTCCTCTCTGCGTCAGTTTCCTCATCTGCAAACTGGGGATATTCCTAGTTACCCATCCCCTGAGGGCTCAGAAGAGCGAGTGGCTTATGCTAAGTGCTCAATGAGCATTAGGTCCTGTGGAAGGCATGACGAAATAAATAAACTCAACAAGTTACATTAAAATTTGCCTGATCAGGGGCTTCCCTGGTGGCACGGTGGTTAAGAATCCGCCTGCCAACGCAGGAGACACGGGTTTGAGCCTTGGCCCGGGAAGATCCCACATGCCGTGGAGCAACTAAGCCCGTGCGCCACAACTACTGAAGCCCGCATGCCTAGAGCCCGTGCTCCGTGCCGAGAAGCCACCGCAATGAGAAGCCTGAGCACCGCATCGAAGAGTAGTCCTTACTCGCCGCAGCTGGAGAAAGCCCATGCACAGCGATAAAGACCCAACGCGGCCATAAATAAATTGATTAATTTAATTAAAAAATATTTGCTTGATCAGCACCCAAGAACCAGGAAAGCAGGGATCAATTTGGGAGAGGAGGAGAGGGAACCTGCACCAAGGCTATCATTCACTTACATCCTTTAATTTATTTTCTAAATTTAATTTTTATATTGGGGTACAGTTGATTTAGACTATGTAAATGTTGTGTGAGTTTCAGGTATGCAGCAAAGTGAATCAGTTATACGTACACATATATTCATTCTTTTTCAGAGTCTTTTCCATATAGGTTATCACGGAATATTGAATATAGTTCCCTGTGCTATACAGTAGGGCCTCGTTGGTTATCTGTTTTATATACAGTCGTGTGTGTGTTCATCCCAAACTCCCAATTTATTCCTTCCCCACCCTTTCCCCTTTGATAATCATAAATTTGTGTTCAAAGTCTACGAGTCTCTTCTGTTCTGTACATAAGTTCACTTGTATCGTTTTTTAAGTTCCACATTCTTTTAAATGCATATCAAGGGAAAGTCAGCACAGCTAAGTCCAGAGTGTGTGTGGTGATGAGAAGAGGACACCCCTCTCCTTTTGCTCTGACAATCCCAATGGTGGGGAGAAGCCAGGGTGTCTGCGGACTGACCATCAGTACCAGTGGATGGAGCCTTCTCCTCCCGCCCGGTCAGCCTTCCTGAGCTACCTGGAAGCCACTAACAACTTGGAAATCGATCACACTTTGCTGAGTAAAATGATGGATCCTGGAGCAAGGTCCTCGCAGAAACTGGCCCGGCTCGTACAACTTCCGGTGAGTCAATTGTGGCAAATCTTCCCTGCTGCTGCTGAGAGCCTGTGTAGGGCCCAGGAGCATCACTGAGTACCAGGTTCTCACCGTGAGTCACAGAATCTCAGCGTCAAGAGGGAACTCACAGGTCAAGAATCCCAGTGTGATGCGAGGCTTGAATTTCCCTGACAGCCACCATCCGTAATGGCTCTCAGGCCTCTGTGTGAATTCCTCCAGTGATGCTGAACCCACTCTTCTCCTGATACAGTCACTTTTACTCTCAGGCTAGGCCGATTTAATTTTTAGAAATACTCTTCTTAGCCTTGAATTACTTGCAGCAACCAGCTTCTCTTTCTTTTTTTTTTTTTAAGTCTATTGAATCTGTCACAGTATTGCTTCTGTGTTTTATGTTTTTTTTTTTTGGTCCCGAGGCATGTGGGATCTTAGTTCCCTGACCAGGGATGGAACCCACGCCCCTGCATTGGAAGGCAAAGTCCTAACCATTGGACCGCCAGGGAAGTCCCTTCCAGCTTGTTTTCCTGTGTTTCACTCACGCATCTTTTCTTTGTGACACACGTGTATTTACAAATGCACACATTAGAGCCTTTCTTACCCATCAGCCAATGAAAGATTTTCTTTCAAGACAATTTCTTTGGAACGATTATCTCCTTCACCCATAATCCTATTACTTATTCTCAGCCAGGTCCTGTTCCAAAGTCCTTTTCCTCCTCCCAAACATGACAGAATGGCTTTTTCAATCATTTTTAGTCTCTTATTGCATACACTTTCCCATCAGAACTTGGCTCTCCTTTTTCTGGTAATATCTGACTATTACTAGTATTTAGACCATCTCGTTTCTATCTTGATTAATATAAATAATGTTTGCCTTCTCTGAATTTTATTCAAACAATGACCATTTATCAAGCAGCCACTGTGGGGCAAGAAGTTCAGAAAACCAAGAAACTGTGAGATATAAGCTCTGCCTCTTTCAAGAAGCTACTCTCTGCTTGTTTAGGTTTGTTCCCAGGTTCCTGATTGCCGTTAAGTCCCTGGGCCCTCTCCCTACTGCTTTTACTAGATAGAGGGTTTCATGGAGGTTTTGGGATTTGAGATTTTTTTAAGTCCATTCTCATACACTCTTCTATTTTCATCTCACATTTTTCTAAAGCTGAATTTTTCCTGATTTGAGTTCAGAGCATCAACTTCTCCTGATCTACATTTAAAAACTCGTGCTTAAGGAATCTGGATTTATCTATTTGTTCACGTACCTATTCATCCAGTTACCTAACTCCCCGCTTTTTTGTTATCATATGTGGTTTAAAAAAATAGCCTGGAAATATGGAGTGTACAAATGTGATATCAGGAAGCAGTTGTATACAGAAATGCACAATAATTACACCTCAGACAAATATCACATGATATCAGTTTTATGTGGAATCTAAAATACGACACAAATCAACATATCTAGGAAACAAAAACAGACTCACAAACATAGAGAACAGACTGGTGGTTGCCAAGGGGGAGGGGCATGTGGGAGGTATGGATGGGGAGTTTGGGATTAGCAGAGGCAAACTATGATATAAAGGATGGATAAACAACAAGGTCCTACTGTATAATCCAGGGAACTATATTCAATATCCTGTGATAAACCATAATGGAAAAGGATATATATATATGTATAACTGAGTCACTTTGCTGTACAGAAGAAATTAACACAACATTGTAAATCAACTCCACTTCAATAAAATCTTTTTAAAAAGATACCTCATCTCTAAATATCTGCCTCCCAAGGGATGCAAAACATTTTAGTCCTATCACCATATTTTGCTTACACTAACTGATGACTTAAGTACAGACAGAACTTCTCTCCATCTGTAGGTAATACTTCAAGGGTTAAAAGTGCACAACTTGTAACTGGCAGGCTCAGGTCTTAGTCTACTCACTCCCAAGGGCTGAGTTTGCTTTCAGAGTTTCCTCCTTCTGCTGTTTCTAAAAATTGTTCTGATTGACTTCAAAGTCAATCCTATCTTGGAGGTGTTGTCCCTGCTCACCAATAGCAATGTTTGCTGAACGATGAGGGCAAAAGGGTGGTTTTCCCATTTTCCCGAGCTTATCTCAAGCAAGGCTGGTAGGACTGGTTGTGGACACGTTTCTGAGAAAGAGGAGTGGGTGACTGTATAACTCCAACGTGGAGGCCTTTCTCAAGGTCCACCTCCCGAAGACCTCTCAGGGTGAGAGAGCATGAAAGGTAGTTAGCTGTGTAAGAAATGGTTTCAACAACACAGGATAGGAAGCCAACAAGTTGCCAAGGGGGATAAGAAGTGCAAAGCTAATTCATCAAGAACTAAAAGATAACCTTTCAGGAAACGATGAACCTTTCCTCTGTAAAGGCATGCTGTCTCTTTTGTTTCTGTAAATGTATCGACCAACCAAACTTAGAATGGCCTGCTCCCTACTAGAGCTCAGAAGGTAAGCCTGGAAAATTGAGTGACTGCTGATAATGGAAAATGGAGAAAAGAAACTTGTGAGAATACACCATTGCCTGATGAGTCGCAAGCACTGGGTTCTATAAAAATGAGTCTGTTCTTCTTTCCTGAGCAGTTCAGAAGACTTAGCAGGGCTCTACTTGCTTGGGGACATCTTGCTTTTCACAACAAATTACCCTACTAAGCACCGTGTGCTGGCTCTAACTCCCATTCTGACAAATTCTCTCTGTTTTGGATTTCTCTAACCTCCTTTCTGCTCCTCCCCTACCTCCAGCCAGTCACTTTCACTTATAGACTGTATTTTTTTCTTTTTTCTTTTTTTTTTTCAGATTTATTATCATCAGGTCTTTCTCCCTGCTCCTTGAACTCACATTCAAGTTTGGTGAATAAAATTGGTGTCTTAAATTTCTTCCTTCAGTTATAAAAGAAAACAAATAAACACACACACACACACACACACACACACACACACACACACACACACAGCCTGTCTGACTCCACACTCTCTTAAGAGAAGTCCAGGATGTGCTTTTATGTGAGGCAACAATAAGAAAGAGAAAAGGGACATTTGCAAATGCATTTCTTTGGCGGAATCTGGCTGCTCCCAGAAGAGAGCTACGTTTATGTTACCAAAATAAGCTCTCCTTTTTTTCCTTTTGATTGTTAAGGGTAATCGCCCTGGCTCTGAAAGTCACCTCATGTATAATAAATGCAGCTCTAATGACTATTGATTGGGAAATCCCAGCCTTCCATTTGGCTGACAGCTCCCTCTGGCAAGTTAGAAACAATCAATGACAAAGTGGCAAGCAGTAGCAATCACACAGACTGTGTCTCCCATGGATTGGGGGTGACAGTGAGGGTAGTCCCTTGGGTTTGGGGAAGGAAGCCTGATGTATGGCAACTTTGGGAATACAAGATTTCCAGAAACTTATGACGCAGTACCACAGAGGAGATCTAGTCAAAGTAGACATAGCAACGTTTCAAGGTGTTTCTGGAAATGTGCCATATATTATAGCAAAGTGTTCCTCTGTCACATGGTGGAATGGGCTCCGAGGAAAGTGCTAGTAACTGGAACGGCGTGTCAGACTGAAGAGGCAGGCAATAGTGTGTAATGATTACACCCACACTTTATAGGTTCAGATACCCTGAGCTGAACTCTCAGTACTACCATTCGTGCACTGTGGGACCGTGGGCAGGTTAACTTTGACGTACTGGTTTGTCACGGGTAAAATGGAGATGTCATTTGTACCTACCTCACAGGGGTTTTTGAGGATGAAATGATTCACGTAAAGCACTTAGCTGTACTTGGCACTTAGTAAACACTCCACAAACATTAGCCGCTGCTCCTGATGTTACTGTTAAGAGTAGGATTGGGGCTTCCCTGGTGGTGCAGTGGTTAGGAATCCATCTGCCAATGCAGGGGACACGGGTTCGAGCCCTGGTCCAGGAAGACCCCACATGCCGCGGAGCGGCTAGGCCCGTGTGCCACAACTACTGAAGCCTGCACTCTAGAGCCCACGAGCCACAACTACTGAGCCCGTGTGCCACAACTATTGAAGCCCACGCACCTAGAGCCCGTGCTCCGCAATAAGAGAAGCCACCGCAATGAGAAGCCTGCGCACCGCAACGAAGAGTAGCCCCCGCTCGCCGAAACTAGAGAAAGCCCGTATGCAGCAATGAAGACCCAACGCAGACAAAAATAAATACATTAATTAATTAAAAAAAAAAGTAGGATTAACCCCAGCCAGCCCTTGTTCTATGGCCAGCTAGAGGCTTTGACCACAGTATACCCTCCAGATTAATCCTGACAGGGGATGCCCATGGTTATTTAGCAATTCCAATTAATGCTATATTTAATCAATAATCCAATAAATATAAACCATATACCAGTTTCTTATGTCTAGAATTTTATTTAGCATATATAAACAATTGAGATTGTAAACCTGAATGTGTGAGGTTATGTTTATCTCTTTGAAATTTTCTCTTGTTGGTTTCAGCCTGTATGACAATTTGCATCTTTAATCTTCATGCCCCATTCTTTCTGTTTCTCCGTATGGCACAACAACTGCAAGTCTAGCCAATAAACCCAATAATCCACTAATGCCTGAGTCCTTTGCACAATTTTCCCACCAAAGGATGATCTACACTTCACTTCAAAACTTCTGGTGACTAAAACTATCTCCCCAATTCTCATGGCAATCCAGCCTTTTGTTACTTTTTGATAAACCTTTTATTTTGGAATAACAGTATATAGACCCTTCTTTAGTCATCTGTATTCTAAGATACTGTCCACAAATTCATCCTTGTGAGAGAGTGGGCTTCTGTGGACAAGTGATTTATCCTCTTCCCCGACACCACAGACAGCGTGTATGTTTCCACACCACTAGGGTTGGTCTGGGCTGTATGGATGACTTTGTCCAGAGCCATAGTGACCATGACATGAGCAGAGGCCTTTAGCACCATTAAGCTTGGCTACTGCCTGCCAGTGACCTGTCATGAGAAGTGCACACCCCGGGCAGCCGGTGGTCCAAGGAGGATGAGAAGCATGTGAACAAGACCTGAGCCACACCTCCACCTGAAGTAAAGGCCATCTCACCTGCAGCCTGACACACAACAGCTCAGCAGAGTCCAGCTTGGACCAGCCATACCACACTCTCCTACAGACCCATGAGCGAGAAATAAATGCTCCTTGCTGTAAGCCACTGGGTTTGGGGATAGTTTTTCTCGCAGCATCGTTTGTGGCTAATCTGATTGATGTACTCTCTATTTTAAGCCATAGCTAAATTCCTTGCTGAAACTGCAACGTATCTCTATAACAGCCTTCTGAAATATCCGTCCTGTAATCATATCCCAATGGTAATTTAGGAACTTAGTTTAGTATAAAGGTCATCTAGCCCAGGGGTTAGAGCCCTCCCACCCCCTGGGATTTAATTTATCAGCAATGGGGTCTAGGCATCAGTATTTTATGAAATTTCCCTGGGTGGTACCGACATGAAGCCAGGATGGAGAAGCATCGACTAGTGGGGTGAGATGTGGAGCCTGAACTGTGTTTTTGGAAGACAGGCTAAGGAAACAACAGAGGGCACAGAATCCCTGTCAGGCCACGAGAAGGCCTGTGCAGGAGTCAACCAAGTAGGGTTTCCATTACAGTAACAACAACTATAAAATCTCATCAATTCACTGTCACTCACTCAGTAGGGGCAAAACAAAAAAATAAGGCTGGGGGGCCAGTGACATCTGTAGACATTGAAATGTTGAGAAACTAGAAGAAAACTTTTAGTCTAGAAAGTGTTTTTCAAGACTGCACCTTGGAAGGCCTGATTAATTATGGTGTCTCCAACTTTATAACCTAAGGGATTTTTCTTTCCTTTTTAAATAAACCACCCAGTTAACAAGCTTTTCCAACCCATTGTAAACTCCTCTGGTAACCCTTGGACTTGTCAGTTGTGGTTCCAAGTCATCACTCTGCTCAAATTATGTTGATTAGAAAGTCTGACTTTAAGCCTTGATATAAAGAGGATCAACAACAAATGATAAAAATTACAAGGAAAACTGATTAGAAGGTATGAACACAGTGGTTACAAGTCAGAAAGACACTGGTTCAGATTTGGATTTGCTGTTTATGAGCTGAGGGGTCTTGGGCAAATTACTTCCGTTTCTTTATCTCCATTTCTTCATAGACATGAAATAAGGTACAGAATTTGTTCACCAGAATTCTAGTGAGAAAGATGGTAACCTAAGGCAAACTGTGTTTCCAGGGGGTAGCAGACAGGTGACAGAAGAATGAAAATGGCACTAAAGGAAGGGAGAAATACGCAGGGGAAATGGGGTGACCATTAGGGGCTCTGGGGGAGCAGAGGGGTTTGTGAGTGAAGGGGGTGGTGTCAGTTTCCCACTGTGGCGGTGTTACCGAAAGTGAGGGTCCGGCTGCTCACTGCGCAAAAGCCAAAGAAGAGACAAGGTTGGTGGAAAGGAAAGTTTGCTTTATTTTGGAGGTCAGTAACCTGGGGGGAGGGTGGACACCTGTCCAAAGGCCGACTCCCGCCATGACAATCAGGGGGCAAGAGCTTCTACAGATGGAGGCAGCGGGCTACGTGCAGAACAGCACAGGCAGCTCTGACGGTCACCTTGAAATTGGCCATGGGGTGGTCTGATCAGTGTCATCTTGAGTGTTTTAAGTATAGTTAGTCTTTAGTTCCAGGGTCGGTTGGTTCCCATTTTCTTGAGGCCAGCTCTCGGAATCGTGGCAGCTTATGTCATGCCTACAGCCTGGTCATCGTGTCGTTAATGTCTTCCACCTGGTGGAGGTTTTCGTATCTACAGGACAGCTCACCCGATAGGGCTCAGAACATTACCTAGAGCCCTTGGGGAGGTACTAAAGGGCCTTGACTTTGCTTAATGACTAAACTATTATTATTTGGTCTCCTTTGACTGTTTTCCTTTGTTTCTGCATTTGCTCACTTCTCTGATTAAACTTTTGTTTGGCTAAAGTTTTTCCACAGACAAAAAGCAGGCTGAGCACATGAGGGGAAGGACCATAGCGTCCTGCTCCATTTCAGGGGGAAATTTAGAGAGGAGAGACATTTAGGGAGGGTTTGCATGAAGTTGGCTGGTGATGTCCCTTTTAAGAATGCCTGAAGGGGCTTCCCTGGTGGCGCAGTGGTTGAGAGTCCGCCTGCCGATGCAGGGGACACGGGTTCGTGCCCCGGTCCGGGAAGATCCCACATGCCGCAGAGCGGCTGGGCCCGTGAGCCATGGCCGCTGAGCCTGCGCATCCGGAGCCTGTGCTCCGCAACGGGAGAGGCCACAACAGTGAGAGAGGCCCGCGTACTGCAAAAAAAAACAAAGAATGCCTGAAGATTCACATCACTTGTCACAGTTTCCAGAGCTGAATTTCAGAAGGTGGTACACACGTTGGCTCTAACATGGCCTTATAATGTCAGGGTTGTTGTGAGGATAAAAATGTGGTAAAATGTAGAAAAGCATTTGTTCCAGCACATAGAAAGTATCAGACAAATGTGTGATAATAGACCACTTATTATTATCATGACTGTTATGACTATTAATTTTTCCTGTTTTTAATGATAGCTAATAGGCATCCATTTATTCCAGAATGTTTATTGTAAAAGCCCATGGCACTATGGGAAGCATTGGTTAATGTAACCTACAAGATAAAAAAAGAACAGGAAGGATTGAAGGGTTTTCTGGAGACTTCAGAATCCAACTGCACTTTTGACTCAATTGTTTTGACAATTTCAGGCCAAAACAAAGGTGAACTAAGTGAAGTTTTCAGGTTGCTAAGCGAATGCCACCCACAGAGGCCACACTGATAACATGCAGAGCTGCAAGCCAAGCGATGGGGGCAAGTCCATTTGCTGCTAGTTTCCAAAACTGTTCATGACAGTTTAGCGAACAAGAGAGAAAAGCTGAAGGGAGTGAAATAAATGAAATGAAATGAAGGAATCTATGGCCTTTCCAATCCAAAGAAACGGAAGTATGGCCTGAAATAAAATAAGTTCTGACACAAACTTTCTCTTTTTAATTTGCTCCACTTGTACTCGGCCAACGAAAGTTTCTAGTGTCTCTGACACGCTGAGGACAGATCACTCAGGGACAGCTCTGCCCATGCACTCAGCAACACCCCTGCTAAAGGTCAGCAGTGTGCAGAGAAACTCAATGCCAGGCTTGTTCAGGGCCAGGCCCGGGGAAGTGAGCCACCCTGAAAGGAAGGCCCCTCTTCGTGATGCTGAAAACTCGGCCTCTGTGAACTGGTGCCGAATCAAATCTCAGAGACAGAGTTTTGGGTGAAGTGGAGGCTGGAGTCTGTTCCCTACAAACAAGAAATCAGGGACACAGAAAGGCTTCCATACCCAGGAGCACCACAGGGTCCTTCTCGGTTTCATTCCCTGCAGAGCTCAAGGGGGAAAGAACCTGGTGCCCGAACACAGGCTTTAGAAATGCAAAGCAAAACAGAAACCACTTTAATCTACACCAAGCAAAAGCTTGCCTCATCCAGGCAACAATTTAGTTTCCAGTTGGAAACCTGCTTCAAACACTCCCTGCTGATGTGCAACCTTCTTCAACTGAATGGAAGACCATTAAGCATGAACCAAATGCTGCTTGAAGGAAATACAGTTGTGTACCTAAAATGAAATTCCCTTTGGAAACACTGAATCATTCATTTCCATGACTACTACTGCATGTGCCCTGTGCCTGGTAGACTTAGGATATGTCTTACCTCCAGCAGATCCCATCAGAAAGGAAGGAGGAAGCTGGGGATGTGTGCTTCTATTTATATTTCTCTTATCTGTTTTCAGAATGTGTTCATGTGGGGCCTTTAGTTCACTAGAGCTGTGAGTATTTAAGAAAGCATAGGCTGAGCTAGGTTCCCTGGTATGAAATAAAAGACACATTCTGACATATACTCCTTTCATCTCCAAAGGACTGTAATAAAGATGGAATCTTCGCAACTTCACTCTGGGCTAGAAGTGAGGGATCAGCAAGTTGGGGAAATGTGTTCTTATTTTCCAAACTAAGGTAATTTTAGCCACAATTCAGTCCATTCAGACCATTAGTGGAGCAATCATTTTTCCTTATTCTAATATTGGGACCCTTTGGCTATGATCTCTATAATCTCTCCCACGCGCTCTGTGTGTGTGTGTGTGTGTGTGTGTGTGTGTGTGTGTGTGTGTGTGTGAATTTCATTTCGAAAATCTTACAAACTCAATAATTACATACATTTCATTCTGTATGAGCTGAACCATTTTCATAGTAAAGAATATAATTTCATGAACTCACGACTACCCCAGAACATAGGTAGATGAAATAAAATTGATGGAAAAAAGTAGTACGTGTCATGAAGATAGTAAAGACCGTTACACAAAAATGATATTTTTTTTTTTTTTTTTTTTTTTGCGGTACGCGGGGCTCTCACTGCTGTGGCCTCTCCCGTTGCAGAGCACAGGCTCGGGACGCGCAGGCTCAGCGGCCATGGCTCACGGGCCCAGCCGCTCCGCGGCATGTGGGATCCTCCCGGACCAGGGCACGAACCCGCGTCCCCTGCATCGGCAGGCGGACTCTCAACCACTGCGCCACCAGGGAAGCCCCAAAAATGATATTTTTAAATGTACTTGTTGCACTACTTACTAACCATGGAGAACTCTTGACGATCCTATAGCTCAGTGGTCCTCCACCAAGAGGGAATTTTGCTCCCTGAGGAGCATTTGGCAATCTTTGAACTATTTTTGTCACAAATGGAGTGGGTGGGGTGAGAAGTACTACTGGCTTCTAGTGGGTAAAGGCCAGGAATGCTTCTGAACATCCGACAATCACTCATGTACAATAATTCTCTGGCTCGAAACGTCAATGGTGCCACTGCTGAGAAACCCTGTTGCAACAACAGTCCTCGGGAACACCAACAGAGAAAATGAGGACTCAAAAAGATAGACCAAGAGCTGAGAACAAAGGGTTGATGATGGCATAGCCATGCTGGATTTGGAGGAATCTGGCCATGCCAGAAAGAAGAAGCAGCAGCAAAAATGAAAATGGAGTAAAAGAAATATCAACCTATAACCAACATATGACTACTCTACTCTACCTGGATTATATTTTCCTTTGGAAAGACTTAAGCCACACAATTTAAATATATAACTGCATTAAAGAATAAAGGGGGCCTCCCTGGTGGCGCAGTGGTTGAGAGTCCGCCTGCTGATGCAGGGGACACGGGTTTGTGCCCCGGTCCGGGAAGATCCCACATGCCACAGAGTGGCTGGGCCCGTGAGCCATGGCCGCTGAGCCTGCGCGTCCAGAGCCTGTGCTCCGCAACGGGAGCGACCACAACAGTGACAGGCCCACGTACCACAAAAAAAAAAAAAAAAAAAAAAAAGAATAAAGGGAACACATATCATTAATGGAACAAAATTTTATAGGAACTTCTGAAAAATGGGAAGCAGATAGAATAGAATTGATAGATAGAGAAAACTACAATCCAAAATAGGGTAGGATGGGGCCCTGGGAAAAATTTTGAAACAAGACAGAATCACTTTATGAGGCATAGAGCAGTATTTCCTAAAATTGGCTGCACATTTGAATCTGGGCATTTTTTAAAACTTCCAATGTCCAAGCCACACCCCAGACCAATTAAATCACAGTGTCTAGGGGAGGGATGCAACGCGAGCATTTCTGTAAGCTTCCCTGGTGATTCCCATATAAAGACAAATTTGGAAACCACTGCTGTAGGAATAATCAAAGGAAAATTAATGGCAACCAACTAAAGATGTGCTTCTCAGAATTTCACCTACATATGAATCACTAGAGTATCATGCAAAACGCAGATTCTAATTCAACAGGCTTTGGGTGGGGACTGAGATTCTGTATTTTTAACCACCTCCAGGGGCTGCCCACCTTGCTGGTTCACGGATCACTGTTAGAAGAGCAAGGAGCTAAAGAGAAACAGGACAATCCCATCCCCCTACCCCAGCCCCCTCCAGTTCCCATAAATACAGAAATTGCCTCTAGTCTCAGGCCTCTGGTTAGAGCACTGAGGCCCGTTCTCTAAACTAAGTGGAGGAGAGCCCTGGTGGAGGCCAGGAGAAAAGCAAAGAAGACCCCAAGTTCACTCCTGGCCTGCACAACAGACAGTGAGAAACAAGAAAGTAAAGGCAACTGAACTGAGGAGTTGAAGATATTTTGGGGCATCGTTTTCAACCGCAAGAAAACAAAGCAAAACAAGGATACAGGTTACAATAAAAATAATTTTGACAATGACCTTAATTACCAATGATAGTGAAATCTTACAACTAAACATTAAATAGCCACTGAAAATTATATTATGGAAGAATAAGTAATGATATGGAAAGAAGTTCGTGATGTAGCTTTAATTCAAAAAATCTAGCAGGCTGGATAGAAGGGAAAAAGTAAATAAGCAAGTTAGCAAGAAAGAAATACTTTCAAGAGTATATATGCCTAGTAAGTGAAGTAAGTCAGACAGAGAAAGACAGATATCATATGATATCACTCATATGTGGAATCTAAGTTTTTTAAATGATATAAATGAACTTATTTACAAAACAGAAACAGACTCACAGATTTCGAAAGCAAACTTATGGTTGGTTACCAAAGAAGAAACATGGAGGGGGAGGGATAACTTAGGAGCTTGGGATTAACATATACACACTACTCTGTATAAAACAGATAACCAACAAGGTCCTACTGTATAGCACAGGGAACTCTACTCAATATTCTGTAATAACCTATTACAAGAAAATAATCTGAAAAAGAATGAATATATGTTTACATATAACTGAATCACCATGCTATACACCTGAAACTAACACAACATTGTAAATCAACTATACTTCAATATGCATATATTTTTAAAAGAGTATATACACCTGCAGATTATTTATCATTATGTCTGGGGAAGGGGTGGTGGAATTGTTGATTTTTTTTTTGCAGTACGCGGGCCTCTCACTGTCGTGGCCTCTCCCGCTGCGGAGCACAGGCTCCAGACGCGCAGGCCCAGCGGCCATGGCTCACGGGCCCAGCCGCTCCGCGGCATGTGGGATCTTCCCGGACTGGGGTACGAACCCGCGTCCCCTGCATCGGCAGGCGGACTCTCAACCACTGCGCCACCAGGGAAGCCCTGAATTGTTGATTTTTATCTTCTTCTTAGTAGAGACAAGGTAATAGAAATTGCACTCTCTTCCTCAAAACAAAATATTTAGGTCTCAAACTTTACTGAGTCCTAGTCTCAATGCCCAGGGGTTAATTAAGCTGCTCTCGATGGCCTTCTCAAGTCTCTGGTCCTCTGCTACCAGCAACACCTATGGTCACGAAGAGCCAGTGATGCCCCCTGCACCCAGGCTTCATGCTGTTAATGGACTATCTGGTGCTACTGATAAGCTCTCCTAACGTTGGGCTCCAACACCACCCAAGAGCTCCCCCAGCTCGACCTACAAGCACAGCTCTTTCTTCCCAGGGCAAAGAAGTCTGAATCTTAAGTGTCGCAGTCATTCGAGGCTAGACTCAACTAGACCAGAAAATCTTGTAAATAGTGAATAGCCTTCACACACTTGTTTGGGTTTCATGTCTCAAAATGGTACCCAGTGGTACCTATATAGCTTTTCCCATCTCAAGGGCTTTCTATGAAAGTCTTAAAACCAACTTACGTGGTCCCAGCCATAAGCTCTCACATTCCTTTTTTAATTCCCACATTGGCAGGGTTGGGGGGAAGGATTTATATGGTACTTGGTGATCGGCCTTGACTTCTCAGGATTCCTGAGGTTGATCCACTGATTATGGTCCCTTCATGACTCTACTGACTTAAAAAAAAATTGGTTTTTGAAGAAGCTTGTGGCATAGCACTTCACTGATGAGCATATTAGCATAACAGGAATTTTGTTTTAGAAAATAAATCAGAAGACTATAAGCAAACAAAATGTAAAGACTGTCATAAGTGACTGCTACACCATGGGTCCAATTACAACACCATTTAGCTATTTTAACATCACTTGATGTAGAAAGAAAAATTGCTGGCGGTATTTCAAACCCCACTCCCACTATTGAGATGGTATTTCAAGTTTCTGGCTAAAGATTCATGCGCGGTTGCTCCTGTTAGACCATCAGTCATTTTGTGCCATTACGGACTGAAGTTATTAGCTTTTAACACTTCTTCGTAATTAGATCAGCATAGTTTTCTGTTACAAGGCAACAAATCAATAAGTCAGCAGAAGGAAATATTTCCCCCCTTAGGCAACATATAAATAGCCTATTAGCCTCAAATGTCTTTGAAGTAAATTGCTTGAAGTTTATTGTCAAATTAAAATTCCTCCAATTTGTTGAGAATCTATCATAGGTTTGTTTACACTTAATGCTACAGTAGTTATAACTCAGCTATTTGTTTAGCTATATTTTTCTCATTCAGGTCCCTTTCTTGTTAAAATGGAACAACCGTCTACCCGCTAAAGAGAAAGCTAAGAAGCTATCATTACAAAATATAAGAATACGAGTCAAAAAAGTCATGTTCACCCAAGTCACTTAGCTCAAAAGTATCATTTGTAAATATGTTGTCCATTACATTAACTTATCTTTCTAAAATTTCACTGAGAAGACACTCTAAAAATGCAGTTAATGAAAGACAAACCATGATTCTGGAAATCATTAAGGGAAGTGGTATAAGGATAAAAGAGTTTGACAACTAAAAAAAAAGTCTGACAACTAACAATATCCTTTACTGGACGTTCCAGTTGTTAGAATCATATATGGTAATTAACACTTTGGCATTCAGTTTCGCAAATCAGTCTTCTGTGAGTTTGGCTGCATTGATGGATTTCCCAAAGCCTTACCATTTTTGGTGAATTTATAGCTTTGGATTTCTAATTGTTCAAAGCTAAAAGCTAAAACCTACCAGGAACCCACCAAGAGACAGACACTGTTTTAAACCCCTATCAAAAACATTTAGCCAAACACTTTCCTATTTCAAAACAATGACTAATTCTAGACACCAAGGGACCAAGAGCCAGTATGAAGAAAGCTGTGCGGTGATCACAGGATACTCCAGCTGCAAAGAACCATAGCTTGGTTTTGGGGAAAGCTGGATTTTAGACAATCCCTAACTCTCCGTATTGAATATATTGCTAAGATTCTTACTTGATAACTTTTTTTCATAAGTATAATAAATATATTGGCTATCTCTGTTTTTCAGGGATGGGGTTTCAAAATGAGAAAAAAAATGTCACCAATATGTAGTACAAGAGGACAGTAAAAATCAAGAAGAAAGCATTTTCTCCTAGGGTTTCTTATTATGTGGAACTCAATGCATCTCACAATAAAACCCTCCATCCTCTTCCCCATCTCTAAAATCCTGGCTTATCTTCCCAGCAAATCTATTTTATTCAATGGTGTGTGTCATTATTCTTCTATCAAATAGGCACAAATTCTTAAAGGCGTCTTTTTCCTTTCTTCTTCTTTATATACCAACTCAATCTATCATGAAGTCCTATCAATGATTCAAAATAATTCATCTCTGTTCTTCCTTATTTCCTCTGCTAGGTTCCTAACCTAAGCCTTCATCAAGACATCCCTGAGCATAGAATATAACGTAATAATAGATCACATAACTTACTGGTTTTATTCATTACCATAATGTAAATGTTCCAATTTTACAGTTTTTTCTTGTTTCCTCCACTGAAAAATCTATTTCTTTGGGACTGGAACCTGGTAACCATGAAATCAGAAGAAATCTTAGGGTTGATTCAGATAGGGTGTGATTACATTTAGATAACATATTTTGGACTTACTACAGAGGCTACTTTTCTAAATCAAGTCTTATATCTGCCAAATGCAGAGTTTCTCCCTCTTTTCTTTTTTTTTTTAAGTTTAATCGGAGTATAGTTGATTTACAATGTTGTGTTAGTTTCAGGTGTACAGCAAAGTGAATCAGTTATACATACACATATATCAATTCTTTTTCAGATTCTTTCCCCATATAGGTTATTACAGAGTATTGAGTAGAGTTCCCTGAGCTATACAGTAGGTCTTTGTTGCTTATTTATTTTGTACATAGTAGTGTGTGCTATCCCAAACTCTTAATTTATCCCAAACTCCTAATTTATCCCTCCCCCAGTGTTTCCCCTTTGGTAACCATATGTTTTTTTTGAAATCTGTGAGTTTGTTTCTGTTTTGTAAATAAGTTCATTTGTCTCATTTTTTTAGACTCCGCATGTAAATGGTGTCATATGGTATTTGTCTTTCTCTGTCTGACTTACTTCACTTAGTATGATAATCTCTAGTTGCATCCATGTTGCTGTGCAAAATGGCATCATTTCATTCTTTTTTCTGGCTGAGTAATATTCCACTGTATATATGTACCACATCTTCTTTATCCATTCCTCTGTCGATGGACATTTTGGTGGCTCCATGTCCTGGCTATTGTAAATAGTATATTATATTACAAATACAGTACTATCTTAGTTACTGAGTGCTTCAAAGTTCTGGAGCTGGAGGATCCATGTCTCGGATAATCCACTCCCTTCACGGCTGTTGGCAGGAGGCCTCAGTTCTTCCCGTGGGGCTACATGGGCTGCTTGAGAATCTTCATAACATGGTGGGTGACTGGTTCCTGCCAGAGTGAACAGTCCAAGAGCAAACAAGGCAGAGCCAGGATGTCTTTTATGATCTGTCTTTGGAAGTCACACATCATCATCTCATTGGTTTCCCAGGGGTCAGCCCCACTTAATGTGGAAGAGGATTACACAACGGTGGGGATACCAAGAGGCAGGGACTATTGAAGGCCATTTAGGAGGATGGGTACGACGTCAATAACGAACTTTCATGTGCGTGTGTTGTGGTCATCAAACAGTTTTGTGGGTCACTACTTCATTCTACAATTTCCCAGATTACAAATGCATCCTTGATTACAAGAGTAACTTCTAGATTGGAAATTGTCTAGAAGTGTCTAGAAAAACACTAACCTAAAGCTTTGTATGTGGAATCAGAGCGATAAAAATGGAACCAATTACTCGCATTCAGATACTCTAGACAAGTCATTTGAATAAATGGCTACAACAGATTTTCTCCCCAGTCCCACGTGTTTATATTTATTTATATACCTTCTCATCTTGTTTCTTATAGGACGGCAGAAAATCTATAGATACTCAACATCGTGGGTCCTGTTTTCAGCTCACCTCTTGAGTTTGAGACCTTAGGTAAACTGCAGATTCAATTACAGTTTTAATAACCTCATCTTTGCCACTCAAAGTGTGGCCCAAGGACCAGCAACGTCATCACCATCTTGGAATTTATTAGAATTTCAAGTTGGCCAGCCTCACTTTAGACCCCCTGAATTAGAATTTGTGTTTTTAACAAGATGAGAGGTGATTTGCTTAGGGATTGTTTATCTAGGAACTACTTCACAGACTGAAAGCTGTTATGTCACATTTTTTACGTCTCTAAAGAAAAACACCTATCGGGACTCTGTCAGAAATCTCAGAACACTGTTGACTGAGTGGCATCACTATGACCTCACCTGCTGGACAGCCTCCCTTTGCTTTTCCCAGGGAAAAAACAAAGACTCATTGTTTTTCTCATTGCCATTTTTATGTCACATTTTTTACGTCTCTAAAGAAAAACACCTATCGGGACTCTGTCAGAAGTCTCAGAACACTGTTGACTGAGTGGCATCACTATGACCTCACCTGCTGGACAGCCTCCCTTTGCTTTTCCCAGGGAAAAAACAAAGACTCATTGTTTGTCTCATTGCCATTTCTCTCTGTAAAATCTAAGTATGCAGATAAACAGAGTTGATTGTGGGGAATACATCTTTTCATTTTTGTTTTGTTTTCTCCTAATGTACTGAATACAAAGTGCATTAGGCTCATAATTAATGTTATGGTGAAAATCTTACTACAAAAGTACACAAGATAAAATCGCAATTCTCATCAGATAGTACAGGTTTCCCAACTCCCACCATGACTGTGGGCAAACCATCACCTCATTCTTAGTCTCACTTGTCTCATGAGTAGAATATGGGTCAAAAGAGTAACTAAACAAGTTTTTCTTTTTACATTTTTTTGCACTTTTACCGTCAGCAACATGTATGGATTTTAAATGCATGGCATGATGAGTTTTAACAAACATATACCCCTGTGTAACCCCCAACCAATTAAAATGTGGAACACGTCCAACACCCAGAAAATTCCCTAGGGCCCCTTTTAGTCAATCCTACCCTCTGGAAGGGATGGATAGAGAGGAGTTTTCTAGATAATACTCCAGAAATTAGAGCTGCAGGGGACTTCAGTTTAGCAATGAAAGGGCTGAAGTTTATCTGTGGTCTTGCACTAGTGAGTACAGAGCTGAAAGCACAATGCAAGGTGATGATTTGATATATGTATATACTGCAAAATGATTACCACAATAAAGTTAGCTAATACATCCATCACCTCACATAGTAACCATCTTTATGTGTGTGTGTGGTTAAAACTTTTAAGATTTCCCCTCTTAGCAACTTTCAAGTATATCATACAGCATTATTCATGATGGCTTTATTTTCAGGTAGAATCTCTCCAAGTGGCAAAGACAGCAACAGCAAACCTAGCCTTGCTTTCTTTAACTTAGCTACCCCAGTGGAACATTAGAAGCTATTTCCTGATGGTTCCAGCAAGTCTCAGAATAATCCAGGTGGCCCTATTATGTCACAAATTCACCCACAAGGAAAAGGACGAGTTATTTATGTTTATCTGAAACACACTCAGTGAAACTTAACTTTACAAATTCAACTCAAAGAGGACTAAAACTTGGGCTCATTGTGTTTAGTGGGGTACTGTTAATAAAACACATAATAATCCAACAAGCTTTATTTTATATGCCCAGAGCCCGGTGTTAAGTTGTTTAAGTTAAAAAAGAAATAGATGACAACTTTAACTCTTATCATCTGAGAGTTTATTACCTAGCGGGGAGGCAGGACTTAAATAAGAAATTAGAGAATATAAGACAATATACAGTTCTATGCAACACTGGAGAATTCAGATTAAAATAGATATGAGAATTTATTAAAGTTATTAATTAGTGTTGGTAAAGTATATTTGCTATATGGCCCAGCAATGCTACTCCTAGGTATTTACTCAAGAGAAATTAAATCATATATTCACAGAAGACTGGAACAGAAATGCTTATAGCAGCTTTACTTGTGGAACAACAGATAAATGGATAAATAAATTGTGGTATATTCATACATTGGAATTTTACTCTGCGATAAAAAGAGAATTATCTACTGACATGGATGAATATCAAAAAACATTATGTTTAGATAAAGAAACAAGGCACAAAACACAACATACTATATGACTCCATGTAAATGAAATACTGGATAAGGCAACTAATTTATGGTGACAGAAAACAGATCCGTGATTACTTGAAGTTAAGAGGGAGGGATTGACTTTTAAGGGACATGAGGGAAACATCCAGAGTGATGAAAATATTCTATATCTTAACTGGTTACACAGGTATAAACATGTAAAAACTCATCAAACTGTACACTCAAAATGAGAGCATTTTAGTTTATTTAAATTACACTTCAATAAGTTGATTAAAATACTTAAAAGGGATTCATTTAGAGCAAAGGACCAATGTTAGTAGAGCAATCAAGAAGGTAATATATTAAGATTTTGTCATTGAAAATAGTTGTGAATTATAGAATGTGAAAGAGAGAGAGAAAGAGGTGGTTAAATTGCCCGACATGATGTGATAAAAAGAACCTGTGTGCTCGATCCAAACACATCTTCTCTTCTAGACGCTGTCTTTGCCACTAGCTGGCAGGAAGGTGATCCCACTTCCATCACCTGTAAAATTGACCACAACCTACTTTGAAATATTAAGGGATATTAAATGTAAAGATTAAATGAAATTAAAAGGATCTGATGAAAAAGAAGAATAGATAGATAGATAGATATAGAATGGAGATATATTATAGTTAATTTTGGCAAGAAGTACTGTCAAGCATAAGGAGGCAATTCTGTGCACAGAAGTGCATGCTTTGTGGAAATTCTTTGTTCAGAAAGACAAGGAAAAGGAGGCTACAGAATGATTTCAGTACTTTGACTGCAAAAGTAGTCACTGTCATAACAGGGGAATGTGAGGCAAAGATATTCACCAGGAGTAATTTATTCATTTCCCACTCCTGTCCCCACGATTCCTATTACAATAATGTCATAGTGAGATACATTAACAGTGACTAAAGGTCTAACGCAAAGAGTGAGGTATCAGAGGGGTGGTCTTGAGTTTGTAGATACAAGAAAGTCTACTGACCCTGCACTGTGGAGAAGTACCACCTGATCTGTACCAGCCCCAGATGACCTGGTCATTTAATGTAAAGACATGACCTGTATGTACAAATCATGTAATTCCTCATTACGTGGACCAGCCACCTCGGGACCGCCAGTAAGCTAGTTAGAAAGGCAGACCCTCAGGCTCCACCCACCAACTGCTGAATCAGGATTTGCATTTTAACAAGATCTGCAGGTAATTCCTGACTGCACCAAAGTCTGAGACCAAAACATCCTGATCCATTGATTCATGAAAGGAAACCCAGTACTGGAAGCAAGTAGAGTTTATTCTCCTGCTGTGGAGACTAGTTCTTAGGCGTGGAATTACTGACTCAGAAACTCTTCTAGGCTTTGGTTACCATCAAGAGCCCACTGAAAGGGGTAAAAAGAGTCAAAAGCCATAATGGGGGCAGCGGCCGTCAAGAAGGCAAAAGAACAACGTTTGCCAAGATGCTCAGCTCAGTAGTGTTTATAGATACGTATTCGAGCAACATTGAGATGTGACTTCTCACCCTTGGGCTGACAACACTTCAAAGAATGGTATCAAATGTGGTAAAGCTATGGGAAAACTAGAACTATTTACATTTACATTGCTGGTGAGAATGAAGAGCATTCATTCATTCATTCATTTTGGAGAGCATTTCAGCATTAGCTAATCATAATCTAATGATTAACAAGCAATTGCATGCCTCGATAGCTACCCAGAGAAAACCTTGCACAAGTGCCCAAGGAAGGTTACATAAAGTTTGTTGCATGAGGTTACTACAGCACTGTTAGCAACAAGGAAATATGAGGACAACCTAAGTGACATCCAAAAGAAGTCTAGTTAAAACAAAATATGGTATGTCTATACTCTGGAATACAAAAAACAAAACCAAGCCCCCCCACCCAAAAATCAAATGGTTAGAAAGATTGGGTAGTTCTAAGTAGATTCACATGAGGAGATTTCCAGGACATATCAGCAAGTTAACAAATTAAGTTGGACAATAATGCATAAGCTATGATACCATATCTTTTTTTCTTTTAAGAAGACACATTTTTTAAATTGTGTATTTCTATAGGAGCAATTATGTACTTTGTACACACAGACAGGGCACAAGACACAGGCAAATAACCAGAAGTATATATCCAAAAACTTTTACAGCTGTTATCTCTGGAGAGGAAGCTGGACCAGCAGATGATAGTACGGGGGAATTTTAATTGTGTGTGTGTATGTAGTATTTGATTTTTGTTAGCAAAAATAATATATAAAATAACCTAAAGGAGAAATGTTTATACAAACCTAACGTGTTACTTAGTATTTTTTACTGAAGCTTCTGTAGAAAATCATGTTTTTCCCTGAAACTGACCTGTATACTCAATGTGAAAAACACAGTCTGCAGAATCATCAACATTTTATGGGATGTTGTCTGGGTTTTCTAACTGGGAAGATGCTTTAACACCTTTACAAATAAAAATTTAAAAAATTTGAAAAATGTTTCACTGTAAAACCTTGGCATTTGCTGTGTGCCTTACTGTAAGTTACTGGTTATTTTCTTCCAAAAAAGACTATCAACAAACACTTTGAATAGGTACAAGACTAACTTTTCTCAGAGATTTTAACATTTCCCCCCAAATTTAACATAGGTGTAAGCTGCCACACAACAGTATCTTGTTAAGTATGTTTCTACTCACAGCTGCCAGCATTACATCTACCTCCTGCCTGTGCCTGGGTCCACACGCTCTACCTTCCCTCCTGCTTTTGCACACATAACCTTGTTTAATTCCTACTGCAACCCTGTGATGTGCCTATTTTTTTCCCCATTGCTAAGTGAGAAACAGAGACTCAGCAGGTTAATAGCTTGCCCCAAAGCAGGTTTTGTATACCAAACATCCTAAACAGTCTTCCAAATTGCTGTGCCCATCTACACTCCCACCAGCAGTTGAGTTTCACTTGTTCCACGTCTTTGCCAAGATTTTGTTTTATTTTTTTAATTTTTATTTTCTTTTATTTTTTGAAGTATTTTTCAAGGAATATTTTTGTTCGTTTTTTAAAATTTTTATTGAAGTATAATTGATTTGCAATGTTGTGTTAGTTTCATGTGTACAGCACAGTGACTCAGTTATACATATACATCTATCCACTCTTTTTTAGATTCTATTCCCATACAGGCCATTACAAAGTATTAAGCAGAGTCCCCTGTGCTGTACAGTAGGTCCTTATTAGTTATCTATTTTATATATAGTAGTGTGTATATGTCAATCCCAGTCTCCCAATTGATTCCTGCCCCTCCCCTTCCCCCGCCTCCATAACCGTGTTTGTTTTCTACATCTGTGACTCTACTTTTGTTTTGTTAATAAGTTCATTTGTATCATTTTTTGATTTCACATATAAGCAACATCATACGATATTTGTCTTTCTCTGTCTGACTTACTTCACTCAGTATTAAATTTTTAAATGTTATTGTGGGTGTAGAGTGGCTTCACCTTGTGGTTTTAATTTTCCTGTCTCCAGCACCTTATGAAATCGAGCACCTTTTCATGTTTATTGGCCATTGGATATGATCTCTTGTTAATTGCCTAGTCAAGTAATTTGCCCATTTTTCTAGCATTGTAACAGGTTATTTTATCTGAGAAAGACCTAGGACTCAGATTCTCCAACATGTACCCATTGGCAACATTCCTTTCCTGATTAATCATCTGCTTCCACTAATGTACAAGGTGTCCAAAATCTTCTGCAGGAAGACTTGAGTTCTGCCTACTGATAGGACTCAGACATATTCAAACATCTGATAGACAGAGGTGGCCACATGGGAGGACAGACTACAGAAAGGGACAATGAGACTTTAGGATAAAAATTGCCCTAAAATATCTGGCACGATGGGAAAGAATCATGAACAGAGATTAAGAATCCAGGAAGAGGGTGGACTTGTGGTACAGTGGCATCTAATGCCTGAACTCACCCCGACTGTGGTGGAAAAGTGTGCCCTGGTGAGAAGGGCTGCATCTGGGAAATAAAGAAATTAATTGACTATTATAATACTTTTCAGGTAAAGCAACTTTACGGTGAGGAGTTTTTCCATCCTAAAGCTACAAATTGAAGACTAGCGTTGTCCTCTTTTATCACACTATCTTGCCTGTCAAGTGTCTCCAGCTTTAAACCACAATGAAAATACTGCAATTGCCCTCCAAATTTCACTTTGAAAATTTTCAAATATTGAGAAAAGTTGAAGGAATTTTATGTTAAACACCCATATGCCCACTGCCTAGAGTCTGCAATTAATATTTTACACTATTTGCTTTAGCACATAGCTATCCATCCATTAATACATCTTACTTTTTGAGGCATTTCAGAGTAAGTTGATGGCATCAGTACACTCCCCCAAATACCTGAGTATGTACATCATTAACCAGAGGGCCAGTATCGCAATTTTACCAATACAAGGCAAGAGAAATTCCCAGTTCCCCAGCACACAGAAGGGATTAGTGACTAAGTTTTCTTTAAATGAGAAAGCTATCTCCCATGACATTAGAGGAAAGTACCCCCCAAAATAAAATAGCCATGGATTGCATTTTGCTTGCTATAAATTTTGTTTATTTTAATTGGGATTTGGGGGGGCAGGAAATAGTTCTTTTTTCCCCTGATATTCCTATATAATTATATCAACCCTCTCATTTTGTATATAAAATTCTGTCAAACCAGAAGTATAGGGACAAGTAGTTTTGAGAAACTTAAAGAACACTTGTTTGCCCATTGAAGAGGCCAAAATATATCTAGTGATGCTTCTTTCAGGATTTTTTTTTTCTTTAATGTCCCAACTGTTTGCAAAGGGCCATTATTTAGCCTCTCAAAGCTTGTTCCTTTTATGGATATTATAAGGCATTTATGCTTAAGTCATAAACTTGCATGAAGCTTCTTTTTTGCACTCTCATCTAAACTGTTTTATTCTGGGTATGGCTGAAAAAAGTCCTTTAAAGACGTTACCAAAGCCTGAGGAAAATGTTTATTAGTACTCAAGGGTACCAGTATTACACTAGTCATTTCATATTCAGTTTATTTTAAACTAATTTGTGCAGAACTATTTTTTGTTTTCCCTAAAGAGTTTTCCTAATTAATCTGGGGAAAGAAGCACTTCCATTGACACAATTCAATGTTATAGGAAAAGTTGATGTCACTTTGAAACTCATAAATGATAAGAAAGATGAGCTGAAGCAAAAGTAAGTAATTAGGGCTCAAAACAAGGTTCCCTCATCTCAACCTTAGCCTCAACTAGAAGTGCAGACACATGGTTGCTGAAATAAGCTACCTTCAAACCAAGGGTCTATGTTTCATCGTTTTGGACATTAGGTAATTTTTCTTATCTTAATTTTATACAAAGGTATAATAGTGCATAACACAGAGTTTCAAATACTTGGCTTCCAAATGTTCTCAAATAAAAGAATGAACCTATTTCTACTGGAAACCAGAAACCAATCATTTGGTAGAAAGCAAATTATTCAACCTGTCTGATGGGGGCTTCATGGGATGCTGGAAGAAGTCTCAAGTCTCTAGAGGCCATGTGAAGCTAAAAACAAAGGCAATTAAGCTGGGTCTAGACCTATGTTATGGCTAAATTTCCAATTTCAAAAGGTGACGTCCAAGAAGAGAGACATGTCTATTGTGTTCTGTTTGATTTTCATTTGTTTGATGGAGAATAACTTTGACAAGCCTAAGAATGGAATTCCCTCTCACCTAGAAATCAAAGAAAATTTATATCAGGGAATAAACTCTGATCCAGCAATCGTTAAGTAGCGGGGTGACCTTTGGAAAGACACTTCATCTTTCTGGGCACTAGTTTCAGCTTCTAAAAAATTAAGCTTCTGAACTCTAAAACTGCTATCATCCCTTCCAGCCCTGATTTTCTACAATAACACTTAACAATACCTTTAAGCTCAAATAATTTACATTTTAGTGCTGAACCTGTAAGAGACCAATTCGTAGCATTATAACTAATAAAACGAAGACAAAAAAAGTGGCAGTCTGGTGAACAATCATAACGATAAATATTTTAAATTCCAATCAGGCTGCACAATTTACGAAGAGCTTTGATGCTTATTATTTCAGTGTCATTTCTTAGTTTCCTAAGACTATATGACTTGCAAGAAATAGGTCCAAACCAATCATTTGATTCAAGAAACACTGTATTAGACTCACAGATACAGAGAACAGACTTGTGGTTTGCCAAGGGGGCATGGGGTTGGGGGAAGGAAGTGTTGGGAGTTTGGGATTAGCAGAGGCAAACCATTATATAGAGAATGGATACACAACAAGGTCCTACTGTACAGCACAGGGAACTATATTCAGGATCCTATGATAAACCATAATGGAAAAGAATATGAAAAAGATTGTATATATATGTATAACTGAGCCTCTTTGCCATACAGAAGAAATTGACACAACATTGTATTTCAACTATGCTCCAAAAATTCTTTTTAATTTAAAGAATAAAAAAAAAACAAACACTGTATTATCCATGAAAATTTGCTACCTTTGTGATCATTTTGAAGGAAAAGTGCATAGCATTGGATGTCAATGTCCAAATTTGACATTAAACTGAGCTTTTTTTTTTTTTTTTTAATAAATTTATTTATTTATTTATTTTTGCTGTGTTGGGTCTTCTTTGCTGTGCGAGGGCTTTCTCTAGTTGCGGCGAGCGGGGTCCACTCTTCATCGCGGTACGCGGGCCTCTCACTGTCGCGGCCTCTCTTGTTGCGGAGCACAGGCTCCGGACGCACAGGCTCAGTAGCTGTGGCGCACGGGCTTAGTTGCTTCGCAGCATGTGGGATCTTCCCAGACCACTGCTCGAACCCGTGTTCCCTGCACTGGCAGGCAGATTCTCAACCACTGCGCCACCAGGGAAGCCCTAAACTGAGCTTTAAAAAAATACTAGTATCTCATCCTTTCCCTCCTGACAACATGGTAGTGACACACAGGAGGGCAGATCTTGAATTTTAATGACATATTTTTCTGGAATGCTCATCTTTCTCTCCCTTTTCTTGGACTGTGAGGGAAAGCCAAAGGGTATAACGGGCAGAGAGAAAATGGCCTCTAGAACTCGTACAATTCTTTACAATGAGTGTGGTTTGCATATTACATAGACTCTCCACGTAGAGAGAATAATATTCCACCTCAAAAGGACTGGAGATGTTTGTATGTATGAATGTGTACGCACTTTAGAGCTCGCATGTATTTGGTCCTTACTATGTATTGGTTTTCTACCCTCTTCCTAAGAATCATCATGAAATTTCAGCATTTAAAAATGCCAAAAATCCCTTAGAGGAAGCAAAGCATAAACCTGCATCTAAACCCTGGCCTACCCATACTTAACTGCACGATCTTGGGGAAGTTACTGAAGCTCTCTAAGTCTCAGTTCTCTCACTTGTGTAAAAACATACGTGTGTGTCTGCACCATCTACCAAAAAGATCTATTATAAAAATTATAGTCTGTCTACTAGAATACTTATTTTTATAATGTGAATTATCTTATATGATTATTAAATAGAGGAATTACACCAGTGTAATTCAGAAATCAGGTGGTTTTGCAGACATTTTTCTCACCACGTGATGTTTTTGCACCAGGTAACTATAGCTAAAATGCTAAGCACGCCAACACAGCTGCACACAGCAAGACTCAGGGGAATTTTATGGTGGTCTACATGACACTCATTTATCCCCAAATTCTGCCTCTTGGCCCAGTTTTTCTATGTGCTCTGCTTTGAAGATGTTTATTGAACAATTTGCCCTGATCTTTTTTTTTTTTTTTTTTTTTGCTGTACGCGGGCCTCTCACTGCTGTGGCCTCTCCCGTTGCGGAGCACAGGCTCCAGACGCGCAGGCTCAGCGGCCATGGCTCACGGGCCCAGACGCTCCGCGCCGGACCGGGGCACGAACACGTGTCCCCTGCATCGGCAGGCGGACTCTCAACCACTGCGCCACCAGGGAAGCCCTGCCCTGATCTTTGACCCCAACTCAGCAGCTGAAATTCTTCCTTATAGTCCATCAGACTAACTTTACCTCTTTTAAAAAATGAAGCTTATGTTATTTTAACGAGCTGGTATCTTTCATTAGGATTCTTAGTGCTTGCATTACAAAGCTGGATAGGTTTTAAGTGGTCTTCCCAAAATTGGTTTTCCCATCATATTGTTATTTTTGGAGCACAATTTTACAAAATGTATACGTTTTTTTTGTTTTTGCACAATCATGTTATCAAGGAGCACCTGAGTCAAACAGCAAGTACTGAGCACAGCACTGAGCATATGGCCCTTATATATCCGACTCCCCACTTTTTCCACATGTCAGCATTTCCCTTCAAAAGGCAGAGGAATGAATAAAATAAAACTTAGGGTCTTTTAGAGATTTGGGGGTGCTTTCTGAGTCTGTGAAAGGAAGCATAATTCATAGACACAAATTGGCTAAATTCACAAGCTATATGAAATCAGTGCGAAATGCCCTGGGAATTATTCATGGCTCAATACAAAGGAACCACAAGGGTCAGACTAAAAGAAAACAAAAACAAAACAAAAAACAGACCCCAGGATCACAGTGCAGCTCATGCATTCTCTTCTGTCTACTCTGTACCTCTTCCAACGAACAGGGTCTCCCAGGCTCCTAGGGTTTTTCATGCCATGTTAGCGGTTTTAGTGAAAGCTTCCCTGGAAATTGAACTGATTAATAGGCATCTGTGCTTTTGTGAAGCTCTGATGGGAGCTTCTTTCTCAACACCCTTTCTGAAATCACACACATCATGCTGCAAGTGACAGAGGCTGGCTGACAGAGGAATCGAAGCAGCGATTAATAGAGGTCATTAAACTCCAACCTGTGCCTAGAATGGTGGGAACTCAAGTTGAATCTTTGGATTTGGCCTCTAGCAGAGCTCTTACTTAATCACTGCTTTTCCATTGCAAACCACCCTCTAATTCACTAAACTGGGACATCAAAAATCAAACCTGAGCTGGCAGTGAAAACCTTCCACCTCAAGCTGAACTCTTTTTTATATACATTCATTTTATTTTTAGATTCCACATATAAGTGTTTACACACGGTATTTGTCTTTTTCTGTCTGACTTATTTCACTGAGCATAATATTCTCTAGGTTCATCCATGTTGTTGAAAATGGCCATACTTCCTCCTTTTTTATGGCTTTTATAGTTTCTATTGTGTCTGTGTGTATGTATATATATATATATATGTATGTATATGTGCCACATCTTCTTTATCCATTCATCTATTGATGGACACTTAGGTTGGTTCCACGTCTTGGCTACTGTAAATAACGCTGTTGTGAACACTGGGGTGCATGTATCTTTTCAAATTAGTGTTTTTGTTTTCTTCAGTTTAGCTTTTTGGGGAAACTCCATACTGTTTTCCACAGTGGTTTCACCAATTTACATTCCCATCAACAGTTTACAAGTGTTCACTCTTCTCCACGTCCTTGTCAACATTTGTTATTTGTGGTCTTTTTGATGATGGCCATTCTGACGGGTGTGAGGTGATACCTCATTGTGGTTTTGATTTGCATTTCCCTGATGATTAATGACATTGAACATCTTTTCATGCACCTGTTGGCCATCTGTATGTCTTCTTTGGAAAAATGTCTACTCCGAACTTCTGCCCTTTTTTTTTTTTTTTTCTTTTTTGCAGTACGCGGGCCTCTCACTTTTGTGGCCTCTCCCGTTGCGGAGCACAGGCTCCGGACGCGCAGGCTCAGCGGCCATGGCTCACGGGCCCAGCCTCTCCGCGGCATGTGGGATCTTCCCGGACCGGGGCACGAACCTGCGTCCCCTACATCGGCAGGAGGACTCTCAACCACTGCGCCACAGGGAAGCCCTCTGCCCATTTTTTAATTGGGTTTTTTTTTTGATATTGTGTTGTATAAGGTGTTTATATATTTTGGATATTAACCCCTTATAAGTCATATCATTTGCAAATATTTTCTCCCATTCAGTAGGTTGTCTTTTTATTTTGTTGATGGTTTCCTTTGTTGTGTAAAAGCTTTTAAGTTTTATTAGGTGCCATTCATTTAGTTTTGCTTTTGTTTCTTTTGCCTTAGGAAACAGACTCACAAATATAGAGAACAAAATAGTGGTTACCAGTGGGGAGAGGGAAGTGGGGGACAAGAGAGGGGTATGGGATTAAGAGATACAAACTACTATGTATAAAATAGAGAAGCAACAAGGATATATTATACAGCACAGGGAAATATAGCCATTATTTTGTGATAACTTTAAATGGAGTATAATCTATAAAAATACTGAATCATTATGTTGTACACCTGAAACTAATGTAATATTGCAAATTAACTATACTTCAATTAAAAATAAACAACTGAACTGGCTTGCAGGGCAGAAATAGAGACACAGATGTAGAGAACAAACATATGGACATGAAAGGGGGAAAGTGGTGGAGGTGGATGGTGGTGAATTGGGAGATTGGGATTGACATATATACACTAATATGTATAAAATGGACTAGTAAGAACCTGCTGTATAAAAAAATAAATAAAACAAAATTCAAAAAATAAAAAGAAAGAACAACTGAATTCTTGAGTCTTGGGGATTAAACTGCTGTCAAAGTAGAGGACCAATTGGATGGTGTAATTCATTCACTGCCAGGAAAAATTGCTACATTTTCTGAATGTCATGCCATGCTTTCCTCAAGCAGTTACTCCTCTCTAGTCCATTTACCCTACTGAGGATGCAAAGGGACCTTTGGACTTGTCAAAATAGCTCTCAAAATCACAACCAAGGGCCACTTTTCATCAAAAGAACTAGCACAAAGTTTTAAAAACAGTAGGTGCTCGGTAAATATGAACTAACTTTTATTTCTCCCATCATGGGTTGAAAAAGCATTAAAAAGTCTACTCTAGATAGAATGCTGGTTTCCCTCAAAACACAGAAGGAAAGCGAAATTTAAAACACAGGTAATTGTCTATTTTAGCTCTTGTAGAATATAAAACCTCACTGCTGATTGGGTCTCTGCTGATTATATTAAAGCATGCTTTTCTCTGAACACTCCACCAAGGTGTCAGGAACTGGACACTCTGAGTTTTCAAAGAGTGACTATTTTTATCTTTCTTTCTTTCTGCCTTTCCAAATAGTGCTATTCATTTTGTCAAGCAATTCTCTTCATAAATGTCCCTAAACTCCCATGCAACAAAGAAATGACAGTGAGTCAGGGGGTTATGTATGCCCACGGCAGAATAACCGTAGAATTATCAGTGACAAAAAGACCAGAATGAAAATTACATAAGATCATGGCCCTAACACACAAGTGGGCTTCTAGGCAAACGTTCATACACTCATTCAAAAAATATTTATTGTGGACTTATTCTGTGGTTGGCACTAGAGAAATAATAGTGAACAAAAAATAGATATGGTCCTCATTCTCATGGCAATTATTGTTTAGGAGGGAAGATCGAGCAGTAGCATTAATGGATATAAATTAAGACAAATGCCATGAAAGAAAAGGAATATAGTTCTATCAGAGCATATCATAAAGCCATCTGATTAAAGCCTTTATTAAAGAATACGGCCAAGGACATACGATACAGCGATTCCACTCCTGGGCATACACTCAAACAAAACTATAATTCAAAAAGATACTTACACCCCAATGTTCACTGCAGCACTATTCACAATAGCCAGAGACACGGAAACAACCTAAATGTCCACTGACAGATGAATGGCTAAAGAAGATGCGGTACATATATACAGTGGAATACTACTCAGCCATAAAAAAGAATGAGATAATGCCATCTGCAGCAACATGGATGGAACTAGAGCTTATCATAATAAGGGTAGTAAGTCAAACAGAGAAAGACAAATACCATATGATATCACTTATATGTAGAATCTAAGATATGATACAAATCAACATATCTAAGAAAGAAAAACAGACTCACAGACACAGAGAACAGACTTGTGGTTGCCAAGGGGCAGGGGAGGTAGGAGAGGGAAGGAGCAGGAGTTTGGGATGAGCAGATGCAAACTACTATATATAGAATGGATAAACAACAAGGTCCTACTGTATAGCACAGGGAACTATATTCAATATCCTCTGATAAACCATAGTGGAAAGGAATATGAGAAAGAATATATATATATATATATATATATATACATATATATGTATATATATATCCATACATATGGATATATATGGTTATATATATCTGAGTCACTTTGTTGTACAGCAGAAATTAACACAACACTGTAAGTCAACTATACTTCAATAAAATTTTTTAAAAAAGAATAAAGGCAAGGAAATCATTTAAATGATTAACCATGGTGTCCATCCTGAATGGTTGTTCCATTTTTCCCTCTCAACATATGGTTGGATTTAAAATGTAAGGAATAATGTGAAGAAAGCCCCTCCACCTGCCCCTGCCAGGGTTTGATGGGTGGAATAACTGAATGAATGAAGTCCTACATTATCTCTGTCAGGATTCCCCTGAAGGGACTCAACTCACAGTTCACTGCAACCTTCCAGTTGCCTTCTGTTAACCCTGAGATCTCTCTGTATGATGGGCCACGAGAGGTGATCCTTTACTGACCACACACCAATATGACTTTAAACAGTCTCTCACTCATCTCTTGTCTACACTTAATCAATAAGAATAGCTCCCAAATAAGGAAGTGCCAATCATTTTTACCTGCATTATCTCATCACCATTTCACAGATGCAGAAATTGAGTCTCAAAAGATTAAGCAAAAAATAAATAAATAAATAAATAAAAATTAAAAAAAAAAAAAAGATTAAGCAAACTTGTCCAAGAATACGCAACTAGTAAATGTCAGAGCAAGACTCATAATGAAGCCATTCTCCCAAGGAGAACAGTATCGTTTCCCTAACTAAATATTTCCAGATAAAGAGAATTGCATTGTACGCTCATACATACTCTCCTGATGCAATATTTGAATATGCTAAGTAGAGTCTTCCTCTTGGATCCAAAAGATCACTATTAAAATGATGGTCACTTGATACAGTCTTTCCCACCATCTGATACCAAGACTGCGTTGGGATCACGTGGATTAAAGTTGAGGATGCCGGGACTTTAAGCTTCTCTCGTCCCCCAGTTCCACCACCACCTCCTATCAAAATTCTGTTGCAGTAGCTTTAGGTAGAGTCTGATCACTTGCAGTTTTAATAACTTGTTAAGTTTTTTTCTGCACGTTGAAGTTAAGCTTTCTTTTGCACACTGAAGTCACTTAGCAGGACTCAATTCTCGCCCAACCAATCTAAAAGAGTACTGCATTCAGTTCATTTATTAGTAAAGATGAATCTACCTTATTATGAAAACCACAAATGCGAGGATGTCGAACATAAACCAATTAAATTGACAGGGTACGGGAGTCCAGAGGTCAGTGTTTGAGGAGGATGCTTAAGTGGTTTTTTTTGTTTGTTTGTTTGTTTGTTTTTGCGGTACGCGGGCCTCTCACTGTTGTGGCCTCTCTCGTTGCGGAGCACAGGCTCCGGACGCGCAGGCTCAGCGGCCATGGCTCACGGGCCCAGCCGTTCCGCGGCACGTGGGATCTTCCCGGACCGGGGCACGAACCCGTGTCCACTGCATCAGCAGGCGGACTCTCAACCACTGCGCCACCAGGGAAGCCCGTTTAAGTGTTTTTTATGTGCGATGGCACAACAAGCTTTGCCTCTGAATGATGTGACCTATTCATGCCCTGCCTGCCCCCCAGCCATTTCTTCAAGAAGGCGAGATTTAATTCCCCACATCTGGTAAGCTGCTTCTGCCACTTGATGGAAACCACTTAAAAGGCAGAGGATGAAAATGCCCTCTGAAGATGAGTGCTACAATAATCACAGACAGCTAGGACTCCACTCTCAGGGCAAGATATGAGAGCCTGACCGACAGCAACATTCTTAGTCACCAGCGTTCCTCCCGCTGTGCTCACATATATTTTCCAAGATGCAGTGTAGCCGCCAATGCTGAACCCCAAGACAGCTTCTTCGACAGCAAAAGCACCTCCCTGGCTGTGACTCGGGAGAAAGTTTCCTTTCTTCCCTGAACTTTGCCCCACCAAGCAACACAGGTGACTTGGAATTTCTCCAGGTAATTCTTTTTTTGAAAGCATCTATGAAATACTTTGCAAAATGGTTCATAAATGGTGTGAGACTGTGAAAGCCGATGTGATTTCTCAGCCCCTGGTATAAAGGAGAGTGAATCCAGAGGTGCAAGAGGAGACACAAACTAAAGCAACCTTGCAGGGCAGATCTTAAATCTAAGGAGACCATGTGCAAACCTGGGCTTCACTGGACACTTTGACAGGCTTTGGCATCATCACCACCAGTTTTGCTGCTGTTGCCCAAAGAGCTTGACCCCCCCAACCAGAGAATGACTGAGGATTGAGATTTGACAGTCACCTCGATGGCTTCTCCCTGTCCCTGTATGAAATGGGTATTCCCTCCAAATGGTCGACAGGGTCCAGAGGTCAACGGGAGCACTGACCCATACAGACCTTGTCATTCACCTTGGACAGGCATGTGGTCCTGGGGACCTCTGGATGGGGAGAGGGGTAGGGAGCAGCCTCACGTTGCTCTGAGCAGCAGTGATGAGCTCTGTTTATACGCTTCTGTACCGGATTTTCTGAGAAGAGCCCAGGCTGCCAACTGCCTCACGGGTGAGTGAGCCATTTTTCTGGTAAATGGAAGGGTCCTTTTTCATTTGAGTTTTTGCGCTTTAAAAGAATTTGTTACTCTTAAAATAGGTAACTAGGGCTTCCCTGGTGGCGCAGTGGTTGGGGGTCCGCCTGCCGATGCAGGGGACACGGGTTCATGCCCCGGTCCGGGGGGATCCCACATGCCGCGGAGCGGCTGGGCCCGTGAGCCACAGCCGCTGAGCCTGCGCGTCCGGAGCCTGTGCTCCGCAACGGGAGAGGCCACAACAGTGAGAGGCTCGCATACCCAAAAAAAAAAAAAAAAAAAAAAAAAAGGTAACTAATAAGGACCTACTGTACAGCACAGGGAACTCTTCTCAGTACTCTGTAATGACCTATATGGGGAAAGAATCTAAAAAAAGAGTGGAGATATGTGTATGTGTAACTGATTCACTTTGCTGTACACCTGAAATGAACACAACATTGTGAATCAACTATACTCCAATAAAAATTTAAAAAAAAGAATTTATTACTCTTAAGAGCCAAAGTGTTTGGACCAGGACCTCCCTGACAGTGTATTCAATCTAATCCAATTTAATAAAAATGTCTTGATTCCTTATGATGGCCAGATCCTGGAGACCTTCTGATTCTCAAAATACTGTGTGCCTCAGAATCACCTGGAAGGCTTGTTAAAACACAGAAGGCTGCGTCCCACCCCCAGACTTGCTGATTCAGTAGGTCTGGGATGAGACCCAGAAGTGGTATTTTTAACAAGCTTCCAGGGAATGCAGATGCTGCTGGTGTGGAAACCATAGTTTGAGAACCACTGCCATGGGTGGCTAGAACACAGCCCTCAGTTCAAAAGGTTTAGTACAAGATACAGTTAATCCAAACACAAGATAGTCTGTGTGCCTCGCATGTCATAGGTGTTCAATAGTTAGTTATTGAATGGATGAACAAATAAATGAATGAAAATATAGGAGGGATAGAGCGTGTGAGAACATGGAAGGGGGCATTTATTTCTGCTACAGTGCACCATTGGAAGAAAGAGGGAGAACCTCGTTGCCCTGCGCTTTGAAGGTCAGATAGGATTTGTACAGAGAAATGGTTGCCAGAAGAGGTTTCCAAGCTAAGAGAACAGCAAGGCAATGGCACGGAGGAGGGAAAGGAGATATGTATGGTGGCGAGTGGTGAACCGCCAGGTGGGCATGGATCATGGCACCCGGCCTCTGCCTTGCCTCTGCAGCAGAAGCCACTCTGCTACTGGCCCTCCTTCCCCTACATACCTGGAAAGTAGCTACTTCTTTCACTACTTCTTTCCCCTTTTATGCGCACTGCTCTTTCCTCTTCGGACAATCTGACCATCCCTTCTATGAAGAGCCTTTGGGACTGTGGCAGATGTCTCTGGGGCACCATCACATCCATTCAGCCCACCTCTTGCATCTGGACAGTGGTAGTAGAGGGCTCCATGCACATAACAGAGAATTACATCAAGTATGTCTTTACAGCTTCTCTCTACTTCTCTGTCTCAGGCTTCCTCCAAAGTTCAGAAAATGTGCCATCCCCAATTCAGGAGCAGCCGGAATGACAGGGCAGTTTACCCTCGCGGGGGCCACCATTAAAATATGGGAAAGAGGATTCAGTGGGCCCTTGACCCAGTGTCTCGTTCTTTGGAGGTAGGCTTCCTCGTGCTGGGGGATGAAACCCAAGTGCCACAGTGGTAACCACGCCAGTAGCACATCCTTTATTTATTACTCTTATTGCTGTTGGCTTATCTTTCTCTCCTCTCTCACTCCACCTCTATTTCAACCCTGTTTCCTGGGATCATCTCCCACATAAACTATCTGCATCGAGATCCTTGTGGCAGAAACCCAAACTGATATGTGACACACAGCTCAGTCCCAGCTACGATTTCCTTAAATCCTCATCCAAGGTCACAGGCAACGTTTCAGGAGCAATGGCCCCCAGCCACAGTGATTTGCAAATAGCAGAATGTATATTAGCCAGTTTTCCTTGAGATTCCAAAGGCGTTCACAGCCCTAAAGACAAAACAGGTGGCTTTCAATCTGAGTGACAAATTTACTTACTTAAAATCGACTTGATTTTTGTGACTTTGGTCTTGTCATTTTAAATGAGGGCAACCTCCCGGATAATCTGGAAGTTCTAAACTGTTGTCCCACGGTGATGTCCAAATGAGTCTTATGATGTCAGAAAGGGGATGGAAAACTATCTGTGTTGCATGTGAGTGGACACACTTGTTACCTGTGGGAGAAGGACATGTCTCTAACCCCAGCAAAGCTCCAGGAACAGAAAACTGAGCCCTCAGCTGGGAGGTTGGAAACAGCAAAAGAAGGTCACAGGAAAGGCACACAGCCTCACCTATGATCTACTCCAAGCATCAGATTCAAAGTGGAAACCTGATTTTGAGATCTGTTTGTTTTTTTGTTTGTTTTGTTTCATTTTGCTTTTCACAAATGCACAGGGCTATTTAGCAGCAGGCAGATTCCAAAACTCCTTTTAAGGAGGATGAGAGCAGAGGCTTTAGTGGAGGGAAAATGAATGGTCACCAGCACGAATATTTCCTCATTCACTCCCAGTGCCGGGAGATCAGCATATACAAATCACACTGAGGCGGTGCCAGAACGAGGCTGCCCAGAGTTTTCAAGGTAGGAGGTTCCAGGAAAGCACTTGAAATTCCAGCCCCAACGTGACATGATTTGAAGACAGCTAGAAACTTTTACAGGCATTTGAGGGTCAAAAAAGCACTCTGAATTTCAGGTGTCTTTACTTTTTGCTAAAAGTATTGATAAATCACTGAAGATGCTGACTGGTAGATGACTTTACACAACCTTTCATTCTGATCTGAATCAATTCTCTCAGTGAAAGCCTGAGTTCTTCCCTTCCTTTGTTAATATTCTCAGAACTCTCCTCTCCTACATATGCAAAAACATCCCTTAATTATGAATTGGTCGGAATAAAAGGCAAGAGGATGAAAACTAGAATGGATGAAAGAGAAGGTATATGGGGAAGGTCCTAAACATCTTCCTTTAACTGAAGTAAAGAGCTTAGTTCTTTCAACATGGTAATTTATGCCCCAAGTCCCTGTCCATCTAATATTTGTAGAGACCTTTCTATTTCATAATGTAATTCCACACACAGTATATCAACTGACCCTAGGAACTGCCCCCTAAAAGTGGGCAGGACAGATATCTTCATCCCCTATTTTAGGGATAAGGGAACTGGGTTTCAAAGGGTTTAATTGCTCACCCCAAATCCTAAGGCTGGTTAATGACTTTGGACCAGAATCCAGGACTCAAGACTCTGTCTAGCACTTTCTCTGCTACACTGCACCTCCCAAGCCAAACGACAAATGGACTTCCACTTGGACAGTTTCCCCAGCAAGTCTTCCTCATTCCTGGGTATGTATGTTTATCTGTCCTCTGAGAACCGTGTCTTGTTCAGAGCACCTAGGTTTAAATCCTGGATCCTCCATCTGCTAGTTGTATGGCTTTGAGAAAGTTACTTCCTGTCACCGTGACATACTTTTCCTCTCTATAAGACGGTAATAAACCTAATCGTTTCCTGATACGATGGAAGAATCAAATAAAAATGCAAGTCATCATAACACATCATAAAGTGTGGGATTTTAGCTGGTGCTCATGCAGATGGGCCGCGTCGATGATGATAATCGCGGGGATGCTGACCATTATTGTGAAACCTGATGATAATCGCGGGGATGCTGACCATTACTGTGAAACCCAGCAGGAGCCAGCAGCCCAAGATGGCCTGCGAATTGGGCGAGCTTTACTTTGCCAGCACAGCCCTCACTTTGGGGTCGCCGTTACACAAACGCACTCACTCAAGCTTCTATGCAATTTAAGGTTACCCACAGTAGTAGATTTTAAACATTTTAAAAGCCGGACCCATAATATTTAGTCCTAGAATACTACAAACAGTATGATCTTTTTCAAGTTTAAAAACAACGTTTAAATTTAGAGGGAAAACTTGTGCCAAAACCATATCTTTAAAAAAATATATAGTGGCAATAATAATCACAGGAACAAGATAGTGATTATTTCCAGGAAGAAAACACAGGGAGATATCATGCAAAGGGAAACATAGGTAGATTTGTTAATGAATTGGTTTGGGGGTTCAGTGTCAGCTTCATAGATACTTCTTACATTATGAAATAAATACATAAATAAATAGTGCTGTATCTGTTTCATTGTTTACAGTGGATAATCAAATGAAAAAAGAATATTTAATTAAAAAGAATATATATATATATGTGTGTGTGTGTGTGTAACTGAATCACTTTGCTGTACAGCAGGAATCAACACAACATTGTAAATCAACTATACTTCCATTAAAAAGAAAAACAGTTTTGTAAAGTAGAAAAAAATGAATCTGAAAAAATATAACTGAATCACTTTGCTGTACACCTGAAACTAACACAATATTGTAAATCAACTGTACTTCAATAAAAATAAATAAGTTTTAAAAAATATAGTGGATAATCAATGAAGAATTTTAATTTATCCAATGTTTCAGGTCCAAAATACTAAAGTTAGAATTAAAAAGCACAAGATCAGTTTATCTTAATTTATTTTAAAGAATATTTTATATGTCAGGTATGTGTGTAAAAGTATATATTCATAGAGGATATTCATATTTAGTACACAAAATTATTCTCAAAAAATTTGAAATTTATTCCTTGGGCACACCTCTGTTCTGATTCAATGGTCAAGTCAGTGATGCTGACTTTTTTCATCCATCTCAGTGATGCCCTGAGAGGGAAGGTACTTCCACAGAGCCAGGTGGGCTCAAGTATCACTAAAAACTTTCCCACTTAGTAAAATCAATTATGTGAATTCTGTGATTCAAAATTATTGCTTCTAGAATCCCAGGTAAACCACATTTACTCTGTGGGCATGGCATGCTTTCGCGCCAGTCCTCTTAAATGTAGAGGTTTAATAATTCTTTTTTTAATTAAAAAAATTTTATTTTGTATTGGAGTATAGTTGGTTTACAATGCTGTGTTAGTTTCAGGTGTACAGCAAAGTGATTCAGTTATACATACACATGTATCTATTCTTTTTCAAATTCTTTTCCCATTTAGGTTATTGCAGAATACTGAGCAGAGTTCCCTGTGCTATACAGTAGCTCCTTGTTGGTTATCTATTTTAAATATAGCAGGGTGTACATATCAGTCCCAAACTCCCAATCTATCCCTCCTCCTACCCTTGTCCCCTGGTAACTATAAGTTCATTCTCTAAGTCTGAGAGTCTGTTTCTGTTTTGTAGATAAGTTCATTTGTATTTTTTTTAAGATTCTTCATATAGGTGATATCATATGATATTTGTCTTTCTCTGTCTGACTTATTTCACTTAGTATGACAACCTCCAGGTCCATCCATGTTGCTGCAAATGGCATTATTTCATTCTTTTTAATGGCTGAGTAATATTCCATTGTACATATATATACCACATCTTCTTTATCCATTCCTCTGTCTATGGACATTTAGGTTGCTTACATGTCTTGCTATTGTAAATAGTGCTGCAATGAACATTGGGGTGCATGTATCCTTTAGAACCATGGTTTTCTCTGGATATATGCCCAGGAGTGGGATTGCTGGGTCATATGGTAGTTCTATTTTTAGTTTTTTAAGGAACTTCCATACTGTTCTCCATAGTGGCTGTATCAATTTACATTCCCACCAACAGTGTAGGAGGGCTCCCTTTTCTCCATTCCCTCTCCAGCACTTATTGTTGGTAGACTTTTTGATGATGGCCATTCTGACTGTTGTGAGGTGATATCTCAAACTACAATGAGGTTTAATAATTTAGATCCACCCTGAAGCAGCTACGAAAACAAATCTGTGAGTGAATGCTTTTAAAGTGCTGAGAAGGGTGGCTGGCAAATAGGAAATGCTCTATAAGTGTCTCTTAAATGAATAAATCTCTTTGGAAACAAGGACTGCCTTATCAACAAAAGGCCCTTTGTTGAAGAAGGTAGCAATGTTTTTCATGACCTCCTGCATTTTCAAGTCTGGTGTCAAGGTTCAACCATATAAAGTCCTGGGAAACCCAGCAAATCTGGACATTTGCAGCCCTTAGATTCGAAAATGTTCTTGTCTGAAGGCTTAGCTCATGAACCATTCCAGTGAATCTCTACAACACATGTGTTTAGCTATTTCACACACTGAAATAAACTGAACATACATATTTTGCTTTGTAGACCACAGTGTGTTTATCTCCCCAACATTCATTCCATGCCATTCCCATCGTACAGCAGCAAAGTGATTTTGTATAGGATTGACCCACCCCAAGCTCCAGAATGCATCTCAACTGGTTCAAGCCAATTAAGAAAATTCCATACCTCTTGCCAGAATGATTGAGTTGAGAGAGATGAAGAGAAGACGGCGAAGATGTTTGTCCAAATGGTTGTGGGAAGCTATGTTCTTCCCATCCCTGGTATAAACATAGAAGCACATGTTCCGAATTCTTGCTGGCAGCCACCTTGTGACCATGAAGAAGTCAGCCTGGGGATTAATCCAACATACAGTGAAGGCAAAGCAAAGAGAATTGCTGAGAAACAGATCAGGACCTTAGTTTATGCCCAAAGGCTTCTCCACCTCTGGAATCTAATTTGTTAATTAGTTTGAACTGAAAACATTTTAGCATTCAGATTTTGACAACAGAAATGGGAAATTGGCAGGATTGAGGTAATAAAGGGCAGTGATGTGGGCTCTTCTATCCATGACTGGGAAAGTAATAATTCGTTTTAGTTAGAGTTTTCTAATAGTGAATCCTAAACAATGAAAGGAATAAGACAGGCAGAGAAATGTCTCCCTTGTCTCTGGTGATTTCCGTAATCACATTATTCAGTGATTCTAACTAGCCAGAGTGATGAGAAGTAGAATAGTAGCTACATATCAAATCCCTCCTTTTCATCAATAAAATCTTCCAAACACTCCTGTTTTCCTACTGAGAAGATATACAAATTCCTTATTACCAGAAGGATAGGTTCCATTGATTTGTGTGCCGGTTCATTATTTTAGAAATTGCACTCCAATACCATGTTGGTGGTATTTCCACATCAGAGGTGTTCTGAATTGAATAAAGCTCTGTTTCCTGTCCCTGCCTCAAAGCAATTGTTTCACTGATCAGGATACACTGAAATTCAAAAAGGTAACTTACATAAAACCACTATGATAGTGGCAAAACAATGATGAAAGTCTAGTTTCTTTATCCAGTGCTCTCCCGAGTACACCATGAAAACAGATTAGAAAAATATTGAATCAGTTGGCTATTGTTGTGTAACAAAGCACCTCAAAAGTCATTGTCTTAACATTGTTTATTCTCCTAAATCTGTGGGTTGGCTGAGATGCCTCTCCTTCAGGCTGCAGCTCTGTGGGGCTGCTCTACAGGTCTCTCAGTTTCCTTGGATCATAGGGTCACCAGAAAATGTTCTTCTCATGGAGATGGAAGGGGTGCAAAAAAGATGACCCAACTGCACAGGCATATTTAAAGCCCTTCCTTGGGTTGAATGTGATAAACTTCCCATTGGCCAAGACAAGTCATATGGCCAAGTTCGAAGTCAAGGGGAAGGCATTGCAAAGTTACCGACAAAAAGCAAAAAATTAGGGCCAATAATTCAACCTACTACAAATGTAAGCATACTGAGAATCATTTAATAAAAAATGTACATTCTAAAGTAAAGTCAAGAAAACATAAATGAGGTTTGTTATGAAGAGAGAACCACCAGAGCATTGCAGTTATACAGTGCCCTGGGTGATGAGTACAAAGCAGACACCTCATCTGAATCGAGTTCATTTATTTAGCTTGAGATGGGGATTAGTGCTGTAAATTTCTCATTAAGTATTAAATCACAGACTCTCATCCAGGCAAGTTAGCCTACATATTGCAGATGTCAATGAAACTCCATCCAGGCTCTGATTCGAAAGGCATAGATTTGAGTGCAAACTTGCTTTGTATAAATAGAAGACTTCACCAAGGGCAGACAAGCAAAATATCTTTTTCTCCAGTTTTGAAAGTCGATTTTCACATTTTATCAGGACCACTGAATCGGGGCCAGATATAAAATCGGACTGTTTCTCTCACAGTTTTAAAACCTATTCTGTTACTCTTCTCCTTTACTGATGCTCAGGAGGCAAAGGGCTTGCGAGAGGATAACTCAAAGAACAAACAACCAGCCCCCAAATAACTTTGGTAGGGGAAACAGCGTGGGGTTAAAGAAAGCAGGGATGACAGGCATAGATGTTAAGGTCGTAGGAAATATAAAAGCCCTGTCAGAGCGGTAGCAGCAGGGCAGCTCTGCTGAGGCTGATCACCACGACAGCAGGAGGTTCTAAGGATGGTACCTGTCACCGCATGATCAATGGAAAACAGTACCAGGAGTCTGTGTAGAAAGAAACATGAGTGTTTGTTCCTCTTCCCACCATGGATAAGCAGAATATGATATAGTTACCAGTTTAGTATCCATGGGGGATTGATTCTAGGACACCTGTGGATAACAAAATCCACAAATGTTCAAGTCCTTTATATAAAATGGCGTGGAGGTTCCTTAAAAAACTACAAATAGAACTACCATATGACCCAGCAATCCCACTACTGGGCATATACCCCAAGAAAACCATAATTCAAAAAGAGTCATGTACCAAAATGTTCATTGCAGTTCTATTTACAATAGCCTGGAGATGGAAACAACCTAAGTGTCCACCATCGGATGAATGCATAAAGAAGATGTGGCACATATATACAATGGAATATTACTCAGCCATAAAAATGGAACTAAACTGAGTTATTTGTAGTGAGGTGGATGGACCTAGAGTCTGTCATATTAGAGTGAAGTAAGTCAGAAAGAGAAAAACAAATACCATATGCTAACACATATATATGGAATCTAAGAAAAAAAAAAAGTTCATGAAGAACCTAGGGGTAAGATGGGAATAAAGACACAGACCTACTAGAGAATGGACTTGAGGATATGGGGAGGGGAAGGGTAAGCTGTGACAAAGTGAGAGAGTGGCATGGACATATATACACTACCAAACGTAAAACAGATAGCTAGTGGGAAGTAGCCGCATAGCACAGGGAGATCAGCTCAGTGCCTTGTGACCACCTAGAGGGGTGGGATAGGGAGGGTGGGAGGGAGGGAGGCGCAAGAGGGAGGAGATATGGGAACATATGTATATGTATAACTGATTCACTTTGTTATAAAGCAGAAACTAACACACCATTGTAAAGCAATTATACTCCAATAAAGATGTTAAAAAACAACAAAAAATAAAAAATAAAATAAAATGGCATGGTATTTGTATATAACCTACATATCTTCCCAGACACTTAAATGCCTAATACAATATAAATGCTATGTAAATCATTGTAAATACAATATAAATAGTTGCCAGCCTGCAACAAGTTCAAGTTTTGTTTTCTGGAAATTTCTGGAAATTTCTGGGATTTGGGGTTTTTTCCCAAATATCTTCCATCAGTGGTTGGTTGAATCCATGGATGCAGAACCCGCAGGTACAGAGGGTCGACTGTGCAAGTTACGTAGTAAAATAGAATCTGGATTCAAGTCTGGATGCTACAACAGGAATAAGTACCGGCCTCCACTACTTCATTAGCTGTGAGGATTTTTGCAAACCACTTTAATTAAACTACATTAGCCTCAGTCACCTCTGCTGTAAAATGGAGAAATTAATAACATCTGCCCCTTAGTGTTGCTGAGACAACTAAATGGAGATAATGCATACCCAGCAACTGGCACGACGCTTAGCATGTAACAAAGGTTCATAAAAAGTAGCTCAAGTCATTTTATGGGCTACTATACCGTAAGTTTTTACCACACTGGGGGCAGATAATATTTGTTTAAAAATTGATGAATTATTTTTTTCTCTTCCATTCTGCACATTCCAGGGAGCTGTGCCAATATGTATCAACCCTTTCAACAGTAAATCATGATTTTATTAGAACGCACCAAAAACAGTTTCAGGAAACAAAAATGAGTGCGCTTCTCGTTCGCTAGTCTTTTAGTGATAGGTCAGTGGAAATAAAGGTTCCCAAACATCTGAATCAGTTACTTTAAGGAATACGCAGTGTTTTTTAACTTCTCTGGGTATTCTGAGGCAGATAACGCACACTTTGAGAAAAAATAGAAATGATATAAACCATGGTCTCTGATGTTTATAAAACAGAAAAATACTTGTAACTACTTGAACAAATCCTAACGGAGCTCCATGGACGGCCATTTTGAAGGAGATTAAGAACAGCATTGTAAACGAAAATGGATTAATTCAGCATATACCATTTGTAAGAGAGGAAATTTCTCCTCCTACACCCAGCTAAGGAATATGATACTTATCTTTCTGTGTGATTTTTCCATTATACAGTGAAATAAGTGAGGATAATCTGTAATCAGCAAAACATCTACAAAAGGTTCTTCTTAGAAAATAACAGGTGAGAGCTTTCGGGATGGATTTACAGCCCTAGGACACTGGGCATGACCTGGTGATGTCATCTAGTTCAAGGTCTTCATTTACATTTAGTGGAACTAAAGTTGCTCAAAGCGGGGAAGGGATGCCATAGGTCCCTGGTTTATTAATAACTGGGCTAAGAACCACAGTTTTCAACTTTTGTTTGTTTGTTTGTTTCTGCTAAACCAGTGACTTTCAGCCTAAAGTGCCAGGTTAGCAAACGAGGAAAGTGCAGGCTTAGAAGTTTGTATCAGTATTTCTAGAGATATATTGGTAATCTGCTCATAATAAGGTGATGGAAGACAAATTTAAAATTTGATTTTCTTTGCTTTACCTGGAATTATGTAAACTCAGCATGGTGACACTGATGTTCTCTTGCTGCCCAAAAGCTCCAAGAAGATTCTGGAAAAGATTCCAAAAATTACTGCATTATGACAAACTACTTCGTCATGGAATTTTCTGGGACATAATTGGTAGGCCTGACTCTGACCCAAGCCCAGAACACATCCCTCTTTAAAAAGAACCTACTCACTCAGACCAAACTACAGAGAGACAGCTAAAACAGGTACCTGTAGCCACGAATGGTGCTTACTGCCTACATATCAATACTTACTTAACTTCATTATGCAGTAGCATTACAATTAAAGTAGTGATTTATGCATTTTCATAATATTATGGTAAACTTGGATCATTGGTTTAAGTCTGGGGTCATGTTTAAGTGAAAAACCAGTCATAACCCTGATGGAACCAATTAATTATTATTTAGTGAATTCAGTTTAGTAAAAAAATCTTTCAAATCACAAGTCTTTGGTGGTATTAAAAAGAAAGAACAATCCTGAAATTACTGTACTCTATCAAGGTACCTCTTGCTACAAATTCACCTTTTAGGATCCTGAGCTACAATTTTAAGATCCCCAAAGTGAACAAATCTTCAGGAAAGAATGCCTAAATTCATTTTCCAACAATATGTACATTTATCTTTTACTGCATTGCTATAAAGCATATGAGTCTCTTTAGGAAGCCGTTTGGCCTTATCAGATCTTGCTTTCCTGTAGGATCCATAAGGAATCCCTAAGGAAGAGACACTGTGCTACTAAAAAGAAGATTGGTGGCTTGTTGAATATAAATTGCATAGGAATCTTTCTAGCTAAATAAACTCAAACAACAACAAAGAAAATCAATCACATTGTCTACTTTGTATACTCCAGAAACAATGCACCTCATGGGAAAAGGAAGTTTCTATTATATTGACTATTAGGAGTTACTATCCAATGTATACAGTCAATTCTCTCACACTACCGTCCATCCTCGGAAAAAGAAAATCTGCAGATTTGTTTGCTGCAACTGGACACACGTTTTATAGATTTTCGCATTTTTACCATTTCAAATGTTTTCAGCATTTCCTATCTCTTTTATCTCGATTTCTGACACCTCAAGTCAGACTTCTTCCTAAATCTCAAGACTTAGATCTAAAATCCCGAATTCCAAGAATATCCTACAACAAGCAACCAAGAAATGCTCCAAGGCATTTCTTTTCAAATGAATCATTCCTTAATATGTAAATGATGTAAAGGAGGAGAAGTCGTATTTAATAGACACCTACCATATTGCACTCACATTGCACTCACATATTTTATCTAATGTGCTCAGCACATTAGATAAAATATTTCAAGACCTGTCATCTACGGTATTACTATACTCACTTTCAGTAAAGAGACTGAAGCTTGGAAAGGGTGACTAGTCCCAGTGTGAGCGTTGATAGATGGTGGTGCTGAAACAACCCCCTACATGAGAGGTGACTTAAATTTGACTGTATCTTCCTTACCTGATTCGATGCGGACTTGCTCTCAATTCACACATCCAATACATGAGGGCTATTAGGTTACAAGGGACAGAAGCCCAACTCAAACTAGCTTAAACAAAATAGGAGAATTTATTTATCCCCATAAACAAAGCCTAAGAGCAAAGAGTTGGGACAGCTTTTACAATGACTGGAATCACGGACCTGAACAAAGTCAGGGCTCTTTTCTTCCTTCTCTCTACACTGACAGATTCTGATGATAAAGGGTTGGTCCCAGGAACATCATTCTCTAGTATTACAGTGTTGGGATATAAGACCTCCCCTATCTACCAGCTGTTGGTAAAGAATTCCTTAGGGGAGGGTTTCTCAACAGCAACATTATTGACATTTTAAATTGGATTAACTCTTTGCTGTGAGGGTCTGTGCTGGGCATTGTGGGATGTTTAGAATCATCTCTGACATCTACCCACTACATGCCAATGGCATCCCCCAATCATGACAACCACAAACTCCCTTGTCAAATGTCTCCTATGGGGGCAAAACCCTCTGTTGAGAATGACTCTTACTGACCACAGACATGGTCAGTGAGGGTCATTGAGACGGAGCTGTACCCTAGTGTGTGTCAATTTCATGCAAATTATAGCAGGAAAGCAAACATATGAGCTTCTTTACCTGACTCAAATGAGGCCTCATGACTCTTTTGTAGCCAAATGCATTCAATATAATTTTCTATATTCCAATTGTTTTAATGGAATATATATCTTCTCTTTTCCTGTCCTCAAGTTTCATATTTCAAGCACATTTTTAATATGTGCAGCAAGTCCACTTGTTCGGACACAAGATAATAATAATCGTTAACATTTATTGAGCAGCTACTAAATGCCAGGCACTGATCTAAGCATTTTTCATTCATGTCACTCAATCCTCACAATGGCCCTAGGAAATAGGCACTATTGTTACCCCTATCATACAGATGAAAGAAAAAGTCTTGGGAGAAGTTAAATGACTTGCCCAAGGTCATCTGGTTGGGGTTTAAAAACGTGTCTTTTTTTTTTTTTTCAATCCAATCACTGAATTCTTTATTTTAACTACTATATTTTTCATACTCAGTATTTACATTTGATTCATATTCATAAGTTATCGATCCTGTTTCATGTTTCCAATATCCTATGTTAGGGTTTTGAAGATATTTATTAAGATTTTTTTACATTCCTATTCTTCCAGTTCATTAATTCTGCTTCTTCTGGCATATGTTGGCCAGTTCTGGCCTTTCTTTTGTGATGTTTATGTTCCTTGCAGGTATCATTTTTTTTTCTTTTGAACTCATATCCCCTGGAGACTCCAAAAGCCTGTGTCTAGATTTTATGACTTCCAAGTGAGTTGAGAGAGGCAGAATCCTTCAAGGCACTTCAGGATGATGTTACGACTCCGCTGTAATCACTGTCTATATAACCCTGACCCTCAAGGAAACCCAGAACCTCAACCTTGGCTCTGCTCTTTTTCAGAAGCTGTCTTTCTCCACGGTAATCATCAAGCCCAAAGTGTTGACAGGGATGTTGTGGTGAGAAATACTGAGAGAGGGCTGTCTAGCCAGCTCCAGGCAGAATCTAAGATCTTATTCTGGTGCCTTTGAGACGCGTGATTACTTTTCTGTTTTATAAAGTACATGCAGCAGGCAGTGACTTACCCAAGTAAATATGAAGGAGGGAAAATAACCCAACCAGAAAGCAATTTCCAGGCACAACCCCAGTGCCTTGGGGTCCTTAGAGAAACAAAACTAATAGAAGGTGGATAGATAAACAGATACTATAAGGAATTGGCTCTTGAAATTAGGGAGTATCACAAGTCCCCAAATCTGCAGTTGGCAAGATGAAGACCTGGGAGAGCTCATGTTAGTTCCAGTCTAAGTCCAAAGGTCAGAGAATCTGGGAAGCCAATGGTCTAAGTTCCAGTCCAAAAGCTGGTAAGCCCAAGACCCAAAAAGGACTAATGTTTCAGTTCCAGTCCTGAAAAGGCTGATGTCCTAGCTCAGCAGTCAGGCAGAAAGAATTCAAAACATGCCTTTTCGATATTACAGTTAATCTGTGAACACATGTTACAAGTGGTTTTGCAGGACTCAAAACTGAAGAGCCAGCAAAGAAACAACAGAAGTAAATATGGCTCTTCCTTTCCCTTTTCTCCGCAGTTGTCTCCCTACCCCTACACTCCACAGCTCATCTTCTCCCTCATCCTTCTTTTAGGAATACAGAAAAAGTCACCGAGATATTTTTCAGAAGTGAATTGTTAGTAAGTGGAGACAATTAACTCAAAAACAAAATACTACGAAGAGTACGTGAGAGTTAATCATCATTCATTCCTATTCAATTTAGCCCATTTCAGTTGATACTTATGAAGCAGGAGGGCAAAGGGTGGACTAGATAATTGCCCTGGAATATAATGCTCAGGGTACCAGCATTATACAAGGCAGGATGCTTTCACAGAAATTAGAAAAAGCAACTGCAGATTCCAAGTATTTCAGAGTGTTGCAAGGAAATCTCAACAAGGTGTAGTTTAGGGGGCTCATTAACATCAATGAGCTTGCAGACAGAAGATTTGAAACACAGGATAATTACCAACAAGGACTTTCCAGCTTTGGACAGGAAGCCCTGAGAAGAAATGGACATAGAGGTAGACTGGCTAATGGCTCCAGCTCTGCCCCACAATTTGATTCATTTTAATTATTCATCTCTTTGGTCTCCATCTTCTAAACTCTAAAACTCTGTGTTGAATTATGCTGCCCACTGAACCCCTTCTCCCTGGTATATCCTACGGTCCAGGGTTGAGACTGTGGTGCTGGTACCAAAGGACATCTCAGACTTAGCCTAATTCAGAGAGATGTTGAGCACTGCTCTTGGCAACTCCAGTACAACCTGGTCAGGAGAAGCCTTACCTGCAGCTCCAGACGTCTTTTTTTTTTGCGGTACGCGGGCCTCTCACTGTTGCAGCCTCTCCCGCTGCGGAGCACAGGCTCCGGACGCGCAGGCTCAGCGGCCATGGCTCACGGGCCCAGCCGCTCCGCGGCATGTGGGATCTTCCCGGACCGGGGCACGAACCCGCGTCCCCTGCATCGGCAGGCGGACTCTCAACCACTGCGCCACCAGGGAAACCCCAGACGTCTTTCGCATAGAAGAGGTTTTATACCAGTGGACCCACACGTGTCACAGCTCATAATTCCCTGTTTTCACACTTGACCCCATTCCTCACAAGCACTGGTGTTGCCTGACCCTCTCTTAATCCGGTGTTTAATTAGCTGCATCTTATCCTTCAAATGAGACATGTAAGTCATCTGGGGTCACATCATACACAACATCATCCCATCACTTTCAACATGGTTTCTGGCCCTGTCAGTCCCTGTTCTCTCTTCCACTGGCCTCCCAAGCTTGTCTATGATGAAATGGGGATCCCTCTCTCTTAAAGAATCTTTTCCTATTTTTTTTAGTGTTTTTTTTTTTTTTTGCTATTAATTTTGAATTTGTTTCAGAGTTCCTGAAGCAACTTCAACACAAGCATACAGTTCAATGTGAAGCATAGGGCCTTCTGTGGTTCTCCTTCATGTACCCAGTAGTCTTACATCTACCTGTAGCCTGACAGGCCATGTGATCTCTAAGGGTCCTTCCAGTTACATATTCTATAATGCCCTGGATGCTACAGCAAAGGTGTTAAACATATAACATACAGCAAAAGAGACGTGCGGTGTGTGAGCAGCAGTTAAAGGACCAGACATGAGCAGAGCTTCAAAAATAGTCCTTCACTACAGGCAAAGTGTCAGATTTTCCACCCGTATATAATTATATGATACTCTTATCAGCCATCGAAGGGTAGGAAGGAAGCCCTATGCCCCCGGCATATGTGACAAAACTCACATCTCTCCTGTGGCATTTAGGTGAATTGCAGACTGGTGGGAAGATGCCCAGGACCCCAAGCGGTTTTCTCTATCCCCTACGTGTACTTTCCCTGTGACGTGTTCACCACCACGACTAACAATTTATTGAACTTTATCTTTTGCTTCAGATGGTGGGAAGGGGTTGAGGTGGTGAGATGCTTTTGAAGAAACACATCAGAGCAAATACATCCACATGAATGGACTTCCTCAAAAGGCACGCCCTTCCCCTAACAATGTAAGCTCCGTGGAAGCTATTCCGTGAGATACACTTTCAGTGCCAGTTTACTGATTACATTTCAAACAACAGTTTATCCCTTTATACTGTAGGTTATATTCAAAGAAAGAAAAGCCAACTTGATGACCCAGCTTGATGAGCCATCTAGGTCATCAGGCTTCACCATGAAACACTCTGGTCTTTTTCCAAAAACCGAAATGACCCCAAAGTCTTACAATCATGGGAATGTTTACACACTGTGCCAAAAGCTAGGAGGAAATTCTAAAAGGGAAGTTTCAAAGATGTTTTCATCAGTAACAGCGTCAATTGCAAACAAGTCTATGGTCCCTCAAGGTCAATATTTTGAAGGTGCTGATACCCATTAGGAAGTATAACTTTGAGCTTGGATGTGATGTGCTTGGATGTTTTTTATTTAGCCACCCCTCATATTACTTATTCATCTTTCTCATACTTTGTTTCAGAAAAAATTTAAATGGGTTTATAAGACTTTAAAATACAAGAAATAGCAAAAAGTACAAGTCAAGTAAAAGAAGAATTAAAAAGCAAAACGCATCAGAGACATAAACAGAGAACAGGAATGAAGCTTAAAACACACCTCATAGTGTGAACTTGTGACCCACAATGTGGCAGGAAGCCAATGCGAAAAGGACGGCCAGGTCAGCTACACAATTCACAATGTCCACAGGAGGGGAAGCAAGTCAACTGCTCAGGAAGAATTGTGTAACTTACAGCATTTCCTTTTTCCCATTAGCCCACAGGTAGGGCTGGTCAAGTTTTTCCTCAGCAAATAGTTTTGAAACAATTCAGTGTCACAGGTGAGTAAGTGAACAAGTCCCGAAACCCTGCTCTACACTGAATTACCCTATGGAATATGGCTGCCATACTCATAATTCTTAAAATGTTGAGGCATATATGACAAGACATTTGCCTTTATCAAAATAAGAGTTGAGAATAAGAGTGTCTAATTTAGAATAATGTTAATTCGTCCAAGAATAAAAATATTTTCAAAGGCATCCTAAAGTTATTTGATTAGGTCACTATTGTATGGATTAGGATGTAATAAATTATCAAAATTTAAGAAATGTCATCCCCAAATACCTTTTATCATAGAATAGTTGATATGTCTCCACTAATTCTTAGAGAAATGAAAATCAAAACTACAGTGAGGTATCACCTCACACCAGTCAGAACGGTCATCATTAAAAAGTCCACAAGCAGGGCTTCCCTGGTGGCGCAGTGGTCGAGAGTCTGCCTGCCGATGCAGGGGACACGGGTTCGTGCCCCGGTCCAGGGGGATCCCACATGCCACGGAGCGGCTGAGCCTGTGGGTCCAGAGCCTGTGCTCCGCAACGGGAGAGGCCACAACAGTGAGAGGCCCACGTACCGCAAAAAAAAAAAAAAAGTCCACAAACAATAAACGCTGGAGAGGGTGTGGAGAAAAGGGAACCCTCCAACACTGTTGGTGGGAATGTAAATTAATACAGCCACTATGGAGAACGGTATGGAGGTTCCTTAAAAAGCTAAAAATAGAGCTACCATAGGATCCAGCAATCCCACTTCTGGGCATACGCCTGGAGAAAACCATAATTCAAAAAGATACATGCACCCCAATGTTCATAGCAGCACTATTTACAATAGCCAGGTCATGGAAGCAACCTAAATGCCTATCAACAGACGAATGGATAAAGAAGATGTGGTACATGTATACAATGTAATATTACTCAGCCATCAAAAAGAATGAAATAATGCCACTTGCAGCAACATGGATAGACCTAGAGATTATCATACCAAGTGAAGTCAGACAGAGAAAGACAAATACCATATGATATCACTTATATGTGACATCTAAAATATGACACAGATAAACTTATCTATGAAATGGAAACAGACTCACAGACATGGAGAACAGACTTGTGGTTGCCAAGGGGGAGGGGGTATGGGGGAGGGATGGAGTGGGAGTTTGGGATTAGCAGATGCAAAGTATTATATATAGGATTGATAAACAACAAGGTCCTACTGTATAGCGCAGGGAACTATATTCAACATCCTGAGATAAACCAGTGTGGAAAAGAATACGAAAAAGAATATATATATGTATAGGTGAGTCACTTTGCTGTACCGCAGAAACTAATACAACATTGTAAATCAACTATACTTCAATAAAATAAGTGTTTAAAAAAAATAGTTGGTATGTCTCCTCTTTAAGAAATATATTTAGCTACTTTATTTCTTAATGGTTGCAGTATCTTATCCCATTTCTCTGAAGATATTCACTAAATATAGTGAATATATATATATTATGTTCAAAGAGGCTTGTACATGGGTCATCTTTGCACATCGTACATAATAATGGAAAATCAGAAGTACTCTGATGTCCTTTAACAAGGTAATGGCTACATAAGGTGTGGCACCTCCTTGAAAACTACACTTACGTTAAAAAGAACAAGGTAGAGTTAAATTTACTCTTATGAGAAAACTCTAAAGCATACTTGCTTTCTCTTTTCTTTTTCCTGTTAATGCTGACCATTTGTGTTCGTTCTCCTATTCGTTGATGCTGGGGGCCTTCTTTCACAGTGTTGGCTTTTCCAAACTGCAGAGTGATTCTTGGTCGCTGGGCATCTTAGCCTGTGACTACTGTATTTGTCACCATTCCCTGTGGGGATGGGAGCAAGGTGGGGCCGCAGCTTGTTCTGTTGCCTCGGAACCCTCCCCTCCACGTGACGTCAGCAGGTACCTGGGACACTGGCCTTTCTCTCGGTGACCTCGCTCATTGCTTTGCCAGGCGCGGGAACGGGCAGATATTTCTGCTGCCTGCTGCTTGGCACACTTTGGTGGGGGGCGGGGGAGGTATTACTGAGTCTCCTGGCACGTCCTGTGGCACCTACAGTCCTGCTGAGGGTTATTCCAGGTCCTTTGCCTGCTCTATCCACCTCTCCCAGCTCTGAACCTCTTCTAAATCTGTTCCTATTTTGTGAAGAAAATCTCCTCTGTGTTGTAAACTGCGGGTTTCCCATTTCAATCCAATCACGACTCTCCCAGGGATTTCTCGTCATGGGTGTCCATCTAGAGGGTCCCTTCTGGTTTCCCAGCATCACTGTAGATCTTTTCTGAAGTGCTATGCTTTGTGTCACTTGCAGGAATCTGGAGCGGGAATGGGGGCAGGTGTGTGTGATGCGCTCACTGTGCTGATCTAATCTCTGAGGCGTGTTGTGGAAACAGGTTCAGTACCCTCCGACACCCTCCTCCAAAATCCAGAGGGGACTCCCGCGGGAATTAGGTTGGCAAAATCAATTAAATTAAGGAGAATTTACATCCTGACAATACTGATTTTCCCAATACACGAACAGACACATTTCTTTGTCTTCATGTATTTTCTCTATAGAATTTAAAATTTTGTTCACGTAGGTCTTCAGATACTTTTAATTATTTATTCCTAGGTAGTTTGTGCTTTTTTTGCAATTGTGAATGGAATCTCCTTTTCCATTAAAATTTCTAATCGATTCCTGTTGGTATATTAGAAAAGCTACTGATTTTGATATATTCATTTTGTAACTGACCACCTTGCTCAGTGCTTTTGTTTTCTCTGATAGTCTTTCCATTGATTCTCATAGGTTTGGGAGGTGATGGTAGGACGATGTGCAGTAGTGGACCAGGATTTTCACTTCAGTGTTGCTTATAATGGAGGAAAGTAGAAAATGATATGAATCTCCGTCAATAGGAAAATAAGAAATAGATGCAATAAGTTATGATGCATACTGATGGCAGAGCACATGCAACCTTTGAAAATAAGCATAAGTGGAAAGAATACATATGTAAATAGGCAAAATTAGGATATAAGATGGCAGAAATATTTTGATGCAATTTCCTCATTCTTACAAAAAGTCTTTGTGTATGTATTTTTGTGTATGGAAAGAAAGAAAAGAAAGAAAGGGAAAGAGAGAAAGAAAGAGAGGAAGGAAGGGGAGGGAATAGGTTTTGACAGTTTCACAACCACATTTTTTAAATGATTGTCTCCCAGTAGGATGTTTCTTTTTTCCCCCCTTTTCTAAAAGGCCTACAATAACAATATATTACTTTTGTAAAAAAAAAAAAAAAAAAAGAATTATTTTCAAATGCACGGTATTGGTGGCTTGCTGTCATCCACAACAACTGTTTTCTGAGATGTGCCATGCGTCCCATCTGTCCAGCTGTGCCATTCTGGTCCCCAGAGAGCCAGGCCCTATGGGGAGATGAATGAGTAAGTTAGATAAATGTGGCTCTTCCACTGGAGCAGAGAATGCAAGAGAGGATGGTAATGGCGCCTCTCAAGGGCTATGACAGAAGAGCTGGACAGAGTATAGTTTTATGGAGCTTTACCATGATGTCATATCCAATATGGAGCAAGTCCAGCCAGACTGATTAAACCAAGGGCAGCCCAAACCTTTAAACGGCTCAGTCTAAGACCTACCAAGCATGCTTCATGTAAGTTACTTATGTCATGTTGACATAGCCTGGTGCAAATCTCCAAATTAAATTTTGATGGGAGAAGATAACTAATTGTTAACTCTAGGACCACACGAGTAGACACACTCCAAAAGGTATTATCCAGGGCTTCCCTGGTGGCGCAGTGGTTGAGAGTCCGCCTGCTGATGCAGGGGACGCGGGTTCGTGCCCCGGTCCGGGAAGATCCCACATGCCGCGGAGCGGCTGGGCCCGTGAGCCGTGGCCACTGAGCCTGCGCGTCTGGAGCCTGTGCTCCGCAATGAGAGAGTCCACAACAGTGAGAGGCCCGCGTACCGCAAAAATAAATAAATAAATAAATAAATAAAAAGAAGCAGGATTTCCCAGATAACATGGAAATCAGACAGTGCACCCAATCTCCGCCAAGTACACCATTCCCCTCCTGCCTTTTTCTCCTTGTTTAATTGAATGGAAATCCAATGCTTGGATAAAATTCAACCTCACTGTGTCTCCAGCAAATGCTTAAAGATGTTCTGTGAGAAGCAGCTCTGAAGAGGGAATGTGATCAGTTAAATGTGAGCAGAGTCCAAAGCCTGCAAAGGATTCTACAGCCTAATCATGGTTTATGAAAAACCCTGGCAAGGCTGCACCTGATTGACAGTCAGCCTGCACCTTTCACCTTTCTTTTGAACCAGTTCAGTAAACACTACTCTGCCTGTCTGGAGACCTGCCATTCCACACAGCAGGACTTTTTACCAGGAGCAGGGTTTACACTGGAACTGGATTCATCCTGTTTACAAAAAGGTCAGACATAACTGAACAGCCTGCCTGGAGATTTTATTTAAATTGACTGTATTTTAAAGAGGCTTTAAAAAAAATTCAACCTGTGCTTGGAATGAAGGAGCCATTTGATTTGTATGATTCGTGTTTCAAAGGTCATCAGCTCTATGAAACTTGGTCACCACGCCCTGTGATGAGAGGGGTTGAGAGCTGACAAATCATAGCGCAGTTTTCCCTCTGTGTTTAATGAAGCTTTATTTACTTATTTACTACTTATTTATTCATTTATCGTGGTTTTAGAATATAGTGTCTTGATTAAACCTCATCTGAGAACATATATTTTCAAAAGTACTGAGAGACCCTAGAGCATAGGGATGAAGGGCAGAGCCTGGCCCTGGTCCACCCCAGATACATGCTGGCACTGCTGCTGCTGCTGTGTGACCTCAGCTTCACTATGCAGCCTCTCTGTGCCTCAGTTTCCCCATCAGCTATCCGTGGTGTAGGATTTCTGCTCTCTGCCCAGCTCTCCCCATCAATGAAGATTTATTTAAAAGTATGGTGATTATAGATATTTTTAGAATATCTACTCCTCTAGCAGTTACGCTTGAAGAAATTAGAATCCCAACTCAAGTGTTTTCAAGTCCATAGATATGATAGATAGATAGATGGACGATACATAGATATGGTATTGTTATAGCTGAAAAGCATGATTTTCTGAGCAATCGCTTGATGATGCAGATCATGTGTTATTCTAAAGCTCAAAGAGAGGATATGCATCCAGGCACATTGTGCTTAGTTTGTAGGGGAATTTTCAGAAGGAATGTTCACATTATGGTGTGACTGGCTGTGCAGGTTCTTCCTATATATTCCTAACTGCATTCATGTGACATGCACCCTATTTTGAATTCTTCCCTCCAACAAGATGCTTGTGAGGACAAGGCATGGTGGTCCTGCCTACTGGGACTATTCCTTGAAACAACTTCTTTCCTTCAACCCATTTAGGTAAGTTCTACACAAACAAATTCAGCTCTCAAGGGACCACAACATATTGTTAGTGTTGATTTGGGAAAAAAAGCAAAGATCCAGGAAGGTTTTGACAATTTAAGAAATAAAGGAATCAGACAAAGGCAAATATCATATGATATCACTCATATGTGGAATCTAATTTTTTAAAAAATGATATAAATGAACTTACTTACAAAACAGAAACAGACTCACAGATTTTGAAAACAAACTTATGGCTACCAAAGGGGAAATGTGGGCAGGGAGGGATAAATTAGGAGCTTGGGATGGACACACACACACAACTATGTATAAAATAGATAAACAACAAGGACCTACTGTGTAGCACAGGGAACTCTACTTAATACTCTGTAATAACCAAAATGGGAAAATAATTGGAAAAAGGATGGATATATGTATATGTATAATGGAATCACTTTGCTGTACACCTGAAACTAACACAACATTGCAAATCAACTATACTCCAATAAAATAAAAAAAAATAGAACACAACGCAATACAAAAAAAAACATAAATGAAAGAAACATGCTTCACTAATGTGTCAGAAGGGAGGATGAACCTGCAGAACTGACATGGGTCTGAGGAGGGGCTCATAAGAAAGGACAAACAAGATTTATCATCTTTCTGCCTTTTCCTGGACACATCCCTTTATATATCTTAAGCCTTAATACTCTTTTTTTTTTTTTTGCAGAATAGCACAATGGAAGACGGAAGAGTGAATCAGCGGACAGGACCAACGTTGCCATCAGACAATCCGGATTTGAATCCTCTTTCTGCTGCTAAGTCATCCTTTCACTTCTCTGAACCTTAGTTTCCACACAATAGCAGGATGCTCATTTGTTTGTTGTGAGGGTTAAGTGAGATGATCTGTGTAAACATCTCTCCACCGTGCCTGACTTTGATAGACCCTGAACAAACGTAAGGAGATGGAGAGCAGGTCAAGTTCACTGAGGCGCTGCCGGGACCTTCTCCACATGGTCCATATCTTCGCTCGGAATCGTGAAACTGAAGGGGGAGCTTAGGGGCCATGTGCTTTTCAAATGTGACTGCACACCTCAATCACCTGAGGAACTTTCTGTTTTAATATCTAGATTCTTGGGCACTTTCCCCACATCTATTCAAGTACAATCTCTGGAATGGATTCCTGATATTAGTATGTTGAAAAAACAGCTCCTGGGTGATTCTGGTAAGACACCAGGTGTGGTACCTTCTGATTTAATCCACTCTCCTCCAAATGAAGAAATCTCTTCAATACCCTTGCTCCAGCCTCTTCAGGGCACGTCAGTGCTCTTAAGTAGAGAGGATCTTATGTTGTGTCGGTCCAGTTGTTAGACAGTGATCTCCAACGAGGTCCAAAAGTCTTATAATTTCTAAGCTCCCAACTTACTTCTTAGTATGAAACAACCCTTCCTATGTAATAACTTTTCTAAAATCTTAAGCCTGCTGTATCTAAAATCACCATGCCTGCTGTGTATCTTTTTTCTTCTCTAGTTCCTTCAAATATTTCTCCTAGGACATGGTTTCTAACCAACCCACTAGCATCTTCCTCCCCATCTTAACACTAGGTCAATTACAACAGTCCTCCCTGAAAGATCACACTAGAACACAATAAAATTCTCTGTTTGGCCTGATTAACACAAGCAATCATTTCCACGATCTCCTCCTAAGCAGTCTAACGTCTTATGAGTAGTGCCTATCATTTGACAGCTCTTTTGACCTGTGATGTCACAGGTCCATCACGACCACAGATGTTCTTCAGAAACTGCTACCAAACTGCGTCTTCCCTATTTTTACATCCGCGTTTAATTTTTTGATGCAAATTAAGGACCATATATTCACCAGTCTTAAATTTTGTTTTGGAGACTTTGGAATTATCATCCCAACTTATTGAGGTAATAAATACAATTTTTACTGTAATCAATATATGCTTTCTTCTTCTTTGCTTTGTGTCATCTAATTCAGACATTGCCTTAAAAAAAATGCAGGACCAAGTGTTAAAGCTTATGGAACTCCACTAGAGACCACCACCTGGATGGACACAAACCCATACAACTAGCTACAAGTCTGATCCTATCAAATGCTTTGCTGACCTCAAGAAAAAATTTAACTGGAGAGCTCCTTGCATCTACCAACCTCAGAGGTATCTATAAAGGAACTGAAGTCAGATTTAGTCGTCTTCCTCCTAATGAATAAAGCTGTTCCTCAGTATCCTCGGGGGGTTGGTTCCAGGATCCCTGAGGATACTGAAAATGCACAGATGCTCAAGTCCTCTGTATAAGATGGAGTAGCATATCTCAGGTTGGTTGAATCTGTGGATGTGGAACCCACAGATACAGATGGCCAACTGCAGGCACAAGTGGCTATGGATCCTTGCCTTTTCTAAGGTACATAAGCAATTTAATGATCTATTTCAGGATGTTGCAAGGTTGTAAACGTCAAGGTTACCAGTTTATATCAACCAGAAGATAGCCTTTATGAGAATAAGGGAATTATTTGATTGTCCTCATTTTTCTGGAACTTCTTTATGAGCCCTCAGAGGTTATTGACAATAACGCTGAGACTCAAATCACATTTCTAAGTTCCATTAGCATTTTAGAGACCCGGTTCCTTTTATTCTTAGGTACTTGAGTTCTTTTAAATCTACTAAGTCTTCTTCTTTTTTTTTAAACATCTTTATTGGAGTATAATTGCTTTACAATGTTGTGTTAGTTTCTGCTGTATAACAAAGTGAATCAGCTATATGTAAACATATATCCCCATATCCCCTCCCTCTTGCGTCTCCCTCCCACCCGCCCTATCCCACCCCTCTAGGTGGTCACAAAGCACCGAGCTCATCTCCCTGTGCTATGCAGCTGTTTCCCACTAGCTATCTATTTTACATTTGGCAGCATATATATGTCCATGCCACTCTCTCACTTCATCCCTGCTTACCCTTCCCCCTCCCCATGTCCTCAAGTCCATTCTCTACGTCTGTATCTTTATTCCGGTCCTGTCCCTAGATTCTTCAGAACCATTTTTTTTTACATTCCATATATATGTGTTAGCATACGGTATTTGTTTTTCTCTTTCTGACTTACTTCACTCTGTATAACAGACTCTAGGTCCATCCACCTCACTACAAATAACTCAATTTCATTTCTTTTTATGGCTGAGTAATATTCCATTGTATATATGTACCACATCTTCTTTATCCATTCATCTGTCAATGGACACGTAGGTTGCTTCCAAGTCCTGGCTATTGTAAACAGAGCTGCAATGAACATTGTGGTGCATGACTCTTCTATTTCTTTTGTTTTGTTTTGTTTTGTTTTTTGCGGTATGCGGGCCTCTCACTGTTGTGTCCTCTCCCGCTGCGGAGCACAGGCTCCGGACGCGCAGGCTCAGCGGCCACGGCTCATGGGCCCAGCCGCTCGGTGGCATGTGAGATCTTCCCGGACCAGGGCACGAACCTGTGTTCCCTGCATCGGCAGGCAGACTCTCAACCACTGCGCCCCCAAGGAAGCCCACATGACTCTTTTTGAATTATGGTTTTCTCAGGGTATATGCCCAGTAGTGGGTTTGCTGGGTCATATGGTAGTTCTATTTTTAGTTTTTTAAGAACCTCCATACTGTTCTCCGTAGTGGCTGTATCCATTTACATTCCCACCAACAGTGCAAGAGGGTTCCCTTTTCTCCACACCCTCTCCAGCATTTATTGTTTGTAGATTTTTTGATAATGGCCATTCTGACTGGTGTGAAGTGATACCTCATTGTAGTTTTGATTTGCATTTCTCTAATGATTAGTGATGTTGAGCATCCTTTCATGTGTTTGTTGGTGATCGGTATATCTTCTTTGGAGAAATGTCTATTTAGGTCTTCTGCCCATTTTTGGATTGGGTTGTTTCTTTTGATATTGAACTGCATGAGCTGCTTGTATATTTTGGAGATTAATCATTTATCAGTTGCTTCTCCCATTCTGAGGGTCATCTTTTCGTTGTTTATGGTCTCCTCTGCTCTGCAATAGCTTTTAAGTTTCATTAGGTCCCATTTGTTTATTTTTGTTTTTATTTCCATTTCTCTAGGAGGTGGATCAAAAAGGATCTTGCTGTGATTTATGTCATAGAGCGTTCTGCCTATGTTTTCCTCTAAGAGTTTTATAGTGTCTTGCCTTACATTTAGGCCTTTAATCCATTTTGAGTTTATTTCTGTGTATGGTGTTAGGGAGTGTTCTAATTTCATTCTTTTACATGTAGCTGTCCAGTTTTCCCAGCACCACTTATTGAAGAGGCTGTCTTTTCTCCACTGTATATTCTTGCCTCCTTTATCAAAGAGAAGGTGACCATATGTGCATGGGTTTATCTCTGGGCTTTCTATCCTGTTCCATTGATCAATCTTTCTGTTTTTGTGCCAGTACCATACTGTCTTGATTACTGTAGCTTTGTAGTATAGTCTGGAGTCAGGGCACCTGATTCCTTCAGCTCTGTTTTTCTTTCTTAAGATTGCTTTGGCTCTTTGGGGTCTTTTGTGCTTCCATACAAACTGTGAAATTTTTTGTTCTAGTTCTGTGAAAAATGCCATTGGTAGTTTGCTAGGGGTTGCATTGAATCTGTAGATTGCTTTGGGTAGTAGGGTCATTTTCACAATGATGATTCTTCCAATCCAAGAACATGGTATATCTCTCCATCTGTTTGTATCATCTTTAATTTCTTTCATCAGTGTCTTATAGTTTTCTGCATACAGGCCTTTTGTCTCCTTAGGTAGGTTTATTCCTAGGTATTTTATTCTTTTTGTTGCAGTGGTAAATGGGAGTGTTCCTTTCGTTTGTCTTTCAGATTTTTCATCATTAGTGTATACGAATGCAAGAGATTTCTGTGCATTAATTTTGTATCCTGGTACTCTACCAAACTCATCGATTAGCTCTTGTAGTTTTCTGGTAGCATCTTTAGGATTTTCTATGTATAGTATCATGTCATTTGCAAACAGTGACAGTTTTCCTTCTTCTTTTCCGATTTGGATTCCTTTTATTTCCTTTTCTTCTCTGATTGCTGTGGCTAAAACTTCCAAAACTATGTTGAATAACAGTGGTGAGAGTGGACAACCTTGTCTTATTCCTGATCTTAGAGGAAATGCTTTCAGTTTTTCACCGTTGAGATTGTTGTTGGCTGTGGGTTTGTCATATATGGCCTTTATTATGTTGAGGTAAGTTCTCTCTATGCCTACTTTCTGGAGAGTTTTTATCATAAATGGGTGTTGAATTTTGTCAAAAGGTTTTGCTGCATCTATTGAGATGATCATATGGCTTTTATCCTTCAATTTGTTAATATGGTGTATCACATTGATTGATTTGCATATTTTGAAGAATCCTTGCATTCCTGGGATAAACCCCACTTGATCATGGTGTATGTTCCTTTTAATGTGCTGCTGGATTCTGTTTGCTAGTATTTTGTTGAGGATTTTTGCATCTATGTTCATCAGTGACATTGGCCTGTAGTTTTCTTTTTTGTGACATCTTTTTTTGGTTTTGGTATCAGGGTGATGGTGGACTCATAGAATGAGTTTGGGAATGTTCCTCCTTCTGATATATTTTGGAAGAGTTTGAGAAGGATAGGTGTTAGCTCTCATCTAAATGTTTGATAGAATTTGCCTGTGAAGCCATCTGGTCCTGGGTTTTTGTTTCTTGGATGATTTCTAATCACAGTTTCAATTTCAGTGCTTTTGTCTTCTTTCACTGGCCACAATACTTACATATTTTGTTTTTAGTGGTTTTTTTTCTTTTTTGTTAGGAAATGTTTTTCCTTTCTAGTCAAAGGAAACAAAAATAGAAATGGTGAGCTCTCCCTTCTCTCCATTATGTTAACACACAAGTCTTTTTTTCAGGCTTCAGGCTTGATACTTCCTTCAATGGTAGTAACCTCTTGCTCCAAAGCCAAAACAGTTTTCTGAGTCACTGAAACCCTGGGAATGTCCTTTTTAACTTAATATTTACAGTCCTGTGCTGGGCTTTCAAATTCAACCTTGATAATTGGACATTTGAGGCCAGATAATTCTTTGTTGGAGGGTAGTGGGGCTGTCTGGTACATGTAGGATATGTAGCAGTATCCCTGGCCTCTGCCCACTTGATGCCAGTGGCACACACACCCCACACCCCAGTTCTGACAACTTGAGGATACCTTCAGACATTGCCCCCAGCTGACATGCTAGTTTGGGGAAATTTTTAGAACCATATACCAAAACTTTTAGATTTTGAGGGAAGGAAATCCTGTCACATGACACAACATGGATGAAATTTGAGGCCATTAGGCTAAGTCAAATAGGATAGTCACAAAAAGACAAATATTGTATGATTCCACTTACATGTGTTATTTAAGTAGTCACATTCATAGAAACAAAAAATAGAATGGAGGTTAGCAGAGGCTGAGGGGAGAAGGAAAGGGGGAATTGTTATTTAATGGGTATAGAGTTTCGGATTTGCAAGGTGAAAAAGTTCTAGAGATCTGCTTCACAACAACGTGAATATACTTAGCACTGCTGAACTGTACATGTAAAGATGGTTATGACAGCAAATTTTATGTTATGTACTTTTTAACAGAATTTTTAAAAGGAAGGAAATTCTGACATATGCTACAATATAGATGAATCTTGACATTATGCTAAGTGAAATGAGCTAAACACAAAATAACAAATATTGTATGATTCCACTTATATGAGATAACTAGAACTGTCAAATTCATAGAGAGAGAAAAAAGAACAGTGGCTGCCAAGTCTTGGGTGGAGGGGAAATCAGGAGTTATTATTTAATAGGTAGAGAGTTTCAGTTTCAGAAGATGAAAAAGTTCTAGAGATGGATGGCGGTAATGGTACCAAAAGAAGGTGAATGTACTTAATGCCATTAAACTGTACACTAAAAAAAAAAAACCTTTTAGATTGTAATGTAACCTTCCTTGGCAAGTGCCCCTTGGTGCCTCTAGGCTGTTTCATACTTATATTTGCTATCAACAAATCCCTGCAGTTTGGGTTGTATGTAGGCATACCAGGAACCCTCCTTGGGGGACCAAGACCCCCAAATCTAGAGCTTTTAGAAACTGCTTCTCAAATCTGACATCTCCCTTACTTCATTTGCACGTCTGTCATTTTTTAGTCCAGCAAAGAAAAAGTTGAATACTTACTCCTCCTAGAGCTTCTCAGATCGCAGGGTTCAGGTGAAAATAGTGAAATCATGAGACAATACCCTGAAGTTCTCAATGCTTCTAATTCTAACACCCCCACAGATTCTGGGATGAAAGAAACCAACCAGTTCGCCTTGGCTCCTCCTTACATGCACTTTCCAAGAAATGCTGATTTACACCAGAGGTAATCTTTTCTCCTCGTTGTTCATTTCTAGATACTTTTCCAACAAAGCTGTTTTGGTTTTTTTGTTTTGTTTTGTTTTGTTTTGAACCTTAACTGGCCCATCATTAGATGTACTTTTGGTGGTGTGTCCTTGTAATAAAGTCAACTGAGCAAAACCCAGAGGGGAGGATGCTTTCAAATGTCTTTTGGGAAGAAAGAAAACAATCCACAAAAAGAAAGGCAGCACTGTTCCTTTAGAAATAGCCTGCTGTGGCAAAAAAGGAACACGCAGAAAAGGACAATTTTGTGATTCAAAGGGAATGCAGAAGTCAGAATTCCTGCCAACACAGAAGGACAGAAACTCAGAGCACAGGGAGGCAAGGCTGCCAGGATCGCTACTGATACACAAAGAGCTTCGTGCCTGCCCGTCCGCCCTGGAAGACACTCTGTGTTATCTTTCCCACTAAAGTTCAGAAAATCTTCCTTCCTCTTTGTGGCATCGAGATCCTGATTTTGTAAAAGTTCCCACCACAAACGCTTTCCCAGAGATTCTTTGGAAGCTTCCTGGGTCCAACCCAGCCTACGTTAGATACCTGCCAGTAGCCACTCGGCCAATGTTTTTCAAACTTTAGTGTGCTTGGAAATCATCAGAAAAGCTTATTTCAAATGTATCCTCCTGGAACCTGTCCACCAGAGATTTACTGTGCATGGGATGGCACCCAGGAATTCACATTTTTAACAAGCAATACAAGTGATTTTGATGCGTCGTTGAGAAACACCATCTTGGGTGTCTCAGGGTGAACCTAGGAAAACCCTGTTCCTGGGGCCTGGTTATATGGGCACAAAATTTATTCTACCTTGGTATTTCCTACTTCTCTCTCCAAGGACAGAATCAACAGATAAGCAACATAAAACTGTGTTACCAAAGCCTGTATGCAAATCCTTCCAAAAAGAGAAGGGACATATAAAAAGCAACCCTGCTCACCAAAAAATATGTGCTCAGCAAGAATATGCTGTCAGATTATTAAGCTTTAGTTTATGTATTAACTAAGATTTCTTTTTTCAAACAAACAAAAGAGTTAGGCCACAAGTACATATTTTTCTCCCCTAATACACCATGAGACTGGAATATTACATGCCAATGCCTTGTCTATATTGTCCATAAACACTCCCTCCATCTGTGAGCCCAGTGAGATGGCCGGGCCCTGGAAGACCCAGACTGGGAGCTGAGCTGTCCGACCACTGACTCCATCTCCACAGAGGGTCATGGGGAATTCACCTGACACGTTGGCTCGGGTGTCTGTGTTTCTGGGCGAGAGAAGTTCTAGGTTATCCACCTTGGAGAGGCAGCTGACTCTCACTTCTTACAAGCCTTATTTCTCAGGTGAAAGACATCCCCACGAAATCAGGATTTCTCTTTTCCAAGATTCGTGGGGCAGAGGCATTCAGGGGAGGTCATGATAACATCATCTCTATTTGAGCCCAAACTGACATTGCTTTCACTCTTGTTCTACAAAAATAAACGAACAGGACTTCCCTAATGGTGCAGTGGTTAAGAATCCGCCTGCCAGTGCAGGGGACACGGGTTCCATCCCTGGTCCAGGAAGATCCCATATGTCGCGGAGCAACTAAGCCCGTGGCGCCACAACTACTGAGCTCATGCACCACAACTACTGAACCCTGCGTGCCTAGAGCCCGTTCTCCACAACAAGAGAAGCCACTGCAATGAGAAGCCCGTGCACTGCAACAAAGAGTAGCCACCGCTCACCGCAACTAGAGAAAGCCCACGCGCAGCAACGAAGACCCAATGCAGCCAAAAATAAATTAGTTTAAAAAAATTTATAAAAATAAATGAACACATAAACAGGATCTTTTTCTTTCATTTATGAATAGATCCAGAAACAGAAGTGCACAGAGTGTCAGCACCCAGCTGGGTGAGTTTTCACAAAGTCGAGCACACCTCTGTAACCATCCTCTATACCTAGACATGAGATATCACAGGATCCCGGAGACCACCTCTTACACACTTCCAGTCACTGACCCGCCCAGGGTAGGGGCAAGGGCATGGTTTTGCCTACTGTTGGCCCTTATAAAAGAAATAATGTCACCTGTGCTGTTTTGTGCCTGGTATCTTTCAAAAGAAGTGCTTGTAATACATGAATGCCCATCTGGTACCCTCTGTTCTCCTGGAATACTGTTATTAATCAAACCATTAAAAAGTATTCAGTAGAGCAAAGCGATTGACCTACTGTATGAGAAAGCCCTCTAAATTTTAGCAGCAGCCTAAAGCATGAAATTAGCTGATACTCACCACAGACACCATTGATGCCTTTCCATCAGATAATAAATTCACACCAAATGCCTGTGGTGTGTCCCCCACTGGGTTGTCAGCTCTGCATTAGAACCAGGGGGTAGAAAAGGTATGGTCCACACCCAGAAAGCACTCAGAATATATCTGGAGAAGTCAGTACACACAAAAAAAGAAATAAAGATCAAGATGTGTGCATATGTATTTGTAGTACTCCACTGTGTGGTCCAAACGATTGGAGAAAAAAAAAACAGTAAGGTGCTACCTGAGTTACAGACAATAATTGCAAAATGAGTTCTGGAGGAAGGAGCCCAATGTGTGCTTATTGTCAAGGGAAGCCTTCACAAAACAGATGGCATTGTGTCCTATTCATTGTAGCTGGTGCTACAAAAACTGTGTTATCCATGGCACTAGGATAGGAGCAGGCAGCCCTGCAGAGAGGCCAGGCCCAGGCAAGCCCAGGTGGGCAAAAATAGGTAATGGGGCATAAAAGGAGGTCCCTGTTAGAGGCTGTGGAGAAAAGGGAACCCTCCTACACTGTTGGTGGGAATGTAAAGTGGTACAGCTGCTATGGAGAACAGTATGAAGGTTCCTTTAAAATCTAAAAATAGAGCTACCATATGATCCAGCAACACCACTCCTGGGCATATAGCTGAAGAAAACCATAACTTGAAAAGATACATCACCCCAATGTTCATAGCAGCACTATTTACAATAGCCAGGACATGGAAGCAACCTAAATGTCCATCGACAGATGGATGGATAAAGAAGATGTGGTACATATATACAATGGAATATTACTCAGCCATTCAAATAGAATGAAATAATGTCATTTGCAGCAACATGGATGGACCTAAAGATTATCATACCAAGTGAAGTAAGTCAGACAGAGAAAGACAGATATAATATGATATATCACTTATATGTGGAATCTAAAAAACAATGATACAAATGAACCTTTTTACCAAACAGAAACAGACTCAGACTTCAAAAACAACGTGTGGTTACCAAAGGGGAAAAGCGGAGCTGGGGGAGGGATAAATTAGGAGTTTGGGATTGACATACACACACTACTATATATAAGATAGATAACCAACAAGGACCTGCTGTACAGCACAGGGAACTCTGCTCAATATTCTGTAATAAGTAATAACGTATATGGGGGAAAGAATTTGAAAAAGAATAGATATATGTATAACTGAATCACTTTTCTGTACACCTGAAACTCACACAACATTGTCAATCAACTATACTGCGATATAAAATAAAAAATTAAATTATAAAAAAAGTAAGTCCCTGTTGACAAAAACCAGAAACGAATGTCAACATTTGTGAGTCAGTGATGATTTGCCACTGAGCTATTTTATTCTCTGGGCATCTCAGCACCTCTTTATGAATATGAAATCTTGTACTTGAGCCAAAGAGGTTCCATAATTGAATCTTATATCTTGGTAACAGCACTCAGTGCCAGACAAGAGTTTGTTCTTTTTAGTACCAAAGAGTTCCCTTAAAGTTTGCAAAAGTTAAAAATAAATAAATAAATAAATGATAATAAAAAATTATTGATTTGGGGCTTCTCTGGTGGCGCAGTGGTTGAGAATCTGCCTGCTAATGCAGGGGACACGGGTTCGAGCCCTGGTCTGGGAGGATCCCACATGCCGCGGAGCGACTAGGCCCGTGAGCCACAACTACTGAGCCTGCGCATCTGGAGCCTGTGCTCCACAAGAGAGGCCGCGATAGTGAGAGGTCCGCGCACCGCGATGAAGAGTGGCCCCTGCTTGCCACAACTAGAGAAAGTCCTCACACAGAAAACGAAGACCCAACACAGCAAAAATAAAGTAATTAATTAATTTTAAAAAATCATTGATTTGGTGGCAGGAACTCTTCCATATACATGTTTTAGCTATAATTTTCACCACGTCCTAAAAGGCAAATATATGAAAACTAAGACTCAGAGAGCTGCAACACCTATCTTAGGATTCGCTAGCTTGTAGGGGAATTGGCTGGATATGATACAAATCTATCTAGATAGAAAACCTAGAGAGCAGAGGGTGGTCCCTTTCTGATGGGTGTGCTGATAATGGTCACCATGGCCCAGTGTAATCAATAATTATATAGTATTTTCTATTCTATGGATTTTTTATTTTCTATTGCTCCTAACGGTCCCACAAACAGGTTCATCTCCTTTGGACATTCGCAGTGACCATAGTGACTAAGTAAAGCCAGCCCAGGCACAGGGGAGCTCACTAGTTTGTAAGTGGGAGGCCACAGGTGAAGGCCAGGGCTTCCGGTTTCATTGCCGGTTTTGTTCCCACAGAATAGAAAAGCACAACTTCAGTGCTTCCATATAGATGTAGACGCTTAACTATAATATGGCCCTCGAGTCACGGGTGAAATAAAAATCCAAGATATATACACTGATGAAATGTCTTTATAACACAGCTGCTCAAAATGCCCTTCTTAAAAGAGACCTGGAGAGGAGGTTAAGACTCCAATAGTCCTAACAATTATTTATTTCATCAAATCCCAGCTTTCTTTGGCAGCATGGAAATGTCTACGGAAATGGCTTTGCCCGCATCTGTCTGAGAATAAGAGAAGCAGAGGAAGGGTAAACATGCAAATGAGGCCACAAAACTCATGACCGTGGATGCGTCTGATTTCCCAGCCTGCTGCTTGAGGGCAGCACTTGGCTCCCCTGGATAAAGGAACGGAAGCATGAAAAGAAGCTGGCAGGCTGTCGCAGAACACACACCGCGCTTGGGCGTCTTGCCTGTAAGAACTGGGCAATATAACAAGAGGATTTAAAGGCTCAGTGGCTGACCTCAGCCTCAGGGAGCCTTGTGAGGGCAGTGCTCACTAAAATACTTGGACTTGGAGAAGAAGCCAGGTATCGCATGCCACTAAGAACCACAGAAAAGAAGCTTCCTCGGAGGACAGTGCTAGACCAGACAGCGCCCTGTACCACAGAGGTCGTGAGCACAGTTTCAGAGGGCAAGCAGGATGCCTTATCATTACGGTCAAATAAACACATGGCTTCTAGCATCCTTAGGCACCCCCTTGCCAACTGTTTTACCTACTTGCTTAAAGTGCATTAGACAAGGTCAGGGCTTCACCCAGAGTCCCTGGGATGTCGTTTTACCTTGGTGTATGCCCCTCCTATATTTTGGTGTGTTTTACATTCCAAAAACCGGCAAGTGTTTTCAGGACTCCTTCAGACTCTCAGAAGGGAGAGCCTGAAGCACCTGAAAATTCATGTGTCCCTTGGAGAACCCCGAACCGATGACTGACAGGTGTCAGCTTTGTCCAGGCTCCAAGATCAGTCTGTTTGCGCCTGGAATTCCATAGAGATTTTCATTCAACAGTTCTTTCTGCCTTCTGCTAAGCATGGGGGCTCAAATCCAGGCCAAGGAGCCAGCTGGAGGAAAGTGAAAATGCCACTCTCCAGGGCACACCTCTTGCCCTCTGAGAAGCCCACCTGCAAGAAATGTCATGCCCGTACACCTGTTTCAGTTACACATATCAGGAGGCCCCCTCTACATCAATAGATGCAAAGAGATCCTGGGAAGGGTGCTGGATACAGGACAGGGTCTGTATGCAGAGATGACTGTGCAAAGAAAACGTGCAAGCAGATTCGCACTGGAAGGCAGGTCTGAGCAGCTTAAAGTAGACGATTTTTTAAAGAAAATAAATAAATTTTTTAAAGAAAGTGTGGCTGGGCAGGAAATCAGGTTGAAAGGTCAGGAAAGACAGATGTGTTTCTCCTAGAGCCATGGTTCTTAAAGTGTGGTCCAGCAGCAGTAGCATCGCCTGAGAGCTTGTTAGAAATGCAAATCCTGGGGTCCCAGCCCAGACCTCCCAGGGTATGGGCCCAGCGATCTGTGGTTTAGGAAATGCTGAAGTTTGAGAGTCATTGGTCTAAGGTGTGACTCTCACAGAACCTTGCTCCGAGCATGTGAGTAACTGCCGCCCTGCCCTAAACACCAGGTGTTATGGGGTAAATGGTTTAGACTGTATAATACTGGTACAGACCCAGTAAAGCTTGAGTTACAGGGTTTTTTTCACTGTAGCCTTAAGGCCTTAAAGAGAAAGTCAAATCCTCACCTCCAAACACATCGCTCAAGGATGAAGTGGTCCCCCGTGTCTGCTCTCATCTGTGCAATGGTTGGCTAGGTGGGAACCAATTCGTGGAGAAGCCCCAATATGCCCCTACCTGTTTAGGATGGCAAACATGCAAGAGGATGTAAAAGAAAAAGGAAATAAGGAAGATAAATAGAGAAGCGGAGAGTTGAGAGTGATGTTCTCTAAGTGGAAGTGCTATGAGACCTGGGGGAACTGAGTGACCTCTCTGGACTTTGCTTTTCTCTGCTTTAAAATGAATGAGTCAACTGGATGACCTCCATGGCCAATTCCAGCTCTAAAACTCTGTGTCCCTCTCCCTGCAGTCTGTGCCTCTCCTCTCTTAGATGTACTGAGTCCCTGGGGGTCTAATCACCTCTTCCTAATCTCTGGGTACATCTTTTCCTGCTGACATTCCCAAGGGCAAACTTCTACTGATTAGAACACTTTTAAAGTCTTTACTTTTGAACTGGGTGTGGGACTGGTGCCTACAAAGTAAGCACAGGTGAGAAAAGTGCATTTCAGCAACGGAGGAGGGGAAAAGAAATAGAGTTTAATAAGTATTAAAACAGAGAGGTTGATACATATGAAGAAAAATATTCTCTCTCTCTCTTAATATGTATTAAACTCTTTATTTTTTTCATACCTGGATCTCTCCTTTCTCTTGCAGTTAATTAAATTCTCATTTCATACTTTGCCCCATTCTGCACTTGTGTGAAGAAATTCTCACAACAACTATAGGAAGTAGGTACTGTTATATCTCCATCTTACAGTAAGAAAACTGAGGCTTAGGGACATTAATTCACAGTCCCAGGATGACACAGAGAGCAAGTGGCAGAGGTGGAACCCAAACCCAGAAAGGGCTGAGTCCAGAGCCAGGTGCTAAGTCCTCCAGTGTGTTGCATCCCTAGAATTTCCTTTTTAAACTGCTATTTTGAAATAGAAATAAGTTTAGGGAACCTGGTGAAGGTTTACCTGTTCCTTAAAGTGGCCTTTCTGGGCTGTTGCAGACTCCCTTGGGCAGGGGAGGGGCCCCTGGTATTGAATCCCCACAGACAGCCATTGGAAGAGCATCAATTTCCCCCACTGGGGGACCAAGATGAATGAAACCAAGACAGGCCCATGACACCAAGGTCTCCGTGTTCACCATCAGAGCCTGAGTACCACTACAGATTCCATTCTGAAAAAGCCATGTGGGGACCTCCCTGATGGTGCAGTGGTTAAGAATCCACCTGCCAATGCAGGGGACACGGGTTCGAGCCCTGGTCCGGGAAGATCCCACATGCCGCGGAGCAACTAAGTCCATGCGCCACAACTACTGAGCCTGCGCACTAGAGCCCGTGAGCCACAACTACTGAAGCCCGCGTGCTTGGAGCCCGTGCTCTGCAACAAGAGAAGCCACCGCAGTGAGAAGCCCACACACCACAACGAAGAGTAGCCCCCTCTCGACACAGCTAGAGAAAGCCCACGCACAGCAACGAAGACCCAACGCAGCCAAAAATAAATAAATAACTTAATTAGTTAAAGAAAAAAGCCATGTGACCTTGGGAAAGTCACTTGAGATTGCCAGGCCTTAGTCCATCTGGAAATGAAGGAAAGATTCCTTTCTTAGGGGGCAAAAAGTATCTGTGACTATTCTCACATCGCTCAACTCTTCATGGAGATCTGCTGATTTGCAACCCAGCTCCTTTATGTGGGCAGAACAAACTCTACAGAAAAGTGAGACAAGTAGTCAGGTCCCAGAATTTGGTACTGGGCCCTGTGCTGTCATACACTGAAGGCTTCTCTCCACCTGAAGTTTCTACATTTACATGTCATATATTTGTTAGTCGGTTTTGTTGTTGTTTTTGTTCCTTTTGCTTCACCTCCCACAAGTTAGAATACTGTGAAACACAGTTAACCGATTATTCTAGCACTCAAAAGCCCTTGTTTTCATGTAGAGCAGTTGCTGTATCCTACATGTTGGTATCTAGCCCACTTAGATGACAGATTCCAGTTTCATTGTCTCAAACAATTTTGCTTTTTCTTGTTTAAGCCTTTGATAGAAACGACCCTGTGATTCCGGGGGAAACCTCCTCTTCCCCCTTCACTGTTGTCTCTTCCACCTTTCCAGAAACAAACAGTTCAGAGCAGGGGAAATAATTATGAACCCCTTCTCTATTTTGAATCATGTCCACTAGCATTTAATTTTTAAGGCTGGGTGAATTGCAGATTGAAAGAGTGCAGAGACGCAAACCAAGACGTTACTCTTGGGTTTGAACCTCAGCAAGGAAATTACAGTGTTGGTGTCCCCACCAGGAAAAATTCGCCCTTCCTATTTTATTTCTTGACAGGTTCAAAGCCTCAACTTAGAATATGGAAAATTACATCTCAGAATCCATCTCTTCTCAGTATCCAGTACACAGGTTCCAGTTCAATTTAGTTGTCAAGTCACATCAAGATGAATAACCCTTTAGGAGAGTAATCGTCTTACTCAACTAACTGAATGAATCTCCCTCAGTGGGAATTTTGACGTGGCTAATCCATGGTCTTAGGAATCAGGGGGCTGGAAAGAAACTTAAGAGATGTCCTAGGTCACCTTCACATTTAGATTGAACCAGGTTCAAAATAAAGAGAATAATGAGATCTTTACTTAAAACAGTCAAAGATTCATTAGTCTTTTTTTAGTAATTCAATGCTTATTTCAGTAGACTAATACAAAAAATCATTCACTTCTATTTTTCCAAGAGAAAGAGGAAAAGAAATGGTTTTGACGATCAGATGTTTAATACAGTTTAAACCCTAAGTGAAATTTGTACTTTAACTCATTAAGAATCTTTTAAAGAACCACGAATTTAATACCTTGGAAAAAATGGCTGAAATAAAGTGTGGGCGTGGCATTTCTAAAATAAGTGTACTGTTGGCATAGACAAGCAGTGGCATTCAGAGCCACTAATTCAAACTGCCAGAAATATGCTAAAATAATTCTGTACATTAACAAAGAGAATTTGAAAATTAATTTATATATTGTATTACTCAGGAATCTTACTTGCAAGCAATACACTCTGGCTGATTTAATCAGAAAATGAATGAATTGAAATGATATCAGCTTCTTGCAGAGTTGAGTTGCTGGGAAGGTTGGAAATCCATCAGGAAAAGTGGATAAAAGACCACATCCCAACCAGGGTCAGGGTTGTACCACAAGACTTACCCAATGGAGACTCTGCTTCCGATGTCCTTGAAAACCAAACCCAATCGTTTATAAGATGTCCCCCAATGGTCCCAGACCCCAGATGTTACTACGGTACCTGCTACCCGAAAGTGTCCCAGAAATATATATATCCTCCACTGCTGCTGCCACCAGAATAAATGGGAATGAATGACACACTGTTCCTACTCCTTTGCATTTCTAGCTCCCAATACTTCAGTGGATCGACTGATCAACTTCAGGTCAAGGAGCTACAAGAGAGTTCACAAAAGCAACTATGTACCCTTTTGCTCTTCCTTTATGTGAACAAGGCTCTTCCTCCCACCAAGACTCGTAGGGTGGGGGGTGACAGTCAGGAGAGGCCAAGTTATGCTGCAATAACCAACAACACCCCAAATCTTAGTGGCCCTAACATAAAACATTTTTGTTTCTTTCTTTTTTCTCTGTCACACTTACATACCTGCAACTAATTAGCTGGGAGCTCTGCTCTGTGTCGCTCTCTTACTCTCACTCAAGGACATGGAATGACAGTACCACCTCTGTGTGTAGCTGTAGGTCATCATGGCAAAGGGAGAGCATGGTGAAACATACACGGGCACTTAAAGCTTCTAACTGGAAGGAACACATGTCCTTCTCGCTTATCCTTTAGCGGCCAAAGCCAGCTCTGTGGCCACATCCAAGTTCAAGAGGACGGGGAGATGCAGGAAAATACACTGCTACCATTTGCTCAGCAAAAGAACCAGAAATACTTGATGGGCAGCACTCATGAATAGCGTAATGGTGAGTTCCCAAATACATGAAGGGGATTCAGACATCAGACGGTCAAAAACTGACACACAGCTGTTATACATTAATGATAGTTAACATTCACTGGGCAGTTACCTTGTTCCAATCATGGCTGCTATTAAATTGCCTTATAGATCTTACCTCATTGAATTGATTCTTGTAGCATTATCCTCATTTATTAAGGAGGAAACTGAGGCTAAAGAGATTATGTGACTTGCACAGGGTCACACACCAGGGAATGAAGAGCTGAGATTTCAACTTATAATTTTCAGGAACTGTAAGCTAAAGACCAAAAAAAAAAAAAATTACAGTTTTTCCTGAATGAATGAACAATAATAGCCACAGAAAGTTCAAACAAAGGGGTGGCTGAAGACTCACGTGGGAAGTAAAGTTGATCTTCTGCTTCCCATCCTCTCGGTTCCTCTTCTCTTTTTGCTTCTTGCTCTCACAAATTCCGTGTGTCGATCCCAAGTCTCCTTCATGGAGACCTTGACCATGAGTTGTGGAGGGAAAGAAACCTGGGCCAAAGCCAGGGTCCTTATACCAGGCTTTGGACTGCAAGCAACTCCCAGCCACTCTGAGTCTCAGCTTTCTCAGCTGTAAAATGGTAATAACAACCTTAAACTAGAGGACTGTGGTAGAAGTACAATGTCACCAAAAAGTACTTCAAAAAGCAAACATTATACATGTAGAATATTATTACTAGAAAGATGATGTAATGAAGAATGTCCGCTATGATAAGATACATCTGGAAAAATGAAAAAAGCTTCAAAATCCAAAAGGATGAACAGCTGAAGGAATCCCTAGCCAAAAGGGAGATATCTGGGGGAGTTATCTTTTTCAAACTTTTTTTGAAATAACACCAGATAGCATCCACACGCAAGATTTGTTTTGTTCTCCCTATATACCCTCATCAGTGAGAGCTTGCTAAAGCTGTCCCCTTCCTAAATAAATCTAATTCCCTAAGCCTGTCCTCCTAAGACTCTCTAATGCATTTCAGGAAAACAGTGACACCACAAATCATGTTAAACCTTATTCATTTAGTTGATAATGAACAGTAATTAAATATGCCTTCTAGAAAATATATTGTAGGATTCTTAAAATGATTCTGTTCATTTTGGGGATGTCATCGGTGAAGTTAGGATTTCTAAATTCTTTCAGTCTTATTGGGGTAAGTGGATAGGAGAGGTCAATATGGATAAAACCTTCCCTCTATTCAGCACAGATGGAAAGCAAGAGCTGACAACTGGAGAAAATGTCAGTGCCAACTAAAAGTCTCCACTAAAACCTCTCCCTTTACAACCTGTCACGTGACTGCTGTGACCTAAAGTCACTCCTTTCATCCTTTTCTATTAATTAAGATAGCTTTTCATTGTTCGATTAGCATAGGACCAACTGCTTATAAGCATTCACATCCACAGCATGTCTAAATTCATGATCTAATGCTGTTTTTTCAAAGCCTGCTTTGTGCAAGGCAAACCCAGAGGCAGCAGATGGACACTTTCTGGTGCTAAGAGAGCTGTGTATTTATTATAAAACAGAATTCTGTTGCTTAAGAAACAGCTCATTTTATGCTTCCTTTACAATGAAAAAAAGGCATTCATCTTCTGTCACATACCCCAAAATTATCTTAGTTGGCATAAATAAGAGAGAAATAAGAAAAGGAAAGACCAACATGGGAAAAGTCTATAGTTTTCAGTTACTGTTGGATAAATTACCCACTTTTGTTTCTTTGGCAACCATTTTTTTTTAAAGCAGCACTAATTTCCTGAGACACGGAATACCTTTCAGGACCACATCAGATCTCTGAGAGATTTTACTCACATCTTAAGCTATGCACATTGAGAAAGGTAAAAATTGCTCATCTTGCAAATCAAATACAAGTGACTATTTAGTCCTGAGATTAATTTGTATTCTACTTCTCTGCCCCATAGGCTTGGATCACTGGCAAATAGCTACAACTTATTCTTTCGTGGTTTCAACCAGAACTTCTGGTTTTCAAAGAACAAAACTTGAATATTGTTTTGCAGAATGCTGGGACCTATTTTAGCCTCAGTTGTTTGCAAATACTCCTGTCAAATTGTCAACCATATACTGGAGGTATTACTCGCTTCTTCTCATTGATGAATTCTGATATCAAGAAGTTGATGAGGGGGGTGTTATTTTTTGAGTGAGTTCCTCCAAACTTCACACAGATATCAGCAAAGGCGGTAGCATGAAACTCACCATCCCTGCTCCCATGTATAGGCAGGGGTGCAAAAACACAACCCATCTTCCAAGTAAATAGTAGCAACAGCCTGAAAATGATCGAGATGGCAAACGTGACTCCAAAGAACGTCTCTTGTCTAACGCTATGGGTCACCATGGCTGTGCCTCTACATAAATGTAGCCTTCTTTGGCTGTCATTTCCCTTTGCTGTCACTTTCCCTCCCCTACTCCTCTGCAACTTCTTTCTGTAACTACTCAAACTTTCAAATGGGAACATTGCATTTCCCACTTTGTATTTATGTTTCTGCATCTTGAAAAGTGAATACTGCTTTATATTTCTGAAAGAAAGAAAGAAAAAAAGAAAGAAAGAGAGAGAGAAAGAAAGAAAGAAAAAAAAGAAGGAAAGGAAGGAAGGAAGAAAGAAAGAGGGAGGGAGGGAGGAAGGAAGGGAGAAAAAGTAGTTTCACTTGCATGATTTTAAAGTATTTCTTTCCCAGAGGACTTACTTCAAAAGAAAAAGAGAAAAAGAAGCTCCTCCCCACACTGAAAACCTCCCCAAGAGAGAATACAATCAACCACATTTAGTTCCTTCAGGGGGGAGAACGATCAGGCAGTCATCAGGCAACTCTTGCTGGGAAAATCTGGGACACGAGGGCCATTTCCACATATTTGTTAATTAAAAAATTAGAGTTTTATTTTACTGACTGTATAGAATGATTTATTTTCTTTTTCTGCATGTTGAACATATGCTCTTGTACTGAATTTTTATGATGCAATGCTTTAGAAAAAGCATTAGTATAAAACTTCTTTTAAACACCTCCAACTCTAATCCCTAAATGCCATTTCCCCTGTGAAGTAAGACTGTAAAGATATGTAATTTGGGTTGTACAGGGCCTACTGTTACTAGAGAAAACAGTGTAAGTCAACTTCTCATTTATTATGACTTTTAATTCTGAACATTGACTCCAACTATGACTCATCATTCCCACGGGCTTTAAGACAAGAAAGTAAGAAAGCCAAGCAGAAGAACTTTATAATCAGTATTTGGGCAATAGCGGATTTGGGGTCTACTAGGATTGGAGAAACCCCCAAAATCTTCTCTGCCCCCCTTTGTGAGAGATAATACATTGTCCTTTTGTCTAAGCCAGTTTCAGTATGGGACTCCTGTTACTTGTAGCTAATAGTATCCAAATATATAATATAGTGTTCTTAATTAAAAGCAAGAGTCCAGGGCTTCCCTGGTGGCGCAGTGGTTGAGAGTCTGCCTGCTGATGCAGGGAATGCGGGTTCGTGCCCCGGTCTGGGAGGATCCCACATGCCGCGGAGCGGCTGGGCCCGTGAGCCATGGCTGCTGAGCCTGCGCGTCCAGAGCCTGCGCTCCACAACGGGAGAGGCCACAACAGTGAGAGGCCCGCATACCGAAAAAAAAAAAAAAAAAAAAAAAAAAAAAAGCAAGAGTCCAGCTCTGGATCACTTAACCAGAAGAAAATATATTAGACAGATCCCTGAGGGATCACAGAACTGATTAGAGTCTGAGAGATCAGATTTGGAAATTAACACAAACCTGGGCCATTATAGAGGGCCATGATTTAGGAACCCATAAGAGTGTCACCAGTGTTACAGTCTTAATTAAACAGCTCCCTCCTCATTCTTGTGTTCTTTACTCAAGATTTAATATCTTGTTGGCCATGCTTCGATCACATCTACTCTTGGGGTCTGCAGACAGCAGGAAGGAATGGAAAGATTAACTCCCTTCATTTTCATACTAGGACATGAGCAGCCTCACTCCAAGAAGATGTAAGACAGGTAAATCCCCAAAAGAACTGGAATATTAATAGAAATGAGGGTGGACTCCGGGCAAATTACAATGACAAATAATTTAGCCAGAGAACATGGGCTTTGAAGTTAGACAGACTCCATTTATGAAGTGTGTGACCTTGAGCAAATTACTTCTTCCTTTCAAATATCAGTTTTTCAATCCGTAAGATGAGTATGATGATGGAAATAACACCTGCTCTGTAGAATTCTTCCAAAGATCAAATACAATAATGTGTACCAAAATCTTTAACACAGAAACCACAACAAAGGAGCTGTGGACCATCAATACCAGCTGCAGCACGGTTCTCAGTATTTCCAGATGAGACGGGAGCCAACCTGCTTTCTTGAGTGATCATTAACTTACAGGGTGTCCCATATTTTTCCTTTACTTGTGATCCCCTAGTGGGATTAACTGTTGAATCACCCTCTTTGTCCTTTACTCTGTCCATATCAGTACTCTCTTCCCAGTCAGCACTGACTAGGGAGGAGTGGGGTCCTAGGAAGTGACAGAGCCATGAAATGAAAGGAACCTGGATCACTGTATGAAGCGATGCCTCTCTCAATCACAGATGTCTGCACTGAGCTGTAACGTTTAAGCCACTATACACTTTGGGGGTTATTTCTCATTGCTTCCTCCTGTGCCCCAACTAATACATAAGCTCTATATAAGTATTTGTTGAATATATGAATTATTTCCCCTAGTTTGTTTTTTCTATGCGTGGTTCTTGTATTCTTGCAAGAGTGTTATAACTGAGGGTGTTATAAAGGTATGTTTATACAACACATAGTTTTCTATACTGCTTTCCTTCTGATATTTACAGTACTTTTTCCATGTTTCCATATTCTTGTGAACAGAATTTAATGATCATCAAAACTTCTAAGTGGATATTCCATAACTTAATAACTTACTTATTGGTAGAAATTTACATTTTTGTTCATCTTTCACTCTTTTAATTTAATCCTGTAATGAATAACTTCACAATTGAAAATGCATCTGAACGTTATCTATTTTCGAATAATATTCAGAGGGCTGTACTTCTTTTAACATGCAATCCTGTTTTGCTCAAAGTCTGTGAAAATGTTTAAGATAAACTTCTTCCAAGTCATGAGATAAACTTAGGTTTCATTCAAGACCAGTAACAGTTAGACTAAGCCTAGTGTGCCTCGTATGCTTTTTCTCCTCTCTCCTGAAGGATGAAACAGCAGCATTCACCTCTGCTAAGGTGTTTGGTGTGCTTATATTTAAGGCCTGAATTGTTTCTTATTATTTTCAGAAGACAGACAGCAGCTGGCTCCCAGTTGAGGTTCCAGCAGTAACCAACTCATCAATCTTAAGGGATTGATCCTGACATTAACTAACTTAATAGCAGAGTTAATCTTTTATATCTCAAATGTAACAAAAACAAAGCAAAAAAACTAAAATTGTGTCACGATAACTGATTTTTGAAAACCACTACCACCACCACAAAAACCTGCCAGCTGAGTCCTGGGATTCATTGTGTTACAAGAAACATGTTATGTTCATGGCAAGTAGTTGATAAACTAAGCAAAGCCTCTTCCGTAACATTTTAGAGCTGTGTTTCTTTTGCTTTAGACCCTTAAATTTGGATATTTATTGATACAAAGGGAAAGAGCTGAAAGAATTATGCAGAACTTTGGGTCTCAGACCCCTCATACTCATGGTCCTTAAGCTTCCAAGGTGTGTTGTAAAAACACACTTAAAGTTTCTCATGAGTTAGCAAAATTAAAAAACTGAAGTGGAAGAAGAAAACAGATTCTGAAAATGGAATCAGGAAGATAGTCTTGAGAGGGATGGCTTTACATCCCCAAGATCCTATCTTAGATGAATGGAAAATATGTCTATCTCTATTCATTGGAGCAGAAAAAGGAGAAGACTCAAAATCATGCTGGAAAAAAAGGAGAACCTTGTATGGTAGTTTTTCTTCTCCTTGCCTCTGAATTTGCAGCTCCTGATTTTTTGCTAGAAATTTTCTTAGCAGGTTTGCAACCATGACCAGTGTGTTTTGGGTATATTAGAAAGTGGTTTTAGTATCATCCTTGAGCAATCTGCTGATTCCGAAGGTGGAGAGAGAGCATTGGTCAAGTGACGGGCTGGACCAACCCAGACCACCTCTAATGTAATGCTGTCAGATGCACTCACACTCATCAATCATGGGACTTGTCAACCAAACTTAGTTAACTTAGTCTGACAATCAAGAGTGACACTCAGCTGCAGGGACAACTTTGCTCAATGTACACAATCTCCCTTCATCAGTACACAAACCATGCAAAAACGTAATTGACCACTAAGCAAAACTGTATCTAGAGACCCTGCCACAGACATTTCATGCTGCTGAGGCTTTCTGGACTCACCAGATGGACCATGAAGCATTACCATGAGAACTGCGAATCCACTTATTAAACATCTGATGAACACTCTATGATGTTACAGCCATTATATTTCCATCTTACCTATTCTGCAGCATCTGGGACTTCCCAGTGTTACAACACGCTCATTCCATAATTGTGGAGAATCCAGCAGGTTGAGGTGAGCATTATCTCACCCTGTGAAAAAGGCACTGAGATGTCTCAATAGTTTGTTTCCAACTAGTGAAGCAGAGTAAGCAGAGAGTTTCAGACGACTTTTATTGATGTCATCGGAGGATGGGACATCTGGGCACATTCTTTCTTCCCCCAAAAGGTTACTTCCGACACGAGAGGCCCTCAAACGGATAGTGTCTCAAAGTCTCTGATAATCGTTACTTACAAATAATACAAATGAACTAAACCAAAGCAAATGGTAGACTCATTTCCTCTTTTCCGTATATGTCACCGTCAATCTTCTTCCTCTTTGTGGCTTAACTTATCCTCTGAAGAATTTTTTTGTGTGGTATGAGAGGTAGTAACTAGTTAATTGGGAAATTGAAACAAGCAGAGAACTCATTAAAAATCAGTCATTTGGTGAATGGATAAAGGAGAGGTGGTATAGTATATATAATGGAATATTACTCAGCCAGAAAAAAGAATGAAATGCCATTTGCAGGAACATGGGTGGGATGGACCTAGAGATGATCATACTAAGTGAAGTAAGTCAGACAGAGAAAGACAAATATCATATGATGTCACTTATAGGAGGAATCTAAAAAAAAACAAAAGACACAAAATGAACTTATCTACAAAACAGAAAGACTCACAGACTTAGAGAATGAACTTTTGGTTACCACGGGGGAAAGGGTTGGGGGGAGGGATAGATTGGGAGTTTGGGATTGACATGTACACACTGCTATATTTAAAATAGGTAACCAACAAGGACCTGCTGTAAAAAAAACAAACACACAGACAGAATCATTCATCTGGGACGGTCTTGGTGAGGTGATAACTTATGAGTTGATTCTACACGATGAGAAGGAGCCAGCTACGTGTCTGGAATATTCAGCAACCAATTGTAAGGCATGAGCTTAGAGGGCTGAACACACAGGAAGACGGCTTCTGTAGCTGGAGTGTGGTAAGCAAGGGGAGAGCTGTGGGGGAGTGGAGGGTGGTCTGGGCCATGCAGGATGTGATCGGGAGCTCAGCTTTTGTTCCAAGCGCAACTGGCAGCTCACCTGGAGCATTTTAAGTGGGAGAGTGATGTGACCTACTTGACATTTTCAAAGATCACTGCAGAGTAAAGAATTCGTTGTGGAGAGACAAGAGCAGTCCTAGGGAAGCCAGTCAGGAGGCTATTGTAGGAGCTGAGGGGAGAGCAAATGGTGGCTTGGAACAGAGTGATAGCTGTGGAAATGGAGGGAAGTGAATGAATTTCAGATATGCTTTGGAGGTAGAGGAAAAAGGAACTGTTTAGGATTGGTTACGTGTATGAAAGAAAGTGAGTAATAAGGAATGACTCCTAGGCTTTGGCTGTAGAATGTAAGTGGTTGGTGGTACTCTACACTGAGACGGGGGGGCCAAAGGGATGAAAGGAGAAGAGAGATTCCATCGAGAGTTCTGACTTAGCCATGTTAATTTTCAAGGGCTTTTTGTAAAGAAGGGCAGGCAAGGGGTAGTTGGTCTATGAATCTGGAACTCAAGATGGAAGTCAGGCCAGATGTATAGCTTATATTTATAAATTTAAAGCCATGAGACTTGATGAGGTCACCTAAGAACAGAGACAGAAAAGAATAAAGGACCTATAACTGCAATGGAACCGTCTAGAAGAAAAGAATGAAAGGAAATACAGATAGAAAAGGACACTGAATATGGAAGCCAGAGGAGTAGAAAAATAACCAAGTGTATGGTGTCCCGTAAACCAGGGGAACAAGGTGTTTCGGGAAGGCAGGTGGAGACAAAATCCACTGAATGTTTGCAAGAGATCAGGACTGCAAGTAATCACCGCTTCTGGCAATCTAGAGGTCATCCATGACCTACACAAAAGCTGCTTCGGAGAACTGGTCTACTGAAGTGAGTTGAGGAAGCCGGAGGGCGGTGAGAGGAAAAGAAACTGATGGTGGTATTAACTCAACACGTTTATCTGTGAAAGAGAGCACAAAATGGCTGCAGTAGGTTAGGGGAGGATCATGGTCTACAGGTGTCTTTGTTGCTGCTATTCTTTGTATATCTAGAGCAAGAATCCAGTAGAGCAGGACACACTTGTTGTGAACGGACCGGAGGGCAGAGATGAGGAAATGACTACTTAAGAATGGGAGAGAGATGGAATCCAGAGCCCAGTGAATCTGCCCTTTGAGCGGATCAGGGATGTTGATCTTCTCTAACAGAAAGAGGAGAACTCGGGATCACAGGCCTTGATTGGAGAAAGACCCGCCGTTACCCAGAGTGACCCCGCCTCCACTGTGCGGGCTCAGAGACTCCCCAGTGCTGGGACTCAGAGGCTCAGCTCCGTCCCCAGCAAGACCTGACTTTCATGCCCCATTTCCAATCGCTGCCATCCTTTTCCCTCCCCAAGTTTCCATGTTCTTTCTACTCCAATTTCCCATCACTTTAAAAAGTGTAATTCAATGCTCCCTTCTTCAAGAAGCTCTTTCAGCCTACATGAACTTCTCCTTTCTCTGAGTTCTAAGAGTTCCATGCCATCCTCATTTGGCATTTTATTATGTACTATTTGGGTCTCTAAATATTTCTTACTTTAGGTCTTGTTTGCAAGATAGGATCAGAGGTCCATGAGACAGTAAAGATGTTTTTTAACAGCTGGTCTTTTGTGGTGCCTAAAGGCCAGGAAGGATACTGTCTTATCTCAGAAACTACCTGATTGCTTGTGGATTGTTGCACAGGTAGAACAGAAGAGACCAGGACAGGAATGACAGAATAAATAGTCTTTCCGGTGAATATCCACCATTACTACACAGTTAACCCCAAACTCTTAGTTAATTTAGGGCAAATTAAGCTCTGCTGGGGCGTATGGTATAAGCAACAGGGTGCCCAAAACATTGCCACTGCTAGTTCTTTGAATATATCTGGCCAAGACCAATTGTGCCAGAACCCCTGAGATGAGACTTCATTCTAAAATCAAAAGTCATGGTATTTCTCACATTTATTGAGGAAAGATTATAACACTCATCATTGAAGGGCATGATTATTTACTTAATTTTTGCAGTAGGATATATCATCCTTATTCAACCCATATCATAGACAGGATAAACTAGTACAAACCTGCCCACATTTCACAATTACGTATTTTCATTGAAGGGTTCTGTGTTGAACAAAAAAGAACGTGAATATATGTCATTGTCATTTCAATGAACGAAATAGAATGTATTTTCTCAGGATCCTCAACTCTATTGCTATTAAATTATGAATGTTCTCTTAAATCATTTGTGTCTGCATGAGGTTGGGATGTGCTGAAACTACAGCTCATATATTCTTCTCCACTCCCTGTGTTGTCTCTAAACTATCCTTCATGACTGGCGATTTTCTAGTTAGATTTAAAGCATGTCAATTTCACTTAGCTCTATAAGAGCGCTAGGAAATCAGCTGTGTACTCATTTGGTGATGGCTTCAGGCCCCCTCGGCCAGCGGACATCTCAGTAAGGACAGAGTGCTCAGGAAAGATGTAGGGGCTTGACTTTCATTAGCCAGCTCTAAATCCATTATCCCCAAAACAGACAAAAAAACAACAGTGCGAAATAAGCAAAGTTGGTTTATCAATGAATTAATAGCTGGATTACATTTTGTTAATTATAATATAAAATGCCTGCCAGAGTTCTAATCCCTGATCCCTTCTCCACACACCCACCACTTGCTCTTTGGATTCTTAAAGTTGTTCATGCTTAAAGATCAAACTCTCCAAGCGAAGGCTGCCAACCAATACACACTAGATGCTTTTGGCCCGTCTACAGGATGGATTGGAACAAGAAAATGGTAGGAAGGGCTGGCAATGAGGACAGAGTGCTATGGCAGTAATTTAGAAGTCCTTAACTCTAGTACAGAAAAGGGAAAGGTTATCACACGGACCATTCTGTAGAACAGAAAGGTAAGAGGGGAAATGCGATTGTTCCTGGTAATCATTAGTAGTGTATAACTAAACGATTTTCATCACCAAGGGGTATTACTTCATATGAAAGAAATACGATAGTTTTTTAAATCCTGCTAAAGAAGGGTTATTTCATGCTCTTGAAAGTATCTTAGTTGAAAATGTCTTCTTGGTTTTCTTACATTAACCTTGACCTTTCCCTGACCTTTCCTCCGACTCCCTCATCACACTCCCTACCCAGTCCCTCTCAAATCAGCTGGGAAAAAGAAAAATCAGAATTTCCTCTTCAAGGAAATCTATTCCATAGAAGAAATGATAAAATTGTGTGCCATTTGGAGTTTACAACTAATTATTTTACTCTCTGAAAACAGATTGGAGCTGTCCAAAGAGTTTATCTAGGAAAGAAATGTTCCCGTTCTTTGCATTTTTTTAGTTGTGAATATGAGAGAGGTTACTTTTAATGTGTTTGAAAGCAGTTGTTTCACCAAAGATGAAGGAGCACACTTCTAAATCGGGTTAGGATCACTGTGTCTTCTATCTGCTCTAATTCCTTGAGGAAAAACAATTTCCAATTAACACTGGAAATCTTGACAGACAGAAAAGAAACATTCTTTCCCATGGTAAGCAATGCTGTTCCTTGGCTTCTCCAATGCTGTTCCTTGACCTGATGTGCCTTTTCTGCCTGGCCCATTTTTCTGTGTGGCTTTAGTTGATCTACCCTGTTGGGTCAGGCTTCCTGGGAATCCTCTCCAGACCCACTCATGCAGAGTTAATGACCTGTCTTTGGGGCTATTGATGGACTTGGTACTGCCCTTACCATCTGCAGGGACATGATTACCTTGCTGCCCCATATGAGCACTGAGAGAACAGGGACTGTCCTTGTTTTATCTTCATATTCTCATTGCACACAGCAGGTGCTTAATAAATACCTGATGAATGAATGATTCCCCATTCCGTTACGTACTAGCTTTGTGATCCTGGGTGAGTTATGTAATCTCCTGATGCCTCAATTCCCTCCTATGTGGCTGATAATATAGACCTTATTGGATTGTGGACAGGATTTAAAAATTAAATGCTTATTGGTAATCCTGGCCCGTGGAAGAAGTGTGCCTAGATGATGCTGGTTACCTACCCCCAAACCATCGTTCTTGCTAATAAATGCTAGATGTTACACCAGTATGTGATAACAAGTGTTTAGAGAAGGTGTGCCCATCCTTCACACCCAGATGGGGGACTCTTGACAATGACAGGTTTAGGAGGGGGCTGAAGACTCAGTCCCAGTTCACAAAGCTCTGGGGGTTTCTTGGATTCTCCTCTTCAATAAAAGTCAGTCTCAGGAGGAAAAAGACTGTCCCCTCTTGTCTTCCATGGACATTGTTTTATGAGCTGTGGCCTCTATCTTGCTACCATGACAGGAAAGCTAAGACAGTTACAGAGAAGCCACCTCAAGGAACCTGACATCTTTGAGCTGTTGTATTAACAAACCCTGAAACCACGTCCATGTAGACATTTTAGTATGTGAGGAAATTAAATGTCCTTATTGTTAAGCCACTTTACTTGACTATTCTGTACTTGAAAGGGGGGAAATTCCTAAATAACAGGACTCTAGCAAACGCTAGCTATTTATTACTAGTAGTAGTAGTGCTAGTATTCACCATCTCAGCCGGTACTACTGCTCTCTCAACAGTCTCAGTTTCCACAAGGAAGTAGGCTCTTGCTGGAAATCATCTCATATTTTCCCTGGTGTTACTTGCAAAATAGGAATTCCATAAGCCAGGATTGTTTTGTCGATTAAGAAAACAGGTTAAGAAAAGTGCCAGGTATCCACTTCCCCCACTCACTTCCTTACTAGCTCTCTACAACCCCATGGAAACACAATGCAAACAATGGTCAGTCTGACTTGTAAAATCTTTCAACGTGTAATGAATCTGTTGGGACATGGTAGAAAACTATGCGGTTGTGCCCTGTGTCAAACCCAGCTCAGAGAAGCTGGTTCTGAGTGAACTCAGTCAACAAACTCTTCATGCCCTTCTTCACCTGCGCCACATCTCACCAGCTTACATCCCCTTGTAAAGAGTAGATTCAGGATAGAGGCAGCTGGGGTGGGTTGATGCTGCCTGTTGAGAGAATGTCTTCAAACTGTCATATTCTTCTTCAGACGTATTGGCATCTCCTGTTTCTGTAACACTCCAAATATGTTGTCAAAGTTTCAGATGCTCCAGCCACTCACTCCTAGGCTTTTAGGTACCCGCTATGTTATGCTGAGTCTACCATCTTTCCTACAAACACCCACCACAGTGCACCAAAGAGGTCCTGATCTTTATCATGATGGAACAAAAAAATGAAGACTTGGGGGGGTGAGAGGGGGATGGTGTCATCCAACACATACCTACCCCATAGATGAGTCAGATCCCAGCAGAAAACAAATGGCACGCCCGGAACTGGACATGAAATGGGATACTTCGTGGAGGGTTTATAAGAGGCTATGACAAAGGTGTAAGGGCAGGGTAATACCGAGGGATAATACGGTACCTGGGAGCAGGGGCAGCCAAGTCATGACCACCCTGAGGACAGAAAGAAGGAAATGGGGGACAGTTAAATGCTGCAGAGAAAGATGCCCTTGGAGTGACCTTCAGTTGATGGACACAACAAGTCCCAGGCAAGTTTTCCTGGAAAGATTTAATACCCGGGCCTCACTCTCCTTTTCTCTGACTTTGGGTTGAGTCTCCCCACTGATTAAATCCAATCAGATCCCAGAGAGTATGGGAACACTGTGATGAATCCCAGACATACCAACCTGTGGGACAGAAAAGGGGGGGAAAGAGAGGCTAATAGATCTTGAGAGAGACATATCCCACGTCCACAGGAGGACCCTGTGAGAAGAAATGTACTGGGTCAGAGCTGGTTAACTTTCTGAAAAGTATGTTTCATTGTGCACATCCTGGTAGGGTCTCCTGGGAAATGAGAGAAAAGGGGAAAGCAGGATCAAAACCCTTCCACCTTTCACCTATTGTTGCTTGAATTTCAGGTCTCCATATTTCCAGCCAATGATTAGGCCTCTAAACATTGACAGAAATTTGGATTTGGGTGAGAGATTCTGAGAAAGACACAATTGCAGGCAGGAAAAGTGGAGGAAAATGAGAAGCCAATTTCTCTCCCTCTGTGGCAGTTGCAGTACCTTTTCTTTCTTTTTTTTTCTTTTTTGGGCTGCTTGAAAAAGATGTCCCTAGATCTAAGCCATGGAAACATTTTAAAGCACTCTGTCTTAAATTATCCTCAGCTGGATACTGGCTTGGCTGTTCACAAAGAAATGCACGCCACTTTATAGAAAATCCACATCTATGCATGTGAAGAGGGCATTATTCATTTCTCCCTGTGTATGTTTATCTACCCATCTACATGTGTAGAAACTCCTTACCAAACAAAGTTCTTAGTTTTTCCCAATGCAAGCCATAGTGTATAAATGGGCTTTAGTACATAAATTGTTCAAATGTATTTTGTATGTTCTTAATTAATTTTTACTTGTCAAGCAAAAACTGATTTTCTTCCCAAAATAAATGGAGACGTGACATAAACGGCTAAGTCCCTCCCAGGAACAACTCCAGTCATCCTCATATCAACAAACATCCCACTTGGGGGCACAGCTCCTTCCAGGACATCTGCCCAGGCTTTTGAATATATAACCATGTGTTCTGGAGATTTCACGGAAATTATGTAGTGTTACATAAATAGTGCGGAGCTGTACTGATCATGTAATTCTGAAACTTCTTTTTGCCCTTCAGTGACGTATATTGGAGGTATGGTGACGTTACACGCTCCTTTTAGTAGTAACGTGAATTTACTACAGTCTATACGTTCACCTACTGATGGGTATTTAATGTAATCTGGGGAAGGAAACATAAACAATGCCGCAGTGAACATTCTTCGACAAGTCTTCTTGAGTACTGTGCGTGCCTTTCTGTAGGGCAGTTAGAAGGACTCGGCATTGGCGGTGCATGGCAGTGGTGAATAGCCTAAGAGGTGGCTACCACCAACCCCTTACCCCCCTGTAAACTCACGCCTCACATCAGTACGTAGAGTCTAATTCCAATCTCCTTGAAAATGAGCTGCCCTTTCGTATTTGACCAAGAGGGTGCAGTGGAAGCTATGTTCCTGAACGTCTGTCGCCGGGTCCTAAGAAGCCTTGCAGTTTCCACCTGGGGAAAGCCTGTCATTTTATCAGAAGTATGACTGCCCTGAGAACGCCATGCTGTGGGGAACCCTAAGCTAACTCTTTGGAAATGTCATGTGAGGAGAGAGAGACCAGATATTGAAGCTGAGGCACCGTGCATGTCGTGAGTGAAAACGCCACCTTGGATGTCCCGCCCAGCCAAGTTTTTGAACAACTACAGCTCTAGCCGCCGTCTGACGCAGTCACATGAGAAACCCCAACGAGAGCCATTCAGCTGAGTTCAGTCAACCCACAGAGCATAAGTAATGACAGTGAACTTTTAACCACGAAGCTTTGAGTTTTTTAAATGTAGCAATAGATCTCTGAAACAACAAAGCATACTAATTTTTAATCAGGGCTCCCCAGTTGAGCTCCAAGGTGTCTATACCATTTATTTATTATATTTATAATATATATATATAATAAATATATTATTTATTACTCTCCTCTCCCTAGTATATGAAAATTCCCAGGTACCCACAACCCATTTTTTTAAACACTAAGAAAGTTTAAAGGACATTTTTGTAGCTGATCATTTAACTTTGGTATTAAAGTCAAAAACACTTTCGTCATTTCCATTTGTAATGTGAAGATGTTGCTTCTTTACTCTCTTGTGCTCCACACACAGACAGACAGGGTCAGGCAGACTCCCCTTCCTTTCTTAAATAAGTGAGTTAGCTGTTTTATACTCAAAACCGTGAAAACAGCTCATGGTCATTGTAATGTCTGGTTATCTAGGACCCTAACTTTGCAGACCATAATATTTAAAAGCAATGTTTGAAAACCGACTCCGGATCGTTTCCCAGTGGTCACCCTGAGGCTAACCCAGGCCCACACATGCCAGTGGGGAGCGCATCTCAAGGCGGACATGGTTCTAAGTATATAACCCGACTTTTTTCATCTCTCCAATCCAATTAAATACAAGCAACCCAACCACTGTCAGAAAATGACTACAGAGAATTGGGTCAACACACCTCTCAGAATTTCTTCTGCGCCAATCAGAGGGTCAGTCCAGTTATTTTCAATGATTTGAAGGGTGATGTCAAGAAAGTCTGTCCTTCGATCTTATTATTTAACTGCCAGCAGCTAGATAGGCTCAGTGATGACCTGGAGCACACGGTGATACTGGCCAGGAAAACCTGTCCTTTCCTTGTCATCCTTCTTTATGCACCCAGAGAAGTCTCATACAGCTTCTCCAGTCCACTCTATAAATAATCCCAAAATGGCCTTATTTTACTACAACTGTAGTAAACTGGACATTGTTTTGTGAGCTATGGCCTCTATCCTGCTACCATTGTTAAAAATACTGATAATATTCACCTCACAGCATTATAAAGTCTTCAGAAAAGTATTCACCCCTGAAAGAATTTTATTTACTATAGCTGGTATTAACAACAAAACAACAAAATATCCCCATAGCTTTGGACCAATGAAGAAAAAGACATTATGGTTGGATTTTTTAGTTATCATAAGAGAAGAAATACCCATGAGTAAATTTGAGACCTATTCAGGAATCGGCCTGACTACTGCAGTTAACCAAAAATAATTTAATGACTCTAAAATAATACCTAGCTCTTCAAGTCAAATTAATACCAATTAAAGGGAAGCAGAAGAATAAGGAGCTGCAAGTCCCTCGATGTGTACTTCCTACAAAGGCAAACACGGTGAGTGCTGACTCAGTCCCTGGGCCTCATCCAGCAACCCCACCTGTCCAAGGGAGAAACAAGAACCAGAAAGGCTTCAGGCAGAATTCTGCCATTTGGAGCCAATTTCTAAAAGCTTGCTTATCTGGTTTCTCATTCATACCAGACTAGAAATGGCAATGAAAAGGAGGTAGATACGACACAAATCAGCATATCTATGAAACAAAAACAGACTCACAGATATAGAGAACAGAGTTGTGGTTGCCGAGGGGGAGGAGAGAAGGTTTGGGAGTTTAGGATTAGCAGATGCAAACTGTTATATAGAGGATGGATAAACAACAAGGTCCTATTGTATAGCACAGGGAACTCTATTCAGTATCTTGTGATAAACCATAATGGAAAAGAACATGAAAAAGAATGTATGTATATATATATATATAACTGAGTCACCCTGCAGTACAGCAGAAATTAATACATTATAAATCAACTATACTTCAATAAAATTTTATTTTTAAAAATGAGGTAGAAGAGACTGGCTGCCAATGACAGACAAACTGACATTAGCAAGAAGTTCGAGAAGAAAACAAAGCACAACAAAAATCATGAAGGAAGCTATACTAATTCTTGGAAACACATGAACTGGGAAGATAAAGTGAAACTGAGGTTCAAGGATTATAACAATAAAAGTTGTACAGAAACTTCTGAAAACTTCAGAACACCATGGAATACTCTAGGCTTTGTGAGGGAGGAGAGAGCAAATGTAGAGATTCAGCAAATTACATCAGCACAGAATTTTCCTTATGCCTAAGTAGGGTGGACCCATATACTGTTTGTAAATATATAACTGTATATATATTTATATTTATATAGTTATACAGAATTATACATAATTATATGTTGCCTCTGTGTTTTCAGAAACTATTCTCTAAAATGCCAAATTTTCTAACTTTCCAGTGAATTAAATAAAAAAGAAATAACAATCCTACCTTTAAAACCTGTCTTCCCCAATTTAAATTATCATTTAAAATTTTAGATGTAAAGTGTTGAAACTAAAAAACGTTCATTAATTGTCTTGATTCTTACACTTTTCCTTAGATTATCTTGATTAGAAAGATCATCTCATTATGCCCCCTTAAAATTTTTATTAAGTCCCTGGGAACTTGGGCATAAATCATCATTGTTGCTTCTTTTCTTTCTTCTTTTATTAACAGTGTAGCTGTTTTCTATTTCCTAATTTCTTGGGCCTGAGTTTACCATCAGGTTAGCTAAAGGAAACATCATGGTCATTTATATTCCTAACTGGATTTTTGCATAATCCCCTTACTTGTGAGATTTCCCCTTTCTTTCCCTGTGAATCACTACAAATGAAATGACAAAATCTCTCTAATCACCCCCAATGTTTGCTGCTCATATTCTTGGAGATTTTGATACTTGAGGAAATTACTGACCCAGGGAGACCTCAGTACTTACACTTCCATTATGTATTCTCTTAAATATAAAGATATTTTCTTAAAGTTTAGATTTATGATCAGGACAAAATTACATATTTCAGAGTGCAGGATAGAATCTAATAGCACCGATCAAAGACTGGGGATTTTCAGTTTTCTTAATCAAAGGACTTTTCAGAGCTAAGACACCATCCAAACTGAATCCATTCCAGTATTTTGGGGACTAAAAATAGACTATCATATTTGCATTGCTTTTGCGGTTCACCGTATGTAATCCTTCACAACTGTATTCTAGTTCCATTTACTTTTGCATGTTTTTGCATAATACATGTTTACTTTCATTTAGCAAATCTTATTTGCCACTAGAAAATTAGACTATAAGAAGATGTTATGTGTATTTTTCTTTAAAATACAATAACCCTTGCCATGGACAGCCACAGAATTGACTTTGAGAAGCTGTCTGTGAAATTGGGCTCCACCATCCCTGCTATTCTTTGAATACACTGCAATTCTATTTATTACACTGGACAGGTCAGATAAAGCAGAATTAATTTCATAATTAATGGATCGACCTGTGCTTATTCATTGAATTTCCATGTTCTCACCGGTTTGTGAAACAAGTCTATCAGAAAACAGTTTTAACAAAGGGGTAGAGTGACAGAAGTCCATAACTGAGCCTATGGGGAAATATAGATGTTTAGGGTATGTTTAAACTGGGAGGTCTGGCAAACTCTTAGATTGTCCCTGTGATGAAGATGAGACCAGAGCTGATTTAGTTATCATTGTATCCCCAGAACCAAATACAGTGACTAGTGCGTGATACTTGCTCAGTAAATGTCAGATACATTTGTGGGTTATAAAATAGAGTGCATGGCATTCTGTTCAGGAGAGTGAGAGGTGAAAATTATTTCAATCCCAGCTAGAAGAAGCTTAGTATACTCAAACCCCAAAATAACACTAAGTGGTGGTTAAATAGGTGGGAAATCAGTGGCACAGTAGTCGAGATTAATCAGCGTTTGAGGAGAAGAACCCCCGGGATACAGTATTTTTGGAGAAGGACACTTGTAATGCCTTCCTGGCTCTTCGAAAGGGTGGTGGATGGGATGGAAAAATACAGAAGCAGGAGTGTGTGTGAAGTGCCAGGAGGACAGGACATCAGGCTAGAGAGATACAGGAGAGTCACACTGCAGGATAGAAAAAGTCTTTTGGGGAAAGAGGGCTGGGATTCTGTGTGTGTGTGTGAAGTGGTCCTAGCAAGTATTCAGTGATGTGTCTGTTTTATAAAGTACGCTTTCATAAAAGGGCAGCACCTCTTACTCTGACAAGAAAAAAAAAAAAAAAAGAAAAAGAAGAAGAAAGATGGAAGAGCCACAACAAGGCTCTGAGGTAAAGAAAGGAGTGGGTTAAAATGTTCTTTTTAATAATCTTTGGCTTAGAAGTAAAGTAGGATAAGATATATTCTGTCAAGAGACCCGAGGCAAGGAGGATTTTGGCTTTAAAAAAGGTGGGAAAAATCATTGTAAAAATGATGTCAGAGAAATAGAAGGATTCACAGCCACAGACCACCACTTCCAGCAGCCATTACTTTGTTCTGCAGCTTGGGAACAGTAAGGGAAAAGGAGACCTTGGAGATGACTCCAGTTTATGTAAGCAGCTCTTTGCAGGAAACCACCCTCAGCAGGCAGCCCCCTTTCTTGTCACTCTACCAAAGCTGCATTGTAACTAACTTTTTTTTTAACATCTTTATTGGAGTATAATTGCTTTACAATGGTGTGTTAGTTGCTGCTTTATAACAAAGTGAATCAGTTATACATATACATATATCCCCATATCTCCTCCCTCTTCCGTCTCCCTCCCTCCCACCCTCCCTATCCCACCCCTCTAGGTGGTCACAGAGCACTGAGCTGATCTCCCTGTGCTATGCGGCTGCTTCCCACTAGCTATCTATTTTACATTTGGTAGTGTATATATGTCCATGCCACTCTCTTACTTCGTCCCAGCTTACCTTTCCCCCTCCCCATGTCCTCAAGTCCATTCTCTACGTCTGCGTCTTTATTGCTGTCCTGCTCCTAGGTTCTTCAGAACTTTTTTTTTTTTAGATTCTATATATATGTGTTAGCATATAGTATTTGTTTTTCTGTTTCTGACTTTCTTCACTCTGTATGACAGACTCTAGGTCCATCCACGTCACTACAAATAACTCGATTTCATTTCTTTTTATGGCTGAGTACTATTCCATTGTATATATGTGCCACATCTTCTTTATCCATTCATCTGTCGATGGACACTTAGGCTGCTTCCATGTCCTGGCTATTGTAAATAGAGCTGCAATGAACATTGTGGTACATGACTTACTTTTCAATCAGGCACCGATATGCCCTACTCATCTCCAGCCAAGCACACATTTCAAATGTTTTAATCACACAATACCTTGCCTAACTTGCCAGTTCTTTCTGTGGATCAAAGAAGTACGAATGAAGAATAAGTAATTAACAGATGACCAGATCTCTTCCCTAGCTTCCCCTGCAGTAATCTTGTGAACAAACTGTGTGAACAAGATAGCATCTAAAGAAAAATCACAGGGAATCAACAACCGTGCAAGGAGATGGGGAGGGGGAAGGGTAAGCTGTGACAAAGTGAGAGAGTGGCATGGACATATATACACTACCAAATGTAAGATAGATAGCTCGTGGGAAGCAGCCGCATAGCACAGGGAGATCAGCTCGGTGCTTTGTGACCACCTAGAGGTGTGGGATAGGGAGGGTGGGAGGGAGGGAGATGCAAGAGGGAGGAGATATGGGAACATATGTATATATGTAACTGATTCATTTTGTTGTAAAGCAGAAACTAACATACCATTGTAAAGCAATTATACTCCAATAAAGACATAAAAAAAAAAAAAAAGACAAGCCTGCACTCAGTGGGGGACGGCACGACTCTGACTCCCTTGTCTCAGTGATTAACTAAGATTACTTCCCTCCTTTCCTTTAAAAGTTTCACGGCCAAGCAGAATCTTCAGAGGTGGCTCTTTGGGGGACTCTGAGTCCACCATCTCCCGAGATTGCCGGCATTCTGATTAAAGACAACCTTCCCCTCTACCAAGGTTTATGAGTTTGATTCTGCAAGCGGAGAGCAGCAAGACTCCAGATGAGAGCAGCAAAAACTGAGGAGCAAGTACAGCAGATACTCCCTGGAGCAAGGGAATCTGTGTCATCCAGGGAGAAGAGCTCTGGATGGAGCCCTTTCTGCTTTCCAGACTAGCCAAGAGCTCGGAAGAGCCAGAAGAAAGCGGAGTGACAAGATGAACTGGAGGAGTTGAGTCTGGCTGAGACTATTACCAGGACCAGCTTTCCTTTGCAAATGGCTACACAGCTAGACTCCATTTCCCGACCTGACTTAGAGTTAGCTGTGGTCGGGGACCGAGTTCTGGAGAATGGGATGAGAGTGGGGTGTATTTGGCCCTTTTGAGCTGAGATGGTTGAGACGTGAGTGTACCACACCGCCCACCCCCATGGTCTCTTGGCCCGTTCATCATTTTAAGAGCACGCACTCCAAGGACCTACAGAAGATTGGGACTGACCACCAAATGAAAGAAATCTGGGTCCCCTGGATCACATGGCAGGTGCCAAACAGAAATATACATGTGAATAGACAATGATGTGCATGAGAAACAAACTTCTATTTGAACAGGACACTGAGATTTGAAGGTGCATTTTTTCCAGCAGCTAGCATTACCTTAACCAATATATACCGAGCTTTTGGTGATCCACGTTCACTGACTGGGAGAAACCGCAGATTTAGAAAGAGAGATAGAAGCAGGGAGAGCCCCATCTGGGTTGCTGGAGATAGAGGGGTGCCAGGAAAAGTGTGTAGCCCTGCTTGTGCGAGACGCACAGCCGTAGTCTGGAAGGAACCGAACTGTCATCCCACTGAGCTTCACCATCAGAAGAGCCTAGTGCAGGCATACTGGGTCAGAAGAACTGAAGATCACTTTGGTGTCATACCAGTGGGGAAACTGAGGCTTGGTATTAAAAAAAAAAAACCAAAAAAACAAACCTGCCCTATGAGGGATCCTGGATCAGATGAACAGGATTTCCAGCTATCATGATACGTAATTTTCTGTGTAACTTGCAAGAAAGGTCACCGAATATTTCCGAGCAGTGGCTCTCAACCAAGGTGCAGTTTTGCCCCCAGGGGCTATCTGACACTCTCTGGAGATACTGGTTGTCAAAACTGGGAGCTGGGGTGCTATTGGCATCTAGTGGGTGTAGCTTAGGGATGCTGCTAAATGTCCTATGATTCTCAAGACAGCTACCCATGGGGAAAAAAAGAATGCAGCTCAAAAGATTAATTGTAACAAGATTGAGACACTGTTTTAGAGTATTATGTAACCACCCATAATAAAAATTTGGTTTCCAGTTTTAAGAAAAACTAATTCCTCAGCTAACCTAAAGCTAGTTTGACCTTGACATTGGCTCATCCTTTTGGTATATTTATTTTTTCAAAATCTCATTTTGGGGGGGACCTTGAAGATGGCGGAAGAGTAAGACGCGGAGATCGCCTTCCTCCCCACGGATACACCAGAAATACATCCACACGTGGAACAACTCCTACAGAACTCCTACTGAAGGCTGGCAGAAGACCTCAGACCTCCCAAAAGGCAAGAAACTCCCCACGTAACTGGGTAGGGCAAAAGAAAAAACAGAGACAAAAGAATAAGGACGGCACCTGCACCAGTGGGAGGGAGCTGTGAAGGAGGGAAAGTGTCCACACACTAGGAAGCCCCTCCGCGGGCGGAGACTGCGGGAGGCAGAGGGGGGAGTTTCGGGACCGCGGAGTAGTGCACAGCGACGGGTGCGGAGGGCAAAGCGGGGAGATTCCTGCACAGACGATCGGTGCCGACCGGCACTCACCAACCCGAGAGGCTTGTCTGCTCACCCGCCGGGGCGGGCGGGGCTGCGAGCTGAGGCTCGGGTTTTGGTTTTGGACGGAGCTCAGGGAGAGGACTGGGGTTGGCGGCTTGAACATAGCCTGAAGGGGTTAGTGCACCACGACTAGCCGGGAGGGAGTTCGGGGAAAAGCCTGCACCGGCCGAAGAGGCAAGAGACTTTTTCTTCCCTCTTTGTTTCCTGGTGCGCGAGGAGAGGGGTTTAAGAGCGCTGCTTAAAGGAACTCCAGAGACGGGCGCGAGCCGCGGCTAAAAGCGCGAACCCCAGAGACGGGCGCGAGCCGCGGCTGAGGGCGCGAGCCCCCGAGACGGGCGCGAGCCGCGGCTGAAAGCGCGGACCCCAGAGACGGGCGGGAGACGCTAAGGCTGCTGCTGCCGCCACCAAGGGGCCTGTGTGCGAGCACAGGTCACTCTCCACACCCCTCTTCCGCGGAGCCTGTGCAGCCCGCCACTGCCAGGTTCCCGGGATCCAGGGACAACTTCCCCGGGAGTACGCACGGCGGGTCTCAGGCTGGTGCAACATCACGCCGGCCTCTGCCGCAACGTCACGCTGCCTCTGCAGCCGCAGGCCCGCCCCGCACGTAGTGCCCCTCCTACCCCCATCCCCCAACCCCCGGCCTGAGTGAGCCGGAGGCCCCGAATCAGCGGCTCCTTGAACCCCGTCCTGTCTGAGCGAAAAAAACAGACGCCCTCCAGCGACCTACACGCAGAGGCAGGGCCAAATCCAAAGCTGAGCTCCTGTGAGCTGTGAGAACAAAGAAGAGAAAGGGAAATCTCTCCCAGCAGCCACAGAAGCAGCGGATTAAAGCTCCACAATCAACTTGATATACCCTGCATCTGTGGAATACCTGAATAGACAAGGAATGATCCCAAATTGAAGAGGTGGAATTTAGGAGCGAGATCTATGATTTTTTTCCCTTTTCCTCTTTTTGTGAATGTGTACGTGTATGCTTCTGTGTGAGATCCTGTCTGTATACTCTTGCTTCCACCATTTGTCCTAGGGCTCTATCCGTCCATGACTTTTTTTTAAAAATTCTTTTTCTTAATTAAGTTTAATTGTAATAACTTTATTATACTTTACCTTCGTTCTTTCTTTCTTTCCTTCCTTCCTTCCCTCCTTTAGACAACGAATCACCCCAAATTGAGGAGGTGGTCTCAGGGAGCAGGATTTATGATTTTTCCCCCTTTACCTCTTTTTGTGAAGGTGTATGTGTATGCTTCTGTGTAAGATTTTCTCTGTATAGCTTTGCTTCCAACATTTGTCCTAAGGTTCTATCCGTCCCTTTTTTTTTTTTTTTTTTTTTTTCTAAATATTTTTTAATTCAATAACTATATTATACTTTATTTTATTTTTACTGTATCATCTTTCTTTCTGTCTTTTTTCCTTCTTTCCCTCCTTCCTTCCTTCCTCCCTCCCTCCCTCCCTCCCTCCTTTCTTTCCTTCTTTGCTTCTTTCTTCCTTCCTTCCTTTCCTCCTTTCCTTCTTTCTTTACTCATACTTCTACTAATTCTCCCTACTTTTTCTCCCTTTTATTCTGAGCTGTGTGGATGAAAGGCTCTTGGTGCTCCAGCCAGGAGTCAGGGCTCTGCCTCTGAGGTAGGAGAGCCAACTTCAGGACACTGGTCAACAAGAGACCTCCCAGCTCCACATAATATTAAACGGTGGAAATATCCCAGAGACCTCCATCTTAACACCAGCACCCAGCTTCACTCAACGACCAGCAAGCCACAGTGCTGGACAACCTATGCCAAACAACTAGCAAAACAGGAACACAACCCCACCCATTAGCAGAGAGGCTGCCTAAAATCATAATAAGGCCACAGACACCCCAAAACACACCACCAGACGTGAACCTGCCCACTAGAGAGACAAGATCCAGCCTCATCCAGCACAACACAGGCACTAGTCCCCTCCACCAGGAAGCCTACACAACCCGCTGAAACAACCTTAGCCACTGGAGACAGACATCAAAAACAACGGGAACTACGAAAGTGCAGCCTGCAAAAAGGAGACCCCAAACACAGTAAGATAAGCAAAATGAGAAGACAGAAAAACACACAGCAGATGAAGGAGCAAGATAAAAACCCACCAGACCTAACAAATGAAGAGGAAATAGGCAATCTACCTGAAAAAGAATTCAGAATAATGATAGTAAGGATGATCCGAAATCTTGGAAGTAGAATGGACAAAATGCAAGAAACAGTTAACAAGGACCTACAAGAACTAAAGATGAAACAAGCAACGATGAACAATGCAATAAATGAAATTAAAATCACTCTAGATAGGATCAATAGCAGAATAACTGAGGCAGAAGAACGGATAAGTGACCTGGAAGATAAAGTAGTGGAAATAACTACTGCAGAGCAGAATAAAGAAAAAAGAATGAAAAGAACTGAGGACAGTCTCAGAGACCTCTGGGACAACATGAAACGCACCAACATTCGAATTATAGGGGTTCCAGAAGAAGAAGAGAAAAAGAAAGGGACTGAGAAAACATTTGAAGAGATTATAGTTGAAAACTTCCCTAATATGGGAAAGGAAATAGTTAATCAAGTCCAGGAAGCACAGAGGGTCCCATACAGGATAAATACAAGGAGAAACACGCCAAGACACATATTAATCAAACTGTCAAAAATTAAATACAAAGAAAGCATATTAAAAGCAGCAAGGGAAAAACAACAAATAACACACAAGGGAATCCCCATAAGGTTAACAGCTGATCTCTCAGCAGAAACCCTACAAGCCAGAAGGGAGTGGCAGGACATACTGAAAGTGATGAAGGAGAATAGCCTGCAACCAAGACTACTCTACCCAGCAAGGATCTCATTCACATTTGATGGAGAAATTAAAACCTTTACAGACAAGCAAAAGCTGAGAGAGTTCAGCACCACCAAACCAGCTTTACAACAAATGCTAAAGGAACTTCTCTAGACACGAAACACAAGAGAAGGAAATGACCTATAGTAGCGAACCCAAAACAATATATAAAATGGAAATAGGAACATACATATCGATAATTACCTTAAATGTAAATGGACTAAATGCTCCCACCAAAAGACACAGATTGGCTGAATGGATACAAAAACAAGACCCTTATATATGCTGTCTACAAGAGACCCACTTCAGAACTAGAGACACATCCAGACTGAAAGTAAGGGGATGGAAAAAGATATTCCATGCAAATGGAAACCAAAAGAAAGCTGGAGTAGCAATTCTCATATCAGACAAAATAGACTTTAAAATAAGGACTATTAAAAGGGACAAAGAAGGACACTACATAATGATCAAGGGATCGATCCAAGAAGAAGATATAACAATTGTAAATATTTATGCACCCAACATAGGAGCACCTCAATACATAAGGCAAATACTAACAACCATAAAAGGGGAGATCAACAGTAACACATTCATAGTAGGGGACTTTAACACCCCACTTTCACCCATGGACAGATCATCCAAAATGAAAATAAATAAGGAAACACAAGCTTTAAATGATACATTAAACAAGATGGACTTAATTGATATTTATAGGACACTCCATCCAAAAACAACAGAATACACATTTTTCTCAAGTGCTCATGGAACATTCTCCAGGATAGATCATATCTTGGGTCACAAATCAAGCCTTGGTAAATTTAAGAAAACTGAAATTGTATCAAGTATCTTTTCCGACCACAACGCCATGAGACTAGATATCAATTACAGGAAAAAATCTTTAAAAAATACAAACACATGGAGGCTAAACAATACACTACTTAATAATGAAGTGATCACTGAAGAAATCAAAGAGGAAATAAAAAAATACCTAGAAACAAATGACAATGGAGACACAACGACCCAAAACCTATGGGATGCAGCAAAAGCAGTTCTAAGGGGGAAGTTTATAGCAATACAAGCCCACCTTAAGAAGCAGGAAACATCTCGAATAAACAACCTAACCTTGCACCTCAAGCAATTAGAGAAAGAAGAACAAAAAAACCCCAAAGCTAGCAGAAGGAAAGAAATCATAAAAATCAGATCAGAAATAAATGAAAAAGAAATGAAGGAAACAATAGCAAAGATCAATAAAACTAAAAGCTGGTTCTTTGAGAAGATAAACAAAATAGATAAACCACTAGCCAGACTCATCAAGAAAAAAAGGGAGAAGACTCAAATCAATAGAATTAGAAATGAAAAAGGAGAAGTAACAACTGACACTGCAGAAATAAAAAAAATCATGAGAGATTACTACAAGCAACTCTATGCCAATAAAATGGACAATCTGGAAGAAATGGACAAATTCTTAGAAATGCACAACCTGCCAAGACTGAATCAGGAAGAAATAGAAAATATGAACAGACCAATCACAAACACTGAAATTGAAACTGTGATTAAAAACCTTCCAACAAACAAAAGCCCAGGACCAGATGGCTTCACAGGTGAATTCTATCAAACGTTTAGAGAAGAGCTAACACCTATCCTTCTCAAACTCTTCCAAAATATAGCAGAGGGAGGAACACTCCCAAATTCCTTCTACGAAGCCACCATCACCTTGATACCAAAACCAGACAAGGATGTCACAAAGAAAGAAAACTACAGGCCAATATCACTGATGAACATAGATGCAAAAATCCTCAACAAAATACTAGCAAACAGAATCCAACAGCACATTAAAAGGATCATACACCATGATCAAGTGGGGTTTATTCCAGGAATGCAAGGATTCTTCAATATACGCAAATCTATCAATGTGATAAACCATATTAACAAATTGAAGGAGAAAAACCATATGATCATCTCAATAGATGCAGAGAAAGCTTTCGACAAAATTCAACACCCATTTATGATAAAAACCCTCCAGAAAGTAGGCATAGAGGGAACTTTCCTAAACATAATAAAAGCCATATATGACAAGCCCACAGCAAACATCATCCTCAATGGTGAAAAACTGAAAGCATTTCCACTAAGATCAGGAACAAGACAAGGTTGCCCACTCACACCACTCTTATTCAACATAGTTTTGGAAGTTTTAGCCACAGCAATCAGAGAAGAAAAGGAAATAAAAGGAATCCAAATCGGAAAAGAAGAAGTAAAGCTGTCACTGTTTGCAGATGACATGATACTATACATAGAGAATCCTAAAGATGCTACCAGAAAACTACTAGAGCTAATCAATGAATTTGGTAAAGTAGCAGGATACAAAATTAATGCACAGAAATCTCTGGCATTCCTATATACTAATGATGAAAAATCTGAAAGTGAAATCAAGAAAACACTCCCATTTACCATTGCAACAAAAAGAATAAAATATCTAGGAATAAACCTACCTAAGGATACGAAAGACCTGTATGCAGAAAATTATAAGACACTGATGAAAGAAATTAAAGATGATACAAATAGATGGAGAGATATACCATGTTCTTGGATGGGAAGAATCAACATTGTGAAAATGACTCTACTACCCAAAGCAATCTACAGATTCAATGCAATCCCTATCAAACTACCACTGGCATTTTTCACAGAACTAGAACAAAAAATTTCGCAATTTGTATGGAAACACAAAAGACCCCGAATAGCCAAAGCAATCTTGAGAACGAAAAAAGGAGCTGGAGGAATAAGGCTCCCTGACTTTAGACTATATTACAAAGCAACAGTAATCAAGACAGTATGGTACTGGCACAAAAACAGAAAGATAGATCAGTGGAACAGGATAGAAAGCCCAGAGATAAACCCACGCACATATGGACACCTTATCTTTGATAAAGGAGGCAGGAATGTACAGTGGAGAAAGGACAGCCTCTTCAATAAATGGTGCTGGGAAAACTGGACAGGTACATATAAAAGTATGAGATTAGATCACTCCCTAACACCATACACAAAAATAAGCTCAAAATGGATTAAAGACCTAAATGTAAGGCCAGAAACTATCAAACTCTTAGAAGAAAACATAGGAAGAACACTCTATGACATAAATCACAGCAAGATCCTTTCTGACCCACCTCCTAGAGTAATGGAAATAAAAACAAAAATAAACAAATGGGACCTAATGAAACTTCAAAGCTTTTGCACAGCAAAGGAAACCATAACCAAGACCAAAAGACAACCCTCAGAATGGGAGAAAACATTTGCAAATGAAGCAACTGACAAAGGATTAATCTCCAAAATTTACAAGCAGCTCATGCAGCTCAATAACAAAAAAACAAACAACCCCATCCAAAAATGGGCAGAAGACCTAAATAGACATTTCTCCAAAGAAGATATACAGAATGCCAACAAACACATGAAAGAATGCTCAACATCATTAATCATTAGAGAAATGCAAATCAAAACTACAATGAGATATCATCTCACACCAGTCAGAATGGCCATCATCAAAAAATCTAGAAACAATAAATGCTGGAGAGGGTGTGGAGAAAAGGGGACACTCTTGCACTGCTGGTGGGAATGTGAATTGGTTCAGCCACTGTGGAGAACAGTATGGAGGTTCCTTAAAAAACTACAAATAGAATTACCATATGACCCAGCAATCCCACTACTTGGCATATACCCTGAGAAAACCAAAATTCAAAAAGAGTCATGTACCAAAATGTTCATTGCAGCTCTATTTACAATAGCCAGGACATGGAAACAACCTAAGCGCCCATCATCGGATGAATGGATAAAGAAGATGTGGCACATATACACAATGGAATATTACTCAGCCTTAAAAAGAAATGAAATTGAGCTATTTGTAATGAGATGGATAGACCTAGAGTCTGTCATACAGAGTGAAGTAAGTCAGAAAGAAAAAGACAAATACCGTATGCTAACACATATATATGGAATTTAAGGGAAAAAAATGTCATGAAGAACCTAGGGGTAAGATAGGAATAAAGACGCAGACCTACTGGAGAACGGACTTGAGGGTATGGGGAGGGGGAGGGGTGAGTTTTGACAGGGCGAGAGAGAGTCATGGACATATACACACTAACAAACGTAGTAAGGTAGATAGCTGGGGGGAAGCAGCCGCAAGGCACAGGGATATTAGCTCGGTGCTTTGTGACAGCCTGGAGGGGTGGGATGGGGAGAGTGGGAGGGAGGGAGACGCAAGAGGGAAGACATATGGGAACATATGTATATGTATAGCTGATTCACTTTGTTATAAAGCAGAGACTGACACACCATTGTAAAGCAATTATACCCCAATAAAGATGTTTAAAAAAAAAAAAAAAAAAAATCTCATTTTGTCTAGAGTGAAGTCCTATGGAGAAAGACAAGCTTCCCAGTAAAGTATGTATGAATTGAAGAAAGAGTTTGGCTTGTACTTACACAATTGCACTGCATTGAAAATCGGGATTTACCGAGGACAGAAGTCACTGCACAAATCAATAATCCCCAGAGGTAAAAAGTGCTCAGCTCTGCATGGATATTCTGTTTTCACCTTAAGTTTCATAATTGTTTGCCATATTTGGTGACCCCTGTAGAGAACGAATAGGGAAAAATTGTATTTGGTGCAAAGAAGTCATAGAGTTTTCTGGCTGACTTAGCAACACTGAGATGAAAGTGTTTGTAGGAGTCTGTCTTGCAGGTAGAGATGAAAGACAGAATATTACAAATGATATGTTATCAGAACTAAATTCTAGGCTGGCTAGACTTCATGCTGCTTTTTTGAAAATGTCTTTTCTGTTCTTCTTAATGCCCCATTATCAATCTCAGCTTGCCAGGGAGCATTTCATTTTTCCTTCCTTTATTTTGTCCTTATTTTTAGTTGCAAGAAAAGACATTGTTTATCATATTAATTCTGACAGGAGTATACATTCATATACCACACTGCAGTTTATGTACATTTATATTCACACTGAATATACATGTATGTATGCATGGGGTAAGTACCCTGATACTATGTTGGTAGCAACATGTTATTTTTTTCTGTTAATAATTTCAGAAGAGATTCTAAGATCAATTAAATACTCTGATTTGGCTCGTTACAGACATGTACTAGAAAATGTGATTATGATTTCAATCAATTTGCTGAATACTTGCTTAAGATACATACTTGATTTCTCAAATCTCATCCCCTTATTAAATTAGACCATCAGCCATATCTAAAATATTTTTACTGAGCTAACGTTTAATGGTATAACCTATGTTCTTATAAGGTCACCAGAACAACAAGTTGTTTGCACAATATTTTCACACCTTTTACAAATTTTTAAGTCAAGATACTGTTCACTGTGTTACCCAATATCCTTTATCCTGGTATCTATATGATAAATCCATCTTTATACTTAGTTTCAATGTTTATTTACAGATCAATATTTTGCAGCACTTGCCTAGGTTATGAAATGTTAGTTTTTCATAGTCAATTTCAATAAACCTATGTGTGATTGTACAACACATGTGCAAATAGGTTGACAAAAGAAAGAAAGGAAAAAGAAAGGTGAGGGAAGGGGAAGAAAGAGGCTTTTAAGGACAAATTAGGAGAGTGTGGCTTGTTACTAAAATATCCTTCACTGTGCAAAACTTACGACAACGCTAGTTTATTTTCTACATAAGGAGCAAAGGTAGGGAAAAAAAAAACATAAAAAGGGGAATTTAGAGAGAGTTGTAAAGAAAGGCATTAAAAAAATGTTAGTTTGCCAGAAATAGAATCTGCAGACTAAACTGATGAGGATCCAAACACAGTATATTCAGCCCACTCTCCAAAGTGACACTTAACTGGCTTATTCAGCCCACTCTCCAAAGTGACACTTAACTGGCTTATTCAGCCCACTCCCCAAAGTGACACTTAACTGGCTTATTCAGCCCACTCCCCAAAGTGACACTTAACTGGCTTAAGAAAAAAAGGAAACAGTGGAAAGAAACCTCTCTAATCCCGACCAGGAAAAGGGGTCAGGAGAGCTCATTAACAGATTTGCAAGGGGCTTGAGTTGAATACGGATTCATTTTTGGAGACAAATTTTAGTGTCAACGAAGTAAGAAACAATTTTAGTTTTTTTTATGTTGTTCATTCTCTGATATTTTAAAATCAGTTATTTGTTAATTATTATATAAAGATGCATTTTGAAATTACACATGATGAGATTTTGTGCAAAGTTGGATAAGATCTTAATCACTGAATTATTTCCAGAAGTTGATTTTACCTAAATCATTAAAGTAACTACATTACTGTCACAGCTCAGAATTCTGTCACCACCATGGTCACTTGGTGACATTCCTAGTTGAATTTAAAAAATCAGGCCACGTTAAGTTTCTTACAAATATAATTTATTGGCACCTTTGGGGTTTCTTACTCAAAGCTCTAAATCAAGGATTAAAAATGGATGATGATATGACCATGTAATCCAAGACGACTTCGTTTTATTTCTTCAGTCACTTTGAATTTACAGTCATACTCAGAACCTAATTGAGGTCACCAGTGCTGGGGCTCAAAAGGAGCCTCCCAAAATGTGCCATCTTTGCACGTGGATTATTTTGAGCTAAAGGCAATCGAGACCCTGTCGGCTCAAGAGAAACATATACCCCTCCCCTAACTACATAGAAGAATTTAAATTGGCGGTCTTTCCCCAAATGAGAATTATTAGCACAGATAAATTTTATCTGCAGGACAAAGAGCTAATTACCCAACCTCTGCTCTTCTTTTTCTCTTGTGAACTGCACTGTCCCCCTACCCTTCGAAGCCCCAGGCCCCTTGTCACATCCCTTAGCCCAGGGTGGCATATACACCACATTTTACCTTTTTGTCTTTGAACCTCACGTATGTGGGCTTCCATACATACGCAATTAAGTTTGTCTTTCTCCTGTTATTCTGTCTTCTGTTGATATGATTATTAGACCAGCTGAGAAAACCTTTGAAGGTAGAGGAAAAGTCTCCTCAACACCATCTTACATAGGTGCCTGTTGGCCTCTGTTTTCTTGAGTTTTCTTAGGCTTACTTTTAATTATTATAAAGTGTAGGAACTGCCTCACGTACAAAACAAATAAAAGAAATGCTATGTCTGATGTTTTCAAGGAAGCAACTGTACTTAGATAAACATTCATAAGTGATGAAAAATTCAGAAATAATCAGTATTCCCATTCATATTAATGCAAATTAGCCCTACAGATTAATAAGCCCCACGGGTTCAGGATCCAAAAGAAATTGGTTACACCTAAAATAAATTACATTCTGAGAGCATAGGAATATCAGTAATAATTGCAATTATGACCCAAAGCAATAATATTGTCATTCTCTGGGTTCTTAACGTTTACTTCCACAGGATATGTTATAACCAGGATGAACTAGGAAAATGTGGGAAGTCCAGTGAAAAAGTCATACACTGGTTAAATTATTTTGCAGGACAATGGACTTTAAAATTTATTTCCAACTTTCTAGTTGCTTTCATGTACTAGAATCTCATAAACTCAACTACAAGAGTGTGGAAGACCTAACCCAATTAGCAAAAATACATATATTTGAAAGATTTTTAGATGAGTAGTCAAGTATATATAGTTAACTAAGAGCAGAATAACAATGAGCTGTCTTTTAGAAGGCCCAAAGGAAACCTATTTTTAATGACTAGAAGAGAAAGATTTGCAATTAACATATTATTTGCATGTAAATTGATGATTCCAACAGCTGTTTAACGGGTGTTAAAAAACAATTTGTTCTATTAAGCAGTTTAAACATTCTTCTTAAAAGTCTTGTTCACTGGGCTTCCCTGGTGGCGCAGTGGTTGAGAGTCTGCCTGACGATGCAGGGGGCACGGGTTCGTGCCCCGGTCCGGGAAGATCCCACATGCCGCGGAGCGGCTGGGTCCGTGAGCCGTGGCCGCTGGGCCTGTGCGTCCGGAGCCTGTGCTCCGCAACGGGAGAGGCCACAACAGTGAGAGGCCTGCGTACCGCAAAAAAAAAGTCTTGTTCACCTGTCTAATTTGCTGAACCCCTTCAGAGGAAGGCTGGTAGGGGCAGGGCTGGGGGGGGCGGATTCACATTGCTCATCCCACCCCCACTTCTCCACTGGTGAGATCCTTGCACAAAAGGTGCGAGGGGAGGCCACAGTTCAGCGCTACTGTCTGGGTTTCTTTCTGTGTTCTTTCATGAACTGCTGCAGCATTTTTTGGTTTGGGCAGGGATATATTTTGCAGCAGCAAAGATTTTCTAGACAGCATCCTATCTTTTCTAACCATGAATCCTCTAGTGAGCTCAGAGGAAAACGGTGGACAATTTAAGAGAAAGGACATTTTGTTTTTCTCAAGCATGACTGGGAAACAGTCAGCTATGATCTTCACCCAGGCCCTGGTCAGCCGTATCTCAAAACGGATAGGTGGGGGATTCAGAAGGGGTGGAGGGCTGTCCCTGCTCAAGGATTCCAATCATGAGAGCTTTTCATTTCACTCCTAAGGAAGCGTGAGAGTCCAAGAGAAGCTGTGGGCCCCCAGGACTTGCTCTACGAGCCCTCATCATCCCTCCTGTGCCCCTCCCTGCAGGAACCCGAGGCAAACCATCCCTCTGCCAGCAGCTGTCCCAGTGTTAGAAGAGGACACTGATTTAAACCCTGTAACCCTCACCCGACACCTAGGCCCTTCTGTCTACCTGTTCTCTGATCAAGACCCAGACTCTGCAAACTTCACTGTGCACAGCAAGCAGCCGGAGGGCCTTGTTAGAGCACATTCTGAATCAGGAGAACAGGGTGGGGCCTGGGACTCTGCCTTTATAACAAGCTCCCAGGTAAGGCTGCTGGTGGATGGTCCACACCTGAGTAGCAAAGGGGGGCTCGAACCGAATCACAGGTGTCTGGTTCTACCCCTGGGTACGGTAATAATAATAACAGTAGTAGTAGTAAAAATAACACTAGCAGCTAACACATATATTACATACATATCTATCACTTCTTTTTTTTTTTTTTTTTTTTTTTTTTTTTTTTGCAGTACGCGGGCCTCTCACTGTTGTGGCCTCTCCCGTTGTGGAGCACAGGCTCCGGACGCGCAGGCTCAGCGTCCATGGCTCACGGGCCCAGCTACTCCGTGACATGTGGAATCTTCCCGGACTGGGGCACGAACCCGTGTCCCCTGCATCGGCAGGCGGACTCTCAACCACTGCGCCACCAGGGAAGCCCCCATAACGATATCTTTGAGCTCTTTTGCAGAACTAAACTCCCGACAAATGGAAGACGTTAACTACTTGATGAAGCATTCTTCATTCCAGAGAGAAGGTCACAGTTTGAGAACCGGAGGAGCTCATCAGGAGGCCACCTGAGGCCAGATTAAAGGAGCACAGGCTCTGCACACACTCTAATCTGATCAGCAGCCCTGCCCTTGAACCATTGCTGTAAAACTCCTCACCAGGGCTTCCCTGGTGGCACAGTGGTTGGGAGTCTGCCTGCCGGTGCGGGGGACACGGGTTCGGGCCCTGGTCTGGGGGCATCCCACGTGCCGCGGAGCGGCTGGGCCCGTGAGCTACAAATACTGAGCTCTGCGCGTCTGGAGCCTGTGCTCCGCAGCAAGAGAGGCCGCGGCAGTGAGAGGCCCGCGCACCGCGATGAAGGGTGGCCCCCGCTTGCCACAACTAGAGAAAGCCCTCGCACAGAGACGAGGACCCAACACAGCCAAAAATAAATAAATGAATAAATAAATTTATAAAAAAAAAAAAAACTCCTCACCAAACCCTCCTGGGTTGGGACACACAGTTTTGAGGGTATTAGCCCGCTGTATCCCCCTTTGCCTGGCAAATCAATAAAGCTATTCTTTTCTACTTCACCCGAAACTCTGTCTCCAAGATTTGATTTGGCACTGGTGCACAAAGGCTGAGCTTTCAGCATCAATACTGCAAGCCGCGATGATCCTTACAAGACAGAGGTCTCCACTGCTTTCTCACATCTACTGCTGCCTTATAGCTGACTCACTTCTACCCCCTTCTCTTTTTGATCTCACCTTGTTTTCTCCACATCTCTTCAGCATCTCATCACCTGGGATGCTGACAGATGGATTATTCACTACAAATAAGCCCAAGGAAACACATCCACTTCCTGAGAATACTGCCAATGATCTTGGGCCAACAGAAAAAGTAATATTCGAGAGCTTATACACAGAATGAATAATCTGTTTATCCCCTGAAAGACAGCAAAATTTCAGACCAGTTCCTAAATCACCACAAATTCTAAATATATAAGTGTGCATTCCAAAAGCATACATAATGATATTTGTTTTCCAGTATGTGGTAAAAGGACAAATTCCACTTTTCAGACTGAATGTAATTACTGAATTATAGTATAAGTTTTTGTGTAAAATTTCAAATCCAAGCCTTAAAAAGCATTGACAGCAAACTTGTAAGGGTAGGTTTATAAATCTTTTATAACAGCACCATGCTCATTTATTGCTATTGTATATTGACAAAGTGCTTCTTTTATCTTTTTTTCTTCCTTCTTTCCTTCCTTTCTTTTATTCTTCTTGCTTGTGACAATATGTCTCGTTGTCAGTGATATATTTATATACACTCATTGGAACATATAAAATTGTGATGAAATACAAAATCTGGGCCATCACAACATGGGACAACCCCAGACTAATCGAATAAGTAAAGCAAGGAGCAGTGGTAGAAGCAGGTCTTCCATGGCTTGGCCCCTCTAACTGTCCTGTCACCACATGGTGGAACCTGAGTGAAATGGTGGAGATCGATATAGCTGTTTTCTTGCTGTTACTCATGCAACAAGCTTAAATTCATTGATGATTCTTTTTGGTGGAGTCCTGAAGGGGCAGTTACTTTGAAGAAACTGGAGGAACTGACTAGGACCGTTGCCATAGATACCTTGAGCCGTATTTTTCAAAAATAGCGTGAGCTCTAACCAGTAATCAGATCAAAAGATGACTTCACCACTGGGGGTATCAAGCCCAGAAATGCTCGATGCAACCAAGAACATCACTTAGCCGGACCCTCTGGGGCACATGCCAAAAACAGTTATGGAAGGATGTACAGTCTCTGCCACCTCTGTGCTCTGCTCCTAAGACAGGCAATGATAACCACACTCAATTCGATGACTTGTTTGCATCTTGTTTCATCAAATGGTGCTGAGAGTCCTGTCTGAGCAGACATGCTGTGGCCTCAGATAGACCAAGAATAATTGGAAGCTAATTTGCCATGGAAAGCTTAATGATATCTGAAATTACAGACGAGCAATCGGGAGATAATGGGAGGAATATTCAGCAGGCAGGTCACCCGGGACCATTATAGTTTGTTTCCCTCATGAGCTGCAACTAGCCCCCAGTCGCCCTCCCTATCAGGAAAAGTTCCTGTGCCCAAATTCTTCCAAAATGATTGATGCTATTTTTTTGAACTAAGTTCATTGTAATTGTACATGCATATGGAAAAGGGATTATGTAGTATTGGGCAACAAGAACACTCTGTTCTCTCTGCCTTTTGTTCACCTGGTCTGGTCTATAGCCTTTACAAATGTGTTCAAGTAGCTCTTCTGTCTGCTTTTAAAATTCATAGACTCATAGGCTTAGAGGGGCCTCAAAAATGGGTCTGGTACAGATATGAGCTTCTTGCTGCTTACATGTTTGGGGTTTTTTTGTTTGTCTTTATTGACACAGTGTGTTAATTTCTGCTGTACAGCAAAGTAATTCAGTTATACACATATATACATTCTTTTTTATATTCTTTTCCATTATGGCTTGTCACAGGATATTGAATATAGTTCCCTGTGCTATACAGTGGGACCTAGTTGTGTATCCATTCTCTATATAAACGCTCACGTCTGCTAACCCCAGCCTTCCTCTCCATCCCTCCGCCAAGCCCCTCTTCCTTGGCAACCACCACTCTGTTCTCTGGCTCTCTGTTTTTCTTATCCCAACTTAAAGGTGGCATGGAGGCAGGTGTTGAATTGCTCAAGGCTGCACTGTTGGCCAGAAGAATGGAGACCAGATCCTAGAGGCTTCCTCTTCCCTCCGTTCCTTGTGGATTTTCCATCATGACGACTCCACACTAAATCTATTCACTCTGAAACCCAGAACCCTCTTTTTCTTCTCCATTTGCTTAAGTACCATATTGGAGAAAAGAAAAATAGAGCTAATATTCGGTGCTGCATCTCACAGTTCCTCTTGTCAGCTTCTCTACAACACTGCTCTGCTCTGTGATTTTCTTACCTCGTGAAAAGGAAAACAAGGGCTGGAAACGGGGAAACTGGAAACAGGGGCTCCCCTTCATCGTGCCAACCCTGCCTTCTCCTTGGGCCTATTGGAAGAAGCCCAGATGTGAGTTCCTGAGAGATTTTACTCTGTATAAGTTCTATTTTTCCACTAAGCAGAAACTAAGATGCTCAGTATTATTGTTGATGTAGTAGAGAGCCTTTGCTCAATATGGCAGTATTGTCACGTGGTTAAGGGCTGAGGCTCTGAACTTGACTTTCCTGGCATCAAATCTGGGTTCTCCTACTTCCTCATAACTGTCAAGTTGTTTCATCTCTCCTGCCTAAGTTTCCTTGTCTGTAAAAGAGGGACAGTAATATTGCCTTGTGGGGTTATTGAGAGCATCGAATGAAAATGCTTGTAAAATCTTGTCCAAATGCATGGCACATATATGCTCAATAATCTTTTTTATTATGAAGTGGGTACACGGTGCATTTTGTGGGATGAGACAAATACATGTATACCATATGTAGGATTTGAAAACAGAAAACAAGGCACCTCAGTTACTAGCTACTAGGAAAACTTGTGTGTTGGGATTGGAAAGGCAAGGTGGCTGAGGGGAGTGTGAGTGCAAGAGTGAGACACAACCTCAAATGAGCTCAGCCACACACATTATGGGCCTGTTTTCAGACATCACCATTCAGCCAGGGCTTCAAGGTCCCCTGGAGGAGACCTGTGACCCACAAAATGGACACATGAAAGCCCCACCCGCAAAATGCACAGAGGTCTCCGAAGGGTCAGAACCAATCCAGTGGGACACAGTCCACCACAAGGGAAAGTCAAAGAGCTTCACGCAACACTCGGTTTTTCTCCATCCGGATTAAACCGAGAGTCTTGCAACCAGCAATGGCTTCCTGAAAAGGGCACATTTCATGTCCCCCCATCCATATCCATGAAATCATTCTTCCAAGTGTGGCACTGGCGGTGAGGGTGGAGGAGAGGGGTTTCTCCTGAACTTCCCTAATGGGAGACAGGAAGGATAAATTTTGCTTAACATTAAAGATGAAACAAATTTATCAAAGACATCAGGGCAAGTTACCATGTAATGACCCAATATTATGAGCCACGTTTAAGTTTCCTTACTACTTTCATTAAACTATTAAACAAAAATAAAAATCACCTTTAGCTACCCTGTCTAGGCAACTGACGGGTACAAGGACTCCCATAGAAGTTGCTTTAGCTTCTACCCCATCTACAAACAACAATTCACTTTATATAATTTTCCTCTTGTTATGGAGACCAAGATGATATCACCAAGCTATGCCTACTGGAATGTATGTGTTCAGAGCTTTCTAACATTAATGCTCGCTAACAGCCACAGCAGGAAAGAACAGAAGATAAATAGCTTATTTGCTCTGTTTATACTTCTATTTCTAAAGCTAATGTTTAAATCCACCAAACTATTTTTATCACAGGCCTTTGGAATCTGAAAACTTTTATTCTCTAGTGTTATGCCAGAGCCCCACAACCAAGGCGATAGATTCTTTCCAAGTGGTAATACTACTGCTGATGATAATAGCCTTTAATTTGACAAACAGTTGACTTTGCATCCAGAAATGGATAATAGAGCACCACACTAAAAGGCAAAATTGTTCTTTTTTTCCCCTGCAGTGGATATTAGGGATATTTCTTGAGTCATGTACAGCAATGCACAAATCACTGATTTTAGTATTCCCATAAGAGAGAGAGTCTCAATTATTGAAAATTCTGCTGAGAATTTGCCTAACTGGTGATTCAAAATTGAAACTATTTTCTCAAATTGTAGAGGCTGGGAGTTCTATTCAGGACAGATCCCCTTTATACCTTTTAGTATCTTTCATCTGCCTTCCGTTCTAGCCTCATTTGTTACATTTCTGCCCCTTGTATTTCCCACCGTGCCATCTTAGCTTTTGGGGGGTGAGGGTTCCTGGGCCACGGGTGGTCTGTATACCCACTCCCTCTTCCTGAATCACTTGCTTCCACCACAGACCCCTCTTTGGTGCTGAAGTTTTCCCTGAGCCTCTAGACCAGACCAGTATTTGGTCCTGGTTTTATACCTTCACACAACTTCATATGTCTACATTATACAATTATTTATCTGTGTAATTATTTTATTATTTATCTCCCCCACAAGTGTGAAAGCTTTAGGAGAAAATGGAGCTTGTCTGTTTAGTTTATCATTAGAGATGCTGCATCTAACATGGTACTTGACACACATAACAGAAGCTCAGTACATACCTGTTAAATGAGACTCACAGACCTAGAGAACAGCCTTGTGGTTGCCCAGGGGGAGAAGGGGTAGGGGAAAAAAGAAATGGGAGTTTGGTATTAACAGATGCAAACTACTTTATTTATATAGGATGGATAAACAACAAGATCATTCTGTATAGCACAGGGAACTATATTCAATATCCTGTGATAAACTATAATGGAAAAGAATATGAAAAAGAATGCATATATGTATACCTGAGTCACTTTGCTGTACAGCAGAAATTAACACAATATTGTAAATTAACTATACTTCAATAAAATAAATTTTTTTTAATTTTAAATTAAATATTGTAAATCAACTCTACTTCAATATATTTTTTTTAAAAATACCTGTTACATGAATAAATATTTTTCATTTTTTGGAAAAGTCATCAATAGTCTGGCATTTTCTCAGAGAGCAAGCCAACCATACCAGCTTTAGCAAAAAATGAACAGTCTACAAATGAATGTTTATTAAGTCCTGTGAAGTAATATATCGTATACACCCAACTTTACTCCCCTGTTAAATGTATCTTTGTTTGATGATGTATATTTGGTGGAGCCATGGGGTCAGGATTTTAAGTAGTCTATTTCAAACAGGGCACTAATAGAATTAGCTGTTCGGTAGGTTGTAAGCTTCTGTAGTAATGTCTACCATAAGATAGAATATAACACTGAAATGGGGAGAAAATAATCAGTTTAGCTAATTTTCTGGGCACTAAGACTCTGGGGAACTCTTAGTACAAAATCCAACAGAGCCCCTAGGAAAAGAGAAGGTATCCTGCCCTCAACAAACATCCATCCAGCCCCAGGGCTCCTGAAGCCTCTTCCACAAATAGTAAAGCTTAAGTCCATGATCCATCATTTTTGGTGGGTCTACCTCCTCATGCAGTAGAATTCATGAAAAACCTTCATTAAGCTCACCCCACACATACACATACCCCAAATTTTCCCATTTACTAAAATAGCTGTCAAACTCCTCTGTACTCTTTTCTCCTACCACAAAATGAGACTAACACCCATTAACCTGAAAGGAATATTTCTAAAGTACAATGAGTCAAGAGAGTGGGAAATTAATATACACGTTATTATAGAAATGTCTAAAATGATTAACAAGGGATTCATGTCAGCTTCACCAAACTTTACAGCTTTCCAACATCGTGGAAAAGTTAGCAGACATAAAATACTTTATGACAGTTCTCAGAAAATAAAAGAGAGGAATATAAGTTTCAAAGAAATAAGAAAGTGTCACCAAGAAAAATGTAGAGCCAAAGATTTAAAATAGAACTCCTGAAACTTAAAAACAAACCCTTTGTATGCCTTGGTAACAGTAATGATGATATTCAAGATGATTAATAATAGAGTCAGCCCTCAAAGCATGTGAGTACCAAGCAAGGCACTCATGGATAATGTCACCATTAGTGGAACCACAATTCTGAATACTTCCTTTTAAGAGGAAAGCCGAGCAGGAGAATCAATCCTGTGTCTCATCAAGACAACTGTCCTCTCTTCTTTTCACTCTTAGTTTTGTTTATTGTAAACGATGCAAAAATGAAGCAGCACACTGTTACATTTTGTTTTCCTTTTCCTTTGTTGAATTTTTGGTTACTCCATAATTTACTTCTTTCACATAGACGATTTTCAAAGTATGCTTTTTGAAATACACTGTTTTGTTTCCTTAGATGTCTGGATCAAATACTTTGACAACATTCTGATAAAATTGAGTCATGGGTTTGAGATGTCGACCTACAGTACAAATTGAGCCAGTAAACCATGGGCTGTCTGTTCATATTTACCTGATGGGGCCGAATCATCATCAATCACAGGGAATTATTTATTTTCTTGAAACAAGTTATACAAGCAAGCGTATCCCGTTTGAGCAAGACAAGATTCACTTTGAATGCGGCATCCCCAAACCTAGGATTTCGGTTGTGGGTCGGCTTCCTACTTTGTATTCGACTTAAAGATTCTCCCATCTGGTCATAATCAAGCTCCCCCTACACACTGGGAGGGACCTTGATTTCCAGGCTAAGAGCTGGCCTGTCTTCTTGGCCAAGTCTCTCTATTTATCCTCGGTGCGAGGTTCCTGATGAACTTATTCATCTGTCTGCAGTTCTTGGGAGGGGAGGAAAAGAGCCTTTAAAAGGTTAAAAGGAAATCTTTCAGCCTGAAGTGTAATGACACAGATGATAACTTAGACAAACAAGAAGACATGAAGAGCCAGAAGGGTACATACGTAGGTAAATAGTAAACATTCTAAAAGCATATTTTTTTCACATTTCTTCCCTTAACTTCTTTTTTTTTAATAGATCTTTATTGGAGTATAACTGTTTCACAATACTGTGTTAGTTTCTGTTGCACAACAAAGTGAATCAGCCATATGCATACACATGTCCCCATATCCCCTCCCTCTTGCGTCTCCCTCCCACCCTCCTATGCCACCCCTCTAGGTGGTCACAGAGCACTGAGCCGATCTCCCTGTGCTATGCGGCCGCTTCCCACTAGCTATCTATGTTGCATTTGGTGGTGTATATATGTCCATGCCACTCTCTCACTTCGTCCCAGCTTACCCTTCCCCCTCCCCGTGTCCTCAAGTCCATTTTCTACATCTACCTCTTTATTCCTGCCCTGCAACTAGGTTCATCAGTACCATTTTTTTTTTAAGATTCCATATATATGCGTTAGCATATGGTATTTGTTTTTCTCTTTCTGACTTACTTCACTCTGTATGACAGACTCCAGGTCCATCCACCTCACTACAAATAACTCAATTTCCTTTCTTTTTATAGATGAGTAATATTCCATTGTATATATGTGCCACATCTTCTTTATCCATTCATCTGTCGTGGACATTTAGGTTGGTTCCATGTCCTGGCTATTGTAAATAGGGCTGCAATGAACATTGTGGTACATCTCTCTCTCCTTTTTTTTTTTTTTTTTTAATATTTATTTATTTAGTTAGTTAGTTATGGCTGTGTTGGGTCTTTGTTGCTGTGCACAAGCTTTCTCTAGTTAAGGTGAGCGGGGGCTACTCTTTGTTGCGGTGAGTGGGCTTCTCATTGTGGTGGCTTCTCTTGTTGTGGAGCATGGGCTCTAGGCACAGGGGCTTCAGTAGTTGTGGCACTCAGGCTCAGTAGTTGTGGCTCTCGGGCTCTAGAGTACAGGCTCAGTAGTTGTGGCACATGGGGCTTAGTTGCTCCACAGCATGTGGAATCTTCCCGGACCAGGGCTCAGACCCATGTCCCCTGTGTTGGCAGGTGGATTGTTAACCACTGCACCACCAGGGACGCCCCATGTCTCTTTTTGAATTATGGTTTTCCCAGGGTATATGCCCAGTAGTGGGATTGCTGGGTCATATGGTAGTTCTATTTTTAGTTTTTTAAGAAACCTCCATACTGTTTTCCATAGTGGTTGTATCAATTTACATTCCCACCAACAGTGCAGGAAGGTTCCCTTTTCACCACACCCTTTCCAGCATTATTGTTTCTAGATTTTTTGATAATGGCCATTCTGACTGGCATGAGGTGATACCCCATTGTAGTTTTGATTTGCACTTCTCTAATAATTAGTGATGTTGAGCATCTTTTCATGTGCCTCTTGGCCATCTGTATGTCTTCCTTGGTGAAATGTCTATTAAACTTCTTAAACACAGATTGCATAGAGCAGTAATTATTAACACTGTGTCATCAGATTGATATCAGTAGATGAAATATATAACAATATAACAATAACAATATAATATACTATATAACAATAAGAATATAATATAACAATAGTAGGATAAAGAAGAGGAAAAGAATAGAGCTATATTGGAGCCAAGTTTCTGTGTTTTATGAAAACTAAGTTAGTATTAATCTATAAGATTGTGATAAATTAAGATGCATTTTATGATTCCTAGAGAAACCATTCAGGGAATAACTTTTTTAAAAAGTTTAGAAAATCCACAGATGAATTTAAATGGTACACCAAAAATAGTTTCTTAACAAAAAAGACGGCAGTAAAAGAAGAGAGGAATAAAGAAATAGGCAATTCAACAGTAATACATGACTTCAATAACCAAGATTCAATCATTGATAGCGCTACTTGATCAAAAATCAGCAAGGATATAGAAGACTTGAACAACACTACTAACCAACTCAAATTATACATCGATAAAGTTGTGAGGTGGTTTTTTTTTTTTTTTTTTTAACATCTTTATTGGGGTATAATTGCTTTACAATGGTGTGCTAGTTTCTGCTTTATAACAAAGTGAATCAGCTATACATATACATATGTTCCCATATGTCTTCCCTCTTGCGTCTCCCTCCCTCCCACTCTCCCCATCCCACCCTTCCAGGCTGTCACAAAGCACCGAGCTAATATCCCTGTGCCTTGCGGCTGCTTCCCCCCAGCTATCTACCTTACTACGTTTGTTAGTGTGTATATGTCCATGACTCTCTCTCGCCCTGTCAAAACTCACCCCTCCCCCTCCCCATACCCTCAAGTCCGTTCTCCAGTAGGTCTGCGTCTTTATTCCTATCTTCCCCCTAGGTTCTTCATGACATTTTTTTCCCCTTAAATTCCATATATATGTGTTAGCATACGGTATTTGTCTTTTTCTTTCTGACTTACTTCACTCTGTATGACAGACTCTAGGTCTATCCATCTCATTACAAATAGCTCAATTTCATTTCTTTTTAAGGCTGAGTAATATTCCATTGTGTATATGTGCCACATCTTCTTTATCCATTCATCCGATGATGGGCGCTTAGGTTGTTTCCATGTCCTGGCTATTGTAAATAGAGCTGCAATGAACATTTTGGTACATGACTCTTTTTGAATTTTGGTTTTCTCAGGGTATATGCCAAGTAGTGGGATTGCTGGGTCATATGGTAATTCTATTTGTAGTTTTTTAAGGAACCTCCATACTGTTCTCCACAGTGGCTGAACCAATTCACATTCCCACCAGCAGTGCAAGAGTGTCCCCTTTTCTCCACCCCCTCTCCAGCATTTATTGTTTCTAGATTTTTTGATGATGGCCATTCTGACTGGTGTGAGATGATATCTCATTGTAGTTTTGATTTGCATTTCTCTAATGATTAATGATGTTGAGCATTCTTTCATGTGTTTGTTGGCATTCTGTATATCTTCTTTGGAGAAATGTCTATTTAGGTCTTCTGCCCATTTTTGGATGGGGTTGTTTGTTTTTTTGTTATTGAGCTGCATGAGCTGCTTGTAAATTTTGGAGATTAATCCTTTGTCAGTTGCTTCATTTGCAAATGTTTTCTCCCATTCTGAGGGTTGTCTTTTGGTCTTGGTTATGGTTTCCTTTGCTGTGCAAAAGCTTTGAAGTTTCATTAGGTCCCATTTGTTTATTTTTGTTTTTATTTCCATTACTCTAGGAGGTGGGTCAGAAAGGATCTTGCTGTGATTTATGTCATAGAGTGTTCTTCCTATGTTTTCTTCTAAGAGTTTGATAGTTTCTGGCCTTACACTTAGGTCTTTAATCCATTTTGAGCTTATTTTTGTGTATGGTGTTAGGGAGTGATCTAATCTCATACTTTTACATGTACCTGTCCAGTTTTCCCAGCACCATTTATTGAAGAGGCTGTCCTTTCTCCACTGTACATTCCTGCCTCCTTTACCAAAGATAAGGTGTCCATATGTGCGTGGGTTTATCTCTGGGCTTTCTATCCTGTTCCACTGATCTATCTTTCTGTTTTTGTGCCAGTACCATACTGTCTTGATTACTGTTGCTTTGTAATATAGTCTGAAGTCAGGGAGCCTTATTCCTCCAGCTCCTTTTCTCGTTCTCAAGATTGCTTTGGCTATTCGGGGTCTTTTGTGTTTCCATACAAATTGTGAAATTTTTTGTTCTAGTTCTGTGAAAAATGCCAGTGGTAGTTTGATAGGGATTGCATTGAATCTGTAGATTGCTTTGGGTAGTAGAGTCATTTTCACAATATTGATTCTTCCCATCCAAGAACATGGTATATCTCTCCATCTATTTGTATCATCTTTAATTTCTTTCATCAGTGTCTTATAATTTTCTGCATACAGGTCTTTCGTATCCTTAGGTAGGTTTATTCCTAGATATTTTATTCTTTTTGTTGCAATGGTAAATGGGAGTGTTTTCTTGATTTCACTTTCAGATTTTTCATCATTAGTATATAGGAATGCCAGAGATTTCTGTGCATTAATTTTGTATCCTGCTACTTTACCAAATTCATTGATTAGCTCTAATAGTTTTCTGGTAGCATCTTTAGGATTCTCTATGTATAGTATCATGTCATCTGCAAACAGTGACAGCTTTACTTCTTCTTTTCCGATTTGGATTCCTTTTATTGCCTTTTCTTCTCTGATTGCTGTGGCTAAAACTTCCAAAACTATGTTGAATAAGAGTGGTGAGAGTGGGCAACCTTGTCTTGTTCCTGATCTTAGTGGAAATGCTTTCAGTTTTTCACCATTGAGGATGATGTTTGCTGTGGGCTTGTCATATATGGCCTTTATTACGTTGAGGAAAGTTCCCTCTATGCCTACTTTCTGGAGGGTTTTTATCATAAATGGGTGTTGAATTTTGTCGAAAGCTTTCTCTGCATCTATTGAGATGATCATATGGTTTTTCTCCTTCAATTTGTTAATATGGCTTATCACATTGATAGATTTGCGTATATTGAAGAATCCTTGCATTCCTGGAATAAACCCCACTTGATCATGGTGTATGATCCTTTTAATGTGCTGTTGGATTCTGTTTGCTAGTATTTTGTTGAGGATTTTTGCATCTATGTTCATCAGTGATATTGGCCTGTAGTTTTCTTTCTTTGTGACATCCTTGTCTGGTTTTGGTATCAAGGTGATGGTGGCTTCGTAGAAGGAATTTGGGAGTGTTCCTCCCTCTGCTATATTTTGGAAGAGTTTGAGAAGGATAGGTGTTAGCTCTTCTCTAAACGTTTGATAGAATTCACCTGTGAAGCCATCTGGTCCTGGGCTTTTGTTTGTTGGAAGGTTTTTAATCACAGTTTCAATTTCAGTGTTTGTGATTGGTCTGTTCATATTTTCTATTTCTTCCTGATTCAGTCTTGGCAGGTTGTGCATTTCTAAGAATTTGTCCATTTCTTCCAGATTGTCCATTTTATTGGCATAGAGTTGCTTGTAGTAATCTCTCATGATTTTTTTTATTTCTGCAGTGTCAGTTGTTACTTCTCCTTTTTCATTTCTAATTCTATTGATTTGAGTCTTCTCCCTTTTTTTCTTGATGAGTCTGGCTAGTGGTTTATCTATTTTGTTTATCTTCTCAAAGAACCAGCTTTTAGTTTTATTGATCTTTGCTATTGTTTCCTTCATTTCTTTTTCATTTATTTCTGATCTGATTTTTATGATTTCTTTCCTTCTGCTAGCTTTGGGGTTTTTTTGTTCTTCTTTCTCTAATTGCTTGAGGTGCAAGGTTAGATTGTTTATTCGAGATGTTTCCTGCTTCTTAAGGTGGGCTTGTATTGCTATAAACTTCCCCCTTAGAACTGCTTTTGCTGCATCCCATAGGTTTTGGGTCGTTGTGTCTCCATTGTCATTTGTTTCTAGGTATTTTTTTATTTCCTCTTTGATTTCTTCAGTGATCACTTCATTATTAAGTAGTGTATTGTTTAGCCTCCATGTGTTTGTATTTTTTAAAGATCTTTTCCTGTAATTGATATCTAGTCTCATGGCGTTGTGGTCGGAAAAGATACTTGATACAATTTCAGTTTTCTTAAATTTACCAAGGCTTGATTTGTGACCCAAGATATGATCTATCCTGGAGAATGTTCCATGAGCACTTGAGAAAAATGTGTATTCTGTTGTTTTTGGATGGAGTGTCCTATAAATATCAATTAAGTCCATCTTGTTTAATGTATCATTTAAAGCTTGTGTTTCCTTATTTATTTTCATTTTGGATGATCTGTCCATGGGTGAAAGTGGGGTGTTAAAGTCCCCTACTATGAATGTGTTACTGTTGATCTCCCCTTTTATGGTTGTTAGTATTTGCCTTATGTATTGAGGTGCTCCTATGTTGGGTGCATAAATATTTACAATTGTTATATCTTCTTCTTGGATCGATCCCTTGATCATTATGTAGTGTCCTTCTTTGTCCCTTTTAATAGTCCTTATTTTAAAGTCTATTTTGTCTGATATGAGAATTGCTACTCCAGCTTTCTTTTGGTTTCCATTTGCATGGAATATCTTTTTCCATCCCCTTACTTTCAGTCTGGATGTGTCTCTAGTTCTGAAGTGGGTCTCTTGTAGACAGCATATATAAGGGTCTTGTTTTTGTATCCATTCAGCCAATCTGTGTCTTTTGGTAGGAGCATTTAGTCCATTTACATTTAAGGTAATTATCGATATGTATGTTCCTATTTCCATTTTATATATTGTTTTGGGTTCGCTACTATAGGTCATTTCCTTCTCTTGTGTTTCGTGTCTAGAGAAGTTCCTTTAGCATTTGTTGTAAAGCTGGTTTGGTGGTGCTGAACTCTCTCAGCTTTTGCTTGTCTGTAAAGGTTTTAATTTCTCCATCAAATCTGAATGAGATCCTTGCTGGGTAGAGTAGTCTTGGTTGCAGGCTATTCTCCTTCATCACTTTCAGTATGTCCTGCCACTCCCTTCTGGCTTGTAGGGTTTCTGCTGAGAGATCAGCTGTTAACCTTATGGGGATTCCCTTGTGTGTTATTTGTTGTTTTTCCCTTGCTGCTTTTAATATGCTTTCTTTGTATTTAATTTTTGACAGTTTGATTAATATGTGTCTTGGCGTGTTTCTCCTTGTATTTATCCTGTATGGGACCCTCTGTGCTTCCTGGACTTGATTAACTATTTCCTTTCCCATATTAGGGAAGTTTTCAACTATAATCTCTTCAATATATTTTCTCAGTCCCTTTCTTTCTTTCTTCTTCTTCTGGAACCCCTGTAATTCGAATGTTGGTGCGTTTCATGTTGTCCCAGAGGTCTCTGAGACTGTCCTCAGCTCTTTTCATTCTTTTTTCTTTATTCTGCTCTGCAGTAGTTATTTCCACTACTTTATCTTCCAGGTCACTTATCCGTTCTTCTGCCTCAGTTATTCTGCTATTGATCCTATCTAGAGTGATTTTAATTTCATTTATTGCATTGTTCATCGTTGCTTGTTTCATCTTTAGTTCTTGTAGGTCCTTGTTAACTGTTTCTTGCATTTTGTCCATTCTACTTCCAAGATTTCGGATCATCCTTACTATCATTATTCTGAATTCTTTTTCAGGTAGATTGCCTATTTCCTCTTCATTTGTTAGGTCTGGTGGGTTTTTATCTTGCTCCTTCATCTGCTGTGTGTTTTTCTGTCTTCTCATTTTGCTTATCTTACTGTGTTTGGGGTCTCCTTTTTGCAGGCTGCACTTTCGTAGTTCCCGTTGTTTTTGATGTCTGTCTCCAGTGGCTAAGGTTGTTTCAGCGGGTTGTGTAGGCTTCCTGGTGGAGGGGACTAGTGCCTGTGTTGTGCTGGATGAGGCTGGATCTTGTCTCTCTAGTGGGCAGGTTCACGTCTGGTGGTGTGTTTTGGGGTGTCTGTGGCCTTATTATGATTTTAGGCAGCCTCTCTGCTAATGGGTGGGGTTGTGTTCCTGTTTTGCTAGTTGTTTGGCATAGGTTGTCCAGCACTGTGGCTTGCTGGTCGTTGAGTGAAGCTGGGTGCTGGTGTTAAGATGGAGGTCTCTGGGATATTTCCACCGTTTAATATTATGTGGAGCTGGGAGGTCTCTTGTTGACCAGTGTCCTGAAGTTGGCTCTCCTACCTCAGAGGCAGAGCCCTGACTCCTGGCTGGAGCACCAAGAGCCTTTCATCCACACAGCTCAGAATAAAAGGGAGAAAAAGTAGGGAGAATTAGTAGAAGTATGAGTAAAGAAAGAAGGAAAGGAGGAAAGGAAGGAAGGAAGAAAGAAGCAAAGAAGGAAAGAAAGGAGGGAGGGAGGGAGGAAGGAAGGAAGGAGGGAAAGAAGGAAAAAAGACAGAAAGAAAGATGATACAGTAAAAATAAAATAAAGTATAATATAGTTATTGAATTAAAAAATTTTTAGAAAAAAAAAAAAAAAAAGGGACGGATAGAACCTTAGGACAAATGTTGGAAGCAAAGCTATGCAGAGAAAATCTTACACAGAAGCATACACATACACCTTCACAAAAAGAGGTAAAGGGGGAAAAATCATAAATCCTGCTCCCTGAGACCACCTCCTCAATTTGGGGTGATTCGTTGTCTAAAGGAGGGAAGGAAGGAAGGAAAGAAAGAAAGAACGAAGGTAAAGTATAATAAAGTTATCACAATTAAACTTAATTATTAAGAAAAAGAATTTTTTAAAAAAAAGTCATGGACGGATAGAGCCCTAGGACAAATGGTGGAAGCAAGAGTATACAGACAGGATCTCACACAGAAGCATACACGTACACATTCACAAAAAGAGGAAAAGGGAAAAAAATCATAGATCTCGCTCCTAAATTCCACCTCTTCAATTTGGGATCATTCCTTGTCTATTCAGGTATTCCACAGATGCAGGGTATATCAAGTTGATTGTGGAGCTTTAATCCGCTGCTTCTGTGGCTGCTGGGAGAGATTTCCCTTTCTCTTCTTTGTTCTCACGGCTCACAGGAGCTCAGCTTTGGATTTGGCCCTGCCTCTGCGTGTAGGTCGCTGGAGGGCGTCTGTTTTTTCGCTCAGACAGGACGGGGTTAAAGGAGCCGCTGATTCGGGGCCTCCGGCTCACTCAGGCCGGGGGTTGGGGGATGGGGGTAGGAGGGGCACTACGTGCGGGGCGGGCCTGCGGCTGCAGAGGCAGCGTGACGTTGCGGCAGAGGCCGGCGTGATGTTGCACCAGCCTGAGACCCAACGTGCGTACTCCCGGGGAAGTTGTCCCTGGATCCCGGGAACCTGGCAGTGGCGGGCTGCACAGGCTCCGCGGAAGAGGGGTGTGGAGAGTGACCTGTGCTCGCACACAGGCCCCCTGGTGGCGGCAGCAGCAGCCTTAGCGTCTCCCGCCCGTCTCTGGGGTCCGCAGTTTTAGCCGCGGCTCGCGCCCGTCTCTGGGGTTTGCACTTTCAGCCGCGGCTCGCGCCCGTCTCGGGGGCTCGCGCCCTCAGCCGCGGCTCGCGCCCGTCTCTGGGGTTCGCGCTTTTAGCCGCGGCTCGCGCCCGTCTCTGGAGTTCCTTTAAGCAGCGCTCTTAAACCCCTCTCCTCGCGCACCAGGAAACAAAGAGGGAAGAAAAAGTCTCTTGCCTCTTCGGCCGGTGCAGGCTTTTCCCCGAACTCCCTCCCGGCTAGTCGTGGTGCACTAACCCCTTCAGGCTATGTTCAAGCCGCCAACCCCAGTCCTCTCCCTGAGCTCCGTCCAAAACCAAAACCCGAGCCTCAGCTCGCAGCCCCGCCCGCCCCGGCGGGTGAGCAGACAAGCCTCTCGGGTTGGTGAGTGCTGGTCGGCACCGATCGTCTGTGCAGGAATCTCCCCGCTTTGCCCTCCGCACCCGTCGCTGTGCACTACTCCGCGGTCCCGAAACTCCCCCCTCCGCCTCCCGCAGTCTCCGCCCGCGGAGGGGCTTCCTAGTGTGTGGAAACTTTTCCTCCTTCACAGCTCCCTCCCACTGGTGCAGGTGCCGTCCTTATTCTTTTGTCTCTGTTTTTTCTTTTGCCCTACCCAGTTACGTGGGGAGTTTCTTGCCTTTTGGGAGGTCTGAGGTCTTCTGCCAGCCTTCAGTAGGAGTTCTGTAGGAGTTGTTCCACGTGTGGATGTATTTCTGGTGTATCCGTGGGGAGGAAGGCGATCTCCGCGTCTTACTCTTCCGCCATCTTCAAGGTCCCCCCCCCAAGAGGTGAGGTGGTTTTTTTTAGTGACTAATAAATAATATGAAAAAGAGGGCTTCCCTGGTGGCGCAGTGGTTGAGAGTCCGCCTGCCGATGCAGGGGACACGGGTTCGTGCCCCGGTCCGGGAAGATCCCACATGCCGTGGAGCACCTGGGCCCGTGAGCCATGGCCGCTGAGCCTGCGCGTCTGGAGCCTGTGCTCCGCAACGGGAGAGGCCACAACAGTGAGAGGCCCGCGAACCGCCCCCCCCAATAATAATAATAATATGAAAAAGAAAAATAAATGGCTCCATTGGGAGGCAAATGCCTGATCTCCTTAAAAAGAGAAAACGCAAATTAAAAGTGTATATGAGACACGATTAAGGTTTGTAACACACCCGATAGATAATTATATGGACACTAGGCATCCTTATTTATGGTTGGGAGCCATATTAACTTGGTACATCCTCTATGGGGAGCGATTTGGCTTTATCTATCAAAAATTTTGAATTACATGTTCCTTGATTCAGTAATTACATTCCTACTCCCACTGATGCCAAATCATGAATTTACATTCTATTTGCTTCAAGCAAAAGATTGCAAACAATCCAAAAGTCCGTCATCCGCAGTAGACTAAGATAAATTATGATCTAACCAATGAGTGGAATCTAATGAAGTTGTAAAACTATACAGCTCAATTTGTGGTATCTGGAAAAGATCTGCAATCTCTAGTGCTAAAAAGTGAAATCAGGAAATTGTGCAAAGAGTAACCTGCATTTGTGAAGTATGGGTAAATACAGGAATGCATAGTAAAAGCATTAATAATATGTTCTATACATGCCTTCAGGCAATGGAATTGAGTTCTTTAAAAAATGGAGAAGTGATGAAACCGTATTTTCACCATCTACTCTTTTGTACTTTTGAAATTTTGTATCGTGCAAAAAATCAAAAACAATAACAGCATAGCAATTATCTTTAAAAGGGGGCTTTGAATAAGCTTAAAAGGGATATCAAGAGAGAGTACCGGACCCATGCTAAATAGAACAGAATCTTTCCATTCTGATTCTTAATCTAAAACATTGAGCCATTCATTAATATACTGGCTTACAAGTTCTTGCTTGTCACTAGAGCAACAACTACAAATTTTGACTTTAAAATACTTTTATTTGGGGGAAATTTCTATTTAATTACCAGAAAACTTATTTACTTTGAATTTGATTTTTTGCATGGTAGAAACTATTTTTTAAAAATCATACATTCCCTTTTAAGGTAATTTTAAATTTTTATTTATTTATTTTAATTGAGGGTTTATTTTCCTATAATCCGTGGTTGTAAAAAGCAATCATTTCAGAATATTATTTGAGACTGCTGGAAGTTTTGAGGGTAATTATGCTAAAAACTAAAAAATGAGTCTTTGACCCAAACTTTGAGAGCAGAAATCATTTATTCCTGCTCTCATAGAATTAATGATAATTCAGCATCTTTGAAACAAGGATTTCCCCCTGGATAATCTCACATAGACATATGTTCCTTACCAAACCTCATTACACTAAATATTTTTAGGGTTTTTTTTTTTTTTTGGTAGCCCTTTCTTTCTTGCCCAAGATTTTTACATTGGTGTTAATGCTATGCCTTCTATTAACTTTATTACATCTCCTCAGAACTTAAAAATTTCTGAATAGGTTAACAGAACTTTCAAAGTTGCAGTACCAGTGAGCTGAGGGCTGTCAGAGAAAATAAAATGTCAGAAACCCACACAGAGTAGACAGGAAGAAGAGCTGATCTCACCAACTCCCCAAGGCCGTTTCTATCAAAGAAGCTCCCCATTGACCCCTAAAGATCTAAGACTAACACTTGACTTCAGACCCCAAAAGTTTTTCTCTTTTAAATATAGCCATTGACTTATATTTTTTCCTGTGCCATTTAGCAAACATTAGTTAAGGAACTATATGTCAGAGACAGTCTGCTCAGCATTAAGAATGGGAAAACAATAAGTCTCCGTCCCAACCTGCCAGGAGCTCAGGGTCCACTTGGGGAGACAACCACACACAAGCATAATTGTAATAAAGTGTATAAGGTAGAGAGCACTGCAAAGAAAGGAAGTGATTCTGAGACACGCTGGGACCTGGGACCTGGGCCCCTTGGCTGCAGTGCTGGCACCTGGACAAACGTCTCCTCCAGCAACAAAATACAAAGAAACCATAAGGGACTAAAAATAGCTGCGTGCGTGCACAGCTGGGGCAAATTATGGACAACAAGATACAAAAAGACCAAAAACCCAGCTGCCACTTCTGAAGAGCCAGGAGCAAAAGCAGGGCACTGCGCATGCCCTCTGCACTCAGCACCACCAAGGGGATGGGCAGAACACCTCAGCCACCCCTCCGGCCCCTATCCTCCGACCCCTGGACCTGCCCCTATCCTCACCCCATATAAGCAACCAGCTCGCCCCCCTTCAGGGAGTGAGTGAGCAAGGAACCTTTTGCTTGTTCTCCCTCCCCTCTGCTGCAGCAGGGGACCCAATAAAGCCTTGCCTGAATTTCTTGTCTCTCCTCTGATCAATTTCTACTGATTAAGGAGGCCACAGACCCTGGTCAGTATCAATTCATTCTGCAATAGGAGTGGTGATGTGTGGATAGATTTTAAAAGATGAGTAGAAGTTTGTTAGGTGCTCAGTGCAGAAAATTGCTCCTGGCAGCAAGCAGGGGGTTGTGAAACAGGACGGTGCAGGACAGTGTGTTAAGGGAAATACCAAGTAGTGAGAAATTTAAAGAAAAATAACCCTGAGGGGTGGAGGTTAACCCCCCACCAGGCCTACCATCCTAGTTTCTCCTCACTTACCAAGGAATTTGTATTATAAACCCAGGAGAATTTCATAAGTCTTGGGGAAATTCAAGTGTTTTGTTTATAGGTAGCTTGTAGACTATAAATTTACCTACAAACATTCCTTACAGAATTGTTTGCAGTGGCAAAAGTATGGAAGCAACCTAGATGCTCACTGTTTTGAGTCTGATAAAATAAATTATGATAGCTCCATGAAATGTAACAGTACGAAATTATTTTTTAAACTAAGGTAGTGCTGCATGTATCAAAATGGATCTCGCTCCAGGATATAAAATTATTCAGCAAAATAACAAAAACTAGGGGCAGACCATGTGCATACTGCCTTTTGTGAGGGATTTTTAAATGTGATGCATACATTACTAGGATATGCTCTATTAAACATGTAACGGTTATCATTTCTTAAAAACCAGAACAGCTCAGGAAGTCATTCTCTTCCCTCATTCCCTCTTTCATCTGTGAAAATAAACAAGCTAATACTAATCAGGACAGTCAGAGGATGAGAGATGCAGCAGTGAACAAGAATTCCTAAGCAGTTGTAGATTTTCCCGGAGAATTAAACATGTCAACACAAACACTGTGTATAATTCTTCAGCTAGAGTTTTTCGCTGGCACGCTGTTCTTTTGATCAACAAATAACATCTTATTTTCCTTTCTTCTTTCTTTCCTTTATCTTGATATGGGGCCCAGAGGCAGAGGCTTGGGGACTGTCAAGCTGGGAGACTGTGTGTCCCCTGGAACACAAGGACTCTGCCTGCCAAGCATCAGAGTCTGACATCAGGGCAGCAAGCCATTCTATTCATCAACAACCTGGGGCTAAAGGGGAACAAAACAAAAAGTGTGGATGTTTTATAGATGCTGTAAGATGCTGCTGCAACCGTGGATACGGTTGTGTTACAGTCAGTTCTGTCCGGACAGTGAAATTCTGAATTTTGTGCTAGCAAAACATACTAACATTTGCTATCTCTCATGTACCTAAAAGGTTGAATCCACTGTTTTTGTTTTTGGCTGTGCTGAGTGACTTGTGGGATCTTAGTTCCCTGACCAGGGATCAAACCCCGGGCCCAGGGCAGCGAACGCACCGAGTCCTAACCACTGGACCGCCAGGGCATTCCCAGACTCCACTGTTTAAAATCATCCTCCTATAGCCCTCAACACTATCCCTTTTAGACATCTGACCTATCCTAAATTATTAATGAATGTATCTACACATATCCACGGAAATAAGCTGAATTCAAGGGAGGAAAAGATGTGTCATGGGTGCAAGAGCAGGACCTGACCACATACACTCAGGAGTAATTTGCAAGTATAATGTACCAAGTTCAATGTCCAGAGCTCGTCACTCTCCCCTGAAAAAAATCAAGAAAAGAAATATACTGTAGCCGTCGAGTCCCACCAGCCCCTGCGCAAAGTTCAGAGCTGACCGGGTTTTTCCCGCTGGAGCGTGGCCTCAGCCAGAGGAGGCAGAGTGGAAGGAAAGGAGGAAGAGGGAAATTGGGGATGTCGGTCATCTCGAGGTGCTGGTGTTCTGGGAAACTGTCCATGGAGTTGAGATATTTATTGCAGTAATTTCTGGCCTTACATACTTAGCCATGTGGATGAAAGGCTCTTGGTGCTGCAGCCAGCAGTCAGTGCTGTGCCTCTGAGGAGGGAGAGCCGAGTTCAGGACACTGGTCCACAAGAGACCTCCCAGCTCCATGTAATATCAAATGGCGAAAATCTCCCAGAGATCTCCATCTCAACACCAGCACCCGGCTTCACTCAACGACCAGCAAGCTACAGTGCTGGACATCCTATGCCAAGCAACTAGCAAGACAGGAACACAACCCCACCCATTAGCAGAGAGGCTGCCTAAAATCATAATAAGTCCACAGACACCCGAACACACCACCAGACGTAGACCTGCCCACCAGAAAGACAAGATCCAGCCTCATCCACCACAACACAGGCACTAGTCCCCTCCACTGGGAAGCCTACACAACCCACTGAACCAACTTTAGCCACTGGGGACAGACACCAAAAACAATGGGAACTACGAACCTGCAGCCTGCAAAAAGGAGACCCCAAACACAGTAAGATAAGCAAAATGAGAAGACAGAAAAACACACAGCAGATGAAGGAGCAAGGCAAAAACCCAGCAGACCTAACAAATGAAGAGGAAATAGGCAGTCTACCTGAAAAAGAATTCAGAGTAATGATAGTAAAGATGATCGAAAATCTTGGAAATAGAATAGAGAAAATACAAGAAACACTTAACAAGGACCTACAAGAACTAAAGATGAAACAAGCAACGATGAACAACACACAATAAATGAAATTAAAAATACTCTAGAAGGGATCAATAGCAGAATAACTGAGGCAGAAGAACGGATACATGACCTGGAAGATAAAATAGTGGAAATGACTACTGCAGAGCAGAATAAAGAAAAAAGAATGAAAAGAACTAAGGACAGTCTCGGAGACCTCGGGGACAACATTAAACGCACCAACATTCGAATTATAGGGGTTCCAGAAGAAGAAGAGAAGGCAGTGAGGAGTTTTATAGTAATGGTTCAAGGAGGGTGTGATCAGCTAGTGGACACTCTTCTGATTGGTTGGCGGGGAGGTCATCGGGAGTCAGCATCATCAGCCATCCGGTTCCAACTGGTCTGGGGTCTACATGCCTGTGGGCAGCACACCTTTAACTTCTTCTACCTAGTGGGGGTTTCAGTGTCTGCAAAACAGCTCAAAGATATTGTGACGTGTATCCCTTGAGGGGGAACCAGGGCCCTGCCCCAAGGCTGCACTATCGTGTCTTGGCTTCTCCTCCCTTATCTCTGCATCCCCTCCTTCCCTGAGTAGCAACTGTTTGAACCTGCCCTTTGGAACTCAGGGGAGGTCATGGAGGCTGAATTAAGCCTATTTCCTATAATCAAAGAAATGGGGGATGCAGAAAGGCTTCCATGCCCAGCAGCCCCACAGGGTCCTGCTTGGTATCAATATGAGTTTTTGCCCCAGTGGATTCCAGCACCTAGAGGCAGCCCATACATCCCTCACCTGCCTATTTGTGCCTCTCTCCTCCTACTAGATTTCTCATTATGGACCTCATTTCACTCTCTGAACCAATTTCTGTTCACTACCTTCATTTGAAGATCCAGCTGACCGCCTCTCCAAGCTCCAGGTCATGGCTCTTCTGAGGTTGGGTGTGATCAAACCTAGAAATATTAGGGCCTTTCTTTGCCAGTCCCTGGGCTGCCCACACTTGACTTTGCCCATGTGGACAAACTTTTTGTACTTGTTCAGCATTGTAGCTCATGTTACAAGAAAGACCTTTATACTCTGAGTTTCTCCTTTGCTCTTTAAGCTGATCATCTCATAGCTCACCGCAAATTGCTCACAAAGGTAAGCTTCAAACACACAAAAAGGGTTCTAGATGATTGCCTCTGGTTGGTCTCCCCAGGAAGCAATCTCTCAGACAACGATCAGCATGTAGGGTGTTTATTATGGGATGCTTTGGGGATCAAGACCTGTGGAGGGGAAAGGAAGCAAGCACGACTGGACAGAGGGAGAAGTCGGGCTGTGATGAAGCCCCAACGAAGGGCTCAGCCAACCACAGGCGGAATTCTGCAGAACGGTTCTAGCAGGGACGGAGCCCTTACGTTCCGGCATCGGTCAGTCATTGAATGAGAGCTGCCCATCCCCAAAGAGGGCCGACAGCAGAGGGGCATCTTTCGGCAGCATTGTCAGCAGCTGGGGGGAAAAGTCCTTTATTATTTAAGGGCAGCATAGAGTCCAACTCAGGGCCACTCAGGACCGTCCCCTTCTCTTCCACTCTCCCTGTTTCATCGGTCCCCAAACTCTGTCCCTTTTTTTCTTGTGGCCACAGACTTCGACATCTGCCTCTACCCCCTGGTGACCAGCAACCATCCCTCTACACTACAGCCACTCATCTAGGGTAGGTGTGGTGGTGAACATAACCAAAGACACAACACTTACGGCATTTGCATCAATACAATAAAATAATAACTGCGTCTCTTTCCTAGAGATTAAGTTGGATAATGAACAGGGCACACACAACACGATGTTTGGTACCTAGTCAACGTGAGGTGTATTTTATTTTACTTTATTTATTTTTTATTTTATTTTTTGGCCACATCATGCGGCATGCAGGATCTTAGATCCCCAGCCAGGGATTGAACCTGTGCCCTCAGCAGTGGAAGCACAGATCCCTAACCACTGGACCGCCAGGGAATTCCCTGAGATGTATTTTAGTCATTATGTGCACCTTCGAGTGTTCCCCATTTGAGAAGAGAAAATTAGACTCCATTTTAATCATCTGTACACTGGCGCAAAATAGAAGGAAAGAAAAGGGAAGATATTTTAAACCTGGAAGCATCTGGAGTTCATAAATGATCAAAGCAATACGACACATCCCAGTTTTACTTATAACAAATGATCTGGCCTAAAAAGGCCTGGAAAGACCCCTTTTCCTACCTCCCCACAGTTCTACAGAAATCATGGGAGGCTGAACTATTTCTCCGATTTCACTGGATGTGGAGCTATTTACTGATGACAAATTAGGAAGCCCAGCCGGTCACTCGCCACCGTCCCATTGGATCACAGACGTGCCGCCCGGAAGCAGTGACGCTGACCTGCCCGCTTAGTCTGCAGCCCCTGCAGCGTCCTCTCCTCAGTCTCCACTGCTGGATCCTTCGTAGCCTCCAGCCTGACCCCAGGGCACCTTTGTCGCAGGTTGAAAAAATAACTGCTAAGCTGGAGTCCTCAGCCATGTAAACTCTAGATTATTATGACCAGAATTCAATAGGGCTTTCCTGTCTGCCTGCCTGTGTGGCCTGCGGTGACCTGATGAGAAAGCAGAGCTGGGGCTTCCCTTTCTCCCAGCAGCCGTGGTGTGTCCCCCAGGGGAACCGTGTCAGAACAGAGGTTTCCAAGCCAAAAATACATGACCAGCTTTCCAAAATAGCAGCCACAAAGCAGTCCACGCCCGGCCTGCTCGGTCCATCTGACTCACCTGGGACAAACACACACTCCTGTAATCCTCCCCTGCCCTTTGTTCACACACAGAAATCCAGTGCTCTGAATACAGTTTCTGAGCTCTGAAATACACTGCTTACATAATCATGTTAAAGGGACACCTTGAGAGGTTATCTCCCAGACACTAGCAAGTAGTTTCCAAAATCATGCACCCCAAATACTCTAGACAGAGTACCAGTCTGCGTTCACGCCCCTACATTTGTAACCAGTCTCCTCTCAACCAAGGTCCGTCACTCACCACATCGTGGAGACAAAAAGACATGCTCACGGTCTGCTTCTCCAGAGGAAGATCCCCACGAGACACACACACACACACACACACACACACAAAGACCTAAAAGGAAAGACTGGAAAAGCTCGAGTTCTTTTAGACCATTCAAAATCTGATAAATCCTCCACTGCCATTACAAGTGGTTCATTGCTGTGCTAAAAATAGCTCTTTGGAATGATGAATGTTACTTGTCACGATCCAACACAAGAGGCTCCGGTCCATTCTGGACCATGTCCAAGACATCCAACACCCTGCGACTCATCAGGGTCCAGGGTGGGTCTGCGGTTCACGGAGGTTAGCTCAGATGAGCGGTCAGAAGAAGAGGCCAGTGGGGTCCAATACTTCTCTAAGCTCCCTTACAGTGAGGACGGTGCCCTGACCAGGCTGCATACCTGACACCATAACGTGATTGGTGCAGGGCCCCTAACATATTGTTGCAGAATAAAGTATTAATGAACGGTGGTGAGTTCTAGTGTCTGCGAGACAGGTGGATTATAATATCTAAAGCAGAGCTTCTCAACAGCATCATTGTAAGGAAAAAACACACTATTGTTTTTATATATGTTACACATAGTGAAACGGAGCAGGACCCTGTGAGGCTCCTGGGCACCAAAGCCTTTCAAACAGCTGTTGATCAGGGAAGGGAGGGGATGCAGAGACAAGAGAGGAGCAGTCAAGACACAACAGTGCAGCCTTGGGGCAGGGCCCTGGTTCCCCCTCAAGGGGTACACATAACAATATCTTTGAGTTCTTCTGCAGAACTAAAACCCCAACAAAAGGCAGATGTTAGCATTCTTCATTCCAGAGAAGGTCACAGTTTGATGACCTCAGGAAGCTCATTAGGAGACCCCCTGAGGCCAGATTAAAGAAGAGCAGGCCCTGCACACACCCTGGTCCTTATCAGCAACCCCGCCCTTGAACCATTGCTGTAAAACTCCTCACCAAATCCTCCCACACTGGGGACACACAGTTTTGAGGGCCTGGGAGGTAGGGGAGGGACTGAAAGTTCCCCTCACAACCAGCCTCCAACCTTACTAAGGGCTTTCCAAAAGTCACCTCATTAACATAAAAAAGGCCACTTTATCACTTACAGCACTTAAGAAATTGCGAATATTACTCAGCCATCAAAAAGAATGAAATGATGCCATTTCCAGCAACATGGGTGGACCTAGAGCTAATCATACTAAGTGAAATAAGTCAGAAAGAGAAAGACAAATACCATATGTTATCACTTATATGTAGAATCTAAAATATGACACAAATGAACCTATCTATGAAACAGAAATAGACTCACAGACATAGAGAACAGACTTGTGGTTGCCAACGGGGAGGGTTGGGGGAGGGATGGAGTGGGAGTTTGGGATTAGCAGATGCAAACTATTATATAAAGAACTGATAAACAACAAGGTCCTACTGTAGAGCACAGGGAACTGTATTCAATATCCTGTGATAAACCATAATGGAAGAGAATATGAAAAGAATATATACATACACACACACATATATATATCTGAGTCACTTTCCTGTACAGAAGAAATTAATGCAACATTGTAAATCAACTCTACTTCAGTAAAATTAAAAAAAAGAAAAGAAAAGAAAAGAAATTCCAAGAGCTCTGTGCTAAGATGGGAACGAAAACCAGATATACATCGTAAATCATAATATCACATTCAACTGTTGATGTTTGGGCTGGATAATTCTTTTTTGTAGCGGGCTATCTTGTGCATTGCAGGATGTTTAGTAGCATTCCTGGCCTGTATCCACCTACGCCCATTTATGACAACCAAAAATGTATCCAGATATTGCCAAAGGTCCCCTTGGGGGCAAAATCACCCTCTGTGGAGACCACTGATCTAAAGGGCCAGGATAGAAGATTTAGGGAGACCCTCAGCATCCCAGAGTTCTGACAGCAGGACCCCTGGCAGGTTGGTTGAGGCTTAGGGACGATTCTCATCTCTAGAAAAGACTTGGGAAGGATAGCTCTCAGGATCTCTTTCTTTGAAAGTGGTCTCACCCAAAGTAGCTTGAACAATCAAAGATAATCTATTAGAATAAGACCTAAAAAGCCCAGAGATAAGCTCACTTCAGGTCTGTGAGAATCTAACAGCTCAAATAAGACCATCAGGGCTCAGTTTTTCTCCACTGCTGCACTCTGCTTTCCTGTGTGATATGGCCCCTGCCTGTGGTGGCCAAGCCCCACCATTCCTGCTCTAATCCCACTAGCTCAGAAACCAAGCCTGACAGGAAGAGAACTTCTCTTTCTCAGTAGTTCTAGGGGGAAAAAAAACCCTCACAACTGAGTCTCTTTGGACCGTCGTGGCTCATCTCAGACTAACTAGATTTAGGAAACTGACCAGTTGTGGATCATGCCAAGCGATCAGGTCCGAGTCACATGCCACTCCTGGATTCGGGAACAAGGAACAGGCCAGTTTTACCCAAAGTATCTGGAGTAACTGGGAGGCAGAGTGGTTCCCTAAAGAAACTCAAGATGCTAATACCAGAAAGCAGTAGTAGTGGGCTCTGGGCAGGTACAACAGCCCAAGCCTGGGAAAATGAAGATACTGGACCAGAAATCAAAGCAAGGGCTCTTGTTCTAGTATAAATACAGAGGTCCTGTGCTGGCCTCAGGGTACAAGCTGCTCAGATGAGACACTATTTATAACTATTTTCTCTCAAACTTTCCTTCCTAGATCTGTGAGTACTTATTAAACATGAAGGGGTTTATGCATTCAAACAGCAGCATTTAATCTTTCCCCCTGCCTGGCTCTATTTGCATACCTTTGCTTTCATTCTGCCCTTTCTGAAGATCCCCTCGGGTAAATTCAGACTTGGACCAGCTCCTTCCAGCCTGATTACAGGCACTTTCTGTTTTCTGCTGCTCAAACACTGACCTATGGTGAGAGAGTGAGGTCTGCTAACTGCCATGGCCAGGTTGAGGGCAGGCAGGGAGACTTGTAATATCTGCCACTGCAAGTGGGAGGAGGATATTTCTTCCTGACTTAGCTAGTGAGCAAGTTATGTCCACAAACAGAACGCTCTTCATGATTTCTGCCTTCATCTTCACGTGGTGATCTCCCTGTGTGCGTGTCTGTGTCCACAGATCCTCTTTTATTTTTTTAATTATTTATTTATTTATTTTTGGCCGCGCTGCACGGCATGTGGGATCTCAGTTCCCCAACCAGGGATTGAACCCGCATCCCCTGCATGAGAAGCACTGAGCCCTAACCACTGGACCTCCAGGGAAGTCCCAATCCTCTTTTAATAAGGACATCAGTCACATTGGATTAGGGAACCATCCTACTCTATTATGAACTCATCTTACTAATTACCTCTGCAATGACCCTGTATCCAATTAAGGATAATGTTTTTAAAGTATGGTCTCCCTGATGAGACCACAGGTGCTAGTTTTACTTGTTCAAATGCCAATTCCTTTTATAAAGTCTTTCTGAGGGTTCCTCTACAGACCCTATCCTGTCACATCCACCTCAGATGACATGTTATGCAGGATATGAGAAGAGCAGCTGCGTGTCCCTTATAAACCTGCAGCCTTTTGATCTCATAGTGTGACAAATTGCAGGAGTTCATGTAAAAATGTGATGAGGCTGCTCTGCTCTCCTAGATTTATAGCTGTTTTGCACAGAGTGAAAGTTCCTTGAGGACAGCAACTTTTGTTCAGTGAAGACATTAGAACATCTACAGAGGGACAAGCCCTGTGCTGACAGCGTCTGCATCGGCACCTGCTGGTCCACGGATTTGCCTGCTCTGGAGATAACAGTCTTGGATCCCCAGTGTCTGTGATAAGACCTGAGAGAGATGCTTTAAGTGTGTGCATCCCTAAATGATAAAAATAGAGCTGTTAATTTACAAGCATTAAAAATATGCGGTGGATTTGAATACCAGTCCAGGTTGCTTCTCATTAAGGACCTGATAACAACCCTGAACTTCTATTGTAATAATTTTCTGGTTTGGATTCCTCTTCCATTTTGCAAGCTTGCTGACACATCAAATAAAGCTTTGTCCTGCTCTTTTCTGTACTAAGTAAGGCACTGCGTGGCAGTATCCCTCAAAGACTTCAGACCTGCAGATTCTTGTTTTGAATCTTTGTTTTGCCTCTTACAAGTTTGTGATCTGGAACATATTTCACATCTATTTTCTCATCTCTGAAACAGGGGCACAGCTCTCTGACAGAACTGAGCTGAGGTTTAGCTGCGAGGCCCATGCAACATTGGGCAGAGTGGGAGATCTACCCACAGTGGCAGTTGTATTGTTTCAGGGTTTCTGTTTACTATTTGAAATAATCCTTGGTTTCTGCATCAGTGACCATATAACATTCTCTTTCACTCTTATCTTTACAGAGGCTTTGTCTCTCTAACTTTTAAGGCCAATGTTAGCCACCTGCTTTATTTGTTAACCCAGGAAAAAAATGAGCCTCTCTGCTCAGTCTGCAGTCAGTACAGAGGAGCACTCTCCCAGGCCCAGGATGGCTCTGACTTGGACCACTTAATGATGCTCCTTAAGTGATACCATTAAGCATCCTACCAGAAGAGCACACCAGAGGCATGACAGTCATCCCATGCCTGATGCGGTGTTGGCTGTGGAACTGTTTACTGTGATGTTAACAGTCAATTAAACACACACACACACATCTCGGGGTAAAACAGATACTTTTGCGAAAACAACCTTCACTAGGAAGTGAGCTCTAATTGATACAGAGCATCCCTTACTACTGGGCAAAACATATTTGCTGAGACCTCTTCACCCTATTTCCTTTTTCTTATTTCTTCATAACTCCCCAGATGGCTTGTTCAGAGAATACCATCACTTACCCACCCAAAGTAAATAGAATCAGCTGACAAGCACATCTCCAGTAAAAGAGACCTAGACAAAGCTTTGGCTCTTTAGGGGTTATTTGCATATTTCCTAAATGCATACTCACATCCTTAGCATCTGATTATGGGGCTTGTTTTCTTGGGTGGTCAGCCTCATCTTTTGTGTGCATATTCAGCTCTAAGCTCACCCCTTCAGGGTTTTATCTTCTGTCCTGTACCTTGCCTTAGAAGATTTCTAAGTAATTCATTTATTTATTTTTTTCCATTATCATAAACCTTTACTTTAGCTCACTGTTACCAAAAGGAATTATTGCAAAATAAAAAAGCAATAATGAACAATTAGACAAAGAGGGTTGGAATGACATCACACAATAAAAAACAAAACCCACTACAGCAAGAACATTTGAACTATATTCCATACACTTAAAAAAATTGCTCCTCTTGCATTCCTATACACTAATAATGAAAAATCTGAAAGTGAAATTAAGAAAACATTCCCATTTACCATTGCAACAAAAAGAATAAAATATCTAGGAATAAACCTACCTAAAGAGACAAAAGACCTGTATGCAGAAAATTATAAGACACTGATGAAAGAAATTAAAGATGATACAAATAGATGGAGAGATATACCACGTTCTTGGATTGGAAGAATCAACATTGTGAGAATGACTATACTACCTAAAGCGATCTACAGATTCAATGCGACCCCTATCAAACTACCAATGGCATTTTTCACAGAGCTAGAACAAAAAATTTCACAATTTGTATGGAAACACAAAAGACCCCGAAGAGCCAAAGCAATACTGAGAAAGAAAAACGGAGCTGGAGGAATCAGGCTCGCTGACTTCAGACTATACTACAAAGCTACAGTAATCAAGACAGTATGGTACTGGCACAAAAACAGAAATAGAGATAAATGGAAAAGGATAGAAAGCCCAGAGATAAACCCACACACATAGGGTCACCTTCTCTTTGATAAAGGAGGCAAGAATATACAGTGGAGAAAAGACAGCCTCTTCAATAAGTGGTGCTGGGAAAACTGGACAGCTACATGTAAAAGTATGAAATTAGAACACTTCCTAACACCATACACAAAAATAAACTCAAAATGGATTAAAGACCTAAATGTAAGGCCAGACACTATCAAACGCTTAGAGGAAAACATAAGCAGAACACTCTATGACACAAATCACAGCAAGATCCTTTTTGACCCACCTCCTAGAGAAATGGAAATAAAAACACAAATAAACAAATGGGACCTAATGAAACTTAAAAGCTTTTGCACAGCAAAGGAAACCATAAACAAGACCAAAAGACAACCCTCAGAATAGGAGAAAATATTTGCAGACGAAGCAACTGACAAAGGATTAATCTCCAAAATTTACAAGCAGCTCATGCAGCTCAATAACAAAAAAACAAACAACCCAATCCAAAAATGGGCAGAAGATCTAAAGAGACATTTCTCCAAAGAAGATATACAGATTGCCAACAAACACATGAAAGAATGCTCAACATCATTAATCATTAGAGAAATGCAAATCAAAACTACAATGAGATATCATCTCACACCAGTCAGAATGGCCATCATCAAAAAATCTAGAAACAATAAATGCTGGAGAGGGTGTAGAGAAAAGGGAACATTTTTGCACTGCTGGTGGGAATGTGAATTGGTTCAGCCACTATGGAGAACAGTATGGAAGTTCCTTAAAAAACTAAAAGTAGAATTACCATATGACCCAGCAATCCCACTACTGGGCATATACCCTGAGAAAACCATAATTCAAAAAGAGCCATGTACCAAAATGTTCATTGCAGCTCCATTTACAATAGCCAGAACATGGAAGCAACCTAAGTGTCCATCAACAGATGAATGGATAAAGAAGATGCAGCACATATATACAATGGAATATTCTCAGCCATAAAAAGAAATGAAATTGAGTTATTGTAGTGAGATGGATGGACCTAGAGTCTGTCATACAGAGTGAAGTAAGTCAGAAAGAGAAAAACAAACACTGTATGCTAACACATGTATATGGAATCTAAGAAAAAAAAGTGGTCATGAAGAACCTAGGGGCAAGACGGGAATAAAGACAAAGACCTACTAGAGAATGGACTTGAGGATATGAGGAGGGGGAAGGGTCATCTGTGACAAAGTGAGAGAGTGGCATGGACATATATACACTACCAAATGTAAAATAGATAGCTAGTGGGAAGCAGCCGCATAGCACAGCGAGATCAGCTCGGTGGTTTGTGACCACCTAGAGGGGTGGGATAGGGAGGGTGGGAGGGAGGGAGATGCAAGAGGGAAGAGATATGGGAACATATGTATATGTATAACTGATTCACTTTGTTATAAAGCAGAAACTAACACACCATTGTAAAGCAATTATACTCCAATAAAGATGTTAAAAAAAAATTGCTCCACCTCTATTTTCCACACATATTTTATCTACACATAAACTGTAGTTTCCCGCGTGTCTCACTGATTGTTGATTTAGTAGCTCCATGCATTTCAAGAGCTACTGTGGGCATAAATGTTACAACAAGTGGCCAGCAAAAGGATCAGCCTTAAATACATCTACCCTCACCACCCAAGACAGGAATGCGTCAGATATTCTCGGTTGCTTGTGTACAGGGATTAAGCAATTCATTTATTTAGCAAACGTGTATTGAGCCCTTCCTAAGGGTAAGAGTCTTTGCTAGGAGTTGAGGATACATATGTAAATGAACCACACAGGAGCACGACACAGGATATAATAGCTGTTACAAGTGCAGGAGTTGTAAGCCAGGGCAGCACAGAACCAGCACATTTCATCAGAAACCAAACTTTCTGAGCAGGCCCCGCACCCCTGGTCCAAAGCTAAGGCCGCACACCTGGGAAATGAGAGAGGCGTGATCTCAGATACCGTGCCCGACAGACATGACCTTACAGGTACAGGGCTCCATTCACGGCGGGAGAGCTGGCTAAGGAAACAGGAGCAGCTTCTCAAGGCCTTTGCTGCTAAGCAAATCAGAAAGAACCATCACGTGGGGTCAAAGTGTGACTACATATTTCTCCACTCCTCTAGATCTTAGTTTCAAGGTTGTCACAAACGATTCCTCCTATTTCTGACCAAAAGGGATTTCTGACCATTCATTCACAATGAGTCCTGAGTAATTCTCTGACAGACACAGGAGACAGAGACCAAGCTGTGGACTCAACCTCACTCTGCCCTTAACCTGCCACTCCCTTTCCACACTTGGATTTCACACCATGACCGCCTTTGATGGTGCAATGGTTATTCCTGTTATTCTTTTTTTTTTTTTTTTTTTTTTTTTTTTTTCTTGGTCAAATAATTTTAATTATCAGCAAAATATTTCATATTAAAATTTGTTGGATTTTTTTTTTTTTTTTTTTTTTTAAACATCTTCACTGGGGTACAATTGCCCCACAATGGTGTGCCAGCCTCTGCTCTACAACAAAGCGAATCAGCTATACATATACATATGTTCCCATATGTCTTCCCTCTTGCGTCTCCCTCCCTCCCACTCTCCCCATCCCACCCTTCCAGGCTGTCACAAAGCACCGAGCTAATATCCCTGTGCCTTGCGGCTGCTTCCCCCCAGCTATCTACCTTACTACGTTTGTTAGTGTGTATATGTCCATGACTCTCTCTCGCCCTGTCAAAACTCACCCTTCCCCCTCCCCATATCCTTAAGTCCGTTCTCCAGTAGGTCTGCGTCTTTATTCCTATCTTACCCCTAGGTTCTTCATGACATTTTTTTCCCTTAAATTCCATATATATGTGTTAGCATACGGTATTTGTCTTTTTCTTTCTGACTTACTTCACTCTGTATGACAGATTCTAGGTCTATCCATCTCATTACAAATAGCTCAATTTCATTTCTTTTTAAGGCTGAGTAATATTCCATTGTGTATATGTGCCACATCTTCTTTATCCATTCATCCGATGATGGGCGCTTAGGTTGTTTCCATGTCCTGGCTATTGTAAATAGAGCTGCAATGAACATTTTGGTACATGACTCTCTTTGAATTTTGGTTTTCTCAGGGTATATGCCAAGTAGTGGGATTGCTGGGTCATATGGTAATTCTATTTGTAGTTTTTTAAGGAACCTCCATACTGTTCTCCACAGTGGCTGAACCAATTCACATTCCCACCAGCAGTGCAAGAGTGTCCCCTTTTCTCCACCCCCTCTCCAGCATTTATTGTTTCTTGATTTTTTGATGATGGCCATTCTGACTGGTGTGAGATGATATCTCATTGTAGTTTTGATTTGCATTTCTCTAATGATTAATGATGTTGAGCATTCTTTCATGTGTTTGTTGGCATTCTGTATATCTTCTTTGGAGAAATGTCTATTTAGGTCTTCTGCCCATTTTTGGATGGGGTTGTTTGTTTTTTTGTTATTGAGCTGCATGAGCTGCTTGTAAATTTTGGAGATTAATCCTTTGTCAGTTGCTTCATTTGCAAATGTTTTCTCCCATTCTGAGGGTTGTCTTTTGGTCTTGGTTATGGTTTCCTTTGCTGTGCAAAAGCTTTGAAGTTTCATTAGGTCCCATTTGTTTATTTTTGTTTTTATTTCCATTACTCTAGGAGGTGGGTCATTCCTGTTATTCTTGTTCTTGCTTTTTTTTTTTTTTTTTTAAGGAATAAGAATTTGTTTTCTGCTTTCTTATTTTGAAATAACAACTCTTTGCAGTGTATTTCGTAAGTGCCAAATCAAATTGATGGAGGGATTGCAACCAGGAACATTTTTTTGGAAATTACATGTTTAGGAATCTGTAGGTAGGCTAAGAGGATAAGAAACTCTGAGGCTAATCCACAGAAATGCATGATCCTTAAGTTAACCACAGTTGAACCTCTACAGGGCTGTTTTTATAAACAGAATAAATCTCAGATAATATAATGAAGGGCTCAAAGCCATTTGTCAGTGTGCTTGGAGATGTGCAACCTTGTGTTCTAATTAGAGAAGCAGGTACCAACAGGATTTCTAGGGAACAAGACACCATCCTGTGTACCAACAGGACCTGTTTCTCTTCTCTCCAGTCCAGAATGGAAATAAATATGGCATCACTCTGCTTCTGTTTAACTCCAGTAAACTCTAAGCGCTGCCCATATAACCCCAAACATTGTTACAGTGTCAACTAAAGTCCAAAAGGCGAGTTTTGAATGGGTCAACCCACCATAAAAAAAAAGTCATTATTTTTATTATTTTTATTTGGGTTTCCCCAGAAACAAATTATTTTTGTGTGTCCTTGGAGATAAGGACTCCAGTATACAAAGTTTATTTAGGACACAAAGAAAACATCTACGGGGGAGTAGGAAGTGATGGGGGAAGGGAAGACTGCCAACAAGAGAGTTATACAGCAAGTCACCAGAGGGGGCAACCAGAGCTCACCACTGTGGAGACTCTGGGCAACAGTATAGCATTCATACCAGAGAATGTTCCCACCTTAGGTGTTATGGGCTGAATTACGTCCCCAGAAAGAGATGCTGAAGTCCTAACCCCCAAGACCTCTGACTGTGATCTCATCTGGGAATAGGGTCATTGCACATGGAATTAGTTAAGTAGAGATGTGGTCCTACTAGAACAGGGTGGGCTGTTAATCCAATGTAACTGGTGTCATTACACGAAGACGACGCGAAGATACAGGGAAGAAATCCCTGTGAAGATGGAGACAGAGGTGGGAATGATACAGCTGCAAGCCAAGGATTACTGGCAAGCAAGGATTCTACTTAGAGTCTCAGAGGGAGCATGGCCCTGCCAACACCTTGATCTTGAACTTCTAGCCTCCAAAATTGTGAAAGAATACATTTCTACTGTTTTAAGGCCTCCAGTGTATTGCATTTTGTTGTGGAAGTCCTAGGAAACTGAGACACTACATAAGGATCTGGGGTATTTATACACTACCATCAGTCAGTGGTTGAGGGCTGCTCAACCAGTGGCTATGGAGACTTATACCGGTAATTCTTCTTGACTTTCAGGCACAGCCAGAGAAGCCTTTCTAGGCTCCAGAAGAGTCCCCAGGCGTAGAGACACAAATACGGCAGTTGGGAGCACACTGACGTAGTCTACGGGCTGGGTTCCACTTCCCCGTTGCCTACAAGATCAAGTTCAGCTCTCTAGACTAGGAGCAGAAGAGCAATTTGAGGGCTGAGAGGGAAAACAAAAACAGATTCTGCCAACAACACAAATGAGCTTGGAAGTGGATACCTCCCCCCAAGCCTCCAGATAGATGCCAGCTGGCCAACACCTTGACCTTGGCTTCTTGAGGACCTTTAAAGACACTAAGTGTTGGTGCGGTGTGTCATGCAGCACAGATCACTGAAACAAGACCTGTGCCCTCGGTTCACCGTTGGAACACTTCCCCGGATTAGGCATGCTGCATACAATATCTCTAGCTTCACCACAACCTTGAAAAGTCAGTCCGGTAGAATTATCTCCATTTCACAGACAAGGGAACTGAGTTTCACAGAGGTTGAGCAACGCATACAGATTTACCACCAATGTCCTTATTATCTCTACTCTTGCCTTTTAATGATAAAACAACACTTGAACCTCTGATTTTATAAGGTCATTTCCCAATGTGTGCCATGTAAAGAAATTCTGGCACAGACATTGACAAGGGCTGGGCTTCTTGCTGCCTTTAGGAAACCAAGTGTCACTGTTGTAAGGCTTCCATAGGCATATGCCCAGAGGCATGCTGACTGCTCCAGGAAAGCAGTGGGGAGCAGAGGCCCCACAGGGCAGTAAGGGTCCACCTACCACTCACCATATGTCAAGTGGGGACAGTCAGCCTTTGTCTAAGAGGTAAGCCTTCGCAAAGTTGTCACCTGGGAGCATATGGCCATTGGGATAGAAGAAAATGCCCCACTAACATGCCAGGTGTTCAATACCATTTGCCAAAAATATATATTATTTATGACAGCTTTTAATTTCTAGAGGAAGGTGGAGAGGCATTTTTTTCCCTAGGTAACTTTGTGAAATGGCTCAGTTATACTCAATAAGCTGCAACTACTATATACAGGGAAGATGTATAGCCGGACAGTAGTGGGATTGTTCCTTGCTCTTAAAAATGTGGCCCCAGACTATAATCTAGAATCAATTAACTATCATCCAGACAACCAAACTGTGAAATAGGCAGAAGGTCAGGACAAACACTTCACAAAAGCAGGAATCCAAGTGGCCAACAGACATGTGAAAAGACGTTCAATTTCATTAAGGCATCAGAGAAATGCAAACTAAAACTCCAGAGAGACAGCATTGACAATCCACCAAAATGGGTAAAATGAGAAAGGCATTTGACACGGACATTGTAAATCAGTTGTTGACAAATCAGTCTCGGTTGCTGACAAGGATGGGGCCTGACTGGAAATTCCAAGGATTCCTGATGAAAGGAGTATCCATTGGTCCTTTAAGATAATCTTGAACAGCATTTAGCAAATTTGAATGTACCTTTTCTATATGACCTAATATAATTTCACTGTCTGGTAGACCAAGCAGAAATGTGTGCATATGTTCACCAAAAGACATGTAAAAGCATGTTCCTATCTACATGGGTCATGATGTGGTCCTTGAAAATTAACATTTTGTATACCAGACCCCGTCACGAGTCCCAGGCTCCTGTCCCTCTGACACTTTCTCTGGAGGGTAGTCTACCCAGAGCTCCCAATGTGGGTCAGGCTGACAGGGATTAGAACACTAGTTCTACCATTTTATTAGTTATGTGGCTTTGGACAAGTCACTTAAGCATCAGTTTTTCTGTCTTTAAAATGGAGGCCATAACAATGCTTACTTCAAAAGATTATAATAAGACCTCATTATATTAACATAGACGCAGCAGAACCAGGCCCAGCACACAGTAAATGCTCCATCGATGTGATGCCTGTCAAGCCTGTCTCTCCATACTGATACATTTGTATGCACTGGTATAGTTTAAGTATGCTCTTGTAAATTCAGCCAGGGGTGAACTTCACTTCAGTCAATGGACAGGTAAGCATCCAATGATATTGCTAAAAGTCAAATCTGTTAATTGATAACCATTGACATTAATAGGTATAAGGAATAACTTTATAAGGATGTACGCATTTATGAGTATGTATCTTTCTAAATTTTTAAAATTCAACTTGGAATGTTGATGATGTGCTTATTTAAACACATGCTATTTTGAACTCAATATAGTACATAAAATGTTTATATTCATTGTATGCATATACAAACGTGTTTAATTAAACTTTTCATTTATTTTCAGCTTTGCTAATTTAATCGATGGTTGAAAAGTTTGAAGGAGTGTAAAAGATGTCTGATAACCTTGAGATCTTAGTAGAGAGATCAAATAGATCACAGAAATGATATAAAAGAAAATGGGTACCCAGCATTGAAGAAATAAAAGAAAGATCAGAAGGAAGAATAAAGGAGAAATACACTTGGATAAACCCAATAGAAATACTAAATATAGATGGTCAACAAGCTATAATAATATGGAAAAGTATAACATGAGGGTAGTTTTTCTTTTCTGTCCATTTCAACTATGAACGAACATGTCTTATTGCCTCTGATAAAACAAGCTTTTAGTATTTATTGTCTAGCTCTTGAGCCTTCTCAGTGACCATCAACAATGACAGGGAGAGAGTTCTGAAAGAATCCATTTACCTTCCAAGATATTGTTAATATTCTGCTCTCCCAGGAATCCCAGGGTCAGAAGAAAACAGTCCCTGGATGACAGCTGGGCAGCGACCTCAGGAACAAGTCCTGGATGGAGCAAGAGGACACAGGTCTCAGCACAGACTTCCCCAGACCAAATGCAGGTGACAGGTGGCTGCAGTGCTGGGCTGCATGGAGGAGAGTTGTACATCCAGGGCAGAGACAGGGGGAAGCACAGAATTAATGACAGCAAAAGATTAAGCAACAGGGAAAATGAAGAAATTATTAAAGGTCCAGGGGAAAATACCTGGGGGTAGAAGAAAGGAAATGCAATCATATTACACAATTCAGCTCGGCGGGGAGTACTATTTACACAGGTATAACAGTGGACACACACTACTGATTTAACAGAATATTATGATCTGAATGTCCTGTATTAGGAGGGTTGAGGAGGGAGACAGTTTGAGAGGAACAAAGAGAGAACATGTCTGTGTCTTAGTCGGGAGTCAGGAAAAGCGGGTAAGAAAATAAAATTCTCAGTAGAAAATCAAAAAGGTAGCAGTATAATTATATTAGATATGGAGATAAATATCCAAAGAAAATCTAAGAGTTGATAGTGGCTCGATTCAGAGGTGAGAATGGGAGGATTTGACGGTCTCTCTTCTGGATTATTAGACTTGCAGTATTATTTGATTTCAAAACTATTTTAAAAACTAAATTAAAAAGGGGTTAATCTTTGGACTCATTGAGTCTGTAGCCTAAAAAGAACAACACGGCTGGTAGTGTTTATAATAAAATATAGCAATGTGTAAATTAAATGTGTTAATATTGTAAAAATAACCATTCAGCTTCACTGGATGGCTTATGGGATACTTATAAATGCATAGTCGCCATGCTGGATCCCAACTGGTCAAAGCCTACTGGAATTAAGATACTAGAAGAAGGGTGCAACATGTTTTTATTTAACAACAAGTGATATATTCAAAATGTAAGACTATAACGGCCCTTAGTAATGCGATCTGACAGGACTGTTGGATTATGTTTGCTTTCCCAGGGTACTCCCTGAGTTCTTGGCCATTCTTAACAATTTTGGCTTTCCCTGACTATCCTAGGAGCTGGGCAAGCCCCCCGGCTCTGTCTCTCCCAGACACCCTGAGAATAGATAGAACCTCCTTCTCTGGCTCACTCACAACCCACTGGCACAGTTGCTAAAGCTGACCTGGCTGGTCCCTGAGGGATGGAAGGCTGCTGACAGGAGCCCATCCCACCTCCTTCTGCTTCGGCACTGCATCTGGGTAGCATGAGAAGGAGCGTGAGTAGAAAGCCATGAAAACGTGCTTTTGCTTTTCCCATTCCTTGTGTTCACACAGTAGAAGAAAAGGAAACTAGCTTCCATTGACACCAGCTGATTAAGCTGATATGAGACTGAAGGGGCAGTGTACAAAATCCGCAGGTCACAGTCAGCTTGGGATGAAAGGATTCTAGCTAGAATGCTCTTTATTGCTGCAACACCCAAGTGGCAAGACATTTAATGAGTGAAAATTGTGGGGAAGTTAAAGACATTAGTTATATGAAAAAAATCAGAAAAACAATGGCAGAGTAAGAGAAAAGAATATACAAAGAGGAAAGTAAAATCATCATGACCCTGTATTGTGGTGAACCCAAAAAATGTCTACTCTACTTCCCTAACCCCAGCTCCAGGGCACAATCTCATGGGGCAAACCAATTGCAGAAATCCCAACTCCTATGTCAAAGTTCATTTTCCAGATAAATCAATTAAATTTTTTTTTTGTTCTCTCTTTTTCAGTTTTACTGAGGTATAATTACTGAGGCCAGAGACCATTGTTTCCAGGTGCACGAGGAGAGGGGATTCAGAGTGCTGCCTAAACAAGCTCCAGAGACGGGTGCGAGCTGTGGCTATCGGCACAGACACCAGAGACGAGCATGAGACGCTAAGGCTGCTGCTGCCGCCACCAAGAAGCCTGTGTGCGAGCACAGGTCACTATCCACACCTCCCCCTCCAGGGAGCCTGTGCAGCCCGCCACTGCTAGGGGCCCGTGATCCAGAGACAACTTCCCCGGGAGAACACACAGTGCACCTCAGGCTGTTGCAACGTCTCGGTGGCCTCTGCCGCCGCAGGCTCGCCCTGCATCCGTACCCCTCGCTCCCCCCGGCCGGAGTGAGCCAGAGCCCCCGAATTAGCGGCTCCTTTAACCCCATCCTGTCTGAGCGAAGAACAGACGCCCTCAGGCGACCGATACGCAGAGGCAGGGCCAATCCAAAGCTGAACTCCAGGAGCTGTGCGAGTAAAGAAGAGAAAGGGAAATCTCTCCCAGCAGCCTCAGGAGCAGCAGATTAAATCTCCACAATCAACTTGCTGTACCCTGCATCTGTGGAATACCTGAATACACAACGAATCATCCCAAATTGAGGTGGTGGACTTGGGGAGCAACTGTACACTTGGGGTTTGCTTTCTGCATCTGATTTGTTTCTGCTTTATCGTACTTTAGTATTTAGAGTTTATTATCATTGGTAGATTCGTTTATTGATTTGGTTACTCTCTTCCTTTGTTTTATATATATAGATTTTTTTTCCTTTCTCTTTTTTTATGAGTGTGTATGCTTCTTTGTGTGAGTTTTTCTATATAGCTTTGCTTTTACCATTTGTCTAGGGTTCTGTCTGTCTTTTTTTTTTTTTTAGTATAGTTTTTACTGCTTGTTATCATTGGTGGATTTGTTTTTTGGTGTGGTGGCTCTCTTCTTTCTTTTTTTATTACTTTTGAATTTTTTTATTTTTAATAATTAAATTTTTACTTTAATTATTTTCTTTCTTTCCTTCCTTCCTTCCTTCCTTCCTTCATTTCTTCCTTTCCTTTCTTCCTTTCTTTCTTTCTACCTTTTCTTCTGAGCTGTGTGGCTGACAGGGTCTTGGTGCTCCGGCCAGGTGTCAGGCCTGTGCCGCTGAGGTGGGAGAACCGAGTTCAGGACATTGGTCCACCATAGACCTCCCAGCTCCACATAATATCAAACAGTGAAAGCTCTGCCAGAGATCTCCAACTCAACACTAAGACCCAGCTCCACTCAATGACCAGCAAGCTACACTGCTGGACACCTTATAGCAAACAACTAGCAAGACAGGAACACAACCCCACCCATTAGCACAGAGGCTGCCTAAAATCATTATAAGGTCACAGACACCCCAAAACACTCCACCGGACACGGTCCTGCCCACCAGAAAGGCAAGATCCAGGCTCATCCACCAGAACACAGGCACCAGACCCCTCCACCAGTAAGCCTACACAACCCACTGAACCAACCTTAGCCACAGGGGCCAGACACCAAAAACAACAGGAACTACGAACTTGCAGCCTTTGAAAAGGAGACGCCAAACACAGTAAGTTAAGCAAAATGAGAAGAGAGAGAAACACAGCAGGTAAAGGAGCAAGGAAAAAACTCACCAGACCAAACAAATGAAGAGGAAATAGGCAGTCTACCTGAAAAAGTATTCAGAGTAATGATAGTAAAGATGATCCAAAATCTCGGAAATAGAATGGAGAAAATACAAGAAATGTTCAACAAGGACCTAAAAGAACTAAAGTGTAAACAAACAATGATGAACAACACAATAAATGAAATTAAAAATACTCTAGAAGGAATCAATAGCAGAATAACTGAGGCAGAAGAACGGGTAAGTGGCCTGGAAGAGAAAAGAGTGGAAATAACTACCGCAGAGCAGAATAAAGAGAAAAGAATGAAAAGAACTGGGGACAGTCTCAGAGACCTCTGTGACAACATTAAACGCACCAACATTCGAATTATAGGGGTCCCAGAAGAAGAGGAGAAAAAGAAAGGAACTGAGAAAATACTTGAAGAGATTATAGTTGAAAACTTCTCTAATATGGGAAAGGAAACAGTCAATAAAGTCCAAGAAGCTCAGAGAGTCCCATACAGGCTAAATCCAAGGAGGAACACACCAAGACACATATTAATCAAACTATCAAAAATTAAACACAAAGAAAAAATATTAAAAGGAGCAAGGGAAAAACAATAAATAACATACATGGGACTCCCCATAAGGTTAACAGATGATCTTTCAGCAGAAACTCTGCAAGCCAGAAGGGAGTGGCAGGACATATTTAAAGTGATGAAAGGGAGAAACCTACAATCAAGATTACTCTACCCAACAAGGATCTCATTCAGATTTGACAGGGAAATAAAACCTTTACAGACAAGCAAAAGCTGAGAGAGTTCAGCACCACCAAACCAGCTTTACAACAAATGCTAAATGAACTTCTCTAGGCAAGAAACACAAGAGAAGGAAAAGACCTACAACAACAAACCCAAAACAATTAAGAAAATGGTAATAGGAACATACATATTGATAACTACCTTAAATGTAAATGGATTAAATGCTCCAACAAAAAGACATAGACTGGCTATATGGATACAAAAACTAGACCCATATATATGCTGTCTAAAAGAGACCCACTTCAGACTGAGGGACACACACAGACCGAGAGTGAGGGGATGGAAAAAGATATTCCATGCAAATGGAAATCAAAAGAAAGCTGAAGTAGCAATACTCATATCAGATAAAATACACTTTAAAATAAAGACTGTTACAAGAGACAAGGAAGGACACTACATAATGATCAAGGGATCAATCCAAGAAGAAAATATAACAATTATAAATATATATGCACCCAACATAGGAGCACTTCAATACATAAGGCAAATGCGAACAGCTATAAAAGAGGAAATCAACAGAAACACAATCATAGTAGGAGACTTTAACACCCCACTTTCACCAATCGACACATCATCCAAAATGAAAATAAATAAGGAAACACAAGCTTTAAGTGATACATTAAACAAGATGGACGTAACTGGTATTTATAGGTCATTCCATCCAAAAACAACAGAAAACACTTTCTTTTCACATGCTTATGAAACATTCTCCAGGATAGATCATATCTTGGGTCACTAATCAAGCCTTGGTAAATTTAAGAAAATTGAAATCATATCAAGTATCTTTTCCAACCACAACGTTATCGACTAGGTATCAATTACAGGAAAAAATCTGTAAAAAACACAAACACATGGGGCTAAACAATACACTACTAAATAACCAATAGATCACTGAAGAAATCAAAGAGGAAATCAAAAAATACCTAGAAACAAATGACAATGAAAACACGACAACCCAAAACCTACGGGATACAGCAAAAGCAGTTCTAAGAGGGAAGTTTATAGCAATTCAATCCTACTTCAAGAAACAAGAAACATCTCAAATAAACAACCTACCCTTACACCTAAAGCAACTAGAGAAAGAAGAACAAAAAAACCCCAAAGTTAGCAGAAGGAAAGCAATCGTAAAGATTAGATCAGAAATAAATGAAAAGGAAATGAAGGAAACAGTAGCAAAGATCAATAAAACAAAAAGCTGGTTCTTTGAGAAGATAAACAATATTGATAAACCATTAGCCAGACTCATCAAGAAAAAAAGGGAGAAGACTCAAATCAATAGAATTAGAAATGAAAAAGGAGAAGTAACAACTGACACTGTAGAAATACAAAGGATGGTGAGAGATTACTACAAGCAACAATATGCCAATAAAATGGACAACCTGGAAGAAACGGACAAATTCTTAGAAAAGCACAACGTTCCGAGACTGAACCAGGAAGAAATAGAAAATATAAACAGACCAATCACAAGCACTGACATTGAGACTGTGATTAAAAATCTTCCAGCAAACAAAAGCCCAGAACTGAATGGCTTCACAGGTGAATTCTTTTAAACATTTAGAGAAGAGCTAACACCTATCATTCTCAAACTCTTCCAAAATATAGCAGAGGGAGGAACACTCCCAAACTCATTCTACGAGGCCACCATCACCCTGATACCAAAACCAGGTAAAGAAAGAAAACTACAGGCTAATATCTCTGATGAACATAGATGCAAAAATCTCCAACAAAATACTAGCAAACAGAATAAAACAGAACATTAAAAGGATCATACACCATGATCAAGTGGGGTTTATCCCAGGAATGCAAAGATTCTTCAATATACGCAAATCAATCAATGTGATAAAGCTTATTAACAAATTGAAGGAGAAAAACCATATGATCATCTCAATACATGCAGAGAAAGCTTTTGACAAAATTCAACACTCGTTTATGATAAAAATGCTCCAGAGAGTAGGCATAGGAGGAACTTACCTCAACATAATAAAGGCCATATATGACAAACCCACAGCCAACATCGTCCTCAATGGTGAAAAACTGAAACCATTTCCTTTAAGATCAGGAACAAGACAAGGTTGCCCCCTCTCACGATTATTATTTAACATAGTTGTGGAAGTTTTAGCCACAGCAATCAGAGAAGAAACAGAAATAAAAGGCATCCAAATCAGAAAAGAAGAGGTAAAGCGGTCACTGTTGGCAGATGACATGATACTATACATAGAGAATCCTAAAGATGCCACCAGAAAACTTCTAGAGATAATCAATGAATTTGGTAAAGTGGCAGGATACAAAATTAATGCACAGAAATCTCTTGCATTCCTATACAGTAATGATGAAAAATCTGAAAGAGAAATTAAGGAAACACTCTTATTTGCCACTGTAACAAAAAGAATAAAACACCTAGGAATAAACCTACCTAAGGAGACAAAAGACCTGTATACAGAAAACGATAAGACACTGATGAAAGAAATTAAAGATGATACAAACAGATATACCATGTTCTTGGATTGGAAGAATCAACATTGTGAAAATGACTCTACTACCCAAAGCAATCTACAGATTCAATGCGATCCCTATCAAACTACCAAAGGCATTTTTCACAGAACTAGAACAAAAAATTTCACAATTTGTATGGAGACACAAAAGACCCCGAATAGCCAAAGCAATATTGAGAACGAAAAACGGAGCTGGAGGAATCAGGCTCCCAGACTTCAGACTATACTACAGAGCTACAGTAATCAAGACAGTATGGTACTGGCACAATAACAGAAATAGAGATAAATGAAAAAGGATAGAAAGCCCAGAGATAAACCCATAACTATATGGTCACCTTAGTTTTGATAAAGGAGGCAAGAATATACAATGGAGAAAAGACAGCCTCTTCAATAAATGGTGCTGGGAAAACTGGACAGTTACATGTAAAAGAATGAAAGTAGAAAACTCCCTAACACCATACACAAAAGTAAACTCAAAATGGATTAAAGGCCTAAATGTAAGGCCAGACACTATAAAACTCTTAGAGGAAAACATAGGCAGAACACTCTATGACATAAATCACAGCAAGATCCTTTTGGACCTATCTCCTAGAGAAATGGAAGTAAAAACAAAAATAAACAAATGAGACGTAATGAAACTTAAAAGCTTTTACACAGCAAAGGAAACCATATACAAGACAAGGAAACAACCCTCAGAATGGGAGAAAGTATTTGCAGACGAAGCAACTGACAGAGGATTAATCTTCAAAATTTAGAAGCAGCTCATGCAGCTCAATATCAAAAAAACAAACAACCCAATCCAAAAATGGGCAGAAGACCTAAACAGACATTTCTCCAAAGAAGATATACAGATTGCCAACAAACACATTAAAGGATGCTCAACATCACTAATCATTAGAGAAATGCAAATCAAAACTACATTGAGCTATCGCCTCACACCAGTCAGAATGGCCATCATGAAAAAATCTAGAAACAATAAATGCTGGAGAGGGTGTGGAGAAAAGGGAACCCTCTTGCACTGTTGGTGGGAATGTAAATTCAGCCACTATGGAGAACAGTATGGAAGTTCCTTAAAAAACGAAAAGTAGAACTACCATATGACCCAGCAATCCCACTACTGGGCATATACCCTGAGAAAACCATAATTCAAAAAGAGTTGTGTAGCACAATGTTCATTGCAGCTCTATTTACAGAGTTGCATCGCAGCCAGGACATGGAAGCAATCTAAGTGTCCATAGACAGATGAATGGATAAAGAAGATGCAGCACATATACACAATGGAATATTACTCAGCCCTAAAAAGAAACGAAATTGAGTTAATTGTAGTGTGGTGGACGGACCTAGAGTCTGTCATACAGAGTGAAGTAAGTCAGAAAGTGAAAAAAAATACTGTATGCTAACACATATATATGGAGTCTAAAAAAAAAAAGGTTCTAAAGAACCTAGGGGGAGGACAGTAATAAAGATGCAGACAGAGAGAGTGGACTTGAGGACACGGGGAAGGGGAAGGGTAAGCCGGGACGAAGTGAGAGAGTGGCATGGACATATATACACTACCAAATGTAAAATAGATAGCTAGTGGGAAGCAGCTGCATAGCACAGGGAGATCAGCTCAGTGCTTCGTGACCACCTAGAGGGGTGGGATAGGGAGGGTGGGAGGGAGACGCAAGAGGGAAGAGATACGGGCATTTGTGTACATGTATAGCTGATTCACTTCGTTATAAAGCAGAAACTAAGACACCACTGTAAAGCAATTATCCTCCAATAAAGATGTTAAAAAGTAATAATAATAAATAAATTAATTTCTTAAAAAGTCATGTACCACAATGTTCTTTGCAGCACTGTTTACAATAGCTAGGACATGGAAGCAACCTAAGTGTCCATCGACTGATGAATGGATAAAGAAGATGTGGCACATATATACAATGGAATATTACTCAGCCATAAGAAAAACGAAATTGAGTTATTTGTAGTGAGGTGGATGGACCTAGAGACTGTCATATAGAGTGAAGTAAGTCAGAAAGAGAAAACCAAATACTATATGCTAACACATATATATGGAATATAAAAAAAAAAGTTCTGAAGAACCTAGGGGCAGGACAGCAATAAAGACACAGACGTAGAGAATGGACTTCAGGAAAGGCGGAAGGGAAGGGTAAGCTGGAATGAAGTGAGAGAGTAGCATCGACATATATACACTACCAAACGTAAAATAGATAGCTAGTGGGAAGCAGCCGCATAGCACAGGGAGATCAGCTCGGTGCTTTGTGACCACTTAGAGGGGTGGGATAGGGAGGGTGGGAGGGAGACGCAAGAGGGAGGAGATATGGGAATATACATATATATGTAGAGCTGATTCACTTTGTTATAAAGCAGAAACTAACATACCATTGTAGAGCAATTATACTCCAATAAAGATGTTAAAAAAGTGTATATATATATCTGAATTATTTTGCTGTACCCCAGTAATTAAGACAACATTGTATGTCAACTATGCTTCAATTTAAAAATAATAAATAAAATGTACATTGTGGTGATTTAATGTAAATATATATTGCAGAAGGATTTCTCCCATCTAGTTAACACATCCATCACCTCACATCCTTATCTTTTCTGTGTGTGAGAATATTTAAGTTCTACTCTCTCATTAAATTTCAATATTATAATAGAGTGTTATCAACTATAGTCACCATGTTTTACATTAGATCTTCAGACCTTATTCATCTTACATCTGAAAGTTTGTACTCTTACCACTTCTCCCTCTTTCATTCACCTCCTGCCAGCCCGTGGCAACCATTTTATTTCTCTGTTTATGAGCTTGGCTTTTTTTTCCAGACTCCACATATAAGTGATACCATGCAGTATTTGTCTTTCTCCAAAGGCTTGTTTCACAGAGCACAGTGCCCTCTAGGTCCATCCATACTGCTGCAAATGGCAGGATTTCCTTCTTTCTCATGACTGAATAATATTCCATGGTGTGTACACACCACATCTTCCTTATCCATTCATCCACTGATGGACACTTAAGTAGTTTCCATTATCTTTGGCTATTGCCAAGTAGATATTTATTTATCTTAGACAAAAGAGTTGCTTTAGGGCAGTTCAGTCTGTGTTGTACTCAGCAATTTTGCTCGATAATCGTGGGAAAACTGTACTCTGCTGGCTGCCATCTTGTGACTGTGAGGGATCAGAAAGCTAACCTAGGGTAGCAAAATGTAGGGAATTGCAAAGAAAGAAAGTAGAACCCTCAGTAAAGCACACCTGAGACTAGCCTCACCTCTGGGCGTTTTGGTAATGTGAGCCAATAAATCCCTTCTATTGTTAAAGCCATTTTGCTCCCATGTTTTTTACTTGTAACCAAAAGCTTCTAACTGTCACAGTACTTGAAGGGGTTAATGCATGAAGAAGCCAAAGGGTGATGGAGTTTTGGGAACTGGGACAGAGGATTGAATGCATCTGAAAATCATCTCATTCAAACAGAGTCCAGAAGACAACTGAGGAAAAAATTCAGTGCTGGAAATGAGAAGTTATTTGCTTAATTAGAGCTTGGGGACAGCACTTGTAAGGGGAACATTTCACCCCAATGAGACTGCAAAGAAGAAAATGATTCCCTGTTCTCCAAATGGCAAAAGCTGAAATCCCTTGTCTAAGGTTTATTGTTCTCTGTGATAGCTCCAAAATATTCTGCAAACTTGCTTACACATTTTTGAAAGGTGTGTTTTGTTCTAGGCGCCTTAGGGGCAATGAATAAGGACAACCAGGAGATGAAGGGGTGGCAGCTTAATGAAAGAAACAAAACGTTTGTTTTCATACACATTCTGGGTTTGGCAGAATCTGATATTTGCGATAGTCGTTTCAAATGTTAACGTTTGATGAGACTTAAAAATTCATCCACAAGCTCATTGTCACTATAGTTTGTGAGAAAACTTCTCAGGTCACAAGCCTACAAATCTACAGCTTTCTGTGGCCAACTTGCAGTCACATGAAGAAATGAAGGCGAAGAGAAATAAAATTCAGAAGCAGAGAGAGAGAGTAGGTATAAGAGAGTGAGCCGTAAGCATCAAGTACATGTTTTCTGTACTTGGGGTCCCCAATAGCCCTGATTACTTTGTTCCTTGTCATGTCTATTAGTTTCCCCAATATACACTGAATTAAAAAACATCCTACTGTTTTATCTTCTTTGAGCTGAGTTTTTGTCACTTGCTGTCAAATGAATTCCGTTAATTCATCACTCAAATATGATTGAGATATTATAATTCTATCATTCCCTTAGGTCATTCTTTTATCTTTCCCAGGCATGTGGTATGTAGAATGTCACTAATTCAGGACCTGCTGTATAGTACAGGGAACTCTGAGTCAATACTTTGTAATAACCTGTATGGGAAAAGAATCTGAAAAAGAATGGATAGATGTATATGCAGAACTAAATCACTTTGCTGTACACCTGAAACTAGCACAACATTGTAAATCAACTATACTCCAATATAAAATACAATTTTTTTTAAAGAATAAAAAATATATTTAAAAGGGAAAAAAAATAAATAAATGTTAACGTTTGAACTTCAAGATTAAATAATACAACCCAAATCAGCTGCTAGATCCCGCCGAGCAAAACTCTCCACTCCAGTCATCCCTCTGCCATATAGAAGTCGGAACAATCCATGGATTGGGCCTTTGCACTTTTCCCTGTCTCAGCCACAGCTGTCCCTCACTTAGCATCTTTAATATCCCATTTGTTTGCACAGATTAGATTATTCTAGGGTAAGAGGACTGTTGGTGTACTAAAATTACACCTACGCAGGTTGCTTTTAATTTGCCATTCAATACTATATTATCTAGTCCCTCTTACTTGGATTTCTGAATCGATGACCACGTAAAGAATATAGCTCTTAAATTCACACCAACCCATGTGTTCAGAACTCACTGAATAGTGTTTATGAAAAAGAAAGCGCAGATTCTAGAGAATACACCTGACAGAGAATTGTGGCACATGAAAGGTAAGACACTGAAGGAATGGCAGCATTTCTTCAGACAGAGATGCACCTTTTTTTCTCATTTTAGATCTCAGAAGTTGAGCTTCACCTTACTGTTGGCCAGGCTACGGTGACGACAAAGTTCTGATTGCCTGCCTGAGCACATCGTGGGCCCTTCTGCAAGTTATGTGAATTGATGGTCCATCATGCATTCAGTTTAAATGCCATTTAAGACGTCTTCCTAGTTGTGTTAGTTTGCTAGGACTGCCATAACAAAATACCACAGGCTGGGTGGCTTAAACAATAAAAATTTATTTGTCACCATTCTGGAGGCTACGAAGTCCAAGATCAAGGTGCCAGCAGGGTTGGGTTTCCCTCAAGACCTGTCTCCTTGACTGCAGACGGCACCACCTTCTCTACGTCCTCACACGGTCTTTCTCTGCGCACGTGCATCCCTGCTGTCTCTCTTCTGTGTGTCCTGATCTCCTCTTCTTATAAGGACACCGGTCAGATGGGATTAGGGCTCAACCTAACAGCTTCATTTTACCTTAATCACATCTTTAAAGGTCTTATCTCCAAAGAGAGTTACATACTGAAGTACTTCAACGTGCGAGTTTCGGGGGCACACAGTTCCGCCTGTCACACTGGTTGTTGCCTGAAAACTTTCAGTGGACATCTTCTGGTGAGATTATGAGAGTGCCAACATCAAAGCGTGAGGGATGGGTATCTTAGGGAAAAGAAAAATCCAAGAAGACAACAGCAAAGCACTCTTTCAGAAATGTTGCTTTACAATGCTTTGATGACTCAGGGGGTAATAATTTGTGGGAAAATGTTAAGACGTTAAAGCTTTGGGCTGTGCTTTGGGAGCTTTTCTTTCTAAAGGACAGATAACGAGATGTCTTTCAATCAGTGGCATCCGTGCAGATGACTGACCTGTTCCTCCCAGCATCAAACTTCCCCTCAGCACTCTGGGATGCCTGAGGTGAGCTGTGGGGACCACAGACCCCACACTTCCCCAGCCCTGGGCATCCTGGTTGGCTCCACCAGTGGGAGTCTCACAGGGAGACGGGAAGGTGGGAGGAGATGAGAGAGGGCTGATTTTCTGTTTCCAGCTCCTGACAGCATTATTTGCATAACGGCATTATTTCTGTTTCCAGCTCCTGACCTCTGTGTAACAGAGGACAGTAGGGGCCTCAGCCTCCAGGTTCCTGTTTTTTTTTTTTTTTTTTTAATTTTTATCGGAGTAGAGTTGATTTACAATGTTGTGTGACTTTCAGGTGTACAGCAAAGTGAATCCGTTATACATCTACATCTATCCACTCTTTTTCAGATTCTTTTCCCATATAGGTCATTACAGAATATTGAGTAGAGTTCCCTGTGCTATACAGTAGGTCCTTATTAGTTTTCTATTTTATATATAGTACCGCATATATGTCAATCCCATTCTCCTAATTTATTCCTCCCCCCACCACTTTACCCCCTGGTAACCATAAGTTTGTTTTCTACATCTGTGAGTCTATTTCTTTTTTATAAATAGGTTCATTTGTACCATTTTTTTAGATTCCACATATAAATGATATATGATATCTGTCTTTTTCTGTCTGACTTACTTCACTCAGTATGACAATCTCTAGGTCCATCCATGTTGCTGCAAATGGCATTATTTCATTCTTTTTTATGGCTGAGTAATATTCCATTGTGTATAGGTACCACAACTTCTTTACCCATTCATCTGTCGATGGACATTTAGGTGGCTTCCATGTCTTAGCTATTGTAAATAGCACTGCAATAAACATTGGGGTGCATGCATCTTTTTGAATTATGGTTTTCTCCAGATATATGCCCAGGAGTGGGACTGCAGAATCATATGCAGAAAACTAATCTATGTTTAGTTTTTTGAGAAACCTCCAAACGGTTTTCCACAGTGGCTGAACCAATTTACATTCCCACCAACAGTGCAGGAGGGTTCCCTTTTCTCCACACCCTCTCCAGCATTTGTTGTTTGTAGACTTTTTGATGACAGCCATTCTGACCAATGCAAGGTGATACCCCATTGCAGTTTTGATTTGCATTTCTCTAGTAATTAGTGATGTTGAGCAGCTTTTCATGTGCTTAGCCTCCAGATTCTTTTGGCAGTTCCAGAACCAGCCAGAGAGATGTCCAGTCACGCCACCTTGGCCACATTTCAACCCCGTCAGAAGCTCAAGCACCAGCCACACAGCACCAAGCTCCTAGGTTTGGTGAACCTACCTCTTTCTATGCCCTGTTATGGTAGCCGCTTACTGCAGTTCCTATATCTAGGTAACTTCAGCATCTGGTTTGGGCACTTTTACCTTCCAAGACCTTCATAATCAGTTCCTGTACTACCTCCTCTGTTGGAAATACCTGGTATAGTTCACTTTCCCCTATATGGACCCTGACTAAAATAATGTCTTAGATTAGATGAAATAAAGCACCATGAAAATATTTAAGTACATCTGAATATTGTTTATCTTTACTTACAGGGTTTCTGTAAACCAATTTATGTGGATACTTTGCCTCAATTATCCACTTCTTCGGTATAGAGCTTTAGAGTTTATTTTGCATACACTCTTTTTAGCCTTTACAGTTTCACAATAACAGGTTAATTGGCTTTATATTATCTTTGTAGCTTCTAACACCCTCATGCACTCAAAGCTTCATCTATAATAGGTAACCATATACAAAGGAATATACACACAGGTTTACGAAACGGTAAACTGTGCCTTTATTTCGAAACGTTCTAGTAAAGATGAGTCTTGGTAATAGTGGGAGATATAATTTTGTTTATGACAAAATATCTTCACACATATAAATTGCCTTGAATAAATTCATATGCTACTGGGGATAAGAGAACTTCCTAGATTTAATGTTCCTCCCTCAGAAAGTTCTTTTCTGTGAAAAGATTTTTTATTGAATTATAGGTGACATACAATATTGTGTTAATTTCAGGTGTACTACATAATTATTTGATGTTTGCATACATTGTGAAACGATCAGCACAATCTCTAGTAACCATCTGTTCCCACGCAAAGTTATTATAGTAGTATTGACCATATTCCTATGCTGTAGATTACATTCAATAACTTATTTATTATATAACTGGAAGCTTGTACCTCAATTCCCTTCATCTATTTCACCCTCTCCCTCAAACCTCTTCCTTCTGTTAACGACTCATTTGCTCTCTGTACCTGTGAGTTTATTTTCATTTTGTCTTGTTTCACTTTGTTTTTTAGATTCCACATGTAGGTGAGATCGTGCAGTATTCGTCTTTCTCTGTCTGACTTTTTTCACTTAGCATAATGCCCTTAAATTCCATCCAGGTTGTCTCAAATGGCAATATTTCATTTTTTATGGCTGAGTAATATTCCACCAGTGCATGCTTTTGTGTGTGTGTGTGTGTGTGTGTGTGTGTGTGTGTGTGCGTGCGCGCGCACGTGTACTTAGCTAACTCCCAGTTGACCCCAGAGGCACGAGCGATAAATGACTATTGTTCACCATGCGAGGTCACAGTTGCTATGCAGCAACAGCTAACTCACACCAGATAGGTTCTAGACCATCATTTGGCCGGTTGATTGGATCTGGAAATTCAGTCAATGGTTTGGAGGAACACTCAGGAACTTCAACCTGCTTAAGTACCAAGATCAGCGCTCTCACTGAGTTCAAGGGTTAGATGGTATAATTTGAAGAAGAATGGTCTGGAATCCAGAAACTCTGAATTCAAGTTCTGATTTTAAAGTATACTGGCTCTCTGCTGTACTTTGGAAAGGTCCTTAACTTCTCCAACTTCAGCCTCCACATTTCTAAAACAGGGATAATAACACTTGCTTCAGGCATTTTATAATAATCAACTAGCATCACACAGGTAAGATGTATGTTTAAAGCCAAACATATGTGTTGTGGGTCACATTGTATTCCCCAGAAAGATATATTGTAGTTCTAATCCCAGGTACCTTTGAATGTGACCTCATTTGGAAATAGGCTGTTCAGATGCAATCAAGTTACGATTAGGTAGGCTCTAACCCAATGACTAGTGTCCCTCTAAGTAGAGGGAGGTTTGGAGACATGCCCAGGGAAGAAGGCCATGTGACTATGGAGGTGGAAATTGGGAGTCAGTGATGCAACTATAAGCCAGTGATGCTAAGGACTGCCACTAAGAATGGCTAGCAGGTACCAGAAGCCAGGAAGAGGCAGGGAAAGGTCCTTCCCTAAAGCCTTCAGGGGGTGCATGGCCCTGTTGACAACTTGATTTTAGACTCTCAGCTTCCAGAACTGTGAGCAATTAACTTTGTTGTTTTAAGCCACTCTGTTGTACTTTGTTATGGCAGCCCCAGGGAACTAATGCAATATGGATGTTAAGTATTGTGCTAAATTATAAAGTTTGCAAGGAGTCAACTTACTTATGAGTATATGTGAGCCACCTTGGGGGACTTCAGAAATATTGAGGAGTAGAATGCTTTTTCCATAGGTGAAGTAACTAAGCTTGTATAATTTGAGTGTTAGTATTAATTTGAACTCAGTTGTACCCACAGAAGAGTAAAGCTCAGGGGCTTTCTCATTATTTAGTGGAGCAATGATATGGAAAACATTTAATAGTCACTAATATTTATCGAATTCCAAGTACTGCTCTCAGTGTTTTTATATAATAACTCATTTAAACTTCCCAGTGACACTCTGAGGTGCTGGATCACTGAGGGTCTAATCAGGTGTGATCAGGAAAACACGACCTTGAATATTTAAAACAGAACTGATGATAGGCCAACAAGTGATGCTGAAACACCTTAGAGTCACAGCATCAGGAAGCAGCTATCACACTGGGCTGGAAGGACAAAGGGAGAGGGCAGGGCTGCAGGAGACCAGGGGCAGGGGTCTCCGGGTCAAGGTCACGCTGGAATAGGAGCAGGCCTCTCCCAAGAGACCTGGAGCTGTGGAGGACGTGCAGGAAGCCTGACTGAGGAGGGCCGGGGCGGGAGAGACGTGTCCTGGTTGTTTCCTCCCTCCCGCCCTCTCCCTTCACGTCCCGCCCCGCTGGCTGAGCTGATGTGGGAGACCTAAGGGGAGGCCCCTTTGTGACCCAGAGCAGAGCAGGGAATCAGCAATCCCAGGAGCAAGTAGGCAGGCACCCCTTCTACCTCCCGTTCAGGATAAAAGCGGAGGCCTAGAAGATAAAGTCACAGGGTAAGGTCACTCAGCCAGCACTGAGATTTGAACCCAGGCAGTCTGCCTCACCCCCGGGCTCTTGACCACTGCTCGTGATAGCACTGCACAGGACTTAGGAGGAAGGTGGGATGCGGAGCCTGACGTGAACGTTATTATGATCGTCCATGGGTCAGGAATTAAGGGCCTGGATTCGACTGGTATCTGTGAAATTGAGGAAAATAGGTTTCTTTGAGAAATACGACCAAGGCAAGAATTATTTGTTTAAGAGAAAGGAAATAGCTTTTTTTTTTTTTTTTTTCGGAACGCGGGCCTCTCACTGCTGTGGCCTCTCCCGTTGCGGAGCACAGGCTCCGGACATGCAGGCTCAGCGGCCATGGCTCACGGGCCTAGCCGCTCTGTGGCATGTGGGATCTTCCCGGACCGGGGCACGAACCCGCGTCCCCTGCATCGGCAGGCGGACTCTCAACCACTGCGCCACCAGGGAAGCCCAGGAAATAGCTTTTGGTCATTAAAAAATACTTGAAAACAGAGAGAGACAATTTATTTAACTGCAACAGTAGTCAAGTCAGCAAATAAGTGAGGCAGTGTGATGAGATTAAAAAAAATTCCCATTATCATTATAACAAATTGCCCCTCCACGAAATAATTTGAGATGCCTCTGAAAGTCTGCATTTTCCTTTTGTGAAACTTCCAAAGTTGCTTCTCTTTTACGGTTTCATTTTTTCATCTGCCTCAAGGCACATGCTGGTTATGCTATTCTCAATAAAAAATAGTGTTCTAAGATAGTTTTTTGCTTTGCAACTTGGAACCATGACCCTAAGATGACGTAATAAAATTAGAAGTGTTGTTCTATGCACAATTTACTTACCAGTCTAGGGGGTATAAAATAAAATAGCAAATAGTTAATTGGACTAGGAAAAACTGTTGCACTTTTCTTTCTTTTTTAAATGATTTGTTAGCTAAATTTAATTAAGAAAATCAACAAGTCTGCTAGAAACTGATAATTACTTGAATTGTGGGTGATACAAATCTTTTCTAAAAATATAAGTTGCAAAAAGGAAAAACCAGCTAAAGGAAACATAAATGTTCTTTCTAATGGATGTGGCATATGGGAGAGAGGCTTCATATACAGATTAACTAAAGCAGATATTGCATGCAATTTAATGAAAATAAATGCCAGTCTGTATTGATTTAGATAACTCCGAACTCCTTTTGCTTCAGTAACTGCATTTTCCCATCGCTCCAAATTATCCAGATGATTGTTTTAACTTTCTACTCTGCCTGTGGAGATAAACATAGGGAGTGATGGTTTCCATTTCATGCAGGTGAGCTAAAGCAAACCATCCAGTAAATGCCACTTGAGCTACCCTTCAACTTTAGAGATTATTTAATGACTACCTTCTCTGTATCAGTAATGGAATATGAAAAGGATACTTGTGGGTCTTTGGTTTCAGGCAATAGAAATATGTTAGGTACAGGTGTCTGAATGGTTTGAATTATGGAACATTAAAAAAATTCCTGTTGGGGCTTCCCTGGTGGCGCAGTGGTTGAGAGTCCGCCTGCCGATGTGGGGGACAGAGGTTCGTGCCCCGGTCTGGGAGGATCCCACATGCCGTGGAGCGGCTGGGCCCGTGAGCCGTGGCTGCTGAGCCTGCGCATCCGGAGCCTGTGCTCCGCAACGGGAGAGGCCACAACAGTGAGAGGCCCGCGTACCGCAAAAAAAAAAAAAAAAAAAATTCCTGTCAAAGACAAATATCATATGATATTGCTTATATGCAGAATCTTAAAAATATGATACAAATGAACTTATTTACAAAACAGAAATAGACTCACAGACTTAGAGAATGAACTTATGGTCACACGGGGGAGGGTTAGGAGGAGGGATAGTTAAGGAGTCTGGGATTAACATACACACACCACTATATATAATATAGATAACCAACAAGGACCTACTATATAGCACAGGGAACTCTGCTCAATATTCTGTAATAACCTAAACGGGGAAAAATTTGAAAAAGAATAGATACATGTATATGTATAACTGAATCACTTTGCTGGACACCTGAAACTAACAACATTGTTACTCAACTATGCCCCAATATAAAATAAAAATTTTTTTAAAATCCACTAGAGTCTTACTGACTCAGCTTCAGGAAACATCACTCATGTTTCTAGTGTACATATAGTCATATATAGTCACTAATCTTAAATAACTCACTATGACATGGGAGAGAAAGGCTATCCCCCCCCCAAAAAAAAAAAAAAATCCTGTCAGTGGGAGTGGGAGTAATCAATAAAGTGATCCTGAAGGAAAGAAAGTGTGTGTTCATTTGGTTCCACCTTATTTCAGTTCCTCTTATGTATATTTGGATGAAAATTCTGGTTAAGGAGATATGTCTCTGACATAAACTGTAGAATTCACCTAAGAGTACAGATTCAGACTACAAAAGCAAATGGATTTTACTGGAACCAGCGGTTCCAAACCTGGAATACCCACAGAGGCCCATGAACAGAATAATGGGCACCACCGAATCATGTTCAACATTTTGAAAAAGCTGGAGTAAATCTAAAAACAAAAAGAAATTAAAAATTGAAATATCCAATTGACATTTATATATATGCCTAATAGATATTGGGAAATCCAGACTTACATGCAGTCTTCTGGTGGAGAAAAAATTTTAAACATGGGATTCATGAGAAAGAAGTGAGAAAACACGTCTTTAATGTTTAAAGGGGTCAGAATTTTGTCCAACCCCTTGTTTATCTCAGGTGAGACAACTAAGGTCAGAGCTGTAGTGCATCTTAACTAATGTCACAGAGCTCTATATTGTCCTCACTTGTATTAGGTATGAAATCTAGAGATTAAAGTGAACAAAGACCAGAACTCAGACATTAAGAGCTTTCTGAGGGGGTGTGTGGCCAAGACGGCAGGGTAGGAAGGCCCTGAGCTCACCTCCTCCGTGGGCACACCACAATTATAACTATTTACACAGCAACTATCTCTGAGAATGACCTGAAGACTAATAGAAAAGATCTTCTACAACTAAACACATAAAAAAGAAACCAAGAAGAGATGGGTAGTAGGGGTAGAGATACAATATAGTCAAGAACAACACCCCTGAGTAGGCAACCCACAAACAAGAAAATAATCACAATTGCAGAAATTTCCCCCAAGCAGTGAAGGGTCTGAGCCCCACATTGGGATCCCCAACCCGGGGGTCCTGCACCAGAAAGATGAGCCCCCAGAACATTTGGCTTCGAAGGCCAGTGGGGCTTGCATACAGGAATGATGGAGGGCTGTGGGAAACAGAGACTCTAGTTTTTAGGGTACATGCAAAATCTCATATGCTTTGAGTCCCAGAACAGAGGCAGAAATTTGAAAGGTACCTGGGTTAGACCCACTTGCTAATCTTGCAGAGTCTCCCAGAGAGGCAGTAGGCAACTGGGACTCCCCTTGGATAGATGTGGGTGGCAGCCACTTTGGGGAGCTCATTCTACCACAAGGACACTGGTGCCAGTGAGCACCATTTTGGAGTCCTCCCTCTAGCCTAGTAGCTCTGGGGCTTACCCTCCCACCAGCAGGCCACCCCCAGTCCTGAGACTCCCCAGGCTATGCAGTCAGCTGCACAAGAACCTGGCCCTATGGACCGGTGGGCCAACAGCTACCACATGAGGCAGGGCCTGGCAGCCAACCAGGCTGGGAGCCAGATCTAACTACCGCTGTGCCCGCAGTGCTCAGCTCACCACAACAGAAGGGCCCATGCAGTCTACATAGGAGGCACCCCTAGAGCATACAGCTCTGGTGACCAGAGGGGTGTGTGCTGCTGGGCCCCATAGGATACCTCCTATACAAGACTACTTCTCCAAGATTGGGAAATGTAACCAAACCGCCTAATACGTAGGCATAAACAGAAAATTAGGCAAAAGGAGAAGACAGAGGAGTATATTCCAAATTAAGAAACAAGTCCAAACCTCAGAAAAAGAACTAAACAAAATGATAAAATATTGACCCAACAGAGTTCAAGGTAATAATCATAAAGGTGCTCGGTGAACTCAGGAGAAGAACAGAAGAACACAGTGAGAATTTTAACAGAGTTAGAAAATGTAAAGAAGAGCACAACAGAGCTAAAGAATACAAAAATACAAAAACTGAAATAAAAAATACACTAGAAGGAATCAACAGTAGATTCAATGACACAGAGGAATGGATCAGTGAGCTGGAAAACAGAGTAGTGGAAATCCCTCAAGGTGAATAGAAAAAAGAATTAAAAAAAATAAGGACAGTTTAAGAGACCTCCAGGACAATATCAAGCATACTAACAGTTGCATTTTAGAGATCCTAGAAGGAGAAGAGAGAAAGAAGGGGCAGGGAACATACCTGAAGACATAATAGCTGAAAACTTCCCTAACCTGGGAAAGAAAACAGACATCCAGGTCCAGGAAGCACAGAGAGTCCTAAACAAGATGAACTGGAAGAGGTCCCCGCCAAGACACACTGTAATTAAAATGGCAAACATTAAAGAGAAAGAGAAAATATTAAAAGCAGCAAGGGTAAAGCAGCTAGTTACATGTAAGTGAATTCCCATAAGATTTTCAACTGACTTTTCAGCAGAAACTCTGCAGGCCAAAAGGCAGTCACATGATACAGTCCAAGTGATGAAAGGAAAAAATCCTACAACCAAGAATATTCTACCTGGCAAGACTGTCATTCAGATTTGAAGGAGAGATAAAGAGTTTTACAGACAAGCAAAAGCTAAGAGTTCAGCACCACTCAACTGGCTTCACAAGAGTGTTAAAGGAACTTCTATAAGCAGAAAAAGATCACAACTAGAAATATGAAAATTACTAAAGGAAAAATCTCATAGTTCAGGCAAACATACAGTAAAGGTAGTAAATGAACTACTTATAAAGCTAGTAGGAAAGTTAGAAGACAAAAGTAGTAAAATCGTCTACAATAAGTAGTTAAGGGATACACAAAACAAAACCATGTAAAATATAAGGTCAAACCATTTAATGCGTGTGGGGTGGTTAAAAATGCAGGGTTGTTAGAAGGCTTCTGAACTTACGATATCATCAGCTTAAAATAATCATATATATATATATATATAGTTATATTTATACTTATCACTCATTCTTCTGGGTTTGGTTGTCTATTGACTCATCAAGGCTAAACTCAACTGATCCAGCTCTCCACTCTTCCACACGTCTCTTATCTTTTCCCTGAGACCAGCAACCTCTCCTGGATGTGTTTTCATGGTGATGGCAGAGGTTCAAGAAAGAGAGAGAGTAAGTCCCAATGTACAAGCCCAAGTCAAGCCTCTTCTGCTTGCCTTGGCTACTGATGTCCCATTGGCCAAAGCAAGTTCCATGGCTGACCTAGTGTCACAGGGCCACGCAGGTCATGCTGCTCACGTTGGGAGGGAACTGCAAGATGATATGACAAAGGGCATGGATAGAGGGAAGGGTGAAGAATTGCAGCCCTATTACTCTCCTGCCTTCGGGTGACTATGGTGAGTGGTTTCTTTCCCTCAGCTTGCAACCAGGACCACAGAGTTTATTGCCTGAAGTTTATCCCCTTTCCTGTTCACCCAGTAAGTGATGGTCCTGCAGTCCCTAAGTAAATTTTGAAACTTCTTGTAATTCTGTGGCTGGCTTTCACATAAGGCTTGAGCTTATTCAAAATGAAAGGGTCATCATTTTAGAACTCTGGATGTACTTGCAGAATGGAGAAACATAATTTTTTTTTACAGCAGCAGGTGGAACGATCTACATTGAATCTTTTTTCTCTATCCTCAGTTCTAATATTCTTCTTCATAGTTCAGCAGAAGGTTTAATTTTTCATTTTGACACTGTGATTCAACTTCCTCTTCAATAGCTTATATCTATAGAAAGCATATTTTATAAACCTCAGTAATGGGTTCTCTTGTTCTTTAAAAAAAAATCAGACATTAACAGTATTTCAACAAGGGCATTCATATGCTGAGATTTTCTCAGCAAACACTTTTTTCTAGATTTCTCTCCTTTTCATGTAGATTCATGATTATATTCATAAGTTCTGAAATATCATTGGTCCCTCCATAAATGTTTGTTGAATAAATACATGAATGAGTTAACGTATACCTGAGCATCCATCAATTCTCAAGCAATAATGCCCACGGAGGAAAGCTGATATTTCGTAGACAAAATTATTTCCAACCCAACTGCAGCAACCAGAAGGAATGGGTGGTCCAAGATCTTTACCTCTTTTGTACAAAAATTTCACATCATCATGCGAAGATGAATCCCAGGAAACAACAAGCTTGGCTAAGAGCAAACGTGGTTCATCAGAGCCTTCTGATAACAGTGAAAACTTCCACCAATAAGGGAATTGTTAAGTAAATATGGAATATGTAATACGATGCAAACTTCAAAGTGACCAGTGTGAAGACACTGTAGGAAATTTTTTTTAAAAAAAGCAAGGTTCAAAAAAAAAATAAAAAAGCAAGATTCAAAACTATAAGATCAATATATCTACATTTAGGCAAATATTTATATAAAAACTATAAATGAATGCACAAAAAAATGATAGTAGTTGTGTTTTAGGATGCTTGCAAAAATTGAGTCATTTTTCCCTCTGATTTCTAAACTTTCTCTGATTTTCTTTTACTTTTTATAATTTGCAAAAAAGAGCAAAGAGTGCAAACTCATCCTCAAATTTACCCCATTAGTTAATAATCTGTAAAACTTCCATTTTATAAAAATGCACTGAATTAATTTAGACATGACATTATGCTACTAATATTTTGCCCACCTGATAGACTTGGGAAGTAGCATCCAGGGAGAATAATGTTCGTTGAGATGTCAGGTCCACAATCCTTTATCTGCAATTCTGAGATCCAAAAAACTACCAAAACTAAAAGCTTTTTGTCCAGCATTTGAAGGCAAAACCTGACCTGAACTGAACTGACACGAGGCTACTTTTACCACTTAGTGTGAATATTCCTCCATGTCACTGCAGAAAGATGAGTCTTTGATTGCAGGGTGCTGTCCCGTCTCTGATGTGTGCTGTGATATGTGGTATATACACCGTATTACCTTCCAAAATCCAAAAGTTCTGACTGCCAGGGCTTTCTAGAAAGGATTATGGGCTGTACTATTTCTTCTTCAGGGTCAATGACACGGTAATAACAATAATTCTCCGCATCATAATACGACTGTAGTCTCTAGAGCTACTGTTTCATATCTACTACGGGTCAGATAACATTCTAGCTTCATGATGACTCCTATTTCGTTTAATCTTCCCAACAACACTGTGAGGAAGCTTTTACTCTCTCAGCTTTATAGCTGAAGGAAATGATGTACTGAAAGCTGTAAGTGACCACCACCGTCACACATTGGCCCGCAGTGGTGCTGGCAGTCAGGAGATCTCTCTGGACGACTTCAGCAATAAAGATGACCTTACTTCTCAATTAATTGTGTTTCTATGATTCACTGTACTTCTGTCCCTTGATTAGGGAAGCTCCATTCCTGTTTCTCTTCTCTGCCCCTTAGCCCTGATTTATGGCAGGCAAATTCACTTCATCAACTGGCCACTCTGTAAAGCTCTTAATGTTGAATATTCCGGTCCTTGCAGTTTCGTTGGGAAAGAGAGGTGTCATTTACAAAGTAGTTTCTGCATGTCAGGTACATTGCTTTCCATGCAGCATCTTCTTTCATCTTCCCACCAGGGATAGAGGTAGATATTATCATTTTTGTTTTTAGGTGAAGATACTGAAGGTGACCGTGAAAATCTGAGTTGTTCTGAAACTACTGTCTATTGAATGACAATATAATATAACGTTTATCAAAGTGCAGTTCGCTGTTGAAAGGCATCAGAATCATGGAGACCCCTGGCCCCTTGCCAGGCCAATGGAATCAAAATACCTAAAGGTGGAGCCCTGGAATCCGCACCTAAGATGCTCCCCCAGAGAACTCTGACACCGCAAAGTTTGAGCTTGGCCTGGCAGAATGTACGTGGGCTTTGAAACCAACCTGCCCAACATGCAAATTCAGGCTCCATCACATACTAGCTGTGTGACCTTGGCTGAGTTTCTTCCACTCTCCAAGCCTCCATTTTCTTCTGTATAGGGTGGGGCTACTCACCTTCCCTGCCTTGTCAGCTGTGGAGGGTAAATGAGGTACTTACTGCATGTGATGGTTCAGCTTGTGATAAGACAGACATTCAACAAACTGTGTTGGAAAATGAATAGAGTGAACAGATAAAAGAGTGAATGGATAAACTAAAACCTATTTGACTTTTCTGGCTGTGCTGGCTATGTTAATTTGCCTGGGTCTTTCTTTTTTTAACTTCCCCCAAAGTCTGCCTGTTGACTTAACTTGGAGGAGACAGGTTTGGAGACTAAATATCTCTCTTGTATACTTAATGCTGCTTTGTTTGCTCTTGGATCGTAGCTCACGCAAAACCATGATCAAGTGAGGTCAAGGAGGATGTCTGCAGGCACTGATGGTCCATGCTGGCATTTCTGAGCCTTGTTCAAAGTGATGGAAACACTCTTAAAAAAATCCCGAAGCTAGACCAGCCCCGGTTTCAGCTGTTAATAATGTTATTTGGAGTCTAGAAAGGACCTTTGAGCATAGGTGGCCTTTTCATGATGCAAGCCCCTGACAGGGAGGCGGTCCCCGTGTTTTATCACATTCTTGATCATAAAATGACAAATTCTGGTCCCAAGAAGTCTGTTTCTATGACTGGCTTTGGCCATTTTTAAAGTTTCCTCTGATGAGTTTTAGAAGTAGATAATCGATCCTGAAACACCTTACAGGTGTTTAGTTGATGTAGTAGAGTTATACTGCATCCCGTTAATTATCTTTGTCATATAAAATGAGCTGGTTCTATGATTTCATTTTTCAGATGGGAGAATTTAGTCAGTGTCTCAAGGCCACATCCCGTTTGAGTCTGCAGACCTCACATTCTCATTCCTGAACCACTTGTGCATACGTGTACAGGTTAACTTTCTCATCTCGAAAGCATTCGTGTTTTGTTTCTTTGTTTTGTTTTAAGAAAATTGATGACTTTATATCAAGATACTTCTGCTCATATTTTAGGGGGCAGATTTTATCAGTATTCCATGTCATTCCTCTTAGCACTGAATTGGCAAGTGCCTTCACTTGTGTGTTCGGTAGCTGGGGCTAAAGGTCCCCATGGATAGACTTAATTCCATACACAATCTGAGAAGAATGGTTCTCAGCAATTCAGGTTGAAATCGTTAGGAGAAGCTAGTATTTCAGATTCTCTGCCCATGCCTCTGTCTGTAGATCACAATTCTGAGACCCCATTTCTCAGTCTTCTTTTTATCACAGTTGACCCGCGAACAACATGGAGGTTAGGGGTGCTGACCGCCCCCACAGTCAAAAATCCATGTATAACTTTACAATCAGCCCTTCTATCCAGGGTTCTGCATCCTCAGAGTCAACTAACCACAGACCCTGTGGTACCGTAGTATGTATTTACAGAAAAACCTCTGCGTGTAAGTGGACCCACACAGGTCAAACCCGTGTTGTTCAAGGGTCCACTGCATACCGATGTATTACACATAGCAAGCATCAGAATTTAATATGGAGAACACTTAAAGAAGCTGAAGGTAGAAACATTTCAATCAGTTTTATTCAGAAGACTGCGTAATATTTTTTTTTAAAAAAGAACAAGCCCTTAGCGTTGAGGATGCCTGGGTTTGTGCCTCAGACCCCGCTTCCTATGTCGACTGCATAACCTTGAGCAGCTTCTGTTTACCCTTGTTAGAAATGACAGGCCCAAACTGGAGTCACTTATGCTAAGCTCCACATCAGCAAACTGAGACTGAACTTTTATGACAGTCTCAGCTCTCCAAGAAATGGAATCTTGAACCAGTCAATCAGGAATCGTCTGATCAGCATCAATTGTGCACTTTGCCTGATAGGCCCCTGAGAGCCCCTAGAGGAAAGTAGCCTTGCAGTAACCAACTCACTTTTTGGCTTGGTATAATTTCCTTGTTCCGGCTCCCTTCCACCTATCGGAGTCTTCCACTTTGAACAACTCCTTGGAGCTCCTTTCTACCTGTTAGATTAAACGCTGTCTGATTTGAATCAATGTTTGCTCAGATAAACTTTTAGAATTTTTAATATGCCTTAGTTTATCTTTTAACACCTTCTATGGAATAAAGCCTTGCTGGGAGCAACAACAATGTAGAGTTGGTGTATATTGTTCCATGGTGTGCACAACATGCATTTATTTCAGTTCTGAGTCCCTTTCCTTCCTTAGACTGGAGCCTGATGTTCTGAGGCTACAAACTATTGTATTTTATGCTGGCTGAGAGCCTGGGCTATGGTCTTAGATGACCCAAGTTTACATCTATCGCTGCCACTTACTGTGTGATTTTGGATGAGTTACTTCACTTTTCTGTGCTTCAATTCCCTGACCTGTGAAACAGAGATAATAACGGTAACTACTTTACAGGGTGCTGGGAGAAGTCAATGAATCAGTACGTGTAATGCACACAGCACAGTACAGAGCAAGTGTATCAGGAAGTGTTCACTGCCATCATCCTCATCATTACTCTTTAGATGGACCCTTTCACACTTTTGGAAGTTGTATCTAACTCCACAGACCACTACTGTGGTATTTAATAAAGTATCACTTCAGTCCTTTGCTTCAAAAGTTTCCCCTCCCAAAGGTTCTATGACATAGTGGCAGATTACCCACTAAAAGGATCTACTTGATTATTTATAAATTCCAAAACAGCTTAGAACATTTTTTTATAAATCTGTCCCTTCCATCTAAATTTCTAACCCCCAGAGTACAGACAGTATTTAAACCACACAAACCAAAGATATTTCAATAATTGATACATGGAGAAAATATGAAAACTTTTTGTTTGGTCAAGGCCTTCAGGATGGAAGGTGGTCTGCAGCTTTCTGAGTGTTCCTACCATAATCTAAGGGCTGATAAAATCCCTTTTCTCTGCAGGGATTCTGCTTTGAGTGAGGATTTTAAAAAAGCCAGGTTTCCTAGGGCTCCTGTCTTTCCAGGCTCAGCCTGAGTCTTGCCCTTTATTAACACCAAATTCATTTTTGATAAGCAGGAAAAGGGGTGCAAAGTTTATGGTTTTTCAAAATGCTAAAGCAGCATCCAGGCCTGAAGCAGTTTCCCCCACGGGATACAATCTTGGTTCTTCCCGTTGCTTGGTATTTAGGGTGATGTGCATTTGAAATGAGAGGCAGGGACCCCAACAGACTTGTAGGAGGACACATCATGTTGACAGCAGGGCCCCAGCAACTCTTGCTGCCCAGGGTCCAGCCCTGCCCCATGTTCCCTCTTTTTTTTTTTTTTTTTTTTTTTACTTTTTATTGGAGTAAGACAATATTGTGTTAGTTTCAGGTGTACAGCAATGCATACACATATATCCATTCTTTTTCAGATTCTTTTCCCAGATAGGCCATTACAGACTATTGAGTAGAGTTCCCTGTGCTATACAGTAGGTCCCTATTCATTATCTATTTTATACATAGTAGTGTGTATATGTTAATCACTTCCCCCCCACACATTTCCTCTTTGGTAAACATAAGTTTGCTTTTGAGATCTGTGAGTCTGTTTCTATTTTGTAAATACGTTCATTTGTATCATTTTTTATTAGATTCTGTCTTAAATACTGTGAATGCCCCCAGCATCTTTCCAATCTAGTCTTCCTTTTTTCTCAAGTTAAGCAATATTTATTTCTGTTGATGGCAAAGAATGTAATCTTAACAAATATATTTATGGAGCACTTATTATAAAGTCTCACCCTAGGCCATGTGCTTTCATCTCCTAATCTTCACGACACAGCACTATTATTATCAGCCTGTATTTAACTGACGGGAAAACTGAGGCAGAGAGAAGTCACATGATTTTCCTCAAGTGACACAGCCGGTTGGTAGAAAAACTGTGGTTTGAACCTAGGCAGGCTAGCTTGAATGTGCCTGTGATGACCCCCGTGCCCCCTGGAGGGCTTCCTCCTGGCAAAAGCAGCACACTAGCATTTGCTATGCCTGTAGAGACCGGAGACATTAAAGTGAAAGAGATGTGAGCGGTGTGCTTCTTACTAAGCAAGACTGAAAAGATGCTATTTCCACTGATTCAATAACAAGAACAAAAATAATAAAAGGACAAGTGCTTCTTTAAGAAGTGAAAATGTCAGGGCTTCCCTGGTGGTGCAGTGGTTGGGGGTCTGCCTGCCGATGCAGGGGACGCGGGTTCGTGCCCCGGTCCGGGAGGATCCCGCATGCCGCGGAGCGGCTGGGCCCGTGGGCCGTGGCCACTGGGCCAGTGCATCCAGAGTCTGTGCTCCACAACGGGAAAGGCCACAGCAGTGAGAGGCCCGCGTACCGCAAAAAAAAAAAAAAAAAAAGAAGTGAAAATGTCAGGACAAGTGCTTCTTCAAGAAGTGCAAATGTCTATGTCCATGGACAGGATTCAGGCAGAACGGCGCCGGCTTCGTGCTAACAGAATAATCGGGAACGTGTCTGAAGCAACAGCAGGCTCAGGTTTCCGAGCACGAGAGTGAGAAGAGGAAGTGGGTACCTATGTAAGCTGCCTCTTCCCTGCCACCCCCGCTCTGCCCCCTCCTAACTCCAGATGCCCCCTCCAGCCTCCTCACACCTCTCCTCTCTGTTGGTTTCTTCATTGCTTTTGAGGTTCTGACTCATTTCCAATTTTTATATGTCTGAGCCTGTCTCTCCTCAATGAATCCAGACAGCCAGGTCACCTCTAAGGAAGACTGTCCCCTCAGAGGGACCTGGACTGGAACCACCCCAAGGCAGGGCTCCTAAGCAGAGAACGTGACAAAGGTTTTGGGGGTCTTTTTTTTCATTGAAGTATAGATGATTTACGATGTTGTGTTAATTTCTGCTGTACAGCAAAGTGATTCAGTTATACATATATGTACATTCTTTTTTAAAATATTCTTTTCCATTATGGTTTATTACAAGATATTGAATATAGCTCCCTGTGCTATACAGTAGGACCTTGTTTTTTATCCATTCTGTATATAACAGTTTGCATCTGCTCACCCCAAACTCCCACTCCATCCCTCCCCCTTGGCAACCACAAGGCTGTTCTCTATGTCTGTGAGTCTGTTTCTGTTTTGTAGATAAGTTCATTTGTGTCATATTTTAGATTCCACATATAAGTGATATCATATGATATTTTTCCTTCTCTGTCTGACTTAATTCTCTCAGTGTGACAATCCCTAGCTCCATCCAAAATGAACAAAAAGGCATTGTTTCATTCTTTTTTATGGCTGAGTAATATTCCATTGTATATACGTGCCACATCTTCTTTACCCATTCATCTGTCAATGGACATTTAGGTTGTTTCTACGTCTTGGCTATTGTGAATAGTGTTGCTATAACATAGGGGTGCATGTATCTTTTTGAATTAGAGTTTTGTCTGGGTATATGCCCAGGAGTGGAATTGCTGGATCATATGGCAACTCTACTTTTAGTTTTCTGAGGAACCTCCACACTGTTTCCCATAGCAGCTGCACCAACTTACATCCCCACCACCAGTGTGACAAATGTTAATCATGACCCCAACAGCCATCCCTTGTGAGCATCCTGTGTGCCCAGCCCGGGACCGAGCTCTTTTCTATGCCTTCTCATTCCATCCACACCCCACCCTGACAGGTAGGCATTATTCTTCTAATTTTAGAAATGCAGAAACTAAGGCTGAGAGATGCAAGCAACAGGTCCAAAGGTGTGTCAGCCAGGACTCCTTAGATTCCAGGCCACAGGAACCAATTCTGGCAAACAAGCAGAAAGGGGCATCTGTTGAGAAGAAGTTGGCAGCCCGCTGCATTCACAGAGAACCAGGAAACAGACCAGAACAGGGCAACTCCAAACTCAGGAATCACTCAAACAGTTGTCCAGTGTTTACACTAGGATAAATGGTGCTGCTATATTTATCCAGCGTTACTCAAGACTCAAATCCTAGGAGAGTCGTGGCTTAGCCAGGAAAGGGCAGCACACTTAGATTTACATTCCCACCAAGAGAGACCACAGAGGGAAGATGTTTCCCCCAAGAGAATCACATGCTGTTCGGAAGGAGGGCGGGCAAAAAATGCAATCCATGCCCTGGAGGTACCAAAGCGGCAGACACAGGATTCAAACCCAGGTCCTTCTGATGTACAGCTGGAGCACCTTTCTTAGGGTCTGTAAAGAGGGTGGGAGGTAGGTTAGGGTTGCTGCTGGGGCTCACTGTCTTCAACTAAACTGACAAGGAACAGAGCCCAGGGCCACAGACAGAGTAGGAACTGAATACGTTTTTGTTGTGCAAACAAACCAAAGAGATGCAGAAGAAAGCCAGGAAGGGACTGCCCTGGTGGTCCAGGGGTTAGGACACACTTGCACTGCAGGGGGCCCGCGTTCCATCCCTGGTCTGAGAAATAAGACCCTGCAAGCTCTGCAGCCAAATGGAAGGAACGAAGGAACGAAGGAACAAAGGAAGGGAGGAAGAGAGAGAGAGAAAGACAGAAAGAAAGAAGAAAGAAGGAGAGAAAGAGAGAAAGAGAGAAAGAGAGAAAGAAAGAAAGAAAGAAAGAAAGAAAGAGAAAGAAAGGAAAGAAAGAAGGAAAGAAAGGAAGAAGAGAAAGAAAGAAAGGAAGAAAGAAAGATAAATTAAAAAAAAAAAAAAAAAGGAAGCACTCTGACTCCCCTCCTATCTCCCCGCACCCCTGGGGGAACAGGCACCTGTCTGTCATTCTCAGAGCTCATCTGTCTGAACCATACATGGCTTGAGGGTCTGAGTGGAATTAACAGCCTGAGCTCTCCTTGTCTTTATGAAACCCAGACATGGTTAGCATGGCCCCATCACCCTGGAGTGAGCAGCCCAGCTGGTCTGTGTGAGTGCAGGCAACACACACAAGGAGTCCTCCCTTGCAGGGGAAAGAAAGTAAACCACAGCACCCACACACTGTTCCCTGATTCCAAAGGCAACCTGTGCAATTCTTAGAAGAAAGGGCTATGAGCTTGGCATCTGATGTTCTTCCTAATTCAGAATCTTAGAGACTACTGAAAGAAGCAGATATAAAGGGAGGTACTCTTTCAGTGAAAGACAGAAAAAGAAGCATCATGTAATTGGGGGTCAGAAGGAGAATGCCATTCTCAAGATACCAGAATTCTCTGTTGGAGCTTCCTTGGCTCTGAGATCTAGGAGGGGACTTTTTATCTTTAAAGCACTCCTTGGACTTAACATAAAAAATAAACTCTGGAGGACCTGTACCTTTACAGTTGACCCCACTGATCCTGTGACCAATGGCATTCACAGGGTCAGACATCATTGGAGTTGGAGCAATTTGATGTTCATTTGGGTTCAAAGTGAGATCTCAGCCATGAGATTAAAAGCTAGAGAAACCACTAGGTTCATTTCTGTCATTTGCAAGTTCAGGCTCTCACAGTAATAGCTCAAACTACTTCATTGTTGAAAGAATAAGGAGGCTGCTAACAAAGATGAACAAAGATGAGGGTGACCCTAGAAATCATCAGCCCTGGTCAAAGAAGCTGAATGTTTCCCTAGGTGAGGATGGAATTTTAAAAAGGAGTAACCATCACCTTGTTTAAAAAGAAAAACAACTCAAAGCTAAATTCATATGAGATATTTTATTTTTATGACCATGATTCAGAGCTTAATATACTTGTTTTGTATCCTTAGCACAGGGCTTTGGAGAAACAACCTAGACTTTTTTCTTTCTTGTGAATTAGAAATCAATAACCTTGAACTGAAGTTTCCTTCGACCTCAGAGGCATCACAAATTCTACAGTTCTTTTTTAATAATGAGAACTGTAGGTAGGGAGGATCTATAATTTGGATAATTCAAGGATCACTACTACTTTTCTCAGTAACGCTTTAAACTAAGATCATAACACAAAGGATATGCTTGAGGTACCAACTATTATAGACATCATGATTAAGCTCCATTAAGAAGGTTCACATAGGAAAAACTGAAGAATTTCTCAGTGTCCTAATAGTTCATGATATGCTCAAATTCTTACCTCTCCTTACTATGTGGTAGAAATAGATAATGTTACAACTCAAAGTAATTCAAAGTACAAACTTTTGCAAAAATGTTCTCTCTCATGAGCTTACTATCAACAGTTTCATTCAAAGTTTGCAAGGACAGGAATGTCCACGAGTAGTTTTCAATGAAAAGGAATCTTGAGCTGAGTTCTTAGTTGACTGCTTTCTATTTTATAACTAACTGTGAGAACTTTGGGTATAATAACTTCTTGCTAAATTCTCATTGAAATAGGAAAAATAAAGTGGGTTCTAAATATAAAAAAAAAAAAAAAACAACCCTGAGCCTTACTTAAGGACGATCTTAAATAATCAAACAATGACTCATTTAATCATTGAGCTTGCTAAGATTTATATACATATATATATATGTGTATATATATATATATATATATATATATACACACACACACAAGATATACCTACACAAGATATATGTAGATATATATATAGATACATACACACACAAAAGACTGAGTCATCCAGGTATCCTTGATTGGAATGATGGTTACATTAGTGTATTTATTTGTCAAAATGTGTTGAACTAGACACTTCTAAATGAGTGCACTGTATGGTATGTAAATTATATGTTAATAAAATTAATTTTTTTAAAAAAGATTGAGTTATCCATTTATTCAACAGACACTTGGTAAGCACATGCTATAAGCCAGGCCCTCTCCTACCAGGCATGGGGGATACAGTTATAAACAGTAATAAACATGACAGACAGTCTCTGCCTTCATGGATCTATACTCAGGACAGAAGACAGACAATGGGCATATTACCAACCAATTAATGCTACCTTTCATGTCTTGAACAGAGCACTAAGGAAAACAAAACAGTATAACGTGATAAAGCTTATATTTTTAATGTATGTTTAATTAGCATATAAACTTCTATGAACTAAATCTTGGTTTTATTTGTCATGTTTCTTTCTACTGTCATTTCCCTTTCTTGCCATTTTAGCCATCTGTTTTGCTTTTCTGGGCTGAATAAACATCAACAATGAGTGTATTTCTTCTGAGATGGATTGTTTGAGTCTAAATTAATCTCAAAGTACTTTAATACTTTTTATGCCAGAATTTACATTTTAGTAAACTAAGACAAGAGTTTCAGCATAAATAATTCAATGGTGCAGAAGCTGGACTGCAAGCCTTGCTTTTACAAATAATACAACACAACAAAAAAATCCATTTTTGTTAGGCTAACCAAGAAGATATAAATGTATCTTTTTCATAGTTTTAATGTATTTTGGATATAGTGCTTAAAGCACATCATACAAAGTCACAAAGTCATGAAACTGAAAAGCAAAACAGCGGCAGAGAAACGAATTATAATCCTAACCAAAGAACTGGATTTAGCTTTGGACACATCAAATGGGAAGGGTGTCTCTGAATCGTGACAGACTGTATTTCTTTCCTATTAGTGGCAGTATCAGTTTCCAATTGACAGTTCTTATAAAAATTATTCTTGTACTGACACAAACTCTTTAAGTTCCTTAATGCACTTTACTTATTAAAAAAAAGTAACTCTTGTTATTTTTCACTAATGGCAACAAGGAGATTCTGGGAAAGGAAAACTCAGTCACAATCCACAAACCTAAATTTAGCCTGAGATTCCATCACTACCAACTCTTTGGCCAGAGCTGTTAAAAAAGTCAGAGAATATGTATTCAGTTTCCTCTCCTTTGATTTTTCACTGTCAGGAAAATACTTGAGTTCACTGAAATGGCCTGGAGGCAGACAGAAGAAAACCGGAGAAGCAAAATCTCTACATAACCCACTGGCTCAACAACCAATCCACAGATTAGGGTTGATTATATTGTCACAGCCTCCAGGATTTTACAAAAACAAACAAACAAAAAACACTAGAACTCTTGGGAAAGTGAACAAGATTGCTGTGCCAGTAGAAAGAAAATGCAACTCAATATTCCTAAAATTCCTGTCTCTAAAGGAAAACATTTAGTCTCATTCCCATAGCACCAGATTACTGGGGGAAAAAAAGACAGAGAGAGAGATGGTGAAAGAGAGGGGGGATCAAAGCTAAGGCTGAAAAGGCCTAGAGAAACAACATTCAAAATGTAATAGAAAAGGCTACTTTCTGCAAGAAAATGGCTCCCAATGACATCAGCAGCCTCAGCTTCTTTGACAGAAAGTGATATTCTCCATGATGATATAAATAGGGATGAAGACATGGTCTTCCCTCCACTGGAGGAACTGAATTTGGACTGCATCTTAGGTGACATTAGGGAATCACTAATGATGACTCATGAATCATGATGATTTTGAGTTTGTCCTTATCTTTGAGAGTGCTGTGCTGAAACAGTTGGGGCAGAGTGTCATGATGTCTGACACATACAATTATATGGTTCAGTGGAAATAAAGAACATATACACAAAGTACATATATATATGTGACAACGTGGCAACAAACGTGGAATAAAAGCGGTAGGTTTGTGGATTGCATTCCTTGCTCGATTCCTTCAACTCCTTTATACCTTTGAAAATTCTCATACTAGGGACTTCCTCTGTGGTCCAGCAGTTAAGACTCCACGCTCCCAGTGCAGGGGGACCAGGTTCGATCCCTGGTCAGGGAACTAGAGTCCACATGCTGCAACTAAAAGCCCGCATGCCACATCTAAGAGCTCACATGCTACAACTAAAGATCCCACATGCTGCAACTAAGACCTGGGGCAGCCAAATAAATAAATAAATATTTTTTAAAAAGAAAGAAAATTCTCATACTAAAAACCTGGAAAAACTGCAATAGGCAAATGATAGCGTGTGGGGAAGGAATTTGGGATTGATGTGTACTCACTGCTATATAGAAAATAGATAACAAGGACCTACTGTACAGCACGGGGAACTCCGTTCAGTATTATGTAATAACCTAACTGGGAAAAGAATCTGAAAAGGAATAGATACATGTATATGTACAACTGAAACACTTTGCTGTACACCTGAAACGAACACACCATTGTCAATGAACTATATGCCAATGTAAAATAAAAAGTTAAAAAACAAAACAAAAAAGAAAAATGACAGTGTGCTCTCCAACAGAGTGAGAAGTACAAATGTACAATTAATGATACAACAAAGTAGATGAAATAAGTGCCAACATATAACGTTGAGTTTTTTCTTGTTTTATCGTTGTCAGGGCTAAAGAGAGTGAGTACCTCTGAGCTGGGGAAAACAGAAGACTTCACAAAGGAAGTGCTACACAGACCCTTAACAATAAAGACTTTCACAGGCAGAGAAGGGTGACACGTGCCCTCCTACAAAGGGCAGGAAGACGTTCTTGCGTGCGAAGGGAAGGGTGAGTGTGAACAGAGTCTGGTGGGGGTGGTGTGCCGACACCGAGAGGATGAGGTGGGGGGGGCAGGTGAGGCCAGGCTTCGGAGGCCCTGGACACCCTCATAACAGCTTTGGGCTCTCACTGCTGGGTAAAAGGAGGATCCCCTGAGGTCGGTTTGTTTGTTTGGCTCATGTCCCTGAGACATGAGCCAGACAATTACTTATATGTTTCCCCCCAATATTTTATTCCATGTATATGTTTTTTTAAATAAAACTCAAATCATAGAGGTGCTCCAAAGACAGTTACCTCCTCCTACGCGTGTGTGCTCTGGGGGCTCTAGGGATGACAACCATATTCATTCATTCTATGACCGCCACTTGCCCATGAGGTGGTACTGTCATCACTGCTCCCATTTCAGGGAAGAGGAAACTGAAGCACAGAGGCGAAGTAGCCTTTTCAAAACCACAGAGCAAGCAAGCGGCTGAGTGGGGATGCTGAGCTTGGCACACTGTACCCTACAGCCTCTCTTGGTAAGAGAAAGTGGCATACACAGCAGGAATCCAGTTCTTGAAAAGCCACCTTGAGAAACTCTTATCCAAGAAATGCTATTGAGGCTGAAAAAAATTATATACATATAATTTAATATTTTACTATTAGCTGTATATAAATAATTATATACTTATTTATAATTATATAAGGCATATTATAGGAGTATATAATTATAAATATATATATGTATATAGAAAGAGTGATCAAGACAATGCTATACATTTATTGCCATGGAAGCAAAATGAGACTACAGTTTTCATCCCTAAGAGTGGACAAAGAGAGCTGAGTCCACAAAATAAAGCAGAATTTGAATCCAATGAGCTGTGAGAATGTAAATAAAATAAGGTAAGACCATCCCCTTGGGCACTCACCCAGCATCAGCAACTCCAGGTCCATCCAGGCAGTGGAAAACGCTCACCCACCCCCATCCCACCTCCCCTCTGTGACAGAGGCAAGCATTCAACTCTCTGTAGGTACGAATTTATACCTGCAAACATTCCCTTTGGCCCCAAGAGGACCTGGCGACGGTGGATCAGAGACATACTGTCCCTGCTCTCATGGAGCACAATTCTGTCACTGTCTCCAGGTGGTGGTAGGCTGGACACCCCCAAAGCAAGTCCCAGATTCTTCTGCAGAATGATTGATTTTTTGCACTATTAATATTTGTGTTTCCAAAGCCAAGAAGGCAGAGGAATGCAGCAGGTTGGAAAGCAGAGACTGTCAACACACTTCATGCCTTGGCTTTTAATTTCAAAAGTTTAAGTCAGTTGAAGTGGCTTTCCAAGTGCAACAAGAGAGGAGAAGAAAAGTCACAGAGTGAGGTGGGCACAGGGCAGGGTCTCCTGACCAGTGGGGACTGGTGTTCTGCTTCCTGAAAGGCAAAGCCTCAGCCATATTGAAACTGAGCAGGACCCTTTCGGGCTCCTGGGCATGGAAGTCTTTCTGCGTCCCCCGTTTCTTGTTTGTAGGGAATAGACTTCAGCCTCCATGACCTTCCCTGAGTTCCAAAGGGCAGGTTCAAATAGTTGCTAATTAGGGAAGGGAGGGGATGCAGAGACAAGGGAGGAGAAGCCAAGACACAATAGTGCAGCCTTGGGGCAGGGCCCTGGTTCTCCCTCAAGGGGTACAGTAACAATACCTTTGAGCTCTTCTGCAGAACTAAAACCCCCACCAAATAGAAGATGTCAGCATTCTTCTTTCCAGATTAAAGGAACCACAGAAACTCATCAGACTACCTGAGACCAGATTAAAGGAGTACAGGCCCTGCACACACCCAAATCCTTATCAGCAACCCTGTCCTTGAACCATTGCTATAAAACTCACCAAATCTCCCCCAGTTGGGACACACAGTTTGTGAAGGCAGGAGCCCACTGTGTCCCCTCTTGCCTGGCAAAGCAGTAAAGCTATTCTTTTCCAGTTCACCCAAAACTCTGTCTCCGAGATTAGATTTGGCACCAGTGCACAGAGGCCGAGTTTTCAGCATCAGCATGTCTCAGTGGTGTTCCTAGGAAGGCCATATCTGATGCTCTGACGTTCACATTGTCAATCGTTCATGCAACACCAGTGGAGTAGTGGCAGAGCCCCTGGACCTTAGGGGACCATGAACAAAGGGACAAAGCACAGGGGAGGATGAAGCCACCACAGTGGCTCGGCAGCACCTATGACCTTGGAGCCTTAGCATGACCCTGGGTGGGGAGGCCACAAGGAGGACAGAGGCTGAACTCCCTGCCAGCCTGGAAGGTGGGTGCTCACCACCTAAACAGTGTTGAATGAAAGGAAGGAGAGAAATCCCTGCTTGAATTTTTGGACTAAGAGTCATGTTGTTACACCTGTAATCTTTCTGACAACAAACGTTTCCAAAGCCTCATAAAGGTTGATGACAAAAGGGGTACCAGACACCTTTAATATCTTCTTTTCTCCTACCCAATATATATGGCAAAAGATGGGGTGGAGAGAGGAAGAGAAGGGTTGGAGAGAGAAAGAGAAAGAGAGAAAGAAACATGGAAAAGCAAACACTACAGAGCACAGCACTACTACCTCGTAGCTGTTGCCTGTAGACTTGTGATTTGAAGAACAAAAGACGACAAACTCTTCTTTGATCGTTGCCTAAAATTGCATTATCAACAAACACACCACGATCGATCGTAAGCGTGGTCCCCTCTCTGTGTGCTTCTGTTAATGTGTCAATTCTACTGAGGACAGTCAGGAATAATAACATTCTCTCTTCTCTATGACAAGAGGGTTGAATCTCGACGAAATAAAAGAGTCTTGGCATTTAGGGTTCCTGAACTAAATGAACATAGAACAGAACAAGGAATAGAGCAGGACAATTTTAAAAACAAAGAAAACTGACTCTCTTGTGATCTTGCTTAAAGACTTTACCAAGGCTGAAGTGCCTTTCCCTCCCTTGACCCCTGACAACTTCCAGTTCAGACAGAGCAACTGAAAGCGTGGAGAGAGGCAGTTGGACTTACTCCAGACATAAGACATATAATAAGATCAAGACATAGTTTTTAAGTCTTTTTTTAATCTTAAAAAACATCTTTACTGGGATATGATTTATATACCATACAATTCACCTATTTATAGTGTATTTTAAGTTGCGCGACCAACACTACAATCAATTTTAGAACATTTGCATTTACCCTTCCCCACCCAAAAAAACCTTAAGCCCATTAAGAGTTGCTCTCTTTCCTCTTCCCACCTCCAGTCCTGCAAAACTGCTAATTTACTTTCTGTCTCTATAGATTTTCCTATTGTGGACATTTTGTATAAATGGAATCACATAATCTGTGGCCTTTTGTGACTGGCTTCTTTCAAACATTTCACAATGTGTTTGAGGTTCATCTATGTTGTAACACGTCCCAATACTTCATTTCTTTTCATTGCCAAATGATGTTCCATTATATGGATAGACCACATTTGTTTATCCATTCATCAGTTGATGGAGATTCACATTGCTTCCACTTTTTAGTTATTATAAATGATGCTGCTGTGAACATTTGTGGACATGCTTCATTGTTCTTGCATACTTGCCTAGTAGTAGAACGTCTGGGAGACTCTATGTTCAGCCTTTTGAGGAACTGCCTCAAAAGACCGTTTTCCAAAGTGGCTGCACCATTTCACATTCCCACCAGCAATGTATGAGAGTTCTAGTTTCTCCAGATCCCTGCCAACACATGTTTCAGCTGTGGTTTTGACTATAGCCATCCTAGTGCCTGTAAAGCGGTACTCGTTGTGGTTTTGACTTATATTTCCCTAATGATGTGTATCTTCCTTGGAAAAAATGTCTATTCAAATCCTTTGCTCATCTCTTACATGCATACAGACATGTAAGCCCTCAAGCTTTCTTGGGGAACACTACAACTTTTATGAGCTCAGTGATGTCTGAGCTCACACCGAGATTCTTTGATTTTAGTTAAGTGGTTCTGGGTAGGTTTGATTATGGATAAGTCAGAGAAGTGGGAAGGACCCAGAAAAAGGGTGACGCAGTCATTTATTTGAAGGGGCACAACAGTATCTTTACTGTTGAGCGTGAGTCGGGGAAATACTTCAGTGCCTTGTAAAGCTATCTCTGTGTAGTTCCTTCACCTAGGAAATTCTATTAAAATGCTGGAGCAGTGACACACCTAGCAGGCCCACGTGAAAACACAAAGCAGGTAAAATGACCGTTGATAGTAATCTAAGCAAAGCAACAGCTCCTGTTTGCTCAGGACTTGTCCTCATTCCCACAAGGGTTGGGCTCTGGGCATGTGTGGCACAGCCCCTGCCTGGCCTCAGAGAGTCTGTCTCTGCCATGTCTGTATCTAATATGCCCAGCAGCTCCTAAGTCCCTGAGGCAAACATGAAAGCACGTGACCTATCGCTCACGATCCCAATACCTGTGGCCTGCCCCCAGCAGTTTATTTGCCTTGTACCGCATTTTCACCCCAGTTCTCTGCTGAGGAAGTCTAGGTCTCGGGCTCACCTGGAACCCGTATTGAATTCTGAGAGAAGCCACACTTGGTTTAGACCAGGCTGCTGACTCATCAACACATGGACCTCAGGGCAGGTCCCTGGATGTGGGTATGAAAGTAAGCACTGCCCAACACGGCTGCTCCTGTACCATGCCCTTCCCAACCCTGGAATTGATTTAGATGACAGAGTCCTGGGCCTCAAGCCTGATGCCATAATCAGATGAAACTAGGGATTTTGAGAGAAGGATGAGTCTGTGGGAGGGATGTGTATACTTGTAGCCAGATGGCAGACTACAGTAGCAAATAGTATTGTCTAAAAAAGCTGCATCAAGAACAACTTTTGGACAGCAAGAAATAAAAATTTTAAGGAAAACCTTAAAAAAGTTAAAAATTAAAAAGCTGCATCAGGGCTACCCTGGTGGCGCAGTGGTTGGGAGTCCGCCTGCCGATGCAGGGGACACGGGTTTGTGCCCCAGTCCGGGAAGATCCCACATGCCGCGGAGCGGCTGGGCCCGTGAGCCATGGCCGCTGAGCCTGCGCGTCCGGAGCCTGTGCTCCGCAACGGGAGAGGCCACAACAGTGAGAGGCCCGCCTACCGAAGGAAAAAAAAAAAAAAAAAAAAAAAAGGCTGCATCAACATTTTGGATTCCAAATGTTCTTTCATTACCTTGCCATCGAGAATTAAAATTTATTCCCCTCCCCTTGAAACTCAGAAAGCCTTTGTAATTGCCTCAATGAACAGAATGCTGTGGAAATGCCACTGCACTGTCAACCTCGAAGGGTGGATTTACAAAGACGGTACAGCTTCCACCTGGTTATCCTGGGCTGCTCACCCTTGAACCCAGCCACTGGGTTCTGTCCAGACTACAAGAAAAGGGAGTGTATAGATATCCCAGCCAACAGTTCCAGCAGGTAAGGTCTCGGCCAATGGCCAGTAGCAACCACCAAGCATGTGAGGGATGGAACCTTCAGATGATTCTAGCCCCCAGCTGTCAACCACTCCTAGTTCTTGAGTCTTCTCTCTGAAGTCCCAGACATTATGGAGCAGAGGCAAATCAGTCCTGCTGTTTCCTGTCTGAATTCTTGACCTACAGATCTATGAGCATAATAAATGGTTGCTCTGAGCCACTAAGTTTGGGGTAATTTGTTACACGTTTATAGATAACCACAACATCCATAAAGAATGTGGGTACCTGCGGTGTAACCCTCCTTATAGTTTCAACAACTTTTTGCAAATGAGACTGAAAATGAACACCAAGAGCCACCCTGAGGGTGAAAGCTGCGTTGAATGATCGTCCAGGTGGCATGAGCGTATTTCCAAGAGATGGTTGCACGCTTGATTCTAAGCAGAAGAACAAGCTCTTTCTTCCCCTTTCCAAAGATGGGAAGGGCAACTCCAGGACCCCTTGCCACTGCCCGGCTGGAGTAGCAATTTTCCAGATACACGTATGGACTGGAAAGTATGCTCTCTGAAACTCACCCCAAACTTCTCCTCATACCCACACTCCTGTGTATCAGGAGACGTCTGCCAGCACCGCCAATGTGCCAAATCCTAAATGGCACCGCCGTCCCACTGAAGACCTTCACTTGCTTGCCTTGCATCCATTCTCCCCCTTGATATTGTTACTCCACATTCTCTTTAGGAAATGACCTCGAGGTAGATTGAATGATTGACCACAGCTGTCTGCCCCTCCCTATATCCATGCCCTTCGTTACGTGACTTTGCTGTTCCTCCTGCTACCCTGCTGCCGGCAAGAAATGTTTCCCAGCCTCGTGGGTCGACGGCTGGGCTGTGTGGTTTGCTCTGGCCAATGCGTGTGAGTGAAGGTGGCAGAGAGTGCGGGTCTGAGCTTGGGTTCTAAGAAGCAGCAGTTTCCACCTACCCTGCATCCCTACCATCACTACGAGTTTACCACAAGTGGTGAACCTCACAAGAGAAGACTGTGTAGTTCGTTTACCCTGTCCATGGTAGACCAAGAAAAACGTTTGTTTTCTCTACCTAGATTCTCAGAAAACTTCTGCTTTCTTTCTGACACCTGGTTATGCTGCCTTCGCTTTAATTCAATCAAGCACTCCATCCTTTCCATAAATTCCTTTTTTGCTCAAGGTAACCTGTATCAGTATCTATTGTTGGCAACTGAAGTACAGTTACTTGTACAGTGAAAGACACATGACTGGGGATGTTTGGAATAAATCTGTCTATTGAAAGAAATCTACATCTAATCCTCCCTAAGCAAAATAGTCTGATTCAGAAGGAGGCAGCTCCAGAGGAAAAAAAGAAAAAAGGTACTGGACTTGAAAAATTCAGCCTTTATAAAGTACCCTGGGAGATGGGGATGGGGTTGTAGAACATAAAAGGAACAGACTCTGACCTTAACCAAAAGATCCGTTTGTGCTTGTTGCTTATGCATAAGCCTCTACGTTCACAGAATGGGATTTGTACCATGGCTGGTCAATTAAGAGAAAGAAATACTCCATAAATCAGTCACAGGCTTTAGCTCTCTGCTGGCCAACCAAAGTAACTGAATCCGTAATAAGTACACACAGCATACATACACACACACACACACACACGCACGCACGCACAGCAAGACTTCCTAGCAAATGCAGCCAGAGGCCAAATTAATCAGAAATACTTGAGTTATTTTACACAGTGTGGCCCAGGTTCAACACTGTGATTATTTCTGGGGCTGTTATATGTTATTTTTTTTTTAATTTTATTTTATCTTTTTTATATAGCAGGTTCTTATTAGTTATCTATTTTATACATATTAGTGTATATATGTCAATCCCAATCTCCCAATTCATCCCACCACTACCACCCGGCCCCCCCTCGCTTTGCCCCCTTGGTGTCCATACATTTGTTCTTTACATCTGTGTTTCTATTTCTGCTTTGCAAACCGGTTCATCAGTAGCATTTTTCTAGATTCCACATATATGCTTTAACATATGAAATTTGTTTCTCTCTTTCTGACTTGCTTCACTCTGTATGACAGTCTCTAGGGTCCATCCACGTCTCTACAAATGACCCAGTGTTGTTCCTTTTTATGGCTGAGTAATATTCCACTGTATATATGTACAACACCTTCTTTACCCATTCGCCTATCGATGGGCATTTAGGTTGCTTCCATGACCTGGCTATTGTATATAGTGCAGCAATGAACATTGGGGTGCCTGTGTCTTTTTGAATTATGGTTTTCTCAGGTTATATGTCCACTAGTGGGATTTCTGGATCATATGGTAATTCTATTTTTAGTTTTTTAAGGAACCTCCATACTCTTCTCCATAGTGGCTGTATCAATTTACATTCCCACCAACAGTGCAAGAGGGTTCCCTTTTCTCCACACCCTCTCCAGAATTTGTTGTTTGTAGATTTTCTGATGATGCCCATTGTAACCAGTGTGAGGTGATACCTCATTGTAGTTTTGATTTGCATTTCTCTAATGATTAATGATGTTGAGCATCTTTTCATGTGCCTCTTGGACATTCTGTATGTCTTCTTTGGAGGAATGTCTATTTAGGTCTTCTGCACATTTTTGGATTGGGTTGTTTTCTTAATATGGAGGTGCATGAGCTGTTTATATATTTTGGGGATTAATCCTTTGTCAGTTGCTTCATTTGCAAATATTTTCTCCCATTCTGAGGGTTGCCTTTTCGTTTTGTTTATGGTTTCCTTTGCTGTGCAAAAGCTTTTAAGTTTCATTAGGTCCCATTTGTTTATTTTTGTTTTTATGTCCATTTCTCTGGGAGGTGGGTCAAAAAAGATCTTACTGAGATTTATGTCATAGAGTGTTCTGTCTATGTTTTCCTTTAACTGTTTTATAGTGTCCAGTCTTACATTTAGGTGTTTAATCCATTTTGAGTTTATTTTTGTGTATGGTGTCAGGGACTCTTCTAATTTCATTCTTTTACATGTAGCTGTCCAGTTTTCCCAGCACCACTTATTGAAGAGGCTGTCTTTTCTCCATTGTATATTCCTGCCTCCTTTATCAAAAATAAGGTGACCACATGTGCATGGGTTTATCTCTGGGCTCTCTATCCTTTTCCATTGATCTATATTTCCGTTTTTGTGCCAGTACCATACTGTCTTGATTACTGTAGCTCTGTAGTATAGTCTGAAGTCAGGGAGTCTGATTCCTCCAGCTCCATTTTTCTTTCTCAAGATTGCTTTGGCTATTCAGGGTCCTTTGTGTTTCCATACAAGTTGTGAAATTTTTTGTTCTAGGTCTGTGAAAAATGCCTTTAATATTTGTTAATATGATTACTATGTGTCTCGGCGTGTTTCTCCTTGGGTTTATCCTGCCTGTGACTCTCTGCGCTTCATGGACTTGGGTGGCTATTTCTTTTCCCATGTTAGGGAAGTTTTTGACTATAATCTCTTCAAATATTTTCTCAGGTCATTTATCTGTCTCTTCTCCTTCTGGGACCCCTATAATGCGAATGTTGGTGCGTTTAATGTTTTCCCAGAGGTCTCTTAGAAATGTCTTCATTTCTTTTCATTCTGTTTTCTTTATTCTGTTCCACAGCAGTGAATTCCACCATTCTGTCTTACAGGTCACTCATCTGTTCTTCTGCCTCAGTGATTCTGCTATTGATTCCTTCTAGTGTATTTTTCATTTCAGTTATTGTATTGTTTATCTGTTTGTTCTTTACTTCTTCTAGGTCTTTGTTAAACATTTCTTTCATCTTCTCGATCTTTGCCTCCATTCTTTTTCCGAGGTCCTGGATCATCTTCAATATCATTATTCTGAATTCTTTTTCATGAAATTTGCCTATCTCCACTTCATTTAATTGTTTTCTGGGGTTTTATCTTATTCCTTCATCTGGTACATAGTCCTCTGCCTTTCATTTTGTCTGTCTTTCTGTAAATGTGGTTTTCGTTCCACAGGCTACAGGACTGTAGTTCTTCTTGCTTCTGCTGTCTGCCCTCTGGTGGATGAGGCTATCTAAGAGGTTTGTGCAAGCTTCCTGATGGAGGGGACTGGTGGTGGGTAGAGCTGGGTGTTGCTCTGTGGGGCTAAGCTCCCTAAAACTTTAATCTGCTTGTCTGCTGATGGGTGGGGCTGAGTTCCCTCCCTGTTGGTTGTTGGTCTGAGGTGACCCAGCATTGGAGGCTACAGGCTCTTTGGTGGGGCTCATTGCAGACTCTGGGAGGTGTGACGCCAAGGAGCACTTCCCAGAACTTCTGCTGCCAGTGTCCTTGTCCCCACAGTGAGCCACAGCCACCCCCCCGCCTCTGCAGGAGACCCTCCAACACTAACAGGTAGGTCGGTTCAGTCTCCTATGGGGTCACTGCTCCTTCCCCTGGGTCCCGATGCACACACTACTTTGTGTGTGCCCTCCAAGAGTGGAGTCTCTGTTTCCCCCAGTCCTGTCAAAGTCCTGCAACCAAATCCCACTAGCCTTCAAAGTCTGATTCTCTGGGAATTCCTCTTCCCATTGTCGGGCCCACAGGTTGGGAAGCCTGACCTAGGGTTCAGAACCTTCACTCCAGTGTGTGGACTTCTGTGGTATAATTGTTTTCTGATTTGTGAGTCACCCACCCAGCGGTTATGGGATTTGATTTTATTGTGATTGCATCCCTCCTACCGTCTCACTGTGGCTTCTCCTTTGTCTTTGGATGTGGGGTGTCTTTTTTGGTGAGTTCCAGTGTCTTCCTGTGGATGATTGTTCAGCAGTTAATTGTGATTCCAGTGCTCTCGCAAGAGGGAGTGAGTGCACGTCCTTCTACTTTGCCATCTTGAACCAATCCCTCTGTTATGTTTTTATACAAGTTTCAACAAGACTTGCTATGTCTCCCAAGTGTAATCAATCACCTGTCATTCTTTTCAGGTTTCTCTCAGCTGTTACCCTTGGCTTTGGGGTAACTGTGTGGAATTTCGTGGCCCAAGCCAACACGGTAGCCTGTGTGGCATTTCCATCTCTCAAGCCTGGCAGGCGATGGAAAATGGGATTCAGTGAGTACACTTGGTCATTCATCTTGCAGGAACAGCATCCGTCATCTGTTGCTTTTTCTTCCTTTGCCACTGAGATCTTTCCTCTTATTTATAAGACATGAGATTTTATTGAATCTTAATGTTAATACAATGCACTAAAATTTGGCCTTATGTTCTCATTTTTCATTGCATGAAAAATAGAGCAAAATAAGCAGAAAATGGATTCTTAGTAGGCTCACCTCAAAATACCTCCAGTTCTGGGTTTCAGGATCCTGAAATGCATTAAATATCCAAAGCTAACAGGGGAAAAAAAATCCCAAACGTAAGCCCATAATAAGAGACATATTTTAAGACTGTTTTTATAAGACTTTGTCCTTAAACCCTTCCCTTGTACACTGTTGGTGGGAATGTAAGTTGGTGCAGCCACTGCGGAGAATAGTACGGAGGTTCCTCAAAAAACTAAAAATTGAACTACCATATGATCCAGCAATCCCACTCCTGGGTACATATCTAAAGAAATCTGAGGTGGATGGAGAAATAGGAAGTGAACTGAGATAATACAGTGTCATGAAAAATACAGAAGAAAAATGTTCAAGAAAGGGGAAATGATCTTCCATATGAAATGGTCTGTATATAATACTGTCCCCTTCTCAAAGACTCATTCAATTAAAATACCTTTCTCCCCAAAGTGATCATTTCTGCACAGCTTTCTACAGTGTCAAGTAAAAAGAATTCCATCTGTTCTTAGATCTTTTTTTTCCCCTTCTGCTCCAGGGCAAGGTCCCACTCCTACAACAGAGTTAGTATGCAAAATGATGTTTTCAACCACCAACTTGCCCCTGACTGAGCAGATGCAGGTGAGACAGCATCTTCTACGTGATCTCAAAATCCTATCCCATCTGCTGCTTTCTTTGGCGGCATTTGCAACTGTCCAGAGGATCCAGGTCTCATGGGTATCACTTACCTCCCCAAAGCAGCTGGGAAGTGAGTAGCGAGAGCACAAGGATGCCACGACAAGCAGAAAAACTTCCCTGGGTGAAGAGATGAAGGGAAGTCAGGATATATGACAGTTTCTTGAACCTCCCTCTGAAACCTGTAAATCTGAAATTGAATCCACTTTATGGTTCCAACATCATCACTGAAGCCAAGATTGCTCCTAAATTACCCAACTTGTATGGCAGATGACAATGTGCAGGGTTAGTGATTTTGCTTTAAAAATAAATAAGTAATTGTTCTCCTTCCTTGAAAAGATGAAATAGTGAATAGGCAGAGTACACTACTTTTTAATTTGGGGAACATCTGTCAGCCAGAACCTTGTCAGGGAAATTGCAATGTCAGGCTGAGAAATGCTTTAACTCTCCATGGCAGAAGAGGTGTGTGACCGCGAAGCTTGATCTAGCTGGCCCGAGAGCCCGGCAGGAAGCCCTGAATCACAGAACAGCAGGAGCTTTGAGATGCCCTTGATTTCAGAGCTCCCTACAACTTCTGAGGCGCTCCATCACCCCTTCCACACTGGGTGACCTTGCTGGCTGAGCAAGTTCCCCACATCATCCCCTAGAGACAGGGATTAAGAATGCTGTTATGAAAGAGAAAGACAAATACCATATGATAACACTTACATGTGGAATTTAAAATATGACACAGATGAACCTATCTATGAAACAGAAACAGAATCACAGACATAGAGAACAGACTGGTGGTTGTCAAGGGGGAGGGGATTGGGGGAGGGCTGGAGTGGGAGGTTGGGGTTAGCAGATGTAAGCTTTTTTTTTTTTTTTTTTTTGCGGTATGCGGGCCTCTCACTGTTGTGGCCTCTCCTGTTGTGGAGCACAGGCTCCGGACGCGCAGGCTCAGCGGCCATGGCCCTCGGGCCCAGCCGCTCCGCGGCATGTGGGATCCTCCCGGACCAGGGCACGAACCTGTGTCCCCTGCATCAGCAGGCGGACTCTCAACCACTGCGCCACCAGGGAAGCCCAGATGTAAGCTTTTATATAGAGAATGGATGAACAACCAGGTCCTACTGTATAGCACAGAGAACTATATTCAATATCTGGAAAAGAATATGAAAAAGAATGTATATATATGTGTAACTGAATCACTTTGCTGTACAGCAGTACTTAACACAACATTGTAAATCAACTATACTTCAATTAAAAAAAAAAAAAGACACACACAGAAAAGAACACTGTTATTTTACTTTTTCCATCAGTGGCAGTAAAGTTCCAAAGTAAATATGGAGGATGGCAGCCAATATCACATACCTGAGACAGTCTACTCCTAGAAAAGGGAGGGTCTTGTGATTTAGAGTGAGTGCTTTTACTCAAGGGCAAAAAAGTCACAGACTAGAAAAGCTCCAACTTGATGGCCCAAGTTGAAAAGAAAGTCAGATGGGCAAGGTCCACCGTGCAATGTGGTACTTCTAAAGTAGATGGAGAAGCAAGCAATTGCTTCCACTCCAATGCGACAGCCATGGAAATAGCACCCTGGCCTCCTGGTCCCTCAAACACATCAGCAATTGAATTATGCCAGCCATGCTCCCTACCCCTGTGCCAGCAGGGTCTTATCTTACCTTCCTGACATGGTGCAAATCCTATATTCCTTACAAGGCTTTCTTATGTTTCTGGCCTACAGGCATGATTTTCCTCTGAATCTCTTACAGTATTTTTTTTTTTTTTTTTTGCGGTATGCGGGCCCTCTCACTGTTGCGGCCTCTCCCGTTGCAGAGCACAGGCTCCAGATGCGCAGGCTCAGCGGCCATGGCTCACAGGCCCAGCCGCTCCGCAGCATGTGGGATCTTCCTGGACCGGGACACGAACCCGTGTCCCCTGCATCGGCAGGCGGACTCTCAACCACTGCGCCACCAGGGAAGCCCTCTGCAGTATTTTTAAACTGCAGGATTCATCTTAGTTCTGCATCCTACATGCACTGTCTTAGATGCTGCAGGTGAACGTCTGTTCTCTGCACCCAGATCATAAACCCCTGAGGACACCAGCTCTCTTGGGATGACTTCATATCACCTACAGCTTTAGCTCCAGGCCACACCACCAAGTCCTCCTAATCGCCACCACCCAAGGCTGGAGGTTATGCAGAGACATTTGGCAAGACACAAGCAATAAAAAACAAAAGGCTCAAGGAATTTTCTTTTACTATTTAAAAGAAATGCGCATTTACCTCCATTAACACTTTGCCAATTAAATTCATGTTGCTAATATCCATGAAGAAAGAAACTCCACTTGAGGAAAAGATAGTTTCTGAGTCTTTCACAAAGTCCAAGAAAGAATCTCTTAATGTAGAACCACTTCTTTTTCTCTTCATCATCAAAATGACCATAATTTCCACCAGATGATGTTTATCAGATCAGATCCCCTGTCATTCTAAGTAGGCTGGAAATGTGCCTCTTTCTTTCCTTCTTCCCTTCCTTCCTTCCTCTCTTTCTTTCAAGAGTGAAAATGTTCATATTTAGGATGAGCTGGCTGGACTCAGCTCAGATGACCCCAATTTTGTTGGCAACATCCAAAGCATCATAGTCAGGAACCAGTGGACCATATGCCTTCTCTCCATCAGGCCTGATCAGGGCATTGACCTTGGCCGGGTCAATGTCATAGAGATTTTTCACAGCCTGTTTAATCTGGTGCTTGTTGGTGTTGACAATCACAACGAACACAAGTGTGTTGCTGTCTTCTCTCTTCTTCATGGCTGACTGGGTGGTGAGGGGGAACTTAATGATGGCATAGCGGTCAAGCCTGTTTCTCCCAGGGGCGCTCTTTCGAGGATATTTGGGCTGCCTCCTGCAATGTTTTGGGCTGCCGGAAGGTAGGTGACATCTGGATTTTTTTTTTTTTTTTTTTTTGTGGCTGTGGACGCCTTTCAACACTGCTTTCTTGGCCTTCAAAGCCTTTGCATTGGCTGCAGTTTTGGGAGGGGCGGGGTTTCCTTCTGCGCCTTCAGCGCCATCTTCGTGAAAAGGGTGTCTTTCTTTCCTTTTCATGACAGTGCCAGGTGCTGTTCTAGATTCTGAGATTACTGTGGTGAATAGGACAAAAACTCTGCCCTGATGGAGCTGACATTCCAATAGGAGAAATAAGACAATACCTGTATGAATAAGTAATGATAATCAGGTTGCGATCTGTGCTACGGAGCAAGATTAATTAGGGAAAGGAACTAGAGAAAAATGGGAGAATAAAGAGACAGAGTGATCAGATGACATTTGAATGGAAACTTGAAAACAGTGAGGGAGCCAGCAGTGCTCAAGTAAAGAGCACCCAGACAGAGGGAACAGCAAGTGCAAAGGCCCTGGGGCGTATCTCATTTGGTGTGTATAAGGAATAATCCGGAGCAGGAGAATGAGCAAGGAGTACGGGAGATCCTTCACCAGGAACCACATCAGTGGTGCCTTGATCTTCGACTTCAGCCCCCAGGACTGTGAGAATAAATGTCTGTTGTTTAAGCCACACAGTCTATGACATTTGTTATAAAGGCCTAACACAGGTGTTAAGGAAATACCAAAGGTGCACGAAGGATGGTGTGACCATAGAGAAGTGGAGAAAAACCTCCCAAACAAGATGACCTTAGCAGGTGCTTTTAGTCACTTCTACCTCTTAAACAAATTTCTATCATTTAATGGAAGTGCTGGCTGAGATTACTTAGTGCCAGTTCATTGTTCTTCAAAACCATTTTCTTATGTATGCATTTTTATTTTATACAGTCTTTGCATGAATGCCCAGAATTCACACCACATCTGGCTTCATTAAGATATTTTTGCATCTCTTTTTATTCAATAAATGTAATAGCATTTTTTGAACTTCAATTAATTCAGTGATCATTGAATCTACCTCTTCTATAAAGTAACTGTTATGAGTATGTTCCTTGGGAGGAAAACTCTCCAATAGACGTTCTTATGAAATATATTTTGTCCTGTGCTCATTTTGTTCATTCTTCTGCCTAAAGCCCGTTAGCCACGTACGTCCTAAGAAGGAAAAAGGGGTCAAAGTCCTTCTATTAAAATATTTTCTGTGCTAGAAACCCATCAGCCTTTTTAGCAAGTAAGAGAAATCGAACAAAGAGAAATAAAATTTGTCTTCTCTGAAGTAAAGAAGCAGGAGGTGAGTTTCTCAAGTGGGCTAAATTAAGGCTTCTGGAGCTGAAGTTTACATCGCAGTTTCACAGATTTTGTTGATGGAAATGTGTTTGTTGTTTAGCTTCATTTTGCTACCTTGTTCCACAGTAAGGAAAGTCACACAGCTTGCAATACTGAGAAACTTATTAGAATCCTGCGGTGTTTGCCAGCTTCCATTTTCACACAGTAGAGCCAATGTGAGGGGAAGGATGGAGCTGCAAACAGGAAATGTGAAACCCCTGCAAGAATTCACGGCTGGAGATGGCAGCGCCAGGCTGCCAGAAAGCACCTTCCCACCTTGGCATCCTCCTCCTCAAAATAAAAAAGGTAATTTCAGGGTTGGTCTTGCCTGGAAAATTGCATCTAGAGTTGAGGTTTTAGCGGAGGATTGGAACTGCACAACAGAGTTAAGAAACTGCTGTGGAAATGCCAACAGATTTTTAGATTCATTTTCATGATTTCAGCTTACTTCAAAGGGCCTTTGAATCATCAGATGGTTTCAAAATGCCAAGTAGGACCGCTGGGAAATGGGGCTGAAGTGAGAAAAAGCCATGCTAAGTCAATAAATGTGTTTGTCTTTATTCAGTTGTGAGTGAGGCATCTTTGCCAATATTCCTAATAGGCACACTAGGAAAACCGAGTACGAAAATCACAGAGGTGCAAAACTCACACCAAAAATCAATTAGAGACATAAGCTTTGGGAAATATAAATTGGAGCAGATGAAAAAAATTAGATTAAAATTCCCAGAAGTACTAGAGAAAACTACAGATCCACACCAAAGAGAGAAGCCAGTGGATAACCAATAAATTAAACAGATAATTAAAGGGGAAAAGTCCTAAAATAACATTTCATTTTCTATTGAAGAAAAAAAAAAAAAAAAGAAGCTCTTTAGCATGCAGATCTGTCCACATGGCTTAAAACTACAACACTGGCTGGAGAAAATGTCACAAGTGAACATCCTGAGTTTTCTAATGACACTCATCTGTTCCACTGGGTCACAGAGTCTCCAAGGAGGGAGCTATATGCTTATGAATGACAAATCTATACTGTTTGGGAGAGGAAAACTGCCTTTTCTCCCATTTCCTTTGATCGGCTATTTTAACCTAAGAATGTAAGATTGGTATCGTTTTCCAAGTGTCAACCTGATTCAGAAGAAAACTCTGACTCAACCAATATCTGTCTGAAATAATTCTTGCTAATATAGGCCCTAAGGCCTCGCTGGTAAGTGTGCTCGTTAACAAAACTCTGACAAAACTTCTAAGTTCTTCTATATTATTTTAAATAAGTAACAGGAACAGTTGAAAAATACTCTTTGCTAGAAAATCAGATCATTATATAAATGCCTAAGGTTCTCTTTGACCTTTGACCCAAACCAGGCTCTTGCCAACTCCTGCTAGTTTGCCTGGGTTTTTGATCCCTTGTCTCCAGCACATACATATTAGACACAGATATTTTGTGGTGTTTGTGTTTCACAAGTAGAATCATATTACATATACTTTTCTGAATGTTGTTTTTGTTAACTGATCATGGGATATGGAACTTTCCATGCTCGTACAAACAGACCTGCCTCAATCTTTTTGATCAATGCATAGTATTTCTTGTGACTTTTACTATGTATTTTGCCATCTTCCATTGGCAGACACAATTTTTTATAGTTATCTGCTCTTATAAAAACTCTTCAATGAGCACCTTTTCACATGCCTCCTTGGGCACCCCTCAGCGTGTTTCTTCCAGAGTACAAACAGACAAGAGAAATGTCTTATGCTTTTTTAAAATTAATTTATATTGGAGTATGGTTGCTTTACAATGTTGTGTTAGCCTCCACTGCACAACAAAATGAATCAGCCATACACATATAGATATCCCCTCCCTTTTGGACTTCCCTATAGGTTACCACAGTGCATTAGGTAGAGTTCCCTGTGCTATACAGCATGTTCCCATCAGTTGTCTATTTTATACATAGTATCAACAATGTATATGTGTTAATCCCAGTCTCCCAATTCCCCCCACCCCACCCCTTTCTCCCTTGGTATCCATACGTTTTGTTCTCTACGTCTCTGCTTTTTAATCACTGTGCTAAAATAGCAAAGAGTGAAGAACGGCATGTAGGCACCTGTTGGAATAAAAGAAATAAAATTACAACTTTCCCAAAGAGCACCAGAAAGCTATAGCAGATTGATTTGGTGCAGATTCTTAAAAGTCAGAGATTCCTGAGTTCAAACCTCAGTCCAAGTTCCACAATGAAAACAGTCTGCATCCATCTATGGAAATGGCAAAATACATCATAAAATACCTAAAGAATGCTATGTAACTGATTAAAAAAATGAGGCGGATCTAGATATACTAACAAGGAGGAATGTAACTTTCTGTAACTTTTAAAAGTTTACTTAACTTTTCCAAGCCTTAGTTTCAATGTGGAAATAATATTTTTTAAATGTATCTACAGCATAGAGTTGCTGTACAGATTAAACGATAGAATAGTTACAAAGTACTTAGTGCACCACCTGACACAGCATAAGTGCTCAATAAATATTAGCTTGCATTATAATTCTTAATGTGTCCCAAGATGGTGGAGATATTTGAACAACTCAAGGCCACTTATTAATGTCAGTCATTTATGAAGCTTCTATTATATGAACAAGGTTTCATGCTACCTGATTAGAAGAAAATACAGGTGAATGAAACAATCTTTGTCCTTGAGGGTCTTGGGAATATATTGGGGAATATAAATCATGTCCACACTAACCTTAATTTAAAAAGGAATGTAGTAAAAAGTAGCATAAGAGGATGTTATAATAGACTGCTACTATTTTATCTGCCCAGCACTACACCCTCCTTTAAGAAATAGCATCCCTCTTCTTTGGAAGAACTGTTCCTCCTCCAATCCCAACACTGATGTGAGGAGAGTCAATTATAGATATCAACTGGCCACAATTGATAGGTCAGGAAATATACATGTGACTTAGTCATGTGACCCAAGCCAGGCCAATGAGAGAGAATTTTTCACGCTAAGAACGGAGGGAAAGGGGTGGATCTTCTCTAATGGCAAAGGCATCAGATGGGAGGCTTGGATGCTCTTTGCAGGAGCACAGTGACAAGAGCAGAAGCAAAAACAAAGAAAGACATGATGGTATTTGAGTCCTGGCTCTGGAGGTCCAGCCTCAACCCTGCCTTTTGGTGATGGCATGGGATTATCATTAGTTCTATGACAGCAGGGATTCTATATGTTTTTATGTACTAATGTATCCCTAGCATCTAGAACAATGCCTGGTACAAAGTACGCATTCACTACATATTTCCTGAATGGATGAATAAGATCCTGTAATAGATGCCTCTTTTTTCTAAGCAAGTTCAAATGTTATTCTTTCCTTGCAACCAAATCCAGAATTATTCTTGGTAAAGTGGAATTTTTTACAATCCTATCTCAGAAGGAAAGAGAAAGGGAGGCAAGGAGTAGGGAAATATACCTCAGAATGCTATCCTGGGCCACTAGGATTGTGGCTCCAGATACAGCTCCAGACCAGATCCTGTCAGAGTCCTGTCCACCACAAACCCAGAGATATTTCGAGTTTGGGTTATTAAAACCTCTCATGTAGGATTCAGTCTGGTTTAATAAACCACAGGTCTGTCTACTTGGTTTCCAAGACCACATATTTTAGAAACTGGAAATCAAAAGACAGTCTGCCCATAAACAAAATGAAATAATGTCATTTGCATCAACATGGATGGACCTAGAGATTGTCATACTGAGTGAAGTAAGTCAGACAGAAAAAGACAGATATCATATAATATAGCTTATATGTGGAATTAAAAAAAAAGTACAGGGCTTCTCTGGTGGCGCAGTGGTTGAGAGTCCACCTGCCGATGCAGGGGACACGGGTTCGTGCCCCGGTCCGGGAAGATCCCACATGCCGCGGAGTGGCTGGGCCTGTGAGCCATGGCCACTGAGCCTGCGCGTCCGGAGCCTGTGCTCCGCGACGGGAGAGGCCACAACAGTGAGAGGCCCGCGTACCACAAAAAAACAAAAAAGAAAAAACAAAAACAAAACAAAACAAAGGTACAAATGGACTTACTTACAAAACAGAAATAGAGTGACAGATGTAGAAAATAAATTTATGGTTACCAAGGGGGTAAGGTGTCGGGGAGGAATAAATTGGGAGATTGGGATTAATATATATGCACTATTATATATAAAATAGATAACTAATAAGGACCTACTGTATAGCACAGGGAACGCTACTCAATACGCTGTAATGACCCATATGGGAAAAGAATCTAAAAAAGAGTGGATATATGTAAAAACAAACAAACAAAAAAAACACCACTCTGCCATTTGCCTGCTTCCATCCCTCCTATTTGTATATGTCTTCTTATTTATCCTTCAATGGATCAACATATAAGTAACTGTCCAGGCAGTTAGAGACTGGCGGAAATCTAAGAGGCTGGCACTAAGCTCACTGTCAATAGGAAATTCACATGAATGACCTCGGATTGGCAGTGGTTTGATGTAATGTCCAGGGATTGAATAACTTGCAAATCCCCCAGCAGATATGAAAAACACAGCTTACTGAGAATTCCATCATTATTGAAAAAATGCCCACTATAAGTCAATGTGCATGACAGGTTGAGACATCAGTATACTAAAACAAAATAAAAGATTGCCTCTCTGGACAGTTTATCCAACTGGCCTGAGAAGGTTCCTTGAATGTCATTATATATGTTTTATTCTTTAACACTACTGACTACCTAACATAGGCTGAGAATTACAATAGGAATTGTTGGGCAGAGAAGAAAAATCGAGTACAGATCTCAGTCTGCAAACTAATCCTCTAGCAGATGGCTAAGACATATTCACCAATTGTCACATACTTTTGACCAAATGTAAAATTCAGAGGCAAGCCAAATGTGAAAATGAGAGACGAATGAAAACATTTGGATATTGAAATCTATTAAGGAATGACACAAATGGGAAATCCTTGAATGTGTGCTGTAAAAGTGGACCTGGCATTGATGACTTTATTTCTCCAAGTGTGTATGCTTTGACCCAGTTTCTATTATTTGCTAAATAATTCAACGTGATGGCCGTCTGATTCAGATGGCTATGGCACAGCATCTATGGTAGCTATTACTGGGACGATTCCTCCAAAAGACAACAAGTAGAATCATTTCATCCACGAGAACAGTAAAGCAGAGCAATGCCACACTGGCTGATAAGAGGTCCCTGAATACTGAAGTGGATCAGGTCTTAGAGACCATCTTCTAGACCAGGGTTCCACAGAGTGAGGTCTTGGCAGCAGCGGCAGCAGGATCACCTGGGAAATTGTCAGAAGCGTACGTTCGTGGTCCTATCCCAGACCCACCGAATTAGAAACTCTGAGGTGGGTGTCCACCAATCTGTGTTTTAACAAGCCCTCCAGGTGATTTTGGTGCACACTCAAGTTTGAGAACCACTGATCTAGGTAGCTTCTTACTTTGGAGATGACCACAGTGATCCCCAGAGGTAAAACAAGTGGGCCAAAAAGAATGACAAGAACCGGGTGGAAATCTCACACAGCACAAAATAAGGTTGCTACTGGAATACCAGAGAACCACCACCTCAAGCCTCAGTATTTTTATTAGTCAGGCTTTTCACAGGAATTACTTGACCCTGTCAAATTGGATAACTTTGTGTGTGTGTGTGTGTGTGTGTGTGTATTTATACACGTATGGGTTGAAGTGTAAGGAAACCTCAAGAGGTAGGGTAATAACTTAGAGCTGGTAAGATCAGAAAAGCAGGTACCACTCATAGGCCTAAAGGGGAAAAGGGACAAAGGGAAGAAGCCAGGTAGACAAGGAGGCCTTCAAAAGTGCAGTGACAACATTGTAAATCAACTACACGTCAATAAAAAAATAAAGCTGAAAACAAAAATAACAAAAACATTGTACTGGAGATTTTAGCCAGTGCAATCAGGCAAGGAGAAGAAATAAAAGGTATCCAGATTGAAAAGGAAAAATAAAAGAAAGAAAGAAAATAAGTGCAGTGATTTTACTCATGGGACACAGCCAGCCTGAGGCCGTCTCACAGGGAGGAATCCAAGTGTCAAAAATCTCTGACCTCACTCTCCACACTCCCTCTGATTGATTGTATCAGGGCTTCCTTCTGGGTCAACCCAATTGGAAGGCAGAAGGCAAAGGAACTCGTGGGTATAATCCACACAAGCCGCCTCCCCAGGCAGAGAGTGGGGTGAGGGAAAAGATGGAGGTGAACTTGCGAGGGTATATGGGAGCTGTTTGACACAATAGTCAAGAATGGCCAGAGATTTCTGGAAATCACAGCAAAAACTAGAAATTCTTCTCCCTCTTCTGTACTCCAATTGCTTTCTTCTCAAAAAGGTATCAAACACCCAAACCACTCAGTCATCCAGCAAATAGTTATATTTCATTGCTAGTTCTCCTTAACGATTGTTCTTAACTTCTTTATCAGTAAAGAAGATAAGAACAGCCTTGTCTTCTTATTTAGCTGGGAGTGTGCTCATCACACCTGGCAGATATGTTTCCCGTACAGTCAGGTGGACAATGTGATTAGGTTCTAGCCAATGGTACACAAGTATGAGTGATGTCCATAACTACAGGGATGGTTCTTAAAGCATCTCCTTCCAGCTGACTGTGAATTCAGGCAAAGTGGCCGGCATTCTGAGCTGTCTTGGATCATAGCTGATTTTGACAAGGATTGTATCACACTGCAGGGGCAACAAGCTGGAAGGAGCCTGCACTTTTTAAAACTTTATTTATTTATGTTTGGCTGTGTTGGGTCTTCGTTGCTGCACACGGGCTTTCTCTAGTTGCAGCAAGCGGGGGCTACTCTTCGTTGCGGTGCGCGGGCTTCTCATTACGGTGGAGCACGGGCTCTAGGTGCGCAGGCTTCAGTAGTTGTGGTGCATGGGCTTAGTTGTTCTGTGACATGTGGGATCCTCGTGGACCAGGAATCAAACCCTTGTCCCCTGCATGGGCAGGCAGATTCTTAACCACTGTGCCACCAGGGAAGTCCCAGAGGCTGCATTTCTGACACCAGGGAACACAGGACCAACCCTGGGTTGACTCTCTCTCCACTTTGTAAGTGGGTGGAAAAATAAATTCTTATATTCTTAAGCCATTTATTTCGTGGTTCCTATTGCTTGAATCTAATTATGACTAACATAATCTTTAAGTTCTAACATGGAAAAATCAGCAAAGGCATGCATTAAGTGTTAAATTATGCCACCACCACCCACCTAAATTCATATAAAGAAGCCCTAACCCCTAGTAAACTGAAAACAGAGCTATAATATGATCCAGCAATCCCACTCCTGGGCATATATCCAGAGAAAAGCATAATTTGAAAAGACACATGCACCCCTATGCTCACTGCAGCACTATTTACAATAGCCAGGACATGGAAGCAACCTAAATGTCCATCAACAGATGAACAGATAAAGAAGATGTGGAATACTATTAGCACAGTAGTATTCCACATCTTCTTTATCTACTACTAGTAATGCTACTTTTAGTAGCATTACTAGTAGCAATGGAATACTACTCAGCCATAAAAAAAGAATGAAATAATGCCATTTGCAGCAACATGGATGGACCTAGAGGTTATCTTACTAAGTGTAGTAAGTCAGACAAAGACAAATATCATATAATATCACTTATATGTGGAATCCAAAAAAAATATACAAATGAACTTAATTACAAAATAGAAACAGACTCACAGACTTTGAAAACAAACTTATGGTTACCAAAGGAGAAAGGTTGGGGGTAGGGATAAATTAGGAGTTTGGTGTCAACATATACACACTCTATATAAAATAGATAATCAACAAGGACCTACTGTATAGCACAGGGAACTCTACTCAATATTCTGTAATAACCTAAATGGAAAAAGAATCTGAAAAAGAATGGATACATGTATATGTATGGCTGAATCCCTTCGCTGTACACCTGAAACTAACACAACACTGTAAATCAACTATACTCCAATATAAAAAAATTAAATTTAAAATAAACAATTTTTTTAATAATAAAAAGAAGTCCTAACCCCTAGTACCTCAGAGTATGACTATTTGGAATAGAGCCTTTAAAAATGTGATTAAGCAAAAATGAGGCAGTTAGGGTAGGCCCTAACCCACGCCACCTACTGTCTTTATAAGCAGAGGAGACTAGCATACACAGACACCAGGTATAAGTGCACACAGTGTGGGACCCTGTGAGCTCACAGGAGGAAGGCAGCCATCTGCAAGCCAAGGAGAGAGGCCTCAGGAGAAAGCAAACCTTGACCTTGGACTTCAATCCTCCAGAACCGTGAGAAAATAAATCTCTGTTGTTTAAGCCACCCAGTCTGCAGTGTTTTGTTATGGCAGCCCTAGCAAACTAAGACAGCATGTTATTAGGTTAAAGAAAAAAACAGCAAAATGCAGAATGATAGTATTCACTATTTACGGGTAATATGCTGAAGTATAAAAATGTATAGACAAAGATCTGGAAATATACACCAAAATAAAAAAAAGATGACCATTGTTAAAACTGGGGAGTTAGTAGGGTACTGGGGATGGAGGTTAATGGGGAATTTCACCTCATCTATAGGGAAAATGTATTCAAGATTCAATGTGAAATTAATATTTTAAAAAATCTATTTACTTCTTCTCTGGTATCGGCAGGACTTTGATTCTGCTGAGTTCTTATACTTGAAATCCAAGGCCTCTGCTCATGGTGGTGGCATGCAGTATAAAGAGAATCTCCCAGAGCTGAGTAACGTGTTTGGTTCTGGTCATGTTTTCTAGAAGTGAACCATGGTAGCCCAGGCTACCATGTACTTGGGGTACATGATCTGCAAAGCTGTGGGAGAGCCATTAGGGACTGATGCCATAGGGCTGTGGAGTCCTGTTTATACAGATTACATGCTGAGTTGTCTGGGATCAAACCAGGAAATATAGGGAAGTGGTACCATAATGGAAAAGAATATAGAAAAGAACATACATGTGTGTGTGGCTGAGTCACTTTGCTGTACAGCAGAAATTAGCACAACATTGTAAATCAACTATACTTCAATTAAAAAAAAAAGAAATATAGAGAAGTGGCAACGGGTTCAATGATCAGGAACGTGTTGTAATGTGGCTTACATTAGAGAGGGAAAAAGGGGGACTGCCCTGGCGGTCCAGTGGTTAGGACCTGGCGCTTTCACTGCCAGGGCACTGGGTTCAATCCGCGGTTGGGGAACTAAGATCCCACAGGCTGCACAGAGCAGCCAAAAAAGTAAATGGGAAAGAGAGGGAAAGAAAGTCCTTCAGCTGGAAATTAGAGTAATGATTTTGACATTAGGTCTTGGATTGCCCCAGGAGGGACACATTTTTAAACTGCACATGGAATTATTTCGGTCAAGACAGAGATGTAGAGAACAAGCCTTCTTGGGATGGGTGCTTCCCACATCCACGTTCCCACAGAAGAGAAGAGAAGTGGTCCCTGAAGGAAGAGATATCCAGGATGTGGCATACAGAGATGTACCCTGAGACTTGGTATCTATTACAGGAATAGCACAGATTTATAATTAGAGCAGCCAATGAATCACAAAGGACGTGGTAACATGGCAACCCTTAGAACAATGGGATGAGGAAATAGGTCACAGCTCTACCTGGCAGCGGGAAAATGTTATTTCTGAATCCAGCACCTGGGCCCGGTTAAGAGATGGTTACCCTGGAAAGAAAGGATTAGAGGTTGCAGGTTTACATGGTTTAGTAAGAGGAGTTTTAATAATAGAGGATATAGTTATTCCTGTGATAGTTGTGTATTAAGGCAGCAAAGTGACACGAAAGAAAAATGAAGCAAGAAAAACAGATGGGGAAAAAATCACAAATTGGATCCTTTTCATAAGATAAAAATTTCAAACACTTGTAAAAGGTGGGTAGATGTTATAAGGGTGAAATGTTGATCAGAAAGAGAATCTGGAACAGGGCATAAGCCTAGCTAAAACAAATGAGTTAAATGACTAAATTTGAAAGAAATTGTTGTTAAAGTGAGTCAGACCTGGTGGTAGAAGAGAGACAAAACAGGGGAAGAAAAAGAACATCATTTTAACCATAAAACAATAACCAAATAAAGTTTAAGTGCTCCAGGTAGATTCCATTTCTAGCTGTCATTACGATAAGGATCCTCACCTTATGGAAACAGCATTTTATATATATATATATATATATATATATATATATATATATAAAAAACAGAGTTTTTAGGAGCTGGACCACACAGTTCGCTTCCCTTTGAAGGAAGGTCTGGGAGGAGTTTATGCTACAAGGCAGAGAATGATGTTAAAATGGGGAGAGAGCCTGACCCGAGTGCAAAAATGTCCCCTTGCAGCGGGGCTGAGAAGATCTCCCAGTTTCTGCATACATCTTTCTTCTGCTGACTCTGCCTGTGAGACAGGCTGGGACCTGGGACCTGGGACCCTTTGCTGCAGTGCTGGCACCTGGACAAACGTCTCTTCCAGCAACAAAACACAAAGAAACTATAAGGGACTAAAAATAACTGCATGCACAGTTAGGGCAAAATTTTGGACAAGATACAAACAGACCAAAAAACCCAACTGCCACTTCTGAAGAGGTGGGAGTAAAAGCAGGGAGTTGGGAGCAAAAGCAGGGCACTGCACATGCCCCCTGCACTCAGCACCACCAAAGGAGTGGGCAAACCATCTAAGGCACACCTCTGGCCCCACCCCCTGGACCCGCCCCTACCCTCACCTCATATAAGGAACCAGCTTGCCCCTCCTCCAGCAAGAGAGCAAGGGAAACTGTTACTGGTTCTCGCTCCCCTCTGCTGCAGCAGGGGCCCTCACAGGGGCCATGCTTGAATTTCTTGTCTGGCCTCTTATCAGTTTCTATTGACTGGGGAAGGCCAAGAACCCTGACCAGTAGAAGTTGGTGTCACAGTCAAGCCATGCATCCTACGGTGATATACTCACACTGTATATGAGTTCTGTTCCAGGCTCAGTGCTTAGAAGGAAATCCTCAAAATGAAGAGCAAGGTCTGGAAAAGTCAGGTGCTCTTCAGTCGGTACCTGTAGCCTGTCTGGGATTACTCATTTCTATCACCCGAGAGGTCTAGGGTGCCCAGAGTGGGGAGTGGATGGGAAAGTCAACAACCCTGCCCACACTTGTCCAGAGGGTGACTCTACCCATGACTGCTCCTGGGAATGAGGGATCAAGAGTGTCCATCACAGCCCAACAAATATCCCGGTTCAAGTCTCTTCCATCTTAACCAAGCAAAATAAATCACTGCTGGCCTGGCAAGTACATCTGGTTCTACATTCCCAAAGGACAATGCCCAAATGCTGCAGGCACTCCAAGGGACCCTATTAGGGATCTAGCAACCATGGCTACAGAGATCACATCCAAGAGGGGCATTCACGCCACTGCCTGGGCTGGAGCTGTTTCCGGTACCTTAAGAGGGCAAATGCACAGCTTTCCAACTCAAACCATCACTCCATTGTCTCCACTTTGATCTTTCACTCTTCCCTGCTGCACCTTGCCTACTTACCAAAAGCCTCCACCCCTCACACCAGCATCTGACACTGCCCATGTTAGGTGACCCCTCTGAGAAAGCTGTGGAAGAAATACTAGAGCCTTACAAACATCACGACTAGTTCCAGAAAGGATGTCAGCTGGAAACTCGAGAGAGGAACGCTGCCTTCTGCTTCCAGAATATGCTACAATGGTCTAATTCTTCAAGTCCTGTAACAAAGCAGTCTTAAGAAAATCTGAACCCAGCTCCCACCTCACAGAATAGAAGGCCAGAACAGGAGAAGAGGTATTCATTCCACTCCAGATCCTGTAACTGGATCCAGTTCCTTGCACCATGCCACGAAGTACAGGCAGAGCAGAAACCCAGTATTATGTGAGGTTTCCATCCCAAACTCTCACCTCCACATGCTACTTCTCGCTCCTGGTGAATTTCTACGGCTCCCTAAACCCATCTCAGGCTTTCCTTGTTGGTTGGTGTGAAATAGGTTTGGACATTCTCTTTCAACTTTGACACTAAACCACTCTCAGAGACATGCTACACTGCCCAGCTTCACAGACTGTGCACTGCCCAACGCCATAATGTCATTCATATTCACATGGTGCTCTTTCAACTGATACAGATTCTCTGGCTTCACGCACTCACGACTACCAATAAGAGGCACTCCTACATTTTGCCTTGGTCCCATGAGAACTGTACGAACTGGGCTAGCCCCTACAAGGAGAAGGGGACCTAGTTCACAGACCTAGTTCACACAGGTAGGGATCTGAGCCAATGAGAAAAAAGCAACCTATGGCTTGCAGGTTACAGCCAGTCTGGCTAGTTTTGAGATGTAGCTTGAGACCTAACTTCAGAACCAAAGATTTGAAAGCTGTGTTTGGATGGTTACTTCTCAAATATTAACATATTAACAAGTTTTACAAACTTGTTGGCTTCTCAGAGTTTCAGCTTTCTACCTGCCATTTCAGAAAGGTTCCCCCACAGCAACAACAAAACAGTAGAACAAAAAAACAGACATCCAGCTTAAATTCCTGCAGGAAAATGTGTAACATTAACACTACAATCTTTTTAAGTAATACGTCTTAGTAAAACAAGAGAAGGTTTTTGGAAAATAAGACCATAAATAAAGCCATTTAAAAAATGGGATTGCTTTAGGCCCAGTCAGTCTGACCCTCGACTTTTGCTCCTAAAGTGTCACTTACCCAACTGAAACCAGTCTGAGAGGAAAACATCATTTTCTAGGCTTTGGGGGCTGGAGCATTCTGTAAATTAAGACTTTTCAAAGAGATATTACAATAGCTCCATTTTTAAGCTGTGGTCTTTCTATGACCTGGTCATAGAGTAAAATATGGTCTAAGCCAGTTCTTGTTAGTCAGCCTCAAAAGATCATCTTCCCTTATACCTTCCTCTTGATATAAGACCACTTCCTCACGGGACAGGAGTAGATTTGAGATTTCAGAAGATACTTATTATTTGCAAGAAACAGCAGGTAAATTGTAAGCCTGTTTTATCTGAGCAAAAAAACACTAATCAGCTTCTAGACACCACAGAAGTGTCCACCCAGGAATGTGTGAAGGCCAAAATATAATAAATGGTATGTCTTCTGTTGGGAAGCAACTAAGACTCATCTATACCTCTGAGATAATCTATATTAAGAACTGAATTTGGGATCACCTTCCTTCCCATAATTCAGCAAATGTACTAGTTAGCAAGGCAAAGTCTTCTAAGGTGAAACGTTTCTTGTTTCTCACCACTCTGCCTCACTTCCAGCATATTAACAGGACATCTGAAGACGATTTTAAAGATAATAAGATACAATCTCTTTGGAAGAAAAGCAGGTTAGGGCTGCAGCAAATACATGCTAAAGTTACTCACAGAAACCTGCATCTTGAAAGTATTTTCCTTCCTAAGGTATGCTGATCTTAAAAAGACTTTTCAGGAAAAGATTCCTATTTTGGACAGGATCTAGCACTGAGGCTAGCTCTTTTCTAATGGAAAAAAGGGATCCGCCCTCTATATGCACACAGGGGAAAGTCATTCTTCCGCCAACTGAAGTATAAATTTGGCAGGGATGAATATAAATGCTGTGAAATTAACAACTTGGGTAGTCTTTAAATATTTTGACAATTACCCCTGTTGCCAGCTGGATTTTCACCTCCAGATGTTGTTACTTGACACTACCATCTGCCTTAAGTAATTTTTTATTTTTCTGTGGCCAGGACAATTTTCCAGATGTTTCCTCCTCCTTAAAAGTTAGCAAGGGGGAGAGACTGTCAAGATGGCAGAGGAGTGAGACGTGAAGATCACCCTCCTCCCCACAAATACACCAGAAATACATCTACATGTGGAACAACTCCTACAGAACACCTACTGAAAGCTGGCAGAAGAACTCAGACCTCCCAAAAGGCAAGAAAGTCCCCACATACCTGGGTAGGGCAAAAAAAAAAAGAAAAAACAGAGACAAAGGAATAGGGACGGGACCTGCACCAGTGGGAGGGAGCTGTGAAGGAGGAGAGGTTTCCACACACTAGGAAGCCCCTTCGCGGGCGGAGACTGCAGGTGGCGGAGGGGGGAGCTTCGGAGCCACAGAGGAGAGTGCAGCAACCAGGGTCAAAGGGCAAAGCGAAGGGATTCCTGCACAGAAGACCAGTGCCAACCAGCACTCACCAGCCCGAGAGGCTTGTCTGCTCATCGCCAGGGTAGGTGGGGGCTGGGAGTTGAGGTTCGGGCTTCAGAGGTCGGATCCGAGGGAGAGGACAGGGGTGGGCTGCGTGAACATAGCCTGAAGGGGGCTAGTGCGCCACGGTTAGCCGGGAGGGAGTCCGAGATAAAGTCTGGACCTGCCTAAGAGGGAAGCGACCATCGTTTCAGGGTGTGCAAGGAGAGGGGATTCCAAGCACTGCCTAAACGAGCTCCAGAGATGGGCGCGAGCCGCGGCTATAAGTGCGGACCACAGAGATGGGCATGAGATGTTAAGGCTGCTGCTGCAGCCACCAAGAAGCCTGTGTGCAAGCACAGGTCACTATCCACACCTCCCCTCCTGGGAGCCTGTGCGGCCCGCCACTGCCAGGGTCCCGTGATCCAGGGACAACTTACCCGGGAGAACGCAAGGCGCGCCTCAGGCTGGTGCAACGTCACGCCGGTCTCTGCGGCCACAGGTTCGCCCCGCACTCCGTGCCCCTCCCTCCCCCTGGCCTGAGTGAGCCAGAGCCCCCGAATCAGCGGCTCCTTTAACCCCTTCCTGTCTGAGCGAAGAACAGATGCCCTCCGGCGACCTACACGCAGAGGCAGGGCCAAATCCAAAGCTGAACCCCAGGAGCTGTGCGAACTAAGAAGAGAAAGGGAAATCTCTCCCAGCAGCCTCAGGAGCAGCAGATTAAATCTCCACAATGAACTTGATGTACACTGCATCTATGGAATACCAGAATAGACAACAAATCTTCCCAAAATTGAGGCAGTAGACTTTGGGAGCAACTGTAGACTTGGGGTTTGCTGTCTGCATCTAATGTTTTTGGTTTTATGTTTATCTTAGTTTAGTATTTAGATTTATTATCAGTGGTAGATTTGTTTATTGATTTGGTTGTTCTCTTCCTTTTATGTATATTTTTTTCTATTTTTGTGAGTGTATATGTGTATGCCTCTTTGTGTGATTTTGTCTGTATAGCTTTGCTTTTACCATTTGTCCTTGGGTTTTGTCTGTCCGTGTTTTTTTTGTTTTTATTTGTTTTGTTTTCTTTTTTTGTTTTTTTAGTACACTTTGTAGCACTGGTTATCATTGGTGGATTTGTTTTTTGGTTTGGTTGCTCTCTTCTTTGCTTCTTATTTTCTTTTTTTAATTACTTTTTAATTTTTTTTATTTTTAATAATTTTTTTATTTTAATATTTTATTTTCGTCCTTTCTTCCTCCCTTCTCTCTCTCTCTCTCTCTCTCTCTCTCTCTCTCTCTCTCTCTCTGTTTCATTCTTTCTCCCTTTTCTTCTGAGCCGTGTGGCTGACAGGGTCTTGGTGCTCCGGCCGAGTGTCAGCCCTGTGCCTCTGAGGTGGGAGAACCGAGTTCAGGACACTGGACCACCAGAGAACTCCCGGCTCCACGTAATATCAAATGGCGAAAGCTCTCCCAGAGATCTCCATATCAATGCTAAGACCCAGCTCTGCTCAACGGCCAGGAAGCTACAGTGCTGGACACCCCATGCCAAACAACTAGCAAGACAGGAACACAACCCCACCCATTAGCACAGAGGCTACCTAAAATCATACTAAGTTCACAGACACCCCAAAACACACCACCGGATGTGGTCCTGCCCACCAGAAAGACAAGATCCAGCCTCATCCACCAGAACACATGCACCAGTCCCCTCCACCAGGAAGCCTACACAACCCACTGAACTGAGCTTAGCCACTGGGGGCAGACACCAAAAACAACGGAACTACAAACCCACAGCCTGCGAAAAGGAGATCCCAAGCACAGTAAGATAAGCAAAATGACAAGACAGAGAAACACACACAGATGAAGGAGCAAGGTAAAAACCCACCAGACCAAACAAACGAAGAGGTAGTCTACCTGAAAAAGAATTCAGAGTAATGATGGTACAGATGATCCAAAACCTGGGAAATACAATGGAGAAAACACAAGAAACGTTTAACCAGGACCTAGAAGAACTAAAGAGCAAACAAACAATGATGAACAACACAATAAATGAAATTAAAAATTCTCTAGAAGGAATCAATAGCGGAATAACTGAGGCAGAAGAACGGATAAGTGACCTGGAAGATAAAATAGTGGAAATAACTACAGCAGAGCAGAATAAAGAAAAAAGAATGAAAAGAATTGAGGACAGTCTCAGAGACAGCTGGGACAACATTAAACGCACCAACATTCAAATTATAGGGGTCCCAAAAGAAGAAGAGAAAAAGAAAGGGACTGAGAAAATATCTGAAGAGATTATAGTTACAAATTTCCCTAACTGGAAAAGGAAAGAGTCAATCAAGTCCAGGGAGCGCAGAGGGTCCCATACAGGATAAATCCAAGGAGGAACACACCAAAACACATATTAATCAAACTATCAAAAATTAAATACAAAGAAAAAATATTAAAAGTAGCAAGGCAAAAACAACAAATAACACACAAGGGAATCCCCATAAGGTTAACAGCTGATCTTTCAGCAGAAACTCTGCAGCCAGAAGGGAGTGGCAGGACGTATTTAAAGTGATGAAAGGGAAAAACCTACAACCAAGATTAGTCTACCCAGCAAAGATCTCATTCAGATTCAATGGAGAAATTAAAACCTTTACAGACAAGCAAAAGATAAGAGAATTCAGCACCACCAAACCACCTTTACAACAAATGCTAGAGGAACTTCTCTAGGAAGGAAACAGAAGAGAAGGAAAAGACCTACAATAACAAACCCAAAACAATTAAGAAAATGGTAATAGGAACATACATATTGATGACTACCTTAAATGTAAATGGATTAAATGCTCCAACCAAAAGAGACAGACTGGCTAAATGGATACAAAAATAAGACCTGTATATATGGCAGTCTACAAGAGACCCACTTCAGACCTAGGGACACATACAGACTGAAAGTGAGGGGATGGAAAAAGATATTCCATGCAAATGGAAATCAAAAGAAAGCTGAAGTAGCAATTCTCATATCAGACAAAATAGACTTTAACATAAAGACTATTACAAGAGACAAAGAAGGACAGTACATAATGATCAAGGGATCAATCCAAGAGGAAGGTATAAAAATTGCAAATATTTATGCACCCGACATAGGAGCACCTCAATACATAAGGCAAATGCTAACAGCCATAAAAGGGGAAATTGACAGTAACACAATCATAGTAGGGGACTTGAACAATCCACTTTCACCAATGGACAGATCATCCAAAATGAAAATAAATACAGAAACACAAGCTTTAAATGACAGATTAAACAAGATGGACGTAATTGATATTTATAGGACATTCCATCCCAAAACAACAGAATACACTTTCTTCTCAAGTGCTCATGGAACATTATCCAGGATAGATCATATATTGGGTCACTAACAAGCCTTGGTAAATTGAAATCATATCAAGTATCTTTTCCAACCACAACATTATGAGACTAATTATGAGATATCAATTACAGGAAAATATCTGAAAAAATACAAACAGAAAAAATCTGAAAAAATACAATACAAATATTCATGCTAAACAATACACTACTAAGTAACCAATAGATCACTGAAAAAATCAAAGAAGAAACAAAAACATAACTAGAAGCAAATGACAATGAAAACACGATGCCCCAAAACCTATGGGATGCAGCAAAAGCAGTTCTAAGAGGGAAGTTTATAGCAATACAATCATACCTCAAGAAATGAGAAATATCTCAAGTAAACAACTTAACCTTATACCTAAAGCAATTAGAGAAAGAAGAACCAAAAACTCCCAAAGTTAGCAGAAGGGAAGAAATCATAAAAATCAGATCAAAAATAAATGAAAAACAAATGAAGGAAACAACAGCAAAGATCAATAAAACTAAAAGCTGGTTCTTTGAGAAGATAAACAAAATTGATAAACCATTAGCCAGACTCATCAAGAAAAAAAGGGAGAAGACTCAAATCAACAGAATTAGAAATGAAAAAGGAGAAGTAACAACTGACACTGCAGAAATACAAAGGATCATGAGAGATTACTACAAGCAACTATATGCCAATAAAATGGACAACCTGGAAGAAATGGACAAATTCTTAGAGAAGCACAACCTTCCAAGACTGAGCCAGGAAGAAACAGAAAATATAAACAGACCAATCACAAGCACTGAAATTGAGACTGTGATTAAAAAATCTTCCAACAAACAAATGCCCAGGACCAGACGGCTTCACAGGCAAATTCAATCAAACATTTGGAGAAGACCTAACACCTATCCTCAAAATCTTCCAAAATATAGCAGAGGGAGGAACTTTCCCAAAGTCATTCTAGGAGAGCACCATCACCCTGATACCAAAACCAGACAAAGATGTCACAAAAAAAGAAAACTACAGGCCAATATCACTGATGAACATAGATGCAAAAATCCTCAACAAAATACTAGCAAACAGAATCCAACAGCACATTAAAAGGATCATACACCGTGATCAAGTGGGGTTTATCCCAGGAATGCAACAATTCTTCAATATAAGCAAATCAATCAATGTGATACACCATATTGACAAATTGAAGGAGAAAAACCATATGATCATCTCAAAAGATGCAGAAAAAGCTTTTGACAAAATTCAACACCCATTTATGATAAAAACCCTGCAGAAAGTAGGCATAGAGGGAACTTACCTCAACATAATAAAGGTCATATATGACAAACCCACAGGCAACATTGTTCTCAATGGTGAAATTCTGAAATTGTTTTCTCTAAGATCAGGAACAAGACAAGGATGTCCACTCTCACCACTATTATTCAACACAGTTGTGGAAGTTTTAGCTACAGCAGTCTGAGAAGAAAAAGAAATAAAAGGCATCCAAATCAGAAAAGAAGAAGTAAAGCTGTCACTGTTTGCAGATGACACGATACTATACATAGAGAATCCTAAAGATGCTACCAGAAAACTAGTAGAGCTAATCCATGAATTTGGTAAAGTAGCAGGATACAAAATTAACGCACAGAAATCTCTTGCATTCCTATACACTAATGATGAAAAATCTGAAAGAGAAATTAAGGGAAAAAATCCCATTCACCATCGCAACAAAAAGAATAAAATACCTAGGAATAAACTTACCTAAGGAGACAAAAGACCTGTACGCAGAAAACTGTAAGACACTGATGAAAGAAATTAAACATGATACAAACAGATGGACAGATATACCATGTTCTTGGACTGGAAAAATCAACATTGTGAAAATGACTATACTACCCAAAGCAATCAGATTCAAGGCAATCCCTAACAAATTATCAATGGCATTTTTCACAGAACTAGAACAAAAACTTTCACAATATGTATGGAAACACAAAAGACCCCGAATAGCCAAGCAGTCTTGAGAAAGAAAAACAGAGCTGGAGGAATTAGGTTCCTGGACTTCAGACTATACTACAAAGCTACAGTAATCAAGACAGCATGGTACTGGCACAAAAACAGAAAGATAGATAAATGGAACAGGATAGAAAGCCCAGAAATAAACCCACGCACATATGGTCACCTTATTTTCGATAAAGGAGGCAGGAATATACAATGGAGAAAAGACAGCCTCTTCAATAAGTGGTGCTGGGAAAACTGGACAGCTACATGTAAAAGAATGAAATTAGAACACTCCCTAAGACCATACACAAAAATAAACTCAAAATGGATTAAAGACCTAAATGTAAGACCAGACACTATAAAACTCTGAGAGGATAACATAAGCAGAACACTCCATGATATAAAACACAGCAAGATCCTTTCTGACCCACCTCCTAGAGAAATGGAAATAAAAACAAAAATAAACACATGGGACCTAATGAAACTTAAAAGCTTTTGCACAGCAAAGGAAACCATAAACAAGATGAAAGACAACCCTCAGAATGGGAGAAAATATTTGCAAATGCTGACAAAGGATTAATCTCCAAACTGACAAAGGATTAATCTCCAAAATTTACAAACAGCTCATGCAGCTCAATATCAAAAAACCAAACAACCCAATCCAAAAATAGGCAGAAGACCTAAATAGACATTTCTCCAAAGAAGATATACAGGTTGTCAACAAACACATGAAAGGATGCTCAACATCACTAATCATTAGAGAAGTGCAAATCCAAACTACAATGAGGTATCACCTCACACCAGTCAGAATGGCCATCATCAAAAAATCTACAAACAATAAATGCTGGAGAGGGTGTGGAGAAAAGGGAACCCTCTTGCACTGTTGGTGGGAATGTAAATTGATACAGCCACTATGGAGAACAGTACAGAGTTTCCTTAAAAAGCTAAAAATAGAACTACCATATGACCCAGCAATCCCACTATTGGGCATATACCCTAAAAAAACCCATAATTCAAAAAGTCACGTACAATGACTCTTTTTGAATTATGTTCATTGCGGCTCTAGTTACAATAGCCAGGACATGGAAGCAACTTAAGTGTCCAGCGATAGATGAATGGATAAAGAAGGTGTGGCACATATATACAATGGAATATTACTCAGCCATAAAAATAAACGAAATTGAGTTACTTGTAGTGAGGTGGATGGGCATAGAGTCTGTCATACAGAGTGAAGTAAGTCAGAAAGAGAAAGACAAATACCATATGTTAACACGTAAATATGGAATCTAAAAAAAAATGGTTCTGATGAACCTAGGGGCAGCACAAGAATAAAGATGCAGATGTAGAGAATGGACTTGAGGACATGGGGAGGGGGAAGGGTAACCTGGGATGAAGTGAGAGAGTGGCATGGACACATAAACACTACCAAACGTAAAATAGATAGCTAGTGGGAAGCAGCCACATAGCACAGCGAGATCAGCTAGGTGCTTTGTGACCACCTAGAGGGGTGGGATAGGGAGGGTGAGAGCGAGACGCAAGAGGAAGGAGATATGGGGATCTATGTATACGTAGAGCTGATTCACTTTGTTATAAAGCAGAAACTAACACACCACTGTAAAGCAATTATACTACAATAAAGATGTTCAAAAAAAATATTAGCAGGGGGAAAAAAAATGAATACAGCTGGGCCCCAAGAAGACTGCTGGCCCAAGCAGAAGTCTGACCTTCGAGAACACTGTTGCTTTACTTTCTTCCTTGTCTAATAAAAGAAAGGGCAGCCTGTCAGTTGAAGATGCCATTCTGAGTTCCAAAGAGACAAAGGGAGGGTGCCTCTCGCAGAACTCCCGGTTTAGTGGGAGAAAGATGGACAACTAGCAAGCAAACAAATCATATTTGACAGTAAAAAGTGTTATGAAGAAAAGAACACAGAGCAATGAGACACGGTTATTAAGGGATGGAGGTGGGTGGTTATTTTGGATATTTTAGATCCAGAAAATTCTATTTTTTATTGAAATGTAGCTGATTTACAATGTTGTGCTCATTACTGCTGTACACCAAAGTGATTCAGTTATACATATACATATTCTTTTTTTATATTCTCTTCCATTACGGTTCATCACAGGGTATTGACTATAGTTTCCTGTGCTATGCAGTAGGACCTTGTTGTTCATCTGTTCTATATATAAAAGCTTCCATCTGCTAACCCCCACCTCCCAGTCCATCCCTCCCAGGCCCCTCCACCTTGACAACCACCAGTCTGTTCTCCATGTCTGTGAGTCTGTTTCTGTTTTGTAGATAGGTTCGTGTCATATTTTAGATTCCACATATAAACGATATCGTATGATATTTGTCTTTCTCTGACCTACCTCACTTAATATGATCATCTCTAGTTGCATCCATGTTGCTGCTAGATCAAGAAAATCCTGTTATGGAAGGTGACATTTCAGATGAAAACTGAAAGATAAGTAGTAGCCAAACTCCTTTGAACACTTTAGGATGTTTTTTATATATTTCTTAATGGGCTTATATATTTTATAATGCTAAGAAGTGAAATATCACCCATATCCCATGACATACACACAATGACATAATGAAGTTCAAGTTCTCCATTTTTCTGCTCCCATCCTTCCGGTCTCTCTGTTCCTGTGGCTAATTCCCGCTGCTGCACCAGAGAGAATCACGAGTAACCATCTGACTGATGATTTCATTACTGACCCTTTACCAATATTCTTATATTCTTAATTCAAGTATGTGGATAATTTGCAAAGCCTCTGGAGTTCTCTCATTGCTCTTTTGCCCAGACATCATTTTACCTTGCCTGTGGAAAAACCAGTATGAGTCCCATTGGCTGTAAAACCCCTCAGTTCCCCTTTAACTCTGTGAGTGAACTACAAACACCGCATCAGGACTCTTAGAACCACAGTAGAGGTGACAAATGATTGACCACGAGATACATGCCCAGCAGCCAACTCAAGATTTTACATACGTTATTTTTTTTTAACTGAAGTACAGATGATTCACAATGTTGTGTTAATTTCTGCCGTACAGAAAAGTGATTCAGTTACACATACATATACTGATTTTTATATTCTTTTCCATGATGGTTTATCCCAGGATACTGAATGTAGTTCTCTGTGCTCTACAGTAGGACCTTGCTGTTTATCCATCCTGTATATTACAGCTTCCATCTGCTAACCCCACCCTCCCATCCACTGTCTTATCTCATCTTCACAACAACCCCACTCTAACATGTTCATGTAAATGTCCCCATTTTAGAAGTGAGGCCCAGAGATTAAATATATTCCCCAACACCACACAGGAAGTGGCGAGCAAAGGTTTATGTGCAGATCTGGCTGACTCCATCCCCTCCTCCAGATCAGTGGGTGGCAAATTACAGCCCAAACCAGCTCTCCACTTGTTTTTATACAGCCTACAAATTAAGAATGGATTTTATGTTTTTAAATAGTAGAAGAAGAAGAAAAAGAATAGTCTTTTAGAACACATAACAATCACATACATTTCAAATTTCAGCGCCAATAAAGTTTTAATGGACCACAGACACACTCATTCATCATGTATTTTCTGGCTCTTTTCATACTACAACAGCAGACTGAGTAGCTGCAGTGGAGGCCAAATGGCCCACAAAAGCTAAAGTATTTACTATTGTCATTTAAGATAAAGTTTCCCAACCCCTCTCTGGGTAATCAAGCAACAGGCAGATACTAAATGAGTAACAGGCTATGTATCAGACATAGTATCATTATGTAACAGACATAGTATCATTCTATGTCTGATCAGCAAAGCTACTGTCATACTGTGATAATAGAGAGTTTGATACATGAATCAAGGCTTACGAGAATGAGAAAGGAGCTGGATGAGGAAGATCTGGAGGGTATAGCCAGAGGATTAAGAAAACAGCCACTATGGGCTTCAACTTGAAGTACTGGAGGCGGTGGAGAGAATGGAGCTCATGGGGGTCTCTGAGGTACCACTACATCTGGATGCATGACCTCAGGCAGGAAGCAGGTGGAAAGGTCTGCAAAGCTGCCACATCCTTCAAGACAGTATCTCCTGACCACCAACGGTGAGAGCTTCTCCCTTATTCTTCTTTCTGAATCTCTGCAAGTTCCTCTCAGTGGTAAACTCTAATCCAGAACTCTAAAGGAAGAAGGATTTGGGGAAACATATACCCCAGACATAGAAGGGTGTGGTGACTGTATAGAGTTGAAAACACAACCCAGCTCGTGAACCAAGCACTGCTTGACAATACCAGAGGTGATATTCCTCCAGTGGTGGCCAGTACCTACACAGAGCCTGCCATCTTGCTTATGCTGATGGAGATGGAGATGGAGTTGGGGCCCTGGGATGCCTATGGGAGGTCAGGGTGCAACCCTCAGAATCCATGTCCACTAGGCTTGCCTGCCTGGCCTTTCGCCATACCCCTCAACAATTCCTACACTGCTTCTACTTCGGGATTGAGATCCAGGCTTGAAACCCAAGCCAGTCAACTGGGGATCCAGTATTTCATCATCTTCATCATCATCACCTTCATGGCTGTTAAGTCACTTTCAACTGAGAAGTGCCTACTTCCTGCTTCGGATTGTGCTGGATACTTTATATACTTCATCTCCTTTAGTCCACACAATAACCCTTTCAGGCAGGGAGATTTAACCTCTTTTTACAGATGAGGAAACTAAAGTTTGAAATAGTGAAGGACCTTGCTCAACTTCACAGTGTAAATGGCTGAGCCAGGACATAGATCTCTGTTCTGTGTGACTCCCAACCCCAGCACACTGACCACGGTGCTGTCTACCAAAGCCAAGTCCTCTCAGACCCCTGCTTCTGGTACTCTTACTTTCCTTCTGGGAGAAACTTTGTTTGCTGGTAACCTAATTACCATCCTTGCATGCTCCCTCCCTCAAATGAGACCCTTGGAAAGTTCCAAAGTTAACTAGATTTCACTAAACTTGCTTGATCATAATATTAACTGCTAATTTCATCCTAGACGGGGGTAGGATACATTGTCCTGGCTCTTTTCTGCAACCCTGCAGAGCATAATATCACTCAATCCATCTGCCCCACTAGAAGTTCTCAATGTACAGCTTGGTCCAAGGTGTTCCTAACTATGACAATAAAAAGCCTTCTTAACAAGTAGCTTCCTCTCCTAACCCAGTATAGGGTGAGTGTTCAAGTGTGGGCTCTGGCATGTGATTACCTGTTTTAATCTAGGCTCTACCTCTTACCACCTATGCAGGACCTGACCTCTGAGTCTCAGTTTTCTCATCCACAAACTAGAGATAGTAACCATATCTACTCATAGCATGGTTGTGAGGATTAAATAAATTAAGACATACAAATAGGGCTTCCCTGGTGGCTCAGTGGTTGAGAGTCCGCCTGCCGATGCAGGGGACATGGGTTCGTGCCCCGGTCCAGGAAGATCCCACATGCCACGCGGCGGCTGGGCCCGTGAGCCATGGCCGCTGGGCCTGCGCGTCCGGAGCCTGTGCTCCACAACGGGAGAGGCCACAACAGTAAGAGGCCCGCGTACCACAAAAAAAAAAAAAAAAAAAAAAAAAAGACATACAAATAATTTGCTGCAATGCAGTACTTACTATAAGCACACACAGTTGGCTATGGTTATTAGGATTATTTTCATAAATCAAAGACATCAGAAAATCCTTGCTTTACAAAATGATACACAGTGCATTTTCTATCCAAGCAAGTCAACTTGAACGACTGTTTCTGGCATGATGAAACAGTTTCTCAGTATTATAAGGATAAAAATAATTAATAGTGGTTAGCCAATATGGCGCCTTGTGATTTTGAAACAGCTTTCTCATTAATCATAAGCATGCAGAATCATTTTTTGTTCATGGACTAAATCTTCAGTTAATGGATTCTGAACAGGGGCTGTGTGAGAGCAGCCAGAAGGTAGGTGAATTTGTGAAGAAGCAGAGAAGGGCTTGGAAAGCTGGTGTTCAATTGCCAAGGCCTGCAGGACCCCATGCAGCTGATCTGTATGTTAACTGCCTTGCCAGAAACTAGACTCTGCAGGGCAGACACAGCGTTAGTGACGGTATCCCTTTCCCCCTCATCTGTCTTCATCTTATTTCCGTCACCAGATCTCTCTGTCACCAAAAAAGAAAAACACTCCACCCTGTATCCAAAATGAGCAAGAAATCTGGAAAGACTGGGTCTTTTATGGAGTCTCCACGGCTGGAAAGCCATTGTCAAAATGACCCTTGGGATCCAGGCACATTAAATGGCTTTAAGCAAGACAGTGACATGGTCAGATTTGAACTATAGAAACATCCATCTGGAAGCATGGAAAAAGGGGATTGAAGAAAGACTAGCCTGAAAGCAGAGCATCTATTACAATAATCCAGGGCGCTGTAATGTTCAGGGGGGCTGAACACAGGGTTGTAAAATGGAGATAAATGGGTAGATCTGAGAGACAGGAATTAGAACTAAAGACTGATTGGACAAGGGGCTGAGGGAAAAGGAGGATTCAAGGTTCACCCCCCAAGTTCCTGTCATGGTCTATTGGATCCTCTGGGCCTAGAGATAATTAGTAATTCAAACGATCATTTGATTAAATGGCCTCACACACCCAATTTATTAACACAATAGGTCAATATATTAACATTGAGACTATATTCCACCAAACACTGAAATCAATGAATCATTGACAGGGGGATTTAGGAAACAGTCACCTAGTATCTACATGTGCTACACCAGATAACAACAAGGATATAGAGATCAGTAAGACATGTAACACAACATTTGCAAAGCAAAACTGGTAAGTATTACAATAAGGTAAAAAAATGATTATCAAAAGATAAGGGAACAGGAGATTAATTCCAACCTACCGGAATAAATAGTGACTTCAGAAACAGTTGTGACCTTGAATGGTCCTTGAAGAATGAGCAGAATTTCAACAGGCACATACGTAAAAGAGACATTCCGGGTTGATGAAGTGGTCTCGCAAAACCTTACAGGTATGTGGATGTACTTGCCATATACCAGGAAGGCTGAGTGTTTATTACATTTCTTCTCGCCTTTAACGTTAGATTCATGATCCACAAAACAGGAGCTGGAAGTTAACACATTAAATGTACAGATCAAGTTTGAAATGCAACTCACTTTGAGTGGATGAAGTAAAAAAAGAAAGGTGCATCCTGATATCAAGGAAAGCCAAGTATGACAGAGGAAGCATATTGTGCAGGGGAGTGAGAGCAAGAGATACGTCTGGGAGCAAGAGTTTATACTCGATTTGGGGGACAATGGTGGGACATTCAAAAGTTTTTGAGAAAAAAATGATGCTATCAGCTCTGCGTTTTAAGATGAGATCTTCAGTGCGAAAAGTCAAGAAAAAGAAATAAAAGGCATAAGGATCAGAAAGGAAGAGGTAAAATTGTCTCTATCTGCAGATGACATGAATTTTTATATAGCAATTCCTAAGGAATAAATAAAATTACTAGTAAAACTAATACCTGAATTGATCAATGCCACGACATACAAGGTTAACATTCAAATTATATATGCTAGCATCGAAAATGGGAAAATGAAATTTTTTCTGCAGTACCATCCAAAAACATAATATACTTAGGAATAAAGTTAACCAAAGACATGTAAGACCTCTATGCTGAAACTATGCAACATTGTAAACAGTGAGCTACACAACATGTTGATGGAATGGAAAAGTCAGTTGCCTCTGCCTTATAAGTAATCAATCTATGCATCCAATACAGCCCAAATCACAAGGCAGCAGCTTTTCTGTTGAAATGGACAAGTTGATTCTAAAATTGAGGTAGAACTGCAAATGACCTAGAATATCTAAAAACAATTTGAAAAGGAAAAACACTTATACTTACACTACCTGCCTTCCAGATTTATTCTGAAATTACAGTTTTCAAACTGTGTGGAACTGGCATCAAGATAGACAAATAGATTAATAAAACAGAATTGAGAGCCTAGACAAACCTCACAAGTATAGTCATTTCATTTTTGACAAGTGCACCTAATCAATCTAATGAAGGTAGGAAAATTTTTCCAGAGCTAGATATCCATATGGAAAAAATAAACCTTAATCTCTACCTCACCCTATACTAAAATTTGACTCAGAATTGATCATAAGCCTAAATGTAAAAGCTAAAACTATGAAAGTTCTAGATTACATGGGAGAATATTTGCCTGGGGTAGATTAAGTTTTCTTAAGTAGGACACAGAAAACCAATAATGATCAACACCCCTTGGTATTTACCCAAAGAAATTAAAAACTTATGTCCACACAAAAACCTGCACACAGTTGTTTAGAGCAGCTTTATTCAAAATTGCCAAAACTTGGAAGCAACCAAAATGCCCTTCCATAGGTGAATCGCCTTCTCATTCAGTGAGTGGATAAATAAATAAACAGTAGTACATCCATACAGTACTATTCGGAGCAAAAACAGAAATGAAGTACCAGGCCACAAAAAGACACACAGGAAACTTAAATGCATATTAAATGTATATTACTAAGTGAAAGAAGTCAGTCTGTAAAAGCTACATACTGTATGATTCCAATTATATGACACTGTGGAAAAAGCAAAACTATGGAGAGGATAGAAAGATGAGTGGTTGTCATGTTTGGGAGGAGGGAGGGATGAAAAGGCAGGACTCGGGGGCCTTTTAGGGCAGTGGAACTATTCTGCATGATACTATAACGGTGAATGCATGTTATTGTACGTTTATCAAAACCAACCAATGTACACTAAAAGTAAACCCTAATGTAAACTATGGGCTTTGAGTGATAATGACATGTCAGTGTAGGTTCAGCGATTATAACAGATGTGCCAGCTGCTGATGGCCGGTGAGGCTCTGCCTGTGTGGGAAAAGGGATAGACAGAAACTCTCTCTACTTTCCCCTCAGTTTTGCTATGAATCTAAAACTTCTCTAAAAAAACGTAGCACGTAGCACAGTCCCTGCAAAATAAAAGCTCAGTAAATATATGGTTTATTTCATAAGATCATTAACAAAAAAGTTTTAGGTCAACTCCATGCAGTGTGCCCTTTTATAAGCTTTACATTAGAGATACCAAATATATTCTCGACTGTAAGGGGACGTGGGTAGGTTACCATATAAAGCATCATTATATTAATTTAAAGGCTGAAACTATGCCAGTCAATATAATTTGGGAACTCTGGGATAAATTAACAGTGGGCAGGGTGTGGAGAGGGTCTTGAGGTGATACCCAGCTAGACCCGTCCTAGAGCAAGGTCAGCTCTGGCTCCTGAAAGAACCTGGTTACCAATGAATGCCAGTTCCTTCTTTATCTTCAGAGACTAAGCCCTGCGGCCTTCCCAGAATTTACAGACCTGGGACTATCTCAGTAGTTGTTTCTTTGCCCAACCACCTAATAAAATATGTGTATGTAAATATACACATAAGGTTTATTTTCAAGGCCAAGAGAGTAGGTCTGGTATGATTTCAAACTGCCCATTAATAAGTTAATTTCTATTTCTCCATCTTCTTCTGAATGCCTAGAAATTCCTTTACCTGACTGTGGTGGTGGGGGGGAATGGGACTTTAACCCATTGATTCAAAAGATGTAAGATGCAAATACCTGTGTGAGGTCACTTTTTAGACAGACTATGTTTCACAGGGGAAAAAATCCAAGAAATTGATCAACCAAAAGATTAGTTCTCAGATAATTTCCTGTTCTTGGGAGGAAACAAAAAGTGAGCAGAAAGATATTGTCGTGGGTTCACTGGCACTTGACCTTCAGTGAAATTATATTGCATATCATGTTCAGAAATGATGCTGGTTATGTCTGGCTGTACCAGGAGTTGGGCGTCTGTATGCTTGACAACCTCCCCAAGGGATTCTGATGTTCACCGAAGTTACACAGTCACCACTCAGAGGGCTTTACCCTCCTAATAATTACCTCCAAGGAAACCTGGTGGTTTGGGTGAAATCTGGAAAGCCATGTCTTATCTTAACAGTGGATACAAAAACTTCTTTCAAGGAAAGTGTCTTTATTTGCAACGTGACACTTGGAGAAGTACGTGACACCTAAAGCTATGAATGTTTAAAAACAGGAAGAAAATGGTTTTGCTCCTGCCTGGAGGGGACAGGGGGAGAGGGAGGGAGGGGGGAGGAGGAGGGGGAAAGCCAGCAGGTAACGTTCTACTGGAAGCTGTGTTGCTGAGACACGTATCCCAGTTCCGAATCCCCACAACCATTCCCACTCCCCAAGCCTCGCTTAAGTCTACTGGGCACAGAAATTGCTTTGTGGAAAAAAGCTTTTGTGGAAATCAAGACAAGCACAGAGATCCGTGCCTGGGTCCACATGTAGAAAACAGGGAGGCACCTGTGGGATAGCACGCTGTCCACAAAGAGAGGGTCAGAGACGTTCAAAGTCAGGATTTTTACAGAGTGAAAGACCTGGAGATCTGCAGGAACCTTGTAGACTGCTGTAGGATAAGCTGTTTGAGAGCTGGACCAATCTCTCCCAGATCTGAAGGAGGAGGAACACTCTAGTTGATATCTAACAGCTACACACACGTAAGCATCCTTGTCAACAGAAGCTAAGGAGCACTTTGAGAGAGGCCTCAGCTTGAAGGATATGTGTTGAAGCTGGGTTTTGCCTGTGTACATTATTGATTTGGGGCCCTAGGAAGGACAAACTACAAAAACATCTGTAATAACCATGCTGATTACTCCTCTGCACAAAAATCTACTGCTTGTCTTTTTTACAAATGACATGAAGGAGATAAAGGCAGCTTCAAGGCATCAATTTATAGAATGAGATTCTAAAAAAAAAAAATGCTACAGTGGTGAAGACTGGCAGAATAACAAAGAAAGGGGAAGGGGAAAAAGCATGTACTATTCCTTTAAGTTGAGCCCTCAGTCCCCGGTTTGGACAGCCTTTAGGGAGAACTATTCTAAACTGATACGATGGGATTTCCCTGGTGGCACAGTGGATAAGACTCCGAGCTCCCGATGAGGGGGGGCCCCGCGTTCGATCCCTCATTGGGGAACTAGATCCCACATGCATGCCGCAACTAAGGAGACCTTGAGCTGCAACTAAGGAGCCCATCTGCTGCAATGAAGACCCAGTGCAACCAAATAAATAAATAAATATTAAATAGATAAAATAAACTGACATGTTTTGTGACAGGCAGGGTCCACCAATCCTGGTATAGGGCAAAGCCCCACTCCAAGTTCCTACCATGGGACATGACGTCAGGGAATTCAGCTACTGCAGCTTTCCACAAAGGAAAACATGCAACAGTTATTGCAGAAGTTATAGATATTAAAATCAGCTGAATAGCGGTTAGAAAATCCACTGATCAATCCACTTTAATCAACCTGTTTCAAGCTCTCCCAATGTTTAGTTATGTAAAAAACTTTGCTGTAGATCAATATTCCTTCTGATACTATACTAGATTTGGGAAAGAGCCAGGGTAAGTCAGTATTGAAAATGGACTAAAAAAAATTAGTTATAAGTATGTGAAAAGATCTCTGCAAAAATTTCACCACCTACTTACAAGCCTATGTGAAAATCACTGTGTCCTTAAAATGTCCTATAATCCTCGGGGAGCATTTGCCATAAATTCTCCTCCCAGAAAATCTCTAGAAACCACAAAGGAACAAAAGACCTTATCACTGCCCTTTAGAAGAGATAAAATTGCAGCCTTGTTTTTCACCACACAATCAGAGGTCTTTGTTCAAGGTCAGGCATTTCCTTCTGCACTTGATGTGTCTGCTGTAATTGCAACTGGCACCACAAAAGCAGGTGTCCCCAGAGCTCTGAGGTTTGTCTGCCAGGAAAAGAGGAAAAGGTGCTGAAGCTGCTGGGTTGTGTGACAGTCTCTGATTGCAAAATTGTCTGCAGTTTCTCAAAAGGAAGGACATAGGTAGAAAAAGAAAAGAATACTCTCCCAAACTATTAATGCCATCTGATTCATCATACCTTTGCCAGCGGAAGTGGTTTCTATGTATGTTTACACGTGCACTCAAATGGTATATCTGGCTCTGACATTATGAAAAACAAAGGGAACAGTCTGGTACCAGACTGACAGCGAACTACATGGGTGTTAGACCAGAAATGACGCCCTCACCAGCTTCTATACCAAAATCCTCTATCTCCACTTTAACTAGTTTGAATAAATCATCACGACAAAGAAACTGATTTACACGAAAATAGGGTATTAGGCCATTTAACACCGTGTATCTTGTGCCATTTGGTAATACCATGTATCTTGTGCATCTTTGTTGCAGTTTTCTGAGCAGAGGATTTATTAGTGTTCTACCACCATCTTTTAATGTTCCAATTCTACTCCCTGCAATCACCTTGACCCTATTCATCAACTTGGAGTACAATTAGGACAACTCGGGTTCCTTCAAATAATCAGTCAAACCCTCACCTGCTTTATCAGGAAGTATACATTCCTTTCTTAGGTCCCCCATCACCATCCAGAATTGTCTTAGTACCCAAAGGGGACTGGTCCTCCTTACAATGCCATGAACAAAAAAAACAAAAAAGAAAGAAAGGAAGGAAAAGAAATTCTAATCAATCCACTAACCCTGGCACCAATGGTGGCTTCACAACCTCACCAACACTTGCTATTGTTCCATCTTTTTAAATTATAGCCATCTGAGTAGATGTGAAGCAGCATCTCATTTTTCTTTTCATTTGCGTTTCTTTAATGATAAATGATGCTGAGCTCCTTTCCATGTGCTTAATGGCCTCTTCTAAATCTTCTTTAGATAAATATCAATTTAAATCATTTGCCCAGATTTTAACTGGATTTTTTGTCCTTTTATTGTTGAGTTGCAAGAGTTATTTATATATTTTGAATGTTAGTCCCTCATAGATACATAATTTGCAGGTATTTTCTCCCATTCTGTGGATTATCTTTCCACTTTCTTGATATTGTCCTTTGAAGCACAAATGTTTTTAATTATGGTGAAGTCAAACTTACAGATTTTTTGTTCTTTAGCTGCATGTATTTTTGATATCATATCTAAGAAACCATTGCCTAATCCAAGGATGCAAAGATTTTTACCTATGTTTTCTTCCACAATTTTTATAGTTTTACCTTTTACATTTAGGTCTTTGGTCCAGTTTGAGCTAATTTTTGTGTATGATGTTTGCTAAGTGTCTAACTTCACTATTTTGCATGTCAATATTCAGTTATCATCATTTATTGCAAATATTATTCTTTCCCCCACTGAATTGTCTTGGCATCACTGTCAAAAACCAAACGGTCATTAAATGTAAGGGTTTGTTAATGCACTCATAATTCTACTCAATTGATCTGTATGTCTATCTTTATGCCAATACCACACAATCTTGATATTGTAGCTCTGCAGTAAGTTTTGAAAGTGGGAAGTGTGCGTCCTCCAACTTTATTGTTGTTCAAGAGTGTTTTGTCTAATCTGGGTCTCATGCATTTCCAGATGAATTTTATGGCCAGCTTACCCATTTCTGGAAAACAAAAAAAAAGCAGCTATGATTTAAAAAGGGATTGCAATAGATCCATATTGAATCCATAGACCAATTCGGGGATTATTCCATTTTAACCATATTAAATCTTTCAAACCATGAAATTGGGATGTTTATTATTTCCATTTATTTATTTACTTTTTTTTTTAATTTTTGGCTCTGTTGGGCCTTCACTGCTATGTGCAGGCTTTCTCTAGTTGCGGCAAGCGGGGGCTACTCTTCGATGAGGTGTGGGGGCTTCTCATTGCTGTGGCTTCTTTTCTTTTGGAGCACAGGCTCTAGGCACGTGGGCTTCGGTAGTTGTGGCATGCGGGCTCGGTAGTTGTGGCTTGTGGGCTATAGAGCACAGGCTCAGTAGTTGTGGCGCACGGGCTTAGTTGCTCCGCGGCATGTGTGATCTTCCCGGACCAGGGATCAAACCGGTGTCCCCTGCATTGGCAGGTGGATTCTTCTTTTTTTGTTTTACAGAGATTTTATTTACTTATTTATTTTTGGCTGCATTGGGTCTTTGTTGCTGTGCATGGGTTTTCTCTAGTTGCAGCGAGCAGTGGCTACTCTTCATTGCAGTGCGTGGACTTCTCATTGTGGTGGCTTCTCTTGTTGCGGAGCATGGGCTCTAGGCACACGGGCTTCAGTAGTTGTGGCTCACAGGCTCTAGAGCACAGGCTTAGTAGTTGTGGCGTGTGGGCTTAGTTGCTCCGTGGCATGTGGGATCTTCACAAACTAGGGCTCAAACCCATGTCCTCTGCATTGGCAGGCAGATTCTTAACCACTGCATCATCAGGGGAGTCCCAACAGGCGGATTCTTAACCACTGCACCACCAGGGAAGTTCCTATTTAGGTAGTTTTAAATTTCTTTCAAAGATGTGTTGTTGTTTTTCGTGTACAAGTCTTACAGTTATTTTATTAAATTTATTCCTAACTGGGTTTTTTTATATAAGGAATTATTTTTTGTAATTATTGTTTGGGGTTGTTCGTTGCTATCGTATAGAAACATAACTGATTTTTGTATACTGATCATGTATTCTGCAACTCTGCTGTACTGTTTATTAGCTGTAACAGTTTTTTTGTCTGTGAATTCCTAAGGATTTTCTATATGCAAAATCATGTCATCTGTGAATAGAGATAGTTTTAATTCTTCTTCTCTGATATGAATGGTTTTATTTCTTTTTCTTGCCCAACTGCCCCGGCCAGAACCTCCAGTACAATACTGAATAAAAGTGGTGAGAGTAGACATCCTTGCCTTCTTCTTAATCTTAGCAGAAAAGCTTTCAATCTTTCACGTTTAAGTATGATGTTAGCAGTGCGTTTTTCATAGGTGCACTTTATCAGTTGAGGATATTTCCTTCTACTAGTTGGTTAAATGTTTTTATCATAACATGGTGCTGGATTTTGTTAAATATTAATGCCTTTTCTGTATCCATTGAGAAGCTCATATTATTTTTATCTTTATTAATTGGTGTGTTACACTGATAGATTTTTTATATCTTGAAACAAGCTTGCATTCCTGGAATAACCCACTTTGTCATGATGAATGATTCTTTTTATATCTTGTTGGATTTGATTTTCTGGTACTTTGTTGAGTATTTTTGCTTCTAAATTTATAATTTATATTCTTTCTATATTCATAATATAGTTTTCTTTTCCTTGTGATATCTTGGTCTTGTTTTGGTATAAAAGTAATAGTGACCTTATAGAGATGATTTGGGAAATGTTCCCTCCCCTTCTATTTTTTGGAAGAGTCTGTGAAAGATAGGTGTTAATTCTTCTTTAAACATCTGGTAGAATTCTCTAGCAAATTCACCATCCAATCCTGACCTTTTCCTTGTGTGTAGTTTTTTTTATTACTAATTCAATTTCTTTACTCATTATAGGCCCAAACAGTTTTTCTGCATACAGTATTTCTGTCTTAAATCAGTTTTGAAAGATGTGACTTTCCAGGAATTTGTCCATTTTATCTAGATTATCTAATTTTTTGGCATACAATTGTTCATAGTATTTACTTTTAGGCCTTTTTATTTCTGGGATGTTGCCTCTTTTACTCCTGACTTTACTAATTTGAATCTTCTCTCTTTTTTCTTTGTCAGTCTAGCTAAAGTTTTGACAATTGTGTTGATCTTTTCAAAGGATCAACGTTTGGTTTTCTCCATTGTATTTCTATTACCTATTTCATTTATTTTCTCTCTAATCTGTATTATTTCCTTTCTACTGCTTACTTTGGGTTTAGTTTGTTCTTCTTTTTCTAGTTTCCTAAGGTAAAAGATCAGATTACTGATTTGAGATCTTTCTTCTTTATTTAATATAAACATTTACAGCTATAAATTTCTCTCTAAGCACCATTGCTAAGCTCTAGCCCAAAACTTCTGGTATTTTGTGTTTTCACTTGCACTCATCTTATTTTCTAATTTCCTTTTGATTTCTTCTTTGATCCATTGGTTGTTTAGGAGTGTGTGTTTGACTTCCACATATTTGTGAACTTCCCAAATTTCCTTCTTTTACTGAGTTATAATTTTATTCCATTGTGTTCAAAGAACATACACTACATGACTTCAACCTCTTTAGATTTATTGAGTCATTATTTTTTATGATCCAACATATGGTCTAGCCTAGAGAATGTCCCATGTGCACTTGAGAAGGATGTGTATACTGCTGTTGTTGAGTGCAGTGGTCTATTCATTTCTATTAGGACTAGTTGGTTTATTGTATTGTTCAAGCCTTCTATTTCCTTGTTAATCTTATGTCTAGTTGTTCTATCCATTATTGAAAATGGGATCTTGAATTTTCCAACTATTAAATTGTCTATTTCTTCCTACAATTGTGTCAGTTTTTGTTTCATGTATTTTGGGGCTTTGTTGTTATGTGAATACATGTTTATAATTGTTATCTTCTCTTGATGGATAGATCTTGTATCTTTTAAAATACGCTTCTTTTTCTCTAGTAACAATTTTTGTCTTAAAGTCTATTTTTTTCTAATAATAGCATGACTACCCTAGCTCTATTTTGCGTATTGTTTGCATGATATACCTTTATCTATTCTTCTACTTTCAACCTATTTGTGTCTTTGAATATGAAGCATGTCTCTTGTAGATAGAATGGATCATTTTTTTATCCATTCTGTCACACTCTGCCTTTTGATTGGAGTGTTTAATCCATTTATATTTAATGTAATTATTAATAAGATAGAATTCATATCTGCTGTTTTGTTATTAGTTTTCTATATGCATTATGATTGTTTTGTTCCTCTGTTCCTCTATTACTGTCTCATTTAGTGTTAAATAGATATTTTCTAGTGTACCATTTTAATACCCTTGTTTTTTTTACAATATATATTTTTAATATTTATTTATTTATTTGGTTGCGCTGGTCTTAGTTGCGGCACATGGGCTCCTTAGTTGTGGCATGCAAACTCTCAGTTGTAGCATACATGTGGTATCTAGTTCCCTGACCAGGAATTGAACCCGGGACCCCTGCATTGGGAGTGTGGAGCCTTAACCACTTTGTCACCAGGGAAGTCCCTACAATATATTTTTAAAGTTATTTTCTTAGTGGTTGCTCCAGGGATTACAAATAATATTTTAAATCATAACAACCTAGTTCAGATCTCTCCTCACTACTAGTTTATTTTAAAAATATTCTACATTTTCATCAAATTAAAGCATGCACAAAGTTAAATACCCCAAATATTAATGACCAAAAAAGCAGTAGTCCACTGCCCCACTCGACAGAGTGAACTACTTTCAACAGTTTATGTTTTGAGTTCTTCTAAAGATTGCCTCCACATTTTAAATAATACATTGATACCACTAAATCTTCATTTATCAAATCTAGATATCATTTCCTTACTGCAATGATAAATGAGGAGTTATTTTATTATTTGACCCCAAACCTCAAAAATGTTGATGCTTATGTCATTATTTTTTGTTTTTTTTACTGGGTTACCTTTATAAGTTTAGCTCATTAATATATATAGTTCTTTTTCCACCAACTAGAGATAGAATCTCTTTACTCCCTATATTTGTAAGATATGGATCTTAGCAACCCTATCTTCCTTCCACATTTTCTCCCTCTTTCTTTTTCTCAACTACAATTAGGAATATTTTGACTTTTCCACTGTCAAGGTTGACAATATTTATATTCTGTCCTGAAAATTTATATTTTTGCACTTAGTCTATAGGTTAACTCTCAGTGTTGAAAACCAACAGACAATATTTCCATTACTATTACTCAGTTGTTCATAGCATAGCTAGGTAGCAAACTATGGCAAAATTTTCTTTCCTGAGATTGCAACATAATAATCTCTGCGCCACTTCAAGAGCAAAGCTCCTAGTGACAAGGTCAACCAGGTTTTCTGTCATTCTTTCTCCCTCCCTCATGCCCTAATTGCTCAAACCCTGATACATTTCACTTTGCTGCTTATGTGACCACAACTTCCTTGTGTTGTTCAAAAATCAATTTTGCCTTTCATCAAGATTCTGATGAACTTACCTGAACCATAAACCTCATAATAAGTTTTCAGTCAATATTTATTGAAATTAAATTATCTGAATAACCAGCCTATCCCCACTAATAAATGAAATGTTAAAATATTGCTATTTTCCAGGGATTTTATATGTGACTACTGGCAAAAGAAGAGAAAAATTGTTCACTTTGTCCCTTTAGGATGAATTCCAACCCAGTTTTAGCCATACCAAATTTTCTCAAAACTTTTGTGGGCAATATTGGTATCATACCACCCAGCTTGGCTTCCAGAAATCACAATGACTTTGTGTACTCGATATTAACTAGCCAAAAGGGAAATAAATATTTTATTTTTCCATAATTGAACTACAGTTTTTTATCTGTCAGGTTCTAAATAAAAAGTATCTGGCTTCATTTAAAGAATTAACCTAAGGTATTTTGTTCCCAAAGAGTGTGTACATAATGAAGAATTACAATAATCAAATTTAAGGGAAGAAAGAAGGACCCATGAGCAAAATGTTGACAGTGATAAAAAGTAATACCATTGAGAGAAATAAGCAGCCTTAATCATCATGAGAATGAATGATTTTTAGCCTCCTAAGCCAAGCTTTATAAAGCCACCCACAGCCTTTCCCATACAAATAGGTACCTCTGTCAGCCTCATGGAACATGGATTCTAATTTGGATCCTCAAACCTCTATGAAGACCTTCAGCAAATTGCTTATTTGTTTAAAGAGTTTTAAGTTTGTAAAATTTCTGGGTAGGGGGCTTACAGATTTAATTAGATTTGTATAGGGTTCCAAGACCCCCCTAAAAATTGAGATCACGGTCACAGATTAAATAGTCTACTTGGATTTTGTGTGTTGACAGCCCAAGCCATAAGCACATATACCCAAGACTGCTTCTTTAGAAAAGCTACTAATCCTGTCAGAGCCACACATAACTTACCTGTCTTCTTCCCGACTTCTTAGTCAAGCTGCACACTGAACACCTCTCTTTCATTTTTCTTAGTTCATGCCTACGAGAAATCATACATGGCTTAAAGAAAATTACAAGTGAAGCCTACACCTCCTAAACAGTATTTTATAACCAACAGAGCTATTGGATAATAGCAAAACATCTGCCAAAAATTTCACTGAAAATTATTTTAAAAACATGGTAAGCCTCTGGTTCACTCTATGGGGGCCTGGAGAACAGAAAGTAGTAAGTGTCCTAGATTCCTTAGACACACGCATTCGAGACTGAGGGCAGGAAATTTCATGGACAGGCAGGGGCTGGCTCTCCAGGGAAGGTTCTGGGAACTAGTCTCTGGGGCAGAACAAGACATTCCCTCCGAGTGGCAGAAACTTGCTGCCCCTTGAAGAAAAAGTCACAATGTTTAGTGGCCCTCTTGGGATTTTAGAGGCACATCCACCACATTTTCGTACACTTACCGAACCCATTTCCTGTTGACTCCAATGGCTGTCAACTTAAGTGAGGCTAAGGGCAAGTGGAGGTTCTCCAGCTGGTCCAGGCCATGTTTCAGGCAGCCCTAAACCTTGACTCTTATGATCTAGCAGATGCAATGGGACTTGACGGGCCTGTGACAGATTATTACTCTGTGGGGACTTCTGTAACATTCAAGTGGCAACCTCTAGGGCTGGGGGACAAACATTCCCTTTTCAAGCTATTGTCCTTTTGTAAAACATCTCTTGGTCTGCTCTTGGGCCCAGTGAAGATTCAGTACCTCACCATGGGACACCCATTGACCACGTAACTTCTCCCTGTAACATTACACATTAAGTGTTGTCTAATCAGTGGCATCACCATAAACTCAGGCATATTCAACAAACCGTAATCAAATGATTTATATACATTGATAAGACACATTTATCTTTATAAATATTGAGAGAGAGAGAGAGAGAGAGAGAGAGAGGACCAACTGAGACAGACAGAGAGAGAGAGAGAGAGAGAGAGAGAGAGAGAGGACCAACTGAGGCAGATCTTACAGGCACTGACCTGACTGCGGGAGCAGTTTGCACTCGCTGAGGACTCACTCGGACCTCCTCCTGCCACTTCTTCCTCAACCCTCGCTGACGGCCTCTGGGGGGTTTCCTCTGAGGAGGGAAAGATGTAAGCTTGACTTACAGACGGTTCTTCACCACAGTGATGTTGGCAGCTAGAAGCGGACTGTGGAGAAACTCATCACCCTCCTTGTGGGTGACCATGAAAGGTGGTGGAGGGAGGTTCTCCCCATGGGTAGAAGACTGGACAGGATAGTTTTCTTTCTCTCAGTTAAGTTGTGGTAACAACCGCTAAACATGAGTGCTTACAATAAAGATTGTTTCTCACTCTCTGGAATGTTGGCTCTGGGTGAACAGAGCATGTAGCTTTGCTCTGCATGTTTCCTCAGTCTTATAACCAAAATGAAAGCACAGCCCCCATCTATGGCTTTGCATTCTTGTGTCAGAGGAAAAGAGACCATGGCAAAGCTCACAACGGCATCCTGATGGCTTATCTGAGCATACTAGGTGTTGTGTCTGGGCACATTCCATTGGTCAAAATATGTCATATGGCAAAGCTTAACCTATCTTTACAGGAGTAACTTAGTCACCGACAATGAGTAGGCTATATAATACTTTAATAGGAAGAGGGTGTGAACAGCTAGGGAAAATAGTATAATCTACCACAAGCAGTACATATCATTGCTCACTTTTACTGGAAAGACTGCTTAAGATATGGTTCAAGACCAATGATGGGGGAATCTAATAAAAAAATGACACGCACTTTTTTACAAAACAGAAACAGACTCACAGATCTCGAAATCAAACTTGGGTTTACCAAAGCAGAAATGTGGGGGGAAGTGATAAACTGGGAGATTGTGATTGATATACACACACTACTGTATATAAAACAGATAACCAACAAGGACCTACTGTATAGCACAGGCAACTCTAGTCAATATTGTGTATTTGCTATATGGAAAAGAATCTGAAAAAGAATGGATATATGTATATGTATAACTGATTCACTTCGCTATACAGCAGAAACTTACACAACATTGTAAATCAACTATACTCCAATAAAAATTATTTTTTCAAAAAGGACCAACTGATGGGGAGTGGCTGACAGTTTAGCTGCATCATGGATAGAGACATGGTACAAGAAGGCTTGAAGAGCAAGTATGTGTGGAGACTTCTCAAAGTGGACCCAGGGTAGGAAGATATTTATGTCCCATGTGACTCCTCAGCAGAGAGTCCCACCACGGAGGAAACTCTTAATAATCAGACCTAGATATATGTCATACATCTAGTGTATGTCAATCAGCCTGTATCTTCAGCCAGTGAACTCATGAACTAAGCGACTCTGACAACAGGGACAGAGAAATAACCCCATGAAGACCAACTGGTCACTTTCTCTGATGAGTGCTCCAACTGCCAGCAGCAGCAGGAACCAACCCTAAGCTCAGGGGTATAAAGCCATTGCCTTGGATGGGGGCAAAGCAACCAGCTAGCTAGCCTGTAACAGGCTGATTGCTTTAGGCCCCTTCTATCAGGGGGAGGACTTTGATTTTTCCTCACTGGAATCATCGCTCTTTCTGGATCTGGATTTGCAGCAGCACACGGTGACAAGGCATCCTTACAAACGGTTCCCCCAGTCTCCCAGTCGTCCTGGAGCCTGATTCTACAGCCTTCCCACTGATTCTGTGGGCTGCACAGTTTCCTTCCAACAAATCCTTTTCAGCTCACAGGCAGTTTCTGCTACTTGAAACGAATAATCGAGACTGAAAAAACAAAGTCCTTGGGATTTCTGCTCAGTCACTTTCCTTATGAAACAAAGCCCGAAATTCCCAACTTCTCAAAATCCTGCAGTTCCGACAACATGGATGAGACTGGAGGGCGTTATGCTAAGACAGAGAAAGACGAATACTGTGTGACCTCACTTATATGTGGAATCTAAAAAAATCAGACTCACAGCAACAGAGAACACATTGGTGGTTGTCAGGGGCTGGTGGTGGGGAGCAGGGAAAATAGGTGAAGGTGGTCAAAGGGTACAAGCTTCCAGTCGTAAGATGAATGAGTTTTCGGGATGTAATGTACAGCATGGTGGCTACAGTTAGCAATACTACATTGTATATTTGAAATCTGCTAAGAGAGTAGATTCTAAAAGTTCTCACCACAAAAGACACTTTGTAACTACGTGAAGTGATAGATATTTTAACTGACCTTTCTGTGATAATCATTTTGCAGTATATACAGATGGCAAATCATTACATTGTACACCTTAAATTTATACAATGTTATATGTCAATCATATCTCAATAAAGCTGGGAAAAAATTCCCAATTTCTCCACAAATGAAGCAAGAAGTTTCCTCCTTTATAGAATTATAGGCTTGGCACCCAAGCTATAATCAAATCAATCCAAGAGGAATTTCTTGGAGATTCAGGTTTAGGCTGTCTAGGCAAAACACTGCTAAGTTGAGTAATTCACCACTGAATTTGTTCAGTACAAGCAGCAAGGCTCTCATTCACTACATCAGATACTTCTTTTTCGTAAAACCACTGTATATTTCTTGGATATTCTGTCATCTTTTCCATACTTCATTTTTTTCTGCATAAAATAACTCAAATTAGGCAGTTCTATTTAAAATCTAGTAGTAATTGCTAGCACGTCTGTAAGTTTTCGTCAGGCATCTTTACTAAAAAGATGCATCCAGCAGCTTCTCAGTGACCAAATTAGGCAGAATTCAGGCAACTCCAAAGCAACCTCTTAGCACTTATCTGGGTCTCTTGAATTTTTTTTTTTTTTTAAGTCTTCATGTCACACACTCCTGCCTGCATCAAACTTCTGCTAGCCTCGGTGTAATACCTTAGTCAAGATAGGCTAAACTGAAATCTTAGTGACTGACTTCATGCAACAAAGGCTCCTTTCATGTCTATCTCATTCATCTAATGTTTATATAAGGCAGCTCTATTCCATGCAGTGACATAGGAACCCAGTACGCTCACAATGGTGGTTCCATGATCTCAACCTATAACCTCCATAGCCCTTTGGCCTGAACAATTCACGTGTCCTCAGCCTAACTGCTAGCAAGCCTGGGGATGCAGAAGGAACACCAACTGCAGGTAGAAAAGAACCAGGTATTATTCATTTGTTCTACCATTCGAAAGCATTGTTTTCTTTACTAGCTGGTACATGTCTGAAACTTTGTATGCACCAGGGCTCTGAACTTGAGCTAGCCATAGGCCTTTCCTCAAGGAGATTACAATTCAGGAAAATGCAGATGGTAAGAAAAGAATCAAACAATTAAGAGCACCATATAATAAGCATAGGACAGGGGTTACTGTTAAAGCACAGGGAAGGGGAAATCAGGGTAAGATTTTTGGAAGAGGTGATTTTTGAGCTGAGTTTTTAAGGTTCTAGTTCAAACCAAGCAGATGATGAGAGGGAAAAGAATGTTCTAGGCGAAGAGATCAGAATGTCAGGACACCTGGAAAAACAGTAACAGCATGGCGATTTCCGAGAAGGTGGATCAGAGGATAGAAGAGGCAAAGTCACAAAAGTTGAATTGAAAGTACTTTCCCAAAGGATATTCATCAGAATCGAGTCCCCTGATTTGCTCCATGGCAAAAGGATTCGATGGTTAAATGTGTAATATGTTGGGGGAAGTTAGCAGATTACATTCACATTTTAGGGTACTGAAAGTTCTAAGAAACTCTATGGTATCGAGTCTGACTAGACTCTGAATAGATTTACCAAGCTTAATATGAAATCCTCTTAACAGCTCATAGAATAGGTAAGCTAGGGAACAGAGACGGAAAAAATCTGTAACTAAATGCTAGATAAATAGATAAGTTACAGATAAATGCTAAAGAACTTGAATTTTATCCTGAATGTTGTAAGGACAATGAAGGATTCTAAATAGAATAAAAATTTGAAAATGCTACTATGGCATGGTAATTCAGGCATGAAGTATTAGGGCCTGAACAGATTTTTTTAGAATTATGTCACTGAATCTACTAGGACTGTTTGTTCAAAGTCAGGGTTTGTAATTTCTTCATCTCTGAAATACACACATTCCAAGCCCAAGATTCTGCACATAGCAGAGGCTCCATAAAGTGAAGAATGATTCAGTGAATTAAGTGGCTTTTGAAATGGTTCCCAGTGATCTCTGCCCTCTTGGTCTTCATGCCTTTTGTATAATCCCCTCCCCTTAAGCATGGGCTGGACCTAATGACTTACTCCTAACAAATGGAATACAGTGTAGACTGCCATTCCGTGGTTAGGCTACAGAAGACTGTGACTTCCACATTACTTTTCTTACTCTCTTGCTGGAATTCACTCTTGCCTTCTTGCTTGCTTGCTACCATTCTGTAAGATGTTCTATGGATAGAGCCACATGGCAAGGAACTGCAAGAGACCAACAGCCAACAACTCGTGAGGAACTAAAGCCTCAGTTTAATGGACCCCAGGAATGAAGTCCTACCAACAACCATGTGAGTGAGCTTGGAATTAGATTCTCCCCAGTCCAGCCTTGTGTGACTGTAGCCTTGGAAGACAGAGCCAGGGGACTCAGAAAAATGTGGTTCCTGACCTATAGAAACTGGGAGATTATGAATGTGTACTTTTTAAGCTGTTAAGTTTTGGGGTAAATTGTTATGAAGCAATAATTAGCACAGTAAATGAACAGATCAATCAATCAATCAATCAATTTTTCTCCATTTTATGTCCTTGATATTTATCAAGTCTCCTTCCTTCCTCTTTGGTACTTGAATAACACAACAGCTGTGTGTTTGATGGTGCAATGCACCCCATCGTTTTCACCTTTTCCTGTATTCTTGCCTTTTCCCATGTGACGTAATCATTTTTCACATTAAAGAAGTAAAATACATTTTCCTATCTCTTGACATTGGGTTTAGCTACGTAATACTTTGGCTAACAGAATAAGGCAGAGTGCCAGTTACAAGCCTAGGTTGAAGAGGCCTTCAGTGTTTCCACTCACACTGTCTTGCAATTATGCAACTGCTATGAGAAGAATTCGATCAAACTAGTCTGCTCGTCCCCAGAAAAGGATGAGAGATGTCGGGCTTAACACATGGTCAAGCCCGGTCTTGATCAGCCGACCCCCAGACTATCCACCGAACAGATGCTTAGTCATGTGTGCCTCTGAGACCTTGTGATTTTGTTGTTGTTGTTGTTACATACTATGCCGATAGTTGACTGACACAGCTGTGTTCAGGAAAGAGGGATGGGGAGCTGCCTGCTGAAGAACAGTCTGGTCAAGTAAACCCCAAGTCTAACCATTAGCTCAAGTAAAGAAAAAAGTACACAGATAAATTTTTTCAGGCAATATGAAATAATCTGATCAATTTTCCTAAACTCTGAAATTTTTAGATGCTGTTATTAGTGGCTTGCTAACACCCTCAACAAGTTACGGCAGAGAAAGTGGATTCCAGTTTATCACTTACCTTAAGTTATAGAAATATATGAAGCTATTTAAAAGAAAATCCTCTTCTTCTCTCATACAAAATTACTTTGACTAGGGTTTCTACTGGTCTGGTTAGTATAAAATCAATAGGGGGAAAAAAAACTTTGCTTAGTTCTCCCTTTCCCATTACCATGGCTCGTAAGTTTGATGCTTTTGAGGAACTCATTGGCTCTTTGGGACCATAATTAGCTGGAGGCCATCAGAGTGCAGGGTGACTCTCATTCTGTTAGCTAAGTTTTTTTTTTTTTTTTTTCCATTAAATTTGTGATCACGGGGAGGAGAAAGGGGTCAGTTGATGGGAAATGTAGTCCATGAATGTTTTACATGTAATCTAAAAACATTCAACCTTTGGTGGACTGAATTATGTCAGAACGAAAGACTCCTATTTGATCTTGATTGCCTTTAAGTCATTTGAAAGAAATTACCATGGTTTGCCTGTTACTGTTTTTCTTTCCAATTTTTATCCCATTATGTTTGTTTTTTTAACAGACCTGATGAAAGAGTATTTCTTATCCCTCAGCTCAAATTACCAAATCCTCCTAAGACAGCTGAATCATTCTATGATATTTATACAGTAAACCAGAACTTTTCTGGGTGTTTGTACCCTGGCCAAATGCATTATACATTTTTCAGATTTCTGTAGCACTGATAGAATGTTTTGAAATTCACAATATTGGGAAAAGTGTTTACCACTCAAATCATATGGCAAATTGAACCCGTTTTAACAAGGATGTTGGAATACTACTCCTTTGAAATACCAGTCTAGGCTTTCGTTGCTGTAATTATCTCTCAGCAGGAGGATGGTACAGATTTCCCAGCTGCACCAGCTGCATGGCTGCTGGGGGGAAGAGCAGGGACAAACAGGGGCTCATGGGGTTTCTGGAATAAACAAAAGTGCAGCTCCAAGAAGGAGATGATCCAAAACCAGTCCAAATTTGAACAGAGACATAGCAAAATCAAACTAGATTTATCACTGAGAATAGGTAGGAATGGAATATGCTATTTGGGAGGGCAGAATAGAGCTCTTGTCAATGCCGGTTGCCAGGATGGGACTTTACAAGAGTGCCATTAAAGCAGGACACAGAAAAGCAAGAGTGTGAGCCAGACTCCAAGTGTGACAGAATAATATTGTGAAGAATTAGCTCCTGTATCTTGTATTCTTTATTCCCTTTAGGAGTGATCTTACCACCTCTTTCTTATTTCCCCCAAGAATAAAAGGTTCTCAAATTAGACAAGATAGCAATACACCCAATGCTTTATCTTTAAATATTTAAAAACCAGTGCAAGTGCAAGACTAAAATGAATGTCATAGATGTGTTATCGGACAAAATGGGTCTGTGCCCCCAACTATTTGAGCTGAGGACTATAACAAGAGAGGAGAAAGTTTAGATGTTGGTCCACCTTTCCCCAAGTCCTAGAGGTGGTAGAAGGGAAAGGTGATGAAGCCTTCTAGATGGATTTGAGGGATACCAGACCGAGAGACCTGTGCCTCACCTGTCCTTTCTGAAACACGGTGACTGGGCTGCCTTGCTGATGTCCTTCATAAAACCAGTGCATGGGACCAACACAGCAGGCATGGCTAGGAGGGGTGTCTGTGGGCAAGGTGGGTGCTAGGTGACAACCTTGACTTTTTCATGGGTGCCCACACAGGAGAACATCTGGAATTTCCTTACATCCTTGGAAATAGGAAATTAGAGCTAAGCAGGGGCTAGCAGAACACTCCCTCGTCCACCCACTCCAAAAAAAAAAAAACACACACACACAATATTCTAGGGTTTGGAATAAGAAAGAATCCAGGTGAGCTGTGCTGACCTGATGGCTAGAGGCCATGGAAGACTAGATACTTAAGTCCTCTACAGGATGACTGTTATTCTTGGTGAGCACTTCATGGAAGCGGGTCAAGCCCGAGGACCAGACTGGCTCAGCTCTCAGTGGAGCAGGACACCACCAGAAGAATGAGAGAGATGTAGACTGAGGGAGAGAGATCTATTTCTACCAATGGCTCAGTGGCCTTAAACTTCATGGAGATACCGGCAAAGGCCAACTCATTAAGGTCTAGTTAATGAGTTATAAATTTACTTATAAGCAGTAAAAAGCATTTGAAAGTATAACAATTTTTCCTTCTACAAATGATAGAAATCCAACTAATACTGACATAAACAGAAGTTTCTTATTGTCAAGATACAGAAGTCTAGAGGAAGACAATTCTGGACTGCGGTAACTCAAAGATGTCACCAAGCACCCAGTGTCCTTCTATCTTCCTGCTACTTTGTCCATGGTATGTGGCTTTTATTCCCATGAATGCAAAATAGGTGCAACACTTCCAGGCATCAAGCCTGCATCAATTCCAAGAAGGAAGGAGTGGAAGGCCAAAAAGACAAAAGAGTTTTCTCCTGGTAAGATGTTTCATTTTGTTTTATTTTTACAAACTGTCATTAATGGTGTATTTCCTTATACTTTTCTATTAAAAAACTGGAGAAATGTTTTAATTACTCTATTTTTCTTCTTATTTTTGACAACTTTACTGAGGTATAACTTATAGACCATTAAATTCACCCTTTTTGGCATACAATTCAATGAGGTTTAGAAAATTTACAGAATTGTGCAACTGTCATTACAATCCAATTTTAGAGCATTTCCGTCACCCCAAAAGACTCCTTATGCCCATCGGCAATCACTCTCAATTCCCACCTGCAGCCCCAGGCAACCACTATCCATCTGTATAGATTTTCGTTTTCTGGACATTTCAGATAAATAAAGCCATAGAATATGTGGTAATTTGTGTCTGGATTCTTTCTCCTGACAAAATATTTCGAGGTTCATTTATGTTGTAGCATGTATCGCTAACCCATTCCTTTTTGATTGGTGAATCGCACTCCATTCTTTACAAATATCACATTTTATTTATCCATTCACCATTTGGTAGACTTCTGGATTATTCAGTATCGGGTTATTGTGAATTATGGTGCTATAAACATTCATGAACAAGTCTGTATATAGACATATTTTCATTTCTTTTATGTAGATTCCTAGGAGTGGAATAGTTGAGCATATGATAAATTTATGATATCAAACTGATTAAAGAAACTGCCTTAATATAGGTTAAAGAATAAAAGTGTTTAAAAAAACTATTGCTGGGCTTCCCCGGTGGTGCAGTGGTTGAGAGTCCGCCTGCCGATGTCAGGGACACGGGTTCGTGCCCCGGTCCGGGAAGATCCCACATGCCGTGGAGTGGCTGGGCCCGTGAGCCATGGCCGCTGAGCCTGCGCGTCCGGAGCCTGTGCTCCGCAACGGGAGAGGCCACAACAGTGAGAGGCCCGCGTACCGCAAAAAAAAAAACCCAACAAACAAACAAACAACTATTGCTGCAGTAATTTGTTAATGAATACAGAATACAAAAAGAGCTAAATTGTGATATCAAAAACATAAAAGAGGGGGTAAGAGTAGAGCTATTGTATGCAATCAAAGTTAAGTTTACCAGCATAAAACATACAGTTATATCTATAAGATGTTTTATATAGGCTTCAGGATAACTACAAAGCAAAAACCTAAAGTAAATACACAAAACATAAAGAGAAGGGAGTCAAAGGGTACCGCTATGGAAAATCATCAATTCACAAAGGAAGACAGAAAGAGAAAAAAAGGAAATATGGGAACCACAAGAGACCCAGAAAACAATTAATAAGATGCCATTAGTAATTCCTTACCTATCAATAATTACTTTAAATATAAATTAAATCCTCTAATCAAAAGGCAAAGAATGGATTTTTTTAAAAAGACCCAGGTATATCCTGCCTACAAGAGACTCATTTCAGCTGCATGGAAGCACACAGGCTCAAAATGAAGAGACGGAAAAAAGATATTCCATGCAAGTGGAAACCAAAAGACAGCAGAAGTAGCTATACTTATTATCAGACAAAACAGACTTTAACTCAAAAACTGTAACAAGAAATAAAATGCGCCATTATATGATGATAAAGGGGTCAATTCATCAAGAAAATATAACCATCATAAATTTACATGCACCCAACACATGAGCACCCAAATATTTTAAACAATTATTAAAAGATCTGCAGGAGAAAACAGATAATTCAATAATGAACAATTATATACCAATAAATTGGATAACCTAGAAGAAATGGATAAATGCCTTAGAAACATCTAAGCTACCAAGCCTGAATCATGAATATATAGAAAATCTGAAAAAAAACAATGATTAAGGAGATTGAATTAGTAATCAAAAGTCTCCCAAAAAAGAAAAGCCCAGGACCAAATAGCTTCACTGGTGAATTATAACAAACATGGAAAGAAGAATGAATGCCTCTCCTTCTGAAACTCTTCCCAAAAAAATTGAAGAGGAAGGAACACTTCCAAACTTACAAGATCAGCATTAATTACCTGATGAGAGAAATTGGTGAGAAGATGGTAGCCTGAACCCAGCGGAGCCTGTGAGGACGGGGAGACATATAGGTGCCAGGGAAGACGACTTGGGCTTAATTAAGTCATACCGAGTGGAAAACGGGGGCGGGGGAGAAGCAGTCAAGTATTTACTGTAATATTTCCTCTTCTGCTTTTCAGTGGGGCCCTAAATCAAAGAAAGAAATGTTTGTTATCAAACAGAATGACTAGAGAGAGAAAACATCATCTAAGGAACAGCATGCTGGGACTTCCCTGGTGGTGAAATGGTTAAGAATCCACCTGCCAATGCAGGGGACACAGGTTCGATCCCTGGTCCGAGAAGATCCCACATGCCGCGGAGCAACTAAGCCCCTGCGCCACAACTACTGAGCCCACGTGCCACAACTACTGAAGCCCGCACGCCTAGAGCCCATGCTCTGCAACAAGACAAGCCACTGCAATGAGAAGCCCGCGCACCGCAACGAAGAGTAGCCCCCTGCTGGCCGCAACTAGAGAAAGCCCGCGCACAGCAGCGAAGACCCAACACAACTAAAAATAAGTAAAATAAATAAATTTCTTAAAAAAAGGAACAGCATGCTATACATTTGAATTTTACTTATTGCCAAAACTGACCCATTTTTATTTTAGCTCCAGTCTGATTTTACACTGCTCTCTTGAGAGCACTGCAAGATGGAATAACTTGTGACATGAGTCTAACACCGATATCCAGTTTAATGAAGGATTTTACTCTAAACGATATACTGCGGACGATATACTGAGGAGAGACAGGTTTTGCCAGAGCCATAAAAACATGACTTTTGGTTGATTCGCTCTGAAAACTGTCCAAAATAATACCTAATGAAAGACAAAAAGCCAGATGCCAAGTTTAATAGGGAGTCACAAAGTGGCGTGACAGCAGTGACACAAAGGAGCTGAGGGGCCTGTGAATTAAATGTTGCATTTGCTGATACAAGTTTTGTGCATTGTCAGGGCTGCAGACGCCTTCTTTATTGAGAGTAAGAATTTCCAAGGCTTATAATCACGAAATATGGTATTCCACAGAACTTCATGGAGTTCCAGCTTGAAAACCAAAGCTGGAAGCACATAGTTTGCTGGATCTTTATAACTGCTTTCTCCAGTGGAAGTTTCAAATTCATTCTGTAAGAAAAGAACGTCACTTTCCCAAGCCCCTACCGAAACCTCATTCATTTCCAGAACAGAATAGTAACAGGACAGCATGACCTGGTGAATCTGCATGTGGGGAAGCAGAATCAGCACATTGGAGGATGTGCAATTTGAGGGCACCTGGAAGGAAATGGGGGAGGAGGACAAGATTCCCTCTCCAAGGAGACCCCACACCATGTGCCATTTGTCCCCAGAAAACAAAGAAGCAGAAGTGGGAGTGTGGCTAGTATACAAACCCCCATGATCAGGTCTGAGCAGACACTGCTCTTTGCTCACTTGCTTACTCTTCTATACAGTGATTTCTCAAACACTTAACTAATGCCATTGACCTCATGAGCAGTGAGTTCTGCTGAGGGATGAAAGGACACCAAGACTAATAATAAGGACCCCTTTCCTGAATCAAGGTGAGAATGACAGCAGTCTCCATTGAGAGCTCTCTCTGTAGCATTTGGGGTATTTATCTTATTTATTCCTCTCAACAACCCCTAAGTGTAGGTATTGCTATCATTATTAAAGTGGTAGAGAAAATGAGGTTCAGAAAGGTCAAGGGATTGTATCCAAGTTCATGCATCTGAAAAGGCTGTTCAACCAGAATTTTATTTTCTTCTATTCTGACCCCAAATCCCTTGCTCTTAATGGTATAAAACATGGATAAAAGCAAGTCAGGGTAGGCATGAGGATACTTATAATGATTTCTCTATACCCAACGTGGTTCTAAATGCTTTATTGTTTTAATTTATTTAATCCCCACAGCCATGCCATAATATAGGTCTTAGTATTATCTTCATTTTAGGGTGGAGAAACTGAGCCACAGACCTTTACCAAAAGCCATACAGCCAATAAATGACAGTGCTGGGACTTGAACCCAGGGAGACTGACTCCAAGGATCCGTGCTGTCTACACATGCTATCCTGGCACCCTGGAAGGGAGAGCACAGATTCAAGGCTAGAAGAGGAGGGGATTTCTTGAAGCTGTAAAGCAGAATAATATGTGGAAGAAATAAGTATTTGAGGGAAGGTGACACTTTGGAACTGGGTTTCAGAAAACAGATAGACATGTAGAAGGAGAGTGAGGTCAGCTGGAAGAAATTCTACCTACATAGATTTCTCTCCACCACTGGGCCTTTATTCTTTATTCTCTATTTACTGCATTGTTTCTTCATAGCATTTTGTGGGTTGTAATCACCTACTTATGTATTTCCTTTCTTCCTTACAGAAAGACCACGAGGGCGGGAGCCAGACACTCCGCATCACTGCATGCCCAGTGCCGGGCACACAGGAGATACCAAATCATCACCCATGAAAAGGAGGAAGAGGGAAGCAAATTAGAAAAGTCAGGAAATGGGTAAAGAGCCAATAATAAGTTCTGCAGGGATTCAGGATATATGTCCAAAATTAGCAAGGAGAGCTTCAGGTAGTAGGTGGAATTTGAGCCAAGCAAGAGTTTTCAAATGTGTCTTACTGCATTGATCCTAAGACTTACATATGTTCAGATTTTAACATCTCTAAAATTGGAACCCACTTTTAATGAATGATGCATTTTAGCTTAATTGGCATCATTTCTTCTACCTTAGGAAATAAAATGGCAGTCCACTCAACACCTGATGGCACCTTAGATTTGATGAAATAAAGTACCAATGTAGAAATGACTTGTCTGACTCCCATAGACAATGTCTGTTAGGAAATAAACGGTGAGGCCAAGACTGACTATGGAGGGTCCTGGAAGCTGTCATATTCTAGACTTGATATGAGAAACTACAGGGAGCCATGGTGACTTTCTGAGAAGAGGAGGAAGCTGAAACAATGCGTCACAGATGCTCTGACCTTCGATGCACATCTTGCCCTTCTGGGTCTTGGTTTCTTCTTTAAGAAGATGAAAGGAGGGTTTCCCTGGTGGCGCAGTGGTTGGGAGTCTGCCTGCCGATGCAGGGGACACGGGTTCGAGCCCTGGTCTGGGAGGATCCCACATGCCGTGGAGCAGCTAGGCCCGTGCGCCACAACTACTGAGCCTGCGTGTCTGGAGCCTGTGCTCCACAATGAGAGGCCGCAACAGTGAGAGGCCCGCGCACCGCGATGAACAGTGGTCCCCGCTCGTCACAACTGGAGAAAGCCCTCGCACAGAAACGAAGACCCAACACAGCCAAAAATAAATAAATATATTTATTTTAAAAAAAACAAAAAGAAGATGAAAGGGTAGATCAGGGTAGCTCTCAGGCCTCTGCGAGTTCTAAAACTTGGTGGTTACTCCAGGTATGAAGCAGCAGGGGCCCGTTGTGGGTGGCAGACAGGGATACAAACCCTGAAAGATGGGCACAAAAAGTATTTTGAAGGAAGAGCATGTGTGCAAAGATGTGGAGGCTGAAGAAAGCATGGGACTGAGGCTAGAGCAGTGTGGCGGAAGATGAGGGCAACAGTGCAGAAGGGCAGAAGCGCCCGGGTGCCATAGTGACAAGTTTGGGCCTTATTCCAGGAACAATGGAGAATTAGGGAAGATTTCATAAGCAAGCAGAACTATCTATTAGAATCAAATCTACACTTAGGCAAAATGGTAGTTCTGTCTGATGTCGGAAGGATAAGCCCCAAATGAGACCCACCTACTATGGGGATCCAGAAAGGAAAATGAAAGAGGTCTAAATGAGAGTGATAACTGTAGGGACAGAAAGAGCTGGACAGGTTTCGGGACACTTAGAAGACAGAATTACCAAGATCTGCTAAAGTGACTTAATAGTGAGAGAGAGAACAATCACTTTAATAGTAGCTGTGTTAGTCTGGCACGACTATGGTGACCAGATACCACCAGCTGGGTGGCCTGAACAATAGAAACGTGCTTCCTCACGGTTCCGGAGGCTAGAAGTTCAAGATCCAGGTGTGAGCAGGCTTGGTTTCTTCTCTCTTTGCAGCTGGCTGCATTCTCGCTGTGTCCTCACATGGTCTTTCCTCTGTGCCCACCATTCCTAGTGTTCCTGTGTGCCCTAATCTCCTCTTTTTATAAGGACACCAGGAAGACTGGATTAGGACACACCCTAACTACCACATTTTACCTTAATTACTTCTTTAAAGGTCCTATCTCCAAATACAGTCACAGTCTGAGGTTCTAGGGATCAGGGCTTCAATATGTTAATCTGGGGGACATGCAATTCAGCCCATCATTGTAGTAATAATAATAGTAATAGCTAATACATAGAGGGGCTGCTAATTCACTGTCTCACTTTCCACTAGGATGGACTATCTCCATTTTTATTTCCACCTCCCCTCTGCACCCTTAGCCCTCCTGCCCTTTCATTCATACACTGGGGCTCTGAATCCACCACCATCCTACTGGACGGTGTCATATGTCATGGCTCCCCTTCCCAGCTCTCCAGTCATTCATTACACCCGTGGTTCCCATTGCCCTCACGTGACCTCACCTTCCTTGATCAATGGAAATATAGAAAACCTTCATCCTACCACCCTTCTAGCAGACGTGGCATGCCCTGCCCTCAGCTCATGCCCATAGCCTCCTAGTGAAATCAAAACACCAGGGAAGCAATGCCCATCCCTAGGTGGGTTCCGCAGGTAGCAGACTCTGACTCTGGAGTTTAGTGTGCAGGATGTTTGTTAAGGAGCTCCCTTGGGATGAACACCATGGAGAGAGGGAAAGAATTGGGAATGGGGAGAGGAAGGAGTCATTTACGATGCCAGTGACAGCCTCAGCCAACCTATGGGGAGCCCTGGAGCTAAGTTAGAATTGTCCCAAGCTGAGCTTAAATGGTCAGTCCTGTATATGCCCACTGCAACCAGGCATTGGCTGTGGGCCACCACGGAAGGGCGTGACCTTGGCAAAGTGGCTCTCTGCAGCTGAGGCAAGTACTGAATGGGCTGGCAGTGGAAGGGTGCCCACGGACAAACACCCAGAAGCTGGGCAGCAAGTCTTTCCCTAATGGGGGCTCTGGGTCACACCTCATGATGACCCCAGCAAGTAGCCTCAGCTGATGACTGAGCAGGGATGGAGATTAAATAATCCAGCTTCCTCACCTCGCGAGACTGGGGCTGGCAGGGAGATAACCCCACAACAGGTTCTGCCCTGTCTCCCATGATCTCCCAAACTCAACACCCGCCCAACACCACACCGTTTACTTGATCTCTTCCCTTCCCCTTCCAACTTCCCCCAGGCCCCACCTGTGCTTCTGAAACAAGCCATGTGCATTCACATCCTCATCTCAGGATTGCTTCTGGGAGAACCAACCGAAAATATCCCCCAAAGCCTCTTTACTCATTTTCTCTATGTGATAAAAATAGACTTTTTTTTTAAGGAATGACCTATATCTCCAGGCCTCCCTTTTATTGCAATCTCCACTATTTTTCCCCACCAAGAAGTTATGTGAAGTAGTCGTGCATGCCCTTGACACATGCTGACGCCTCAAGGTGCAGACTGTCCACAGAATGTGCTGATTCCTCCACACAATGCTTACTGTTTATCAGAAGGACTCACCCGGTTAACAAGAAAACATCCTTAGCTCTTCTCTTTGACTTCATCAAAAGCAGGCTGGTGAAGCACATTCCTCTGTCATAAACCCAGCAGACAATAAAATCAATCTTCCCTGAATGGTTGTGTCTGGCACCTGCTGACAGCAACTCTCGGGCTGCTCGAGTGCCCACAGCTGTCAGCAGCGCCCAGGGAGATGGTCCCCATACAGCTCGGAGACACCTGCTGTTGGCCTATTTGCATGTGCAGATGTGACTGGAGAATAACTCCCCACGGTAAGGGGTGACAGATGGGCTAGAGACCTCCAGAGGGCTTGGTTCTGCACCAGGAGTGGTGGTTCCAGGTGGGGGAGGACAACACAAACACATTTAACCAAGAACAGCTAGCATTTCTTTACCTAGGAAAATTGTCCTAGCTGACAGATGTATGTAGTATGGGGAATGTTTGGTTTGGGTCTTCCGTACTTCCATTTAACCTGTGGTTCTTGACCATTTGGATCCATCTGAGTTGTTAAAAAAGAACAGAGAAACTTATGGTCACCTAAGGGGAAACATGGGGGGAAGTGATAAATTAAGAGTCTGGGATTAACGTACATACAACTACTATACATAAACCAGATAACCAAGAAGGACCTACCTACTGTAGAGCACAGGGAACTTAGTCAATATTCTATAATAACCTATATGGGAAAAGAATCTGAAAAAGAACAAATAGATGTATATGTATAACTGATTCACTTTGCTGTACACGTGAAACTAACATTGTAAATCAACTATACTTCAATATAAAATAAAAATTAAATTAAAAGAGAGAGAGAAAGAACAGAGAAGAAAAAGGGGAAAATCCCTAGATTTCAGACTCAAAAGCCATAGTCTACCTATTATAGGAAGGCTTCAAAGAACATAAGTTATTGTCCCGAGACAATGAGTTGGGTGTAGGTTGTTTACTTGGGAGGTGATTCCAGGAAGCATAGCGGGAAGTGAAACCAAAAATGAGGGAAAGCCAGTAAACAGTGTGTCGATGAGCTGGTTACCACTGTGGGAAACCGGGGCTAAGACTTACGGGGGATCCTCTGAGAAACAGTGTGAAGCACCCCTCAGAACCTTCTCGCTGAGAGACAAGGAGGCTGCTGGCCAACGGCTGCCCACTAGGATGTTGATACTGTGTAATTCTGGTCTGCACCTGCACGGCCAAGCAAGCTCCCATGATAGCAGACAGAGCCCTCAAGCAGGGAAACAACAAGAGACAAGCATCGGCACTTTAGGTGGGAACCCGCAGAGTGTGGGAAGGATCAATAGCTGCAGCTCAGGTGGGTGAGGGGATGAGAGAATACAAGGCAGGGTGCCAACAGTGCCTGCTGTAATATGCTCAAGGGGTGAAGAGAAGGCAACGAAGACAGAGGCAGAAGGGAAGTCAGGCCATAAGACACTATGTGACTTTTTGAGAACGGGCTCTGCCCTTTCTGCTCACTGCCCTCCACTGGTCACGTCCAGCATGGGGAAGAATGTCTGAAACCCCCATATACATTTTGAGATCTAAAGGCAGAAAGGACCCGTGTTCAAATTTCTGGCAGGGCACTTGAAAGCAAGTGGAGGACTTCCCTGGTGGCCCAGTGGTTAGGACTCTGCACTTTCACTGAGGGGGGCTGGGTTTGATCTCTGTTTGGGGAACTAAGATCCCACAAGCTGTGCAGCACAGCAAAAAAAAAAAAAGCAAGCAGGATCCATGAGTTCCCCCACAGCTTGCTAGCTTGGACCACTAACACGAATATAAAGATGATGTCAGGGAGGGTGATCTCAGGAAACATAAAAATACAAGAAGGCTAGAGGAATGGATAAGAAGAGGCTCAAGGTCATGATGAGAAAGAAGCAGAGTTCAAGAAATGACAAAGTCAGTGGGAAGGTGAACATTTCAGCAGAACTCAGGGTGGAAGGACAGTGATGGTGGAGAAGAGTGCAGCTGAGACCAGGGCAGCAGATGCAACAAAACACAAGTTACCAAGAAAGCTCCAGATTCCCCCTTGAGAGCCACAACACATGTCAATCCCCGACATCCTAGATGCTTCTTCAGAGACGGAAAACATCCACAAGTTTGTTCTCTAAGTCTGTTGAGTCTGTCTCTGTTTTGTAAATAAGTTCATTTGTATCACTTCTTTTTTAGATTCTGCATATAACTGAATCACTTTGCTGTACACCTGAAACTAACACAACATAATTAATCAACTATGCTTCAATATAAAATAAAAATTTTTTAAATATATGGAAAAAATGTCCAAATTGAGGTTAAATCTAAAATTTCTATGTGATTTAGATTGGGTTTCCTCAAAATGAGAGCCTGGGACAAGGACTTGAGTGTAGGTGTCTGGAAGGTGATTACAGAGAGCAGGAGGGGGAACTGGAAGAGGGAAACAGGGACGATGTCAAAGCCAGGATACTGGGTGTTATAGAGGGATCCACCTGGAGGTAGGAACTCAGTTCCGTTGGAACATTTTGAGAGTCGTAGAGAATCACCCACCTGAAGGATGGAAGGCTGAGGCGTTTATCCACTGGCTCCTGTTTCCCAGTGGTCAAGGGATGCTCTCTGTATTAGTCAGGCTCCCCCAGAAAAGCAGAACCAATAGGATACGTGTGTGTGTGTGTGTGTGTGTGTGTGTGTGTGTGTGTGTGTGTGGGATCAGAAATAAATGAAAAAGAAATGAAGGAAACACCTGCAAAGATCAACAAAACTAAAAGCTGGTTCTTTGAGAAGATAAACAAAATTGATAAACCATTAGCCAGTCTCATCAAGAAAAAAAGGGAGAAGACTCAAATCAACAGAATTAGAAATGAAAAAGGAGAAGTAACAACTGACACTGCAGAAATACAAAGGATCGTGAGAGATTACTACAAGCAACTATATGCCAATAAAATGGACAACCTGGAAGAAATGGACAAATTCTTAGAGAAGCACAACCTTCCAAGACTGAGCCAGGAAGAAACAGAAAATATAAACAGACCAATCACAAGCACTGAAGTTGAGACTGTGATTAAAAATCTTCCAACAAACAAAAGCCCAGGACCAGACGGCTTCACAGGCAAATTCTATCAAACATTTGGAGAAGACCTAACACCTATCCTCAAAATCTTCCAAAATATAGCAGAGGGAGGAACTTTCCCAAAGTCATTCTAGGAGAGCACCATCACCCTGATACCAAAACCAGACAAAGATGTCACAAAAAAAGAAAACTACAGGCCAATATCACTGATGAACATAGATGCAAAGATCCCCTACAAAATACTAGCAAACAGAATCCAACAGCACATTAAAAGGATCATACAGCGTGATCAAGTGGGGTTTATCCCAGGAATGCAACAATTCTTCAATATAAGCAAATCAATCAATATGATACATGATATTAACAAACTGAAGGAGAAAAACCATGTGACCATCTCAATAGATGCAGAAAAAGCTTTTGACAAAATTCAACACCCATTTATGATAAAAACTCTCCAAAAAGTGGGAATAGAGGGAAGCTACCTCAACATAAAAAAGGCCATATATGACAAACCAACAGCCAACATCATTCTCAATGGTGAAAAACTGAAACCATTTCCTCTAAGATCAGGAACAAGACAAGGTTGCCCACTCTCACCACTCTTATTCAACATAGTTTTGGAAGCTTTAGCCACAGCAATCAGAGAAGAAAAAGAAATAAAAGGCATCCAAATCAGAAAAGAAGAGGTAAAGCTGTCACTGTTGGCAGATGACATGATACTATACACAGAGAATCCTAAAGATGCCACCAGAAAACTAGTAGAGCTAATCCATGAATTTGGTAAAGTAGCAGGATACAAAATTAATGCACAGAAATCTCTTGCATTCCTATACACTAATGATGAAAAATCTGAAAGAGAAATTAAGGAAAAAAATCCCATTCACCATTGCAACAAAAAGAATAAAATACCTAGGAATAAACTTACCTAAGGAGACAAAAGACCTGTACGCAGAAAAGTATAAGACACTGATGAAAGAAATTAAAGATGATACAAACAGATGGAGAGATATACCATGTTCTTGGACTGGAAGAATCAACATTGTGAAAATGACTATACTACCCAAAGCAATCAGATTCAAGGCAATCCCTATCAAACTACCAATGGCATTTTTCACAGAACTAGAACAAAAATTTTCACAATTTGTATGGAAACACAAAAGATCCCAAATAGCCAAGCAGTCTTGAGAAAGAAAAACAGAGCTGGAGGAATTTGGCTCCCGGACTTCAGACTATACTACAAAGCTACAGTAATCAAGACAGCATGGTACTGGCACAAAAACAGAAATATAGATCAATGGAACAGGATAGAAAGCCCAGAGATAAACCCATGCACATATGGTCACCTTATTTTCAATAAAGGAGGCAGGAATATACAATGGAGAAAAGACAGCCTCTTCAATAAGTGGTGCTGGGAAAACTGGACAGTTACATGTTAAAAGAATGAAATTAGAACACTCCCTAACACCATACACAAAAATAAACTCAAAATGGATTAAAGACCTAAATGTACTCATTTTCATAGCTTTAATTTAACTTTAATTTAACTTTAATTTAACTTGTTCAACACTGAAGTATGGAAGGACAGTAGTCCCTACAATCTATTTGTATTTTTTGTGTGGAGTGTTTTGAATTCACTGTCCATTTTCTTCATTCACTACATAAAGTAGGAACTCAATCTTTTCTCAAGCAGTAGCTCATTCAATCATTCATTCAACAAACTAGGTACTACTTTGTCAGGCCCCATGTTAGGTCCTAATGACACCAACACTTGGTCACTACCTGGAGTTCATATTCTAGCAAAGAAGCAGGGATTACACCAATAGTAAGTGTATTAAGTGCTATAAAAAGGGAAATACAAGGTGTTATGCAAGCACATAGGAGAGGCACCTAACCAAGGTTAGAAGGTCTGAGACAGCTACCTGGACATCCTACAATTTGATCCCAAGAAACAGCACCATCACGCCCCAGTTTTTGTACAATTTAAGGTATAAATCAGTGAAGTGGGAGAGGAGACAAAATCTCATATTTTATTGATAGAGCCTTAATTAGTGGATATAAGCTAGCATGAAAGCCAAAAGGACCTGAATTAAATACACAGCCAGGCCAGGTGGTACTGGAACAGGTTAAGCAAGAAGGACAGAGCTGAGCTAGACATGCCCGGTTATTATTTCCAATTTTACCAATCAAGCAAATCAGTCATAACAAAACAAACAAACAATAACAACAAAAACAGCAGAGCAAAGGGTCAGAAGTGTCACACCAGACCACTTGGAAGAAACCATCATGAGTGTGTAAGAAGTAGGAGCCTTATACTCACAAGAGAAAGCCATTACCTCTCTCCCTAACTGGTTTCTTCTTGACCTTCTGTTCTCTTTAACAACAAAAGAAAAGTCACTACAACTCCTGATGGTTCCCACTAACAGCATAAATCCATTGCACAAACAGTTCTACATTTAATAAATACCTTTGATGTACAAAATGATCTTTTTGTTGATTTATCATATTGGACATTTTCCATTATCACCATATGTTTCCCAAGTGCAAGGCTGAGTGTCTAAGCCATTCCACTTAAAATGCAACAGATTTATGTCATAAATTGAAAAGCTGCCAGCAAAAATTATGCTACTTTTTCTCTGTTCTACCTTCTGAAGAATATAAGAATATTTCCTTTTCTAAAAACTCAGGGAAAGAAAGATTAATGAAAATTAAGTATGAATATTCCCAGATATTTCACATTTTTATTTCCTGCCCTTACTCCAAACTCAATATTTCATTATCTATCTTCTAGATGAGTAAACGTTTAGTGCCAAAAATATGCCAGAAACTAAGCGGGTACTTGGTAGAGTGTATAATGAAATCATGTATGTGAAAGTATGTTATAAACTACAAAGATTCAAAAGGGTTACCATCTTGTAAAAGTGAGAGAATCCCTTTCATAAATTCATGAGTGCATTCATATTTCAAAGCATTCACAAAATGGAAAATGCGGGTGATTTTAATATTATTGTTCATGTCCAGAAACTTCCTGGATGTCAGCAGGAATTATTTTTTTAAATAAATGGGTAATGGTGGTGGGCTAAGTGAAGTGGAGGTCCAAAGTTCCTTATACTCCAAGTAATACTGCCTCTTCCCAGCCTCTGCCCTCCATCAGCCTGAGTGAAGATGCGGAGCTGAGCTTGTGTCCTTGGCAACACCTCTATCCTACCCTCAGCACCATCACCCCAACACTCACAGCCTCGCCACCACTATCTGCCTTGGAGACCATAAGCAGCAATTCCATATGCCTCCAAATCAGGAAGGTCCATAGCCCGTTGTATCCTTCATCCCCATACAGCTCTGCACAATCCCTAATCTAACCTGTCTACCCCTCCCCCAACCCTTTTGTGGAACTCCTGATGCAGCATCAGCAAAATCCCCTTCTCCAGATGTGTGCTGCTGGGGAGGGGGGGGGGGAGCACAGTGCTGTGCACACTCAGGTCACAGGTGGGCCACCTGAGCTCCAGTCCCAGCTCCGCAACTTACAACCCCTGATGCTGAGCAAGACACCCTGCCTGTCTATGCTCTAATTTCTCCATCTGTAAAATCAGGCTAAAGAGAGATTCTGTTTTGAGGACGAATTTAATATATAAAGCATCATGGAAGAGTTCCTGGCACACAGTAAGTGCTTTGTAAGTTCCAAGCCCTCCTCCATCTTTCCTGCTCCCAGTGAGCCCTGGCTCTCCCTGAGACCCTGCTTTCCTTAAAGCTCTACCAAAGGTATCTTTCTCTCCATCCCCCTCATGCTAATGTGACCAAAGGTTGAATGAAGGTGCTTCTTGCTCCATGTTACCCCTTCTGAACCATCAACCTTCCCACCTCCCAACTACCCTCTCCAACTCTGAGGTCCATGCGTCACACCACACTACCATCACCAGACACCAGATCACCTTGCTCACTCCTCTGAGGACTTCAGCTCCTGCCTCATTATTACTGTAGCTCTGCTGTTATCATACCTTTTGGTGATTTCAGTGTCTTTGGGGATTACCCTTTCAACTCCCTTGCTTCTTACTTTCCTACTCACTTCACCTTCAGTTTCTCCTTCGCTTTAACTCAACAACTTACTGCCTTGGTTATACTGTACACAGACCTTGCCACTGCCAATAAATCCATCCCCTTCCCATGGTCTCATCCTCTGACCATTGCCTCCTATCCCTCAGCTCACTCCCTTTGTTAGATAGTTAGTCAGACATGAGTGGGTCCCGCCCCATCCTGGACGGGGTCATCTTTCCCTCCCCCACCTGGACACCGGTGACAGGAACACATCCAGAGATCCTCCCTTTTGTGGTTAAGGACCGCTGTTTTCAGCCCTATCAGGACCAAGCAAGATAAAACCGCCAGCACAGGTTGGCACAGATATACGGAGATCTAAGAGGTGACCCCAAATAACCCGGGGTTCATTATGCCGTATTCGTAATAAATTAGCATCAGGGTTTTGCCTCCCCACCCCCGTGGGTTTCACTTGGGTGCTTACGGGCGAGCCCGTGCACACTAGGAGAAAAGTGATATAACCTAAAGTTGTCAACCAATTTGTCAGCCAAATGACGCAGGACAGGGGGAGGGACCGCCACTCTAAAAAACCCAACCCGATCCCACAGCGTGGCTGCTTCTGGTTCCCAGACAGCCCACTCTCCTCCCTTCTCAAGAGTGTACTTTCACACTGCTTAATAAAACTGTTGCTACTTAAATCTGCTCTATGTCTCTCGGCTGAATTCTTTCCCTCGAGGGGACAAGAACGGAGGAATTGCCATTCCACCGGTGACACCTTCACTGCTCCTGACACCAACAGATTTGCCTTGCAAGTTCTCTCAGTGCATTGATCCTACGACCCATCCATTCACTAGCCTCACATCCAGACTTCCCGGCATAGTATTAACCTGAAGACCACAGTCTGTTATTCCGTCTTTTCCTTCCATATAACTTCAACTCCTTTGCGCCTTCACCCTTAATTTTACTCGCCTGGCAAAACCCAACCCTGGTGAAGTCCAACTCTGCCCATTCTGTACTTTCCTCCACACAGCTGAATACAGCTGGAAAAAACTTCAAAATCAGGCTGACATACCTCACTTTACATTCATAACCACTAACCTACGAAAGCGCGAGTGGATCTAATTAACCATATTCATTTTCCCCAACTCCTTTAACTCTCCTCCTCTATTCAATAACTATTTTATACCTTTCCTTACCTCAAACTTCCAGCACCTCCTCTGTAATACTTATTCTCTGCTGGGAATGACCCTTCCTATTTCATAGGAAAACGGAAGTGATCAGAAGACAACATTTTCATCATCAATACCCTGGCCTTTTCAGTTTCCCCTTCAGATCCACCCTCCACCCTTCCCTCCTTTTCTGCGCCCAGGAATCAGACCTCTCTGGACTGCACCAGCTTTACTGCCCTTGAGCACTGGTTGATTCAGCCAATGAGAGAACCAGAGAATGGAGGTCAGGAAGGGAGGGGGGCTGGACTTTATCCCCTGGACTCCCTCCCTTCTGGTCTATAGATTGACAGTGACTGCATTTCTTTTGTAAGGTCCCTGTTTCCCTTACTCAGCTGTATTTTCTCACAAGGTAGTTATCAACATCTAACATAATCTATATTCTCACATTTGTTTTCTATTACCTCTTAAACTCTAGGAGAGTAAGGATCTCTGTTTTCATTTATTGCTGTATTCCATCGCCTGAAAGAATATGTAGTAGCCAATAGTCACTCAATATATATTTGTCTAATGAACAGTTGAATAAGTATTGAAATAAGCCACAAATGATTTCATGATCTAAATTCATCGTGTGACTAGAATGGGAGACCCATGTGACTAGGATACCATAGCACATGCGGCCATTGTTAATAATCATGTACTCCACAGGCAGACTTAAACATTTGTAAAGTATCAACCAGTAAAGTCTTATCTCGTTTCTTCATTGCTTAGTACTTAATACATTATTCCACAGTGAGCTTGGAAAACTAGTCCTGAAAGAAACTATACAATGTTTCTTAAGGAGAGAAAATGAAAATCTGTTCCAGCTAGGATGAAGAGTGAGAACAGAGGCTAAAGTAGAAGGTGCAGGCCTGCTGGGAAAACAGGGCCATATTGGAAAAAATGAAAGATAAACTTGGGTACAGGGAGACTGACTGTGAAATGATATTCATCAAGTGTTTATTAAATGCATATTCCTTGCAAGATACTGGGCTGGATGCCAGGACTGAGGCACATATAAGCATGAATAAGGCAGGTTTCTGTCTCCAGGTATTTATAATCAAATATAGCCAGTAAGGGCTTCCCTGGTGGTGCAGTGGTTGAGAGTCCTCCTGCGGATACGGGGGACATGGGTTCATGCCCCGGTCCGGGAGGATCCCACATGCCGCGGAGCGGCTGGGCCCGTGAGCCATGGTCACTGAGCCTGCACGTCCGGAGCCTGTGCTCCGCAACGGGCGAGGCCACAGCAGTAATACAGGTAGAATATGAGGTGTCAGAAAAGAAGGTGAGAACAAAGAGGCTCCTGGGTGGCAGAGTGACTGATGGAAATAAAGCAGCAGGTGGAACCAAACACTATTCTAAAACTTTAAGCCTAAAGTTCCAGAAGAATTGCAATTACACAAACAGAAGTGAGGAAAATCCGTCTGTCAAAGTTACAGGATTAGTTTGAAATGGCAGCGGGCCATTGGATAAGCCATCGGATAAGCCATCATCCAGGGGGTCCCAAACCTGGCTGTTCTTGGGACAGGATTGCCTAAGGAACTTCCAAAAAATACTAACTTCTAAGTCCTAGCCCATAACCACTGAATCAGAGTCTCTAGAAGTGGAGCATATTACTATGTGTGTATTTTGTGTCTAGGTATGTGGATGTTTATGTGACAGGTGTGTGTGTGTGCACACGTGGATTTCTTAGGTCGTGATACAGAGAGTCTGTAGACCATTATTTAGAACCACTGCTATCGACAGCTAAAAATATAGGAGTGAAAAGAAGATGTAGAATCATTGGAGAAGTTATAATTCTTTCACCAGTGATGACCTAATTCATATACTGAGGACTGGCAGCTCTGAGAATGGAAGAAAATCTGGATTCACCGCTTCACAGGAGTAGAATTAGACTGACATTCAGGGGACAAAAGGAAGACACAATTAAGAATTCTGAAAACAGACTAAAAATACTTCTCAGGAGAAATTATGAACTGTACCAATTCAATAAGCGAGAAAGCACTTCTTATGCGTAATAAAGTATGGAGTCAATTCCCAGGTGTATCCATGCCCACATGCATACTGCCCACTTTTTTGTGTTTTGAAACTCAGCGATGTAGTATAGCAATCATTCATTTCCCTCTCCAAATATTTTTGAAAAAGAGAATTGCTATCTTAAAATAACGAACACTAAACTGAATGGTGCAGAACAGATGCAATGCCCAAAAAGACAGGTCTTGTTAATTAACTCAGTACTCATTCAAGATGAACAGCTCATGAAGCTAAAACATAATTGTGCTCGTTTAAAATGTATAATTAGTATGGAAGAGAATGTATTATTAAAATAAAATAATATGTTCATGCAATGTTTAGTCTGTGGCCTACTTGGGAAAGTATAGTCTTAACTTTTACCATGATCAACCTCATTATTTTATTCAAGCGTTTAACCAATATTTACATGGCAAATTATTATATAATGATAATTTATATATTCTTCTGAGCACATTACAAACTTTAATTTATTTCATGCTCTAAGCAAACACTGAGGTGTAGACTGTCTACCTCAGAGAGGAGTCTGAGGCAATGTGAACCTAAGAGGCTTGCCCAAGGACTACAACTAGAAAAGATTCAAACCCAGACCACCATCTCCAGAATCCATGTTAAGACAAAGCAATTGCCATAACAATATTAATTTTGAAGAAATTTAATTTTTATCTGAAAATAGATATCAGAAGTTAGTTTGTAGTATTTCACCACTCTAGCTCATGAGCATATTAAAATAAACAGATTTGGAAGATGAGCTGACTGAAATAGACAGAGTTATCCACATATCTGATTTTCGAGTGTCCCTTATCTTGGGATGGGTTTCCCCAGGAGCAGCTGCTGGGACCAGGCTGTGAGAGGGAGCAGCCTGTTTGGGAAGTGATCTCAGGAAGCGCTGGAAGGGAAGTGCGCCCACGAGGCAGGAAAGGGGAAGAAGGTAACACAGTGCGTTTCTGAGCAGGTGACCTCCATGGGTAACACTGACTCAGTGCCACTGGGATTCTGGGGAGCACTATGGAACACGCACTTCCAAGGCACCAGGGAGCTACCAGACATCAGAGCTCTTTTGAAAATATATTTGCTTAGTCAAGTACAAAGTATCCCAGACATTATATAACATTAGTAAAATTTTATCAAGGTTGTAGCAAAGATAGATAGTGGTAAGGTGAATCCCCATAAAATTTTTCAGTGCACCGTTTTACATAGAGGAAAAACTGTAACATTTACAGTAAACCCCCTATGTATGAACCGTCAAGTTGTGAACTTTCAAAGATGCAACGTGCGTTCAACTGTCCAATCACGTAAGTTAGTCCACATGTCTGGTGTACGTTGTCACGTGCATGCATCCTCTACAAATGGTTGTGCTTTAGTGTACTTTACTGTACAGTACTGTATACAGTAGTACAGTATCTTTTTTTCAAGCCCAGGATGTCTGGAAGCAAGCGTAAAAGCAGCTGACATAGCTGGTACCGCTAAGAAGCACCAAGGAATAATGATTATGTTATTCACAGTACCTAGACTAACTTTGTTGGACTTATGAACAAATTGGACTTATGAACATGCTCTCACAACAGAACTCGTTCGCATGCAGGGGACTTACTATAAAACCCAGTTCTCTTGAGCTATGTGATCTAGGATAAGGGGCTTAACCTTTTTCAACCCATGCTATTACGTAGAAAATAGAAATAATAATACTTGCCTCACAAAGGTGTCAATAGATGCGTATTATTTTTCTTTGAATTACTTATTTCTTTTGAAAAATTCACCCTCCTTTATTCCATGTGTCCATGGAGGAGCTGTCTACCATGATGACTGGTCACCCTCCAACAAGGACCAGCAGGTGACCCAAACAGGGCCAGCCAGAGTTTTTACTGAAGTTAAAATAATAATGACTCTGAAAGAGGAAATTCCTCATCCACTGCTTTGCTGAAATGACAGGATGAAGTTACAGACACAAGCGGCCTTCTTAGCAGATACGTGGAGAGACCCTGCCTGCAAAGAAATCAAGCAACACCCCCAAAGAGGAGTATCAGCCTTTCTGAAGCATTCAGGGTTGTGTTTTCTAAGTGGTTCAAATGGGGATACAGGTGCTAAGAGGACCATGATCCTTCTCTTTGTTCTTCCTCTTCTTAGTCTTGCACCCGTACAGCTGAAGCAGTCAGCAAACTCGGGCTCCCTTGGAATTGGCCACACCAGGGTCTGGAACTGAGCTGGAAGTAGATACACTCTCTCTTTCAATGGCTTTCTTATTCCATTTTTCTCTACTGTTGACTATCATGGCTTTTGTCCTATAGATTTGGTGTTAGGTCCCACAGCACTACTGGGATCTCAGGAAACAAAGTTAGTAAAGGGCAGATCCTGGATCCAAACTCACAACTTCTTAAGCTAAGAGTCCTATTATTCCCATTATGCCCCAAGAATAGCAAAACTAATACAGAGAAAATAGCATGCACACTTGAGGGTCTTCTTATAATTAAATGAATTTAGGACAGTCCCAGGAACTGTACTACTTTGTATATCTAACACAGTATTCCTAAGGAATTTAATAATAAATGCAATGTCTCAGTTGGAAACAGCAGCAATAATCTTTCAATAATTCATTGAGAAAAAAGTAGATGGGAAGAAAATTAATTTGGTGTTAACACATTTAATGACGGCTCAAAATGGTAAAATTATGAAAGAAGCATGAAAAATAGATATGCTGTTGTTCAAATGACTAATATTTTGAGATTGAAAGTCTTTACATGAGAATAAAGAGATTTTTGTTTGTTTTAGGATGGAATTTTTATTTTTTCCAAATAACTTCTAATGCAATTAGAATAAAATATGATAAAGACATATCTGTACACCACATGTAATATTTTATACAGCACCAGTGAGTACCACAGAAATAAGTGTTGATATGAATAATTCATTAAGAAGGAAAATACATATTACTTCAGTAACACTTATCTACAATTATTTTCAACCTCATTAAGGTGCCAAAACTCTTCAAAATGAACACAGAATGACAGTATAGCAGTGGCTGCATGACCAATAATAAAGGGATCAAAGAGAAAATAAGGAATCTGTGTCTTGGTCTAAGAAACACAGAACTATCTTAGGGAGACATGGCTTTGTTAACATTATTCAAGGCTGCCTCGGCTACATTCGACTAACTATCATTTAAATGGCTGGTGATCACTGCAATCACAGTCCAGTCCACCTACTAAACAGCAGAGAATGAGAATTCAGCCACAGAAAAAAATCTGTCTGTCAAGTCAAAAACAAAGCCTGAGAAAGTCAGAGAATTTAGGTGCCATTAGCATCACCCATGCCGCACAAAGAAGACTGGACAATTACTGAGATGTAGTATCACTGTTCAAATTTTATCCCATCAAACTCAGGATATGTAGTAACCAAGACCAGAGCTTTAATCTCCCTTTAAAAATAAAAGTAAATAAGTAGCCCTGAAGCTACTGAATGCATGGAGTCACTCTCATAACAAGCAGCCAACAACCCATCCCACGAAAGATAAAGTAGGAAGAGCTGAGCACAAACAGCGGCATAGTCTGTGCATCCTAAAAGGTCATGCCCTTAAGGGACATAGTGATGAAGGTAGACCTAGATTTTATACCTATGGGCACATGGCATGAGTTGGATTGAGGGCAAAGAGCAAACCAGAGTTTCCTTTTCACCTGCCCTAGGTGGGTCTTTAGGATCATAAATTGGCGATGCACTCCAAATTGAATGCCTGACTTGGTACAGCATCATTCCTTCCATGATCAACTAATTTCTGACAGCATGTCTATAAATGTTTGCCACTCCTACCTAATTCTCCCTTAATCTGTAAGTTAGAAGATGTGAGAGAATGATTTCCTATATCATGGCATTACTCAGAGATTGCCAAGATGTCACCATACCATTGGTGCAAATGTAGTCACATAATAACAATAAAATTCATTTTATTGGGACTTTCTACCACCCGCATAACTCAGTATCCCACACCCCTCCAGAATTTCCTCTCAAGAGTGTCTCGTGGTTTCCAGGAGGCATCTACACAGAAGGTTACCACTCATCTTCTTATGGAGCCCTTTATTAATGGAAACTGTCCATAAAGCCATCACACAGTGTTACTGTACCACATTATCCATGTTCTGAGTGGTCCTTCTATTAATACTCCCAGTGATGAAAAGCCATATAGCCCTGAACCAACTGGCAGAGAAGGGGTCAGTCTATAGGCTGAGGTGGTTGGCTCCAATTCCTAAAGTGAAATTGGGGTGCCACTACAAAACAGGAGCAAAGACGACTATGTCTGGAACCCAGGTGATTCCCTAGGGTGGCCTTAGTATTCCCTTGACTAATGCTACTTTTCCTTAGAAAACTTCAGCAACCAAATAAAAATAGAACCACCAAGGGCTCAAATCCCTTGGATGGCCCACTAGGAAAGAACAGAGGCTAGCCAAGGTACTGGAAGAAGATTAGGAGAACAGGAATGGACTATGGAGGATGGGAGCTATGATTATCAAATTAGACATCATGGCCAGATCCAGAAGATGTGGCGGCTATGTGTATATTAAGTACTTCCCCTGCTACCTTATATCAAAGTCATGGTTAATATTTTAGATTTCAGGTGGAAGGGCAGCTGAATGACATTATCCTATGATACTATGTATCTGGTAGGACTTTCTTTCCCCCTGCATAGGAAACACATATTCTTTTTACTCAAAGAATAGTGGTAGGTGTTAGGGGCCAGAGCTAGAGAGTATTTATTTCCCTCTTGAATCTACTCTTTACTCTTCTTCACCTTATCCTGTGCTGGATCAGGGGCAACTGTCATTAAAGCATTAATGGTATCTCTTGCCCTCTGGCTTCTCATTAAGTTTGACCAAGAGGAGTCAGTGACAGAAAATCAGAATGGAAGGGGAAGAGTAAGGTCAGGGTGTTTAATCTTCCAGCACTTATTCTGCTGGGTTGCTGTCACTTAGCTGCATTTTTTCCAGCAAAATCAAAGCTCCTGGAGGCAGCCCCTTCGCACAGCATAGCTTTCACTCCAGGTCCAGCAACTGCTTCCACTCTTCACCCCTTCAAGTGTAAGATTCAGCATCTTAACTACTGCTGGTCCTAGGATGCTGTGCTATCTTTCATTGGTTTCTATTTACCTTGTCCACTTCTTTGTAAACATTCCCTTTATCTGCTCATTACCCATTTGAGGAATGTACTCTTTTATTGTCAGGACTGAAACTGGTACAAAACCCAGTAACAAAAAGAGCAAAATCCCTTAACAAGCAGACATGAAATATTCTCCAGGGGATACCATATGCTGTGCCATGAAACAAGTCTCAATAAATTTCAAAGGATTGAAATTATATTAGGGTGTTCCCTCTCCATAACAGAATTAACTTAAAGGTCCATAATGGAAAGAAATCTCAGAAAACCCGTAACAGTTGAAAATTAAACAAAACGCTTCCAAATAATCCATGAGTCAAAGGAAAGTTTTAAGAATACCTTAAGCTGAATGAAAACAAAAACACAACATATCAAGATCTGTGGGAGTTAATGTAGTGCTTTGAGGGGGGATTTATACCTTAAAGTACTTATCAAAGAAAAATATCTCAATTAGTAACCTAATACTCCACCTTAAACTGGAAATAGAAGAACAAACTAAACTAACGCAAATAAAGAAAAGAAATAGTAATGATCAGTGGAAATCAATGAACTAGAAAACAAAACAACAGAGAAAATCAATGAGATTAAAAGTATATTCTTTGAGAATAAAATATCTAGGAATAAACCTACCTAAGGAGACAAAAGACCTGTATGCAGAAAATTATAAGACACTGATGAAAGAAATTAAAGATGATACAAATAGATGGAGAGATATACCATGTTCTTGGATTGGAAGAATCAACATTGTGAAAATGACTCTACTACCCAAAGCAATCTACAGATTCAATGCAATCCCTATCAAACTACCACTGGCATTTTTCACAGAACTAGAACAAAAAATTTCACAATTTGTATGGAAACACAAAAGACCCCGAATAGCCAAAGCAATCTTGAGAACGAAAAACGGAGCTGGAGGAATCAGGCTTCCTGACTTCAGACTATACTACAAAGCTACAGTAATCAAGACAGTATGGTACTGGCACAAAAACAGAAAGATAGATCAATGGAACAGGATAGAAAGCCCAGAGATAAACCCATAACTATATGGTCACCTTAGTTTTGATAAAGGAGGCAGGAATGTACAGTGGAGAAAGGACAGCCTCTTCAATAAGTGGTGCTGGGAAAACTGGACAGATACATGTAAAAGTATGAGATTAGATCACTCCCTAACACCATACACAAAAATAAGCTCAAAATGGATTAAAGACCTAAATGTAAGGCCAGAAACTATCAAATTCTTAGAGGAAAACATAGGCAGGACACTCTATGACATAAATCACAGCAAAGTCCTTTTTGACCCACTTCCTAGAGAAATGGAAATAAAAACAAAAATTAACAAATGGGACCTAATGAAACTTAAAAGCTTTTGCGCAGCAAAGGAAACCATAAACAAGACCAAAAGACAACCCTCAGCATGGGAGAAAATATTTGCAAATGAAGCAACTGACAAAGGATTAATCTCCAAAATTTATAAGCAGCTCATGCAGCTTAATAACAAAAAAACAAACAACCCAATCCAAAAATGGGCAGAAGACCTAAATAGACATTTCTCCAAAGAAGATATACAGAATGCCAACAAACACATGAAAGAATGCTCAACATCACTAATCATTAGAGAAATGTAAATCAAAACTACAATGAGGTATCACCTCACACCGGTCAGAATGGCCATCATCAAAAAATCTAGAAACAATAAATGCTGGAGAGGGTGTGGAGAAAAGGGAACCCTCTTACACTGTTGGTGGGAATGTAAATTGATACAGCCACTGTGGAGAATAGTATGGAGGTTCCTTAAAAAAATACAAATAGAACTACCATATGACCCAGCAATCCCACTACTGGGCATATACCCTGAGAAAACCATAATTCAAAAAGAGTCATGTACCAAAATGTTCATTGCAGCTCTATTTACAATAGCCCAGAGATGGAAACAACCTAAGTGTCCATCATCGGATGAATGGATAAAGAAGATGTGGCACATATATACAATGGAATATTACTCAGCCATAAAAAGAAACGAAATTGAGCTATTTGTAATGAGGTGGATAGACCTAGAGTCTGTCATACAGAGTAAAGTAAGTCAGAAAGAGACAGACAAATACCATATGCTAACACATATATATGGAATTTAAGAGAAAAAATGTCATGAAAAACCTAGGGGTGAAACAGGAATAAAGACACAGACTTACTAGAGAATGGACTTGACGCTATGGGGAGGGGGAAGGTAAACTGTGACAAAGCGAGAGAGAGGCATGGACATATATACACTACCAAACGTAAGGTAGATAGCTAGTGGGAAGCAGCCGCATAGCACAGGGAGATCAGCTCGTGCTTTGTGACCGCCTGGAGGGGTGGGATAGCGAGGGTGGGAGGGAGGGAGACGCAAGCGGGAAGAGATATGGGAACATATGTATATATATAACTGATTCATTTTGTTGTGAAGCTGAAACTAACATACCATTGTAAAGCAATTATACTCCAATAAAGATGTTAAAATGAAAAAAAAAGTATATTCTTTGAAAAGATCAAAAAGATAGGCAAACCCTTCTCAAAACTAACCATAGAGGATCTTAGTACACTTATAAGTTAAAAATTGAATTAATAATTAAAACTATTCCCACAAAAAAAGCCCAGGGCCAGAAGTCTTTACTTGTGAATTCTATCAAATATGTAATGAAGACATAATACCAATATTTCATAAACTCTTTCAGGAATTAAAGGAGAAGGAAACACTTCCAGCTCATCCTATGAAACCAACACCAGAGAAGATCTGGTGAGGGAATGTAAATTGGTACAACTGCTATGGAGAACAGTATGGAGGTTCCTTAAAAAACTAAAAATAGAACTACCATATCCTCCAGCAATCCTACTCCTGGGCATATATCTGGAGAAAAACATACTTCAAAACGATAGGCACCCCAATGTTTATAAGAGCATTATTTACAATAGCTAAGACGTGGAAACAACCTAAATGTCCACTGACAGGTGAATGGATAAAGAAGATGTGGTATATATATACAATGGAATACTACTTGGCCATAAAAAAGAATGAAATAATGCCATTTGTGGCAACATGGATGGACCTAGAGATGATCATACTGAGTGAAGTAAGTCAGACAGAGAAAGACAAATAGCATATGATATCACTCATATATGGAATCTAATTAAAAATGATTTAAATGAACTTAGAAAACAGAAACAGACGCACAGATTTTGAAAACAATCTTATGGTTACCATAGGGGAAAGGTGAGGGAGAGGGATAAATTAGGAGGTTGGGATTAACATACACACACTACTGTATATGAAATAGATAACCAACAAGGTCCTACTGTATAGCACAGGAAACTCTGCTCAATATTCTGTAATGACCTATATGGGAAAAGAATCTGAAGAAGAATGAATGTATGTATAACTGAATCACCTTGTTGGACACCTGAAACTCACACAACATTGTAAATCAACTCTACTCCAATAAAATTCTTTTAAGTATGCTAAGTAAAAGAAACCAGATGTGGAAATTACATATTGCATATGATTCCATTTTTATGAAATGTTCAGAAAATACCAATTTATAGGGACAGGAAGCAGATTAGTGGCTGCCTGGAGCTGGGAGTGGTCCCAAAGATTGGCTGCAAATGAACCCAGCAGAGTATTTTCCAGTGATGGAAATGTCCCAAAGCTGTACTATAAGGATGATGTATTCACCAAAAATCATTGTACTGTACACTTATAATGGGTAATTTTTATTGTATGTCAATATGTCCCATGAAAAATGGGGGTAAATTCATGTGACAAGGTTTCAGTCTCTTTCTTATAGGTGGGTTGTGGAGATTCAGAATTTGCTTACACTCCAACTACAAAATTAATTTAAATGGTCAGGAGCATACCTTCAACATAATGGAGAAACAACTGGCAATTGCAATTAGGCAGCATGCTGGTAAGACTTTGTTCAATATGCTGATATTGGCATGTAAACTAGGTTGCCTACACTTACCATAATGCCCTTGGATGAACCAGGTATAACTGACAGCCTATTCTAAGCACTGCCTAGTTTTCTTCTTACCTGTAGAACAAGGCAACCTAGAACAGCTTCCTTCCTTCCTGAAATTGCCCTACTGAAAAGGTCACATTAGTTGGTATCTCCCTAATATATCTTACATAGTAACTTGCTGAAAATTACCCAGTTTTCTAAGTAATTTTCAGGCTTGTACGGAAGACTAAGATAAATGTGCATTTCCTTTCCTTTGAAATCCCAAGCAATTTGTCATGCACTTCTGCTTCAGAGTTATAAGAACATCTTCTTTTTGATGTATTCAGAGGTGCTCTTTCTTCATCAAATATACTACAGGTTACCTTGAAATGCATGCTCCTCTGTCCCTCCTCCCTGCTTCTATGGAACAAGGTGAGACCTGCCAGGACTATGCTTTCTCCTTGAAATCTTCAATCCACTTTTTAAAGCAATCCCCAAAGAATTTTATTTCCTGTTCTTGTTTTCTTTTCAGGATCCACGTTTCAAGAGCTTAATAATGATGTGTGCCCATTCTGTAAGTTTGCCCCATGTCACACATCACACACAGTTAGAGGTAGGTCTGTGGGTTCTGCAACAGGCAAGGCTCTGCAGGTTAACTCTGAGGGGTTATGAGGCCCAGCTCCGGCCCTGACAGTCATCATGGTCTGATGGGGAAGACAAAATGCACATACAGAAAACCATAGAGAATCAAGTTTTTCAGCTGAGTGCCAGCAGAGGGAAGATGGTCAGTGTCTTAAATGATTTCTTGAAAAGGATAACCAAAGACAAAGTTTTGAGTGGAAGTAATTTATCTGGGTAGCAACCCAGGAAGCATACCAGGTCAACAGGGAAGTGTGAAAAAAGGAAAGCACGATGAAAGCTCACCATCATGGACAACTGACTTGCTCCCTCCTGGTTGGGAACTCCGGGAGACATCACAAGTACCACCTCACGCTGGTCACAGTGGCCATCATCACAAAGTCTACAGACAATAAGTGCTGGAGAGGGTGTGGAGAAAAGGAACCCTCCTGCACTGCTGGTGAGAATGTAAATTGGTGCAGCCACTATGGAGAACAGTGTGGAGGGTCCTTAAACCAAAACTAGAGCTACCGTATCATCCAGCAATCCCACTCCTGGGCATACACCCAGAGAAAACCATAATTTGAAGAGATACCTGCACCCCAATGTTTATTGCAGCACTGTATACAATAGCCAGGACATGGAAGCAACCTAAATGTCCATTGATGGATGAATGGATAAAGAAGATGTGGTACATGTATACACATACACACAATGGAATACTACTCAGCCATAAAATGAATGAAATAATGCCATTTGCAGCAACATGGATGGACCTAGAGATTGTCATACTGAGTGAAGTAAGTCAGACACAGAAAGACAAATATCATATGATATCACTCATATGTGGAATCTAAAAAAAATGACACAAATAAACTTATTTACAAAACAGAAACAGATTTACAGACTTAGAAAACAAATAGAAAACAAACTTATGGTTACCAAAGAGGAAAGGTGTCAGGGAGGGATAAATTAGGAATTTGGGGTTAACATACACACACTACTATATATAAGATAGATAACCAAGAAGGACCTATGGTATAGCACAAGGAACTCTACTCAATGCTCTGTAATAACCAGAATCTGAAAAAGAGTGGATATATGTATATGTATAACTGAAATCACTTAGCTGTACACCTGAAACTAACACAACCTTGTAAATCAACTATACCCCAATATAAAATAAAAATTAAATTAAAAAAAAAGAACCAAGAAAAACAAAAATTACGCAGGCAAAGTTGCCTCACTCACGCCCATCTGTCTTTGGCTGAGGAAGGCGGAAGGTGTTAATTCCACAGCACTTCCAGCCTTCCTTGCACGGGGGCAAGAGGAAGTCCTCTGTAGAGGGTCGAAGGTGCTGGCAGTAGGACGTCATCTGCAGGAACTGGGAAGGTGAATGCCAGGGGTTTACAGGCAGAGCAACCCTGCAGCAACCAGCAGAGACTTTGTGGGGAATGGCTTTTCAAACCTTCTTAAAGAAGATACTGTGACTTGGTAGGGAAGAATAGAGTTCCCAAGAACATGCAAAGAAAAGGGCATAAGTGTGAACACACCGAGAAGAGGGAACTGGGAGATGGTGACAGCATGGGTTCCAGGAAATGGCCTGCTCCATGGAGCTGTTATTTAAGGGGGAAGGCATCACTTTTATCCTAGGATCTTTGTATCTGCAGGTATTAATCATCTCATTGTACACAGATCTGATTAAACTCTCACTGGAAAATGAACAGCTCTTGGCTCAGAAAGCAGCAGACAACGTGAAAAGTTAAGAGGGAAATCCTAAATGAAACTCATGTGCTAGAAAGTAAAAACTTGAGCAAGGCTAACATTTAAAATTTTTCATTATACAGCAAAGGAATGAGCAACAATGGCCCTTAAGTCAAGTCAAATGTCTACAAAGTACAAGGCACATAAAGCTTAATCCAAGGGTATATTTGCAGGGTGTCTCAGACAGTGACCTTCAAAGAATCACCTATGACATTTCTTTAAAAACATATGCCGAAGCCAAATACCGGGATGTTTGGATTTAGAATCTCCTAAGTGTAGATCCTAAGTACCTGTATTTTAAGATCCATAGGTCATCCTAATACGCACCTTGGGTCATGAGCTGCTGGTGGAGAACAGTCCTGTGTTTATGTAGTTGGACTGTGGAGGAAGGCTGGGGAAAGAGGGAGAAGACGGGAGTGCAAATAGAAATGACCTCTGGCCAGTAAATAAAACACTGAAGAGGGAGAAAGAAAAGAGTGTGGCAACACTAAGAGAAAAGAAGTTCCCCACCCGACTCCCATGGTGCAACAAGGGAGCTTCGCATGTGACCTGCTGGCTCTCCATAGCAGGCATGGCTTCCCAAAGCCTAAGTCAACAGTCAGGTTAGAAATGCCCCATAGACATTTCCCCCGTAGGAAGTGGGCCCAACTACAGCCTGAGTGTTAACCACCCAGGCCACAGAGTTAAGGAAGACTTAGTGGGAGCACATCCCATTTTTTCCTAAGGAAAGCAAACATGACCAGAAAGCAGCAACTTGGGAGCACACAGGGTAGAGGATTAATCAGCTTTGTGTACCAGCCACTGATTGAATGTTGGGTATTGAGAGCTTTGTTGATTAACAGCTCTCATTTATTTCATCCACTAATGTGCAAGTTGGGCACAGCCCAGCAAGGACAACACGTCTCTGCTCAACATGGAATCGTCTGAGATAGAGAATCTACTTCCCAGTTGCTTCACTCACAAGTGGCAAGTTGGTCTTGGCCATCAGCTGGGAGTTCAGCCAGAGCTACTGGCCTGGGGACTCAGCTCCTCTCCCTGTAGGCGTCTCGGGGGGGCTGCGTGAGCTTCATTACAGCATGACAGCTGGGTTTCAAGGGTGAGTTTTCTAAGAGATTGGGAGCTGTAGTTGACAATCTTTAAGGCATGGGCCTGGCAGCTGCTCACTTCCACCATGTTCTATTGGTCAAGCAATTGGACTCTGGGCGATCAAATTAACTACTCCCAGTTTGGGGGTAGTTCTCTAAAAGGGGGTGGTAGAATGTGACCTACCAAGGAAGAGGACAGGAGTGTCCTTTTTCTATCTTCCAAGGAATAGGAAGAATAATAGGAATGGGGTAGTAGCGAGAGAATCTTGAAGGTGGTTCCGGCAGAGGACAATCACATATTAAGTGATTGACAGCTGGGTGTAGGGTGAGAGAGAAGAAAGGATAGGCAGTCCAGCATAATTTGTTATGGGTAAGTTAGTCCCCCACTAGATGTGTGTCCAAGAGATGTGACTCCCAGGTACTGTACCACAGGGAGGGCTGAAAACTGGGGGAAGACAAAGATGATTGCTTGCCCATAAATTACCTCATATCCAAAAAGAGGGCCCAGACAGAGGAACTATAGGAAGAACAGAAGGAAGGAAGGAAGGGAGGGAGGGGAAAGAAAGAGAGAAAGAGAGAGAGAGAAAGAAAGAAACAAAGAAAGAAAGAGAAAGAAAGAAAGAAAGGAAGGAAGGAAGGAAGGAAGGGATGAAGAAAGAAAGAAGGGAGGGAGGGAGAGAGGGAAGAGAGAGACAGAGATAAATTTAAAATAAATTAAAAGTTCTAGGGCGTTCCCTGGCAGTCCAGCAGTTAGGATTCAGCATTTTCACTGCCATGTCCTGGGTTCAATCCCTGATCAAGGAACTAAGATCTCACAAGCCACACAGTGCAAACAAAAACAGAAAAAAAATTCTAAATTAAGATAAGATTAAGACAAATTCAGTCATAAAGTTTTAGAATAATCAGAAACATTTAACAAATTTAAAACTTCATGATTCCTAAGTCAAATTCAAAAAGAATCTACAGCATACTGTTCTGTAATTCACAGAATAACGTGTCAGTGGTCAATGTATCATTAAATTATTGACTAATTACTCTGTGTTCACAGCTCCCACTGTGATACAAAAGCGCCATTTATTTCACTTATTTCACATGAAATATAACTGACCTCAGTGAATTCCCATCACTCACGCCTTGTTTTTGGAGGAACTACAACTTTATTGATTCTGATTTTGTAATGCTTTGAAGATAATAAATTGTTTGTAGAGCTAAACATTTCCTACAGGCCTTATTATTTTTTTAATAACCAAATTACTCCCAATTTCACAGGCTTATTTGTATTCCTGACTTTTCCCCTTTTTTCTGATTTATTAGCATAGACTGTACATATTTTCCCCTTCAAATACCATAACTCTGCACCATCAACCTGAAAGGACTATGTTCTCATCACTACCATCAGTCATACTCTCAGAACAAAACAAATTAATATTGTTCCTGTTATAGATGCCATACAAGGAAGGGTAGCAAAGTACAGCCGTGTAACGCATGGAGACACAGCCATTGAAGTCCTATATGAGTCTGCCACCTACTAGAGGGGCCCTGAGAAGTTACCTATCCCCTTGGAGCTTTGCTCTCTTTATTGGACTTTGGGGATTAATAATTCCTGTCTTACCTAGTCCACCATCTTGTCATTAAAAAATCACATAATTTTTATGAAGCATGTTACTAAAGTTGTAACATCCCACAGGAAATTGCTGACATACATTTTAGAGTCTAACATGAAAAGAAAGGTGGTATCTCTGGAGTTGGCTTTATTGCTGAAACTCATACAGTGGGGTTAATGCTTGACATTAAGAGTTGGACTATGGAATCAGATAATCTGGGTTCAGATTTCAGCCCCTCCACTCACTAACATGGTATCTTATGATAAATTTACTAATAAATGTTTTAAGTGTTTTGATAAATGTCTGATAAAAAGATTCTCTGAGACTCTGTGTCTTACCTGTGAAATTGAAACAATAATACCATGTGGTCGTGATGATTGAATAACAAAATACATGCAGTATTTTTCTATTTTCCCAAAGGTAAGAATAACGACAAGGGCAAATGGGTAATGTCAAGAGAATCTTGAAGATGCCCAGCACATAATAATACTTCAATAATTGGTAGCAAATATTACTGCTGATAATTCGTGTTATAACAAAAAAAATCTGTTCTTCTCCCTTCAGTTCAGCCATGATCAAGTAAGACTTATTCCTGGGATGCAAGGATACTTCAACATATGTAAATCAATCAATGTGATACATCACATTAAAAAAATGAAGGGGAGGAGTCCAGAGAACCAGTCAAGCAGCCACTGGTCCTTTGGATCTAGCGCCACCTCCCTGAGGGACCCCTGGTGATGAAAATGCCAGGAAAGATTTAAAGACATTACCAGCCTTTCCAACCAAAACTCTACAGGAGCACACCCCCTTTCCTACTGTGAGGACAGGGTAATTGAGCATTATTTGAAAATCAAAGGTCTGACTCGGGGTCAACCTGAGATTCAGTATATGAAAATAGTAGAAGCTCTACTGACCTATGGAGTCCATTATTCTGCAGTAAAGGATAAACAAGGACTTCCTTGGTGGCTTGGAATCAGCTATAAAGGAATTGGCCAGTATGGTTTGCAACATAAGGTGAAACCTCAGAAAGAGGCAAAACAGATCCGTGAAACTTGCACAAGCCTCTTAGATAGCCTCATCCACCAGAGGGCAGACAGCAAAAGCAAGAAGAACTACAATCCTGCAGCCCGTAGAAGAAAAACCACATTCACAGAAAGACAGAGAAGACGAAAAGGCAGAGGACTATGTACCAGATGAAGGAACAAGAAAAAACCCCAGAAAAACAACTAAATGAAGTGGAGATATGCAACCTTCCAGAAAAAGAATTCAGAATAATGACAGTGAAGATGATCCAGGAACTCAGAAAAAGAATGGAAGCAAACATTGAGAAAATGCAAGAAATTTTTAACAAAGACCTAGAAGAATTAAAGAACAAACAAACAGAGATGAACAATACAATAACTGAAATGAAAACTACACTAGAAGGAATCAATAGCAGAATAACTGAGGCAGAAGAACGGATAACTGACCTGGAAGACAGAATGGTGGAATTCACTGCTGCAGAACACAATAAAGAAAAAAGAATGAAAAGAAATGAAGACAGCCTAAGAGATCTCCAGGACAACATTAAACCAACAACATTCGCGTTATAGGGGTCCCAGGAGGAGAAGAGAGAGAGAAAGGACCAGAGAAAATATTGGAGGAGATTATAGTCAAAAACTTCCCTAACATGGGAAAGGAAATAGCCACCCAAGTCCAGGAAGCACAGAGAGTCCCATACAGGATAAACCCAAGGAGAAACACGCCGAGACACATAGTAATCAAATTGGCAAAAATTAAAGACAAAGAAAAATTATTGAAAGCAGCAAGGGAAAAAACGACAAATAACATACAAGAGAACTCCCATAAAGTTAACAGTTGATTTCTCAGCAGAAATTCTACAAGGCCAGAAGGGAGTGGCATGATATACTTAAAGTGACGAAACGGAAGAACATAAAACCAAGATTACTCTACCCAGCAAGGATCTCATTCAGATTCAATGGAAAAATCAAAAGCTTTAGAGACAAGCAAAAGCTAAAAGAATTCAACAGTACAAAACCAGCTCTACAACAAATGCTAAAGGAACTTCTCTAAGTGGGAAACAGAAGAGAAGAAAAGGACCTACAAAAACAAACCCAAAACAATTAAGAAAATGGTCAAAGGAACATACATATCAATAATTACCTTAAATGTGAATGGATTAAATGCTCCAACCAAAAGACACAGGCTTGCTGAATGGATACAAAAACAAGACCCATATATATGTTGTCTGCAAGAGACCCACTTCAGACCTAGGGACACATACAGATTGAAAGTGAGGGGATGGAAAAAGATATTCCATGCAAATGGAAATCAAAAGAAAGCTGAAGTAGCAATACTCATATCAGATAAAATAGACTTTAAAATAAAGAATGTTATAAGAGACAAGGAAGGACACTACATAAGGATCAATGGATCAATCCAAGAAGAAGATAAAACAATTATAAATATATATGCACCCAACACAGGAGCACCTCAATACATAAGGCAACTGCTAACAGCTCTAAAAGAGGAAATCGACAGTAATACAATAATAGTGGGGGACTTCAACACCTCACTTCCACCAATGGACAGATCATCCAAAATGAAAATAAAAAAACAGAAGCTTTAAATGACACAATAGACCAGATAAGTTTGACATTCATAGGACATTCCATCAAAAAAGAGCAGATGACACTTTCTTCTCAAGTGCGCACGCAACATTCTCCAGGATAGATCACATCTTGGGTCACAAATCAAGCCTTATTAAATTTAAGAAAATTGAAATCATATCGAGTATCTTTTCTGACCACAACGCTATGAGATTACAAATGAATTACAGGAAGAGAAACATAAACAACACAAACACATGGAGGCTAAACAATACGTTACTAAATAACCAAGAGATCACTGAAGAAATCAAAGAGGAAATCAAAAAATACTTAGAGACAAATGGCAATGAAAATATAACGATCCAAAACCTATAGGATGCAGCAAAAGCAGTTCTAAGAGGGAAGTTTATAGCTATACAAGCCTACCTCAAGAAACAAGAAAAATCTCAAATAAACCATCTAACATTACACCTAAAGGAACTAGAGAAAGAAGAACAAACAATACCCAAAGTTAGCAGAAGGAAAGAAATCATCAAGATCAGAGCAGAAGTAAATGAAATAGAAACAAAGAAAACAATAGCAAAAATCAATAAAACTAAAAGCTGATTCTTTGAGAAGATAAACAAAATTGATAAACCATTAGCCAGACTCATCAAGAAAAAGAGGGAGAGGACTCAAATCAATAAAATTAGAAATGAAAAAGAAGTTACAACAGACACCACAGAAATATAAAGCATCCCAAGAGACTACTACAAGCAACTCTATGCCAATAAAATGGACAACCTGGAAGAAATGGACAAATTCTTAGAAAGGTATAACCTTCCAAGACTGAACCAGGAAGAAATAGAAAATATGAACAGACCAATCACAGGTAATGAAATTGAAACTGTGATTAAAAATCTTCCAACAAACAAAAGTCCAGGACCAGATGGCTTCACAGGTGAATTCTATCAAACATTTAGAGAAGAGCTAACACCCGTCCTTCTCAAAGTCTTCCAAAAAATTGCAGAGGAAGGAACACTCCCAAACTCATTCTATGAAGGCACCATCACCCTGATACCAAAACCAGACAAAGATACTACAAAAAAAGAAAAGTGCAGACCAATATCAATCATGAATATAGATGTAAAACTCCTCAACCAAATACCGGAAAACAGAATCCAAGAACACATTAAAAGGATCATACACCATGATCAAGTGGGATTTATACCAGGAATGCAAGGATTCTTCAATATATGCAAATCAATCAATGTGATATACCATATTAACATATAGAAGAAAAACCGTATGATCATCTCAATAGATGCAGAAAAAGCTTTTGACAAAATTCAACACCCATTTATGATAAAAAAAAAAACTCTCCAGAAAGTGGGCAGAGAGGGAACCTACCTCAAAATAATAAAGGCCATATACGACAAACCCACAGCAAACATCATTCTCAATGGTGAAAAACTGAAAGCGTTTCCTCTAAGATCAGGAATAAGACAAGGATGTCCACTCTCGCCACTATTATTCAACATAGTTTTGAAAGTCCTAGCCGCGGCAATCAGAGAAGAAAAAGAAATAAAACAAATACAAATTGGAAAAGAAGAAGTAAAACTGTCACTGTTTGCAGATGACATGATACTATACATAGAGAATCCTAAAGATGCCACCAGAAAACTACTTCAGCTAATCAATGAATTTAGTAAATTTGCAGGATACAAAATTAATGCACAGATATCTCTTGCATTCCTATACACTAATGATGAAAAATCTGAAAGAGAAATTAAAGAAACGCTCCCATTTACCACTGCAACAAAAAGAATAAAATACCTAGGAATAAACCTACCTAGGGAGACAAAAGACCTGTATGCAGAAAACTATAAGACACTGATGAAAGAAATTAAAGATGATACCAACAGATGGAGAGATATGCCATGTTCTTGGATTGGAAGAATCAATATTGTGAAAATGTCTATACTACCCAAAGCAATCTACAGATTCAATGCAATCCCTATCAAATTACCAATGGTATTTTTTACAGAACTAGGGAAAAAAATCTTAAAATTTGTTTGGAGACACAAAAGACACCGAATAGCCAAAGCAGTCTTGAGGGAAAAAAAACGGAGCTGGAGGAATCAGAGTCCCTGACTTCAGACTATACTACAAAGCTACAGTAATCAAGACAACATGGTACTGGCACAAAAACAGAAACATAGATCAATGGAACAAGATAGAAAGCCCAGAGATAAATCCACGCACCTATGGTCAACTAATCTATGACAAAGGAGGCAAGGATATGCAATGGAGAAAAGACAGTCTCTTCAATAAGTGGTGCTGGGAAAACTGGACAGCTAGATGTAAAAGAATGAAATCAGAACACTCCCTAACACCATACACAAAAATAAACTCAAAATGTATTAGAGACCTAAATATAAGACTGGACACTACAAAACTCTTAGAGGAAAACACAGGAAGAACACTCTTTGACGTAAATCACAGCAAGATCTTTTTTGATCCACCTCCTAGAGTAATGGAAGTAAAACCAAAAATAAACAAATGGGACCTAATGAAACTTAAAAGCTTTTGCACAGCAAAGGAAACCATAAACAAGACAACCCTCAGAATGGGAGAAAATATTTGCAAACAAATCAACAGACAAAGGATTAATCTCCAAAATATATAAACAGCTCATGCAGCTCAATATTAAAAAAACAAAAAACCCAATCCAAAAATGGGCAGCAGACCTAAATAGACATTTTTCCAAAGAAGACATACAGATGGCCAAGAAGCACATGAAAAGCTGCTCAACGTCACTAATTATTAGAGAAATGCAAATCAAAACTACAATGAGGTATCATCTCACAGCAGTTAGAATGGGCATCATCAGAAAATCTACAAACAACAAATGCTGGAGAGGGTGTGGAGAAAAGGGAACCCTCTTGCACTGTTGGTGGGAATGTAAACTGATACAGCCACTATGGAGAACAGTACAGAGGTTCCTTAAAAAACTAAAAATTGAATTACCATATGACCCAGCAATCCCACTACTGGGCCTATAACTAGATAAAACCATAATTCAAAAGGACACATGCACCCCAATGTTCACTGCAGCACTATTTACAATAACCAGGTCATGGAAGCAAGGCCCACCAACAGACGAATGGATAAAGAAGATGTGGCACATATACACAATGGAATATTACTCAGCCATAAAAGGGAACGAAATTGGGTCATTTGTTGAGACGTGAATGGCTCTAGAGACTGTCTTACAGAGTGAAGTCAGAAAGAGAAAAACAAATATCGCATATTAACGCACGTATGTGGAACCTAGAAAAATGGTACAGATGAACCGGTTTGCAGGGCAGAAGTTGAGACACAGATGTAGAGAACAAATGTATGGACACCAAGGGGGGAAAGCCGCAGGGGAGCGGGGATGGTGGTGTGATGAACTGGGTGATTGGGATTGACATGTATACACTGATGTGTATAAAATTGATGACTAGTAAGAACTTGCTGTATAAAAATATAAATTAAATTTTAAAAAAACAACATATCCACTATCTGGCTTGTGGGTACTAACAGTATATTCATCAAGTGTAACTTTTTTAAAATGAAAAAAGAATAAATCAAAAAAAAAGCAAACAGAAAATTTTAAAATGTAGGGTAAAAATCATATGATCATCTCAATGGATGCAGAAGAAAACATTTGACAAAATTCAATGTTCTTATATGTTAAAAAACTATCAACAAATTGGGTATAGAAGGAATATACTTCAACATAATAAAGACCATGTATGAGAAGCCCACAACTAACATTGTCCTCAGTGGTGAAAAGCTGAAAGCTTTTCCTCTAAGATCATGAAAAAGATGCACACTCTCGCTACTTTAATTCAACATAGTATTGGAAGTCCTAGGCAGCACAATTAAGCAAGAAAAAGAAATAAAACACATCTAAACTGGAAAGAAAGAAGTTAAATTGTCTCTGTTTGCAGATGACATGATATTAAATATAGAAAACTCTAAAGGCTCCATAAAAAACTGTCAGAACTACACAATGAATTCAGTAACATGGCAGGACACAAAACCAATATGTAAAAATCAGTTGCATTTATAGAAACTAATAACAAACTATCAAAAAGAGAAATTAAGAAAATAATCCAATTTACAATAGCATCAAAAATAGTACTTAAGAATAAATTTAACCAAGGAGGTAAAAGATCTATACACTGAAAACTATAAAACATTGATGAAAGAAATTAAAGAAGACAAAAATAAATGGAAAGATATCAATGTTCATGGATTGAAAGAATTAATGTTGTTAAAACACCCATACTACTCAAAGCAATCTACACAGTCAGTGCAATCCCTACCAAAATTCCCATGGCATTTTTCAAATAAATAGAAAAAAAATCTTAAAATTCATATGGAACCACAAAACAGCCTGAATAGCCAAAGTAATCTTGAAAAAGAAGAACAAACCTGGAAGCATCATACTTCCTGATTACAAAGTTATATAGGCAAACCTTGTCTTTTTGTGCGTTGCTCTATTGTGTTTCACAGATTGACTGTGTTTTTCACAAACTGAAAGTTTGGTGGCAATCCTGCATTGAGCACATCTATTCAAGCGATTTTTCCAACAATATTTGCTCCCTTCACGTCTCCGTCACATTTTGGTAATTCTTGCAATATTTCAAACTTTTTCATTAATAATATATTTGTCATGGTGGTCTGTGATCAGTGACCTTTGACTTTACTACTGTAATTGTTTTGCCGTGCCATGAACTACACCCACGTAAGATGGCAAACTTAATGGATAAATGTTATATGTGTTCTGACTACTCTATCCACCAGCCATTCCCTCATCTCTCTCTGTCTCCTCAGGCATCCCTATTCCCTGGGACACAACAATATTGAAATTAGGCCAGTTAATAATCCTACAATGGCTTCTAAGTGTTCAAATGAAAGGAAGAGTCCCATATCTCTCACTTTAAATCAAAAGCTAGAAATAATTAAGTTTAGTGAGGAGATAGGCTGAAAGATAGGTCTCTTGTACCAAACAGGCAAATTGTAAATTCAAAGTAAAAGTGCTTGAAGGAAATTAAAAGTGCTACTCCAGTGAACATGAATAAGAAAGTGAAATAGCCTTATTGCTGAGGTGGAGTACATTTTAGTGGTCTGGATAGAAGATCAAACCAGCCACAACATTCCCTTAAACCAAAGCCTAATCCAGAGCAAGGACCTAACTCTCTTCAACTCTTTGAAGACAAAGAAAGTTGTGGAAACTGTAGAAGAAAAGTTTGAAAGTAGCAGAGGTTGGTTCATGAGGTTTAGGGAAAGAAGCAATCTCTATAATATAAAAGTGCAAGGTGAAGCAGCAAGTGCTGATGTAGAATCTGCAGCAAGTTATCCAGAAGATCTAGCCAAGATAATTCATGAAGATGGCTACACTAAAGAACAGATTGTTAATGTAGATATCATAACCTTCTACTGGAAGCAGATGTCATCTAGGACTTTCATAGCTAGAGAGGAGAAGTCAATGCCTGGCTTCAAAGTATCAAAGGACAGGCTGACTCGCTTGGTGACTTTAAGTTGAAGCCAATGCTCGTTTATCATCTGCAAGTCCAAGGGCCATTAAGAGTGATGCTAAATCTACTTTGTGTTCTACAGATGGAACAACAAAGCCTGGATGACAGCACATCTGTTTACAACATGGTTTACTAAATATTTTAAGCCCATTGATGAGGCTACTGCTCAGAAAAAAAGATTCCTTTCAAAACTTGACTGCTTACTGACAATGCTGGTCTTATAAGAGCTCTGAGGGAGATGTACAATGAAATTCATGTGGTTTTCATGCCTGCTAACACAACATCCATTCTGCAGCCCATGGATCAAGGAGTAATTTTGACTTTAAAGTCTTATTTAAGAAATACATTTCATAACGCTATAGCTGTTATAGATAGTGATTCCTCTGATAGATCTGGACTAAGTCAATTGAAAACCTTCTGGAAAGATTCACTATTCTAGATGCTGTTAAGAACATTCATAATTCACAGGAAGAGGTCAGAATATCAACATTAACAGGAGTTTTGAAGAAGTTGATTCCAACCCTCATGGATGACTTTGAGGGGTTCAAAACTTCAGTGAAGGAAGTAATTGTAGATGTGGTGAAAACAGCAATCAAATTAGAATTAGAAGTGAGGCCCGAAGATGTGCCTGAATTGCTGCAATCTCATGATAAAATGTTAACAGATGAAGATTTACTTCTTACCAATGAGCAAAGGAAGTGGTTTCATGAGATGGAATCTACTCCTGGTGAAGATGCTGTGAAGATTGTTGAAATGACAACAAAGAATTTAGAATACTACATAAACTTAGTTGATAAAGCAGGGGCAAGATTTGAGAAGACTGACTCCAATTTTGAAATAAATTCTACTGTGGATAAAATGCTATCAAACAGCATTGCAGGCTACAGAGAAATTCTTGAAAGGAAGACTCAATCAATGCAGCAAACTTCACTGCTGTCTTATTTTAAGAACTTGCCACGCCCACCCCCAACCTTCAGCAACCACGACCCTGGTCAGTCAGCAGCCATCAACACAGAGGCGAGACCCTCCGCCAGTAAAGAGGTTAGGACTCACTGAAGGCTCGGGTGATGTTTAGCATTTTTTAGCAATAAAGAATTTTTAATTAGGGTATATACATTTTTTAGACATAATGCTACTGCACACTTAATAGACCACAGCATAGTGTAAACATAGCTTTAATATGCACTAGAAAACCAAAAAACTCCTGTGAATTGCAATACTGTGATACTTGCTTTATTGTGTTGGTCTGGATCGGAACCCATAATACCTCCGAAGTATGACTTTAGTAATCAAAACACTATGGATTTGGCACAAAAACAGACATAGATCAATGCAACAGAGTCAAGAGCCCAGAAATAAACCCATGCGTATGCGATCAATTAATTTTTTATAGAGGAGCCAAGAATACACAATGGGAAAAGAATAGTCTCTTCAATAAACGATGTTGGAGAAAACCGATTTCCAATGCAAAAGAATAAAACTGGACCTCTATCCTACACCATACACAAAAATCAACTCAAAATGCATTAAAGGCTTGAACATAAGACCTGAAACCATAAAACTCCTAGAAGAAAACATAGGGGAAAAAACTCCTTGACATTGGACTTGGCAATATTTTTTTTATTTGACACTAAAAGTGAAGGAACAAAAACAAAACTAAACCAGTAGGACTACATTAAACTTAAAAGTTTCTGCAAACCAAACAGCAGCAAAATGAAAAGGTAATCTGTGGGACAGGAGAAAATATTTGCAAACCACATATCCGATAAGGAGTTAATATCTGAAAAATTCAAGGAACTAGTATAATGCAATAGCAAAAAAACAAATAATTCAATTAAAAAATGGGCAAAAAACCTGAACAGACATTTTTCCAAAGAAGACATACAAATGGCCAACAGGTACATAAAAAGATACTCAACATCCTTATCATCAGGGAAATGCAAATCAAAACCACAGTGAGATTCACCTCACACCTGTCAGAATGGGTCTCATCAAAATGGCAAGAAATAACAAGTGTTTGTGAGATGTGGAGAAAAGGGAACCCTTGTGCACTGTTGGTGGGGATGTAAATTGGTGCAGCCACTATGGAAAACTGCACGGAGGATCCTCAAAAAATTAAAACTAGAACTACCGTATGATTCAGTAATCCCACTTCTGAGTTTATATCCAAAGGAAATAAAATCACTATCTTAAAAAAATCTGCACTCCCCTGTTCATTGTGGCATTACTCACAATAACCAAGGTGGGGAAACAACCTAAGTGTCTGTTGATGGACAAATAAATAAAGAAAATGTAGTGTGTGTGTGTCTGTGGATGGATAGATAGATAGGTAAACAGATAGATGATTGTATACTATTTATATAATATGGAATATTATACATAATAGAATAATAAAGGATAGTAAATGCGATATATCTGTAGTGATAATCTATAACGGATAAAATATATATGCGGAATATTATTCAGGCTTTAAAATGAAGGGAAACCTGTCATTTGTGATATGGATGAACTTGGAAGGTATTATGGTACATGGAATAAACCAGATAGAGAAAAGCAAATACTACATGATGTCACTTATATTGTTATTGAACTTAAGTCCGTGTGCCCCACGCACAGTGAGGCCAAAAAATACCAAAACGTCCGCGTTTGCAGCAGAGAAAGGTTTATTGCAGGGCCATGCAAGGAGACGGCTGGCTCATGCCTTAAAAAACCCTGAACTCCCTGAAAGCTTTCAGCAAAGCCCTTTTACAGGAAAGGCGAGGGAGGGGCATGGTTAGTTGTTGCAAACTTCTTGGCGTCATATCTTTTGTTCTTGAGGTCAGGTCACGGTCAGGTCACAAGGTTCCTGTAAATCTCCACCAAAACCATGATTATTCTCTGCTCTGATGGAAAGGGCACTTTCACCCTCCTAGGCCCAGGCTCTGGCTAAGAGGAGGGGGTCCCAGTCTGGCCAGTTACCCTGCCCGGGAGCGTCTGTCCAGCAGCCAGTCTGGGTCCTCCCGCCAGTGCCCAGGCCGGGCTAAAGAGGCAGATCTCAGCTGGCGGCGCCCTCAGGGCCAGGTCCTCAGGGCCTGCCCAGCTGTTGTTACTGAGGGAGCCAGGCGCCCAGGACCCCGCCGGCCCTCAGGCCTTTCCTTTAAACTGGAGAAAATCATTTGTATCGGATCAACAGGAGTACCTGCTGTGGCAAACACCCATCAGGTGAATTCCCAGCTCACGACAACTGCCCGCCTTTGAGGACAGCCCCATCACAGAGGTGGACCTTAAGTAACGATGTGCAGTGTCCTGGCAACTTAACCCTGACCTCCGGCCACCTCCTAGGCGGGAGACAACTGACCTAAGCTGGACCCAGTTTTGAAATGAATGGAAAGACTGAAGGTGGTGGAAGCTGGTACCTGAATGGCCGTGCCCGTACACGCCAGGTGCTGAGGCCTCCGTGGACCGAGGAACCCACGGACACCGCCGCCATCAGGTCACCGAGCGGGAGAGGTTCGCGCGGCTCCCAGGCCTGGGTCCGGCCAGCATGCGGCCGCGGCGAGGGCTCTGGGGCTCCGCGGGACACAGCCCCCAGCCTGTCCCCGGTCCCCCCGCTCACCAGAGGGCCCGGAGAGCCCGGGGAGAAGGCTGCACACGCCTCTCCCCAAGTTCTCTGCCGCGAGGCCCCCTGGGAGCCTAACTGTGGGCGGAGCGGGGCCCCTAACCGCGCTCAGGGTCTCGCGAAAACGGCTTTGCATTATCGGGTATCGGCTTTGCGTATCGCGATAACGGCTGTGCACTTTTCTAAAAGTGCAAAGTACACAAATGCCGGTAAACAGCCACTAAAACAATATGTGGAATCTAAAAAAAAAAAAAAAGTTGAACTCATAGGAACAGGAAATAAAATGGCAATTGCCACGGGCTGGGGATTGTGAGAAAGAGGGAGAGATGGGTAAAATGGAACAAACTTTCAGTTACAAGATGAATAAGACCTGAGGATCTAGTATAGAACATGGTGACCGCAGCCGATCATACTGAATTCTATCATTTAAATTTGCTGAGAACAGAACTTGTGTTCTCCCCCAAAGAAATAAAGGAAATAGGTGAGGCGACGGATGTGTTAATTAATTAACTCAATGACGGGACTCCTTTCACAATGTATGCATGTATCAAATCGCCATTTTGTACACTTTAAATAGCTTACCATTTTTCTGTCAATTATACTTCAATAAACCTGAAAAAAAAGGAAGATGAAAAGAGGCACTTCACCGCAGGGGATATAACGACGGTCAGCTTCACTGGTCATCAGGGTGAGTCATCTCACCACAATAGCATCCCAAAACCTAACCATTATAATGGCTACAGTGAGAAAGCTAAACAATACCAAACGTTGACAAGAATATGGAACAATCAGGATTCTCATCCTCCGCTGGTGAGAGATAAATGGGTAGAACCACATTGGGAAACCTGAAGTACTCACTGCCTCCAAACCTGTGAGTACTCTATCACCAGGGACCATTACTCCCAAAAGATACCTGTATATACAGTCACCAAAAGATAGGTACAAAAATGTTCATATCATAGCAGCACAATTTAAAGTGGGCAAAAACTGCAAAGTACACAAATGCCGGTAAACAGTAAAATGGATACAGAAAACGTGGCATATATTCCTCAAACTGGTTACTGTAGAGCAAGGAGACTGAACTAACTGCCACTGCATACGACAGCACGAATGAATTTCACAACTTAATGTTGAGGGAAATTCCAGAAGCAAAAGGAAATACACAGTATGATGCCATTCCTATAAAGGTCAAAACTAGGCTCAAGTAGCCTACGGTGTTATAAATCAGTTAACTTGAAAGTGGATGGTGGCGAGAGCTGCCATGACATGGGCTTGGGGAGTGCTCCAGGGTTCAATTTCTCGATAGTGAGTGGGTTCATATTCAGAAAAATCATCAAGTTGTACACATGACTTGTGCACTTTTCTAAAAGTATGTTCCATTTCAATTACGTTTGAAATAACAAATGAGGACATTTTAAGAGTTGGCTTTTTCAGGAAAGGTGATGAAATGAAGCTCTATCACAGAGGCGCCCATCTCTAATACCAACAAACTTAACAACAGGCAATAGAACCCAGACTCCTCCAAAAAATTCACCAGCAGAAATCCAAAAAAAAAAGGGGGGGGGTGGTGTCACAATTTAATGTCACAAAATTCTAAAGGGGAAATAGCTGCGAGCTGAATTTGGAGAATAATCTGAATATGCATCCTCAAGAGGTGGTGTGGTTGTTTAATAAAATTATCAGGAGACCAGGACTTGTTTTTCCTATGTATGGTTCTTCCCATCTCCCATCCTGCAAACCCACAGAGAAGTGGTGGAGACACAATTCCAAGCTCCAAAAATCTATTTCAGGAAAAATAAGTAAGTAGATGTGTGGTTAAAAAAAAATAAAGTCAAAGACTCACAGACTTCAAAAACAAACTTATGGGGCTTCCCTGGGGGCGCAGTGGTTGAGAGTCCACCTGCTGATGCAGGGGACGCGGGTTCGTGCCCCAGTCCAGGAAGATTCCCACATGCCGCGGAGCGGCTGGGCCCGTGAGCCATGGCCGCTGAGCCTGCGCGTTCGGAGCCTGTGCTCCGCAATGGGAGAGGCCACAGCAGTGAGAGGCCCGCGTACCGCAAAAAAAAAACAAAAAACAACAACAACAAAAAAAAACCTTATGGTTACCAAAGGGGAAAGGTGGGGGGAGGGATAAATTAGGAGTTTGGGATTAGCAGATACACACTGCTATATATAAAATAAATAATCAACAAGGACCTACTGGGAAAAGAATCTGAAAAAGAATGGATATATGTATATGTATGACTGAATCCCTTTGCTGTACACCTGAAACCAAAACAACATTGTAAATCAACTATACTCTCATATAAAATAAAAATTAAATTAAAAGATAAAGTCAAGAAGAATCCATTAGTACTATATCTGAGTAAAGAGAAACTCTGGTCAGGGTTGCACACACTAAATAGGAGGTTGACAAATCATCAGAATCTTATCAACAGACTAGAAATAGGAAAAAAGTAAAAGTAAGAGGAGAGAAGGAATGAAGAAATGGAAAGAATGAAAAAGGGGGAGAGAGAGAGAGTGGAAGGAAGGGAAGGAGGGAGGAGGGAAGAGAAGAAGGGGAGAAAGGGAAGGAGGAAAGGAGGGAGGGAGGAAAGAAAGGTATGGAGTTCCAAGTCCAGAACTTCTAGCTGATGCACAGCACCTTTACCTGACATCCAGATGTGACACCTCTTGATCCAGAGACCCAGGTACTAAAAGGACAAATTTCTGCCCCTCCACACACCCAGCAGTTGAACAAGAGCGAGACAATCATAATAAACATTTCATTCAGAAATAAACCCTTTTTTCTTTTAGAAAGGGGAAAAGTGGGAGCACATGGCATTCTCCAGTCCATTGCAATCCAGAAATCCAACTGGGAAGGTGTGAGGGGTCAAGACCCTAGGGTGGGGAATATTCCTTCATCTGCCTCTGATTCCATAACCTCTGGGCTGCTCACCTGTCCACCATTCTCCATGGAGCTTGGCTCAACCCTCTAGAAGGGCCATCCTTTTCAATTAAACTTCTTTATTATATCTGAAGAGGGCTTTGAAACAACAATTGAGGCCAAAGGATCAAGAGATTTGGGCAGTGAGCCAAATGGGTTATTAAACCTCTACCAAGTAGACATAAACACAGTTTAGTCAAATATCTTTGAGTGGATCCATTTGGCCAGAGTCAAAGTTTGTGCAGGGTAATGGTAGCAAAAGAAGGGTGTATGGAATCCTTCAATATGTCTCCCAACATCTAGAGAATAAAGTCCTCTGAGCCTAATAGCCAAGACCCTTCATAGTCCAGCACCAACCTGACTCTCCAGTCTTATTTCCCTTAGTTTATTTTCATAGATTCTATAGATGAGTCAAAATAAATAACCTGGTAAATTTTTCAGAATCAATATGCTATTAAGAATGTCATCTCCAAGTTATGTGTGTATATTTCTTATTGAGACCTTAGGAACAATGCTAAATAATGAAGTGTCTTTAGAACATTTCTGTATTCTGAGCATTTCTGCATGTAAATGACACGAGGGTCTGAAGAAAGGATGTGGAGGGTTTTCTGCTCCAGATTAAGCAGGTAAAGTTCCATGGTCACAGTATTTGGGAAGGATGCACTGTTTCTTTAGCAATGGTTCTCAAAAGAGGGTGATTTCCACCCTTGGAGATGTTTATTAATTCCTTGAGATATTTTTTTGTTATCACAAATCGGGGGCTTGGGCCAAAACATGGAAACAATCTAACTGTCCATCAACAGAGGAATGGATACAGAAGATGTGGTACATTGTATACAATGGAATATTACTCAGCCATAAAAAAGAATGAAATAATGCCATTTGCAGCAACATGGATGGACCTAGAGATTATCATACTAGGTAAAGTAAGTCAGACAGAGAAAGACAAATACCGTATGTTATCACTTATATGTGGAATCTAAAGTATGACACAAATGAACTTATCTACAAAACAGAAACAGATTCACAGGCATAGAAAACAGACTTGTGGTTGCCAAGGGGGTTGGGAGAGGGATGGAGTGGGAGTTTGGGGTTGGTAGATGCAAACTATTACGCTTAGAATGGATAAACAACAAGGTCCTACTGAATAGCACAGGGAACTATATCCAATCTGTTGGGATAAACCATAATGAAAAGAATATTTTTTTAAAAAGAACGTCTCTGTGTGTAAAACTGAGCCACTTTGCTGTACAGCAGAGACTGGCACAACATTGTAAATCAACTAAACTTCAATTAAAAAAAAATCAGCGGCTTGGTGGGGTAGTAGGGAACAGGGGCTATTCATCTAATGGGTAGAGGCCAGAGATGCTGCTAAACCCACCATGTTCCAGTAAAGAATTGTCTGGCCCCAAATGTCAATAGTGCCACCGGTGATAAATCTTGCACTACAGTTTGATCTACAAGCCCAAGATCTGGTCCAAAAGAAAGATGGAGGGACTTCCCTGGTGGTGCAGTGATTAAGAATCTGCCTGCCGATGCAGGGGACACGGGTTCGAGCCCTGGTCCGGGAAGATCCCACATGCCGCGGAGCAACTAAGCCTGTGTGTCACAACTACTCAGCTTGCGCTCTAGAGCCTGCGAGCCACAACTACTGAGCCTGCGTGCCACAACTACTGAAGCCTGCGCACCTAGAGCCCGTGCTCTGCAACAAGAGAAGCCACTGCAATGAGAAGCCCGTGCACCGCAACAAAGAGTAGCCCCCACTCGCCGCAACTAGAGAAAGCCCGCGCACAGCAATGAAGCCCCAACGCAGCCAAAAATAAATTAATTAATTAATTTTTAAAAAGAAAAGAAAAAAGAAAGATGGAGAGAGAGAGTTAGGAGAAAACCCAGCTCTCATCACCAGAGTGGAGGGGGTGTGCTATTGGCAGACAGCCCAAAATATAACAAGGCAGGGCTGTACCTGCTTCTGTTTCTTCAGCCCCCCACACTCTAGCCACACTCCTCCCCATGTGTCCTCATAGGCTCTCTGGATCCTGAAGGGAGTGGTGCATGGCAGCCAGATGGCCTTGCCTCTCACCCTCTGCTTGTCCACTCGCTCTGCACTCACTGACTCAACACAAAGCAGCTGAATTACCATTGCTGTTTCCAGCAGCTTGAGGGCAGATAATCCTTGATGGAGCAGGGCATCCTTACTACAAAAAGAAAAATAAAAAAAGAAAGAAGGAAAGAAAACACTGAAAAATCTCCAAACTTGAAGTCCTTGGCAGTGGGTGTTTCCGTTTCCTGTCAGGGAGCCTGGACTTGGCCCGCAGATGAAATGCAGCCGAGTGTGCCGTCAAAATAACCAGGTCAGTTTTCAGCTTCTTCTTGCAAGGCTTTTTCCTCCTCCTCTCCCCTCCCTGCTGCGCCCTCAGCTGGTCTGGGCCGGCCACCTTGATTTCCAAGAATTGGCTTTCTCAGCCTACGTCTCACAGTCCAAAGGCCCCTGGTATTGAATAAATTGCCCACCCACTTTGAAACAAAGAATGCAGTCCTGCACCTTTGATTTGGGCATCTGGAATGGGTGACGCCTACAGTGTACAAGCACTGGACCACCTGGCGGAGAACGAAATTTTACCTGATGCCTGCTGGCATTCTGGGTTTCATCCACTGGCTCCATCAGAACGTGTCATTGGACCCCGGGAAGTGCTAAGTTTCACGCTGTACCCAGGGACATGGTTTTAGGCCTGTGTCAGTGGGAAAGACATGATTTATCAGATTTGGGGAAAAAAATCAAACAATAAAACCAAAAGTATACCCAAAGTATCAGGTTTAAGGAATCCAAAAGCCCTAGGGAAAAAACAGATGTCAGGAAAGATTCTTTTCAATAAAATCATCTCAGAACATGGCAGCTTTTAGATAAGAACATGGTATGAATAAAGACATCTACTATAGAAATTCTCATAGTTCTTCAACTACTTGTTTACACTTATCTTTCTTCCTTTAAACACCAGTCTGTCCAAGAGATGGAGCTTATGTCATTCATCTTACACACTCACAATGCAGCAAAATGCCTCACGCCTGTTAGGTGCTTAATATATTGATTGATTCCTCAAGCTTTTCTTGCACACTTTTTTCCAAGATGACCCTCAAACATTCGCCCAAAGACACACGTCTCCCATTCCCTGACCCCGTGACCTTAGCTACTACTTAACATCCAGTGCATGTTACTAGTTAGCTCTTCCCCACCTGGATACTATCTCTTCGTTATCAGCCGACTACCACTCAGACAATCAGTTGGCTAGTATTACAAACTATGTGGGATTTGTGTCCTAATGAATGAAAAAAAAAAAAATTACTTTTTGAAGCCAGTATCTATGCTTATGGTCTTACTTGTTGGTTGACATTGCAAGTTGCTGAATTCAACTCTTTCTACCATCGTGTTCTACATGTTACAGATGCTTATAAATGCTTGTTGGACAAATCCTGGCTTCCCCCCCCATCATCACAGAAGAGAGTAGTTAATTAAGTGTATATTCATGTTCTATTTACACATCAAACTAGCACATGATAATTCCCATGCAAATTCTTCCCGAGGAGAAAAATAAGGGAAAATGGGGATAAATCATATATATTTTAAAAAATCATAACTGCACCATCCACAACAACCTCCAAAAAAATGGATGTTTCTGGACTATAGTAAAATAAATATTTGCTCCTAATTGAAGGGCTTAGGTATAAATTTCTTACATTAAGAAAAAAAGAAGAAAAAATCCTAACTTGACATGCAATCTGTCAGGGATGTGTTCTTGGGTAAATAAGGTTTCAGAGATTTTTTTTTAGAAAAGAAAGATTGGCAAAGACTTATGGAGGTTATTTCAAAGGCCTAGAAGCTGAAAGGATGGCATCGAATCAAGACAGCAAGGCACCCCAGGGGCTGAACCATTAAGGAAAGTGATGGAGCCTGGACTGAGCTGAGTAGGGAGAGAGAAAAAAGGCAGAGTCAGAGACTAGGAAGCCAGGGCACCATGAGTGACATCTACCAAGTGGGAACATTGGTGAGTGGTCCCCATAGTCATTCCACAAACACGGGGGCATTGTCACCAGCTTCTGCTTTCCGCTCTTCTACTAATTAGGACATGCATCTCCCTTTGTTTGCTCCAAAAACATCTGGCACAAACTCAAGCTATCATAGAGTAGAATATGATCATGACTTAGACAACAAACCTTTTTGTGTAAACCTAAAGTTCTCAGAGTGTAAGCAATTAGAAAATTGCTACTAGTAACCCACGGTGAAAGCTTTCAGACTTAAGTTTTAAAAGATATGTGATTGTAATGAGAAAAATTATAGAAATGATAACAACATCATATTCTTCACTTTATCTAATGGACATTTTTTAATGACTATATGGTGCTAAGTAATAACAAAGGGAAATGGAACCAGCGATCAACCAACTTATTGATTTGTATCTTACACAATCAATGTCCAAATGATTACTGTCTTCAATTTTGCCGTTTGTAGCAGGTATCTCTGGAGGAAACTAGGTGCCAGCCATGTCTGGATGCTTTATGAGAGTAATTGATCTTCCTGGGAGAAATATTACCTTCTCTACTTTACAGATGAAGAAAGGAAGATTCCGAGAAATTAAGAAGTTTCTCAAAATATGTGGCAGCACCAGGATTTGAACTCTGATTCTTCTAATTCCAATCTCCCGTGTCTAATACTAAGTCACTAGGTCCCAGACTTTGAAATTCCACAGAGCAATAAATTTTCAAAAACATTTTGAAGGTCAACATAAGATTGCCAACTCTTTATTTTTCTAGGTAAGGACATTAAACACACACACACACACCTGTCACCATCATTTCATAAAAGAACATTTTAACACCAAAAGAGTGAATAAACTCAGCTTTATAAATAACACATTATATTACATTGCTTCAAGTGGGTAAATTTTAATCAGATGGTGAAAACTTCAGCTCAGCTCTGAACTTCCAAGGACCTGCATTTGGGAACTACTGCAGAAAATCAGGGAACCCCTTCAGGCAACAAAGTCCATCTGCCTGGAATTGGATTGGATCCTAAAACCTATTGGGGCCCACTTTGTTAACTTCCAGCCACCTACATGGATCAAGGTATTCAGAAGAATGTGGGAAAATGTAAATGTATGGAGGAGAACATATAGATAACTTCAACATGTATAGGATACTTAGAGCCACTTTCAAGAGCAGATAATGCATTTGTTTGCCACTGTTCTCTACAAACTGTTACTCTTCTGAAAGACATTTCTGTATTGTAAGTAAACATTCCTGAAGCTAGGGGTGAATTAAGAAGCTCCTATGCCTTGCTTGGATTTAGGTATATACATTAAACTATGTAAATTTTGCACAAATTTTGCACTAATTGAAAAGGCACATAATTTAGTAAACAACCCATATGGACGGATCTGAGTTCTCTGCCTGGTTCTTTCACTCACTCACCATGACTTCCAGCAAACCACTAAATGTTTCTTGGCCTCACTTTCTCACCAGGAAAAGGAGGGACTAAGAATATTGTTCCCCAAGCTTTCCTTCAGCTCCATGAAACTCCACTTGCCAACATCTGAGATAAGGGCTTGTTTATGAAGGATTATTTTATTCCTATTGCTTTAACTTTTCACTTTCCAATTATATTATCATTTTCTGAGTACCATACAAAAGTTGGAAAAATAGACACAAAGCATGAAGAAGAAAAACCAAATAATAATCCTACCACTCAGAAACAACAATGCTAACAATATGGTTAATATTTTCCAAGTAAATTTTCACAAATTTATAAAATTTTGCATACAAAATTTTGTATCTGTTTTCTCTTGATATTATATAAAGAACTTTCCCAATTTAATTGAACAGTTGATTATAAGCAAACATTTAAAATCACTTAAACATTATTTTCCCAATATAATCAAACATTTAGTGTTCTATACACTAATAATGAACTATCAGAAAAGAAAGTAAAAATACAATCCTGTTTAAAATTGCATCAAAAAGAATAAAATAGCTAAGAATAAACTTAACCAAGAAGGTGAAAGATTTATCTCTGAAAGCTATTGATATAAAACATTGATGAAGGAAATTGGAGATGATACCAAAAAATAGAAAAACATCTCATGCTCTTGGATTGGAAGAATTAATATTTTTAAATGGTCATAAGTACCCAAAGCAATCTACAGATTTAATGCAATCCCTATCAAAACACACGTGACATTTTTCACAGAACTAGAACAAATAATCCTAAAATCCATATGGAACCACAAAGACCCCAAATTGCCACAGCAATCTTGAGGAAAAAAAAGAACAAGCTGGAGGTATCACCAGACTTCAGACTCTACTACAAAGCTACAGTAACGAAAATAGCATGGTATTCACACACACACACACACACACACACACACACACACACACACACACACACAAGACATAGGTCAATGGAACAGAATACAGAGGCCAGAAATAAACCCATGTACTATGGTCAAGTAATGTATGACAAAGGAGGCAAGAATATACAATGGAGAAAAGACAGTCTCTTCAGTAAGTGGTGCTGGGAAAACTGGGCACCTATATGTAAAAGAATGAAATTAGAACATTTCCTCACACCATATATGAAAATAAATTCAAAAGGGATTAAAGTCCTAAATGAAAGACCTGAAATCATAAAACTTCTAGAACAGAAACACTCTTTGACAGAAGTCACAGCAGTTTTTTTGGATCTGTCTCCTAAGGCAAGAGAAATAAAAGCAAAAATAAACAAATGTGACCTATTTAAACTTAAAAGCTTTTTTACAGCAAAGGAAACCATCAGCAGAACAAAAAGACAACCTATGGAATGGTAGAAAATATTTGCAAATGAAGCAATCGACGAAGGGTTAATATCCAAAATATACAAACAGCTTATACAACTCAATATCAAAAAAAAATCAAAAAGAAATGGGCAGAAGACCTGAATAGACATTTTTTCAAAGAAGATATACAGATGGCTAACAGGTATGTGAAAAGATGCTCATCACCTCTACTTATTAGATAATTGCAAATCAAAACAACGAGTGAGACATCACCTCACACCTGTAGAACGGCTGTCATGAAAAAGTCTAACAAAAAACAAATATTGGAGAGGGTGTGGAGAAATGGAACCCTTGTACACTGTTGGTGGGAATGTAAATTGGTGCAGCCACTATGGAGAACAGTATGGAAGTTCCTCAAAAAACTAAAAATAGAGTTGCCATATGACCCAGCAATTCCACTCCTGGGCATACATCAGGAAAAAATGAAAACACTAATTCAAAAAGAGACATGCACCCCAATGTTCATAGCAGCACTATTTATAATAGCCAAGATATGGAAGCAACCTAAATGCCCATCGACAGATGAATGGATAAAGAAGATGTAATATATATACAATGGAATATTACTCAGCAACATGGATGGACCTAGAGAATATTATGCTTAGTGAACTAAGTAAGAGAAAGACAAATACTGTATAATATCACTTACAGAGGAATCTAAAAAATAATACAAATAAATGTGTATGCAAAACAGAAACTGACTCACAGATATAGAAAACAAACTAGTGGTTACCAAACTGGAGGGGCAAAATAGGGGTCTGGGACCATATGAACTACTATGTATAAAATAGATAAGTAATAAGGATACATTTTATAGCCCAGGGGATTATAGCCATTACCTTGTAATAACTTTTAATGGAGTATAACCTGTAAAAATATTGACTCACTATGCTGTACACCTGAAAGTAACATAATAGTGTAAATCAACTATACTTCAATTTAAAAAAACAATTTTTACCAGTGTAGTCAAACATTTGTTGAAACGTACTTTTTATAATACATTATCTTTTTATTGATTTTAAAGTAATATGTTTATTATAGAATACTTGGAAACTATCAGAAAAACATAAAGAAGAAAATGTTATATTTCCTAAGGGTTAATTCCTGTTACTACTTGGATGTAAATATTCCAGATGTATATTATAAAGTTTTACCATACTAACTGTCTCTCATGATGTAATGGCTGTGCAGTCTTTGATAATAGGAATCTACCAAATGTATTTATGAAATCCTTTACTGTTGTTCCATGTTTAGGTTTTAAATCCAGTCTAATATTTTAAAATGTTACTACTGCAAGAGAGAAGAGATATGGGAACATATGTATATGTATAACTGATTCACTTTGTTATAAAGCAGAAACTAACACACCATTGTAAAGCAATTATACTCCAATAAAGGTGTTAAAAAAATGTTTCTACTGCTCTTTCACTAACAATGCTAGTTGTATTAATGTACATTTTAACGTTTCAGATTTAAAGCTACTAGTTTGCTATAATAATTAGAACGAATATAACTGAGCTATCTCTGCCAGGAGTTGTCCCAAGTATTTTACACGTATTATTTCTTTTAATCCTCATGACAATGTTATGTGGGAGGTACTATTTTATCCCCATTTTACAGATGAGTGAACCAAAGCTTGGTGAGCTCAGTGACTTGCCTCAAGTTTGGTAAGTAAGACTGGTAAGTAACAGAGCCAGGAACGAAACCTATTAGACATCAGAATCCAGGTTCTGAGCCTGGAGACTTCCATTTCCTCAGTATGCCAGACAGTGAATAATATCTATTAACTTGTTTATATAAAGTCTCAGTCTTCTGAAACTCTGAGAAGTAGGTCTTACTACCCTCATTTAGCAGGTTAGAAAACCTAAGCTTAATGGAGTTAAGTAACGATGCTAAGAAACTGAAACCAGCAAGTGATAGAAAAGGATGGAGTCCCATGCTAATGATTCATGTTTTTTAACCATTTCACAAAGATTTTAATACACTTTATTTATTACTTTAACTGATACATTTGGTTTATTTTGTTGATATGTTTTTCGCTTAATTTTTTAAGCTTTGTTGTTTCCTTTTACTTTTTATATTTTCTTTTTATATTTTACTTTATGTTTTCCTTTTTATATTTTGTTTACTTTCCTATACTCTAGTGTATCAAAGGCATATGTCCTATTTTTAATTTTGTTAATAGTTACCTTAAATTTTCCAAAATCATCCTTGGATTTACATTCAAAAAGAATATCTTTTTGGAATTCCCTGGTGGACCAGCGTTTAGGATTCCACACTCTCACTGCCAATGGACTGGGTTCAATCCCTGGTCAGGGAACTAAGATCCCACAAGCTGCGCGGCACAGCCGAAAAAAAAAAAAAGAATGTCTTTTTGAAGTAAGTCAGAAAGAGAAAGACAAATAGCATATGCTATCACTTATATGTGGAACCTAAAATATGACACAGATGAACTTATCTACGTAACAGAAACAGACACAGAGGCATAGAAAACAGACTGGTGGTTGCCAAGGGGAAGGGGGGTGGGAGAGGGATGGATGGGGAGTTTGGGATTAGCAGAGGCAATTATATAGAGAATGGATAAACAACAAGGTCCTACTCTATAGCACAGGGAACTATATTCAGTATCCTGTGATAAACCATAATGGAAAAGAACATGAAAAAGAATATATATACGTTTAACTGAGTCACTTCGCTGTACAGCAGAAATTAACACATTGTATTTCAACTATACTGCAATCAAAATATATAAAAAACAAAGCAAAACAAAAAAGAAGATGTTTTTAATTTCCTCTTGCACAGGGCATGGGGGTTCTCTTTACCCCCACCTGCTCCTTCAGCACTGCTTCTCAATCATTACTGTAATCTACTAATAAACTCTAAGCTATCTTGTTATTACACTATCATTTATTAATCTGTGATTAAATGTATTACTTATTCATAATAGATATATAAAATAGTAAGTTTGTTACACTAAAGTCTTGTTTTTGCCCTACACATTTTTCAAAAAGTTAACTTAACACAAGTATTCCGTCACGTGGAAGATTTACGGTAGTTTGTTGGATGGGTCTTGTTAAACTAGTTGCAGCTACACTGCAGTCCTTTACACAGAATCCTCATCCCTGAGCTCCAAGCTCTATCTTCCAAGCAGTCACACTGCAGCTCCAGTCATGGGGCCACCTAACGTTTATCCCCTGGTGGATTTCTTTCCTGTCTGGCTAGATGCTTATAAGATTGTTTTCCCTTGTTATTTAGTTCAGTATTTTTATCTGGATAATTTGAGTATGGCTCTCTTTTCAATTATTTCTCCAGGATCATAGTGGAATCTTTCAATATTCGTAAACTAGCCTTTTAATCTCATTTATTACATTTATGTTTATTTTTTTGTTCCAATATTCCTCTCATGAACACAGCCATTTGCTGAGTCTTTATTCTGTCTTTCTTACATTATCGTCTCTCTCATCATTTTAATCAAATTTATCTTTTATTTCTACATTCTGGGAGAGTGTGTCTTCATTGATTTGATTTCCTGTAATGCTAAATCATCACTTTTTTGCCTTCAATATAGACTTTAATTCTACTATTTAACATTTAATGTACTCGCAATCCTTTTTAATATTATCTATCTCTACTTCCATTCAACCCCTTGTCTTTTCATCAGAGCATTTATAAATGTTGGCTGCTATTCCATAGGGGCTATGCCTCCTTTCATCCTAGTGAGGGTATCTGTCCCTTTATAGTTTATTCTACATCTACAGTAGGTCATTTTTAGAGATGTGGTTTTCTTCAAAGTCTTTGAGTCTGTTCTCTTCCCTTAATCTCTGTCGCTTTTCCATTAGCTCCATGTTGGTTGTGGGTTTGATTTTTGCTCTCTCTTCATCCTTGGTGAGGAAATATTGCTCCCCCATGACCACTGAAGTAGCCATCAAATTCCAGTCCAAGTGCAAGTACCACTTACAGACTGCACTGCCAAGACCTTTCACCTTCCTGCTGTCAGACCACATCTCCCAGGATGCCCTTGGCCACTACCAAATACCTTGAACTTCTTTGCCATTAGTTTCTAAGAGTGGCTGCCTCTGACGTTTCAGATAAAGTTGATGAGGGAATGGGGAGGGGCTCTGAAATTTTAGCTGTGCAGTTATGTGCAGGTGATTCTGGGCCTTCAGCCTGAGTGTTTAATTCAGTAGCTCTGAGATGAGACATGAGAATTTGCATTTCTAACAAGTTTCCAAGTAATGCTGATGCTACAGGCCTGAGGACCCTACACTGAGATCCACAGCAGTAGAGGGATGTATGCCCTTTTCTCTGATTAGTAAGATGCCTATGAGTCAAAGCAGACAGTAGTGAGGGGAGTGGGCCTTTTTTTTCCACTTGGGTTCTATACCATGAAGCCAAACTTGAACAGATTTTCTCTGGTTGGAAGAGATTAAAATTTCCAGCATCCATTTTTCTGTTGGTTTTGGTTTCTGGGAGAGGTCATTATAGATATTTTAGTGAGAAAAGATGTTTTAAGGGCCACTAGTCAGATACATTTTTAAACCAGAAGTTGGTAAATGTCATTTTTTAAAACAACGTACCATTCCTTCAGAAGGATGGTCCATAATAGCTTCATCATTCTCTGAATGTTTACCTCTCAGGCTATTATCAATTTTTCAGTATTAGTAGGTAAAGTTACATTGAACACCTTTATAAATGAAGTCATTTATGCATTTTAGATTATTTCCCTTGATAAATTATGAAAAGAATGATTAACCCCTTTCGTGGCTCCAGATACAAATTGCCAAATTCTTTCCTCAAAAGTGCGTTGTAGCAATAAATACTGGGTATTCTCACAGGGGGAAAATTCCCCATTTTGTTAATCTAATATACAAAAAGGAGGAGTATCTCATTATTGCTTTAGTTTGCTTTTCTTAGTTTAATTTTATTTTATTTTTTGGCAAGGAATGTATCTACCCACACCCTCCATATGCAAAACTTTCCCGGGACCAGGCACACACCAAAACCAGCCTAACAAAAGGGGTCTTTGGTAACGAAATTTTCATAGGGGAAAAAAGGCCAGAACCTCCTTCATCATAGTAATGTGCAGAAGAGACACTGGCCGTAAGCTAATTCTGGCATGTGAGAGGCCTTTCTTATACGTCATCGTACTACTTATGAACTATACATAACAACATCGGGATGTAAAAACAGAATAGAGTGAGAGAAGCCAGATACAAAATCATGCATACTGTATGATTTCAATTATATGAAGTTCAAAAACAGGCAAAATTAGTCTACAATGTGAGCAGTCGGGACAGTGCTTCTCCTGGAGTAAGCGTTTGGGCAATGTCCAATTTCTTGACATGAAGTGGTTGGATTAATGGACTAATTTTGTAATAAATAAGCTGTTTACTAATGATTAATATACTTTATTATACACATATTATTCTGTAATAAAAAGTTTTTTAAGTAAACTGAAGTTTAGGACAATTGTATTCCATAACTGTGAATTATAAAAAGCTAATTTATTTATAGTCAGGAGGGCAGGAAGGGCTTCCCTGGTGGCGCAGTGGTTGAGAGTCCGCCTGCCGATGCAGGGGACATGGGTTTGTGCCCCGGTCCGGGAAGATCCCACGTGCCGCGGAGCAGCTGGGCCCGTGAGCCATGGCCGCTGAGCCTGCGCATCCGGAGCCTGTGCTCCGCGACGGAAGAGGCCACAACAGTGAGAGGCCCGCGTACCTCAAAAAAAAAAAGGAGTCATGCACCCCAGCGTTCATAGCAGCACTATCTACAATAGCCAGGACATGGAAGCAACTTAAATGTCCATCAACAGATGAATGGATAAAGAAGATGTGGTATATATATATACAATGAAGTTATTCATCCACGAAAAAAGAATGAAATAATGTCATTTGCAGCAACATGGATGGACCTAGAGATGATCATACTAAGCGAAGTAAGTCAGACAGAGAAAGACAAACATCATGTGATATCACTAATATGTAGAATCTAAAATATGACACAAATGAACTTATTTACAAAACAGAAACAGAATCACAGACACAGAAAACAAACTTATGGTTACCAAAGGGGAAAGATAGTGGAGAGGGATAAATTAGGAGTTTGGACAGAAACAGACGCACAGGCTTAGAGAACAAACTTATGGTCACCAGGCGGGAAGGGTAGAGGGAGGGAAAGAGTGAGTTTGGGATTGACATGTACACCCGCTATGTATAAAATAGATAAACAACAAGGACCTACTGTATAGCACAGGGAACTCTGCTCAATATTCTGTAATAACCTAAATGTGAAATGAATTTGAAAAAGAATAGATGTATGTATATGTATAACTGAATCAATTTTGCTGTACACCTGCAACTAACACTGCATTATAAATCAAATTTATGCCAATATAAAATAAAAATTAAATTTTCAAAAGAAAAGTAAAGAAAAGAAATGGCACTCTGGCCATGAGATGAACACCATGCCAGGGGCTGCAAGCAACAGATCTTTCCTGAGGAGGTGTTATCTGTCTCTGGATACAAATACAGCCTCCAAAAGACGCTTCACCCTCTCCACCTAGATGATAAGCATAATTTAGCACACCTCAGCAGAAATAAGCCAACAGGAGATGGCATTCAGCAAGAAGGTGGGGGAGGGCTTCCCTGGTGGCGCAGTGGTTGAGAGTCCGCCTGCTGATGCAGGGGACGCGGGTTCATGCCCTGGTGCGGGAGGATCCCACATGCCGCGGAGCGGCTGCGCCCGTGAGTCAGAGCCGCTGCATCCGCAGCCTCTGCTCCGCAGCGGGAGAGGCCACAACAGTAAGAGGCCCGCGTACCGCAAAAAAAAAAAAAAAAAAGGTGGGGGAGAGGGCTCCTGGTTCTACCCAGTCGGGGCACCAGACTTTTGATGTAATAATCACTGGGCAATGCGTCCATATGCCTCTATCTGGAAAGAGTCTTCAACATGGACTTCTAAGTAAAGTTTTACTGTTAGCAATTTGTCAGGACTGATTTTCTCTTTGATTCTCTGGGCCTAAAATGTGCACCTCTGTGTTGATTTATGTCATAAATGAATAGCAAGAATTTTATTGCAGCATTGGTACAAGCCAGACTCTGCTCATTGAAGCCAAGGAATCTGATGGGCAAAGTTCCCAAACTTATCTCGGCACAGCTGACCAGCCAAACAGTATGCAACTCTGTGGTAATCTGAACATTTTTGTTTTTGAAAGTTTATTATTCACAACGGTGTTTATCTAGCTTTTAATCTCTTGAATCTCAGATATCTTTTTTTAAGTAAGGAATATTTAGCAGTCCTGTTAAAAAATGGGAATGCTAGTCACTTTAGATCAAAAAAATATGAATTTCCATTAGTCATACTTTTCTGAAGGAAAAACATATAAATGCTGAAATGTCTTTAAATATCTGGAGACCACTTCTGCTTGAGTTTATCAAATTTTATGCTGAGTATTTTGAGTTTGGCTAGTGATGAGAAAGTGCCTCTTTCAGATAAAGCCAAGAAAATCTGGGTGCTGTCACCCAATAAAGGAAAACACTTCCTCCAAACTTTTCAAATAAGAGAGGGCCTTGGTTATAGCTTTCACTTTCTGTGGTGAGAAAATAACTTGCTAAATAAGAGAAGAAATTTCAGGAAAGAAATGACTACATGAAATGTGTTTAGGGAGGTCCCTGGCGGTCAGTGGTTAGAATTCGGTGCTTTCACTGCCATGGCCCGGGTTCAATCCCTGGTTGGTGAACTAAGATCCCACCAGCCATCCTGCAGGCCAAAAAAAAAAAAAAGGTTTAAAGAAATGTGTTTAAACTGTTTTTTGAGTCAGTGTTAAAGACATTTTGGTGTCACATATGGGCCAATGAGCACAACATTAAATGCTGAGTGAACAAGATCTAAACGATGCATTTCCATCTCTTACGTATGCCTTTCAGTTGTGTGGAAGCAAAGATGACTTTGTGAAAACTAATTCATTAAAGCCACACCATTTAAAGTGATACATAAGATATAGCCCGTTTCCAATAAATTTTCATAGACCTTTGGCCATCCAACAACAGCGCCCCAAGACTAGCTCAGTCTTCCTCTGATCTGTCCTGTGTGCCCATCTTTCACAATACCCCAGGACACACAGACAAGTCCTAGAAAAAGAGAGTGGAAGCCTAGATTTTGACCTCCTCAGCTGGATTAGTAGTTGATGACATTCCAAGAGCTTTGTACTATGAAAACCACTAAATAATGTGAGTCCTGAAAGATGTGCCTGTCATTGGGATCAGGTAACAACATCGAAAAAACATCCTTGCAGGGCTTCCCTGGTGGCACAGTGGTTAAGAATCTGCCTGCCAATGCAGGGGACATGGGTTCCAGCCCTGTTCTGGGAACGTCCCACACGCCGAGAAGCAATTAAGCACGTGCACCACAACTACTGAGTCTGCGCTCTAGAGCCCGTGAGCCACAGCTACTGAGCCTGCATGCCACAACTACTGAAGCCCACACACCTAGAGTCCATGATCCGCAATAAGAGAAGCCACCACAATGAGAAGCCCACACACCACAACGAAGAGTAGCCCCCGCTCGCCGCAACTAGAGAAAGCCCTCGCACAGCAATGAAGACCCAACGCAGCCAAATGAAACAAAACGAAACAAAACATCCTTGCATGCTGTTCTCATCCCTGCTCTACTAATCATTATTATCCATGCTTGTCATTGTTTCCTAGACTCTAAATGATCAATTCGACATCATGTGTATTGATGGGTTTACGAAACCCAAAATCAGTTAGCTTCTGCTGCATAACAAAGTATCCCAAAATTTAGTATTTTAAAATAACTCTTGGGAGTTCCCTGGTGCCCTAGTGGTTAGAATTCTGGGCTTTCACTGCCATGGACCGGGTTCAGTCCCTGGTCAGGGAACTGAGATCCCACAAACTGTGCGGTGCAGCCAATGTATATATTACCCTTTATTATGACTCATGAGTCTACAGTCATCTAGGCGATTCTACTGGCCTGGGCCAAGCTTGACTGGTCTTGGCTAACATATGTCTGAGACGTTGCTTGGGAAACTGGGATGGCTCTGCTCTGGCCCACACAGCATCTATCCTCTACCACCTGGCTGTCCAGGCCTGCTGCCACAATGGCTGGCAGTGTCCCAAGAGAAAGAGGGGAGGCACACAAGGTCTCCTGAGGCCGCGCTCTTAACTCACACACAGTTACTGTGTTGCATTCTATTTGCCAAGGAAAGTCACAAGCACAGCCCAGGTTCAAGGTTTGGCAAAATGGATTTTGCCTATTTATGGGAGAAGCTGCCAAGTCTCCCATTGCAAAGGGAGAGGTCAGGAGTGCTGGCTATATTCGCAGTCTGCCACAGAAACCAGTAACCCTTCTAAGCAAAAAATGTTTCTCTGTGGGGAGTTTAATTTGGGATGAGGGGAAGAATTCTTTCCAACACTAAAAGGTTGGTACAAATCTAAGCATATTCACCAGGTAAAGCAGCACACAGCTGACCCAAATCACCAGTTCTCCCCTCTGAGCTCTGCTGCTAGACACTCCCACTCCATGAAACCATCTTTCAGTTCACACCCAGGAAGCAGAGCGTGGAGGACAGTGTTTATTGAACAGTAATTTAGGCAGCCTCTGGCCTGGAAGGCATCCACCGAACTGGAAGGTTCAGCAACTACGAAAATAAAATGCTTGATGGACAAATGAATGCCTGGCTCCTTTTCACAGAGGGAACTGGAGAGCAGAGGAACTGGCAGAAAAGGTCAGAAGAAGAACAAACTCACCAGAATCCTCGCCAAGTTTCTGCCAACTCTCAGGGAGACCAAAGGAGGAGGAAAGGAAAGACCCCTCGCAGAGGGAAGCAGCAGAGCCGTGAAAACCGAAGCGGAGAAGATGAGAAAACAAAGCGGCAACAGGAATCTGGAGGACCAAAAATAAAATGCCTCGAGTTTTAACAAGGTTCAAAAATACTAGTCTTTCTGGAAAATGAATCACTAGCAGGCGTGCCAGTTTCCCTGATGGCATGTCTGTGAAGTTTGGAAAGACAGCAACAAACATAAACAGCTCCTTGATATTTAAAGGGTTTACTCCCAAGCTGTGGGTTATCCAGTTCCCTTGTTTTCCCTCGTTCCCATTTCCTTCAGCTTAGGGTACTTTGACAGGTAAATGCAGATGTACAAAAACACTAATGGAAGAAGATAACAGGGAATAATAAAAATTATTGGCTACTATAGAAGAGAAACTTTATAAATGTTAGCATCCTAACAACCCAGAGAGGAAGGCATCATTATAACCCTTAGACAATTATTTTTTCACATCTTTATTGGAGTATAATTGCTCTACAATGGTATGTTAGTTTCTGCATTATAACCAAGTGAATCAGCTATATGCATACATATATCCCCATATCTCCTCCCTCTCGCGTCTCCCTCCCACCCTCCCTATCCCACCCCTCTAGGTGGTCACAAAGCACCGAGCTGATCTCCCTGTGCTATGCGGCTGCTTCCCACTAGCTATCTATTTTGCATTTGGTAGTGTATATATGTCCATGCCACTCTCTCACTTCATCCCAGCTTACCCTTCCCCCTCCCCACATCCTCAAGTCCATTCTCTACACCCTTAGGCAAATCTAAAACTGTAGGATTAGAACAGTAAACATGTCTTCAATGCGCCAGGTTCCCATGCACCTCAGCCTGACTCCAAAGCCCAGGCCCTTAACATGGTCCTTACAACTCTGAGACCAAGTAAAGGCCTTAGTTTGTGTCAGGCAGCCAGGACCAGTGTGCTCAGCTGAGCTGCCAAGATGAAACCGTGTCCTGGATTAAGGGCAGATTTCAGCTTGAATCAGTTCTGCCACCTTCTGGTCCAGGGCTCTCCCTCTCATCACACTCCTAAGGGGAAAGGTTCAATCTGAGTTTAGTCATTTATTCCAAAACTTGGTATGGAGCAGCTGCTATGTCCCAGATGTTGCGTGGAGAGTTCCTGGCCCTGGCGGAACTTACCACCCAGCAGTTGCAAGATAAATGCTCAGTTAGGAGGAAGCCTCAAGCATAGGGCAAAGGAAAGTTTGGGGAGTCGATGATGCATGGTATTCCTCCTTTCTCCTCCTCTCTTGTTCTGTTCTTCCTTCTCTAGTCACCATTCGCAGGGCTTTAGAGCAGCAGTACTTCACCTGCATTCTTCAATGACTCATAAAGGACCGACTGAGCTCCCATTCCCCACGTGCGGGACTTTTTTCTATAATTAAAAGATTGGAAAAAACACTGAAAACAACAGCTCTGAAGCTTTAGAAGTTCTGAGTACATTGACTATCATCATGGTAACCTCTTAACCCCTCCAGTATGGTAAAACTGCCAGCAATTTTCTCCATAGGTGTTTGCTGAAAATCCTTTTTTTTTAAATTTTTCTTTAAGAACAAGTATTTAATAAAGGTGAAAACAGAAATGAAGAAGTTAGAAAGTGAAAAGTCAAGATAAGCAGAAAAACACCAAAAGAGGAAACCATTAACAAAATTAAACAAAAATAAAAAGAAGAAAAACCAAATACACAAAATTAGCGATCACATGGGAGACATAATCATCAAAAGAAAGTTAATTTAAACAAATCCTAAGAGACTGCTTTGTACAACTCAATGCGAAATCTAGATAAATTAACATCCATCAATAGGTGAATTAACAAATAAAATTTTATATATTGCTTTCTTTTATATACATATTGCTTTCTTCATATATGGAGATGACCATATTATTAATTACATTAATGGACAGAAATATTTCCTTTTGCAGTAGTTTGGTGTCTTTTTTCCCTTAGCGTGACACTAAAATGCCTTAGAGGAGGTTAGGTTATGGTGATATCTCCAGAGAGCAAGGGCTGGGGTGCAGATGATTCTATGGGAAAAGAAAGCAGAATTGAGGGAGTGGGAAATGCAAGACAGGAGAGTGAGAAAAGACAGTTAAGATGGTGTGCTGGTTCCCTCTGCGGGCAGCCAGAGCTCATGTCTGCTGAGGAGCCTGTGCGGAAATGTGTGGCCCACACGTCAGCCTTGTCTCACCAGAGAACAAACAGCCCAGGACCTTTGAACACTGACTTCCATCAGCCATGGGGCACTAATTCCCCGCCCCCCACCGCCCCCGCTCCTGGACCACGTCTGTATGTGGCTGATCAGCGTTCTGTGGCTTCAAAGTAGAGAGACACAGCTTCCCCCGCCCTTGAGAAGGGATGCTGGTAACTCTGGAAATTCCTCCTGCAGCTGCATTTAAATCAGGTGAGTTAGCAGGATGTGGCACAGTTCATCATAAGTATCTTCTAGAAGTAATGGTACTGGTTTTGAAATAGAAATACTTATAGATACTATTTGGTACCTTGTAATTTACAAAGGGCTCTTCACATACACAGCTTCATTTAGGTCTCACAGTAGCCACCCTATGAAACTGATCCTATTATTATCACATTTTCCTCATGAAGTTCTGAGGATCAGAGACGTTGGCACCGGTAAGAATATCCCCTCTTACTGAGAGTTCTAGTAGGCTGCTTCCGGTTAGTATTGACTTAATCAGAACATCTTCGCTTGAATAATCAATACACCCTACACCTTCTGACTTGGAAAGGCTAAATAAGATTTTTATTTTCAAATCAGTTCAAAACCACAAACACCTGGCCTAATCATACTCCAGAGAACCCCTGTCAACAACTTATATTTTTCTAATCCTCCAATACATAAATCAGAACTACAGAGTCCAAGAAATAACAGGTTCCAGTTTATCTTAAAAGAGTCCCTCACAATTTTTTTTTTCTGGATTAAACTAGCAACAATTTCCCTGGGACTAGAATTATAATGTTTAAATGATTCTTGAGCTTAAATTACACGTTTGAACTGTCTGACAACGTTACATTATATGAGCCAGTGAAGTTTAACCACAGAGATAGAAAGGAATAAGGAGATATAAGACAAGTCAACCCCTTAATCACCACTAAAAGACAAACAAGAGAGAAAGGTTGAAAATCTACTATTCGAAATAAGTGTGAGCTAACCTTAAACAGTTTTAGAAGGATTTTAGTTTTTAAAATTAGTTTGTTCTCCTTATGTTTAGAGGACTTTTTGGTTTCAGACATATAACGACCATAAGCAAAATATTTTAAAAGAGCATTTAAAAATATGACATATTCAAAACTGATATAAACGGGCTTCCCTGGTGGCACAGTGGTTGAGAGTCCGCCTGCCGATGCAGGGGACACGAGTTTGTGCCCCGGTCCGGGAAGATCCGACATGCCGCGGAGAGGCTGGGCCCGTGAGCCATGGCCGCTGAGCCTGCGCGTCCGGAGCCTGTGCTCCGCAACGGGAGAAAAAAACTGAGATAAACCACTCCAAGGAACAAATAGAAACTTTCCATAATGTGCAGGATATCTGAGTGCCTATGGTTCTCTGCATACACACGCAGGCGGAGGATTCTGGGAATCTGGGTCCTGATGGAGAACAGGTTGGTGTGGGATCACTGCACTCTGGAAAGGAGGGGGAATAGATGCTGTCGCCCATCACCTGTGGCTGCTACTTATATGAGCCTCATGCCTAGAGAGGCAGATGAACACTCACGTCACCCGGCAACAAGATGCTGAGCCAAGCCAGCCCCATCATCCCTGGGGGACCAGAGCTGGGAACCACCAATAGGAGACATGGTTCTGGATCAGAGCCCCAGGGTGGTCAGGTGGATGCAACTTCAAAACGACTAAACAGGGAGAAGGAAGTCAGAGAAAAAGATAACAACCTTTAACATGAGATGAGCCTGCAAAATACCAAAATATATAAATAAAACTATGGCTAAGAGAGATAACGCATAAATCAGAACATGAATTGGTGCCAATCAAATTGTTTGGTACGCTCAAAGAGATAAATAAGGGAATAATACTCATAGAAATAAACAAGAAATCCAAAACAGTTAACGATAAAATAAGAATAGTTGATGGCACATACAAATTAGTAGAATTAAACCTATAAGCATTGAAATTAAAACTCAATAAATAGGCAAGATAAAGGTCTGTTTGGACCCAAAGAGAAAAAGGAATTAGTACCTTGGAAAGCAATCTAAAGAATGCACTCAGAATGCAGCACAGAGAGATAAAAAGATTTTAAAGATATCTACATCTATATGGATAGGGAGAGAGAAAAAGAGAAAGAAACAGAGAGAAGCTCAAGAAACATCTCATATTAGCGCCGTAAGAATAGAATAAAGGAGGTGGATGGCAGGGAAGTAATATTTTCAAAGATAACTGCTCAAATTTTCCAGAATTGACAAAAATAGAAACAATATGCCAATGAATTTTTAAAAGTTAGATAAAATGGATGATTTTTTAGAGCAGCGTAAAAATATCAAATTTGACTTAAGAAATAAATGGAATTCTTGAATAAACAGCCATTAACGAAAGTGAATTAATCTTTTAAAATCTTTACCAAAATTGGACCCCGATTCCCCACAATTTTACAGGTACATTTACCTCATGTTCAAGGAATAAATTCTCTTATATAAAGTGATAAGTTAATGTAGAAACTATTATTAAGCTTTAGTAAATTAAAACGGTGTGGTGTTCATGCAGAAATGGAAAAATGTATGAAACAGACACATCAATATATTGAAACAGAGATGTCCCTATAAATCAATATAGGGCAGGCTAATTAATAAACGTTCTGGGACAATAACCACGGAAACAAACAGTTAACCATATGGGAAATAATGCAACCCTACCTTATGTCATACACAAAATACATTTCAGGTGCATTAAGCATCGAAAAAAGGAAATGATTTTAACATTAAAACTTTCAGAAGGATATTTTTACAATTTCAGATAGAGTATAAACCCCTGGGGATAAAATTAATTTAAAAATTCCAAGTTAAAACTTAAAGTGTCCATGTCTCAAGCGGCATCCTTTTAAAAAGTTAAAATTTGAGACACAGACTGGGAGAAGATAACATGGAACCAATAAAAGCTCAATATCCAGAATATCAAAGGAGGTCCTCCAAATCAATAAGAAAGAGACAAACCACCCAGTGGCAAAGAATATAAACAGACAATTTACAAAGAACCACATATTTGAAAGGATGCTCAGGCTCATGGATAGTGAAGGTAATACAAAGCAAAACATCGAGACCATCTCACACCCATCAAACTGGCAGAAAGTGACAAGTCGAGAAATACCAGGTGTTGGAGATCTAGAGGAAGACCAGGAATTCTCAGACACACAGCTGGTAGAGGGGAAGATAGTGCCGTGACTTGAAAAGTAATTTGGCAACATCTAGTAATACTGAAGATGTGATCACCCTTATCAAGCATCCCTACATAGAGGCATTGAAAATTTTGTACATATGCACAAGAAGAGATAGAAGGATAGGTGTGTGTGTGTGTACACGTGTGTACGTAGCCATTCACTGCATTACAACTTGTAATAGAAACAAAATTTAAGACAGAAACAATCTAAATATCCATAATTGAAAAATGGACAAATAAGGCATTGTTTAGTAATAATATGGAACACTGTAGAACAGTCTAAGTGGATAAACAAGAGCTAAGTATTGTAATGTATAAATCTGGAAAACAAAGTTGAGAGAAAGAAATCTAGTTGTAGAGTTACACATACAGTTCCACCTCATATATTTAAAAACAAACAAAATAGTAGTATTTGTAAGGAGACATATTTGTTTGGGGGATTTTGCTTGTTTGTTTGTTTTTGGCCACACTGCACAGTATGTGGGATCTTAGTTCCCTGATCAGGGATGGAATCTGTGCCCCTGAAGTGGAAATATGGAGTCCTAACCACCGGACCACCAGGGAATTCCCAGGAGATATATATATATACTATATATATATATATATATATATATATATATATATTTTTTTTTTTTTTTTTTTTTTTTTTTTTTTTTTCGGTACGCGGGCCTCTCACCGCCGCAGCCTCTCCCGTTGCGGAGCACAGGCTCTGGACACGCAGGCTCAGCGGCCATGGCTCACGGGCTCAGCCGCTCCGCGGCATGTGGGATCTTCCCGGACTGGGGCACGAACTCGTGTCCCCTGCATCGGCAAGCGGACTCTCAACCACTGCACCACCAAGGAAGCCCGAGACGTATATTTTTAATGAAGGTTGCACAAAAGCTAATGATGAACGTAAGAGTAGAGTGTATCTCTGGAGAGGGGAAGAGAGTGACAGGATTAAGGAGGGGTGCAACATGTATTAAAGAAAAAGAACTAAAGTAAATGTGGAAGATATTTACTAGAACTGAGTTGTTGATGCAAACCTCTTTGTTACATAATAGTAAATATATCTTGAATATTTTCTAATAAAAATATTTTTTTCAATAATTCTTACCAGAAGACGCCAAAGGAAAGCTAATTGACTAAAAGTCAGTTGGTTTGAAGAAAGCAGAACTCTTAAATTCACAAATAGTAGCAATAAAAATGGCTAAGACTTTCAGGCCAAGTGTCATTTCTTAAATAACAATAAATAAAATTTTGTAATAAATTAATAGAGTCTGTCTTCAGTGAAAAATGTCTATGGACGACTCTCTGAGCATCAACTAGAAAATGCTGAGGCAAGGCACAAAACGAGGTACTATTTTCTTAGAAATGTACACAGTAAATTTGTACAGCCAGCTATAAACACTGACAAGTATCATTACATAATTTCAAGGTTTTATTTTACATCTCTTTGATAGAAATCACTCTTTGTCCTTGAAAATGTGTTCCAACATCTGTGGATCTACAGAAAGAACACCTAAGTGGCTGCTCAAAGCCTGAGCCTGGGATCTGCTGGGTGCCAGTCCGTGCCTTACCTGGTCCCATACAGGTACTGGGGCTCTTCAAACCCTGCCCAGCCCTGAGTCAATTGTAACCAAGTTTCCAGTGTATGACTAGTCTAAGAATCGTCACCCCATGGACTCTTAAGTTTCATCTTACGGCCCTAAACAATCTGGCTTTCCGGTCCAGTCCATGCTGTGTTCCTAAAGTTCAGCTGTATCCCATACTGACCATATATGGAAACCCCACGGGCGCCATGTGCTGCATCGTTGGCTGTTTTCTAGCTTTACCCCTGTAACCACGGAGGGTCCCAGCCTTGCTCCAACTGTGACATTTCTGAGTCTTCACCCAACGCTGACACTTCACGGGGAGGCCCCTCTAGGACTAGTTACTCCTCCCTGCATCTGGTCCTTTTTGCCTTTGCCTGGTCCTCTGTTTCAGACACTTCCAATTGTCTTCGGTAAACTTTCCCTCCACGCTTTGGACACCCGACTCCAGTTCTTCCCATGCTCTAGCTTCTCACCAAGCAGCCCAGACTGTGGTGAGTTTGTAGGGTGCTGAGCAGAGGTGAACACCAAAAATTAGGCCCGTGACCGGAGCCTCTGACCTGCGACCAAGCTTCCACTCAGGTTTACTAATTTGCTCTCCAATTTCCCTTTCTGGAGTAAAAGCCCTGCCTTGCAAAATGAATAATAATAACAATAGTTACTTATACCTGCCAAGGTTGAGTCAGGAAAACAGAAGCTACTCTGTGTATCCAGGAAGAAGTATTTTAATACAAGGAGTTAGAGGTTTCCGTACCTGTTGGAAGAGCCCCGGGAGAGGGCTGGGAAGTCCCCACCAGCCGTCTTGGCCTGAAGCACTGATGTGGTTGATTCTTGGGGGATCCCTGGGAAGTTCTCTGTCCTTGTGTCCCGCTGCAACTGCCTCTAAAGAATAGGGCCTCCATCTCTTAGCTTCCAAATCTCACCCAGATCTGGACAGAGAAGGTGAGGGGAGCAAGTGCAGCCCGGCCTCTCCTCTGGCAGGCAGAGACCTCAAGGCAGGGAGTACTGATGTTTCTTTGACAGCAGACAAGCCAGCACGCTAACCGTTTACTGAAAGCTTGGAATGTACCAGGCACCTCGCTAAATTATATCATTTAATCCTCACAATAATTCTACGACATGGGCACTTTTTCCACGAGCAGGAAGAGAAACAAAACTCAGAACGGTAAAGGAATACATTCAAGGTTACATAGCTAAAAACATGGCTCAATTAAGATTTGAACCTAGGTCACCTGACTGCAAAATCCCATCACTTAACCACCATGCTATGTGGTCCCTTAACTCTATCCTTTTGATGAGAACGCTTCAATGAACTAATCCTTGCTAGAACCCTCCACCCCTACTTGAAGACAGATCCTGCACCTCCAGCCTCAGGCTGGGGTCTTAATTCAAGTTGGATAACCTTCCAGAAACAAGGTAGTTCCTCCCAATTGATCCAGTTTTCCTGCTGCCTGAAGGTTTCTAGAACTAAGGCTCTCGAGGACCAAGACATGCAAACTAAGACATGCATTGGCCACTTCCCTTTGACTGCTGAGATTCTCTCAAGGGCAACTTTATTTCAACACTAGTTCACTTAGACCTAGGCTGTCTCCTTCTGCCACTTCTTACCCTTTCCTACTGACCCAGCATCCTTCAAGCTCAAACCATACATGTGAAAATAGCAAGGCAATTCTGCACTATTCTTGTCTCTAACTGGAACTCCTGAACTCCCCACCACGTGTACTGAGAACACCCTTCCCAATTCGAGTTAATTGGACAACAGGCCTACAATGGCACAAAATTTTCAGTAGCCATTATGGCCTACAGAATAACATAGACACTCACAAAGCATGTAAGCCATTCCCAAAAGGCTCAAACCTACCTCTCTAGTCTCACAGCCCATTATTTCCCTAAATATACCTTTCATCTTGTCAAAACTCCTCTAACTACCATTTCTCTAAAGGACCCTGCGTGAACCTTTATCCCAGGTGTTCTTTCCACTTAGAATGCCCCACTTACTTCCCAGCCATTCCTGCCAAATTACAGCCTATTTCTCAAGGCACACCACAAATGGTACCTAACAAAAATTATGCTTCTCAATAACAAGCACCACACAGTATTTGTATCCCAGTATTTGCGTGAGCATGTTATCTCTTCCACCACATAAAAAGCACTGAGGGCAAGGATTATTTATCTTGATGATGTCCCTCACCCACATGTTCATAGACACCTACAGTGGCCTAAGAACACAATGGATAATCAACAAAAAACTTTCACATTCAGTTTAGGAGTTGAAAGAAGGTCAAGGAAAATGTTACCTATTAAATTAGAATGTTTCCTGCTTTCCCAAATTGGAAGACATATTCTATATTCTATGCAATATATTCTATTCAATTATTTCTAGGTCTCCAAATAGAGACTTTAGATTGTATAAGTGTAAGGAATTGAATAAGAAACCACCAAAGGGAAAATTTCCAGGGAGGTGGGGGAATCTAGTTTCCAATTACCAATGGATTTTAACTATCATTCCATGCCAAGGTTGGAGATCCATGAGGAGTCAGTACAGATGACAACTTCTGGCTGTTTATCTAATTACGTTCCACTTGCCTCCGTTATTTTCAGTCCATTAAAACACTTATTCAAACGCTTAGAGTTTCCCCTACCTCCCTTCCGAAAAGTATTCCTTCAATACGTTAAGTGTGTAACAGAAGCTTTTGCTGAATCCTTGCCAAAACACTCAATGATGGAGAGTGGAGCAAATAACATCTCCTGAGTCAAGCACAGGGATATCCAATATCCAGAGAGAATAACAGCCTAATAATATAGGGATGTCAAAGATTGAAGGCACTGGGAAGTCTGGAGGTACTGATACTAAGGTTGTGTGGCAAGGATTTTTTTTTTTTTCCACTGAAGGGAAAAAATCAGGTTGTAACCATAAATCTTCCCTCCACCCTGATGGAGGTAGACACCAATGGGACCAGGCTTATAAAATTCAAAACCTGAAGAGGCCTAGGTAAAAACAGGGCTGAGGGGCTTCCCTGGTGGCACAGTGGTTGAGAATCTGCCTGCCGATGCAGGGGACACGGGTTCATGTCCCGGTCCGGGAAGATCCCACATGCCGCGGAGCGGCTGGGCCCCTGAGCCATGGCCGCTGAGCCTGCGTGTCCGGAGCCTGTGCTCCGCACGGGAGAGGCCACAACAGTGAGAGGCCCACGTACCACAAAACAAACAAACAAACAAAATGGCTTAGGCCAAAATGGCTTCTCTTATGTCAAGAAAGCCATGCCTGGTTCTCTTCTCTGGGGACCCCCTTCCCTATCTGCTTATACCAGGACCTTGTGAGTTGAGAAGATGCCCCAGGAAGTGACTCTGATACTACTCCATTTATTTAGTTTAGAGAAAACAATAGCTTCCCTGGATAAATACCTAAACACATCTCTCCAGTCTGCATGATAGTTTCTGAATTTAACATTTTAATAAATTATGTAAAGAGTGAATGCTCAAAAAAAAAAAAAAAACCCAAACCTCACATTTGCAGATAAACACAGATCTTCAGAGTATAAGTAAGCCTAGGTGATAGGGATAAAATGCCAACAGATGGACTCAATGAGTGTTAAGTGAAACTGAACAGACCTTGTGGGGCTCTCCTGGGTACAAAATCTGTCCTTGTCCCCCTTTTCCTGTTTCCAAGGAAAAGGCTTCAACCTCCTAGACATTACCTGAGTTCCAAACGGCAGATTCAAGCAGTTACTAATCAGGGAAGTGAGGGAATGCAGAAAGAAACAATAGTGCAGCCATGGGGTAGGGTCCTGGTTCCTCCTCAAGGAATGTACATAACACTGTCTTTGGGTTATTCTACAGGAACTAAGGCCCCCACCCAGGGGGAGGATGGTAACTTCAGGCTGAGCATGAGATTCTTGCTATCTCACTGAGAACGCATCAGAAGAACATCCTGAACCCTGTAGCCCTCACCCCAAATTTTGCCTGTAAAAATTTTCCCCTGAAAACCATCATGCAGTTTGTGTCTTCTGAGCGTGAGCCACCTGTTCTCCTTGCTTGGCCCTTCAATAACCCTTTCTCTGCTCCAAACTCTGACATTTCAGTTTGCTTGCCCTCAATGTGCATCAGGCACAGGGACTTGTGTTCAACAACATAAGGGGAAGGTAATAAACTCAGACAAAGTAAATCCAAAGTGTCTAAATCCATTGATTCTAAGAAATCAAAGGAACATAATCTTGGATGCACTGAACAGAGTTTCCACTAGATAAAGACCCGAGATATTCCTATGACCTAAAAAATTATGGGAACTATTATTTATTGAATAGTTTCTAAGTCTCAAGTATTATTTACTCATTTACTAATGTAACTGAAATAGAGAGAGAGAGAGGAGGAGGGGGAAATGTGAGAGGGAAGGAGGGGAGGAAGAGAAGCAATGGAAAGAGAAGGAAGGTAGGAAAGGAAGAAGGAAAAACACACTTGATCCATCACGAGTACCTCAGGAGGCAGATGTTATCAACATCAGGAAGCATGAAAACAGCTTAATGAAAAAACAGGGGGTAATAAATTTTTTAATACTGCGTAAAAGGGACTTCCCTGGTGGTCCAGTAGTTAAAACTCTGCTCTCCCAATGCAGGGGGCCCGGGTTCGATCCCTGGTCAGGAACTAGATCCTGTATGCTGCAACTAAGAGTCCGCATGCCACAATGAAGATCCTGAATGTGGCAGCAAAGATCCCCTGTGCCATAACTAAGACCAGGCAGAAAGAAAGAAAGAATGAATGAATGAAAGAATGAAAGAAAGAATTTTTTTTAAAAATACTACTTAAAAGAATGAAGATGGGGCTTCCCTGGTGGCGCAGTGGTTGAGAGTCTGCCTGCCAATGCAGGGTACACGGGTTCAAGCCCTGGTCCGGGAAGATCCCACGTGCCACGGAGCAGCTGGGCCCGTGAGCTACAAATACTGAGCTCTGCGCGTCTGGAGCCTGTGCTCCGCAGCAAGAGAGGCTGCGACAGTGAGAGGCCCGCGCACCGCGATGAAGAGCGGCCCCCGCTTGCCACAACTAGAGAAAGCCCTCGCACAGAAACGAAGACCAACACAGCCATAAATAAATAAATGAATAAATAAATTTATTTTAAAAAAAAAAAAAAAAGAATGAAGATGAAACAATAACCTATTTGGAACCAGAGTATGATACCAAAAACAGGTAAACAAGTTTCCCTACCCACCTACATTTGTACCCCAAAAATGCTGCCCTGTTTACTGGCTAGGCCCTAAAATTTTCAACAAGAAAATTTTGGTCTCAGGTAAAATGAAAATCTTCAAACCCCAAAACGAAGAAGAAATTGTTGAAGAAAAAAATTGATACATAATATTACAGAAAAATTAAAAGTGACTTGTAGGCAAATAATACCAAAAATAAGGTTAAACTGGCAATCATACTTGTAAAATATATGACAATTACTAATTTTTTTTTTTTTTTTTTTTGGCCACACTGTGCAGCATGTGGGATCTTAGTTCCCCCGACCAGGAATCAAACCCGTGTCCCCTGCATGGGAAGCATGGAGTCTTAACCACTGGACCACAAGGGAAGTCCCAACAGTGACTATTCTTAATACCTCATACACTAAGAAGAGTAAAAGCCTCAACAGGAAAAGGACACAACCAAAATGCCTCTGGACAGAGAATGGATAAAGAAGATGTGGTACATATACATGAAACATAGCAGGACCCCATGGTTCTTCCCCTCCATGTGCTCAGCCTTTCTTTTGTCTATGGAAAAACTTTAGCCAAGGAATAACTTTAATCAAAGAAGTGAGAAAATGCAGAAACAAAGGAAAACAGTCAAAGGAGACCAAATAATAATAGTTTAGTCATTAAGCAAAGTCAAGGACCTTTAGTTCCTCCTCGAGGGCTATAGGTAATGTTCTGAGCCCTCTCCTGTGAGCTGTCCTGTAGATACTAAAACCCCCATCAGGTGGAAGACGTGAACGACACGATGACCAGGCTGTAGGCATGACATAAGCTGCCACGATTCCGAGAGCTGGCCTCAAGGAAATGGGAACCAATCGATCCTGGAACTAAAGACTAACTGTACCTAAAACAATCAAGATGACACTGATCAGACCACCCCATGGCCAATTTCAAGGTGACTGTCAGAGCTGCCTGTGCTGTTTCTGCATGTAGCCCGCTCCCCTCCATCTATAGAAGCTCTTGCTCCCTGATTGTCAGTGGGGGGAGCTGGCCTTTGGACAGGAGTCTGCCCCTCCTCCCCTGGTTACTGGCCTCCAGAATGAAGCAAACTTTCCTTTCCACCAACCTTGGCTCTTCATTGGCTTTTGACTGGTGAGCTGCTGGACCCCACTTTTGGTAACATATACAATGGAATACTACTCAGCCATCAAAAAGAATGAAATAATGCCATGTGCAGCAACATGGATGGACCTAGAGATTACCATACCAAGTGAAGTAAGTCAGACAGAGAAAGACAAATACCATATGATAGCACTTATATGTGGAATCTAAAATATACAAATGAACTTATTTACAAAACAGAAAGAGACTCACAGGCATAGAAAACAAACTTATGGTTACAAAGGGGAAAAGTTGGGGAAGGGATAAATTAGGAGGTTGAGGTTTTATATATAGTAGATACAAACTATGATATATAAAATGGATAAACAACAAGGTCCTACTGTATAGCACAGGGAACTCTATTCAATATTTTGTAATAAACCGTAATGAAAAAAAGAAAAAGGGCAAACGAGAAGAGAAGTGCATTGCACAAATAAACTTATGAAAAAATGTCAGTCTTTACTAGTGGTCCTGCTACTTCCCTATCCAACTGCAGCTTTTCTCTTTCTCTCTTTTTAATGACAATATCCAGGGTTGTGTATGTTATTGTGAAGTGTGCTTTCTTAAATATTGCAAATGAGTGTTTAGGACGTTACACACTTTCTATAACATAATTAGTCAATCATATCAAAAATTCAGACATCTGACTACCTTTGACCCAACACTTGCACTTCTAGGAATGTATTCTAAGACAAAAACTAGACCTCAAAGATCAAATGGCAATATGTTTATACAAAAGTATCTATAAAAACTGAAAATGACTAAATTTCCAATGACAGCACCTGCTTAAAGAATGTTGATCCATCCACAGGTTAAAATTCTTTGCAACCACTAAAATGTATTCTAGAACAGAAGAGTAATGTTCTGAATAATTAAGTGAAAAAGGCAAATTATGAGGTTGTCTGTACTTATCTATACAATATTAGATACAGAAACATTACATCTATAATATATATTATCTATAAATTATAGATATATAGATAATTTTTAAATATTTATCAGATATACACCAAAATATTAACAGTGCTCTTTCTGGGTAGTAGGGTTACAGGAGATTTTTACTTTGTATATGTATGTTGTTCTCTATTTTTCACAGTTTCCATAATAAAGTTGCATTATTTTTGTAGTCAGAAAACAATCATTTTTCAATCAAAGTGAAAATTCTTCAAAGAGGGAGGCACCAGTTCTGTCCATCTCATCTGTGTGAAGGATGGATTCACAGTTTTCAGTCCTGTCCGAGGAGGTCCCAAAAGTGGCAGCACACCTTGGATGGCTGCAAGTAAACTCTGTCTTCTCTACAAATTTGCGGAGCCTTTAAATATTCTTTCACAGGGACTTCCCTGGTGGCACAGTGGTTAAGAATCTGCCTGCCAATGCAGGGGACACAGGTTCGAGCCCTGGTCTGGGAAGATCCCACATGCTTTGGAGCAACTAAGCCCGTGTGCCATAACTACTGAGCCTGTGCTTTAGAGCACGGGAGAGCCACAACTACTGAGCCCACGTGCTGCAACTACTGAAGCCCATGTACCTAGAGCCTGTGCTCTGCAACAAGAGAAACCACCGCAATGAGAAGCCCAAGCACTGCAATGAAGAGTAGCCCCCACTCACCGCAACTAGAGAAAGCCTGTGTGCAGCAACGAAGATCCAACACAGCCAAAAATAAAAACAAATAAATAAATTTATAAAAAAAAAAAAATATTCTTTCACAAAGCAAAACACAACAGTACATTTCTAATAAGAGTAATTTGCTTTTGATGATGATTTCCTACCAAAATAATCAAGACGTTATTCAGAATCTTCAAAAGCAATATAACAGACAATAACAACAGCATAAAACATACAATAAAAAGCATAAAACACAAAATCAAAACAAGGTCATCTCGTTAAGAACAAGGGATTCCTCTTACAAATGTCTAGGCTCTGGTGGTCCAGTGGTTAAGACTCCACGCTTCCACTGCCGGGGGTAGGGGTTGATCCCTGGTCAGGGAACTAAGATCCCATAAGCCACATGGCATGGCCAAGAAAAAAAAAATGTCTAGGCTCTCATTGGAAGGAACTTTCTTTAATAATAGTTTTGATTTGGGAATGCCGACACCAAAATGACCTTATTTTCCTCCCTTCGTGGTCATGTTTGGGTCCCTCTGACAGTGCTCAAGGTCTGTCTGCTAAGAAGAGTGTGATTGGTGGGTGAGGAAATGTCCTATCTGCACTGTTCAAAAACAAAACAGACTATATGCTTATAACGTTTTAACGTATTTTTAAATTTTCTATAAACATAGCATAAATTGAGTTTAAGCAAGGCTGGCCCCTCTGTCTCTACTTCTCTCTCCTTCCCGAATATTTCTCTCACTTCATGCCAAAGTGGCCAAAGTACACCACTGTCAAGTCATCCCGAGTCCTGAAAGCATTTGCCTTACCAAGAATCTTTCATTATTTACAAGCAAATACTCCCTAAACCAAATTCAGCTCAGTCCTTGATTCGGTGCGGTCACCTAAGGGTAAGAAAGTGACCAGAAAGAATGAACCAAGTAGGGGACTGTGTACAAGGACATACATGCAGGAAGGAATATGGGAAGCAAAAGGCAAAGTGAAAGGATCATAAATGCAAGCACTGCTAGTTATCCGTACATAGATGACAGATACATAGATGACAGATACAATCATTAAATCCCAGGGGGTAAAAATGATGTACTTTTTAAACCAAGGCAGCGTCCTGAAATGAGCTACTTCCTCTTGTCACCACAAGATGGAGCTCTCTTTGGGCTCTCCAAGCTCAGTTTCCAAACTCAGAGCTGAAACAGTGGGGACCTTGCATTAGAAATCCCATCTATAAACCATGCTCTTCTAGTTCAATTCAGCTTTAAATAGAACTTGCAGCTAATGAAACATGAGACTTCGGTCCGTTGAGAATCCCTCATTACTGATGCTGCACGTATCTGGGCAAAGTCACCTCTGAATTTCAGCATCCATTTGCAGCAACATGGATGCACCTAGAGATGATCATGCTAAGTGATATAAGTCAGAGAAAGACAAATACCATATGATATCACTTACATGTGGAATCTAAAATGTGACACAAATGAGCCTATCTATGAAACAGAACCAGAATCATGGAAATAGAGAACAGACTGGTGGTTGTCAAGGCGGAGGGAGTTGGGAGAGGGACGGAGTGGGAGTTTGGGGTTAGCAGATGCAAACTAGTATATATAGAACGGATACATAACAAGGTCCTACAGAGAACTATATTCAACATCCTGTGATAAACCATAATGGAAAAGAATATTTTTAAACAGGAATGTATATATAGGTATAAATGAATCACTTTGCTGTACGCAGAAATTAACACAACATTGTAAATCAACTCTACTTGAATGTTAAGAGCTATTGATAAATTTCAGCATCAACAGCCATCACTTTCTTTCCTCAAGCCAAGCTTTCTGCTGTCGGTATCCCTTTCCCTCTTGCTGTTTCTTGGAACTTGTTTTCTTTTTATGTTATGACGAGAAAAGTGAAATGTCATGCTGTAGCAGATATGGAACTAGGGCACCAGAGCCATTCTTCAAGAAAGGGCTGGACGCCAGATGTGGAGAATGCACTCCCTCGGTCAGGTGCAGCTGGCAGCCCCTCCACAGTCTTGGCCACAGAGAGCACTTCACTCAAGTCCATGCCTTCCCACAGCCCTGCATCAGGTGACTGCGGGGGGCGAGGGGGCGGTGGGAGTGGATGGGATATGGAGACCCAGCCATTTCAACCCAGTGTAAGACAACAGGCAAGGCTTGTTCTACAGCCTCGCTGGCCTCCACTGCCTGGCAGCTCTTTCTCTAGTTAACTCTGTTTCCTACCCCTTGCCTTAAACATGTACTGATCCCGATTATCTTGTTCGTAAACGACATCTCTGTGTCTACTTCCAGAGAACGCAACCGGCAGCAATGCAAAATAAGTTGCTCAGATCATCTGACAATGGTCGGCCATTAAATCATTTGGAATACTTAGCTTTTGCTTTCGTACCCATCTGTACTTCAGATGCTTTCACTGAATTGCCATGTGCTCACTTATTCAATAAATATTTGAATGGCTTCCACGAGCTGGGCGCTGTGCTTAGCAGGGGATACATGAAAAATGTCTGGAATGTAGACCCAGTACTGGAGGTGAAGCAGCCCTCTTGGCAACCATGAAAATGAAAGCGACAGTCTCCATGGAGCAGCAACTACTGCCTGGGATTGCCTATCACTGGCCTTCTCACTGTGTGAGAAAAGTAACCTCTACTTGGGTTTTCTATTATCCCCTCAGTTGGCACTTACTGGTGCCTGATGAAAATACCAAGTCTCGGCCATTGTTTGTTAATTTATTCATTGACTAAACCTGCAAATGAATGGTAGGGTTTTTTTCTCTATTTTTTTTATTGAAGTAGAGTTGATTTACAGTGCTGTGTTAATTTCTGCTGTACAGCAAAGTGATTCAGTCATTCACACATATACAGTCTTTTTTTATATTCTTTTCCTTTATGGTTTATCACAGGATATTGAATATAGTTCCCTGTGCCCTACAGTAGGACCTTGTTGTTTATCTATTTTATATATAATAGTTTGCCTCTGCTAACCCAGCCTCCTAATTCATCCCTCCCCTATCATCCTCCCCGTTGGCAACCACAAGTCTGTTCTCTGTGTCTGCGAGTCTGTTTCTGTTTCATAGATAGGTTCATTCCTGCCATATTTTAGATTCCACATATAAGTAACATCATGTGGTATTTGTCTTTCTCTGACTTACTTCACTTAGTATGAGCATCTCTAGTTGCATCCATATGGCTGCAAATGGCATTATTTCATTTTTTTACAGCTGAGTAATATTCCATGGTATATATGTACCACATCTTCTTTATCTGAATGGTAGTTCTTCCTATTATTCTACCTCACATTCAGACCCAGAGCTAGCCAGCAGTAAGGAGTAAAGCCGTAAGAGGGGCCTGGCCCCTGCCTGCCCACCCCTTGACTCAGATCTGCTCACCTTATTCTTCCCTTTTTCATTTCAAAAGCATACTCATGTCATGCCTTTCTTGGTATTACAACATGAAAATTAACAACAAGCAAAGCATTTCTCCAGTAAGATCATCTTTGACACTTTTTCATTCTATATCTTATATTCGAAGGAGAGGAAAACTTGACACATAGGATGTGGGGCTGTATAAACATATAGCATATTTTTTAAATGCTTCAGTTTCAGAGGATCTGAGACAATGGTATGTCTATAATTATCCCTCCACCGTCAGTAAGCTTCAAATTACTATCTGTTCTCAAAGGGAGAGAAAAATTTTAAGTATTTTTTATGAAATTTCAGAAGAGGCCTATTCAGTAATTTGCTATTTCATGGAGTCATACACACAGAATGTGTCTTGAGATTCTGTTTAACTGAAGGGAGGTTTTCAAGCAACCTATTTGATTGGGATATAAGAAGATCACCAAGTAAAGCATGACCACCAAGCAAATGGAATGCCTTAGAGGTCCACAAATGCGTTCCACCAAAATCACAAACCACTGATGGTAGGACACTCAATTCAGCTTATTTCCCATCAATTTCCTTCTTCCCAAAAATATTTCCTCTTAGTTCATATATGTGTGTGTGTGTGTGTGTATGTGTGTGTGTGTTTGTATATATATATTTGACAGTCATTAAACATCAATTATGTACAAGCATTGTGTCAGGCACTAGAAAGAAATACAGTTAAGTCCCCTACATGCGAACCTTCAAGTTGCGAACTTTCAAAGATGCGAACATGGGTACGCATGTCCAACCACGTAAGTTAGTTCACTGTCTGGCATACATTCTCATGTGCATGCATACCCTACAAGTGGCACATGGGCCTAGTTGCTCCACGGCATGTGGGATCTTCCCGGACCGGGGCACGAACCCGCATCCCCTGCATCAGCAGGCAGACTCTCCACCACTGCGTCACCAGGGAAGCCCCCTGCTTCCTCATTCTGGAGCAGACGTCAGGCTTCCATCGTGAGATCCTCCTCCACGTCAGGCGGAAGTTTTCCTGTCCCTACACGATCAAGCTGGGACTGTCATGGCACAATGGAAATGAGCAAACCGCGGTAACACATGCTAAAAATGGTAACTCATCTCAGGCTTCAGTATAAAGTCACCTTTTCCTTATATTTGTGTTTTTAGCATGTGCAGAGGAGCATGTCCTAGGAATCATTAAATTACTGAGCTCACTGGGCAAGATGTGGGTCTCATGACACCATCGTTTTATTGTTTGGGGGCATGTCTTGTGCTTCTGTTGCATGGTTTTGTTGCTAAGCAAGCCTGCTTGGTTTTGTGGTTAAGCAAACCTGCTTTCTTGAGTGATCATTAATTTACAGGGTCTCCCATACTTTTTCCTTTACTTACGATCCCCTAGTGGGATTAACTATTTAATCACCTACTTTGTCCCTTTACTCTGTTCCTATCACAACTTCTTCTCCGCACACCCGCGTCTACCAGCCCAGGCCATCATTCATGTACCTGGATCATGGCAATAGCCTCCCAACGGTCTCCCTGCTGCAAACTCCGGCTCTGATAGCAACCAGAGTGAGCCTCTTAAAACATAAATCAAAAGATGTCACCCGGGACTTCCCTGGTGGTGCAGTGTTTAAGAATCCGCCTGCTGATGCAGGGGACACGGGTTCAATCTCTGGTCCAGGAAGATCCCACTTGCCACGGAGCAACTAAGCTCGTGTGCCACAACTATTGAGCCTGCACTCTAGAGCCTGCGAGCCACAACTACTGTGCCCATATGCCACAATTACTGAAGCCCACGCACCTAGAGCCCATGCTGTGCAACAAGAGAAGCCACCGCAATGAGGAGCCCACGCACCGCAATGAAGAGTAGCCCCTGCTTGCTGCAACTATAGAAACCCCATGTGCAGCAACGAAGACCCAACACAGACAATAATTAATTAATTAGTTTTTAAATGGATAAAAACAAAAAGTTGTCACCCCTCTCATGGCTGTCGTACATTTTTAAAGTAAGAGTCTTCATTACGTCTGTAAGAACCCATATGATCTGGTATCTGGGTCCTGCTGGATTTCATTTCTTCTTCTACTCTTCCCCTGGCTGACTACTCTGCGTCTAGACTTGCACCCTTGACATTCCTCAAACACAACAAGAAATCTACCACAGGGCCTTTGTACTTGCTGTTCTCTCTGCCTAGAAGTATTCTAACGGCTACTTACTTCATTTGGGTCTCTGCTCAAATGTCACCTCTTCCGAGAGGCTCTCCACAACAATACCACTGAATATAGTACTCTCCCCTTATTTGGCTTCATTTTCTTCCCCTAGCACTTGTCACTATCTGACATTACATGTATTTATCCATTTTCTAGCTCCCACCCTAGAACCTAAGTCCTATGAGAGTGAAATTTTACTTAAGTCACTGCTGTGTCTCCAGCACCCGCAGCAATTCCTACAAATAACAGGCACTCAGTAGACATCTGTTCCATAAATAAATCCATGCCATGTCCCCATGACCCAGAAGAAAGAAGAAATAAAAGCTTAGTGTGTGCAGAAGTTGTTTACATGGCAGGCCCTTGCTCTTCACTCCCCTTCTAATCGAGCTAAATAAGGCTGTTCTAGTAACATCATAAAACCAAACAAAGAAAAGATCAGTTCCAAAGGGAGTACAAAGGGTGGGCAGGATTCCTTGTCTGAAAAGCTTTGGAAATAGTATTGTTGAGAATCAGAGCCATGATGCTAAAAGCCTTTTTAAATCCTTCAAGTTCTAAGTGACCGTAAGGCCCAAGTCCACTTGGAGACACATGTTCAGCCACCTCGGCGTGATGCCATACTCTAAAGAAAGGATTTTTCCAATAGACAGATGTTCCTGGAGAAACTGCCGTACATCCTCGTAGGGAGAAGACCTGGCAACTCTTAAAATGACAACCCAGAGACCCATCCTGTATTTAGGGGTTGGGGCCGGGGATGGGTTACATTTTATTTTTACATTTTTTAAATAGTTTCCTGCATTCAAACATTAGAATCCATACTTTCTATGACCTGTTGAAAATGTGAAAGATCTAGCAATACCTAATAGTCAGTGTGAGGCTAGTGACAGCTGCTCCCTCCAGATCCGGAAGCACTCAGACTGCCGCCCCACTTCACATGACCCATGTATGAACTCAGGTGGGTTCTCTCATTTAGTTGACCTGTCTGGGCCACGTAGGCATTTAAGTTCTGATTCCTGGCCTTAAACCTGATGGGTTACTTTCCCCAGAGTCAGAAAGACCATAAAAGGAACAGAAACACTGATAATGCCATGAAGAACCACCAACTTTTTAAATGAGGCATCACTGTAGAAATGTAGAGCTGGAAGGGGCCTCAGGAATCAAACAGTGGCTTCCTTATTACAGGTGAGGGGCAGGTGGTCACACTTTGAACAGATCAAAGATTGCATCTCCCAATACCCAATATGGGTCTTATATGCCATCTACGGATTGGCCATCAGAACGTGTGTTCACAGATTAACAAACACTGCCATTGGTCAATGTCATGGCCATTCAGTGGCCCCCATCCCTAATGCTTTGAAAACATTTTTAAAATCTAAATATTAAGAAAAGGCAGCCTTTCTAACCATTTAAGGGCAATTGGGAAATAATCTATTAAATAATATTCTCATGAGGCCAGGACAAGATTCGGAGAACTAAGTTGGCCTAAATCAAAGGTGAGGAAATTCTTTTGGTAAAAGACCAGAGAGTAAATATTTTAAGCTTTGTGAGCCATCGGGTCTTTACGGCAGCAACTCACCTCTGCTACTGTCTCAGGAAAGCAGCCCTAGGGGATATGTAAATAAATGGGTATTACTCTGTGCCAATAATACAGGCATTACTATGGACACCGAAAGCCGAATTTCATAACACTTTCATGTGTCATGAAATAATAACTTTCTTTGATTTTTTTTTTTTTTGGAACCACTTAAAATTGTAAAACGCATTCTTAGCACACAGGCCATAAAAATGACAGGCAGACACAACATCGTAAATCAACTGGGCCAATAAAATTTTTTTAATTTTAATTAATTTATTAAAATGATAGATAGGATTTGGCCCTTGGGCCATGGTTTGCAGATCTCTGGCCTTGATGGTGAGGGGGGATGAAAAGAGCAGCCAACCTGCCTGTCCTGGTATCCCAAGGTTGCTTTCAGTTTGAATACAAGATCTCTGTCCCTAACTAGACCAGCCTGACTTTTTTGTTTTTAATTTCTCTTTCATTTTATATTGGAGTATAGTTGATTTATAATGTTGTGTGAGTTTCGGGTGTATAGCAAAGTGATTCAGTTATACATATATTTATATCATTTTTTTTTAGATTCTTTCCCCCTGTAGGTTATTACAGAATATTGAGCAGAGTTCCCTGTGCTATACAGTAGGTCTCTGTTGATTATCTATTTTATATATAGTAGTGTGTATACGTCAACCCCAAACTCCTAATTTATCCCTCCCTCCCCCCACCTTTCCCTTTCGGTAACCACAAGCTTGTTTTCGAAGTCTGTGAGTCTGTTTCTGTTTTGTAAATAAGTTCATTTGCATCATTTTTTTAGATTCCACATATAAATGATATTAGATGGTATTTGTCTTTCTCTGTCTGACTTACTTCATTTAGTATGACAGTTTCTAGGTCCATCCATGTTGCTGCAAGTGTTATTACTTCATTCTTTTCTATGGCTGAGTACTATTCCAATGTATATATATATACCACATCTTCTTTATCCCTTCCTCTGTCAATGGACATTTAGGTTGCTTCCATGTCTTGGCTATTGTAAATAGTGCTGCTATGAACATAGGGGTGCATGTATCTTTTTGAATTAGTTTTGCCTGGATATATGCCCAGGAGCGGGATTGTTGGATCATATGGTAGTTCTGTTTTTAGTTTTCTAAGGAACCTCCATACTGTTCTCCATAGTAGCTGCAACAATTTGCATTCCCACCAACAGTGTAGGCGGGTTCCCTTCCCTCCACATTTATTATTTGTAGACTTTTTTTTTCTTTTTGCAGTACATGGGCCTCTCACTATTGTGGCCTCTCCCATTGCAGAGCACAGGCTCCGGACACGCAGGCTCAGCAGCCATGGCTCACGGGCCCAGCCACTCCGCGGCATGTGGGATCTTCCTGGACCAGTGCACGAACCCGTGTCCCCTGCATCGGCAGGCGGACTCTCAACCACTGTGCCACCAGGGAAGCCCTATTTGTAGCCTTTTTGATGATGACCATTCTGACCAGTGTGAGGTGCTACATCATTGTAGTTTTGATTTGCATTTCGCTAATAAGTTGCAATGTTGAGCATCTTATCATGTGCTTTTTCCAGCCCAATGTTTTTCTTTAATTTTTTTTTTTTTTTTGCGGTACGTGGGCCTCTCACTGTTGTGGCCTCTCCCTTTGAGGAGCACAGGCTCCGGACGCGCAGGCTCAGCGGCCATGGCTCACGGGCCCAGCCGCTCCGCGGCATGTGGGATCTTCCCGGACCGGGGCACGAACCCGCGTCCCCTGCATCGGCAGGCGGACTCTCAACCACTGCGCCACCAGGGAAGCCCTGATGTTTTTCTTTATATTGCTCTACTCTTTTTTCACATGCAAAATTTTACTGAATTGGCACCATAATATTGATAAAATGGTAAATTCCAGTTTTTCACGTAACGAGTCTGCGCATTATACTGCATTACTAAATAGACCTCATGGTGAATGTTTAAGATTCTTTTGTACTTTATCATTACTTACTTAATCTTTTCTCACTTGTTGGACATTTAGGAAGTTTCCAATGATTTACGATGATAAATAATGCTGTAATGAATGTCTTTTTCCACTTTACTTTTATAGGAGTATTTTCTTATGATATCCCCAGAAGTGAGATTACCAGATTAAAGGATAGTCACACTCTTTAATTGTTCGTAAGCTTTGGAAATTCCTTTCAAAAAACTTTTACCGAAGCAGAATTTTTATTAGCATAGGGTTAAAACAATGGGCCAATGGAGAAGCCCAGTTCTGTCACTGACTCCTGTGTGACCTTGGGGAAAGTCTCTTATACTTTAAGCTTTAATTTCCCCATCTGTCAAAAGAGGGAAATAATCTATGCTCTCAGTGAGGATTAAAAGAGATAATCTATGTAAAGGTGACTCATAATAAGTAACTTCCCAATACTAGCGAAGATGGTGTAATGATGGTGACGGTGATGATAATGGTGATAATGAAGGTGATGATGATGGTGATGGTGATGATGGTGATTGATAATGATGATGGTGATGGTGATGGTGATGAGCTTCAGTTTATTTATGAAGAACTGAAGTTCAGACTTAAGTGTCTCACGCAATGCCACACAATTGGGGAATAGCACTTCAGACTCTAGCTCATGCCTTTTGCTGTTTCTTTTGGACGGCACCCAAGGATCTCCTGCGATTTTGAATATATAAGTAGTTTTGATTTCTTGTTCGCTCTCAGGGGCATTTCATTTGCAGACTGACTTCTAAGTCCCAGATATCAGCCAATCTGTTCCTTCCGGAACTGAGGACCCTACTGGTCCATCTCTAATCTGCTACACAAATCCAGAGGTGAGGCTTTATTTCCTTTTTATTTTTTAAATTAAACAAGTAACAAATGAGCATTATGTGGCATAACATTTGTGCCTTTACATCAGCCTAGTCACCAAACTTGCTGCAACAGTCCCTTCCCTTCTGACAGTATTTATTTGCTATTTAAAGTAGATGTCAACAAGTCCTAACTGTGAGTTCATTTATATTCCTAACGCTTTATCGACACTCTGATATTTCAAGGTTAATGACATTTGTACTCCTGAAACTGAGAATTAATATCCAAGAAGAGTTCATATATGAAAAAAATTTATTACTTCCCCCTCTTTATTTCTTCTTTTACAAAAATATCCCTAAGAAACTTCAAAATTGTAGAGTTAATAACAACATGAGAATGGTGACAAAAACTGTAATCTTTGTCTATGTAATATTCTGAATGAGATGCAAAGATGGAGTCTAGGAACTTCTTTGGCCGCTTCTGTCAGTGCTTAATCACTCCTCCCAGGATGTTTTCTGTAAGTTACTCATTGACGCAGTTATGTTCCTCACTGTTGGTTGCACTTGGTAACAACTTTGATTTAAAGTATTTGAGGGGGACTTCCCTGGTGGCACAGTGATTAAGAATCCTCCTGCCGGGGCTTCCCTGGTGGCGCAGTGGTTGGGAGTCCGCCTGCCGATGCAGGGGACACGGGTTCGTGTCCCGGTCCGGGAAGATCCACATGCCGCAGAGCGGCTGGGCCCGTGAGCCATGGCCGCTGAGCCTGTGCGTCCGGAGCCTGTGCTCCGCAACGGGAGGGACCACAGCAGTGAGAGGCCCGTGGACCGAAAAAAAAAAAAAAAAAAAAAGAATCCTCCTGCCAATTCAAGGGACACGGGTTCGAGCCCTGGTCCCGGAAGATCCCACATGCCGTGGGGCAACTAAGCCCGTGCGTCATAGCTACCGAGCCTCTGCTCTAGAGCCCGCGAGCCGCAACTACTGAAGCCTGCGTGCCTAGAGCCCTTGCTCTGCAACAAGAGAAGCCACCGCAATGGGAAGCCCACACACTGCAACGAAGAGTAGCCCCCACTCGCCGCAACTAGAGAAAGCCTGCACGCAGCAACAAAGGCCCAACACAACCAAAAATAAATAAATAAATAAATAATAAGGTATTTGAGGGACTTCCCTCGTGGCACAGTGGTTAAGACTCCATGCTCCCAATCCAGAGGGCCTGGGTTCGATCCCTGGTAAGGGAACTAGATCCCACATGCATGCCACAACTAAGAGTTCACATGCCGCAACTAAGAGTTCACATGCCACAACTAAGGAGCCTGCGTGCTACAACTAAGGAGCCTTCAAGCCGCAACTAAGGAGCCCGCCTGCCGCAACTAAGACCCAGCGCCACCAAATTAAAAAATAAATAAATATTTTCTTTAAAAATAAAGTATTTGAGGCAAATCTGATTCTAGGAATTAATGACACTTGTAGTTATAGGTTGGGGGCAATTGGGAGTTTTAGAACAGATGTCAGCAAACGTTTTCTTTAAATAATCAGATGGGAAAGATTTTAGGTTTTGTAGGTCTCTGTCATAACTAGTCAACTCTGCTGTGATAGCACACAAGCAGCCATAGACAGTGTGTAAATGAATAGGTGTGGTTATGTTCTAACAAAACTTTATTTACCAAACCAGGTAGCAGGCCTGCAGGCCATAGTTTTCTGACTTCTGGTCTAGAAGTTGAGAGAACTTGCACTTCTAGATATCAGTGACACTAGTAGTATCTTGGCACTTTGTGGCACTTTTTCACAATTTAATGGCACATTCTATTCTAGGTTTTGGCGTTTTCTTGCACTTTGTGGAGCCAGCACTTGGTGAAGGCCTCTTGGGACTTGGTGGAACTTATGATTCTAGATCTTGATAGCACTTGAGGTTTCATGCTTGGTAATTCTTGTGGCTGTGAATATTGCTGGCATTTACATTTCTAGAAGGTGGTTATTTAATGGCATCAATGGTCATTTGCCAATCCCAAACTCATAGCCCTGATAGTAAACTCGCAGAGAATGTTTAGTGAATACATGACTCCTTCCTGGGTCTCCAAGGTGTACTAAAAATTATATCTCTATTATCATGCTAAGTGAAGTAAGTCAGACAGAGAAAGAAAAATACCGTATGATATCATTTACATGTGGAATCTAAAAAAATAATACAAATGAACTTATTTACAAAACAGAATAGACTCACAGACATAGAAAACAAACTTGTGGTTACCAAAGGGGAAAGGCGGGGGGTGGGGGATAAATTAGGAGTTTGGGGTTAAGATATACACGTTACTATATAGAGAATAGATAATCAGCAAAGGACAGGGAACTCTACTCAATATTCTGTAATAACCTATATTGGAAAAGAATCTGAAAAAAATGGATACATGTATATGTATAACTGAATCACTTTGCCGTACACCTGAAACTAACACAACATTGTAAATCAACTATACTCCAATATAAAATAAAAATTAAATTTAAAAAAATGTTAAGAACCATAATGGCAAAATAAAATAAAAATTATGTCCCTAATATTTACAAATTTCTGCACTCCAGGCTTTTTATTCAATAAAAACTGGCTATTAAATTTGGAAAAAGTGACAGACTTTGGCCAACAGGTGGTTCTGATTTTCATTAATTCATATTTGTAGTCATTGTGTCAGCAAATATTGATTTAGAATCTACCATGTATAGGGCACAGAACCTCCTCTAACTAACCTTTTTTTTTTTTTTTTTTTGCGGTACGCAGGCCTCTCACTGTCGTGGCCTCTCCCTTTGCGGAGCACAGGCTCCGGACGCGCAGGCTCAGCGGCCATGGCTCACGGGCCCAGCCACTCCGCGGCATGTGGGATCTTCCCGGACTAGGGCACGAACCCGTGTCCCCTGCATCGGCAGGCGGACTCTCAACCACTGCGCCACCAGGGAAGCCCTGGTTTTTGAATGTTGCATTTTGAATGTTGCATTCAGGTATCTGGGTTCATCAGCTTTATAAATACCTTTTACTGAAGCTTAGTATATCTCCCAAAGTACTATGGAGAAATTTCTGCATTCCCTAAGAAATAGGAATACTATAAGATACAGATCCTACTGGTCTCATTCTTAAATGTAAAAAATATATAATTGTTTCCCTCTTCAGCACAACTCTGAGAATGTGCTCCTCTGGGTTAGAAAACTCCAGTTTTACAAATAAAACATCATGAGAACTAAGTCAGGTCTACCTGTTGACTTAAGAAACTGATTAGAAATAAAACATTACTTTGAAGCTACAAAAATATTATTTATGTTCCATGACTTTGTTTCTTAAAATAAAATAACTGAAGCCAAGGTGGCCACGTTTCTATACAAGAAGGAATTTGCAAGCTGGTCTGAAAAGCCATATTAACTACCAATGCTTTGGCACCATCCTGTGGCCATTTAGATTTATCCACTAAAAACTAAAGTGAGCGCTGCCATAACCAATATGGCAACTCCACGCAGATCATAACCGATATCTGGAAATAGAGAAGAAACTCTTCAAAACAGTGTCTCAGTCCAACCTGTTCTCTGGTTCTCTGACAGGGCACAAAAGATTATTATAATCAAATTATTATCTGACGTATAACAGTAGCTTGCCTATTTTGAATCCAATTGTTGTCAAGCCTTGTGGAATTTACTGGCTAGATATCGCTGCATCTTCTGTCTCCTGTCTTTTCCCACTGCCACAACCCGAGTCCAGGCCCTTGCATCTGTCCTCAGCAGATCTGTCTCCTAGGCTCCTGAAGCAATTTCCCGCTCGAGTCCCTTCCTCCGTTCTCTACTCTGTTGCCACAGTGAAAACAAGACCAATCCTGTCACTCCTAAACTCTACCTAAAACTCTTCAATAATGTCCCACTTCTCCCAGGAAAAATGTCCCAATTCTAACTCAGCCTTGCAGGCCACCCAGCTCTGTCCAACAGAGGAGCCTCCAGCCACTTGAGAGGTGGCTTGTGGAGATGAAATGTGCTGTGAGTGTAAAATACACCCCAGAATTTGAAGACTTCAAGCATAAAAAAGTATGTAAATTATCTCATTAATAATTTCAGAGTAAAATGATAATGCTTTGGATATAATGGGTTAAATGCAGGATTTTTTAATTTTTTTATTACTTCATACAATTTTTTTAAATTAATTAATTTATTTATTTTTGGCTGCGTCGGGTCTTCATTGATGTGAGCGGGCTTTCTCTAGTTGCAGCAAGCAGGGGCTACTCCACTGCAGTGCGTGGGCTTCTCATTGCGGTGGCTTCTCTTGTGGAGCATGGGCTCTAGGTGCACGGGCTTCAGTAGTTGTGGCGCACCAGCTCAATACTTGTGGCTCGCGGGCTCTAGAGCGCAGGCTCAGTAGTTGTGGCGCACGGGCTTAGCTGCTCTGCAGCACGTGGGATCTTACCGGCCCAGGGCTCGAACCCGTGTCCCCTGCATTGGCAGGCAGATTCCTAACCACTGCACCACCAGGGAAGTCCCTATTTTATACAGTTTTTAAAGGTTACTTTCCCTTTACAGTTATGACAAAATACTGGCTATGTTCCCCATGTTGTATAATACATCCTTGAGCTTATCTTACACCCAACAGTTTTGTACCTCCCTCTAACCCCACTGGTAACCACTAGTTTGTTCTCTGTATCTGTGAGTCTTCTTATGTTATAATACAGTATATTATTAAACTTACTTTCACCTGTTTCTTTTTACTTTTATAAGGTGGACCTAGAACCTGGGGATATAGTGAAGCAAGCAAGAAAAGTGCCTTTCCCTGTGGCATTTCTCCCAATCTTATAGGAGAAGTGGGAGGTAGACAACACAGACTATGAGACAGAGCAGGTAAGGGGGTGACACGTGCTGAGGAAGGGGGGCGGATAGGAAGAGCCGGGACAGGTGGGTGAATTGGAGATAAGCAATTCTAGGCAAGGCCTCATTGAGTAGGTGATTTTTGAGTCCTAAAGAAAGTGAGGGAAGCCACCCAGAAAAACCATTTGAGGCAGAGGAAATAGCAAGGGCTAAGGCTGTAAGGCAGGAGCAGGTCTCACTTATTTAAGAAGGCTCCAAAGGTCAAAGTGGCTTAGCCTCAGTCAGCAAGAAGAAACAGGGGAAGTGAAGGTCAGGGAAATAACAAGACATCACTGAGAGTCTTACAGAAGGTAGGAAGGACTTCAGCTGAGGAAGACAGGAAATTACCAGAGACCTTAAATAACAGACCAGCCCCAGTGCTTTCCCTGACTCAAGCCTATGCATCCAACCACTGCACACCTTCCCTTCGTTGTCTAAAAGCTCTTTCAGAAGTGACCGATTCCTGACATGTGGCCCCCAAGACCAGCTCCTCACCCAGGAGTCCTCATCTTACTAAATTACATCTACATACACTTATGTAGCACCTAAATAAAAGGAATTGACAGTAAAAGTCTTCTGGTGCTAGCCCCAATATGTAAAAAGCTTGGAAGGCATCACTCCCTTCTTACAAAAAGAAAAAGCTGAACAAACTGAAAATCAGAGACTTTTCTTGGACCTGTCAGAGAACTGAGGTGGCAAGACACATAGCACCCTGAGATCTTGAGCGACAGCTGCATCCAGAGGGTCACAGCCAAGGTCAGCAGAAGCCACTGGAGTCATAAATTGGCAGCCACGGTTCCACATGGTGGCTACAATTAGATTGAGAATTTGACTCCTAGGCACCTGGCAGGTGTCAAAGGCTTTTCTGAGTTAAGAAATGGAAACCACAAGTAAGACATTTACCCAAGCCATGAAACCTAAAAACAGGTTTTGATTATGCACATAAAAATGAAGAACTTCTGTACAATGAAAGAGAAGAAAAGTTTAAAAATAACTAGGAAACTGGAGGGAGTTATTTGCAGCATAGGTAACAACAGGTCAATGTCCATAATATATAAACAGCACCTACAAATCATTTTTTAAGTATGAGCAAGTTCTTGAAACATTGTTTCCAATACAGAAAAACTGGACTACCTTCACCATAGGCAGGGTATAGCCATTCCATAAGGTTCTATGCAACTGATAAAAAAGGACTATTGTAACTCATCTTCTGTCTTAGAAAAAGCTCCATGATTTGTATTTAAATGACAAAAGCATGATAAATATTGAAAGTCTCATCTCAAGACAAAGTATGTAATTTATCTCTTCAAGACTTCTTTATGCCCAGAGAAAAACATAATTCAAAAAGACACATGTACCCCAATGTTCATAGCAGCACTATTTACAATAGCTAGGACATGGAAGCAACCGAAATGTCCATCAACAGAGGAATGGATAAAGAAGATGTGGTACATATATACAATGGAATAGTACTCAGCCATAAAAAGGAATGAAATTGGGTCACTTGTAGAGATGTGGATGGACCTAGAGGGTGCCATGCAGAGTGAAGTAAGTCAGAAAGAGAAAAACAAATATCATATATTAATACGTATATGTGGAATCTATAAAAATGGTATAGATGATCTTATTTGCAAAGTAGAAATAGAGACACAGATGTAGAGAACAAATGTATGGATACCGATTCACTTTGCTGTACAGTAGACACTAACACAACATTGCAAAGCAACTATACTCCAATAAAAATTAATTAAAAAAAAAAACTTTAAAAGAGAGAGGAAAAAGAAAAAAAAAGATTTCCTTATGGCTCCACAATGGAGTTTTACAGTTTTCTTCCAAAAGATTCTTTACATTTTTCATTAGATTTATTTCTGGATATTTTCATTTCATGATGCCAATATGAATGGAATATATTCTTCCATTATATTTCCTATATAAATTTCTATACAGCTCATATAAAACTTGTTCATGTTTTTACATAAGAAATCTGCTGATTTTCAGATATTAATTTATAAGTGGACTCAGTGAATTATCTTATTGTTTCTAGTAGTTTAATAACTGTGCTTACCCATTCTATTCCTTATGTTTCCTCCTCTATACCCCCAAGAAGAGCTGTTAAACATGACTGCAGTTCAGGGGAATTTTACTGCTAAACAGCTGGGAAAAGAGAATAGGGAACCATAAAATTACTCATATTTGAAAACAAAACAGTTTTGCAAAATCAAGTAAGTCAGTATGTGGTCCCTGAACGACGGTTCCTAAGTCCTTCTCAGTCTGGGCAGTGGTGATCACACACGCTTTAGGCAAGCAGCTCTTTCTCCAAATGAAACCTTGAGCAGGAAAAAGCCCAGCATCTAAAACTGAGCTTGTGTGATTGACACTGCCGGGGGAGAGGGAGGGCAGAGGCGGGGAGGGGGTGCAGCATCCTGGGTAAGAGAGGAAGCCTCCTCTGAACTCCGGCGACTTCCCAGAATAATACACTAAGCACTGAGAGCCCCTACTACTCTCACTTCCCCTTCATCCCTGATGACTGCGCTCAAAACTCTTTTCTTCACTTGTCCCCTTCTCTCAAATTTATATGCCTCTTCTGCCATAGAAAATTACTCTTTTTCAACGTATGGGGGCCCCAAGATAACTTCTGGACACAAATATAGGGCATTTTCTCACAGTGCCAATGGAATGTTCTACGATCACCTGGAACATTCTGGGATTTGACTTGACTTCAAGGAACCAGAAAACAAAAAACTGTGTATGAATGACTCTTTGCTTTAAAGCCCATTTAACCGATTCTTGAGAATTCCCGCCTGTTGCCCTTAAAAACATAGCAAGTGAGTGATTAAAATTCCAGTGTTTCTGTTGATTTTCTGTCCTTATGACGGTTATCAACTTAACAAAGTTCTGCATGCCCACAGCTGCTTGAGAGAACTTCTCCACAAATCAGAAAAACCAAATCAAAACAAAACTGGAAAGGAAGCAAAAAACTTTTAAAACATTCTAGACCCAGGATAGGGCTTTAAACAGCAGGGCTTTCACCCAACAGTGTACCTGATGCAAACCATTCTTCACATTCCATTTACCTGATTGGCAAACTGAGAGGTCTGCTGTCTGGCAAGTACTCACAAGCACCCACTGGGGGATTTGGTTCTTCCAGTCCCCTGTTCCACAGAGCTGACAGCTGTGCTTTGAAGCTCCTCTCACCATCCTGGAACGCATCCGCGTGTGCTTGCATAGAATTCCATCTGGTGCTATAAGCGTGATTTTAATTACAAGACTGAATTTGGCAAGTAGCTGAGAGAATGCATCAAAAGTTCTCCACATGATGGAACTGCACCTCCTGGCATGTTACTTTTTGATGAACCTATGAGGCTAAACTACATTGTTTTTGAGCAAAAGCCTTTCCACTGAAATCATGTCTTATGGTAGGAGGAGCTGTCATGAGCTGAGCCATCACACTGACCAGAAGGCTCTCCCCAAAGAAAACGCTGTTGGCTGCTAGAGGCTCTATAGAAAGTACAGTGTGGCACAGGGATTAAATGAATAGCTTTGATAACTACTCTGCATAGGTGATATAAAGAGAATAAATACACAGTTGAGGAAAATCATAGGTGTCCAGATTCATAGTATTTAATTAGCTTAGCCAAGACTGAATTCACTATTTCCACTTCCATTTCTTACAAGTTTACTGTGCTCCCATCTCCAGGCTTAGGTTGAATGCTTAGTTTTCTGTCTCAGTTAAAGTCTAGACGTATAAGCTTCAGGAGGCGTTACCTCTCCTAATAGCCAAATGGTGCATGTAAGTTCTATTGGTGTCCATTTCTTTCTGTCCACAGAGCTCTCCCATTGATTCTGAACCTACTGCATGTTGGTTTTATGCATCAAGTATTGCTGATGAAAAGTCTGATATCATTCTGATTTTCTTTCCTCTGTAGGTAATTTGGTTTTTATCCTTCAGGATTCTCTTTTCATCTCAAGTGTTTCAAAATTTCACTCCAAGGTGTTAATTTGTGTGACAGGTGTAAAGTCTGTGTCTAGGTTCATTCTTTTTTTTTAATTTTAAAAGAAAAAGATTTTAATTGAGGGCTTCCCTGGTGGCACAGTGGTTGAGAGTCCGCCTGCCAATGCAGGGAACACGGGTTCGTGCCCCAGTCCAGGAAGATCCCACATGCCGCGGAGCGGCTGGACCCGTGAGCCATGGCCGCGGAGCCTGTGCGTCCGGAGCCGGTGCTCCGCAACGGGAGAGGCCACAACAGTGAGAGGCCCGCATACCGCAAAAAAAAAAAAAAAGATTTTAATTGAATAAATTTGACATGTAATATTGTATAAATTTAAGGTGTACAGTGTATTACTTTGATACATTTAAATATTGTAATATGACTGTTGTAGCGATGTTTATCAGTATTATATAGTTATAGTACAATATTATTGTCTACTTTCATTATGTTCTATATTAGACCTTTATGGCTTATTTACTACTCTTTACAAGTTCATACCCTTAAACACCATCAGTCTTATACCCCCAGCCCTCATCTCCTGACAACCACCATTTTACACTCTGTTTTTTACTAGTTTGACTTTTTTAGATTCCACATATAAGTGATAGGTTTGTACAATAGGTTCATTTTTTGCTTCTGGCTTTCCAATTGCTCCAGCACCGTTTGTTGAAAAGATTATCCTTTCTCTATTGAATTGCCTTTGGTCCTTTGTCAAAAACCTGTGAGGGTCTATTTCTGAGCTCCTTAATCTGTGTCACTGATCTAAATCAATCTATGTATCTGTCACCAGTACCATGCTGTCAGCATGTCCTGCAAGAAAGGTTTCCCAATAACACTGTTTTACCTTTTCTCCATATCGCCATCAATAATGAATGTTATGTCTTTAAAATGTTTTTCCAATCTACCAGACTCTTCTCCCCATCCCAAATCTTTACTTTTTCAAAATGCCTAGTATATTGTGTCATTTGTTTTATTTTTTAAATTTATTTTATTTTATTTACTTTTGGCTGTGTCGGGCCTTAGCTGCAGCACGTGGGATCTTCATTGAGGCTTGCAGGATATTTCACTGCAGCGTGCAGGATCTTCGTTGCGGCATGCGCGCTTCTCTCTAGTTGTGGCGTGCAGGTTTTCTCTCTCTAGTTGTGGTGCACAGGCTCCAGGCCATGTGGGCTCTGTAATTTGCAGCACATGGGCTCTCTAGTTGAGGCGCAAGAGCTCAGTAGTTGTGGCCCATGGGCTTAGTTGTCCCACAGCATGTGGGATCTTAGTTCCCTGACCAGGGATTGAACACACGTCCCCTGCATTGGAAGGCAGATTCTTTACCACTGGACCACCAGGAAAGTGCCTGTCATTTGTTTAAATGATTTGTCAATACTGTTTACATATTACAGATATTGACCTTTTGTTACCAATATTGGAAATAGTTCCCTTCAATTTCCTAGTTATCTTTTAACTTTGTTTCCCTTTTATTACATGAAAGTTCTTCATTTCTATGCAGTCAAACCAGTCTTTTAAGTTTCATGGCTTATGTGAATGTTTTACTTCTGGTTTCATTTCTTACTTAGAAAAGCATTTGACACCTGCCATGTCCTTGGAGTCAAATTCTCAGTCTAATTGTAGCAACCGTGTGCAACCTGTGGTTCACATATTTTCATTTGAAATTTTTGCTTTCTCATGTCATCATTCTAAACTTCTTAAAGTTATCTAATATCCAACTGAGCTAATATATCAAATACCACCTCAAAAAATGTTTGTGTCTTACATGAAATATACATAAAGTGGATAAAAATAAATGTACATTTCACTCAGGTATATACCCAGAAGGATTGAACCCAGGTCTTCAGATAGAAACTTATATACAAATGTTCATACAGCCCTATTCACAAGAGCCAAAAGGAGGAAACAAGTCAGATGTCCATCAAATGATGAATGTATACTAGAGATGATCATACTAAGCGAAGTAACCCAGACAGAGAAAGACAAATATCACATGATATCACTTACATGTGGAATCTAAAAAACTGATACAAAGGAACTTATTTACAAAACAGACACATGAGTGTGGCAGGGGCCGTGGCGAGGCTCTGAGCAGAAGTCCTGGCTGTGCCCAGCCTGATTCCTCACTGTCTCAGGTGGGTTTCCCTCAGTGACCCTGGCTCAGCATGTCACCTGAATCAGATGCTTTTAGTGCACATTGCAGAAACCTCTTAACCCCACGTCTTCCTTTAGCCATTGCTGCAGTTACTAGTTCTATGCAGGCTTTGACCTCCTTTGTCCCTGGGAGACTGGGTTGTACCTTGCCTTTAGCTGCACTGAGAACCTCTTGCTTTGTGCCCAGGGATTCCTTTGAGGCAAACCCAAGATATCTTCCAAATCACCCGGAATTCATGCATTCTCGATCCAGATTACAGGGAAGCTAACATCAGTGAGACCACCCTTGACCATGGGGGACAGATGTTGATTAGTAAATGCTCCCCCCTTGCATTCTCCACCCCTTGCCCAAGAAAACAATTCCTGGATGCATTTCCTACAGCTCCTCATGAAGTCTCACTGGATCCAACACAAGATGCCTCCAGCACTGGTCCAGCTCAACAATGCATCCTTGTACTGCCTTCCCTCCTTTCCAGCTGCATTCCTGCATCCTGCACCCTTGCTCCCTGGGATCATATTTTTTAATAACTGACTCTGCACAAACTGATATCTCAAGTTCCACTTTAGGAGAAATCCAGCCTAAGACCCCTCCCTCCACTTTCAAATCTTACTCCTCCAGCGGGGAGCCTCCTAGAACGTGGTGCCTGCCTGGAATCTCGCAAATTGTCACACTCACCTGGTCTTGACTGACAGCCAGTTCTACCCTGGCTGCCCCTCAGGCCCTTTTAGCTCCCAGTCACCGTCCCCTCCCTCTTCATCTCCTCTGATCCCCAGAGCTAGAGGCAGAAAATGAACCTGGAAAATAGGGGGCCAACAGATTGTGAAAGTCCTTGGATGCCATGAAAAGTTATAGGCAGAAGAGATCCACTGGGTGTTTTCAATCAGGGGAACAATGTGATCATATTTGAGAAAAACAACTAAGGGAAGAGTATAGAAGGTAGATGAGAAGAAAAAAGTCTAGAGCCATGGCGATTAGGAATAAAGAAAGTGGAGGAATACCCACTCTGATTATGGCCATTTTCTCCCCAAAACTGGTCGTATGCCAACAATGCTGGGCATAGCAGTGGAGCCAGGGCCCACGGGGAATGGTGGATGTGCTTTCTTGAGGTGGTCAGGGCTGGGTTGCTCTGAGTGGGGTTGGCATGGTAGGTGCAGTGGGAACATAAACAGATGGGGGCCCTGGTGATGTGAGGGTTGTGGTGGAAGGGATGCGTCATGAGACTCATACTGGATGGGAAGGTAAAGAAATCAAGAGGCAGGACCCACACTCTGAAAGAATCAAGACAGTCAAAAAGGGACTTTTCTGGTGGCACAGTGGTTAAGAATCCGCCTGCCAATGCAGGGGACATTGGTTCGAGCCCTGGTCCAGGAAGATCCCACATGCCGTGGAGCAACTAAGCCTGTGCACCACAACTACTGAGCCTGCGCTCTAGAGCCCACGAGCCACAACTACTGAGCCCATGCACCACAACTGCTGAAGCCTGCGTGCCTAGAGCCCGTGCTCCGCAACAAGAGAAGCCACCGCAGTGAGAAGCCCGCGCACCACGACAGAGAGTAGCCCCTGCTCGCCGCAACTAGAGAAAGCCCGCGTGCAGCAATGAAGACCCAACGCAGCCAAAAAAAATGACAGTCAAAAAGAGATGCTTGTGAGAAGGAGCAAGGAGGTGGAACCCTAAAATGTCCATCTTGGGACTTCCCTGGCTGTCCAGTGGTTAGGACTCTGTGCTTCCACTGCAGGGGGCACGGGCTTGATCCCTGGTGGAGGAACTAAGATCCCGTGTGTCACACAGTGCAGCCAAAAATGAAAAAATAAAATAAAATGTCCGTCTCGCTCCTTCATTACATTTCTGAGTGGAAGGCTTGTTACAGAATCCATGGATGCTAAACATTCAAATGAGGTTTGGAGATCATCTGTGGGTTTTAAAGATAATAGGCAATGAAATTCAATCCTGCTTAACTTACAGGAACTAACGATCGCATTTCAAAGTCTAAAGCGACACAGGACGAAAACTTTCTATTAGTTCAGCATAAATATTGCACAGGGCTAGAGAAAGAAGGCCAGATTCATGGCCCTAAATTTACTTAGAATAATGCTCACTGTGGTCAGAAACTAATCACACAGCACTGCAAGGGTTGACAAGACTCATAAAAATATAAGTAAATTAGCAATCTTTTAAGCCAACTTTAAAGGTAAAGTCGATTCACCAATATGGCCATTTTTCCTTGTTCTTAGTAAGTTAACTTTCCCATTTTCTTTCTGTAATTGAACAACCAATTAGTCATTATTCTTTTTACTATTGAAAATATTTTCATATATATGAAATTAGATAAATGCAAAAGGCCAAGATAGGAATGCAGTCTAGAAACTACCAAGGTTTTTGCTTGTGTCTTTGTTTTGTTCTTTTACTTGTATCTAATTATAATGGATGGACATTCTCACTTCAGCTGAACTGCATTTATTACCTTGAAAAAAATTCCAGGAAAATATGTTAAGGCTTAAAAAACTACCAATTAATATATGTACTAATAAAAAATAAACAGCCAAATGCCACTGTATCGGTTGTCTGTTGCCACATTCATGCTGAGTACCAAACAGCCACAAATCCTCACTGACATACAAAACCCGGCATTTAGCGTTCACATATCTGTGGGCTTGCTGTGTGGTTCTGCTATCTTGCTGGGTTCACTCAAGTTTCTGTGGGTTGGGTGGGCGGCTCTGATTTACTCAGAACTTTACTGAGTCAGACTAACTGGGCCTGTTCTGCTTTCACTGTCCTTCTGGCACCAGAAGGCTAGCTAGGAATGTCCTACGGCAATGGCCCAACTTCAGTTGCAAAATCACTTCTCAAGACTCTCCTTGCATCCCATTTCTAACACCCCATTGGCCAAAGCCAACCATCTGAGCCCAGGGGAGATATTACACCCTGCCCACAGTGGGAGAGAGCTGAAAGGTTACACGGCAAAGGGCACGAATACGAGGGGGGAAAATGCAGCCTGTGGCACAATCCACCATACCCACTTCTAAGAATTTATCCAAGGAAATGTTTTAAAAAGATAAAAACAAAATGATGCACAAGAATGTTCAGCAACATACTGATTACTATATGGAAAAACTAGAAACCTAAATACCCGTGAATAGGGGCCTTTTGAAGCACATCATGATATAAGAAAATGAAAACTTATCAGCTATAAAAATTGAAGGAGACTCTTTTCTTCTTTAAATGGGAAGATGCCCACTACATATTATACAGCAGGAAGGATAAAAACAACTTAGAGAATAGAATGACTGATATGAACCCATTCATGTAAAATGTGTACGTATTTCCACGTTACACACATGAGAAATATCTGAAACAATGTCATCTGAGGTTTTCTTGCAATTGTCGAGTTCTAGGTGCTTGTTTTGCTCTGTATCATTTGACTTTAAAAGTGTACAAGTATTGGGGCTTCCCTGGTGGCACAGTGGTTGAGAGTCCGCCTGCCGATGCAGGGGACACGGGTTCGTGCCCCAGTCCGGGAGGATCCCACATGCCGCGGAGCGGCTGGGCCCGTGAGCCACAGCCACTGAGCCTGCGCATCCGGAGCCTGTGCTCCACAATGGGAGAGGCCACAACAGTGAGAGGCCCGCGTACTGCAAAAAAAAAAAAAAAGTGTACAAGTATTATTTTTACAGAAGCAGTAACATGCTCAAAAGATAAGTAAATTACTCATCTTTAAAATTAAATATAGTAGAACAGAGGAATGGATAAAGAAGATGTGGTACATATATACAATGGAATACTACTCAGCCATAAAAAGAATGAATGTTTGCCATTTGGAACAACATGGATGGACCTGGAGGGTATTATGTTAAGTGAAATAAATCAGACTGAGAAAGACAAATACTGTATGATATCACTTACATGTGGAATCTAAAAAATACAGCAAACTAGTGAATATAACAAAAAAGCCGACTCACAGGTATAGAGAACAAACTAGTGGTTACCAACAGGGAAAGGGAAGGGGGAGGGGCAACATAGGGATAGAACAGTAAGAGGTACAAACTAGTATGTATAAAATAAGCTACAAGGATATATTATACAACACAGGGAATGTAGCCAATAATTTATAGTAACTATAAATGTAGTATAACCTTTAAAAATTGTGACTATGTTGTATGCCGAAAACTTACATAATATTGTACATCAACTATACCTTGATTTTATTAAAAATTAAACATAGGAGAAAATAGACCTTTGCTCTTAATTTAATTCCTGACTCATTGTCAAGATTTATACTGGAAGTCCCAGTTTTTCTGCACAAGAAAAGAGTAACTACTCATTTAAAAATGTTTCATTTTTTTTATTAAACTTGGGTGGGAAGTACAAAGGTGTTTGTTATGTTATGCTTTATACTTTTTGTGTGTCTTATTTATTTCATAATAAATATTTTTGAAATTTTTTAAAACCAAACCTTTTTCACTACTCAGTGTACTTTATTACAAATGCAATTTTTTAACATCTTTATTGGAGTATAATTGCTTTACAATGTTGTTAGCTTCTGCTTTATAACAAAGTGAATCAGCTATATGTATACATATATCCTCATATCCCCTCCCTTTTGCATCTACAAATGCAATTTTTATTAGTTCTGAGTCTCTTAATGTCCTATAAGGAAAATTTTCAAATTTGAGACTATTTTTAATAATTTGCTCAAAGCCTCTAAGAAGTAATCATCATTTAATAAAGCTATCATTTATGGAACTCCTATTACATACAACGGACTATATCAAGGGCCACTGAGGGTTTGTTTTTAAGTACATGACAAAGAGTCTACTTTTAAACAGCCAAAAGCTTCATATTTTGAAGAACAGTCCCTAAGTAGGATATGATACAAAGAATTTCTGCCTCTAAAATGATCTAGGGAGGACTTTCCTGGCGGTCCAGTAGTTAACACTCTGCTTCCACTGCAGAGGGCATGGGTTCAGTTCCTAGTCAGGGAACTAAGATCCCACAAGCCACATGGCATGGCCAAAATAAATAAATAAAATAATCTAAATGTCAAAGCTAGATTTCATGGAGAAGATTCATCTCATCTATGAGACTCTCATATTAGTATAGGTGTTCTACGCCCATGCTTCTATTGGCTTGAAACTTTGCTCCAAAAACTATAGACAGTCAATAGCCATCTTTAAGCCCCAATTACAAGCATCTTGGCCACAGGGTACCAAATGGAATATGTATTAGAGAAAAAGACCAAAAACAGTGATATTAAACAGTGATATTGCTTAGCACAGCAATCCAAAGTTGGCCAGTTTCCCAAGGTGACTGTTCTCCAAGGCTACTTAAAGTAGTTTGTTGTCAAAAGAGAATGGTTTGCTGTCAAAAGAGTCTAATGTACACACCTCGGTCGTGGCTTAGTACGACTGTGCACACAGATTCAGCTATGACATTGTCAAATCACCGTCCTCCACTTTCTACCAAAAATGGGGATTCAGCTATCTCTATGTTAACATACACTGCAAGAGCTTTGCATCATTGCCAAGCGACATTCTGCAGCCAGACTTCCCAGTAGAGGGCTGAAATGGTGATACATTCATTTTAGTTCTTCAATACCAACTACCTGCTAGAGGTAATATTTGTTTCTTTAAACTCCTGTAATTTCTTTTTCAAGTACAATTGCACTTATGTGTTGATTTACATTTAAAGCATTTTCATCTAGGTCCTGCCTTCCTTCACTGACTGTTTATCCCTTAAGGCAAGAACAGCACCTATTCATCATTGAAGCCCCAGAACACCTACTACGCTGTCTGGTAAAGAGCAGACTCTCAATAAATGGATTTTTAAAAAAATGAATAAATTCTAATTCTGAGCTATAAAAATAAATCTGATAAGATAAGAGCACTGGACTTTCAGTACAGAGATATAGTAGACACCATTGGCTATCAACTCCACATTCACTTTGCAATACTGTCCTCCGTTACAGCAAAACCTGCCTCCAGTGACGGAGACTAAAAATGCCAGATACTCACTTTTCCTGACCTCCTTGCAATTAGAAATAAAAATGTAACCAACTTCTAGCCACACTGATACCTGGAGAAATTTTTGGAGAATTAATTCTTGGAAAGATGTACCCCCTAATTAAAGAGGGGGAGAAGGAAAGAATGTGAAAGTGAGAGAAAGAAGAGATAAGAGAGGGAGAGGGAGGGAGGGAGAGAGAAATAGACAAAGTCGAGGAAGAAAGAGGGAGAGGGAAAGAGAAACAGAGTGGAAGAGGTGGGCAGGAAACGACGAAGGGAAAAAGGAAGAGGGAGGAGGAGAGGGAGAAGGAGAGAGAGCTATCCTATCTCTCCCTTCCTGCTTTGGGTTGATTCTGTAATGGGAAGATGTGATGGTTGGAGCTGCTGCAATCATCTTGTGGCCTTGAGGGGAAGGTCAAGAGAATCAAAGAGACACAAGCCTAGCTCCTTGAACTAACCTGGAACCACTTGCTTCCAGTCTTCTGTTCATGTGAGATTGTGAATGGTCTTTTGTGTTTAAGCCTATATTAGCCAGATACCCTGCCATATGTAGCTGAAAGCATCCTATCTGATAGGTTTAAGCCCCAGCTCTGCCACTTACTATCCATATGACCTTAGAAAAACTTCTTAATATCTCTGATTCTCCATTTCTCTATCACTGCCTTCCTCACAGGAATGAAAATTGATTTAATTACAGGTTGAAGCTATAGATATCCTCACACTTCGTCAATGATTGTTGACAGATCATGTCCTCAAATCCCAAAATCAACAGGTAAAGAAAAGCATACCATAGAAACAAAAATCACAATCTGCTGACGAACAGCAGCAATTAAATTTCTCATATCTCCAGGTTATATTCCTTCCAAAGAGAATTCCCAAAGACTCACTTTACCAACTTACCAACTACCAAGAATTAGTTTTTTTCATGCAACACGATACCATGATTTTAAATAATACGGATTTTAGTTTTCTTAAAATATGTTGAAAGTGGGCCAAGGAACATTTTTCTGGAATGTAGTTATCGCAAATATGGACTAATTACAGGACAAACCCAAGGGCTGTTTTTCTGTGCAGGTTGCACACTAACTCACTGTGGGTAATGGCCCAGTGACCTAGAGCAGCACATAATTACTCAGCAGTTAGGACTTCCCTGGTGGTCCAGTGGTAAAGAATCCACCTTCCAATGCAGGGGACACGGGTTCCATCCCTGGTCAGGGAACTAAGATCCTACATGCCGCAGGGCAACTAAGGCCACTTGCAACAACTACTGAGGTTGTGTGCCTCAACTAGAGCCCACGTGCTGCAAACTACAGAATCCACACGCTCTGGAACCCGCGCAACACAAATGCAGAGCCCACGTGCCCCTGGAGCCTGCACACCACAACTAGAGAAGAGGAAACCCGCACACAACTAGAGAGGAGCCCATGCACCACAACGAAGAGCCCGCACACCACAGTAAAAGATCCCACACGCTTCAACAAAGATCCCGAGTGCCACAACGAAGAACCGACACAGCCAAAAATAAATAAATAATAAATAAATAAATAAATCTTTAAAAAAAATACACTCAAAAAAAAATTACTCAGCGTTTACAGCTAAGTCTTTTCTATGCTTTTGCCAAATAAAACCATGAAAATACTATAAGACTGTAAGGCAAGCAAATGATTCAGAGAAAGCATAAGTGTTGTATGTACAGGTCACTTAGTGTCTGATTCAGAATGATTTTTGCTTTTAGTTGCACACAGTTGTGTGGGAAAACTCCAGCCTGATTAAGCTCTATCAAGCAGAAGCACTGCTCAACCTGCCCTTCACGTAAGAGGCTTGAGCTTGAAGATGTCTTGCTAATGATAGTAGCCTGTAGGAACTACTATTTTGTCTGCTCCACATACACACTTTCCTCTCTCCTTTCTTCTAGTAACAAACTCTCCCCACCAGTCACAGGCTTGGGCATGTGACCCAAACAGGATCGGTCAAGGGCAGCACCCTCCTGACCCCAGTGATTGGTTCAGGGATGTGCACATACGGCCAATCAGAATCCTTCCCTGGGTTTACTGTATGAATGTTAGTTAAAGTCCATCTCCAATAAGAGAGAGTCAGCTGGCACATAGGAAGAACTAGTTTCATCGTTTGGGTGAGGCTTTTAGCTTCTGCATATGGGGCAGGTTGCCAATCGAAATGACTTCTGACGAAAATTCTCTGGTTAATTCAGACATGTGACTTAATCGCTCCTCCAAATAGTAGTCAGCAAAAAGTGGGTGGCAAAGTCAGCCACCATGTGAACTCAGAAAAGACTTGACTTAGCTATACCACTGGACACAGTGATTAACATGAGAAGCAGAAATAGAGAGTAACGAAGAGTGAAGATTAATTGATCCAGAGAAGAGAAGAATCTAGAGCAGCGTTATCCAACAGAAACTTCACGTAAGCCACGCATATAATTTTAAATCCTCTAGTAGCTATGTTTCCGAAAGTAAAAGGTGAAAATAATTTAAACAATTTCTTTTATTTTATATAGCCAAATCTTATTATTTCGACTTGCAATCGATATTTTTAAATTATTAGTCAGACATTTTGCTTTCTTTTTTTCGTAGTAAGTCTTGAAATCCTGTGTGTATTTTGTACTTACAGCTCATCTCAATTCAGACTAGCAGTGTTCTATGTGCTCAGTAAACACATGTGGCTGGTGGCTACCATATTGGATAGTGAAGCTCTAGAGAATAAGATATTCTAGTTTTTAACTTTTGCTGGCAGCTCCCTAATATCTCTTTGAGCTGGGAATCAGTGATTCCCCTAGATCCAAAGCTTCATTTACCAGCACAATACGTAGAAATTCCATCCTGGGTAATTTTTTTTGGTTTTTTGTGGATTTTTTGTTGGTTGGTTGGTTGGTTGCTTGGGTTGTTTTGTTTGTTTGGTTGGTTTTGGCTGCACTGTACAGCATGCAGGATCTTAGTTCCCCACCCAGGGGTCAAATCCGTACCCCCTGCAGTGGAAGTGCAGATTCTTAACCACTGGACCACCGGGGAAGTCCCCATCTTGGGTATTTTCAATGGCAAATTCAAGATTCCATGTGGGTGTGCATACACCCAAGTATGTAAGCCGAGAATCTGAAACACCTCATGTGGATTACAACACCTGCTCAGTGAAAATATGACCATGGATCATCTATCCTGTACTTGCACCCAGGTTGTTGAGCAACTCTCTTGGAGAAAAATTACATAACTCGGAGCATTGGTACCATTACAAATTCAAGGCTTTAAACCTCAGATAGAAACTCAGTTCTACCGAGAAATTCTGTCCCTGGTCAATCCCCTTTCCCACTGTCCTCCACAGCTATTTCACACCTTCACCATTTTCCTTAAGCCCCTTACCTCAGCACAGCCCCTTCTTCTGGCAATTTTCCATGCATAACCCTAACCTTCCTTCATAGAGAAATGGAAGCCTCATGTAAGAATTCCATTTCCCTACACTTGTTTCCTCCTTCAAACTTCAGACTTCAGCCTTTATCCATCCTTTTCTGCCTCTTGTCTAACTCCTGTCACCTCCCACCTTCTTCCGGGCTCGCTCCATCTACTATACCACTTCTTGCACATTCAGCCTTTCTTCTCTACTTTCTCCTCTCTTCACCATATAAACCTGTTCAAATTTCTATTGTATTGAAAATTATATACATCCAATTATTGCTATTGCTTGCTTTCTCTGCATCCTTTCAAAGCAATCGATCCTCCTTTCTCCACGAAAACTGCCCTAAGATCATCAGATGCCTCTTCCTGGAAAACCCAGAAGAGTCTGTTCTGTCTTTGCTATTGTTTCTCAGCAGCATTTGACCGAGTTGAACATGCTCTCTGTCTTGAAAATCTTTCCACCATTCACTCCATGACACGATCACTCTCCTGATTTCTTCCATTTCTGGCTACTCTTCACAATCTCTTTGCCGCTTTTTTTCCCCCTCTGCCTATTATTTAAATCTTGTTGTTCCTTAAGTTCCAATCGTCCACCTCCTTGGTTTTCCAAGTGTGGTCTGTGAAGCAGTAGCATCGTCATCATCTGGAGCTTGATGAAAATTCAGAATCTTGGGCCTTGCCCCAGGGCTTCTGAATCAGAAACTGCATTTTAACAAGATTCCCAGGTGATTTATGTGCACATTCGAGTTTGAGAAGTGCTGCTTTCCCCTGGTCTCTTCTTATTCTACACATTTCTCCATGAGTGATCTCATCCGCTCTTATGACTTTCATCACTACCCATATACCAATGACTCAAACGTGCATCTCCAGCCCGGCTCTCTTGTCTGAGCTCCTTGCATATCTATAAAATTGCCGATAGGAGACTTCCCCGGTGGTGCAGTGGTTAAGACTCTGTGCTCCCAATGCAGGGGGCCCAGGTTCGATCCCTGGCCAGGGAACTAGATCCCACATGCATGCCACAAGTAGGAGTTCACATGCCACAACTAAGGAGACCACCTGCCACAACTAAGGAGCCTGCCTGCCACAACTAAGTAGCTGGCGAGCCGCAACTAAGGAGTCCTCGAGCTGCAACTAAAGGAGCCCACCTGCCGCAACTTAGACCCAGTGCAACCAAATAAATAAATATTTTTTAAAAATTTAGTATGATCCCACAGACAAATCTGATCCCACGTGTTCAGATAAGGGGGAGATCATGAGAGAGGAGTAATCATAAAAGACCGCAACTTGGAGCTGGGGTTGAACTTGACCTGAGCCTATGAAAATGAGGAGGTCAGGGATCCAGATAAAGGAAAAGGGAAAGGACGTGTAAAGCACATTTATCTATTTTTTTTTAATTTTTAAAAAATTTTTATTGGAGTATAGTTGCTTTACAACGTTGTGTTAGTTTCTACTGTACAGCAAAGTGAATCAGCTATACGTATACATATATCCCCTCTTTTTTGGATTTCCTTCCCATTTAGGCCACTGCAGAGCACTGAGTAGAGTTCCCTGAGCTATACAGTAGGTTCTTATTAGTTACCTATTTTATACATAATATCAATAGTGTATACATGTCAATCCCAATCTCCCAATTCATCCCAACCCCCCCTTTCCCCCTTGGTATCCATATGTTTGTTCTCTACGTCTGTGTCTCTATTTCTGCTTTGCAAATAAGATCATCTATACCAATTTTTTCAGATTCCACATATATGCGTTAATATACGATATGTATCTTTATAATTGATATGTAAGGCTTTCTCCCAAGGCAGCCGTCTCCTGCCAGGGAATCTAAGGAGGAAGTAGTGGTTCGGTGTTTCTTCAGCTGGTGTGAGAATTCCCCTAGATCTCTTAGTCTCTATCCTCTTCAAATTTCTTTTCATTAATTGAACCGATGTTTACTGAGATCCTGCTATGTGTCAGGTACTGTTCTACATGCTGGAGATAAAGTAATGAAGAAAACGCAAAAATTGCTGCACTCACATTCTTGGTAGAAATCTTTTTTTAAATTCACTTTTTCTTTATTTTTTTGGCTGCATTGGGGTCTTCGTTTCTGCACGCGGGCTTTCTCTAGTTGCAGCGAGTGTGGGCTACTCTTCGCGTGCTTCTCATCGCGGTGGCTCCTCTTGTTGCAGAGCACGGGCTCTAGGTGTGCGGGCTTCAGTAGTTGTGGCATATGGGCTCAGTAGTTGCGGCTCACAGGCTCTAGAGTGTAGGCTCAGTAGTTGTGGCTTGCGGGCTCTAGAGTGTAGGCTCAGTAGTTGTGGCTCGCAGGCTCTACAGTGTAGGTTCAGTAGTCGTGGCACATGGTCTTAGTTGCTCCACGGCATGTGGGATCTTCCCAGAACGGGGCTTGAACCTGTGTCCCCTGTATTGGCAGGAGGATTCTTAACCACTTCACCACCAGGGAAGTTCCTTGGTAGAAATATTTATTTTCTCCTCTTAATGAGTCATTTAAAAAGAGACTATCATGCAAATCGAGTCCTTTAGTGATGAAGCTCCAGGGCTCAGGAAGAATCCCAAGACATCACATGAAATACTTTAAGGCAAAGGCCTTCTGTTGGTGAAACTTATGAGTAAGTGTCAATAGGCAAAGAAGGCCTGGATCCTTTATGTTCCCACCGGCCCTACGGAGAGGCTTGCTGGGATGACCCCCTGGCAACCCGAAATGACTTATGCAGCTATTCAGTGCTTATATATGCTAGACCCTGATATCACAAAGAGGAATAACATCTCTGTCCTCCAGTAGGGAGAGGAGGTGAAGTGTGAATGGAACAGTGCAAATCCACCATCACATCTGAGAAATTTTTCCCAAGTAGATTACTAGGTTTATCAGTGTAAATAAAAACAGTGTGAAACATCCTGTTGTATCTCTTATTTTGTATAGATTTCACTTGTGATACATTCCCCATTGCTAGGATAGACTGATTAAAACCAGCATTAGAGCCCAAAGACCAAAAAAATTAATTAGTGACACATGCCCACAAAAGTGAAGGTTAGTCTAGTAGAGTTCAGTTATGAGCAGAAAAATACTGACAACAAAACACTAAACCACAGAAAATATATAGTGGAATTATCAATTAACTGCAAAAATGGAGTGTTTCTTTGACACTTTCATAAAGTGATATTTTCCTCAAATTCCAAAGATAATTGTAAAAGTTTGAACTGTAAGTCACCACATGTATCTTCACATTTCTCTTTTTATATTGTATTTTAGTGCCAATAAAATATAATAGGGGAGAAAAAAGTAGAGCTTTGATATCAGGCCTCTTACCTTTTCATTTGATTTCAATCTCATATTTCTAGAAATACACAATAGTGCCAGATAGCTTTCTTTATCTTGGGTTGGTTTTTCTGTATATTAACAGTCATTGTAAAATTATTGCACTCCTACATGGAGACTAAAATTCCAGACAACAGTTACTGACAAATTTCTCTACAGTGCACTGATTCCTCAAAGAAAATGGGTTTTCTACATAGCTAAAATTAATTATCATTGTAACAGAAATCAGAATGCATCTGACAGCTGGAACAGAAAACACAGTGTGCTCTGCTTTCCTTTTTTATCATATCAGTAATAACATTCTCCAAAACCAATTTGTATAGTATAATCTTCCTAAAGAAATACCTACCCATGATACACACTTACTGTGCAAAAGTCAGTCACAGAAATCTCCTGAACTGGAGGGATGCAGGTTTGGGCAGTGAGAGAAGGTATCAGGGAATGTTTTATCACCTCTTGCTTGCTCCAAGAATATGTAGGATCTGGGAAAGTGATGCTATGGTACCAGGCAGCCCAAGATGACAAGTTTCAGGGTGTTTAAGTCAGTACTTCTGCCTAACAAGCCACCCAAAACTTGATGCCTCAAAACAGCAGCCATAACAGCAAGGTCCTACCGTGGAGAACAGGGAACTATATTCAATATCCTATGATAAACCATAATGGAAAAGAATATGAAAAAAAGAATATATATATATATATATATATATATAACTGAATCACTTTGCTGTACAGCAGAAAGTAACACAACATTGTAAATCAACTATACTTCAATTAAAAAAAAACAAAACAGCATCCATGTATTATTGCCCACACATGTATGGGTCAGCCAGGCAGTTTGCTGATGCGAGCACACTCCAGTCTGTAGGCAGCAGTCTCGTCAGCTGTGCACTGGGCTATCAGCAGTGGCTCCAGCAGAGACGCTCCTCCACATGGTCTTATCTTTCAGCCAGCTAGCCTGGGCTTGTTCCCATGCTGGTGGCAAGGAGAGAACAGAAGTGTGCAAAGCCCTTGATGACTGGGATTGGCCAAAGCAAGTCACCAGCCAGCCCAGATTCAAGGGACAGGGAAATGGACTCAACCTCTTGACGAGAAGGTCTTCAACGTCATGTGGCAAAGGGCTAAAATACAAGGACAGAGAATTATTCAAGTGTCTTGGCCGTAAGTCTAACATCCCTAGGAAACCCCCGGCTAGCCTCCTTAGGTGTTATATTTCTACCTGGCACATCCCTGAGGAACTGTTCTTGCTGAGACTTTATCTTACTGTGACCCTGTTTTGCACTCGCCATTACTCTCTAAAGGGCAAGTCAGAGGAGACAGGGCCAAAGGGGGAGAGGAAGACACTACCTGTGTCCACAGGGCTTCACTGTCTCTCGACTCCCACCAATAATACACCCAAACCCTTGCTCTGGCCTCTCAGTGAGAGAAGTAAGCTTCCCTGCCCCTCACCTGTGGGACAGCCACGTGCCTTGCTTTGGCTGATGAGACGTGCCACCAGCAAAGATTTAAAATGTGCCCATGCATTAAGCTTACGCTATTGCACTTGGGCCACTGGCATGAGAAAAACATACCCTGGGAAGACACTGCCCCTTCAGCACAGAGCAAACCAGCCCGGATACCCCAGAGTACATGAGCTAAAAATAAATGCTTGTAGTTGTATGCAACTGAAATTGACTGAATTCTTGATAAACTGAATTAAGACTAGATGAAGTTGATTTACAATGTTGTGCCAGTCTCTGCTGTACAGCAAAGTGACTCAGTTATCCACATACACACATTCCTTTTTTTATATTCTTTTCCATTATGGTTTATCCGAGGAGACTGGACATAGTTCCCTGTGCTCTACAGTAGGACCTTGTTGTTCATCCATTTCTAAATGTAATAGTTTGCATCTACCACCTTCATGAAAAGACTCGCCATTATTTATTTATTTCTTTATTTATTTATGGCTACATTGGGTCTTCGTTGCTGCGTGCAGGGGCTACTCTTCATTGCGGTGTGTGGGCTTATTGCAGTGGCTTCTCTTGTTGCGAAGCACGAGCTCTGGGAGCACAGGCTTCAGCAGTTGTGGTACGTAGGCTTCAGTAGTTGTGGCTGGCGGGCTCCAGAGTGCAGGCTCAGTAGCTGTGGCACACGGGCTTAGTTGCTCCGCCACATGTGGGATCCTCCCAGACCACGGCTTGAACCCATGTCCCCTGCATTGGCAGGTGGATTCTTAACCACTGAGCCACCAGGGAAATCCCAAGACTCACCATTATTAAATTTTCCTTTTTTGATTAAAAAAAAAAGGAGTGGATGAAGAGGCAAGGAGGAGAACAGGAATTCTGAAGGCAGGAAACCAGCAAAGAGGTGATGGAATCATCATCTTTAATACAGGTTTATTCAACACATGAATTTTCTGAGAGAAATCATGCAGAGTCATTTTTACTCACTGAATGTTACAAGCATTAATCCAAGAGCATCTTTTCTATCTCTGTGTGTGTGTGTGTATGCGTACTTCTTGTTTAATGGTAGGCACTGGTTGTGGCTAATCATTAAGAGAAAACTTTGTATTATTTTTGTAAGCATAACAGGATACATTGGTGTTTGCTAAAGAAATGTCCCATATTCCCCCATCTGTGAAATGGAGATTAACATGTTAAGATGCCTCAAAGGGTTTTGTTTTCTGGGATATTTTTTCCCTGAAGAATAATGGAAAAGATAACTGAAAAAATGTACGGAAATACAAAGCGGTATAAACAGTAAATAATAATTACTTGTGAGAATTGAAATGAGAATTGCTTTGCCAAGAATCTTGAGTTAGATTATAGGTCCATTATTTGCAAGGAATAGCTAATGAGGATCCTCATTAAAATTTCTCGTTTTCTACCGACTGACTCTTTACCAGGTCGAAGTTATTAGCAAATCCCTATCAAGCATTGTGAAGCAGAAAGATATTCAAGGCAAGCAGCATAATTTCCTTTTGGGACACGGCTGACTAGGGTTGTCAGAAGTCACCTAGCCATGGCAGAAAGACATGGCACTTCCAGTTAGGCAGGAAAACAATCATCCCCCAGCAGATAAAGCTTCACAAGGGCACTAGAGCCTCTAGTTAGTTAGCTGGACGGCTAACTGATGTGCTATTTGTACTACTACCATTCCAGAAGACTTACTGCTGGTTTACGCCTGCACACCAGTAATAATAATAACAGCCACTACTTATTGAGCAACAAGTATGTGTCAGGAACTTTATATAAATTAGCTTATCCTGACATCGATCATGTCCAGTCCTTTATATATGATAGATGCCAACACACATGTGTTTAATAAATGAATGAATGTTTATAAGTACTATTAGCTCCTTAACTCTTTCTTACAGATAGGAAACTTAAATAACTTGGGTGGTAAATGACAGAGCCACAATGTAAAAAAAAAACCTTTTCTGAACCCAAAGCCTAGTCTCCTTCAATTACATCTCCAGTGTAGACACAAAGAACAGAATGGAAACAAACAGAATCCCTGCTCTTTAGACATTTATGGTCTCAACCCAGTAGAGATGTTACCTGCCACATCCTGACTTGGGCTGACCGTCCTGCAAGGTGAGGTGGAGAGGTGTGGCTTAGATCACGTGACTTTCTCTACCCCTCTCTCCCACGTCTCTGAGGCTGTGCTCTTCGAATATCAGAGAAAGGTATCCTGGTGCTTCCAAGCAAAGAGTCCACCCAGTAGGGGCACTACTAAATTTTACTGAGGTATAGTTGATTTACAATGTGTTAATTTCTTCTGTACAGCAAAGTGATTCAGTTATACATACAAATATTCTTTTTCATATTCTTTTCCATTACGGTTTGTCACAGGATGTTGAATATAGTTCCCTGTGCTGTACAGTAGGGCCTTGTTGTTTATCCATTCTCTATATAACAGTTTGCATCTACTAATCCCGAACTCCCAATCCTTCCCTCCCCCACCGCTTCCCCTTTGGCAACCACAAGTCTGTTCCCTATCTGTATCTGTGAGTCTGTATTTGTTTTGTAGATATGTTGATTTGTATCATATTTCAGATTCCACATATAAGTGATATCATGTGATATTTGTCTTTCTCTTTCTGACTTACTTCGCTTAGTATGATAATCTCCAGGTCCATCCATGTTGCTGCAAATGGCATTATTTCGTTCTTTTTGATGGCTGAGTAGTATTCCATCATATATATGTACCACATAAGAAGAGTGATTTTACGTGAGGGATGTTCTCTATGACCAAAGACCATAGCCCCTAGGGCCCTGCCTGACCCCCCCCCCCTTCAACATTAGCCTTGAATCACAGCTCTGAAAAGAGGTAGACATAATGAAAGGTCAGAGGGCAAGGATTCTTGTTTGGTTCACTGGTATGTCCCAAGGACCTGGCACATAGTCAGTGCTCAATAAATATCTGTTGAATGAATGAATGGAGAAATTGCCATAAATGACTAAACTTAGAGCAATTCCACCCACTGAGCAAGTAGTCGACTTAGTGGTTTCAAGCAGTGATTTCGGTATCTGATGGATCTGAGTTCCAGTTCTCGATCCGCATCTTATTATGTGAGCTTGGCCAGGAGTTAAGTTTTCCCAGGCCTGAGTTTCATTATCTGAAAATGGATATAATAATAACACCTATTTTCTTTTTTTTTCTTTTTGCGGTACGCGGGCCTCTCTCTGCTGTGGCCTCTCCCGTTGCAGAGCACGGCTCCAGACGCGCAGGCTCAGCAGCCATGGCTCACGGGCCCAGCCGCTCCGCGGCATGTGGGATCCTCCCGGACCGGGGCACGATCCCGTGTCCCCTGCATCGGCAGGCAGACTCTCAACCACTGCGCCACCAGGGAAGCCCAACACCTATTTTCTTAAAGGTCGTTTGAAGGATTAAATGAAATAATACTGGAAAACATTTAACACAGTGTCTGGCACACAGACTAATCGCAAAGAGGAAGAAAAACAAAAAATTGGGTGAGGGGGTAGTCATGTGAGCCAGAGGCCTTTTGGCTCATGGGATGCATTTGTGTTCTGTTTACAGGGATAAATGACAGAAATTCAGTCATTCATTCAGCAAGTATCAATATGTTTTAGGCACTTTCTCTGAGCCAGACACTGATGCAGGCACACGGGATGCTTCAGTGAACAAAACAAAGCACCCTAGGGCTTCCCTGGTGGCGCAGTGGTTAAGAATCCACCTGCCAATGCAGGGGAAATGGGTTTGAGCCCTGGTCCAGGAAGATCCCACATGCTGCAGAGCAACTAAGCCCATGCGCCACAACTACTAAGCCTGTATGCCACAACTACTGAGCCTGTGCTCTAGAGCCCACGAGCCACAACTACTGAGCCTGCGTGCCACAACTACTGAGCCTGTGCTCTAGAGCCCACGAGCCACAACTACTGAGCCTGTGTGCCACAACTACTGAAGCCCACGCGCCTAGAGCCCATGCTCCGCAACAAGAGAAACCACCACAATGAGAAGCCCCTGCACCGCAATGAAGAGAAGCCCCCGCTCACCGCAGCTTTGAGCAAGCCCGCACACAGCAACAATGACCCAATACAGCCAAAAATAAATCAATATAAATAAATAAATAAATAAAATCTATAAGAAAAAAAAAACCAAAGCACCCTACCATCAGGAGACTTCCCTTCTGGCAGGAAACAATATGCAAGTACCAGACAACTAAGTAAATTATAAGGTATGTTAGGTGGTGACTAATACCTTGGAAAATTAAGAAGTTGAGCAGGGTTAACAGCAGTGTGGATCAGTAGTGTGGAAGTAGGAGGCAGAATGCTTTTTTTCTTTTTAATTTTTATGTTCTACTGGAGTATAGTCGATGAATACTGAGCGAGGCAAGTCAGACAGACGAAGATCACATGACATCGCTTACGTGTGGAATCTAAAGCAGTGATACAAACGAACTGATCTACAACACAGAAGCAGACTCACAGACTTGGAGAACGAACTAGGGTTTCCGGGGGGGAGCGGGGGGACGGGGGATACACTGGGAGATTGGGATCGACATGTATACACTACTATATTTAAAATGGATAAGCAACAAGGACCTATGGTATAGCACAGGGAACGCGGCTCAATACTCAGAATGCAATATTTAAAAAGTGATTAGGCTGGGGATTCTTGAGAAGGTGACATTTGAGCAAAGGCTCGAAGAAGGTGAGAGAATTGGTCGCGCATCTGGGAGAAGAGCACTAACGGTAAAACAGAACAGCCAGTGCAGAGGCCCTATGAAGGGATGTGACAGGCGCACTTAAAGAACTGCAAAGAGATAAGCAAGGCTGGAGCAGAGTTAGCAGAAGTGGTGTAGATTCTTAAGAAGCTTGTGAACCATTGCAAGGACTTCAATACCTATTCTGAAAGGTTCTGAGCAAAGACATTGTGCCATGGATTTGGTTTTAAAGGGATTATTCTGGCTGTTGGGTTGAGAACAGGTGGTAGGGAAGCAAGTACAGAGTCAGGGAGACTGACTAAAAGGCTACTACATTGATGTAGACGGGAGAGGGTGGTGACGTCGACCAGGGTAGCAGGAGCCTGGGAGATGACAGGAAGGGGGTAGGTTCCAGATACAGTAAGTCCCCTACATACAAACCTTCAAGTTGCGAACTTTCAAAGATGCGAACGTGGGTTCGCATGTCCAATCACGTAAGTTAGTTCACGTGTCTGGCGTACATTGTCAGGTGCGTGCATCCTCTACAAGTGGTTGTGCTTTTGTGTACTTTACTGTTTAGCCCTGTATACAGTACAGTAAGTAGTACAGTATCTTTATTTCAAGCCCAGGATGTCCGGAAACAAGCGTAAAAGCAGCGGTGATGTAGCTGGTACTGCTAGGAAGTGCCAAGCAATAACAATGGAAACGAAAGTGAAAATAATTGAGAGAGTGGAGCGAGCAAAAAGATGGTAGACGCCGCTCATTCTTATAACATTAACTCCTTGTCGTGCAACACGAGGGGCTTACTAATGAAGACCTGATGGAATTGGATCTTCATCCAGCGAAAGGATGAAGAGAGACAAGAGGAAGAAGAAGTAACTGAAGAACGGAAGGGATTCACGATGCAGGAAATGGCAGGGGATTTTCTTTATTTGAGGCGGCGCTGTTAGTTTTTGAGGCACAGGACCTGAACGTAGAACGGTACACGAAGGCTGCAGCAGCCGCTCAGAATGCAACCCAGTGCTACCGTGTCATCTATGACGAGAAAAAAAGAGCTACTACCCAGACATCACTGGGTCGATTTTTCAAGAGGGTAGATAGAATTGAATCCAGCAAGGAACCAGATCCTGCGCCATCAGCATCAGGCGTGAGTGACACTGCAGCTGGCCCTCCGTCCCCTATTGCTGAGGATCCTTCAGCTCTGCCATCTCCCACCTCCCCTCCCTCCTCCAGTCAGTAACTCTTCCTGCTGTCCCCTCGATGCCAGCCCCTGGATGCCAGCTGCTGTACTGCACTACTGTTCTTTTCAAGGGACTGCACTGTTAAGATTAAAAATGTTTTATTTTTTGTGCTTGTTTTTTATGTATTACTTGTGTGAAAAGTATTGTAAACCTGTTACAGTACAGTACCGTATAGCCGATTGTGTTAGTTGGGTACCTAGGCTAACTTTGTTGGACTTATGAACAAATTGGACTTAATGTGCTCACAGAATGGAACTCATTCGTATGTAGAGGACTTACCTCTACTTAAGGTTATCAGAATGGGTAAGAAGTCAGAGATGTGCCCCCAGGGAAGGTCTGCTCATCTCCCCCCTTTTTATAGCTGTCGTGATGCCCAGTCAATAAGGATACATTTGAATAATTTCACAGTATGGTGGACCTTCCCGTATTCAAAGAGGCATCTCCTCCAGTGCTGATTTTTATTCAGAATTAGCAATTTTTAAAATTCAGCTTATCTCATATATACAATGGAATATTACTCGCCATAAAAAGAAAGGAAACTGAGTTATTTGTAGTGAGGTGGATGGACCTAGAGACTGTGATATAGAGTGAAGTAAGTCAGAAAGAGAAAAACAAATACCGTATGCTAACTCATATATATGGAATCCAAGAAAAAAAAATGGTCATGAAGAACCTAGGGGCAAGACGGGAATAAAGATGCAGACGTAGAGAATGGACTTCAGGACACAGGGAGGGGGAAGGTAAGCTGGGATGAAGTGAGAGAGTGGCATGGACATAGATACACTACCAAATGTAAAACAGATAGCTAGTGGGAAGGAGCCGCATAGCACAGGGAGCTCCGTGCTTTGTGACCACCTAGAGGGGTGGGATAGGGAGGGTGGGAGGGAGAGAGATGCAAGAGGGAGGAGATATGGGGATATATGTATATGTATACCTGATTCACTTTGTTATACAGCAGAAACTAACACAACATTGTAAAGCAATTATACTCCAATAAAGATGTTAAAAAAAAAGATTCAGCCTATCTGCTAACATCACAGAATGATCGTCATTGTGTACTGTGTCACGAAGGCACATACTACCCTTGAACAGTGCATGTTCTTGTAAACTTGGGTTAAGTCTCCAGTTCTAACCACCAATTGCTAGGCAATACAGAGGACAGAGGAATATGTAAAATGATACCATAGACTTCAACCAGCAAAATATAGATGTGGGAAACGCTATAGAACAAATGATCTGTTTCTTTAACAGCTAAATTGCAAGGGGAAAAAAGAGAAAAGACGACTGCCTCCTTTAGATTAAAAATGACAATGTGTTGACCTCATTTGGATCCTTGTTTTTAATATATCCATATTTTTTTTAATTTATGAGGTATCTGGGGAAATCTGAATACCAATTGGATATTTGATAATATTAATGCATTATTGTTAATGCATTAGGTGTGAAAATTATTAGGTGTGAAAATGAATTCTGGTTATGTTTTTTTAAAAAGAAAGAGAGTCTGCTTGTCTTTGAGAGCAGGAGTTGGTGAACATTTTCTGTAAAGGACCAGATAGTAAATATTTTAAGCTTGTGGACCATAAGTCTGTCACAACTACTCAACTCCACCATTGTAGCACAAAAGCGGTCACACACAATAAGTACATGAATGGGCATCACTGGTGTTGAGAAAGAAAACTTTTCTCTACCCTCTTAGGTTCAGATATTGGGGTCTGTGAATTAAACTGATTAAAAAACAGATTAGGAATACATGCACCCCAATGTTCACAGCAGCACTATTCACAATAGCCAAGACATGGAAACAACCTAAATGTCCATCGACAGATGAATGGATCAAGAAGATGTGGTACATATACACAATGGAATACTACTCAGCCATAAAAAAAAATGAAATAATGCCATTTGCAGCAACATGGATGGACTGAGAGATGATCATACTAAGTGAAGTAAGTCAGACTGAGAAAGACAAATATCATATGATAGCACTCATATGTGGAATTTAATGTTTTAAAAAATGAAACAGGGCTTCCCTGGTGGCGCTCGTGGTTGAGAACCTGCCTGCCAATGCAGGGAACACGGGTTCGAGCCCCGGTCTGGGAAGATCCCACATGCCGCGGAGCAACTGGGCCCGTGAGCCACAACTACTGAGCCTGCGCGTCTGGAGCCTGTGCTCCGCAACAAGAGAGGCCGAGACAGTGAAAGGCCTGCGCACCGCGCACCGCGATGAAGAGTGGACCCCGCTCGCCGCAACTAGAGAAAGCCCTCGCACAGAAACGACGACCCAACACTGCCAAAAATAAATAAATAAATTTAAAAAAAAAAAAAAAAAAATGAAACAAATGAAATTATTTCCAAAACAGAAACAGACTTACAGATATTGAAAACAAACTTATGGTTATCAAAGGGGAAAGCGGGAGGGATAAATCAGGACCTTGGGATGAACATACACACACTACTGTATATAAGACAGATAACCAACATGACCCACTGTATAGCACAGGGAACTCTACTCAGTATTCTGTGATAACCTATACAAGAAAAGAAACTGAAAAAGAATGAATATATGTATATGTATAACTGATTCACTTTGCTGTACACCCGAAACTAACACAACATTGTAAATCAACTATACTCCAATAAAATTAAAATTTAGAAATAAAAAAAACAGATCAGGAAGAGGAAAGACAGATTTTTATTCATGCATATACACAAGAGTTCACAGAAAAACATGACTCAAAAAGGTGTCTTATCTTTATAATTTGGGACCTACGAATTATCTTAATAGGGGAAGTGGAGGGGAAGAAAGGACACTTATGGAAAACCAAACGCCTTTTAGGAAAGATAAATGGGTCCTCAGGAGAATAGATGACAGGTATAGTTTTGTGGCAATGTCTGGTTAGATGTAGTTCCAACTTCTCATATCTGTGATAAGAGTTAATCTTGCCTGGTTGAGCATTCCTGGGGAGTTTCATCCCAACTGAGTTCTTCTAGGAGGATCTGCTCTTAGGCAGATAAAAGAGTTCAGAAAAAAAAGCCTATCCTCAGATGACTTCAGTTCAAAATAATTTTTATCCATCAGTGGCATATTGTGGACCCCTTCACTGTGTTCCAATAAAACTTTATTCATAAAACAGAGTTTGGGCCATAATTTGCTACCTTTATTTTAGAGATACATACTGGAAGATTTAAAAATGAAATAGAGTATGGATGAGATCTGTTTCAAAATAATCAAGTAAAAGTAGGGGAAGTGAATGGGCATTTAGGTAAAACAAGATTGCCCATAAATGGATAACTGCTAACGAATACATGGGGGTTATTATACCTCTCTCTATTATTAAAAATTAAAATTTTTTCCATCATAAAAAGTAAAGAGGGCTTCCCCGGTGGCACAGTGGTTGAGAGTCCACCTGCCGATGCAGGGGACACGGGTTCGTGCCCCGGTCTGGGAGGATCCCACATGCCGCGGAGCGGCTGGGCCCGTGAGCCATGGCCGCTGAGCCTGCACGTCCGGAGCCTGTGCTCCGCAGGTGGAGAGGCCGCAACAGTGAGAGGCCCACGTACCGCAAAAATAATAATAATAATTTAAAAAAAAACAGTAAAGAAGTGAAAACAAAAAGGAAACAAAATAAAACACAATAATCCTTAAGATTTTGAATTAATTGCTATTATTGAACACATTGTATTCCAGGCACCATGCTAACCACTTTACACTTATTAACTCATTTAATCTTCCCAGCAACCCTAAGAAGTAGGTAACTATTATTATCCCCATTTTACAGATGAGAACCATGAGGCACAAGTACGTTAAATGCATTGCTATGATCACAGAGCCCATAAAAGCTCAGAACCAGTATCCAAACCCCCAAAGGCTGGCTCCAGAGCCCATTCTCCCATAGTACTACACAAGTTACTTATTAGATACATGGTGCTTTACAGACCTGGGAACTCTCTGTGTTCTCTGCTACAAAGACTCTTTCCTAGTTAATATGCTGCTCCAGTGATAGCTTTCTGGGGGAGTCACCTCCTGGGTCTTTGCATTCTACATTATTATTCATTCCTCTTCCTCACCCACAATATAAAAACTAAGCTTAGTTATTAAAATAATCTAAATCCCTCTGTATTTAAATGCATTTTTTTATCAACCTTCCCCCTCTTGCTTTAGTCCAAAATACAATAACAAGAAATCTTTTTGAGGAGAAAAAAAAGACCCAGTGGCTTATATAAGACATGAGCATTTGAATCCTGTTAATCTCAAGTATATGATTTTAACCAGGCAGGCATAGATTCAGGTCAGGAGCCAGTATTTTTAACCATCACTGTGTACAAAGGATTTTACATCAGCAGTATTAGCGTAATCTTTAAACAGACATCAAAAAACAAAACCACCAGCGACAAGGAACCTTGAGAGGTCATCTGATCCCCCGCTGCTGCTAGGAAGGGGTGGGCCTGAGCCAGCCAAGAGCAGCAGCTTTCTCATCTTTCATCTCTTCAGAAGGAATGTCATAAGCTTCTTTGTTAATGTTTCTATGCTTCACACTGCTTATTTTGGGGGAAAATCCTAAAGTCTGGATATGGTGTTTTTTACCTTGACAAAGCTTTTCTCCCATGTAATAATAGGTCACGTGGATGATGCTATAATAATAATAAATCTACACAGATATAGAAATATGAAAATAATAATAAAATCCAAACCAATTGAATTTTCTGGACTTAGCAACGAAGGTCCTAGAGAATCCATACATATGGAAAAGCCCACACTCAGCTCTTAACAAAACAGCCACTCTCTGTACAGAGGATACACTTAGTATTCTCTGTACAGTTGTGATAACCTCATTTGAGGCTCAAAACCATTGATGCATGGATAACATTATTGACTCTGAAACCGAGCAGTACACTGTGGGGTCCACCCGAGGACAAAAGCCCCTCTGTATCCCCATTTCTTGTTTGTGGAAAAAGGCTTTATTCTCCTAGGCCTTCCCTGAGTTCCGAAGAGAAGGCACATGCCTTACTAATTAGGGAAGAGAGGGAATGCAGATACAAAGGAAAAGCAGTTGAACAAGAAAAGTAATGACGAGAGTACAGTGATAAAACAGTCCTAGTTCCTCCTCAAGGAATATACATAACAACCTGATGCACAGGTTGTTCGGCCGTTCTGCAGGAACTAAGACCCTCCTGCCACCCAGGGGGAGGATGGTAACTATAGGCTGAGCACAAGCAGTAGACCCCAGGCTAGTTGGAATCAGAGGCTGAGGACTGAGATTCCTGAAACACCACCCTATTACCTCACCTCCAACCAATCAGAAGAAAGCCATGCAGCCTCCCCACTAAACGTTGCCTTTGAAAACTCTTCCCTGAAGACCATCGGGGAGCTTGGGTCTTCTGAGCACAGGAGTCACCCACTCTCCTTGTTGGGTCACCTGCAATAAATGTTGTACTTTCCTTCACCACAACCTGGTGTCAGTAAATTGGCTTCGCTGCAAGGTGGGCAAGTGGACCCAGGTTCGGTCCAGTAACAACTCCATTTACAGATGAGAAAAAGGAGGCCCAGTGATAGTGATTTAAACCTAGGTGTACTGAGTCTAAAGCTCCCACTCTTCCCCCAACATCACTCTGGAAAGCAAGGAAATCTCAGGTGGCTTATTCACCACCAGCCCATCTTTAACAGAGCTTGGCTAGGGTGGAATTAAGCAGTGAAAGTGAACCCAAGTCCTCCTAAAGCCGAGTGCCCCTGCTGAGTTTATGATTAACCTCTCTTTGCAAAACTTTATTCCCTTTCTTGTCCCACCCTGGTCCCCTCAAGACTGGGGAGATCAAAGAAAAGAGAGGATTGAAACGGAGGCCCCTGCAGGGCCCTCCCAGACACAGAAGCCTTCCCATACCTCCCGTTTCTCATTTGTAAAAAAAAGGCTTCCGTCTCCTGGGCCTTCCCTGAGTTCCAAAGAGCAGACTCGAGCAGTTAATAATCACGACAGTAGAGTCACAGGGCTCCTAGTTCCTCCTGAAGGGACATAGATAACAATCTGGTACATATCTGTGAGCTGTTCTGCAGAACTATGACCCCCTCAGCCGCCCAAGGGGAGGATGGTGACTACAGGCTGACCACAAGCACACAGACCCCAGACTGGCTGGAACCAGAAGGTTGAGATTCCAGAAATTTCACCTGTTACCTCACCACCAACCGACCAGAAGAAGGTTCACGAGCTGATCGTGCAACCTAGGACCCTCTCCCCTCACACTGTCTTTAAAAACCCTTGCCTGAAAGCCATCAGGGAGTCAGGGGTCTTTTGAGCATTAGCTACCCGGTCTCCCTGCGTGGTGCCTGCAAATAAGCCATTACTTTACTGCAAACACCCACTGTCAGAGTTTGGCTTTCTGCACCAGGGCATAAGAGCCCTTGCTTGGTAACAGAAGGATAAAGGAAATCCTCATGTGCTGTCTGCTAAAGTTAGGCCAGATCAAAATGGCAATACATGTGTCAGTTACTTTGAGGTTATAAAATGTTATTAGCCAGTGGTGAGGGGGTGTGGCAATGGGCTGACACATATTCTTCTGCTCTGCTTTAATTTTTTTTAAATGAGCATATATCACATACCATCTGATGGTATATGAAAAATATACCATCAGTGTTTTTAACCTATAAATTAATAGGTCCTTCCCTTAAGATACTATGATGAATTTTTTTAATTATAAAGATACCCTAATATTAAACCTGGAAAGAGTAGAATATATATACTTAGGGAAGGATCATTTTGATTTTCAAGTTGGGGTTTGGTTACCTGTCTTTATATATTCTAATTTAATGTGTCAGTACCTGCAAAAACAAAACAGGTCCCATCTTTCCAAAGAAACAAAAGGAGATGTTCAGGAAACTGCATTATTCCTCCTCCCAATTCAGAACAAGGTCCAAAAGAGCTGGCTCTGCCCCTGCCTATAAGATTTCCCTTGGTAGAGCCTCAATCCTTGCTCTTTGGGCAGGTGGTACATTCATGAGGGTAAAAGTCTGCTCTTTAGGGCCAGAAGACACTCTTGAGTCCCCGCTGTGCCATTTTTTGACTGTGTGACTTTGGACCAGCTTTTTAACTTCACTAAATTTCAAATTCCTTATCCATAAAATGGGGACAATGACGTTACCTAAGTTGCACAGTTGTAACCGAGCAGGACCCCCTGGGGCCTTCCTGGGACAGACCCCTCCCCCGTATCCTCTGCTTTAGCCCCTCTCTGAAGTACCTGGATAACAGTATGTGATGCACACTTCCTGAGTTGTTTCACAGATGTCAAAATCCCCCACCAGATGGAAGATGCTACCTACTCGATGACCTTGAGCCCTCAGCCCCCAGGCCTACTGGAACCTAAGGACTGATAACATTAACCGCTGTGACCTGACCATCAGCCAATCAGAGAATTGTGCACGAGCTGATCACATATCCTGCGACCTGCAACCCCCTCACCTGGTCTTTAAAAATACTTTGCTGAAACCCATCGGGGAGTTCAGGTGTTTTGAGCACTGGGTACCCTGGACCCCTTGCTTGGTGCCCTGCAATAAAAACTGCACTTTCTTTCACCACAACCAGGTGTCAGTAGATTGGCTTTACTGTGCACGGGCTAGTGGACCCAAGTTTGGTTCAGTAACATCGTGAGGATTAAATGCAAAAACTTTAAGAAAGGTAGTTGAAATATTGCCTGACATACTACATAAGCATTAGCTATTGCTATGATAATTACTGTTATTATTCCAGGACGGAAGTCCAGCTTTCTAATTTTACGCTGCAAAATTTCTAGACACCCCACGGGCACAGAAAGGCTAGCTGGCTAAACACTTCAGAGAATGAGCTTCCTTGAAGACTTAAAGCAGGAGTCGCGAAACTACAGCCCATTGGCCAAATCTGTCTCCCACCTCCAGCGCCCCCTCCAGGTGGAATTCTGCGCGCTTGTCACTTGTCTAAGTATTGCTCGTGGCTGCCTTGCACTACTAGCTGCACGACTGAGAAGCAGCAACTGAGACCATGTGGCCCATAAAGCCAAAAATATTAACTCTCCAGCCCTTTACAGAAAAAAAAAAAAAAAATGGCTGAACCCGGAGCTAAAGGCATTTTTGTTCAAAACAACATAGGTAGGTTTTTATAATTCAAGGTACACTGCTTTTAAGCAATTCTAAAGAAACTACCAAGATAACCATGACCCTTCCTCCTTGGTTTCAAAGACCAAAGCTGAGCCTCTAGTAACTAGGCAGAGAAAAGCACTGCAGCCCTCACTCATCACAGCCGTGAGGGCCATCCCCTGAACTTCCTCGAGACGGTAATGACAACCCTCTCGGTTTTCTATGACCATGAACGAACTGGTCTTCCTCACCGTCTTCCTGAAACAGAGGTATTTTCAGTCACTGTTAGGACTAATATTCTTCTCTTTGTGTCGGTGTGTGTGTGCACACGTGTGCGTGCCACACGCTTTGCGGGATTCTGGGAATACGATTTTTGTTCCCAAGATCAATAAGATTTCTCTTCTCATAAAGTGTACATTCTAACAGAGGAATAAAAAGCCCGGAAAAAAATATTTTTAAAATGACATCATTGGGTCTTCCCTGGTGGTCCAGTGGTTAAGACTCTGCATTCCCAATGCAGGGGGCCCGGGGTTCGATCCCTGGTCGGGGAGCTAAGACCCCCCCCCATACCGCAACTAGAGAAGCCCACGCCCCACAACGAAGAACCTGAGAGCCACAGTGAAGACCCAGCGCAGCCAAAATAAATAAATAATTTTAAAAAGGACATCATTTCTGATCGTGATAGATATAAAGAAACAAAACAGGGCTCTGGGATGGAGAGAGATTAGGAAGGAGAGAGGGGGCTCCTTTAGACTGGAGGCTCCCCCCAGAAGAGGCAGTTGTGCTGAGACCTGAATAACAGGAGCAAGCCAATTTGCACATAAATGAAAAAGGACAAGAGAAGAGCAAAGACAGAGGCAGAAGGGAGCTTGGTATGTGATAGGAAGAAAAAGAGCACAGTTTGGCTTGAATGCAAGCAGTATGAGGTGGGATTGCAGGGGGGTCAGGGCCACATCACATGCCCTGGTAAGGAGTTTGCCTTTCATCTACTGTGAAACGGGCAGCCATTGGAAGCTTTCCAGCAGAGAAGGGGCACGATCTCATTTACATCATAAAAAGATCAACTTGACAGCTATGACTAAAACTGTTGCAGGAAGGGGCACCCCTTCCAGGGCTCGAGAGCGGGCTCTTGTCTGACCCTCGGAAATGAATTGTCCGAGGAGACACACGTGCTGACAAAGCAAGAGACTTTATCGGGAAGCGGCACCTGGGCGGAGAGCAGCGGGGTAAAGGAACCCAGGAGAACGGCTCTGCCACGTGGCTCGCAGTCTCGGGTTCTACGGTGATGGGTTAGTTTCCGGGTTGTCTCTGGCCAGTCATCTTGCTTGGCCCATATTTGGTATCACTCAGGGTCCTCCCGGATGGTGCACGCATCTCTCAGCCAAGATGGATTCCAACGTGAGGGTTTCTGGGAGGTTGGCCAGACATATTATGGGCTGGCATCTCCTCCCTCCTGCTTTCAGCCCCTCCTGAATTCTCCCAGTTAGTTTTCAGTGGCAGCACCACGTTCCTCATCGGGACCTCCTGTTGTGACACAACTCATGCAACTGGTCATCATCATGCCCAGCCCAGGCGGGTGGTTTCAGTCAGCGGTTCCCTGACAAGATGAATGGTGCTCGGGAGGCCATGGAAAGTGGGCAGAGGAAGAGCAAAGAGTTGGCTCTTGCGGGAACCTGGGGAGATGGACAGCAGCAGTGGAGGTGGAGGGCAGCGCTGTGCAGGAGCTATTTGGGGGATACAATCTGGTGGAGTTTTGGAAGAAGGAGATGGGGGAAAGTGGGGAGGGCAGGAATCAAGTTGCCTCCCACTAGCCTTGTGGTCGGTGGAGCAATTTTCTGAGATCCGCTCATTTGTTCATCCAACAAACGTTTATTGGGGACACACTTTGTGCAGGTACTGTTCTAGGTGCCAGGAACTATAGCAGAGAAATAAGCAGCAGAAATCTCTACTCTGGGGACTTTCTGGCGGTCCAGTGGTTAGGACTCAGTGCTCTCACAGCTGGGGCCTGGGTTCAACACCTGGTTGGGGAACTAAGATCCCACAAGCCATGGCACATGGCCAAAAAAAAAAATCCCTACTCTGGTGGAATTTATATTCTAGCAGGGGATAGAAAATACAGAGGATTATGAGAGAAGCAAAGAATTTGGGAACGAAGACAAGGGGAATCATTTACCAAATCCTCTGATTCTGTCTCCTAAATATCCCTTGCAGTAGTTCAAGTTGAAAACAGGTGGCAGCTGCATGAAAGTCATATTCAGGGTGTTAATCAAACAGGAGGCTGTTAGACTGAGGTGGCCCCCATGTCCTGGCAGCCTAAGTCACCAACACCTAAGCCCGAAATGCCTAAGCCCGAAATGCCTCAAGGTTATTAAACTGAAACTAAGGACAACAAATCACCAACAGCCAACTAGGCTTTAAGCTGTAGCCAATCAATATGTCCTCGCTTTGCTTTGCTTCCTTTTCTCTACAAGTCGGTCCCTGAGCTCCTGCTGGTGAAGCCACCTAAACACTCACGGTTTGGCCCATTCGAATCAAAAACCGTTCAAATCAACTCTTAAAATGTTTACTATGCCTCAGTTTATCTTTCAACAAGTTCACCTGAAAGACACTGGTGAGGGGAAATCTTCCCGATGGGCAGAGCTGCAAGCAATGCATCTGGTCATCCACTTTGTACAGGAGAAACTGCCCAAGAAGTGGGAATACATCAATATTTCTGGACAGTGGCTGTTAGGCAGGGGTCTGGAAAGAAAACATCTCTGGAAGACCAGAGACCAGACGGTCTGGAGTAGAGGCACGCAGACGAACACCCAGACACTCCATGGAGAGTACAGATTTTCGTATCACACATTCACACCCACCAGAAAACACTCACATGGTAGAGGCACTAAACAACCACGTAGACAAAACGACGCTGTCCGTTGACACTATCAGCCTTTGTCATTGGCCACCCAGAACTTACACAGAAGGCTTATGAAAGAAGCCACAGCGGCAGAGATGAAGGCCACATATGGGCCCAACACGGCGGACCCCTACTTACCAAGATGGATCTAGCTACCGCTGCCTCTGCTTACTTAATACAATCCAGGTACTGCTGCCTCTGCACGTCCAACCACGCTCCAAAAGGAGGACCTGAGGTTCATCCTTGCAGGCGTAGATTCCAATTTCAGGTGTGGGTTTGCGCTTTCTGCCATCGAGCCTCAGCCGGCACCACTGTCTGCAGGTCCACAGGCATGGATTCCCTTCAACACAACTTCTGAGTGTTGGCTCAAAAATTCAGGAGCTTCCCGGGAGAAATCTGAATCTGGCCCCCACAAACGGAAGACAAGGAGGGACCAAAGAAAGAGGCAGGTAGTTGGCAGGTGTAATAAGCAAGGGAACTTACACAGCAGGCTTGTCTTGGGTGCCAGAAGAGGAGGAGACCTCTCCACCCACCAAATCTTAAAGTTTATACAGAGAACTTCACTGGGTTCAGTCATGTGTTCAGTCCAGACGGTCTCAACACCACACTGCTCTCTCAAGGCTGCTTCCTTGCAAACAACTCCCACTGTGGGAATGGTGGGTGGAAGGTACATTTCAAGGACAGGGGAGGGAGGGGTTGTGAAGCCTCCTATTGCCCGGGGTCAGCTCCAGGGTCAACCAGCGGTCGCATCCTCTCAATGACCTCCCTGCACACTCCAGCCCTCCCGGTTTCTTGACTCCTACAGTCTCTCACGCCACCCCCCCCCAGCCCCTCCACAATGGTTCTGAGAGGTCCGCAAGCGGTTTCACTAGCGTCGAGATGGCCTGTTTGGTAGCTGTCTGGCTACACTGTAGCAACACAGGCACAGGCAAGAGAAAACACAGATCAACATAATGACTCCCAAAATAAGTAACAACTCTTCCCACCAAGAGCCCCATAATCCAAACCACTGATTCACTAAATGCCCCAGGCTGGGGACAGTGGATCACTCAGGGTGCTGCTTGAGTCCCCATGTGCTTTAATAAAGAAGACACATTAACAGACCATCAGGTGTGAACACGCAGCATTCTGTCTGGATAACACACAGGGGCCTCCTTGTGAGGCAGTGGTAATGTCCGACCGAGGCCATTTTATTTTGGAGGACGGCTTTTCTCACTAGAGACAGTTCAGGGTCCGGTAGGGGCAGGCTTTGCCAGCTATCATTTAAGGCTTGCTGGGTGAATGTGGTGAGGGCTTGTGTGTGAGCTAGAATAACCTCCAGGCCAATGGAGGAACGAAGATGGCGGCCACATGATGGTACCAGTGGAAAAGAGAACGGGCCCGCCTGGCCTCCAGGAGAGGGAGGTGGGCAGCTTTAGGACCTTGACCCAGTTGTGCTGGCCATACATGTTGACCGGGAAGGCGGCAGTGTCAGGAGTGAGGGATGGGCCAGAGGTGGGCTATGTCAAAGAAGGACACCCCACCCCCCGCGCTCCCCTCTCTCAATGATGCACGCTCCAATCAGGGCACAGCTGGCAGCAGGACAACGGGGTCCCGGTGGAGACCCCCTCCCGCAGGGGCAGGGAGCAACTCTCCTCTCTTGGTGGGACGTCCCACTGCAAATTCCAGCACACGACGCCCGTCCCGGGCTTGAGGGGGCCGGGTGTTCTCAGCAGCACACCACGTTGATCCGTGGTGTCAGGGCACTGCTACCCCCCGACACTTTCATACTTTATGGTGTTGAGGGTCTCGGCAGGGGGCCCCGGACTGGCACATGGGGCCACAGTCCCTACTGGTTGATCACTCAAATGTATAAAGTCTGGGACAGTGGCTTAGTCCACCCAGCCAAGGTGGTTTGACCTGTTAGTAATTTAATCTGCTCCTTGCAGGTTACAGGGGAGATGAACCCTCTGTTCAACGTCATGTTCCTTTGCCTAGTCTTGCACAGCATGGCCCTTGAACTGGGATCTCCGATCACTATTTGACGAGGGTATCAGTACAGGGCACTCAGCTTCTCTCATCACCTAAGGGTGGCAGCCCCTGGTTCGTGCAGCCACAGGGGAAAGCTTGGGTTAGGCCAGATGCAGTGTCCACAGGAACCAAGGCATATTTAGAACCCTCACTCTGAGGGAAGGGGCCAACACAATCAATTTGCCAACCCCTCGCTGACACGCTGTTGCTGCATGAACCAACTCACTGTATTTCGAGGGCAATCCAGGGTCTTGGCAATACGCCATCCCACCCTGGTGCTACGGTGGCTGCCCTTCCTATGCACTCCATCTACTGATGAAACTACTGAAGGGTCAGTTACCAGGGCTGGTACCCAAGCTAGGGCATCAGCCTCCTGATTGCCAGGGCGTGTCAGCGCCTCATGAGCCGGGAGGTGGAAGCCAGTGAGGACGGCCTCAGCCTCTTGCAGGTGAACTGAAACGTCTCTCCACACATCCTGCCCCAGCGAGGGTTTATTCATGAACACCCACCTCCCGACTCCCCGCTGTTCAAACCACAGGGTTAATCCCTTTAGATCAGCCCAACTGTCACGGCAAAGGGTTAACGGCCAAGGCTCATGAGTGGTCACCAGCCAAATGCTGAGTTCAAACCCCTGGCTGCTGCAATTCATTCCTGTTACGAGATGAACAGATTCTTGTTGAACTTACGCAAATAACTATATTGCCATGAAACTAAGAATGCTCATTCTAAGACGTTCTGAATTCTGCAGGGGTCGGGTAGGGAGGAAAAGGTGAATGTTTCCTCTTTGTTCACAATGGTATACGTTAGCAAATTGCTGATAGCTTAAGAGAAAAGAAAACTGTTTTTCTTAAACCTGGGAAAACAAAACATAAAAGGATCAACAATGTTTCCAATTTAAAAAATCATAAAAATTATAGCCATCCTCATCAGTTTTTCCATTCGAGTTCTGCAAATTCTTACTCAGTTTAGTAGCATGATCTTAGTTATCAGAAAGCTACATTCTTCCACAAATCTTGAAGATGAAGCACTCTTACAGGAACACTTTTGCAAAAGCATCAGAGCATGACAGAAGTCTGTAAATGACGGAAGACTTTAAAATGGCCAAGGTTAAAGTTCTGATGAGAGCTCATTATAATGTAATTGGCAAGGAAATTTGGTCATTGCTGTGATATACAACCTCCTGATGACCTCCTCCGACACCGAGCAGGGGACCTACTTCATAGCAAAGATGGGCCGTGGGCATAGGCCAATGACACGGGATCCCCGGGTTGTATGACACATCATACCATGCAGAAGCAGCTGGCCTCCTAGAAGGATGAACTGCCTTCCAAAGGCAACCCCTGAATGACCAGCTGAGAGGCAACCTCCTGAATGGGTGCGGTGCCATCCTGGGGATGCAGTATGTGCTTCTGTATGGGGCTAAGTCCCCACTAAGAACAACACACAGGTCCAGAAACAAAGCGGGGTGGGGAACAGGGGTGGCCCCACTTACCATCACTCCCAGTGATCCAATCACAGCGAGGAATTTCATGCTTTCCATCTTTGCCACTCTGAGCTCTGCAGCGTTAAAAGTTCTGATCTCCAGAGGGTATGCACACTCTTGCCAGGGGCCACAGCGAGTGTCTCATTACAGCCAGGACACTTTGGCCTCCCTGTGCCCAGGGACCAGAAAGTCAGCATGCTGGCTCTGGAATCTGACCCTGACCAGCCAGGGAAGGTAGCATGTGTATGGAATCCCGGTGGTCTGCTTGGGTGCCTCCTGGTATCCGCTGGCTTCCTGATCCCAGTGCCTAGGACACAGCTCCAACTGCTGTCCGAAAAGAGTGTGGTATGATTGCCAAGGGCTCAGCCTTTCAGGACTAAAGGTTTTGAGCCACACCACCAGGGAAGCCGCCAAAGCCTGCCAAGATAATCACTGAGGGTGAGGGGAATTTGGAAAGAACAGTGGTTTAGGGAGAGGATGGGTACCAACCAGTATGCACCTGAAACCAATGCAGGATCAGGGGCTACTGCTTGTCCCACTAACTTCCCTCTTCTAAATTCTCCCTCAGAAAGAGAGGCCCACAGAACTCACGGAGGACCTGCCCCCTAAACTTGCTTGCAGAAGTAGATCATTGTGGTACAAGGGGTGCAGCACAGCTCAGGTCTCCGGCCGTGCCCTGGTAGCACTGCCGCCGACCACAGTGGGGGCACTAATGCAGGTCCACCCCTGAGGGTCCTGGAACTCCTTCAACATGAGATTCTTGGTCGATTTGGCCCGTTGGCCTGGCCAAAACTCTCTTAGAATGGGACTTCCATCTGAAACCTTTCTAGCCCACCCCCTTTCATCCCTGTCCCCCCTCCTGACGGGTGTCAGACTCTCATCACGGTCGGAGGGGCTCCCTGCCTTCTCTTGTTCCCTCTCTCCTCATCCTTCACAGGCCTTTCCCCCTGAAGACTTCCTGCACAGGAAATCCTCTCCTGGTGTCTGCTTCTCAGGGGACCTGAATTAAAACTAAAGCTAACTGTCATTACTTTTATTACCCTAAGTTGTCTATTTTTTTCCTTAAACATAAAGACCCAGGGGGAGAGGAGGGTCTTTGGGTCCAAAAATAGTCATATCCTCTTGGCACTAGACCACAGAAAAAAACTGTCAAATTTCTACCAGTTCAATTTTCTCAGTAACGTGTGTATATATAGATGTACACACGTCTATCTATATACACCACATACACATATATACACAGTTGAGCCTAGAACAACGTGCGTATGGGGGGTGCTGACCCCCCTTCCCTAGTGTGCAGTCAAAAATCTGTGTATAACTTTACAGTTGGCCCTCCGTATCGCTCGTTCTGCATCTGTGGATTCCACCAGCCTGTGGATCGTGTAGTACTGTAGTATTTACTATTGAAAAAAATCCTTGCACAAGTGGACCCGTAATCCAGGTATCAGTTCAAACCCATGTTGTTCAAGGGTCAACCGTATATCCTTTATACAACTGTATCCTTGTAGATTTGTGATTTTCAAAGGAAGGATTCTTCACTTCAGAAGCTATCCGTTTTAGAAAAAAATTTAAATCCTTGTCTTCCGTGCAAAAGGCAATACATATCCAGTGAGATTAAGTAAAATGTTATAAAATAAGCTGAGTAGGGATTAGGGAAAGATGAAAAGCCAAAAGTATCTGTATCTATTAAAGAATTTTTAAAAATCAGTAATAAAAGAGGAAAGAATTACTGATACACTCAATAATATGGATAAATCTCAAAAAAAGTGAGAGAAAGAAGCCAGGAACCAAGGGGTATTCTGTATGACTCCACTTACATAAAACTCTAGAAAAGGCAAATCTTATCTATAGTGACAGAAGGTTCTTCTGCAGCTGGGGAGATTGACTGCAAAGGGGCACAAGGAAATTTCTGCAGAGATGGAAATGCTCTATATTCTGATTGAGGTAGTAGTTCCTCGAGTGTGTGTAACACCTTTATTAAAACTCATTTAACCATACACTTGAAATGGGTGCAATCTGCTGCATGTAAATTATGCCTTAGTAAAACTGACTAAAAAAAAAAACCCACGTGATTTTCAACTTTAAAATAACCTTGGGTCAAAATATCCTGCTCCATCCAGGCCACCATCTTTTCTTACCTGGATTTTGCTCTCCCCTTCTGATTGGATTCCCTTATAGGAATCCTGCTTCCCTCCAACCTGTTCTTTGCTCTGCAGCCGGAGTCATGTTTCTAAAAGGAAATGTGATTATGTTACTCCCAACAACTCCCATTCTTCACACGTATCGGTCAGGGTTCAATCAGAGAAAGAGAATCGCTAAGAGAGATACAGATGTAGATACTTATTACAGGGATCTGACCTACACAGTTACAAGAACCAGCTAAATAGTCTCTGTAGGGCTGTTAGGTCCACCTCTTCTCTTCCACTGCTGGAGACTCAAGTCCGCCGGGCAGGCGACTGGGAAGGGAAGATGGATGTAAAGTTCCAACAACCAGCTGGAACGCACAGCCACAAGAATGAACCTCACCCTGTCAGTTCTTGCTTCCTCTGACCTTGGCGTCATGGGGTGGAAGCTGGGCCATTCGTGAAGCTAAATGCATGTGGCCCAGGAGTCAGGGAAATTGAGGGAGGATCCAGGGGCGGGTGGAGCAGTTACAGGCTCAGCCACTGCCTCACCTCAAGAAGTCAGCCAGCAAAGCCACAACACACGTGAGCTACAAAATGGTTGCTGCTTCACGTCACCCTGCATGTATCCTACAAGACTCTCTCGTGGCCAGCCCTAACCAAAAAACATACGGTAGAGCGAATTCTGGGAAATGCGGCTCAGCCTAGCCAACTTGACGCGTTACAAAACCATGGTTAACACACCAAACCTTAGATGGCTTCCATTACTCTCACTGCCTTAACAGAACTTATAAGGTTCTTTGTGACCTGATTTCCACCAGGTCTTCTGGCTTTATCTCCTACTCCCATCTCAGGCTATAAGTATTGAAATATTTACATTTGGTCCTGAGGTTTTCTCTAAATTTCCTAGCCGTTCCACACTATGCCTCCCGGCTGGAATACTCTTCCTTCCCTCCCCTGTAACCTGGCTGAGACCTTTTCACCCTTAGGAAGCCTGTCCTGACATATCACTTTATTGCTGGTGGCCAGTACAAAACCAGGTCCACAGCTGGCACCCAATAAATTTCAACTGAACAAACCACACGCCAATGAGAATTAAGACTGATTACCACTGAATGAACATGACTGGAGACTTACGTATATAGGGGATAAAGTGCTGCAGCAAAGGTAATACGAGCAGCCCATTAACACATGGGGAAGGTTGTTCCCTTCTCGCTTTTGTCCCCACTCCCCAGGAAACAGGGGGAAATGTCTAGAGACATTTTTAGTTGTCACCACTGGGGAAGGAGGCGCTACCAGAATCTAGCGGGTAGAGACTAGGATGCTGTAAAGCATCCACAACTCCCCTGTCCCCAACGAAGAATTACCTTGCACAGAACGTCAGCAGTGCCAAGGCTGAGAAACCCTGACAAAGATAACGCGTATCTGGATACTGATATATAAAAACATGCATTTACATAAACATATTATTTCTCAACTTAATGCAGTTTATAACAGGTAAAAAAATCAATATTTAATGACAGATGATTTGTCCTACATGCCAGCAATACAAAGTGTTGCATTTGTACCACCAAAACCAAAGGAATTGGTGAGTCCAATACATCTTTTCTCAGTTTTCCATTCCTGTGCCTTGAGTGGAACATAATTGAGATCAAATTCTGGTTCTGTACAGTCCAGGTTTAAAGTAGGTGGCAGTGTTCGATGATAACAAGCCAGGGAGGTAAAAGCTGCCTCAGCGGCCCCGGCAGCCCCCAGCAGGTGTCCCGTGGCTCCCTTGGTGGAGGAAACGGCAAGGGCGTGGGCGTGCTCTTTGAAAAGATGTTTGATGGCTTTGTTTTCAGCAGCGTCTCCCAACGGTGTGGAAGTAGCATGTGCGTTGATATAGGATATCTCTTCAGGCTGTACACCTGCATCTTTTATAGCAGCAGCCATACATCTAATAAAATGAGAAAAGCAACTGAACTTATCGGAACGACATCTAATTTTAGCAAAGTGTTCATTGTCTGTATGGCTTACGAAAAAGAAATATCCAAGTACACTGGATGAAAAGAACCCTTTATGTTCTAATGACAGAACAGCATCTTGGATTACCATGTGAGTTGGAATGCTGTCTGCATGGGAATAACATGGACTGATTCATCACCATGACATAAACGTTCATCACCATGACATAAACATACAAACCTATGGATTTTATAATCTCTAATAAAATGTATTTCCATTTTATTTGAATCGTCCTTTCTTCCTTGAGGAAAAAGCCACATAGACTCAGGCCTAGAATAATTTCTCTTCTAGGAATTGCTTATCAGTGGGGTGTGTTGTAGAGTTAAAACGTGGAGAAAAAAATTTATAACTATGCTTTAATGTTTGCTTTCACATTTAAATGTAAAACTTGGAATATGTCCCAATAATCTAAAAAATGTCTGTCCTATTACTTTAAGGCTCAAACACCCTTTCAAAAATTGTCTATTCAGGATATGAGAATTCTAAATAAATGAAGAAATACAAAGCCAAACCCCAAGAGAAACAAATCCAAAAATAAAACACTTCTCTGGGAAAACCTCTGAAAATCTCATGGATGTTAACACCCGTTTTTTTAGTTGTTGATCTCTGGGCTGCAATACATTTCCTTAAGAGGCAGCTCAGAGTATAATCTGAAGCGTGCTGGAAAGTTTCACCTAAACATAACTATTTCCTCATCTAGCTGACTACTAGGCTTGACATTTCCAGCACCAGCAACTACTCACTAAAACTCAGAAATATAGTTCAGGGGTCGGTGAACTATGACCCTGGCCAGATGCTGTTTTTGTAAACACAGTTGGCCCCTGAACAAACTGGGGGTTAGGGGTGCTGACCCGTCACACAGTGGAAAATGCCCCTATAACTTTACTGTTGGCCATCCATACCCCCAATTCCACATCCGCAGATTCAACCGACCGCGGATCCTGTAGCACTGTAGCATGTACCTAGCGAAAAAGACCCACGTGTAAGTGGAACCGTGTAGTTCAAACCCGTGTTGTTCAAGGGTCAACTGTACTTTCATCGGAACACACCCATTCATTTTCGTACTGCCCATGGCTACTCTCAGTTACAAAGCAGAGTCTGAGTAGCTGTGACAGACACCCTCGTAGCTGGGATAATATTTTTGGCCCACAAAGCCAAAAATAGTATTTATTCCTTTACAGAAAAGGCTTGCCAACCCCTGGCTAATTGAACTGGTTAAAACATAATATGATCTAAGCAGGCTAACCTGTGAACAAACATACTGACACATAATGTTAGTGTCAGAGGGGTCTTTTGTTTTGTGGGTTTTTTAACTTAACTCACTGCCTCTTTCACAATAAAAGCACCTTGCTTTTCCAAGTACGGTCCTCAGGCCAGCAGCTTCAGCACCACCTAGGAGCTGGTTAGAAACGCAGCATCTCGAGCACCGCCCTAGACCTACGGAGTCAGAATCTGCATTTTAATAAGATCCCTGGGTGATTAGAAGTCGCAGCAGAACCCTACTGAAATGGAGCAGAGACCAGGTACACGTAGGACAAAGCGCTAACTGTACTGTCCAGGTCTGATAGAGGGCTGCAGAAGGGAGCCTCCTGACCCTGACGGCTGTTAAGCCCAACTGAAGGGATGAAAATGTGGCAAAGTCACACACGGCCTTCTTCACAACGTTCCTGGCCTTCGCTAAAACTCCACATTTTGTAAGGATATTCACATGTTTTCAAATATTTCAAACGTGGTAAAGCAAAGAATTCAAAAACACTAGCTAGTCTAAAATGGGAACACAACAGAGATACAGTACACCAAGGCCAGATACTACAGTTTCCCCTAAGTTGAGACTCCAATAAAGAGTCTTACCTGAAGAAATGTGAACAAACAACCAGTCTTTACCTTAAGGCACCTTCTCCTCCAGGATCAGGGGCGGTTATGTGACTGGCATCACCTGAGAGTCCGTAGCCCAAAATCTCTGCATAGATCCGAGCCCCTCTTTGAACAGCATGCTCGTGTTCTTCTAGCACCAGCACAGCTGCACCTTCTCCCATCACAAAACCATCTCTCTTGGGATGGAATGGCCGACATGCTGACTTCGGATCAGAGTTTGTGCTCAGAGCCCGGGCTCTGGAAAACGCAGCCAGCGACAAAGGGCTGATGCAAGAGTCGGCACCTCCAGTCACCATCACGTCAGCATCGCCGTGGGCTATGAACCTCAGAGAGTCTCCCACAGCATGAGCTCCCGTGGTACAGGCCGTGGACACTGCATGATTGGGGCCCTTGAGTTTATAGCGAATGCTGACCTGGCCTGCGGCCATACTGACCAGAATCTTAGGGACAAAGAATGGGCTGACTTTACTGTAACCTTTCGTCTGAAACATCAATGCGGTTTCAGAAATCTCTTCAAGGGGAACCATTCCCATGCCAATTGCAACACCAGTAGCCGCTTGGTCAGCTTCTGACTGAGGATGCCAGCCAGAATCTTTCAAGGCTAACTCAGCAGCCCCAACGGCCATAACGGTGGGAGAAGACATGGACTTGATATCTGATTTGGGCACAAAGTTTTGTGCGTTGAATTGACCTTCATCACAACCTCTTGGCACATAAGCTGCAACACTGCAAGGGACACTCTTATACTCTTCACCGACCAGTGAAACGATTCCACTCTCTCCCTGGATAAGACGATCCCACACCAGCTGAGTGCCAACACCCAGAGGAGTCACTAAGCCAATGCCTGTAACGACAACCCGCCTACGCAATCTGGGTGTTGGCACAGTTCCGGAAAACCTCCTTTCACTTATCAATCGCTGGCACAACCCTGTGTGTATTAGATGAGGGCTTGTAACTTTCAGGAAACTTTGCAAGCCGTTTGACAGCATGGTTGAGACTCGGAGGGTCAGAGACGTTCCGTAGCAGACCACGACACGCCCAGCAGGTACTGACTGTTGTTGAAATACCTTAAAGGCCTTAGAAACAACGTCCAAGGTGGTTTTTCTCGGGTGCTTGGTATGAGCTGTTAAGGAGCGCAGGGAAAATAATGTTACATCACTTTTACTTATCAAACCACCTGTCTGGACTCAACCCTTTTTAGACTCTCAGTACCCTCAGACATTCCAAGATAAAAAGCTGAAAGGACGACTCATTCGATTCACAACAGAACTGCACAATGAAAAACATACACGCACTCCTGGACGGATAGAGGCTGCGGAAAGCATCCTTTTTCAGGATTACCGAGGCCTTATTACTAAAGGCACAAAACACACTTCAGGGCCTATTCTTTGGGGTGGCGGTGAGAGAACTTTTTTGATCAGGGTTTCGGGGACCGCGAAGGTCAAGGGCGGGGTGGGGGGGAAGGGAAGGGGGTGTAGCCAACTCCCCGCACCGCCCCAGACACCCGAGGAAAGCGTGGCGAGAGGAAAAGACACCAGACCCGGGTCCTCCACACCCCTCTCCCCACGCAGCGCCGACCCGACTCGGAGCTGGAGGGCGGAAGGACAAGAGGAGCGAGCATCCACTACCTGCATCCGGCCTCCGGCGGCCAGCGCAGCCGCAGTCCCACGCGCGATGCGGGCGTGCGCCCGCGCACAGTACGTCCGCGCACGTCCGCGCACACCCACGTCCGCACAGGCGCGCACGCGCACGTCCGGCGTGCGCGCCCTCTGGGCCGGGCGCCCTTCCCCCGCGTCACCTTGGCGGAGGTCAGATGGTGAGGGGAGGGTCCGGGCGCCACCTCACCGACTCCAGCATAACTTGGGTAGGAGCACGTAACGAGGGGAGATAGCATTTTTGCGTATCAAAAAGGGATCTCTCTTTTTTTCTTTTGCTAATAATCCTAGATATTCGCCTGTTGTGGGAAGAGGGACTCAGTCATATTCGCCCGGAATGCTAGGGAAGAATTAAAGAAGTTACCGTACCGTTACAGTGATCTCTGTATCGCCCAGAGTTGTTTATAATAGCAAAGTAGGACTCACCGAAATGCCCAAGAGCAGGAAATCAGTTGTCTATTTTGTGGTACATCTAAGTAATGTGCAGCCATTTAAAATAATTTTGTAAGTGAATATTTATTAATGTGGAAAGATGTTGATAATTTTTTAGAAGATCCAAGTTGTGACTTGTATTTTTCCTTTTTTTTTTAAGGGTTTTCTTGGGGGCGGGATCTGGTCTGCAAGCAAGTATAATGATTGCGGTGTTTTTGCCTTATTTTATTTTTTAATTTTTAAATTTTTTTGCCCACTCCTTGTGGTGTGCAGGATCCCCGACGAGGGATGGAACTCAGGCCCCATGCAGTGGAAGCCTGGAATCCTAAACACTGGACCGCCAGGGGATTCCCTTTCCCCCTTATTTTTGCTTAGCTTTATTTATCATCTTCTCTATAGTATACAAACAATGCTTTTGTAATAATAAAGGTACTTTTACTTTCTAAAACTTATTTTCAACTCTTGGGCGGTGCTCAAAACATCACAGCCAGTGTCTAAGAATGGAGACAAGAATAGAATAGAGAAGAATGTAGACATTTATTTCTAAGTGTTCGAAAAATTCAATAACTTTTATTTGTTCAGAGCTCACTGTGAATCTATCAAGGGAAAAATAAGATGAAAATATAAAAAAGCAAGAAATCAGCAAGGTAGTATTTGTTTAGATGACCATCTATTGCTCACGTGCTGACCCAGGTGCGTTTTGTGTCCTTCTTTCTTCTGTAGATAAAGGATTGACCATATAACCTGCATCTGAACCTCTCAGCATATTTGTTTCTTTCTGGACAGTGTGCCTCTTGATGGCTTCCAAGCAGAGTGCTTTCTCTTCTTTCCCAGCTCTAGGGAAGAATTTGGGAGAAGCTTAGCTTTTCCTGGTTAGTACTGGATTTAAATGTATCTGGAAATAGACTTTTTCTAAAGTAGTTCCCTAATATGACCTTGAGTCATCCTTGATCCAAGGCCTATTCAGTCACTTCTTAGGATGACCTTCTTTCAGTGACGATAGAGTTACTTTAAGAGAAATTAAAACAAACGTGGTTATAAAAAACAAAAGTACAACTAAAAGTTAAGGAAAAAAAAAAAAAAAAAAAAGTTAAGGAGTGAGAGGTACCCAAACTTGCTCTCTCCTCTCTTCATGGCTATATAATATTTTAAAATCATAGTGTGAAAAGTCCTAAAATAGTTTTTGAAGCCAAACTCATACGAAACACAGTTTTAACATGCTGTTCTTTTTTCTTTTGTAACATCACAAAATTATCTTGGATAAGAAGTGACAAGTCAATTAAAATATTGTAGAGGGAATTCTCTGGCGGACCAGTGGTTAGGACTCCCCGCTTCCACTGGTTGGGGAACTAAGATCCTGCAAGCTGTGCAGTGTGGCCAAAAAACAGGAAAAAAAATTGTAGGAAAGTAAAGCCACCAAAAGTCTTTTCACTTTTATTTCTACCTCTGATCTTTCCTTTGGTCTGGAAAGGGGTGAGAGATTTTATGATATTCTAATAGCTATACTGTATGATTTAGTACCATATTCCTTGTTAAAATACCATGGTGTTTTAGCTAAAGTACCAAAATCTTCAAAAAGGCTCCACTTGCCATAGCCTCTTGTTCAGACATATGTTTACTTAAATTTTTTGTAATGTGATTCAAAACTATCTTTACAGATATAGTTCCCATTCTCTATTAAAATAGATTTCCACCCAAGATGACTGTTCTCTTGCACTCTGTACATCCTCTGCGTGACCAGTGCCTGCTTCACCTACACCCTACTCACGTGACTGACCTTCCTACAGACTTGCCCCCAGCCCCAGCTGGTGACTAATCTTTAGATCAGAACCTCTGTAACGTGAGAGTTCATCAAAGAAGCAGTGAGGGGCGTGCCTCACTGCTGGTAACCGATGAGCCAACCTGACATCAATTCCCCTGTAACTGGTAACCTCCCCCTCCCCCTGGAGCAAAGACTGCTGCCATGTCCTGCCCACTGTCTGCTGCAGACGGTGGGGTGTCCCTCCACGACCTTGCTTCAGACATGTAAGATCCCCCCATCCACCAAACCACTGGTGTCTCTGTCACTGACTCTGGGCTCTTTCTTTTGTCTTGAAGCTGGGTAAGCCCAGGGCTTGCAGGCCTGCAGGGTGCAGCCCGACACCCAGCAAAAGTGATCTTATCATCTCTAGATTGACTTCAGCTTGTCTTTTTTCATCTCTGTATCTTTGTACTTTCTTTTGTTCAACATTCATTTTCTTCCTAAGCTGTGCTAGAAGCTGGCATATGAAAATGAATAGGGTATGGTTCTTGCTTTCAGGAAGTTCATAGTCTAAGGAAACAGCCATGGAGACAAATATGTGCAAACCACTGAAACAGGTGCTGTAATAGAAGAATATGACAGAATTATAATAATACAAAGGAGACAACTGGGTCAATACTACCTTCCAAAGTCAGGAAAACCTTCAAAAAAGTTGACCTTTGAACTGCATCTTGAAAATGAGTACATGTTTGTCTAGTAAATTTGGTGGGAAAGGGCATCCTGACAGAGTAGAACAAAGGCCTGGATACCTGATATCTTCTGCAAACTGCTAGTAGTAGTTCAATGTGGCCAATGCTGGATGTGAGGTGTGGGACAAAGCAACAGTGAAAGCATGAGAGTGAAGCAGGGGCTGATCTGAAAAAGTCTTGGATGTTGTGCAGAAGACTTTGGATTTGATCCTGTAGGTCAGAAATGATATGCAGGCAGCCCTGGTCTAACATGGACTGCAACATTCTTTTATTGAATCTAAATTCCTCTAGGAAGGAAATGGTAAACTCTCTCATTCCCTTCACCGGACTCTCTGCTAGTTCTTTTGTCTTGAACAAAGCCACTTAGTACATTCAAGTTTCTTGCCTGACTCGTGACATCATTTGGCGGTAGAGTGTGTGTTGCTGAAATCTGGCCTCTACACTGGTGCCAGATTAAATCTCGGAGACAGAGTTTTGGGTGAAGTGGAAAGAAATGGCTTAATTGCTTTGCCAGGCAAAGGGGGCCACAGTGGGCTCGTGCCCTCAAGACTGTGCGCCCCGCCCTAGAGGGGGTCGAGAGAAGTCTTACGGTGTTCAAGGAGCAGGGCGTGGTCAGCTCGTGGACATTCTGATTGGTTGGTGGTGAGGTAATGGGGAGTCGGCATCGTCAGCCTTCTGGTTCCAACCGGTCTGAGGTCTACATGCCTGTGGGCAGCAGCCAGTTAACTTCCTCCACCTTGTGGGGTTTTCAGTATCTGCAAAAGAGCTCAAGGGATGTGGCTCAGAATATTCTCTATAGTCCTGGAGGAAGAACTAAAGGTCCTTGACTCTGTTTAATGGCTAAAGTATTGTTATTTTGTCTTGCTTGATTGTCTTCCTTTCTTTCTGCATTTTCTCACTTCTCTGATTATTCTTCAACTAAAGTTTTTCTACAAACAAAAGGCAGGTGTAGGATGTGGGTGGAGGTCTATTCTGGGAAGGCCTCACAGGGTCCTGCTCAGTTACATGTGGGCAAGGGGTAGCCATAGAAAACGTTTCAGCAGAAGAATAACATGATCAGATGGGTGGTTTAGAAAGATCATCGTTGCAGCATGTGCAGGGGGATTGGGGAATGTGGGAGTGGACATGGGGAAGAAAGTTAAGACTGGTGAGGCTCTACGGAGGGGATGAATTGGGGGCTTGGGATTGACATATGTACACTACTATGTATAAAATAGATAATAATAAGAACCTACTGTATAGCACAGGGGACTCAATGCTCTGTGGTGACCTAAACGGGAAGGAAATCCAAAAAAGAGGATATATGTATACATATGGCTGATTCACTTTGCTGTACAGCAGAAACTAACACAACATTGTAAAGCAACTATGCTCCAATAAATATTTAAAAAAAAAAAAAAAAAAAAGACTGGTGAAGCCCTAAACTAAGGCAGTGGCACGGAGGAGAGAGTGCTAAGATGCTGTCCTTAATTAAGTGTGTGTTGGGGGCATTTCCTCCCACAGCTGGGAAGTCCTGCCCTTCGTCATCTCATTAACCTCCCAATTTAAGGGTTCTTTTCAAATTCTTCTTCCATGAAACTGCAACCACAGTGGAATTTTCCTTCTTCTAAACTAATAGTTCTCCAAATTTACCGTGCACCAAAATCACCTGAAGGGCTTACTACACACATTGCTGGGCCTCATCTTTTTTTTTTTTTTTTTTGCAGTACGCGGGCCTCTCACTGCTGTGGCATCTCCCGTTGTGGAGCACAGGCTCTGGACGCGCAGGCTCAGCGGCCACGGCTCACGGGCCCAGCCGCTCCGCAGCATGTGGGATCTTCCCAGACCGGGGCACGAACCCGTGTCCCCTGCATCAGCAGGTGGACTCTCAACCACTGCGCCACCAGGGAAGCCCTGGGCCTCATCTTTAATGGTGGGGCTTGAGAATATCCTGATAGTTCCCTGGTGATGCTGATACTGCTGGTCTCACCAGTGCTCGAACTCGATGACTTATGAAGGCGGGGCCTGTGCTCATCTCCTCCCCTGCTTCACAGTGTGTGGCGCATGGCCATTGGCTTCATAACTATTTGGTGAATGAATGAATTACAGAATGAATTAATAAACACATACCCTTATGCATATACCACTTTGTGCATTTCTTACCGAATGATTTTTTCACAGTAACTCTGTTTCATCAACTGAAGGGCTATTTGTATGTAAGGTATTATTATTCATTTTGTCCTTCCTACTAGATTAAAAGTTTCTTATGTCATCCATCTCAGACTGCTTTGCATACAGCATGTGCTCAATAAATAATAGTTGCTTAATTACTTAATACAGTTACACAGTAGTGAGCTACCACATCAATTCCTGAGAGGCTTCAACCCTTCTCCTTGCCAATAACCTTTACCGAGGTCAACATTTTCTTTTCTTTTTTTTTTTTAATATATTTATTTACTTTCGGCTGAGTTGGGTCTTTGTTGCTGCACGCAGGCTTTCTCTAGTTGCGGCGAGCAGGGGCTACTCTTCTTTGAGGTGTGCAGGCTTCTCATTGCGGTGGCTTCTCTTGTTGTGGAGCACGGGCTCTAGGCATGCTGGCTTCAGCAGTTGTGGCTCACGGGCTCAGCAGTTGTGGCTTGGCGGGCTCTAGAGCGCAGGCTTACTTGTCGTGGCACACGGGCTTAGTTGCTCCGCGGCATGTGGGATCTTCCCGGCCCAGGGCTTGAACCCATGTGCCCTGCGTTGGCAGGCAGAGTCTTAACCACTGAGCCACGAGGGAAGTCCCAACATTTTCTTTTTTATGACAAAACCTATCCTGGGGAAATTTCAGTGAGTTATATCTTTATTTCATTTTAAGAATAGTGCCACCATATGTCAACTCTAAAGATGATGTTCTTAACAAAGCTGGAATCCTAAAAAGAAATTCATTATCTTGAAGCAAAAAAAAAAAAAAAAAAAAATCAAGTGAATGAACAGGAAGTTCAAAGCTGATTTAATACTAGAACATCCTTTTATGTGTTTGGAGTAATGATGGGTATAAAGAGATTGACTAGCTTAAAACCTTTAACTTTTCTAAAGGAAACTGAAGAATCAAAATATTTTCAACTTGACTTAAGTGGAAGAAGCAGACAGGAAAAAGAATGAGCCAAGTCCCTTGTTATAATAAATTCCTTTAATAGCTTCATAGATGGTGGTATCCAAGAGAGAGAGTAGTTACTCAAAGTAAAGAGTAATTGGGGGGCTTCCCTGGTGGTGCAGTGCTTAAGAATCCACCTGCCGATGCAGGGCACACGGGTTTGAGCCCTGGTCAGGGAAGATCCCACATGCCACAGAGCAACTAAGCCCATGAGCCACAACTACTGAGCCTGCGCTCTAGAGCCCGCGAGCCACGACTACTGAGCCCGTGCGCCACAGCTACTGAAGCCTGCGCACCTAGAGCCCGTGCTCTGGAACAAGAGAAGCCACTGCAATGAGAAGCCCGTGCACTGCAACGAAGAGTAGCCCCCTCTTGCTGCAACTAAAAAGAAAGCCCGCGCGCAGTAATGAAGATCCAACGCAGCCAAAAGAAATAAATTAAAAAAAAAAAAAGTAATTGGGAAGGATTTAAATTTCAGGTGAATTAAAATAAACAATAATTTAGTGAATTACCATTGAAATGAGGATTTCTATGATTTTATGGACTGTACGTTATTTTAACAGCATTAATTTTATGGCATTGGTTTTCACACTGTGGTTGCATGTCCCTCACAAAAGTACCTTAAAGCCATTATCTACTCAAGGGGAAAGCTAAGTTGATAACATTCTATTCTTCCCCCACCACACAAGCATTCCTGCTTCAGTTCTAGAGCGCCTCCACTTTGGTATTTTGTATATACTAGGTTTCCTCCTAAGGGTTTATTTGAAAAAAAAAGAAAAAAAAGTGTTCTGTAGCCTTAAAAAAAGTCATAAATACTAGATAGTATATGATAACCTTATACAATTATTATAAGAATAAATGAGTGTGCTGATGGAAAGAAGAAACTCAGGGGAATACTGTTTGTGATAGAGGCAGCTAGTTACATCCCAGGCCTCCCACCTCCCATCCCACAATTCCCAGAGTTGTGGGTGGTGCCTGTCCAGCTAAGGACTACATTTCCCAGTCTCCCTCCCTTTTCATCTAGATAGGGCTTCATTTTCACTAATGATACAGTAGAGAAAACGCTTTTGTCATTTCTGGGCCCATGTGGTTAAGAAGCAGGTATGCGGTCTTTCTGCCCAATCACTAACTAAATGCAAAAGTCTCTGTGGCCGTATAGCAGTAGTTAGCAAACCACACGCTAAATCCAGAAGGCTGCTTGTTTTTGTAAATAGTTTCATTGGACATACCCATACACATTCATTTTAAAGTACAGTTGACCCTTGAACAACACGGGTTTGAACTGCATGGGTCCACTTATATGAGGATTTTTTTTCAACAGTAAATGCTACAGTGCTACATGGCCCACTGTGAGTTGCAACCTCAGATTCAGAACCACAGATACAGTGGAACCTCAGATACAGAGGAAGTTATACACAGAATCTGAATGCTTGGAGGGTTGGTGCCCACGTTGTTCAAGGGCAAACTGTATTGTCTATGGAACAACTGCAAAGGCAGAGTTAAATAGTTGAACCAGAGCCCCTATGGCCACAAACCCTTAAACATTTAATATTTGGTCATTTATAGAAAATGTTTGTTGACTTCTGTGGGATGAAAGGAGCCTGGGGCCCTGCATCATTATCTGGAGGAAAGCTGCTCACTGACAAATGATACCTCTTGTATGAACAAGAAAGAAATTTCTCATGTTACGTCACTGAAAATTTCAGTTACAGCAGCTAGCAACACACTATCAGTTAAACACTATTCTTGGAAGCTGGTCCAAAAACCTACATATTTATTAAAAACTTCTCACATATATCTGGCAAGTGAATGGTAACTGAAGTGGGTGGTTATTGCTCAGGGTCTTGCTCAGAGACATTAGAAGAAAATTTCAAATTTAAAAAGCGAACTGAAGATAAAGCATCAAGAATATTCAAAGAAGCTACTTAGGCAAACAACTTTTAAAAATATATAGTGTCAAGAAAAACATTTGTTGAGGTTTGGAAAAGCAAGAAGGCATTGGTAAAGTACACTTTCAAGGTCATGGAGAGGTAGATGATGGATTAAAGATGTTAGGATTCTTCTTTTAAGAGGAATAAAGGACACTGATCACAAGATCTACCTGCGAAACAAAGTCACAAATTAATACGTACACTTACTACATGGGATGCATAATTTTGCTGTCTTTCCTTTCTCCTCCATTCCATTCTACTTTGTCGTTATTGGATATGTGTTTTACTTTGGTCAGTAGAGTCCACAACCCACTATGTTGCAAACTGCAGTTTTGAAAAAAACTTCTTTACAGAAGCATCATATTCTCTGAGCTGGGACTTATGCAAGAGATTTTCAATCATTTATCTAATTCCAAAAAAAAACCCATATAGGAGAAACCCAGCAGAGTTTATGTGTTTGGTTTTGAACGTGGTTTTCTGCTTCCCTCTGGGGTCTTTCATCCACATTTACTTAGGAAGGCCTGACCATCTGCGAGGAGGAAGCTGTAGAATAGTTTCATCTGGGGGCAAAGGGGTGGTTGGAATATAGGGGGTTTCTCCACCGTCTGGCTGGATCTATTGAGGCCGGCCCCGAGGCGCCGAGGAACCTGGGTTCCTGCGATGCACCAGCCAGCACCCCCTACCCCTGCGCGAAACCCCCGCCCCTCCACCCCACCCCGCGGTCCAGACCACCAGACACACATGGGCAAAGCCCCTCGGTCTGGACGACCAAGACCCACACCCCAGCCTGGTCGAAGCCCCCAGGCCCTGACAACCAGGCCCCTGTCGGCCCAAGCCCCCAACGGCCCCAAACAGCCCCCAGCTCCTCCCAGACGAACCCCACCGGTCCCGGATACTAGTCCCCGCCCCCTGGAGACCAGCCGCCCCCCTCACCTCCCGCCGAGTCCCCAGCCCAGGATATCAGACCCCACCCCCCTGGAAAACGCCCCGTCCCCTGGAGACCACCCCCACACACACGAGCCTTGCCCCCCCCACGAGCCCTGCACGCCCCCCCCGGCCCCTCCCCTTGCCCTGGAGACTAGCCCCAGCCCCTTCCCACTCGGCCGGGCCCCGCCCCTGGAGACCAGCCCCTTCCCTCTCGGCCGAGCCCCGCCCCTGGAGACCAGCGCCCTCCCTCTCGGCCGGGCCCCCGCCCCTGGAGACCAGCCCCCGCCCACCGGCCGGCCGCAGAGCGCGGCGAGCTGAGGCGCCTGCTCAGAGCGCACGCGGTGCGGGCGGGGCGTGGGGTGGGGGGTCACGGCCGCGCGCTCGAGTATGGCGGCGGCGGCGGCGCTGGGCAGTTCCTGTGGGTCCGCGTCCCCGGCGGTGGCCGAGCTCTGTCAGAACACCCCGGAGACCTTCCTGGAGGCCTCCAAGCTGCTGCTCACCTACGCGGACAACATCCTCAGGTGCGGGGCCGCGGGCGGGACGCGTGCCAGCGGGCGGGGCGCGGCGCACGCGCGGCCGGGTTTGGGGGCGCCCGGCCGGCCCCGGGGGCGCGGAGGCCGGGAGGGCCCCGGACCTGGCTCCCGCTCAGGGGGGCGGCGGGGGGGAGCTGGGGCCGCCCGCCAGGGGCCTGGAGACCCGCCCGGCCCAGCCCCGCCGGAGCGGAGGGAGTCTTTGCACCTGTGACCGGACACCTGCAGTCGCGGAGCCCAGGGCGAGCCGGGTCCCGGGACGCGCGGGGCGGAGGAGGGGAAGGCGCGCCCCGGGCTCTGGCCTCGGCCTGGCGGTTGAACAGTCTTACGTGTCAGGACAGGAGCGGCGACAGCGTTTCATCCCCACTGCGTGCGTTTTACCCACCAGCAGCCTTCAGTTGCCATTGGGCTTCTCAGAAGTTTGTCACGGACAAGATGTTTTCTTCCCAGCGTTTTGTGAATATCCTAATACTAGAGCCTAACACTACCGTGGTGTTCGTGAGGATAACCTTGGCTAAGAGTAGTTTGTTTCCTTTTCCTCTGAGCGCACTTCTAGACCTCTAAGGAACCTTACAGATTTGGGGAATTGGGAAGTAAGTTGTATTAGTCATTTTGAAGCATTACGTCCCTCCACTCTTAGATCAAATGATGGGGTGTCCTGAGGGACGGGATGTGTGGGGGAGGGTAAAGGAGCCCCACGTGCCTCCGCCTTAGTGCTGTTAGCTCGTTTATCAGGGCGCCGTGATCATATAGGCTCTGCCCCCCGCCCCGCAGCCCCTGGTGCGCTTGCTTTTCTAAGGGGTGGATGTATTGGCCTGAAGTCTAAAAGGAGATCCTTCGCAGTGTCAAGGTTATAGATTTCACGTGACCCAGTTTTGGAGACCTTAGTTACAAGTGCAGTGTCTTAACCCATGGCAGTTTTAATATGGCTCATACAGGCAACATTAATGATTTAAAAAGTGAATTGAAAGAAGAACATATTGAGCCCTTGTTGTGTGACAGATGCAGAGAGGGATGCAGCATGTACACTGTGCACAGCTGCACAGTTAAGACCTATATGGGGGCCGCCTTCCTCCTCTGTGACACCCTCTCAGCTCACCTTCTCAGCCCTGGGAGATCTGACAGCTCTTCAGAGCGCAAGGATGCCAGAGGATTCTATATAGTGAACTCCGAGGCAGAGTTCTCCAGAGGCCGTCAGCTAGCACCTCCCATCTGGAAAGCCACCAAACTATTTAAACCCCATTCTTCAGAAAAGGGAGTTGCCCTTGTAATGAGGATTCACTTCTTTCAATCCAGGGAAACCACAAATGCTGAGATCAAGGTGTTTTGAGGAAGGAAGTCTTTTCCATCATTATCGTCATTATGAGTGCTTACCAAACTCATAGAAGAAACCTGGCATGCTGTCAGTGTATGTTTTTTTTTTTTTAAAACATCTTTATTGGGGTATAATTGCTTTACAATGGTGTGTTAGTTTCTGCTTTATAACAAAGTGAATCAGCTATACATATACATATGTTCCCATATGTCTTCCCTCTTGCGTCTCCCTCCCTCCCACTCTCCCCATCCCACCCTTCCAGGCTGTCACAAAGCACCGAGCTAATATCCCTGTGCCTTGCGGCTGCTTCCCCCCAGCTATCTACCTTACTACGTTTGTTAGCGTGTATATGTCCATGACTCTCTCTCGCCCTGTCAAAACTCACCCTTCCCCCTCCCCATATCCTCAAGTCCGTTCTCCAGTAGGTCTGCGTCTTTATTCCTTGTCAGTGTATGTTATAGTCTCTACTATGGCTTATATTTCTTATCTTAAAAAGGTTTTTTATCCAAAAAGGGAATTAGGAGTCTGGAACTCATATAAGTGGAGATGGTATGAAAAACTACCCTTTTTAGTTTGTCTTAAGTAATAGTATTAGTTCCTGCCCTCATTCTTACAGTTCAAACTCGTTTGGTCTTCAGAGGGGGGGTAAAAACCTCACCTTTTCTTCTGCTTCCAAGTCCAGTGATTTGCTTACCTCTTAACAGAAAAGCCCCAGGCCTGTTCTTGATCCCTTAGCTACACTGCATTACAGACAGGCTAATCTAACTTATTTGAGAATAGAGGAAACCATCGTTTCTTTTGCTGTTTTAGGAACTCCTTTAGCATGAGAGATAAGGGATGTTGTCTTGATATCCTTTGCTCCTACCTCAGGATATGACATAGTATTTTATAGGGTGAGTGCTGAAATGAGAATTTCATTTGCAGTTTTTTAATTGTTGCTGTTAACAGTGATATTTGTCACTATACACTGGTGAAAATAATACTTTGGGTTAAGTTTGAAATTTCTGCTTCAGATGATGTTATCCTATTCCCCAACTAAGGCTCGTAAAGCTAATGAAATTATACAATGAAGTATATACTAATTTGCATGCACAGTGTACCATGGGTTTGAACCGTTTTTTCAGTTCACTGACTTATAGATAAAAATCAGCTTTCCTCAGTATCTACCTTTCAAAAATCTGCAGTAGTTTTACTGGCATTCCAAGTGGGTTCCCTAGGAAACTTGCTTCATTCATTTTTTAAAAAACAATATTTGACTAAATTCGGGGGGGCAAGGGGAAGATGGCCGAAGAGTAAGACGCGGAGATCACCTTCCTCCCCACAGATACACCAGAAATACATATACACGTGGAACAACACCTACAGAACACCTACTGAACGCTGGCAGAAGACCTCAGACCTCCCAAAAGGCAAGAAAGTCCCCACGTACTTGGGTAGGGCAAAAGAAAAAAGAATAAACAGAGGCAAAAGAATAGGGACGGGACCTGCACCTCTGGAAGGGAGCTGTGAAGGAGGAAAGGTTGCCACACACTAGGAAGCCCCTTCGCGGGTGAAGACTGCGGGTGGCGGAGGGGGAATGCTTCGGAGCCGCGGAGGAGAGCACAGCAACAGGGGTGCGGAGGGCAAAGCGGGGAGATTCCCGCACAGAAGATTGGTGCTGACCGGCACTCACCAGCCCAAGAGGCTTGTCTGCTCGCCCGCCGGGGCGGGCGGGGCTGGGAGCTGAGGCTCGGGCATCGGTTGGAGCGCCGGGAGAGTACTCGGGATGGCAGCGTGAGCACAGCCTGCAGGGGGCTAGTGCGCCACAGCTAGCCGGGAGGGAGTCTGGGGAAAAGTCTGGACCTGCCGAAGAGGCAAGAGACTTTTTTTTCCCTCTTTGTTTCCTGGTGCGCGAGGAGAGGGGATTAAGAGCGCTGCTTAAAGGAGCTCCAGAGACGGGCGTGAGCCGCGGCTAAAAGCGCGGACCCCAGAGACGGGCATGAGATGCTAAGGCTGCTGCTGCCGCCACCAAGAAGCCTGTGTGCGAGCACAGGCCATTATCCACACGCCCCTTCTGGGGAGCCTGGGCAGCCCGCCACTGCCAGGGTCCTGGGATCCAGGGACAACTTCCCTGGGAGAACGCACGGCGAGCCTCAGGCTGGTACAACGTCACGCTGGCCTCTGCAGCCGCAGGCTCGCCCCGCATCGTGCCCCTCCCTCCCCCCGGCCTGAGTGAGCCAGAGCCCCCGAATCAGCGGCTCCTTTAACCCCGTCCTGTCTGCTGAGCGAAGAACAGACGCCCTCAGGCGACCTGCATGCAGAGGTGGGTCCAAATCCAAAGCTGAACCCCGGGAGCTGTGCGAACAAAGAAGAGAAAGGGAGATCTCTCCCAGCAGCCTCAGAAGCAGCGGATTAAAGCTCCACAATCAACTTCATGTACCTGCACCTGCGGAATACATGTATACACAAAGAATCATCCCAAATTGAGGAGGTGGACGTTGAGAGCAAGATTTATGATTTTTCTCCTTTTTCCTCTTTTTGTGAGTGTGTATGTGTATGCTTCTGTGCGAGATTTTGTCTGTATAGATTTGCTTCCACCATTTGTCCTAGGGTTCTATCTGTCTGGGTTTTTTTTGTTTTTCTTCTTAAAAACATTTTTTTTCTTAATAATTACTTTTTATTTTATTAACTTCATTTTATTTTATCTTTTATTTTATCTTCTTTCTTTCTTTCTTTCCTTCCTTCCTGCCTTCCTTCCTTCCTTCCTTCCTCCCTCCCTCCCTCCCCCCTCCCTCCCTCTCCCCTTCCTCCCTCTCCCCCTCCCTCCCTTCTTTCTTCTTTCCTTCCTTCCTTCCTTCCTTCCCTCCCTCCTTTTTCTTTCTTTCATCTTCCTTCCTTCCCTCCCTCCTTTCTTTCTTTCTTTCTTTCATCTTCCTTCCGACCTTCCTTCCTTTCTTTCTTTTTTTCTTTCTCTCTTTCTAGTTTTTCTCCCTTTTATTCTGAGCTGTGTGGATGAAAGACTCTTGGTGCTGCAGCCAGGAATCAGTGCTGAGCCTGTGAGGCAGGAGAGCCAAATTCAGGACACTGGTCCACAAAAGACCTCCCAGCTCGACATAATATCAAATGGTGAAAATCTCCCAGAGATCTCCATCTCAACACCAGCACCCAGCTTCACTCAACGACCAGCAAGCTACAGGGCTGGACACCCTATGCCAAACAACTAGCAAGACAGGAACACAACCCCACTCATTAACAGAGAGGCTGCCTAAAATCATAATAAGGCCACAGACACCCCAAAACCCACCACCAGACGTGGACCTGCCCACCAGAAAGACAAGATCCAGCTTCATCCAACAGAACACAGGCACTAGTCCCCTCCACCAGGAAGCCTACACAACCCACTGAACCAACCTTAGCCACTGGGGACAGACACCAAAAACAACAGAAACTACGAACCTGCAGCCTGCAAAAAGGAGACCCCAAACACAGTAAGTTAAGCAAAATGAGAAGACAGAAAAACACACAGCAGATGAAGGAGCAAGATAAAAACCCACCAGACCTAACAAATGAAGAGGAAATAGGCAGTCTACCTGAAAAAGAATTCAGAATAATGATAGTAAAGATGATCCAAAATCTTGGAGATAGAATAGACAAAATGCAAGAAACATTTAACAAGGACCTATAAGAACTAAAGATGAAACAAACAACGATGAACAACACAATAAATGAAATGAAAAATACTCTAGATGGGATCAGTAGCAGAATAACTGAGGCAGAAGAACAGATAAGTGACCTGGAAGATAAAATAGTGGAAATAACTACTGCAGAGCAGAATAAAGAAAAAAGAATGAAAAGAACTGAGGACAGTCTCAGAGACCTCTGGGACAACATTAAATGCACCAACATTGAATTATAGGGGTTCCAGAAGAAGAAGAGAAAAAGAAAGAGACTGAGAAAATATTTGAAGAGATTATAGTTGAAAACTTCCCTAATATGGGAAAGGAAATAGTTAATCAAGTCCAGGAGGCACAGAGAGTCCCATACAGGATAAATCCAAGGAGAAATACGCCAAGACACATATTAATCAAACTGTCAAAAATTAAATACAGGGCTTCCCTGGTGGCGCAGTGGTTGAGAGTCCGCCTGCCGATGCAGGGGACGCGGGTTCGTGCCCCGGTCCGGGAGGATCCCACGTGCCGTGGAGCGGCTGGGCCGGTGAGCCATGGCTGCTGAGCCTGCGCGTCCGGAGCCTGTGCGCCGCAACGGGAGAGGCCACAACAGTGAGAGGCCCCCGTACCGCAAAAACAAAAACAAAAAAAAAAAAAAACAAAAAAAAAACAAAAAAAAAATTAAATACAAAGAAAGCATATTAAAAGCAGCAAGGGAAAAACAATAACACACAAGGGAATCCCCATAAGGTTAATAGCTGATCTTTCAGCAGAAACTCTGCAAGCCAGAAGGGACTGGCAGGACATATTTAAAGTGATGAAGGAGAAAAACCTGCAACCAAGATTACTCTACCCAGCAAGGATCTCATTCAGATTTGATAGAGAAATTAAAACCTTTACAGACAAGCAAAAGCTGAGAGAGTTCAGCACCACCAAACCAGCTTTACAACAAATGCTAAAGGTACTTCTCTAGGCAAGAAACACACGAGAAGGAAAAGACCTACAATAACGAACCCAAAACAATTAAAATGGGAATAGGAACATACATATAGATAATTACCTTAAATGTAAATGGACTAAATGCTCCCACCAAAAGACACAGATTGGCTGAATGGATACAAAAACAAGACCCATATATTTGTTGTCTACAAGAGACCCACTTCAGATCTAGAGACACATACAGACTGAAAGTGAGGGGATGGAAAAAGATATTCCATGCAAATGGAAACCAAAAGAAAGCTGGAGTAGCAATTCTCATATGAGACAAAATAGACTTTAAAATAAAGACTATTAGAAGAGACAAAGAAGGACACTACATGATCATCAAGGGATCGATACAAGAAGAAGACATAACAATTGTAAATATCTATGCACCCAACATAGGAGCACCTCAATACATAAGGCCATACTAACTCAATACTCACAGCCATAAAAGGGGAAATCAACAGTAACACATTCATAGTAGGGGACTTTAACACCCCACTTTCACCAATGGACAGATCATCCAAAATGAAAATAAATAAGGAAACACAAGCTTTAAATGATACATTAAACAAGATGGACTTAATATTTATAGAACATTCCATCCAAAAACAACAGAATACACATTTTTCTCAAGTGCTCATGGAACATTCTCCAGGAGAGATCATATCTTGGGTCACAAATCAAGCCTTGGTAAATTTAAGAAAATTGAAATTGTATCAAGTATCTTTTCCGACCACAATGCTATGAGACTACGTATCAGTTACAGGATAAGGTCTGTAAAAAATACAAACACATGGAGGCTAAACAATACACTACTTAATAACGAAGTGATCACTGAAGAAATCAAACAGGAAATTTAAAAAATACCCAGAAACAAATGACAGTGGAGACACGACACCCCAAAACCTATGGGATGCAGCAAAAGCAGTTCTAAGAGGGAAGTTTATAGCAATACAATCCTACCTTAATAAACAGGAAACATCTCGAATAAACAACCTAACCTTGCACCTAAAGCAATTAGAGAAAGAAGAACAAAAAAACCCCAAAGTTAGCAGACGGAAAGAAATCATGAAAATCAGATCAGAAATAATAGAAAAAGAAATGAAGGAAACAGTAGCAAAGATCAGTAAAACTAAAAGCTGGTTCTTTGAGAAGATAAACAAAATTGATAAACCATTAGCCAGACTCATCAAGAAAAAAAGGGAGAAAACTCAAGTCAATAGAATTAGAAATGAAAAAGGAAAAGTAACAACTGACACTGCAGAAATGCAAAAGATCATGAGAGATTACTACAAGCAACTTTATGCCAATAAAATGGACAACCTGAAAGAAATGGACAAATTCTTAGAAAGGCACAACCTGCCAAGACTGAATCAGGAAGAAATAGAAAATATGAACAGACCAATCACAAGCACTGAAATTGAAACTGTGATTAAAAATCTTCCAACAAAGAAAAGCCCAGGACCAGATGGCTTCACAGGCGAATTCTATCAAACATTGAGAGAAGAGCTAACACCTATCCTTCTCAAACTCTTCCAAAATATAGCAGAGGGAGGAACACTCCCAAACTCATTCTATGAGGCCACCATCACCCTGATACCAAAACCAGACAAGGATGTCACAAAGAAAGAAAGCTACAGGCCAATATCACTGATGAACATAGATGCAAGAATCCTCAACAAAATACTAACAAACAGAATCCAACAGCACATTAAAAGGATCATACACCACGATCACGTGGGGTTTATTCCAGGAATGCAGGGATTCTTCAATATACGCAAATCAATCAACGTGATTCACCATATTAACATATTGAAGGAGAAAACCATAATGATCATCTCAATAGATACAGAGAAAGGTTTCGACAAAATTCAACACCCATTTATGATAAAAACCCTGCAGAAAGTAGGCATAGAGGGAACTTGCCTCAACATAATAAAGGCCAGATATGACAAGCCCACAGCAAACATCATCCTCAATGGTACAAAACTGAAAGCATTTCCACTAAGATCAGGAACAAGACAAGGTTGCCCACTCTCACCACTCTTATTCAACATAGTTTTGGAAGTTTTTGCCACAGCAATCAGAGAAGAAAAGGAATCCAAATCGGAAAAGAAGAAGTAAAGCGGGGGGGACCTTGAAGATGGCGGAAGAGTAAGACGCGGAGATCGCCTTCCTCCCCACGGATACACCAGAAATACATCCACACGTGGAACAACTCCTACAGAACTCCTACTGAAGGCTGGCAGAAGACCTCAGACCTCCCAAAAGGCAAGAAACTCCCCACGTAACTGGGTAGGGCAAAAGAAAAAACAGAGACAAAAGAATAAGGACGGCACCTGCACCAGTGGGAGGGAGCTGTGAAGGAGGAAAAGTTTCCACACACTAGGAAGCCCCTCCGCGGGAGGAGACTGCGGGAGGCAGAGGGGGGAGTTTCGGGACCGCGGAGTAGTGCACAGCGACGGGTGCGGAGGGCAAAGCGGGGAGATTCCTGCACAGACGATCGGTGCTGACCGGCACTCACCAGCCTGAGTGGCTTGTCTGCTCACCCGCCGGGGCGGGCGGGGCTGCGAGCTGAGGCTCGGGTTTTGGTTTTGGACGGAGCTCAGGGAGAGGACTGGGGTTGGCGGCTTGAACATAGCCTGAAGGGGTTAGTGCACCACGACTAGCCGGGAGGGAGTTCGGGGAAAAGCCTGCACCGGCCGAAGAGGCAAGAGACTTTTTCTTCCCTCTTTGTCTCCTGGTGCGCGAGGAGAGGGGTTTAAGAGCGCTGCTTAAAGGAACTCCAGAGACGGGCGCGAGCCGCGGCTGAGGGCGCGAGCCCCCGAGACGGGCGCGAGCCGCGGCTGAAAGCGCAAACCCCAGAGACGGGCGCGAGCCGCGGCTGAGGGCGCGAGCCCCCGAGACGGGCGCAAGCCGCGGCTGAAAGCGCAAATCCCAGAGACGGGCGCGAGCCGCGGCTAAAACCGCGGACCCCAGAGACGGGCGGGAGATGCTAAGGCTGCTGCTGCCGCCACCAAGGGGCCTGTGTGCGAGCACAGGTCACTCTCCACACCCCTCTTCCGCGGAGCCTGTGCAGCCCGCCACTGCCAGCTTCCCGGGATCCAGGGACAACTTCCCCGGGAGTACGCACGGCGGGTCTCAGGCTGGTGCAACGTCACGCCGGCCTCTGCCGCAACGTCACGCTGCCTCTGCAGCTGCAGGCCCGCCCCGCACGTAGTGCCCCTCCTACCCCCATCCCCCAACCCCCGGCCTGAGTGAGCCGGAGGCCCCGAATCAGCGGCTCCTTTAACCCCGTCCTGGCTGAGCGAAAAAACAGACGCCCTCCAGCGACCTACACGCAGAGGCAGGGCCAAATCCAAAGCTGAGCTCCTGTGAGCTGTGAAAACAAAGAAGAGAAAGGGAAATCTCTCCCAGCAGCCACAGAAGCAGCGGATTAAAGCTCCACAATCAACTTGATATACCCTGCATCTGTGGAATACCTGAATAGACAAGGAATGATCCCAAATTGAAGAGGTGGAATTTAGGAGCGAAATCTATGATTTTTTTCCCTTTTCCTCTTTTTGTGAATGTGTACGTGTATGCTCCTGTGTGACATCTAGTCTGTATACTCTAGCTTCCACCATTTGTCCTAGGGCTCTATCCGTCCATGACTTTTTTTAAAAAATTCTTTTAATTAATAATTAAGTTTAATTGTAATAACTTTATTATACTTTACCTTCGTTCTTTCTTTCTTTCCTTCCTTCCCTCCCTCCTTTAGACAACGAATCACCCCAAATTGAGGAGGTGGTCTCAGGGAGCAGGATTTATGATTTTTCCCCCTTTACCTCTTTTTGTGAAGGTGTATGTGTATGCTTCTGTGTAAGATTTTCTCTGTATAGCTTTGCTTCCAACATTTGTCCTAAGGTTCTATCCGTCCCTTTTTTTTTTTTCTAAATATTTTTTAATTCAATAACTATATTATACTTTATTTTATTTTTACTGTATCATCTTTCTTTCTGTCTTTTTTTCCTTCTTTCCCTCCTTCCTTCCTTCCTCCCTCTCTCCCTCCCTCCCTCCTTTCTTTCCTTCTTTGCTTCTTTCTTCCTTCCTTCCTTTCCTCCTTTCCTTCTTTCTTTCCTCATACTTCTACTAATTCTCTCTACTTTTTCTCCCTTTTATTCTGAGCCGTGTGGATGAAAGGCTCTTGGTGCTCCAGCCAGGAGTCAGGGCTCTGCCTCTGAGGTAGGAGAGCCAACTTCAGGTCACTGGTCAACAAGAGACCTCCCAGCTCCACATAATATTAAACAGCGGAAATCTCCCAGAGACCTCCATCTTAACACCAGCACCCAGCTTCACTCAACGACCAGCAAGCCACAGTGCTGGACAACCTATGCCAAACAACTAGCAAAACAGGAACACAACCCCACCCATTAGCAGAGAGGCTGCCTAAAATCATAATAAGGCCACAGACACCCCAAAACACACCACCAGACGTGAACCTGCCCACTAGAGAGACAAGATCCAGCCTCATCCAGCACAACACAGGCACTAGTCCCCTCCACCAGGAAGCCTACACAACCCACTGAAACAACCTTAGCCACTGGAGACAGACATCAAAAACAACGGGAACTACGAACCTGCAGCCTGCAAAAAGGAGACCCCAAACACAGTAAGATAAGCAAAATGAGAAGACAGAAAAACACACAGCAGATGAAGGAGCAAGATAAAAACCCACCAGACCTAACAAATGAAGAGGAAATAGGCAATCTACCTGAAAAAGAATTCAGAATAATGATAGTAAGGATGATCCGAAATCTTGGAAGTAGAATGGACAAAATGCAAGAAACAGTTAACAAGGACCTACAAGAACTAAAGATGAAACAAGCAACGATGAACAATGCAATAAATGAAATTAAAATCACTCTAGATAGGATCAATAGCAGAATAACTGAGGCAGAAGAACGGATAAGTGACCTGGAAGATAAAGTAGTGGAAATAACTACTGCAGAGCAGAATAAAGAAAAAAGAATGAAAAGAACTGAGGACAGTCTCAGAGACCTCTGGGACAACATGAAACGCACCAACATTCGAATTATAGGGGTTCCAGAAGAAGAAGAAAGAAAGAAAGGGACTGAGAAAATATTTGAAGAGATTATAGTTGAAAACTTCCCTAATATGGGAAAGGAAATAGTTAATCAAGTCCAGGAAGCACAGAAGGTCCCATACAGGATAAATACAAGGAGAAACACGCCAAGACACATATTAATCAAACTGTCAAAAATTAAATACAAAGAAAGCATATTAAAAGCAGCAAGGGAAAAACAACAAATAACACACAAGGGAATCCCCATAAGGTTAACAGCGGACCTCTCAGCAGAAACCCTACAAGCCAGAAGGGAGTGGCAGGATATACTGAAAGTGATGAAGGAGAATAGCCTGAAACCAAGACTACTCTACCCAGCAAGGATCTCATTCACATTTGATGGAGAAATTAAAACCTTTACAGACAAGCAAAAGCTGAGAGAGTTCAGCACCACCAAACCAGCTTTACAACAAATGCTAAAGGAACTTCTCTAGACACGAAACACAAGAGAAGGAAATGACCTATAGTAGCGAACCCAAAACGATATATAAAATGGAAATAGGAACATACATATCAATAATTACCTTAAATGTAAATGGACTAAATGCTCCCACCAAAAGACACAGATTGGCTGAATGGATACAAAAACAAGACCCTTATATATGCTGTCTACAAGAGACCCACTTCAGAACTAGAGACACATACAGACTGAAAGTAAGGGGATGGAAAAAGATATTCCATGCAAATGGAAACCAAAAGAAAGCTGGAGTAGCAATTCTCATATCAGACAAAATAGACTTTAAAATAAGGACTATTAAAAGGGACAAAGAAGGACACTACATAATGATCAAGGGATCGATCCAAGAAGAAGATATAACAATTGTAAATATTTATGCACCCAACATAGGAGCACCTCAATACATAAGGCAAATACTAACAACCATAAAAGGGGAGATCAACAGTAACACATTCATAGTAGGGGACTTTAACACCCCACTTTCACCCATGGACAGATCATCCAAAATGAAAATAAATAAGGAAACACAAGCTTTAAATGATACATTAAACAAGATGGACTTAATTGATATTTATAGGACACTCCATCCAAAAACAACAGAATACACATTTTTCTCAAGTGCTCATGGAACATTCTCCAGGATAGATCATATCTTGGGTCACAAATCAAGCCTTGGTAAATTTAAGAAAACTGAAATTGTATCAAGTATCTTTTCCGACCACAACGCCATGAGACTAGATATCAATTACAGGAAAAGATCTGTAAAAAATACAAACACATGGAGGCTAAACAATACACTACTTAATAATGAAGTGATCACTGAAGAAATCAAAGAGGAAATAAAAAAATACCTAGAAACAAATGACAATGGAGACACAACGACCCAAAACCTATGGGATGCAGCAAAAGCAGTTCTAAGGGGGAAGTTTATAGCAATACAAGCCCACCTTAAGAAGCAGGAAACATCTCGAATAAACAACCTAACCTTGCACCTCAAGCAATTAGAGAAAGAAGAACAAAAAAACCCCAAAGCTAGCAGAAGGAAAGAAATCATAAAAATCAGATCAGAAATAAATGAAAAAGAAATGAAGGAAACGATAGCAAAGATCAGTAAAACTAAAAGCTGGTTCTTTGAGAAGATAAACAAAATAGATAAACCACTAGCCAGACTCATCAAGAAAAAAAGGGAGAAGACTCAAATCAATAGAATTAGAAATGAAAAAGGAGAAGTAACAACTGACACTGCAGAAATAAAAAAAATCATGAGAGATTACTACAAGCAACTCTATGCCAATAAAATGGACAATCTGGAAGAAATGGACAAATTCTTAGAAATGCACAACCTGCCAAGACTGAATCAGGAAGAAATAGAAAATATGAACAGACCAATCACAAGCACTGAAATTGAAACTGTGATTAAAAACCTTCCAACAAACAAAAGCCCAGGACCAGATGGCTTCACAGGTGAATTCTATCAAACGTTTAGAGAAGAGCTAACACCTATCCTTCTCAAACTCTTCCAAAATATAGCAGAGGGAGGAACACTCCCAAATTCCTTCTACGAAGCCACCATCACCTTGATACCAAAACCAGACAAGGATGTCACAAAGAAAGAAAACTACAGGCCAATATCACTGATGAACATAGATGCAAAAATCCTCAACAAAATACTAGCAAACAGAATCCAACAGCACATTAAAAGGGTCATACACCATGATCAAGTGGGGTTTATTCCAGGAATGCAAGGATTCTTCAATATACGCAAATCTATCAATGTGATAAACTATATTAACAAATTGAAGGAGAAAAACCATATGATCATCTCAATAGATGCAGAGAAAGCTTTCGACAAAATTCAACACCCATTTATGATAAAAACCCTCCAGAAAGTACGCATAGAGGGAACTTTCCTAAACATAATAAAAGCCATATATGACAAGCCCACAGCAAACATCATCCTCAATGGTGAAAAACTGAAAGCATTTCCACTAAAATCAGGAACAAGACAAGGTTGCCCACTCTCACCACTCTTATTCAACATAGTTTTGGAAGTTTTAGCCACAGCAATCAGAGAAGAAAAGGAAATAAAAGGAATCCAAATTGGAAAAGAAGAAGTAAAGCTGTCACTGTTTGCAGATGACATGATACTATACATAGAGAATCCTAAAGATGCTACCAGAAAACTACTAGAGCTAATCAATGAATTTGGTAAAGTAGCAGGATACAAAATTAATGCACAGAAATCTCTGGCATTCCTATATACTAATGATGAAAAATCTGAAAGTGAAATCAAGAAAACACTCCCATTTACCATTGCAACAAAAAGAATAAAATATCTAGGAATAAACCTACCTAAGGAGACGAAAGACCTGTATGCAGAAAATTATAAGACACTGATGAAAGAAATTAAAGATGATACAAATAGATGGAGAGATATACCATGTTCTTGGATGGGAAGAATCAACATTGTGAAAATGACTCTACTACCCAAAGCAATCTACAGATTCAATGCAATCCCTATCAAACTACCACTGGCATTTTTCACAGAACTAGAACAAAAAATTTCACAATTTGTATGGAAACACAAAAGACCCCGAATAGCCAAAGCAATCTTGAGAACGAAAAAAGGAGCTGGAGGAATAAGGCTCCCTGACTTCAGACTATATTACAAAGCAACAGTAATCAAGACAGTATGGTACTGGCACAAAAACAGAAAGATAGATCAGTGGAACAGGATAGAAAGCCCAGAGATAAACCCACGCACATATGGACACCTTATCTTTGATAAAGGAGGCAGGAATGTACAGTGGAGAAAGGACAGCCTCTTCAATAAATGGTGCTGGGAAAACTGGACAGGTACATGTAAAAGTATGAGATTAGATCACTCCCTAACACCATACACAAAAATAAGCTCAAAATGGATTAAAGACCTAAATGTAAGGCCAGAAACTATCAAACTCTTAGAAGAAAACATAGGAAGAACACTCTATGACATAAATCACAGCAAGATCCTTTCTGACCCACCTCCTAGAGTAATGGAAATAAAAACAAAAATAAACAAATGGGACCTAATGAAACTTCAAAGCTTTTGCACAGCAAAGGAAACCATAACCAAGACCAAAAGACAACCCTCAGAATGGGAGAAAACATTTGCAAATGAAGCAACTGACAAAGGATTAATCTCCAAAATTTACAAGCAGCTCATGCAGCTCAATAACAAAAATACAAACAACCCCATCCAAAAATGGGCAGAAGACCTAAATAGACATTTCTCCAAAGAAGATATACAGAATGCCAACAAACACATGAAAGAATGCTCAACATCATTAATCATTAGAGAAATGCAAATCAAAACTACAATGAGATATCATCTCACACCAGTCAGAATGGCCATCATCAAAAAATCAAGAAACAATAAATGCTGGAGAGGGTGTGGAGAAAAGGGGACACTCTTGCACTGCTGGTGGGAATGTGAATTGGTTCAGCCACTGTGGAGAACAGTATGGAGGTTCCTTAAAAAACTACAAATAGAATTACCATATGACCCAGCAATCCCACTACTTGGCATATACCCTGAGAAAACCAAAATTCAAAGAGAGTCATGTACCAAAATGTTCATTGCAGCTCTATTTACAATAGCCAGGACATGGAAACAACCTAAGCGCCCATCATCGGATGAATGGATAAAGAAGATGTGGCACATATACACAATGGAATATTACTCAGCCTTAAAAAGAAATGAAATTGAGCTATTTGTAATGAGATGGATAGACCTAGAATCTGTCATACAGAGTGAAGTAAGTCAGAAAGAAAAAGACAAATACCGTATGCTAACACATATATATGGAATTTAAGGGAAAAAAATGTCATGAAGGACCTAGGGGTAAGATAGGAATAAAGACGCAGACCTACTGGAGAACGGACTTAAGGATATGGGGAGGGGGAAGGGTGAGTTTTGACAGGGCGAGAGAGAGTCATGGACATATACACACTAACAAACGTAGTAAGGTAGATAGCTGGGGGGAAGCAGCCGCAAGGCACAGGGATATTAGCTCGGTGCTTTGTGACAGCCTGGAAGGGTGGGATGGGGAGAGTGGGAGGGAGGGAGACGCAAGAGGGAAGACATATGGGAACATATGTATATGTATAGCTGATTCACTTTGTTGTAAATCAGAAACTAACACACCATTGTAAAGCAATTATACCCCAATAAAGATGTTTAAAAAAAAAAAAAAAAAAAAAAAAAAGAAGTAAAGCTGTCACTGTTTGCAGATGACATGATACTATACATAGAGAATCCTAAAGATGCTTCCAGAAAACTACTAGAGCTAATCAATGCATTTGGTTAAGTAGCAGGATACAAAATTAATGCACAGAAATCTCTGGCATTCCTATACACTAATGATGAAAAATCTGAAAGTGAAATCAAGAAAACACTCCCATTTACCATTGCAACAAAAAGAATAAAATATCTAGGAATAAACCTACTTAAGGAGACAAAAGACCTGTATGCAGAAAATTATAAGACCCTGATGAAAGAAATGAAAGATGATACAAATAGATGGAGAGATATGCCATGTTCTTGGATTGAAAGAATCAACATTGTCAAAGTGACTCTACTACCCAAAGCAATCTACAGATTCAATGCAATCCCTATCAAACTACCACTGGCATTTTTCACAGAGCTAGGACAAAAAATTTCACAATCTGTATGGAAACACAAAAGACCCCGAATAGCCAAAGCAATCTTGAGAACGAAAAATGGAGCTGGAGGAATCAGGCTCCCTGACTTCAGACTATACTACAAAGCTACAGTAATCAAGACAGTATGGTACTGGCACAAAAACAGAAAGATTGATCAATGGAAAAGTATAGAAAGCCCAGAGATAAACCCAGGCACGTATGGTCAGCTTATCTTTGATAAAGGAGTCAGGAATGTACAGTGGAGAAAGGACAGCCTTTTCAATAAGTGGTGCTGGGAAAACTGGACAGGTATGAGATTAGATCACTTCCTAACACCATACACAAAAATAAGCTCGAAATGGATTAAAGACCTAAATGTAAGGCCAGAAACTATCAAACTCTTAGAGGAAAACATAGGCAGAACACTCTGACATAAATCACAGCAAGATCTTTTTTGACCCACCTCCTAGAGAAATGGAAATAAAAACAAAAATAAATGGGACCTAATGAAACTTCAAAGCTTTTGCACAGCAAAGGAAACCATAATCAAGACCAAAAGACAGCCCTCAGAATGGGAGAAAATATTTGCAAATGAAGCAACTGACAAAGGATTAATCTCCAAAATTTATAAGCAGCTCATGCAGCTCAATAACAAAAAAACAAACAACCCAATCCAGAAATGGGCAGAAGATCTAAATAGACATTTCTCCGAAGAAGATATACCGACTGCCAACAAACACATGAAAGAATGCTCAACATCATTAATCATTAGAGAAATGCAAATCAAAACTACAATGAGATATCATCTGACACTAGTCACAATGGCCATCATCAAAAAATCTAGAAACAATAAATGCTGGAGAGGGTGTGGAGAAAAGGGAACACTCTTGCACTGCTGGTGGGAATGTGAATTGGTACAGCCACTATGGAGAACAGTATGGAGGTTCCTTAAAAAACTACAAATAGAACTACCATATGACCCAGCAATCCCACTACTGGGCATATACCTTGAGAAAGCCATAATGCAGAGAGTCATGTACCAAAATGTTCATTGCAGCTCTATTTACAATAGCCCAGAGATGGAAACAACCTAAGTGTCCATCGTTGGATGAATGGATAAAGAAGGTGTGGCACATATATATAATGGAATATTACTCAGTCATAAAAGGAAACGAAATTGAGCTATTTGTAATGTGGTGGATGGACCTAGAGTCTGTCATACGGAGTGAAGTCAGAATGAGAAAGACAAATACCATATGCTAACACATATCTATGGAATTTAAGGGAAAAAAATGTCATGAAGAACCTAGGGGTAAGACAGGAATAAAGACAAAGACCTACTAGAGAATGGACTTGAGGATATGGGGAGGGGGAAGGGTAAGCTGTGAGAAAGCGAGAGAGTGGCATGAACATATATACACTACCAAACGTAAACAGTGGGAAGCAGCTGCATAACACAGGGAGATCAGCTTGGTGCTTTGTGACCACCTAGAGGGGTGGGATAGGGAGAGTGGGAGGGAGGGAGACGCAAGAGAGAAGAGGTATGGGAACATATGTATATGTATAACTGATTCACTTTGTTATAAAGCAGAAACTGTCACACCATTGTAAAGCAATTATACTCCAATAAAGATGTAAAAGAAAAACAATATTTGATTTCCCACTAATTTCCTTTGCAAACTGCACACAGTTACTGGTTATGAACTGCATTGGGTGTATTTGGGAAGGGCCAAGAATGGAAAGTGGTTTCTTCCTTCAAAGAAAATAAATACGTCTGGGAGAAAGACACAGGTGTGGAAAATAGCCACAGCATAAAATCTAGAGAACAATTAATTCCAAGACAGTGTTTAAGCACTTACGTGTTTATGTGAGGAGATAGCTGGATGACCTAGTGTGGAACAGTTCTGAGAACAAAGGTTTGGTAAGAGAACGTATATTTGACATGATAGGCAACAGAAAGTAATTGTAGTTTCTAAACTCAAAAAAGAAGCATAATGAGAGATTCACGTGGAATAATGATGCGAGAAAACACAAGGCATGGGTTTCACTTCTGAAGCTACTGCAGAGCATAAGCGTAACTGTGGATGTAACAGAGAGAAGAATTGTAGTCAGGGACCGGCAGTCCTTGATGACTGAGTGCCAGGGGTAGAGCTGCTAACGGGAGGAGACAAAATACTGTACCTGAAATAACTTGAGGTTTCTCATCTGGGTTACTACTGACACCTGGAGAAACTGAGCAAGGTTGTCAACTGAGGATGGCTGAGTTTGTTGGCAGCTTGTATGGTGGAGAGTATTTGTAATCGAACCAGTGGGTTTAAGTCCCAGTCAACCATTTCCTAAGAATGTATGTAAACTGGGCTTCAGTTTCCTCATTTTTAAAAGGAACAAACAATACCTACATTATAAGATTGTTGCAAAAGATAGAAAGAAATAGAGAACATGGCACGTGTTGTTTGTTAGTCTCATTCAGTTTTCATGTTAAGCTAGTTTACGTGCACATGTTTCCCTTGTTGTCAGCTGCAGAGAATGGTGGAGCTAGAGCCAGAGATGCTTCCCAGATGTTCTAAAGGCAGAGAGATGTTTCTGAAAATTTTACATGTAAGTCGCACTAACAGATTTTCAGAAGGACTAGAAATAGTTTTTCAGATGGCCTACAAACCAACTTTTGTCATCAGTAATAAAAAAGCAAGATTATAGGATGCACTCATATACTAAATTTCCATTTGTGAGAACTCTTCCTGGGATTATGCGTTCTAAAGAGGAAGAGAGCTAGTGAATGCTCAGATATATTTAATTCCTAGCATTTCTGAAATAGAAACATTTAAGCTTTCCTTTTCTGAGAAAAGGAATGCTGTGACTCAGTGGGAGGCTTGTTATTAACATGTTGTAAAATCTTAGAAATATGGTAGATTATGACTTTTGAGGTGCAAAGCGGGTGTTTTTCCTACTATTCAGTTGTAAATACACAGGCTAATTTTCTGTAAATGAAACAGTTTGTCTATCTGTGGGTAAGACAGCTAGGAAGGCACCAAAGTGTGTTCAAAGTGATGGTTGAGTGAGGTTTAGGAAGTTTTGCTGCCCTTTCAAACCTCATTCATTCAACATCATCATCCAACAACCAGAAAAAGAAATCTCAAGCTAAGGTGCAAGATAATTGCTAACAAGCAAGATAAATAATAAAGTCGTAGAAATAGTTAATTGTCACCAGAGATAGGGAAAAAAAAATCGAAGAGTTGCAAGATAATTGCTAACAAGCAAGATAAATAATAAAGTCGTAGAAATAGTTAATTGTCACCAGAGATAGGGAAAAAAAAATCAAAGAGTTATAGCAAAAAATATTGAGAAAAGTCTGCACAGAAAATTAAATTAGTGGAAGAAGAAGATCAAAACTAAAGGTCCGTAGGGGTACTTCAGACGCCGCAGGATACTGAGCGTAGTAATGGGCTTGAGGAGAGTGGCCACTCCAGGCTGATGCTGTGAAGTGAGAGGTTCAGGAGTGTTTGTATGGCACTTCTCCAAGGGCAGGAAATGGGAGCTGATGGATCCGAGGTCTGATGGCCCTGGGGCCAACTTCTGTAAGCCTTTGAGGGCTTCAGGGGCTGACTTTCACATCAGTCTGTGCTCAAGACTACGGTTGGTCTGCTCAACACATTCATTCATTCATTCATTCATTTATTTATGGCTGTGTTGGGTCTTTGTTGCTGCGCGTGGGCTTGCTCAAAGCTGCGGCGGGCGGGGGCTGCTCTTCATTGTGGTGCGCGGGCTTCTCATTGCGGTGTCTTCTCTTGTTGCAGAGCACGGGCTCTAGGCACACGGGCTTCAAGTAGTTGTGACACATGGACTCAGTAGTTGTGGCTCGTGGGCTGTGGAGCGCAGGCTCAGTAGTTGTGGCACACGGGCTTAGTTGCTCTGTGGCATGTGCGATCTTCCCGGACCAGGGCTCGAACCCGTGTCCCCTGCATTGGCAGGGGGATTCTTAACCACTGCACCACCAGGGAAGTCCTGCTCAGCACATTTAAAAAGAGGAAGCTAGGATTTGGGTACCTGGATGTTATTGCCATTTTTCAAATTTTTAAAATAAATTTATTTATTTTTGTCTGTGTTGGGTCTTTGTTTCTGTGCAGGGGCTTTCTCTAGCTGTGGCAAACGGGGGCCACTCTTCATCGCGGTGCGCAGGCCTCTCACTGTCGCGGCCTCTTGTTGCAGAGCACAGGCTCCAGACGCGCAGGCTCAGTAGTTGTGGCTCACGGGCCCAGTTGCTCCGTGGCATGTGGGATCTTCCCGGACCAGGGCTCGAACCCGTGTCCCCTGCTTTGGCAGGGGGATTCTTAACCACTGCGCCACCAGGGAAGTTTTGCTCAGCACCTTTAAAAAGAGGAAGCTGGGATTTGGGAACCTGGATGTTATTGCCATTTTTCAAATTTTTATTTGCAATATATGTTGAGTGAGAAAAATACATAAATGATATGTGAGGTCCACAGATGTTGTACAAAGATAGAACATTGTTCGTTAGAAACTAAGGAAAATCTAAGCTATACAAAGCCTGTAGCAGAGAAACAGCTTCGACCCTTTGAAACATGTCTCAAAATGATAAGCTATATCAGAACAACTCATGTAAGTTTTATAAGAATTTTTTAGTGTGAAAAAGGGAAGAAAAATTAGAAAATTAAGCCCAGTGAAAGACTTTGATTATGTAGAAATCTGGAAACTCTGGGGAAAAAATAGACTAAGATAGCTCAAGCAGTTCTGCACCAGTGGGATATACCATCCTGGTGGTACTGATGTGTTTATCATCCTGTGGAATGTGTTGAGTGTCGTGAAAAGATGCCTCATTTACCTGTAACTAGCATTGGTAAAGGTAGGATTGTTCACTGTTTAATGTTTAAGTGGTAAGAAAGAGCGGCATGCTTATGATGTAGTGTAGTATAGAAGCCAGGGATGTAAACATTTCACTGTGCCCAGGGCAGCCCTCACAGCAAAGGCCAAAGGTCAGTATTGCCAAGGTTTAGAAACCCTGATCTGATACACAGAATAAAAGAGTAAGGCATCTGTATCTCTTTGTGTTTCTCAGTTATCTGTGATTTTCAAATGACCTGCAGTAAAGAACAGTATTTTTAATTTCCAATCCTTTGTGGACCTAACTTTTGTAAAATGCAATGAAAATTTCATGGCAGTGTCAAATTGCTGTAATAATTACTGAATACTTTCAATTTCTGTACTCCTCATGGATGAAAAGCAAAGTGTTTATAGATCAGCACCAATCTGGACATTTTAAGTAACACTACTTTGGAGCTTTTGTCTCTGAATATTCTGTAATAAACTGGTGTAATTTTTGAAATTAAAAGAGGTTTAAAAAGTTTTGTGTAGTATTTATGACAGTTTGGCAACAGGAACTGCTTGATGGAAAACAAATGTGAAATTTGTTGAAACTTCCACAGTTAACAATCCCTGTTTTGGTTTTTATATCACCATATCTAGAGAACATGTGTAAGTTTAGGACAAAGGTGTTTGGTCATTTGCCAGCACTCGGCCACCCCATAATCCCAGACCCCAGGCTGATAGCCTCAGCACTGCTTCTGTAGACCCCTGAGACAGCCTCAGTCTTTCTTAATGCCATACTGATGGAAGCCACTACCATTTTAAGGGCGTCAGTATCAGATATGAAACCTACTTATCATCCTGAATTAAGTTCAGAAGGCCTTTTGAGTATAATACCTTGATTGTCTTTAACCTTTTATTTTCTGATTTTTCTTTTTACAGCCTTTCTGATTTATCAACGTTATTACAAATCTAAAATCAAAGATTTTTCATGTGCTGATCTCATCTCATGTGTACTATTCAAAATCTTAGTCATGGTAAAAGAAATTCATATCTTCATTGTATTTTATTACCATAGTTGCTGTGACAAAGATATATCTTTAGCTGAAACAGAAATTATAGTAAAAGCAACCATTGGTCTAGGGAAGAAAGAAAAATCAAGCGACTGTAAAGGTTCATGTTTGTCAGAAGTAGTCTTTGAGGAGCTGTGATTCATTTGTCTATAGCTTCTTAGTTTCTTTTATTCATTCGTTTCACAAATATTTATTAACCACCATCTACGTGTCCATCAGGCGCTATTCTCGATGACTGAGATCCATCAGAAGAAAACAGGCAAAACCTTCTGCCCCTGCCTGGAGCTTGCGTGGAATTTTTTCTTAGCAACCTAAACACTCATAAAGGTCTCTAGTTTTAACAGCACAGAAATAGAATGTCGCATGGGTTTCCCTTATGTCAGCTGTGAAGTTAAACAATAATGTTGCAGGAAGTGTGTACGAGGTAAAAATCACAAAATCAGTCTTTCTAGACTGTGCATCCTCTTTCTTTAAAGCTGGGATCTCTACTACCTCGTAGGCGTATAGCCAGTATAAAATGTGAAAAAGAATGCAAAAACATGGTGAAAAATGTAAATTATTATATATAATCAGACTTTTTTTTTTAATCAGAAACCCTAATGATGAAAAATATAGATCTATCCGGATTGGAAACACAACTTTTTCTACTAGACTCTTGCCTGTCAGAGGAGCTGTTGAATGTTTATTTGAAATGGGCTTTGAAGAGGTAAGTATGTTCACCGTTTCTTCTCTGCAGTTCATGTACAGAGCATTCATTATAATGTTGATAGATAATTTCTAATAAGAATATTTTTATTGATTCATTTTGGAAAACTGTGGAACTAGTTATTTCTTCACTTACTCTACATTGAAAAGTCACAGTCCATATGCTTTAAATTCACAGTAAAATATAACAACTCTCCCACAGGGAGAATTCTTACAATCTCAGTCCTTTAGAATAGGGAGGTCAGGCATGCAGCCCAAGGACTAAATTGTGGTTCTCTTTAGACTTTTAGCAAAAACCTGCTATGTGAGCAAACATGAATTGCTGATGGGGGTCCAACCACCTGTCTCCAGTAAGAAATGAGAAGAGTAAAAACAGAAAAGTTGAGTTTAGTTACCACGCATAAGGGTTCCCTTCCTTGACAGGAGAAAAGAATCTCAGTGGGTTTTTTTGTTTTTAGGTCAAAAGAAAAGCTTGGTGTTTCCATGTTGTGGAATCTTGTGGCATAGTTTAATTTTATGACACAATGAAAGTAGCTTTCAAGATGATGAGTTTTCTTTATGCATATATGCTTAACCATTTCTAGTTTATGGAATACTGAGAGAAGTCCAGCCAGGTTCTAGAGGCCAAGCAATCAGTAGCAGTCAACTGGCAAGGCCGTAGCAGCTGTTAAGGAGATATGCTGAGTTGCTCTGGGATGTACTTTCCTCCCCGCCTCTCTTCTTCCCTCCCCTGGTTCTGTTTCAGGCCTTGGGAATATAGTGGTGAACTAGTTAGATAAGAGCTCCCATCTCACGTGGAGCTTGCATTCCTGAAGGTTAGACAGACGGTAGGTGTGAAAGCAAAGATGAGCACGAAGAAGAAAATAAGGCATGGAAAGAACATCATAAGCAACTGTAGTGATGGGCAGCTGTGTAAGGACGAGCGCTCAGGGGAGGCCCCTGAGGAGATCATGTTTGAGCTGGGACCTGAGTGATGAGAAGCAATTCAAATACCTGACGCCCTCAGGTGAGGGTTTTTCAGGCACAAAGATCCACACGTGTGGAGGATCTCTAGCAGGAGTAGCCTTGGCACAGAAAGTGGCCACAGAGGCAGGCCTGGGGTTTGGGGAACTGCGGTAAAGATTGGACTTTATGACGAGTGGGATGGGAAGCCATTGAAAGGTTTTAAGCAGGGAAGAGTATTTTTGAAGATTGCTCTGGCTGTTGGAAAGAGAATATCCTGGATGTTCTGGGTGGGGGCAAGGGGTAAAGCAGTGAGGCTGGTTATAAAGCTTATCACGTTAGTCTCGATGAGAAATGGTAGTGGTTTGTCTAGATTCCATGAGGACAGGCTTTGTGTCTGTGTTGCTCCCCGTGTGCTGGCTGCTGGGAAAGGAGCAGAGCAGGTGGGCACCCAGTAAATATTTGTGGAAGTAAAGACCGACAGCAGTGGAGATGGGGGAGTAGTGGGATCCAGGATTTCTTTTTTTTTTTTTTTTTTTTTTTTTTTTGTGGTACGCGGGCCTCTCACTGCTGTGGCCTCTCCCGTCGTGGAGCACAGGCTCCGGACGCGCAGGCCCAGCGGCCATGGCTCACGGGCCCAGCCGCTCCGCAGCATGTGGGATCCTCCCAGACCGGGGCACGAACCCGCGTCCCCCTCATCGGCAGGCGGACTCTCAACCACCGCGCCACCAGGGAAGCCCCAGGATTTCTTTTTGAAGCAGTTTGTGGGACTTGCCGATGAACTAGATGTGGAATGTAAGGGAAAGGAAGGAATCAGGGTGACGTCTGGGTTTTGGTTTGAGCAACTGAGTGGATGGGAGTACCATTCATCGAGGTTGAAAAATCTTGGAGAGTAGCAGGTAGCAGGGGAGAAAAAAATGACCCATCTTTTGGATAATTATAACTGATATACTGTTAAATATTCAAGTAGAGGTGTCAAGGAGAGAGTTGGATATATGAGTCTTTGATGATTCAAAAGGAGAGGCCAGGGTGGAGGTATAAATTATGGTGTCATCTGCTTGTAGTTGCTCACAGACATCTGAACCTAAAGAATTTAAAACTATAGATGGGGAAAATTGAGAACATTGATGAATTTGTTCAAGGAAATGCAGATTTTTGAGAGTCAAATGACAGGAAAATTAAGTAAATGACACCTGGAGACTGTTGAAGTGTTTCAGTTTCTCATCGTTTCTCACTGTTGAAGTGTCACAGATTCGGTGGAATCATATTTATCTTTCATTCAGCAAATACTTGAGTGCCAGGAGGGATGACCAACCGCTCTAGTTTGCCAGAGACTGTCCTGGTTTTAGCAGTGAAAGTCCAGCCCCGCAGAAAAACCCTCAGTCCCAGGCAGACTTGGAAGTTGGTCACGCCAGTGCCAGGTAACAAGCCAAATTGAGACTTGCGGTAGTATTTGATGCAAGTAGAGTCACAATTTCAGAAAAGATGATCATGCTTTAAGACTAATTTATACTTAGAGTTTCTGGCTGGCTTTGGACTTCACACGGTAGGAAGTAAATGTTTTATCAGTGTTAGCCAACGGAGCTGAGACTGAACTCTACCACCAGAAAGAAACTTGGTGGGCTTTGAGATGAAGTAGGAATCCAAGACCTATCCTGAAATTTTCAGTTGCACATTAAAATCCTGGACACCTTTGCGCCCACTTGTCCCTGAGGCTGCATTCTTGTTTATGAAAGTTCTGAGGAGGAGGTTGAGAAAGATTGGGATTCAAATGGTCGTGTGACCCATCAGGCTGGCTTAGTGGAGTAGTTCTTGCTGGGAGCTGCCCCCACCCTCGGGGAGGATGGGGCATCAAGGGCCGTAGTTTTGGTTGTCTTGGTGACTGGAAGATGTCACCAGCATTTAGCGAGCAGGGACGGGGTTGACTCACATCTGGCAGTGAGAACTGTCTCACCAAGAACGCGTTGAGAAACATAGATTTTGTTAAATACTAGAATCCTCGTTGGTTTCTTAAAATGTTATTGGGTCTAGTGCATTAAGCCTGTAGTTTTGTCCTTTTATGAAAATACAGTGCTGTCGATTAAACTTTTTCGTACAGACACTTCAGTCATAATCATACATTCTTTTAGGACTGGTCCTGAAAAGATGGAAGGGAAGGGAGCAGCCTCTGTCTCACCGGGGCCCTCTCTGGAGTGTGGACCAGACAGACCCACATGGCTGTCAGGCTCTCCCGCCTCCGGCCACGGTGTCGTGTACCTTCCTCAGTGCCGCTCCATTCACAGTGTGAGATCAGAGGCCTCCATGCTTGGTTTTAACCCAGGAGTCTGGTTTCTCTTCCCAGAGCTCATCATAGATAGGAAGTGGTTCCTTTCTCCTGTTGGAAAATTCACTGCGTTCCAATTTGTGCCAGTCATTGTGTATGTAATCATCACAACTGTAGAAATGCTTTTTGCTCAACCCTTCAAGCTATTTGTACAGGCTTGTGGGTTTTGATCTCTGTTCAGTCTCAGGTGGAATCAGTTATAGCATAGCGATTAAGGTCATGCAGTTTGAATCCTTGCTCTGACGGTTGGTAGCGTCAGGCAGGTAGGTTATTTAACTTCTCTGAGGCTTCATATTTCCATATGGAAAGCGGGGATAAACCCAATACCTACCTTTCAAGGTGGTTGTTAAGAATTCTTCAGATAATGTGGGTAAAGTGCTTCTTAGCACAGTACCTAGAAACACATAAATGCAGTAAATGGTAGTAGTCTTTTTTTACAGCTGTTTTGGGTAATACATGGAGATTGCTGGCCTCTTCCGCTTTTTTTTTTTTTTTTTCCGCTTTTTCAAAAGGATTCACGTGGAATTGATTTTCATGTCGTGGTGGAGTAATGTCTTGGTCAGTTGATTCCTGTAGATCTGCCATCACCAGGGAAATAAGGTCATTCTCAGTTGTGGAGTTGAATTTAAATGCTCACAATCTACAGGTTGGTCCACTGCATATTGTAACAACTGTGTTATCTCATCTGCAGTTGGTGGAATTACTGTTTTAGCATTGTTGCTTCTCAACCCTTAAACCTTGATGGAATATATTTTCATTTCACTTTTTTGTTTTGTAATTTACTGTTTTACATTGTGAGCTTTGTTGTAATGTTTACTGTACCTCAGAGCGCTCTGACTATATTATGTGGATTCATTAAATGAATCACTTCTTAAAGAATCAGGTTTTTATTGTTTGATGGTCTGTTTTTGTTTGGACCACCTTTGTATTACTAAATAGCAATAGTTTTTCCATAGTTTTGAATTGACCCTCAGGATGTAATTTTTGTTATCTTGGAAGAATTAGTGAACTCCATACACAGACTTCTAGTCATGTAGCTTTTCTTAAAGACTTGAGTTTAGAAGATTCAAAGGTTGTTATATAACTTCTTACTGGTTTTATGTGACCAGTGATCATTTTGAATGGCTGTATCTATAGTATCATTATTTCATAGGGAATTTCATGGAGAATAGTTGTATCATATACTATTGCAGAGAAGATAGGAATGTTCATTTTTGCATCTCTTAGGAGGCTTTCTGACTCATTACAGTGTTTCTAAAAGGTAAAGTATTTTTCTGAAGGTCTTTTGAACAAATAAAACAGGCTAAACATTTTATGCTAACAAGGAGACATATTTTCTTAATTTTCTAGTATACCTTTGCCTGTATTTTTTTAAAAAGTGCCAAAATGGTAAGAAAAGAGAAAGATTGTTAAAATATGATGTGTTCTTTAGTATTGGCTCCATTTTATATATACTGTGTAAGAATGACTGTCAGTATAAAGCAAAGGTTAAAATTTTCCCTAATTTTATAAATTCCAGGGAGAAACCCATCTTATCTTTCCTAAAAAAGCTTCAGTGGAGCAGCTGCAAAAAATTCGTGACCTGATTGCCATAGAGAGAAGTAGCAGATTGGATGGATCAGATAAGAGCCACAAAGCAGAATTATCTCAGCAACTTGCAGCCAGCACCCAGCTTCCTACAGCACAGCCTTCTAGTCCTAATGGGTTAACCCAGCATCCAGGGAACAGTGAAGGGCAGTCATCAAATCCACCGTCCGCTCCAATGGTAATGTGAGAATTAAACCTTCCTTGACTGCTCCTTTCAAAGTGTTGATATAGCAAAAGCTTTAAAATAGGACTTATTCCAGAATTTATGTCTCAGTCATTCTTGGTTCTTAGAGTTCTAATACATTCAGATTTCCTGAGCTCTTTTAAAAAATTGTCAGATCTGTAACAAAAGTGGGGAAATGGCTGTCTTTTATTTGGACTTTTAAACGTTAACTTGTGGCTTATTGTTTCTGAGGCAGCCAGGGTTTTATTTAATTTATCATTTGTAAATGTACCTGTTGCCGTGGCACTTAAACCAGTTGCACAGATTAGCGTATGTCTTTAACCTAGAAAAAGTAAAGGACTTGCTAGACAGATGTGCGGCCATCAAGTAAGATTTCCTCTATTGCTTTGACACTTCTGATGTAATACCTGCTGCTCTCTGCCATGGAATTATTAATTCCAACAACCTACCATTATCAGCACCTCAATTCAATAAAAAATGGGCTTCTTTAGGCTTAAGGTAAATAGTCATTAATTTACTGATAGTGGTGTTAGCATATACATATATACTTCTGAAGAACTGAAGTCAAATTACTGATGTCTAACAGGCATTCTCGGTATACTTAAATGACCTTATTTAATAGGAAATTACCCTGTTTACAAAAAAATCCCTTTTAATAAAGGTCCTTAAGCATTTTACTCCTAAATTTTCACTGTCAGAAAAATTTTCATGGCTTTTCTATAGTAATTTTATCAGTAGGCAGCTTAAACTCATGTCCTCTTTTAATTTTGGTGAAACACCTGGTTGCTCTCCTCCGTACACTAGAACTCTACATCTAGAGTCAGTTGTTAAATCTACCCTTAATTTTCTCCAGCTGAATAATTGGAGAGCCTTTTACCTAACCTCCCTGGTAGTCAGATGATGGGCAGTCATTCCTTAGTGTAGGCTGGGAATACCCTAAGCTTGTCTTTAAAAAATAAAGAATTGCAGATGGTAGGGGCTGGCAGGGGAAGAGAGAGTGTCTGTCCTTTTGAATAATAATTCTTATTTATTTATTTATTTATTTATTCATTCATGTATTTATTGGCTGCGTTGGGTCTTCATTGCTGCACGTGGGCTTTCTCTAGTTGTGGAGAACGGGGGCTACTCTTCCTTGCAGCGCAGAGGCTTCTCGTTGTGGAGCGCGGGCTGTAGGTGCACGGGCTTCAGTAGTTGTGGCACGTGGGCTTAAGTAGTTGTGGCACGTGGGCTTAAGTAGTTGTGGCTCACGGGCTCTAGAGCTCAGGCTCAGTAGTTGTGGCACACGGGCTTAGTTGCTCTGCGGCATGTGGGATCTTCCCAGACCAGGGCTCGAACCCGTGTCCCCTGCATCGGCAGGCGGATTCTTAACCACTGTGCTACCAGGGAAGCCCCTGAATAATAATTCTTGATGAGTGGTTTCCCAGATTTTTGTGGAGGGTTAACTCTTCTAAAACATATTCTTTTGTGCCTCAGTTGACTTAGGTTAATGTTTAAGTCTTTAAAATATTTCTCCTCTCATTAGCTTCAGAGCTAATGTTTGTTTATACTAATAAACACAGCTATTGTTTATGAATGCTTCCAAGAAACTGTTACTGGATACTGTTGGATCAACTAGTAATGATATTAAGTGGCCGTGGGCATCAGATAAGAGCATATGTGAAAGCTTAATAAACTGTAAAGGACTTAAAGGTTTGCTCTTGGTAACAGTAATTCTTTCTGTAAAGTATCTCAGCTGCTTCATTCAGAACAAAGTTACCACAGAGTAACAGAAAAGTGGGACTGCTTAACTCTACTGGGACAGAATAGTAACTCTAGCCAGTCCAGTCCTTAGGACACTGGTTTCCACTCTTTTTTGATTGTACATCTTACCAGTGATAAAATGTTGAATGCATAACCCAGTAAGTGTCTATTTACTTATGAGTTACATACTTCTATGGGTATGTGTTAACGTACCTTATACAGGACTCATGTACAGGATTAAAGCGTGTCATTACACCTCTGGGTAACAGGTCTTCATCAGTTTTGCAGTTAAGGCTGATACAGGGGCTTCCCTGGTGGCGCAGTGGTTAAGAATCGCCTGCCAGTGCAGGGGACACGGATTCGAGCCCTGGTCCGGGAAGATCCCACATGCCATGGAGCACCTAAGCCCGTGCGCCACAACTACTGAGCCTGCGCTCTGGAACCCACGAGCCACAACTGCTGAGCCTGCGATCCACAACTACAGAAGCCCGCATGTCACAGCTACTGAAGCCCGTGCTCCGCAGCAAGAGAAGCCACCACAATGAACCTGTGTCCCCTGCGTTGGCAGGCGGATTCTTAACCACTACACCACCAGGGAAGCCCCTCGGTTATAGTTTGAGGTCTTTAATTACTTACCAGAAAGGGCCTGGATACTACACTAAAAACAAATTGTCATCCTATTGTCAAAGCGAATTTAGAGTTTAGAAGAAAACAAACTTTCGCAAACACATATGCTCTTAGAAGGCTACTGTATATTAACTCTTAACTTCTTGAGTCCCTGGGACGAAGTATCTTTTTCTGTATTCCTTAAGGGAGTTGGGAGAAATTAGAATGAGTCTTGTTTTTTATAGCCAACTCCTGGTTTCATGGATCACTGAAGTACACATTTTTAAAAAGTATTTTGTTATTTAAGCTTTTATCACCATTAATTGCTGTATTACAGAGTTTGACAATTATGTTCTCCTCCCTTTCTCATTTTGAGCGGGGATACTGAGAATTAAAATGGACCAAGTAAAGCAGCAGGAGAGAGATTAACAAAGCATGTAACTGCATATAAACTAGACAAATCCTGAGCACTGTTGAGTGTCACACCTAATATATTTCTTTGGTTGAAACTGTATCAAGTAAAATTTGGAAATATAAGACAAGGTGATAGTCATTGATGTTGAAGTTGCCAGTAAGTTTTTCCCTTAAGATATAAAGTACTGGAATATACCGGTGCTCAATAAACGGTGATGTAGTTAGAAATTTATTTTGCTGCTTTTTCTGGATATTTTATGTAAATGAATGATACATTACATAGTCTTTTGCTTCTGGCTTCTTTTACTTTGTATGTTTTTGAGGTTTATCCATATTGCAGGATGTATTAGTAGTTTTTTCCTTTTTATTGCTGAATAGCATTCCATGGCGGACATTTGGGTTTGCCATGTTTGCTTGTTATGGACAATGCTGCTATGAATGTCCACATACCAGGCTTTGTGTGGGCAGATGTTTTCATTTCTCTTGGGTAGATTCCTAGAAGTGGAACCACTGGGTTGTATGACAAGTTTATGTTTATTGCTTTAAGAAATTGCAAGCTGTTTTCCGGAGCTGTTGCACCTTTTTACATTCTAACCAGCAGAGTGTGAAGGTTCCGATTTCTCAGTATTCTCATTGATAATTGTTAATGTCTTTTTTATTATAGCCATTTTAGTCGATGTTAAGTAGTATCTCATTGTGGCTTTAATTTGTATTTTCCTAATGACCAAACTGATTTCTTAAATTTGCTGGTTATACATGCTGAGTATTTAGTGTTCTTATATGAAATAACTTCCTGATAACCCTTTATATATTTTTATGCCCTTTGCCTTCCAAAAGCAGGTTCAAAACAGCAAAGACAGTTTTTCAAAGACTGAGCCTCAGAGTGTTAGAAGCATTGTTTCCAATTTTGCAACTTTATCTAGGTTGAAAGCATGTGACTCTTGACGTATGATTTGCTTAAAATAAGTCTTTGGCAGCTTATTGCACAGTCTAATGTACGCTTTTATTTGATATGTGACTGCTTTTAGAATGTGTATGAAGTTGTTGAGGACTTTGCATCAACACTTTTATGACTCTAGAAATTATTGCCCATTGTGTATATGACTATATATGTATCTGTTTAAAAGAATTATCATTTGAGATTATATTAGTGAAATTATAAAAATAATATTAGATAATGATAAATAACAAAATTAGTTGATTTTTTAAATGAAGATATATATTTTTTTATTGTTTTAAATTTAACTTATTTTATATTGGAGTATAGTTGATTTACAGTGTTGTGTTAGTTTCGGGTGTGTAGTGAAGTGGTTCAGTTATACGTATACATGTATCAATTCTTTTTTAGGTTCTTTTCCCATATAGGTTATTATAGAACATTGAGTAGAGTTCCTTGTACTATATAGTAGGTCCTTGTTGATTACCTGTTTTATATATAGTAGTGTGTATATGTTAATCCCAAACTCCTAATTTATCCCTCTCCTAGACCTTTCCCCTTTGGTAACCATGTTTGTTTTTGAAGTCTGTGAGTCTGTTTCTGTTTTGTAAATAAGTTCATTTGTATCATCTTTTTAGATTCCACATAGAAGTGATATCATATGATATTTGTCTTTCTCTGTCTGACTTACTTGATCATCTCTAGGTCCATCCATGTTGCTGCAAATGGCATTATTTCATTCTTTATTGTGTCTGAGTGGTATTGCAGTGTGTGTGTGTGTGTGTGTGTGTGTGTGTGTGTGTGTGTGTGTACACATCACATCTTTATTCATTCATCTGTTGATGGATATATTGGTTGTTTCCATGTCCTGGGAATTGTAAACAGTGCTGCAATGAACATTGGGGTGCATGTATCTTTTCGAGTTATGGTTCTCTCTGGATATATGCCTAGGATGTGGGATTGCTGGGTCATATGTTAGTTCTATTTTTAGTTTTTTAAGGGACCGCCATACTGTTCTCCATAGTAATTGTATCAATTTACATTCCCACCAACAGTGTAGGAGGGTTCTCTTTTCTCCACACCCTCTCCAGCATTTATTGTTTGTAGACTTTTTGATGATGGCCATTCTGACCGGTGTGAGGTGATACCTCGTTGTAGTTTTGATTTGCATTCCTCTAGTAATTAGCGATGTTGAGGATCTTTCCATGTGCTTTTTGGCCATCTGTATGTCTTCTTCAGAGAACTGTCTGTTTAGGGCTTCTGCACATTTTTTGATTGTGGTGGGTTTTTTAGGTTTTTTCTTTTTGACATTGAGCTGCATGAGCTATTTGTGTATTTTAGAGACTAATCCCTTGTCAGCTGCTTCATTTGCAAATATTTTCTCCCATTCTGTGGGTTGTCTTTTAATTTTGTTTATGGTTTCCTTTGCTGTGCAAAAGCTTTTAAGTTTAATTAGGTCCCATTTGTTTATTTTCTTTTTCTTTTCGTTACTCTAGGAGACAGATCCAAAAAGATATTTCTGCAATTTATATCAGACAACGTTCTGCCTATGTTTTCCTCACGAGTTTTATAGTATCTGGTCTTACATTTAGGCCTTCAATCCATTTTAACATTACTTCTGTGTATGATGTTAAAGAATGTTGTAATTTCATTCTTTTACATGTAGCTGTCCAGTTTTCCCAGCACAGCTTGTTGAAGAGGCTGTCTTTTCTCCATTGTATATTCTTGCCTCCATTGTCATAGATTAATTGATCATAGTTGCATGGGTTTATTTCTGGGCTTTCTATCCTGTTCTGTTGATCTATATTTCTGTTTTTGTGCCTGTACTGTACTGTACTCTTTTGATGACTGGAGCTTTGTAGTATAGTCTGAAGTTAGGGAGCCTGATTCCTCCAGCCCTGTTTTTCTTTCTCAGGATTGTTTTGGCTATTCGGGGTCTTTGTGTCTCCATACAAATTTTAAGATTTTTTTTGTTCTAGTTCTATGAAAAATGCCATTGATAGTATGATAGGGATTACATTGAATCTATAGATTGCCTTGGTTAGTATAGTCACTTTGACAATATTGACTTTTCCAATCCAAGAACATAGTATATCTTTCCATCTGTTTGTGTCATCTTCCACTTCTTTCATCAGTATCTTATAGTTTTCTGAGTACAGGTCTTTTGCCTCCTTAGGTAAGTTTATTCCTAGGTATTTTATTTTTTTTGATGTGATGGTAAATGGGATTGCTTGTTTAATTGCTCTTTCTGATCTTTCACTGTTAGTGTATAGAAACAACAGATTTCTGTGTATTAACTTTGTATCGTGCAACTTTACTGAATTAATTGATGAGCTCTCGTAGTTTTCTGGTGGCATCTTTAGGATTTTCTATGTATACAATCTTGTCATCTTCAAAGAGTGACAGTTTTACTTCTTCTTTTCCAATTTGGATTCCTTTTATTTCTTTTTTTTCTCTGATTGCTGTGGCTAGGACTTCCAAAACTATGTTAAATAACAGTGGCAAGAGTGGACATCCTTGTCTCGTTCCTGATCTTAGAGTAAATGCTTTCAGCCTTTCACCGTTGAGTATGATGTTAGCTGTAGGTTTGTCATATATGGCCTTTATTATGTTGAGGTAGTTACCCTCTGTGCCCACTTTGTGGAGAGTTTTTATCATAAATGGGTGTTGAATTTTGTCAAAAGCTTTTTCTGCATCTATTGAGATGATGATATGGATTTTATTCTTCATTTTGTTGATATGGTGTATCACACTGATTGGTTTGCAGATATTGAAGAATCCTTGTACTCCTGGGATAAATCACACTTGATCATGGTGTATGCTTCTTTTAATGTGTTGTTGGATTTGGTTTGCTAGCATTTTGTTAAGAATTTTTGCATCTATGTTCATTAGAGATGCTGGCCTGTAATTTAATTTTTCTGGTGGTGTCTTTGTCTGGTTTGGGTATCAGGGTGATGGTGGCCTCATAGAATGAGTTTGGCAGTGTTCCTTCCTCTGCAATATTTTGGAATAGTTTCAGAAGGACAGGTGTTAACTCTTCTCTAAATGTTTGATAGAGTTCGCCTGTGAAGCCATCTGGTACTGGACTTTTGTTTGTTGGAAGATTTTTAATCCCAGTTTCAATTTCAGTGCTTGTGACTGGTCTGTTCATATTTTCTATTTCTTCCTGGTTCGCTCTTGGAAGATTGTTCCTGTCTAAGAATTTGTCCATTTCTTCTAGGTTGTTCATTTTATTGGCATAGAGTTGCTTGTAGTAGTCTCTTATGATCCTTTGTATTTCTGTGGTGTCAGTTGTAACTTCTTTTTCATTTCTAATTTTGTTGATTGAGCCCTTTCCCTTTTTTTCCTTCACGAGTCTGGCTAAAGGTTTATCGATTCTGTTTATCTTTTCAAGGAACCAACTGTTACTTTCATTGACATTTTATGTTGTTTTCTTCATCTCTATTTCATTAATTTCTTCTCTGAACTTTATGATTTCTTTTCTTCTACTAACTTTGGGTTTTGTTTGCTCTTCTTTCTCTAGTTGCTTTAGGTGTATGTTTAGGTTGTTTCTTTGAGGTTTTTCTTGTTTCCTGAGGTAAGATTGTATTACTGTAAACTTCCCTCTTAGAACTGCTTTTGCCAGGTCCCATAGGTTTTGAATCGTCGTGTTTCATTTTCATTTGTCTCTAGTTATTTTTCGATTTCTTCTTTGATTTCTTCATTGATCCATTGGTTGTTTAGTAACATATTGTTTAGCTTCCACGTGTATGTGTTTTTTTAGTTTTTTTCTCGTAGTTGATTTCTAATCTCATAGTGTTGTGGTCGGAAAAGATGCTTGATATGATTTCAGTTTTCTTAAATTTGCCGAGGTGTGCTTTGTGACCCAGCATGTGATCTATCCTGGAGAATGTTCCATGCATTTGAGAAGAATGTGTATTCTGCTTTTGAATGGAATGCTCTATAAGTATCAATTAAGTCCATTGGTCTAATGTGTCATTTAAGGCCTGTGTTTCCTTATTTTCTGTCTGGATGGTCTGTCCATTGCTGTAAGAGGGGTGTTAAAACCCCCACTGTTATTGTGTTACTGTTGATTTCTCCTTTTATGGCTGTTAGGGTTTGCCTTATGTATTGAGGTGCTCCTGTGTTGGGTGCATATATATTTACTTGATCATTATGTAGTGTCCTTCCTTATCTCTTGTAACACTCTTTATATTAAAGTCTATTTTGTCTGATATAAGTATTGCTACTCCAGCTTTCTTTTGATTTCCATTTGCATGGAATATCTTTTTCCATCCCCTCACTTTGTCTGTATGTGTCCTTAGATCTGAAGTTGGGTCTCTTGTAGACAGCATATATATGGGTTTTGTTTTTGTATCCATTCGGCCAGTCTGTTTTTTGGTTGGAGCAATTAATGCATTTACATTTAAGGTAATTATCAGTATGTATGTTCTTATTGCCATCTTGTTAATTGTCTTGGATTTGTTTTTGTAGGTTTTTTTCCTTCCCTTCCTCTTTTGTTCACTTCTCTTGTGACTTGATGCCTGTCATTAGTGTTGTTTGGATTGCTTTTTCTTTTTTGTGTGTGTATCTGTTGTGGATTTTTAGTTTGCTGTTACCATGAGGTTTTGATATAGCAATCTGTATACAAACACGATTGTTTTAAGTCGCTGGTCTTTTAATTTCCAATGCACTTCCAATATCCCGCATGTGTACTCTCCTCTTCTCACAATTGCTGGGTTTGATATCATATTTGTGTGTGGATGATTTCCTACCTTTACTCTATGTTTGCCTTTAATGGTGAGCTTTCCCATATGTAATTTTCTTGATTCTAGTTGTGGTCTTTTCTGCCTAGAGTAGTTTTTTAAAGATTTTTTTGTAAAGCTCTTTTCGTGGTGCTGAATTCTCTTAGCTTTTGCTTGTCGGTACAGCTTTCGCTTTCTTCATCGAATCTAAATGAGAGGCTTGATGGGTAGAGCATTCTTGGTTGTAGGTTCTTCCCTTGCCTCACTTTAAATATATCATGCCACTCCCTTCTGGCCTGCAGAGTTTCTGCTGAAAAAAATCAGCGGATAACTTTATGGGGATTCCCTTGTATGTTATTTGTTGCTTTTTCCTTGTTGCTTATAATATTTTTTTCTTTGTCTTTAATTTTTGTAAGTTTGCTTAATAAGTGTTTCGGTGTGTTCCTCCTTGAGTTTATCCTGTATGGGACTCTCTGCACTTCCTGGACTTGAGTGAGTGTTTCCTTTCTCACATTAGGGAAGTTTTCCGCTATAATCTCTTCAAGTATTTTCTCAGGCTCTTTCTTTCTCTCTTCTTCTGGGACCACTGTAATGTGAATGTTGCTGTGTTTAATGTTGTCCCAGAGGTCTCCAAGACTGTCTTCATTTCTTTTCATTCTCTTTTCTTTATTCTGTTCCACAGCAGTGATTTCTACCAATTTGTCTTCCATCTAACTTATTCGTTCTTTTGCCTCATTTATTCTGCTATTGGTTCCTTTTAGTGTATTTTTCACTTCAGTTATTGTATTATTCATCTCTGTTCTTTAAATCTTCTAGCTCTTTGTTAAATATTTCTTGTATTGTCTCAGTCTGTGCCTCCATTCTTTTTCCAAGATCTTGGGTCATCTTTACCATTACTCTGAATTCTTTTTCAGGCAGATTGCATATTTCCACCTCACTTAGTTGTTCTTCTGGTGTTTTATCTTGTTCATTCATCTGAAACCTATTTCTCTGCCGTTTCATTTTGTCTAACTTGCTGTGTTTGTGGTCTGTTTCTCAGGCTGCAGGACTGTAATTCTTGGTTGTGGTGTCTGCCCCCTGGTGGGTAAGGTTTGGTCCAGGGGCTTGTGCAGGCTTCCTGGTGGGAGGGACTGGTGCCTGGCCACTGGTGGGTGGAGCTGGGTCTTGTCCCTCTGATGGGCAGGGCCATGTCAAGGGGTGTGTTTAGAGGTGTCTGTGTGCTCAGGACGTCTTTAGGCAGCCTGTCTGCTCATGGGTGGGGCTGTGTTCCCACCCTGTTGGTTGCTTCGACTGAGGTGTCCCAGCACTGGAGCCTACATGAGCCACAGCTGACCCCCGCCTCCCCAGGAGACCCTCCTAGACCCACAGGTAGGTCTGGCCCAGGCTGATACGATGTCACTGCTTTGCCCTGGGTCCCAGAGCATGTGAAGCCTTGTGTGCACCCTCCAAGAGCAGATTCTCTGTTTCCCCCAGTCCTGTGGAGCTCCTGCGCTCAAGCCCTGCTGGCCTTCAAAGCCAAATGCTCTGGGGGCTCCTCCTCCTGATGTGAGACCCCCAGGCTGGGGAGCCTGACATGGGACTCAGAAGTCTCACTCCTGTGGGAGAACCTCTGCGAAATAATTATTTTCCAGTTTGTGGGTTGCCCCCCTGGTGGGTGTGGGATTCGATTACACAGCGAAAGCGCCCCTCCTACCGTCTCACTGTGGCTTCTTCTTTGTCTTTGGGTGTAGAATATCTTTTTTGGTAGGTTCCAGTCTTTTTCATCCATGGCTGTTCAGCAGTTGGTTGTTATTTTGCTGTTTTCCTGAGAGGAGATGAGCTCAGGTCCCTCTGCTCCACCATCTTGTCTCCTCTCTCTTCTGTTTATAATTTTAAATTGACACCAATTCTGCTTATTGTATGCAAAGCCCTTCTCTAGTCTCCACATCAGAGTCAAATTTGTTCCATCTTGAAGATGTTAAAGAGTTAAGTCAGAATTGCAGAACCTTCAAATGTAGACTTAAAACGGTAGGAGCCCAGCATGAAGAGCACTCGGGTTCAGCCTCCTGGCCGCCCTGGCGTCTTCTTCCCCTGGCTGTGCACCTCTGAGTTAGTCGATTTTTAAACTATTTAAATCTCATAAGACAACTTCTTAGTCTGGATCTATATGCAAACTTTGTAAGAGGAGAAATCTCCTCCTTGTCTCCCTTGGACACAAGATTTAAATGTTCAATTTCTTGTTCGTGAACCATTCCTAAAAGTAACATATATTTACATACTTTCAACAGGCAATTATGACACATATTTACATTGGCATTCTTAATATCCTTTAGAAATGATGATGTGGTATATTTTGACATGAAGACAATTATTATGTGGTGAAAAAAAGGTAAACTAAGAATTCCAAAATTAAACAACATATGTTGTGTGTTTGTGTGTATTTCCATTTTTCTTATTAAAAACACACATACATAAATATGTTCAGTTTTAAAAGGTCTGGAAAGCTGTACACAGATATCTTAGCTATAGTTTTCTCTGAGTGGTGAAATTATAGTGATTTCACATAATTTATACCATTCAGTATTTCCTGAAAACTTTCTGCAACATTTATTACTGTTACAAATAGAATAAAGCGGTTTTTGTAAGAAATGTTTATTGAAGTCACAAGTTGATTAAAACTGTCGTTAAAAATTTATTAAACATAACTTTTATGTTAAGAAAACAGGTTCTAAATTTAACAGCCATTGAAGCAAAGGGTTGTAAAAAGGTAGAAAGAGGGCTGGTGGGCTTGAGAAACCTTGTCCTTTACTAAAGAAGTAAATTTGCTGATCCAAATTCCACTGCTTCTATCACTGCTTCTATTTTGTGTGATTTGACAAAAATACACATTGTACTTGTTTTCTTATAAAGAGTCTTAAATATCTCACATTAGAAACCAAATAATTGGAATCCAGGTATGATTAGTGAAGAAAAAAATCTTTTTTACTCTAAAACAGATTTCACGTTTCAAACTCCCATTTGTATTCCAAATAACTTTTAACTCTTAAGCAATTAACTGTTGCCTCATCTACATTTACCCAGCTGCTATAATGGCCATGCAATCAGCAAACTTCTATTTTTATGCATTAGTGTTTTTTGGCACTGTGCTAATGAGTATTTAAAGAAATAAGGCAAAGAAAATAAACTTTATTCTTCAAGATTGTTTGAGTGCCATTAAAGACCACAGTGAAGGAGGTAATTTCCAGAGTGAAAAATGAAAATAAAAATTCTTTGGATGAGTTCTTACCCTCCCAGTAAATGAAAATCTGTGTGTAAAAATAAATAAATAAATAAATAACAACCGTAAGGGTCTCCTCTTTATAGGAATTCTTTCAAGTAAAAATGGAGACATCCCTGTTTGCTTGTTTGTTTGTTTCTGTGTCAGTTCTGGTAAAAAGCACACTCCTTCCTGCTGTGGATGCCCTGGGTTTCCCACCTTCAGGTCTGCCCCATCTCTTCTGTCATCTGTTAGTAGAGTAAATGTGTCTGCACCTACTAAAGGCCAGCCCGTCCTCTGTACCTGTGTTCCTCTCCTCTGTTCACCGTGGGATCGCAGGTGGACTGTGCAGTCTTGACCTGCCCCTTTTCTTGGAGATTCTTCTCAGTGGCATTGAAACCTTGCTTTAGGCCAGTTTTCATCTAAGCTTGAACCATTGGCATCAGAATAACCTGGACAAACCCCAGACGGGCTGAGCCAGAAAGGGAGGGGGGAGCTTGGAAACCTGCATTCTTCCCAAGCAGATTAACGTTTATGAACCTCTTATGTAGCTCTTAGAAACAAGCCGTCACACAAGTATCCCTGGATCGTGCATTCCTGTATTTCTCACTTCCTCTTCACAGCAACTTTCAGGGAGAATCCCCAGTACGCATCCCTGCATCTGTACTCCTCATGTACTTGTCTCGCAGGTCTCCTCATTCTAACATGTGCCCCGTCAGTAAAACATTTCTGAGCATGTCCTCTCAATGTGTATTTATTTGTTTATAAATTATATACATATACTAGTATGCCAGTGTACTCGATACATTATAAAACAATGTAAAGAGAAGCTAGAAAATAAGTAACATTTTTAATTTAAAAAACGTATTAACACTATATCATTTCAAGAACGTAGACATGTCTTATTTTAAATACTCTTGATCATTTTGTTTGTCAGATCTCAGTAGATTGTGATTTTTTTTTTTTTTGGCATTAAAATATGGCTGTTGAAGGGGCTCATACTAAAATAATAGATGGGTTAGCCCTGCCATTTTCTTCTTGTAACACTCCACATGTGCTTACATTGTAAGTATTAGCCTCAGTGCCTAGAGGTCTTTGAAATCTTTTTTAAGCCAGGTTGAGGGTTAAATTAGTTAAAACCGCATAGTATAATCTGTAAATCCACTGAACCAGGCACATTTGAACTGCAGAGGTTTGTAGCATCATGGGAGCAGAAGTAGGAGTGAGCGTGCCACTGTGAACCCCTCCACTTTGTGGGACTTTCTTCCCTCAGGATGGCTTCTGTAGCCTGGGAGGAAGCCACCATTGATCCAAATATTAAATATTATAATAAATTGCTTTACTTTTTGGACAAAAAAATAATAGAAGTTGTAATATTTTCTGCCCCTATCCCAGTGGACCACTTCGTACAGCTCCTTTGGGGCACCTGGCCCACTTCGGGACACCACTTATACCACTGAGTCTCTTAAAACTTGTTTTCCTTATTAACACTGTTACAAAACTTATTACTAAGATCATCAGTGATCTCCATGCTGCTAAATTTAATGGACCTTTTTCAGTTCATTTTTATTTGACCGTTCGTAGTTTTCAGCTCAGATGACCATTTCCTGGTGTTTCTCCTATTATAAGTGGTTCAACCATTGACCCAGTTGCTCATATGTGAATCATTCCCACATATTTTTCTACTTTCCTAACTGCCCCCTGACCCCACGGTTCAGTCACTAGGATTTGTTGATTCTACTTCCTACATGTTTTTCGTATCCATTCACTATTCTACCACCTCTGTCCCCACGCTGGTTTAAGCCTCCGCTCCCTCAGAGTTCGGCAGTGGTCCCCCAGTGAGTCTTCTGAGGCCTGCTTTCTCCCCCCTACAGCTGGTGTCAGACTCAGAGAACACAAATCTGATCATTTTACTCCCTTGCTTAGGTCTCTTTAATAGCTTCCCATTACATTGGAAAGAGACGGGGAAGATCTAGATGCTTCCCCAGCCCGACTTCTTGCTCAGCTGTCTCGCACCATCGTTTCCCCTGGGTGCTCTGTGCTCCAGACACACTGACCTTCTTTCTGATCCTTCACAGCATGTTAAGTGTATCCCCCCGTGCAGACTCCCGGCTACCTACACGTTGCTCCCTGTGACAGGAGTGGTCTTCTCCCTTCCCTGGTTACCAGCTGCTTCTCATCCTCCATATTTTACTGCAAATATCATTTCTCCAGGGAATTCTAGTTGTACAGTTACACTGTCCTCTGTGTTTGCTTTATAACTCTTACCGTACATATGAATAAACTGTCTAACCGTTATATCCCCCGTACCTAACAGGTAATAAAGGCTCCTTAAATATTTGAGTAAATTAGCATCATTGTAGCAATATTTGTTTCTGTGTCCACAGACTCCCTACTCTGTGAGGATAATGTCCTTGTCTGGTTTGGTCTCCATTATTTTTCCATCATCTAACACATACGCACACACACAAACATTTGTCGACTTCATGTGAAGATTCTCTCGTTTCTTGTTTAATGCCTTCTCCTTCAGACTGTAAAGCGATGATGTCTGTTTTGTGCACCCATGCCCAGTGCTTGATACAGTGCCTGACATTACAGTAAGTATTTGGTAATGGGTTTTATTTTTTAAATTAATCTATCTCTGCCTTTTAATAAACAGGTTAATCCATTCCTATTTACTGTAATTCTAATGTTTGAACTTACTTCTGACATCTTATTTTGTGTTGTCTGTGTCCTTCTTGTTTTTTTTTTCTTTTTCTATTTTTGTTTAGATGGATCAAGTTTTCTTCCATTATTTTCCCTCTAAAAATTAGGAAGTTAAGTATCCTCCTTTTAGTCTTCTCATTATTCTCTTTAAATTTCTAATGCAGGTATTTACTTTGTATTTTTCTATCAACATCTTACAACAAGACAGGAACCTTAGAAAGGATTTACTCTTCTCCCTTCCCTGCCACCTTTCTTAGATTTTGCTTTTCAATTATCATTATTTATTTATAACAATCGGAACTTAAGTTTAACTAGTTTGTTTGGTTTTTATTTAACTCGCTCCTGCTCTTTTATCCCAGGTTCTACTCCTTGGAGTTCTATTTATTTACTTTGGCTATATTATATTTGGGGGGGACGATAACTTTTCTAATTTTTTAAAATAGGATTTGGGAGTGATATATTTTCTGCATTGTTACATATCAGAAAATGTGTTTATTTTGCCCTTCTATGTAATTAGTTTGCCTGGGTATGCGTCGTATGTTCTCATTTTCTCTCAGTATTTCAGAGATTTTACTCCATTGTTTCCAGTGAGATGTCTGATATCATTGAAGGCTTTTAGTATTTTGTTTTTAATCCTTTATACTGTCATGAAATGTCACTATTACATACCTGGTATAGTTTTTGTTTTTGTTTTCCCATTCACACTGGCTCTTTCTTCAGCTCTCAGAGATTTTCCATTATTTCTTTGAGAAGTTTTTTTTTCCATTTGTTTCTACTCTACTTTCTAGACTTCCTGTTAGCTGGATTTGGGAAGTTTGGGGGTTTATCCTCAGTGTCTATCTGTTCTTTTGTACTGCATCCTCAGAAAATGTCTCAACCTTCTAATTGATTGATCACTTAGCTGTGTTTGTTCTGCTGTTTGACACATCATCTGTGCTTCATTTCAGTGTTTACATTTTTAATTTCCAAGATCCATAGTTTTCTTTCTCTGACTCCAGTGTACTCTTGCATTTCTAAAGATAGACTTTTTTTTTAGTCTTTTTCTGTATTTGCTGTCATTGCCACAGGGTTCCTTCTTCTGCTGTTGATTCTAGTGCATCTTCTCAACAATACGGGTTTTTGTAGATTCACAGGGTTCTGAGAGTCCCTGCTAGCCTATCTGTGAATACCGCATGTGGTTTCAGCCACTGTGGGGAGGGACAGGACATGCCGCCAGGTGGGCTTTGCCTGAGCAGCGCCTCTTCTGAGCCGGGGCACTCGTCTTTCCTTTTAGAAGTCTAAGCGTCCGCCCTCACTGCCCAGAGACACACTTTTTTGTTGACAGTGGTGACCAGAATGTCTAGCTGTTCCTCCCGTGGAGCCCAGCAGCCTTCCTCACGCTCACTCCAAGGCCCCTTCCTGCTCTGCGGGTCCTCAGGCTCCTCTCTCCTTGGGATTTTTTTTTTTTTTTCCCCCTTGGGATTATTTTGAGAACTTTTTCTTAGTTTTTGTAACCACTCTCTCTAGAGGGCCTATTGCCATTGTTTCTTCCTTTAGTCCATTTGCATCTGCCTTTCCTCTCAGGAATTCCTCCAAATTCCTGATCCCTTGAGAGTAGTCCTCAGTAGCTAATGCGCTATAAAGTTCTAAAAAAATTGTCGTTTACAGGGATTTGAAGTGGAAACAGCTGTCAGATGCATTGCTTAGAGTGCTGTCTTGTTCCAGGTGTGTGGTCAAGAGTTCAGCATATCCCTGCCTAAATATTTATATCCTCAGTAACATACTTTCAGATGAAAATATAGACGCGTCTTAGACTGTGATACAGATATGGCTGTCTCCTAATACTAATTTTGTAAAGGTTTTGGGTATAACTATTATTTTTCAATGAATCCATGCATTCTTTATCTGTGAAATCGTAGAACCCGTGTGTCTTTATTATGTTTAACATAGAACCGCTGTTATTATTTTTATAGCATATGGAGAAAAGCTAATTTCATTATTTTCTTTCTGTTAGGTTACTACTGGTGATTCGGTCATTCTAAAAGCCCTTCAGTCCAACATTCAGCATGTACTGGTCTATGAGAACCTTGCTGTCCAGGAGAAAGTGCTGGCTTGTATTCCAGTCCAAGAACTAAAAAGGAGATCACAAGAAAAGTTATCTAGAGCTAGAAAATTGGATGAAGGTAGTGGCTTTACATAACCGTTCATTGCTAAATATGCATCGTTGCTAAATAAATGGGAATGCTGAAATGGTGCCTTTTGCTGTGTACGTTGTAAATACGTAACCCAGTTCTATTCGGATTTTTAAGAAGTACAGTAGTATAATTTTTCATTGCATATACACCTCATGCACACTGGAATGTGTATTTGCAGTTTAATCATTGATATATGATTTTTTTTTCAGATATAGTAGATCTTTAGTCCATGGAATATATGATGGCATCATTAGAAGATTTTAATGTGAATCGGAGAAAAACCTTACTCAAAATTAATTCATGTGATTAGACCCCTGACTCCCTTTAATAGACAGTTACTGATAGAGTGTGGATATAGAAGCCAGCTACCTGGGTATAAATTCAGCTCTGACTCTTACTGAGCAAGTAGTTTAATCTCCTTACCTCAGTTTCTTCCTTTGAAAATAGGAATGATAATTTTAAGAGATAACTGAGATAGTACATGTAAATGGCTCAGAACAGTGCCTGCCACATTCATCAAGCAATAATTATTTGTTATTTTCATTAATGGTCTTCGGATTTTAGTTGTTAAATTTTTCCAACTTCAGCATTTTTACTTTGAGTTTTTATGTAATTGGTTTTTATCTGTTAAGTCATTTCTTAATACTGTCCTTTCTAGGGGGTTCTGTAGTATTTTTTTGGTGGTTGCCCTAGTTTACAGTAAACATTTTTTTTCCAATTTAAAAAAAAATGTGTCTTATATTGGAGTATAGTTGATTGGTAATGTTGTGTTAGTTTCAGGTGTACAGCAAATTGATTTAGTTATACAGATACATGTATCTATTCTTTTTCAGATTCTTTTCCCATTCAGCTTATTGTAGAGTATTGAGTAGAGTTCCCTGTGCTACACAGTAGGTCCTTGTTTATCCATTTTATATATAGTGGTGTGTGTATGTCAATCCCAGACTCCCAGTTTATCCCTCCCCCTCCTTCAAAAGCATTATGCTGCTTCGTGTGTAGTGCAGACACGTTTCAACAGAGTGTCTCAATTCTTCCTTCCCATCCCTCGAGACTGCGGTCATTCATTTCACTTACCCAGACCCTAATCACTCAGTACATTGCTATTGTTATTATTTAAGCTGTTACTTTTTAGACTAAGTAAGAATGAGAAAAATAACAGATTTTGTGTTACTTTCATGCATTCTTCCCCTGATGCTCTTCCTGTATGCAGGCCGGAGTTTGTGACCATCACTTTTCTTCTTCCCGAAGAACTTCTTTTACTGTTTCTTTCAGGGCAGGTACACTAGAGGTGAAGTCCCTCAGTTTTTCTCTGCCTCGGAAAGTCTTTATTTCTCCTTCACTGTTGAAGGATAATATCACTGGGATGTAGAATTGTAGGTTGCTGGGTTTTTTTTTTCTGTCAATGACACTTTAAATTTCTATTCACTCTGCTGCCTGCTTGTTTATGAGGAGAAGTCCATCGTAATTTCCATCTTTATTCTTCTTTAGGTTTCTCCCACCTATGCCCCTCACCTCCCCCTCCATCCCCAGCTTCACTCAGGATTTTCTCTTTGTTTCTAGTTTTCTTCAGTTTGCATATGATGTGCATATGTGTAGTTTTTTTGGTACTTATCCTGGTTGGTGTTTTCTGAGCGTCCCAGATCTGTGGTTTGCTGCCTCATTAATTTTGGAACATTCTTGGCCATTATTACTTCAGATATCTCTTCTGCTCCTTTCTCTCTTTCTTTTCCTTCTGATATTCCAAAATAGGGTATCCTATTCTACCTTTATTTATCAACCGTTTCCCACCATTGTTAGATGTTCTGGTCCATTTTTTAAATTCTCCCACCATAATTGGATGTTCTAGGTGTTTTGTTCCTTTGTTTGTTTTTATTCTCTTTTTTCCTCTTTGATTTTCCGTTTGGGATGTTTCTGTTGACCTGTCTTCAGGCTCAGTGATTGTTTCCTTGGCTGTGTCCAGTCTACTGATGAGCCCGTGAAAGGCATTCTTTATTTCTGTTAGAGCATTTTTGGTTTCTAGCATTTTTTTAGAGCTTCCATCCTTATGCTTACATTGTTCTCACATGTTGTCTACCTTTCTCATTAGCGCCCCAAACATATTAATCATAGTAATTTTAACTTCCCTAATTCCAAAATTCGTGCCGTATATGAGTGGTTCTGCTGCTTTGCTTTACCTCTTCAGACTTTTTCCTTTCCTTCAGGTTTTTCCTTGCCTTTTAGCATGCCTCGTAATTTTTTTGTTAAATGTTGGATACGATGTATTGGGTAATAGGAACTGAGGTGAACAGGCCTTTTGTGAAAGGTGTAAATGTCCATTTTACTAGGAATTGGACACCGTTAACGACATTGTGTTTAATGTTTGCTGTAAGTGTCAGGGGCTTTGGGTTCCTCTGGTGTTCTTGGGGTCCCTCTGTTGTCTGTGGGCTTTCCTAAGGACCCCTCCTTAGCTCGAGTCTGCATCCTACAGATGGTTTAGTTGTAATCATCCCCTATTGTTGTACCGGAGTCCTGTTGGTGTGGTGGTGAGGTGTGGGAGAGGAGCATTCTGTAATCTCAGGGTTAAATCTCAGGGTCTTAGGGGGCCTTATGCTCGGGCCTGTGACCCACCCCCCATAGGTGAGACAGGAAGGCCAGAGGGGCCTAGAGTCAGAGAAGTGCCCTTTCCCCAAACTTACTTAAGCTACAGGTTTGTTGTGAGACCTTGAAACAGTTCTTCCTCTTCTTGAATTAACAGGGTTTTTTGGTTTTTTTCTATTTATAAAACAAGGATGCTTATCAGCATGTGGTCACGGAGGCTCTGTCCATTTCAAAGTACTGTGGTCCTGTACGTGATGCCTGACATACATGCCTGTTTAGCAGGTACTTACTGTCATGTTGTGTGTGTGCTGAGCCCTGCAGAGGAGACATAGTTAGCAATGTCCCTGCTGACGTTTGCCCTGGCATTTTTTCCGTCTAATTACAAAAGTAATACCTGTTTTATGTAGAAAATTCAGGAAATAGGGGGAAGATAAGCCATCCATAATTTCATCACATCAGAATGCAACTTCTAAGATTGTGTATACAGTTGACCCTTGAACAACACAGTTTGAACTGTGCGGGCCCGCTTACACGCAGATTTTTTTTCTCTGAAGACATGCTACAGTACTGCATGGTCCAAGGTTGGTTGAATCCATGGATGTGGAACTGCAGAGGGCTGACTGTAAAGTTATACATGGATTTTCCATTGCGTGGGGGAGATGAGCACCCATAACCCCTGCATTGATTAACGGTCAACTGTATAATATAAGGGCAGGATAATGGCGTTTTAATGTAAGTAGGAAAAAAGGAACACTTCTTTTCTGGTAGAGGCATTGGCAACTGCAAAGGCTCCATGGGTGGGAGTGAGCTTGGCACGTTTAGGGGATGGAAGGAGGGCACCCGGCGTAGCAGAAGGAGCAAGACAGAAAGCTGAGAGAGGCAAAGGGGGTACATTAGTTTCCTGTGCTGCTGTAGCAAACTACCACAAACATGGCTCCTCGAAACAGCAGGAGAGTGCTGTCTCACAGCTCCGGAAGCCGGAAGTCCGTAATCAGTATCCCTGGGCCGAAGTCAAGGTGTGGGCAAGGGCTGGAGGGGAGAAGCTCTCCCTGCCCCTGTCCGCTTCTGGGGCTGCCTGCAGTCTGGCTTGTGGCTGCACCACTGCAGTCCAGAAGACCAGCATCTTCACACCCGGCTCCTCTGCCGCTGCGTCACCTTCCCCTCTGTAAAGTGTCCCACTGCTTCCCTCTTGAAAGGACACGTGTGATTGCATTTAGTGCCCCCGTTTAGTACGTAGGATAATCTCCCTGTCTCAGAATCCTTACTGCATCATACCTGCAGAGGCTTTTTTTTTTTTTTTTTTTTGCCTTCTTTGGTGGGATTCACGGGCTCCAGGGGTTAGAGTGTGGATATCTTTTGGGGAGCTGCTTTTCGGCCTACCACAGGGGCCAGCTGAAAGAACGAGAGTGGCGACTTTGGCTTGTATTCTGAACGAGATGGAAACCCATCGGAGGGTTTCAGTCGACTCAGGCTACCTTGCATTCTTAAAAAGATCACTCTGCTGTAGGGACTTGTTGGAGAAAACAGGATGAGAGTGCTGTTTTTCTTAAAGTTCATTTTTAGTCCAGCATTCACGAATATCTCCTTGTTGAGAAACTTTCATGTTGTACAGGAAAAGCTGAACGCTCCCTGCCAGTCAGTCCTCTACCTCCTCTTCTGCAGGTAACAGCTATTACCACATGACGTGTTCCTTTTCATATCTTTTCCTGTGTATTTCCACCCATAAATAGTTATCTGTAAAAATAAATAACGTTGCATGGGTTTAATAAAGTGTATCATCTCTCATATATTCAGCTCCGTGGTGATTTTCATTTACGGACATGTCTTGGAAGTCATTTTCCCTCCCCCTAGTGCTCTGTAGTGTGCATGCACTGTTATTTATACAGTTCCCAACTGACGGACACCAAGATTTCCCTGTTCTGAAGGCTGCTGCAGTGAAGATCCTTGTAAAGCCTGCCTGCCTACATGAAGGAATGTTTCACTGGGTTAGATATAAAAGTATCAAGGGTTGTGTGATACTTTTATACTACAGTGGATCCCTGCCAAACAAATTGCCTTCCAATTTATACCAGAAGTGTCTGGGAGTGTTTGTTTTAACTTAATGAAATTATTGAACTTCTTTTATGGACTTTACTAATTTTTCTAATGGGTTAATATCTTCTGTTAATATCCTTACTGATTTATAGACATTCTTAATATATTCTGTATACTTTTCTTTGTTAGGCTCATTACATTTTTCTCTCAGTATCCTTTAATTTCATTCAGTGTATCTTGAAATTCAAAAGTTACAAATTTTAATATGAGAAAATTATTTTTTTTGTTTTTACAGTTGTGTTTTGTTTTCTACACCAAAGTCATAAACGTAAACTTCTACTGTTACTTTTATAATATTCCCTCTCTGTGTATAGTGTTTATATACATGTATTAGAATGAATGTAGTAGGGATCTGATATTTGGATAGCTACTCGTCCCAATACCATTTGTTGAACAATCCATCCTCTTAGAACTACTTTAAAGGCTAACTTGGGCTTCCCTGGTGGCGCAGTGGTTGAGAGTCCGCCTGCCGATGCAGGGGACACAGGTTCGTGCCCCGGTCCGGGAGGATCCCACATGCCGCGGAGCGGCTGGGCCCGTGAGCCATGGCCGCTGGGCTTGTGCGTCCGGAGCCTGTGCTCCACAACGGGAGAGGCCACAACAGTGAGAGGCCCGCGCACAGCAAAAAAAAAAATAAAAAAAAAAAAAAATAAAGGCTAACTTTATTAAATACTGTGTATCACTTAGAAATCTGTCTTTCAGGACTCTTTGCTTTGTTTCATTCATCTCTGTCTATTCTTTATCAGTATCACAATATTTTAATTAGAATTTTGTAATGTGTTTTGATGTACTGTAGACAAATTTGTCTCATTCTTAGTCAAAGTTGTGTTGACCATTTTGTGCCTTTCCTCTTTCACATTTTGCAGTTAGCTTGTTAAAGTTTATGAAAAATTATTTTGTAATTTCAGTTGATTGCATTAAAGTACAGGTTAATTTGTGGAGAGTTAACAACTTTGAGTTTTTCCATTCAAGAACATAATGTATTTTGGCCTTTTAATATTCTCTGTAGTTTTTTTTTCTTCTATAGTTTTTTATTTTGAAACGTATCAAGCATAAATACAAGAATAGCATATAACAGATCAAACACCTGTGCCCAGCATCAGACTTTATTAGATCTTAACATTATGCCATATATCTCCTTCATATATTTTTTTTTATTTTTAATAATAAAATATTAAAGATAGGAATGAGAATCCCCATATATGTTCCGAGATTGTTTTCCCCTCTCCTTCTTCCCAGAGATACCACTGTCTTGAATATGGTCGAGAGAGAGATCTTTTTATTTGATAAAGTGGATATAATAATATATGTCATGCTCACTTGCTAGTGTTGTTTTAGATAGGTAGATAGATAGATAGAACACATGGTTGTGCTTTTATGTGTTTTGTGAATTATATTGAATGATGGTGAATTATATTGTACAGTTGAAGCACTAATAGAAAAGCTAATAGGATGATTTTTAAGGTGTCCAGAATTCTGTGATTTCTGCCTGTAATAACTGTGATTGTTTCATATTTACTTGTGAATATATCTGATAACAAATATAATGCAGTCATTTAAAAATGTTTTCCAAAATCAGACTTTGTTACCTTCCAGGTGCTTCAGGATCAACTCCAAACTGTCCGTAGTTCCCTGAGAGGTGGTTGTATTCAGCATGGTGTCGGTCAGAGGATGCAGTAAAGTCCCACTGCTTTTGAATGTGCAGTGGATTACGTCCTTGTATTTCAGCCTGCTTCACAATACACTGACAGTTCTGTCCACATCCTATTTGTGAAGACCTTTTAGATCATCTTCTGTTTTCATATATTTCAGCTTCATATTTGAGGGTAAAATGCACATGGATGTTTTTAGTTTTTTATGCTTTAAATCTTACTTGATTCTGTTATAACTTCTCAGGTACTAATGTAAGCGAAGAGGACTTTCTTTTGCTGGAGCTTTTACACTGGTTTAAGGAAGAATTTTTTCACTGGGTGGATGACATTTTGTGCAGCAAATGTGGTGGCCAGACTAAGTCTAGAGGCGAATCATTGTTCCCCAGTGATGATGAGCGGAAGTGGGGTGCAAACAGAGTGGAAGATCATTACTGTGACGCCTGCCAGTTCAGCAATCGATTTCCAAGGTGAGCATCCCCTGGACACTGAAGTCAGAATAATCTCTTATTGGGATGGTTAGAAGAGAATTTTATTAAATCAACTTGTAATCTTCATTTTAGTTATTAGAAGTATATTCCTCTAGGACAGGGGTCAGCAAGCTATGGCTGACTGGCTCAATCCAGCCCACATCCTGTTATTGCAAATAAAGTTTTATTGGGACACATCCATGCTGCTTCAATAGCTTATGTTCTGTAAACTGTTTTCACATTACAATGTCAAGAGTTGAATACTGGCAACAGAGACCATATGGTCTGCACAGTCTAAAACATCTACTGTCTGGCTTTATATAGGAAATGTTTGTTGACTCTTGAATATAAATTGAGTGTAGTCCTAGCAACTTAATGCTGTAAATCTTGTATTTTTATTCTTTTAATACATAAGTTTTAACTTTCTGATAACTTTAATAATAATACTGATAACATACAAAATAATGCTAAAACACTAGAATAATAGTGATCATTGTGATAGTAAATACAATGCTGTACTCAAAATCATCAGATGGAAATATGGAAGGTGAAAGTATGGTATAGGACCATCTTTTTTTTGTTTGTTTTTGGCTGTTCTGTGTGGTACACGGGATCTTAGTTCCCCGACCAGGGATCGAACCCGCGCCCCCTGCAGTGGACGCGCCGAGTCCTAACCACTGGACCGCCAGGGAAGTCCCCTCATCATATTTTATCTTGAATGACAGAAGTTTAATTAGGGGCCTCTGCTACCAACCTAACCTACCCTCATATCTCTAAATTTAAACTAAGGGAACTGGAACTTTTCTGTTCACTTTTTCCATCCTTTACTTTATAAGTCTCTTAGCAGATGTTCTTAATTGACAATACTTGTAAAGTTTGGTTGTATCATCAGGCAAGAAAAGATATCAAGTTTTTAAAATACCTGATTTTGGGGGCTTAGGGACTCAGTTCCGTCCTAATGAGGAATCAGTCCTGTGATATACAGAGTCTAAGATAAACAGAATCCACTGTCCAATAATTATCTAAAATAAGCGCAGGCTATTTTTTCATTCAGCATATGTGTGCACAGGTACTTTGCAAAGATTTGAAGATAAAAGATGTCTGTGATTAAATCCTGTCCTCATAAGGTCTAAGCAGTTGGGTGGAGACTGATAGTGCGTGCACAGGGAGACAGAGGCTAACAAAGGTGTCTGTACCGAGCGTTGTCCTTCTCCCTCCTAACCGTGTGCTTGTCTTACTGTTCGCTGTTCTCTGGGTAGGGCTGGGAGGATGAACACTATTAATCAGAGACCAAGCAGCCTTTCAGGTTGGCACGAGTGTGTTTAGAGGATGGAGGCGTAGGATGCTCTAATCCTGCTGCCGTTACTTCTTCAGGTTAATAGCAACTTCTTCCGGCAACTACCTTACCTAAACCATAAATTCATTTAACTTAGCTCAAGCAAGAGCATCTGCTTGATTGAAGACAGACAGCTTGTCCTTGCAGATATGGTTCATTCACAGCTGACATCGCTGCTCACTTTTCCTGAGTAGCTTTATTAGCTCAAAATCCTTCTCAACACAATATGCAAATTTTGATGTGCTTCAGCTTTATGATAATTTTATAACTGGAGTAACTTTTTAAAAGAATGTTGCAAACACATTTCAAAACACAACTTGCAAATGAGCAGACACCTTTAAGTAATTCAGCAGAATAAAATTTCAATCCAAATGGTTGTTAGAAAGAAGAATAGTATTTTAAGCAAAACTGAGTTCGGCTAAGCTTTAAAATCTTTCTTGAGTTATTTGTTAAAGTTGTTTACCTTTGAAGTACAATGAGCTAATTATACCACTTGTTAGAGTAGCACTAATGCTTAATGCAGATTTCCTAGAGAATCTGCCTGTCCAGATCCTGCCTGTCCTTCAAGGCCCAGTTCAGGATCAAGCCCTCCTCCCCGACCCCTCCCCCATGACACTAATTCTGACCTGTTGTAGGGTAGGTATCACAGTCTGCCATGTATTTGAATGATTTGTGTTCTCTCTTTCCCTCTCTCAGGACTGTAAGCTCCTTGAAAGCTGTACCACTGTTGAATCATTTTCCACCCAGGATTCTAGCACAATGCCTCACATAATCTAGGCTCTTTAATTGTTATTTAAGAATACGAAGTTAAGAAATATTACTGTTTAGCACGGAGGTAATGTAAATTCTTCAGAATGCTTGATTTCTATAATGAATTGAAGCTTTTTGTTGTTGTTATTTTAAACCAGGTATAATAATCCCGAGAAACTTCTGGAAACAAGATGTGGACGGTGCGGGGAGTGGGCCAATTGTTTCACATTGTGCTGCAGAGCCCTGGGCTTCGAAGCCCGCTACGTCTGGGATTACACAGGTGCGGACGCCGTGTGGGCAGAGGCCAGGGTGGTCTTGCTGACTTCAGGATGGGGTGTACAGTCCCGCCTTGTCAGTCTGTGTTTCCATTTGCCTTCTGTAAATAGCAGTAATCCCAGCCTCATGGGGTTTTTGTTTTTGTTTTTTTTTAATGGGGATCACAGGATTGTTTTTAGTACCCCTAGCATTTTGCCTGGTACTTTATAAACATTTTTTATTAACAATTTATCATGACATTTTAGTAGTGCTGTTTCTCTATGGATAAGAACGTGTGTAATGATGTTCTGTAGAAATCTTCATTTTTGTAGAGATTAGTGTAAAAGATTTAGTAGTCTTAATATACAATAAAATATAATAAAAGCCATGTGAGATTTATATTGCCCTTATTTAGTTATAACTTGTGTCACATGTTAAAACGTTTTTCTTCTTAGATTTTTTAACTTGTGTTTCTGTTACTTTCTTAGGATAAAATGAAACCTTCACTTAATAGTTATTGTTCTCGTAACAGTCAGATAGAGACCATCAGTAACCAGACATCCTCTGTTAGACCTCTGCTGGCCTACAGTTCCAAAGTGGAATTAACTCCTTCACATTAGCAAACTGTGTGCATTAGTCCTATGGTTTACGTGCTGTTTTTCAATGTGTTTGCCCTTTTCAGAGCTATAGCTCACATTATTTTTAATTAAGCCTAAAACTGACTGTATTAAAGGAGATTTTCCAGAACAATTGCAAGGATTTCAAAGAGAGAGAGAGGGACTTCCTTGGCGGTCCAGTGGTTAAGACTCCATGCTTCCACTGCAGGGGGCACGGGTTCGGTCCCTGGTTGGGGAGCTAGGATCTCAAATGCCGCAGGGCACGGCCAGAAAATAAAAATAAAAAGTTAAAAAAAAAAAAGTCATCAAGAATTGCCCCTATTAAAAAAAAAGAGAGAGAAAGAGAAATTAAAGCAGGTGTTCTAGAGTCTTGTGTGCCACAAAACGCTCACTTGTTAATTAAAATTTAGAATCTTGCATATTATCACGTGGTTCTCATCTTAGGCGTTTGTATATAGTTATTGGAAGTCTTGGTTTTATAAACTTAGCTTTTGTTTTACTCTTTCTGTCACGTCTTCGTCTGTCACTTGCGTAGACCATGTCTGGACAGAAGTGTACTCCCCTTCTCAGCAGCGGTGGCTGCACTGTGATGCGTGTGAAGACGTCTGTGACAAGCCCCTCCTCTATGAGATCGGCTGGGGCAAGAAGCTGTCCTACATCATCGCATTTTCTAAAGATGAGGTAGGACGGAAGAGAAAAAATGCGTTCTAAGAATAAAATTGTTTTTTTCTTTTTTGACAGCCTTTGAAGGTATAATTGACATAAAATAAGCAGCACTTGTTTAAAGTGTACAATTTAATAAGTGTTGTCATTTGTATATGCCCGAGAGATGACCTTTGCAGTTAAGGTGGTGAACACATCCATTATCCCGGGAGTTTCCTTGTGTTCGTTCTCGCTCCTTCTTGCCCCTTTCCAGGCAACCACAGATATGCTCTCTTGAGACTGTACACAATGTGCATTTCCAGAGTTGTATGTAAACGGAATCATATATACTCTTTTTGGCGGGGGGGGGGGGGGGGTTATTTTACTCATCATAATTATTTTGAGGTTCCTCCATGTGTTTGCAAGTATCAGTAATTTATTCTTTTTATTGCTGAGCAGTATTCCATCATATGAATGTATCCATTTGCCTGTTGATGGACATTTGGGTACTTTGCAGTTTTTTGCTCTTTCAAATACAGCTGCACAAGTCTTTACATGGGCATATGCTTTTTTTTCTCTTTGGTAAATGCCTGGTAGTGAAATGACCGAATCGAACGGTAGGTGATTAACTTTTTAAAAAAACTGGCTCAACTGTTTTCCAAAGCGATGATTCTGTTTTGCATTCTCATCAGTAATATGTGCGAATTTCCAGTTTCTCCATATTCTTGCTAACAGTATGGTCTGACTTTTTCATTTTAGCCCTTTTTAGGAGACGTGCGGTGGTGTCGCATTGTGGTTTCATTTGCATTTCCCTGAGGACCAACACTGAGCATCTTTTTTATGGGATTGTTTGTCATCCATTTCTCTTCTTTGCCCTTTCTTTTTTTAATTGGGTTGTTCATTTTCTTATTCTTGAGTTTTGAGAGTTCTTCATACATTCTGAATACAAGTCCTTTTTCAGGTATGTGCTTTGCAAGGATTTTCTCCCTATCTGGCTTGCCTTTTTATTCTCTCAGTGACTTTTGAAGAGAAGAAATTGATGAAGTCCAGTTTATCAGTTTGTTCTTTCGTGGATCTTGCTTTTTGATGTTATGTCTAAGAGATGTTTGCCTAGCCCGAGCCACAAGGATTTTCTCCTACATTTTCTTTTAGAAGTTTTATACTTTTAGTTTTACACTTGTGTCTGTGATCCATTTTGGGCTAATTTTTGTAGATAGTCCAAGGTGTGAATTGAAATTCATTATTTTGCATATGGATAGTGAATTGTTCTAGCACCGTTTGTTGAAAAAGTTATCCTTTTCCACTGAATTGGCCTTGTACCTTTGTCAAAAATCAGTTCTATAATATATTTATATATAATTTATATATTCAGTACAATAAAAATGGAGTGTGTTTATTTGTTGAATTTTGTGAAATCGGCTTTGTAGGTAAGTTATAAACAGCTAAATGTTCTGAAACTTTTATCTCCTAATCACAGTCTTTCTTGGAAGTGTACTGGTTAGAAAATGAATAAAAAGCATATTCTCTTCGATTTTTTTTCCCACAGGTTTTAAAATGTTAAACAAAGGACGGCATTTTAAAAATTCTATTTAAGAATTACATGCATTCTAGGTATTTAGCAAATTAATGTTGATGGTTGTAATCTTATTAAATATTTCTGTCCTGTAATTCGAGGTGGTTGATGTCACTTGGCGATATTCTTGTAAACATGAAGAGGTAATCTCCAGAAGAACTGAAATTAAAGAAGAGTTGCTTCGAGAAACTATTAATACACTTAATAAGCAGGTATGTGATGGGCATTTGGCATTTTTCAGAGGACCTTTGAAATATTATATAATCAAGAATAGCCAATTTTTAACCAAGTGAAGTTCTTCAAGTAGTAGCATTATTTTACTATGAAAAATATTTAAATATTTAAATTAAAATTTTTGAGGACTTGTTTTAAGTATTGTGAGGTGGGGTTTTTTTTTGGCTTAAATTGTCACATCTCAAAGTTCAGTGAAACAAAATTTCCATATATATACTAGTTGACATAAAAAATACGTTGCCTTATTTTTCAAAGTAATTATGTCGTGAATATAATTACCCACACACTTGTCCACGTAGGGAAATTTCTGGAACAAGGCACGGGAAGTTGTTAACAATGAGTATTTCTGGGAAGAGGACTGGGGGGTCCAAGAGGGAAGTTTCAGCTTTGATTTTATACCCCTTTGGTAGTACTGAAAATTTTTTTTTATATATATATATATATATATATATATACACACACACATCTTATTTTGCAATTAGAATAGGGCAGATCACCTTATAGTGGTTGAGATTCAGTGTTTCAGCACGTTCACCTGTCTTGAGCTTGGCTCCTTGGGCCATTTGATGATTGGCAAATGCCTGGAAGGGAGAAGAGGTGCAGTTCAGTTCACCTCAGTTTGTTTCTTCCCTTGGGATCTTAGCTTCTTCAGGTCGGGATACCTTTGTAGTTTTGTGTTGCATTCAGACAGCTGTTGGGGTGTGTGTGTGTGTGTGTGTGTGTGTTGTTCCCTGCTGTCCTCGCCTTTCTCAGCAGGACAGTTGTTTAAACTTAAGCCAGTAAAGGGCATGGGAAGTTGGATATGGGTGTTCAGTGATTTCTTAACATAAAATTTGTAAAAGTATTTTGTTTCCACAGTGTCCTTTCTATTTTCCAAAATTACATGTATGAAAACAAAGTTGGTTACTTCTTTCCAAGACCCTGTTAAAATACAAATGTCTTAATTATATTCATACTTAGAGATGGACCTCTGCATTCCCCTAATCGTTAATGACAGTTTTTTAAACGTGCATTACAGAGGCAGATATCTTTGTCAGAAAACAGAAGAAAAGAACTTCTCCAGAGGATCATTGTGGAGCTTGTTGAATTTATATCTCCCAAAAGCCCTAAGCCTGGAGAACTTGGAGGAAGGATATCTGGGTCCTTGGCGTGGAGAGTAGCCCGAGGTGAAACGGATCCAGAGGTATTTACTTCATTACAGCCTGATAACCTTCTCACTCTACCACTTCCTGTCCTGTGCCCTTTAGGTGCAGAAAAACACGGTTGGCCACGACCTTTCAATGAACTTTGCACGGTAATTATTAAAAAAATGTAAACATTTGAAGAGAACCAATAATAGATTGATGTAGTATAATTACATACAAGAGTTAGCAAAGCACTTAAAATGGGATTTTTCTGTTGTTACCTTACGTAAATTTCTAGGGCAGTTATGACTAAAGTACATAAAGACGCATTAATTGTAAGTGTACAGCTTAACAGATTTTCACAAATTGTGGTTCCTCATGTGACCACTAACCAGAATAAGAAGTCAGACAAGCAGGTGTCTGAAAGATATGAGTTCCCTTCCAGCTACTGCCCTTCACCTCTAAGAGTGACCTTTTTCCTGGTTTCTAATATCATGGACTAGTTTTGCCTGTTATTGTGCTTTATGTAAATGGAATCATACAGGATGTACTCTTTTGTGGATGATTTGTGTCTCAACATTATTTAGTGAGATTCACACTTGTTGCTGCATGTTTATAGTACATTTATTTTCTCATTGTGGTATAATATTCCACTGCGTGAATATAGTATAATTTATCCACATCACTATTGGGTATTTGGGTTGTTTCTCGATTTTGGCTTAAAATTGTGCTGCTGTGCTATTTACAATAGCCAAGACATGGAAACAACCTAAATGTCCATCAACAGATGAATGTATAAAGAAGATGTGGTACATACACACAATGGAATATTACTCAGCCATAAGAAAGAATGAAGTAATGCCATTTGCAGCAACATGGATGGACCTAGAGATTATCATACTAAGTGAAGTAAGTCAGACAAAGACAAATATTACATGATATCACTTGTATGTGGAATCTAAAACATAATACAAATGAATCTATTTACAAAACAGAAGCAGACTCCACAGACATAGAAAACAGACTTATGGTTGCCCAAAGGGGAGAGGAATGGGTTATAAATTCGGAGTATGGGATTAAGAGATGCACACTACCATGTATAAAAGAGATAAACAACAAGGGTTCACTGTATAGCACAGAAAACTATATCCAGTATCTTGTAATACCTGTAATGGAAAATAACCTGAAAATACATATATATAGAAATAACTGAACCACTTTGCTGTACAGTTGAAATTAATGCAATATTGTATATCAACTATACTTCAGGTTTTTAAAACTTACGCTGCTGTGAACATACACAGACATGTTTTCAGTGAATGTGTATGCGTTTCAGATGGGTGCCTACCCAGGAGCAGAATGGCTGGATCGCAGCGGTAGTGTGAGGATGTTCGGCTTCAGTGGATGCCACGGAGCAGTTCCCCAGAGTAGTTGTGCCGGTTTACACCCTCCCCAGCAGTAAATGAGACTTTTCTACGGCTCTGCCTATAGTTGCCTGTCTGTCTTTTTCATGTTAGCATTTCTGGTGGTATATAGTAGTGATAGTATTATATTGTGATTTTATTATTTTTTTTAGTAAGAAATTACTTTTTTTTTCCTGGAAAACATAGGGTTTTTTAAAATTTATTTATTTTTTATTGAAGTATAATTGATTTACAATGTTGTGTTTCAGGTGTACAGCAAAGTGATTCAGTTATACGTACATATATATCTATTTTTTTTTTCCGATTTTAAATTTACACTTTGGTGCTGAATGATGAAGTTGAATGTCTGTTCTTTAAACTTTCGTTTATTTATTTATTTTTATTTCTGGCTGTGTCAGGTCTTCGGTTGCCGCATGTGGGATCTTACTGTTGCGGTGCACGGGCTCTTCGTTGCAGCGCGTGGGCTTCTCTAGTTGTGGCGCGTGGGTTTTCTCTCTAGTTGCGGCGCGTGGGCTCCTGTAGTTTGGGGCGCGCAGGCTCAGTAGCGCGGCGCACGGGCTTAGTTGCCCCACGGCATGTGGGATCTTAGTTCCGCGACCAGGGACCAAACCCACGTCCCCTGCGTTGGAAGGTGGATTCTTGACCACTAGGCCACCAGGGAAGTCCCATTCTTTAAACTTTTGGATATCCTCTTTTGTGAAGTCCTGTTCAGTGCTAGGAAAACTTTATAAAGTGGGAAAAATAATAGAACCTGGGTAATTCAGCGGATGAAAATGTGTATTTCTTATTACATACTTGCCTGCATCTGGTTTGGGCTAGAAAGTGTTGTTGCTCTGAGTACTATTATATAGTCAAACTTATTTGAAGATATTATCACTTGATTAGTCTCCCAAAATTAAATAATGAACAATGGAAATGTAATTTCTAGAGTTAGGGACTAGCATTAAAGCAGTGTGCTCTGTAATGGACATTAAGTACAATAGACTGTCCTTTGCTCTTAGGGAGCTTAAAGTTGACTCACTAGAAAGTGTTTAATATAAACGTCTAAGAAGATAAGCAATGAAAAATGCTTGAAAGGAAAATAATCCATCCCAGTAGAAGTATCAAACAGCTCCACACAAAGTTTTATATCTACTTTTTCTAAATTTGCCAGTTACACCTCATTTCTCTAATAAAGGAATATGTCCCGAAGGGGAGAATTATCTCTAGTAAACTTTGTTTACTTTTAAATTTATCCCATCATCTTTAGCTGGCAGTTAGAAGTGTTGGTTCAGCTATACAATTACAAGATCTAATTTCAACAAATAATTCAGATCACTGCTGATGCAGTGCAAGTTACAAGTCTAAATCTAAATGAAGCCAATTGAAAAGAGCTAATGTAATTCACAGCTGTGTTCAGTTTAAAATTGGGGTATTTAGGTCTTCGCTTTTTCTTTTTGTGGATGAGTGCGCTTCCTCTCGCATGGCATATACATTGATTAAACTTTAAAAATATGAATTGGGTCCTATGCCCGGATTGTTTTCCCTGATGAACATTTTTTAAATTTCTCAATTATTGGAGACCGTATTAGGGCCGTGGATTTCAAAAATCATTTTCCTCTTTACAAATAGATGTTTGTTTTAAAAGTCTGTCCTAAAAAATTAGGGAACTGTATCTTGAAATCGGTTGGAAAAAGAAGGAAACATTGGTGATATTTTCATAAAGAGAAGTTTTGTATTAATCTTATATTTTAAAGAAATTATGAAATATGATATATTCAATAACGTATATTTTTCTTTTCCCTTTGGTAATTAGTTATCCTTGGTAAAATGGTAGACAATGCTACTTTAATATTTTAATTCCATCTGGGTTATGTCAGCACTCTGAAATATCTTTGATAGAGAAGAGAAGAATTGAGAAGTATTGTTACATGCTCGTTTTAAAGTGTAGTATACTAATTCATAGTTAGAAAATCACCTTCTAAAAATAATAAACTGCCCTTTTTTTTTTTTAACCTTATCCAGGTTCTGCTAGGGAATTATCTTGTTTATACATTTATAAATATTTTTCTCTTTCCATCTCTAAGATGTTTTATATTCTACTTATTGATCCTTGTACATTTGAAGTTTTTACATTGTGTACTACCTAGTTCCCAATGTTTAACAGGAAAGCATCACCTACTATTTTGATTGATTAGTAAATTGATTAGTTAGAATCAAGACGTTGATACAGACTAGAGCAGTGGTTCTCAACAGTGGATGACTGCCTTCCAGGAGACATCTGTAATGTCCAGGGACATTTGGGGGGGTTCCAGCCGTGAGGGGCAGTACCACTGGCATCTGGTGGGTGAGGGGCCAGGGATGCTGCCAAGCAGCCTGCAGTGCACAGGGCAGCCCAGCCCCGCACACCACACGCTGCTATGCTCACATCTGAGCGGGAGGGGACGTTGTGTCGGTGCCACAGACAGGCGTGGGACAAATACATCCTCTTCCTCAAACCTGAGATTCAACCGGTGATTTCAGGCGACTGTTTTACATTAAAATAAACATTTATTTTGTAATAGAATGCAAAATTTGCCTGGAATTTTAAGGTGAAACAGGCGTTTTTGTAGCAATTTCACATGTGCGGAAGATTGTTTCCAGCTATACCTCCCAGGCACTGTCCTCTCTTCGAGCATCAAGAAAGGACCCTGGTGAAACGGCTTTAGGCTGAGGCCTGAAGGGTGAGAAAGAATCACGTAGCTGGAGAGTAGAAGGAACAGCATTCCAGACGGAGGGAACAGCATGTGTCACGGCCCCATGGCAGGAAGCAGCTGGGCCTTTGTGAGGAACTAAAGAAGAAGTAACACGGTGCAGGTGAAGAGACCGCAGAGAAGGGTGCCGTGGGATCTGGTTGGAGAAGGAGCACAGGACAAGCCACGTGGCCCCTGGTAGCCCTGGTAGAGGTGTGGCGTTCCTGTGCAGTGAGAGGTCAGTGGAGCCAGTTAAGCAGGAAGGTGAGGGACTTCCCCGGGGGGTCCAGTGGTTGAGACTCCGCACTTCCACTGCAGGGGCCATGGGTTCGATTCCTGGTCGGGGAACTAAAGTCCCCCCATGCCATGTGGTGCAGCCAAAAAAAAAAAAAAAAAAGAAAGTGATGTGTCCCAATTTACATTTTTAACGATCACGTTGATGACTGTGTGGAGAGGTGAAGAGTTGAAAGCTGGGAAATCAGCTGTAGGAGAGGATTGCAGCATCCAATTAAGACGTGGTGGTGGAAATGAAGTCATGTTGACACAAAATCCGAAAAGTGTAAGTCAGCTACAGTTTATATTTCTTGTTTTCTGTCTAGTAATGTTTGGTGCTATGTCAGCATCATCCTGTTCATATTTAATCTGTAAAATATTTTCCAGATTTTCCAATGGCACCAGTTTTTCATTTTCAAGTTGAAGGAATCTCTTAACCACTATCCATAGCAGTACCTCTCTATGTATCTGTTTTCTATTATGTTGAAAAGCTAATTCTGCTTTCTTTTTAAGAGTAAAGAAACCCTGTTCATCCCCTCTGAAAACGAGAAGATTTCTAAACAGCTCCACCTTTGCTATAATATAGTAAAAAATCATTATGTCCGCATTTCAAGTAATAACCAAACCATTTCTGGATGGGAGAATGGTGTGTGGAGAATGGAATCCATATTCAGAAAAGTTGAAACAGACTGGAACATGGTAACGTAATGCATGAAGCTGTTTAAAACTTTAGTCGTTGTTTAAACAAATATAGATTGGCTTCATTTTTCAGCTGTGCATAATGTGAAAACGGATATCAGAATTACTTTTAGTAATGCTTGAATTTGTAAAAGAAGATCCTGCTCTCTGTTTAATGAAATGTCCATTTGAAATCTCTGTGTTTATATCAAGAAAGTATCCATTTTCATCAAAGAGGCCGAATTTAATTCTTTCATGGGGAAAAATAATCAAGTGTATGACCAACTCATGTGACTAGTTTTTGCATGAATATGTAGAGTATACTGTTATCCACTTCCTTCATAGATGTGTACTGATTGCCTGCTACGGGCAGGCTCTTAGGGACTGTAACCCATTTAGTCCAAAGTCCCAAGAGCTAACCATCTAACACGCTTCTGTTTCATAAGAATGTCGATGATTGAGCGGCGATATTGGTTATTTCTTCTCTGTTTCCTAAAGATAAAGGGAGAAATGGATGGTGTGACTGTAGTAGTTCATTATACCAACTTGTACATTGTTGTCACTTGTTGTCTGGAATAAGAGGCTTTGCTTTTAGACTGCCCTCCCCCTTAGGCACACACACCAAAAACAAGCTCAGAGCAACTCACGTGACCTCAGTAGGTCTGACCATATTATTGATGGGTTTCACTGGAGTGAATGAGCTTATAGGCAGCTTTAACTTGCCCCCTGAAGAGTGAGAAGCTGTTCACTTGTAAGACATAGTGAGTAGATTTAGCAGGTGAGTCACAGATGAACAGCTGCTGGTGTTCGTGAGCATCTACTACATGCCTATCACTGTACCAGCCATTAATCAGAGTACAGAGGACATACAAAGGTAAGGTCCCTGCTTTCTTCCACCACCACCACCACCCCGCCATAGGTTTTTGTTCTGAACTTACCTTGGTGCTTATTTTGACCATCTTTTTGTATTAAGCCAAGAATGATTTGTAGGCTTATTGAGATTGTAGATGGAGGAATTCTCTCCCTTAGTTAAGGAAGGGCATAAAATGTAATACAAGATAAAATTTAAAGCTTCAAGATATGTGTATCTGTAATTGACTCTTCTCGCTGATGAGAGAGGATGAGCTTCTTCTGGAAAACCAACCTTACCTGAAGAATTGCTCTGAACAGAAAGCAGGAGAGGACAGACATGGCGTTTACCCAAGGACTAGCGTGTGCTGAACTGGAGACAAGGCATGCCTTGCGCCCTGACCACCGGCCTGGTGGAGAAGACAGCACTGTGCCGAGGAGCAGGGCTAGTGTGTGGCCTGCTCGCGTCCTGCTCCCGCGTTTGCTCATCGGCACACGCGCGCCGAGCGCCTGCTGTACCCGGCACGGCTCTCACCGCGAGGACGCGCAGGTGAAGGTGCCACCGGTGTCGGCCCTCACAGTCCAGGAAGCGTGAGCAGCCACGACGCAGGGCGCTGTAACAAGGACGGCAGGGCGCTGTAACAAGGACGCCAGCGCGTTGCCATGGGGACTCCGGGAGGCTGGCAGAGCGCCACAGCGCCGGCGCCGCTGGGGCTGCGCGCGGAGAGCGGAGTAGGTGCTCGCGAGGCAGGGCCGGAGCGTGCAGGGCAGGGCTCGCTTCCAGACCTCTGAGTAGACGGTCGTGGCCGGAGCCGGAGTGTTGTGTGAGAAGGCTTTACGTAAGGCAAGTGAGGTGTGAGGGCCATTAAGTATGAAACAAGAGCCTACTGAAGCAAAGTTTGTGCCTTCGTATGCTTTTACGAGGGGCCCCATTTTTCAAAAAGCCGAACGAATCCATTCCCGGTTAAAATACTTACTACTAAATGAAGAAGAATGCTGGAATTGTAACCGCGCTTGTAGAGGCTAATCGCTCCGAAGTCATATGTCGCCATTTAAAACATGAATTTTTCGCCTAAATCAACCTCTGTCGTTCTGTTCGAGGGCGCCCCTTGCTAGGGATTCTCTAACTCGGGTAAAACTAGAGGCGCATTCCACTCAGTAATCGCCACGCTGGAGTCACGGTGGGTCCCGTGCAGCCCGTCTGTGGGTGATTAGAACAGAACCTTACGCTCTCACAGTGGCAGCCTCCCGGGAGCACAGAGGCTCTCTGAATTTTACTCCTTAGCAAAGACACTGTTCAGTGGTGTCTGGATTTGAAGGGAACATAAAAAGCTCAATCAAGAGTCTCCTTTTTAGGAGGCAAGTAATAACACCCTGATAAAAGTGATGTTAGTGGCTTCCTGACTAATCTCCCTGCATTGCCCTGGTCCCTTCAAAGATGTTTTTCTGGCTACAGCATGGAGAACGTTTTCAGAACCCCGTTCGTTACTGAGTGCTCTCAGGGTGAGAAGCAGCTCCGGTCTCTTGAGTCTGGCCCTCACCTTGCACCACCAGGCTGCCCCCTGGCTCTCTGCATGCGCTGCCCTGCCCCCCTCCCCGCGGAACCTCGTTTCTTTCCTTTCTGTGGGACTAACTTATTCTTACCTTTAGGACCTAAGTAAGCCTCCTTCCGTCCAGTCCCGGCCAGCTGGTTCCTTTTACCCTGTATTGACTCGTGGCATCATGCCCCTCCCCTTCCTGAAGTTTATTCTACACTCTCTCCTACCGGACTGTAAACATTGCCCGGGCAGAGACCTTGTCCTTTCCTACTCACTTCTGTGCGCTCAATATTCACATGTCTAGCATAGTGCCTGATACGTAGCAAATGTTTAATAAAAAAGACGGGTGGATGTGAGAACGAGCGCTTGAGTGTGTACGGCATAAATTCTGCGGCACCCGAGGACCACGTCGAGCACCGCAGGAGCTCTGTTCATTCAGACTGTGCCCCGTGGATGTTCCTCAGTACTTTGCAGTTTTGAGCAGTTTTGTCATTCTCAATGCCACTAGAGTCACGTTAGCCCTTTCGGGCGCACGGCGTGATGTCAGGAATTGACCCCTTCAGCCATATGGCAGCCGTGTGCCCTGTCATACTCTGTGCTCGGCACTTAGGGCCTAGTGGTGAGTTACGAGGTGCACCCAAGGTGAGCTAGGCCTGTGTAGGAGGAAGACACGTGGACCAGCTGTTTCGGTCAGCAAGGTGGGCGCTGGACGGACGTGGGCCCGTGTGTGACACACGAGGAAGAGCCGCTGCACCTCACGCCGGAGCCCGGCAGAAGAAATGATATCCGAGGGGGCGGCAGAGGGGAGTTTCTCAGAGAGGGGCATGAGAAACAGTGTGCACACGCACAGAAGCGGGAAGCACCCGCACCTTCAGAGAAGAGGAAGCAGTCGGGAACGCGGGGAGAGCAGCGGGGAATAAGGCCGGAGGGGTGAACGGTTGTCAGGCCCCAGGGACTTTGATGACCTTGCACTTATGCAATAGGAAACCTTGCAGGAGTTCAGGCAAAGGAGGGCCGTCATCACACTGGCCATCCAGAGGCCACCGATGGAATAAGTAGGAAGCATAGTCTGGAAAGATGTAAATACAGTGGGAACTGACAGTGTTCACGTTGGACCTCAGTTGAAAAATTGGTATAACCAAAAATAAGATTCATGAGCCAGAGCAGCTTACTAGCATTCGATTAGGGTTTCTTGAAATACAGCTGCTCTGCTGGAGATCTGTAGGAATGACTAACTGCGCTGTGAACTCAGAGTTCATCTCAGCAGCCGCGGCAGAATGAGAATTTTAAGTGTGTACTAAAGAGCAGCTTCAAACAGTGCAGTGCAAACTGAACCTCCAGGAAACCATAACAGCCGGCTAACCAGCCTGGCGTATTTCTCATGTGATGAGAAAATCTTGAAGTGCAGATCTTCCCAAGAATGTGAAATAGGGAAAGAAGCTGACGTGCAGATTGTTCACAGTCTTGAGGGTAGTGGTCGCAGCCACAACCCGCAGGACCCGTTTCAGCAGGGTGCATGGCAAGCAGTATAACTGAGATCTGAAGCCACAGATGCACTGGCCTCATTCTTCCCCACAGGTTGTGTGTGATGTGCTTTCGTTGTCTACAGATGCCAGAGAGGGGCCAGGGTGGATCACGTACAAATTAAAAAAGCCAACAGGCAAAACATTTGTTGAAGGTAAATCAAGAAGTTCGGAACGATCAACAGTTACAAAAATGCTTTTTTTCCCCTTTAGAGCAAACAGTTGCCTGTTTGAGAGGTTATAAAGTATTTTTTTCTCCTAAATAAATTTTAATTGCCGGTTCTGTTGGTTTTACACCTGGACAGGACCACAGTTGGAGGTTTATGTAAATCCTGATGTTTTGGTACATTTCAAAGTGCCAAACTGAGTATACATAGTATACTATAGAACTGAGTATACATAGTGTACTCAGTTCCCATAGTAACATCCTACAGTCTCTAAAAATGCTGAGTTAAATAAGTTGGTTAAAGTGCTACAGACAGAATATGTTGCGTCCAAAAGATGACATGAATTTTCAATATAAATAGGGTCTGCTTTATCTCCATACGCTGTTTCTTTAGCCTAAGAGAATTTTATTTTCTCACAGTATGCTTAAAGGTTTATTTAAGCATCTAAGAATTCAATGATGGATTTCACCCTATCCTTTAACGTTTTAGAGTTGTAAAAACTGATGCCTTCAGGACTGAAAAATGTAAGTCTTAGAAAAAGCAATTTTCAGACATGTTCAACAGCCATTATAAGCCTTCTGTGACAGTTAAAAACAGTTCTAATTAGATTGTCTTCACTTTCTACTGTGATCAGGTATTGCTTTTCCTTGTGTACCTGTAAGACTTTTCTGTCATATCTCAAAATTAGAAGCTTTAAGAAAGAAGAAGAAAAAAATTTTGGCCCAGACTCACGTGATATAATTAAGGCAGTTCTTGGGGGTAAACTAGAACTTTGAAGTTAGCTTGACTTCAGCCTATCGTATTTTATATGCCCACACTTTTAGGGGGGCATTTGAAGCCACTGAGCTCTGAAAACACACAAGACACAGAAGACAGGTATTGAGACATAAATATATTTGCCCCCTGTCTTTCAGTTTCTTCCCACCACCTTTCTTCCAGTGACCCCTCTGTCTGGCTCTTCTTTCCCAGGTAGCCCCCTTTACCAGCCTCTCCTCTGGAGGAGTAATTACATTATGGATAATCCCTAGGTGCCCAGGAGTTTAGTGTTGGTGAGACTAACAGCTCCCTGGCAGCTTTGCTGCAGCCCTGAGCCCAGGCTCTCCATGCACACAGCTCTCGGGGGAGCGAGCAGGAGGCACACACGCATCCGAGGTGCTAGGGTGAGGTACCCGGGACCCGAGTGGGGCAGGTGACCGTGCAGACAGCTGGGATGGTTGTACGGGACAGCAGCAGGCGCTTTATGTGTTTCTGGTCTAAGGAGTTTTAAGTCATCTTCCCTGGAGAGTGATTGTTTAACGGTTTCATTGTCTCCAGCTCACTGATTCTAAAAACTCAAATTAGCCAGCATACTTAACCTGGAGGAAAACTAGGTAGAGGTTGCCGAGCAGAATAGCATATCCACAGCATGCTAGCAGTGACTGACGTTTTACTTGATGGCTGAGGGCTAGAATAGGAAGGAGTTGGACATTTCCATGGCAGGTGTGTTTCATGCGGTACTGCCAGCTACTTGCCCCCGAGAAGTAGATTAACTGTCTCTGAAAGAACATATGTGTGTGTGCGCGCAAGTTTCTAGTACTTAAATACTGTTTATTAAACCCCATAAATCCAGAGCCTGTGCCCCCAGAGCATTTATGATTTGGTTAAGTTAGATAATACAAGCACACCTGAAATAAAACAGTTATATTTGGGTCACGGAGTATTGGCGGTTCAAGGCGGGATGCACTTGTGGAGGACCATGAAAACTGCGAGTTTGGATGTCATGCAAGAGGCAGGTACTTGCTGTACGTTCTAGACCAGCAAACCATAGGAGGCAGTGGGATGTTAAAAACATTAATTAGGCAGTTGCAGAAAGATGAGTGTAACGTCATGACCGAAGTGTTAAGTGCAGTAAGACCAAAGGAAAGGGTTTTCCGTTTTTTTTTTTTTTTTCAAGACTTATTTCAAAGAAATGCATGGATTATTGTGGGAGTTTGGACATTAGGGATAAATGACTAAAGAGTCAGGTTCTCAGGGGTTCAAGCCTGGGTGAGTGGGCCAGGGCTGTGGACGTTCAGTTTTCACGTCAGCACATTTGAAGAGTGTGGATGAAACTGTGAAGGGAGCTGGACTGGAGGCAGCGGTCGGTCTGGACGCCTTAGGGAGGACATTGACGGTGGTCACAGCACTGACGGTGAAGGCCTGGGCAGCATCCTGTTTAGAGAGGCTTGCGGGGAGCATGGACTTTTAGCCTTGTAAACCTTTCCCGTTGCTTAGCACTGACTGAGGTATTTGCTTGATTTAGAGGATATGGCCCATCTCATTCTAGGAAAGCTTATCTGAAAACCCAGGCTTAGAAAAGAAGATACATTAAGGAATAATTGCATTTAAAAAGACTCTTCATTTTCAGCAGGATTCATCATAAAGTTCATTTTAAATAGCTGGACTGGGGACTTCCCTGGTGGTGAAGTGGTTAAGAATCCGCCTGCCAATGCAGGGGACACGGGTTCGAGCCCTGGTTCAGGAAGATCCCACATGCCGCGGAGCAACTAGGCCCGTGAGCCACAACTACTGAGCCTGTGCTTCAGAGCCTGCGAGCCACAGCTCCTGAGCCCACGTGCTGCAACTACGGAAGCCCGTGTTCCGCAACGAGAAGCCACTGCAATGAGAAGCCCACACACCGCAACAGAGTAGCCCCCACCGGACGCAGCCACAGAGAACCCACGTGCATCAACAAAGACCCAACGCAGCCAAAAATAAATAAATGTAAAAAATTAATAAATAAAAAATAAATAAATAGCTGGAGTTGGTAATTTAAAAGAGAGTATGATTTACCAAAATTTTGGTTAGCATGCAGCCTTAGGGCTCTACTTATTGAGGCACCTGTATTCAAATAATACCGTACATCCATAGCAAAAGACGCTATCGCAAAGATTGCTAATAAAATGAAAAATTGTTAGCAGTAAAAATCTTTTCAGTGGGGAAAAGTTATGTTTTAAATAACCATTTGTGCATAGTTCCTGTGGCAATAAGACTTTGACTACATGTGTTTTTCTACACTGTTTGATTATCTCTGACAGTTCCTTTTCTCCCACCTACTTTATAGGTGTATTTAACCCGAAAGGAAGGATCGTCTTATGCTTACATTTCCTGGAAGTTTGAATGTGGGTCAGTTGGCCTCAACGTAGATAACATTTCCATTAGGACAAGTAGCCAGACCTTTGAGACAGGAACAGTACAGTGGAAATTGAGATCTGATGCAGCGCAAGTAGAGCTGGCGGGCGGTAAGCATTTGACGGGAGAAGTAATCATGAAGTGTGTGTTCAGCACTCTGAAGGGTGATTGTGCTTATCTGAGATGTAGTTAAGAGTTTTCCTTAGCCTAGAGTTATTCATACTGTTGCAGTAAAAAAAAAAAAATTTAAGTTAAAACCTGTAGTTTAACCTCATTATTAATAGTAGGGCTGATGTTTTTCATTGTGAAACACAGATGGAAGGAGAAAACATCATTTCTTTTTTCAGAGGACACATTTCCTCCATAAAGAATAATTTGTATTTATTTTTTAAGGGTTGATTTTTACCTATAAGGCAGGTATGTCAAATGCATTCTGAAACTGCCTCTTTATGTTCTTACCAAAAGCAAAGTGTTAATTTTTTTTTTCTCCAACAGATAAAATTCTTCGCTCCTATCATGATTTTTCTGGTGCCACTGAAGTTATTTTGGAAGCAGAATTAAGCAGAGGAGATGGTGTTGTTGCTTGGCAACACACCCAGCTGTTTAGACAAAGCTTAAATGACCCTGAAGAAAATTGTTTGGAGATAATTATAAAATTCAGTGACCTTTGAGAACCTGAACATTATAGAAAAGCTGGCAATAATCAAGGACATAGCATGTTCTAAAGTAGTCTGTTGGTTCCGTGCATGCTTAGATGGCAGTGTTCTACCCCCTGCTAGCATATTTCCTTGTTGGCTATCCATCGTGTTAACCCTCATGAAAATGTATCTTTTTACTGTGGACCCTAATGAAACCTTGAATTAAAAGCTTCCTTCCATATGTGACTCTGATTTGGAGTGAAGTCTTACTGCGCCACTATGAGATTTTAACCTAAAAATTGTAAGTATGGTTTTAAAAGTAAAATGAAGGTATTCGTGATTAAATGCTATTCGTGATTATGATGACATCTTAAGCTAATAATAGTAACTTGACAGTTTCTGATCATTCTGGCATTAATTTCTCCATAAGTAATTGAAATGGATTTCCTAAGATTTTTAAATTTTTAATAAACGTGAAAGTGTAGTATTTCATAAGTTATAGAGCATGAAAATTTTTATGACTGTAAATACGTACGCATTTAAGAAATAAAATGAATTATTTTGCGTTATATCTTTTTAGTGATTACTTTGGCTAAATAAAAATCATAAGTATGCTAAACATTGAAAACCCCTTGAATAGACAAGAATTATGAAAACAGTTAACACTGCATAAATTCAAAGATACATTATAAATCCATAATATGTGGACACTTCTGAAAATGCTTTACTTTTGAGTTTACTTTTGAGTATTTTTATCTACCTCATTGAATAAAATGTTTATTCTTGACTTTGAAACTATGTAACTGGGATTATTCAGTGTGTATACACTGTATCAAGAGTGTGTGTGTGTGTGTATGTGTGTGTTCCATGTAACCTCTCCAGTTAAACTTAGTGAACATTTATGAAGTGTTTGTGTGCACCGCAAGGGATGCGGTGACGAAGACGACCAGGCCCCACTCCCTAAATGCTTTTTGTCACGTTCTGCAGAGCGAGTTCTCAGCTCTCCCGGCCAGAAAAGTACGTTCTCAGACATTCTCACCCTGTGCAACTCACTAGCATGTTTACATGCGTTGTGAAATATGTACTGGAATTCTAAAACAAAGGTCTTATGTTTTCTTTTTAATTGTAGTCCAACTCTGCTGAGGATCACCTTCTTGCTAAAAAGTTAACACTTAAAGGTAGCTTGTGCGTCTAAATTTATTGATACGTCTCGAATATTAGAAAATTTTCTGGAATTCTGAAACTGTTAAGTTAATCAGAGCATCGTAGAGTGGCCAAATACGTGAAATTGGACAGCCTTGTCTCCTACCTGTCTCGAAGTGTCTGGTTTTGTCACGGTAAGTATTTGGATGATAAGTGGAACAATACTCTTCGTGAGAAAAACTGGAGCTTGACAAGCAGTCTTGTTAAAGATGGCAATAGAGATAAACTGAATGTCCTTTATCTATGAAAAGGAAACATTCTAATTTTTACTGTGGCTTTAAGCAGAAAGTTCAAATGTCCTGTATTTTTACAGAGTTGAACTACTGAAGAGAAAAGCAGTTGCACACTTTTCTTAAGTGTGTTCCTTGAGAGTTTCAACCTCAGGGTACCTGACACACGTTAATAGATATTTTATGATACAGACAAGTTTGGCAATAGTACAGAAGGTATGAGACAAAGCAATTCTCAGTAATGTGTACGGCATAGCGAGTAAACCAGCAAGGCAAAAGTAACTGAGGCAGAGACGGGCTGTGATAGTACAAACCCCATGAATAAACTGGCAGTCATATTAGCTGCCCTTTATAAAGCAGTCATCGGAGATCTTTTTTTATTTTCTTTCCAGCTGAAAAATTGTAATTAATTTGCAGGGTTTTTCATTTATCTCGATCAAAACAAATTTCGGAATCCAAATATATGATACCAAAACGAGACCATTTATATTTTGTAAAAATTAATAATAAGCCTCTCTTAAAACCTTTACAAGATACAAATCTAAAATACAAATGCTTAGGGCAGTGGTTTCAAAAGTGTTCTTTATCTGTGAACCAGTGGCATCAGTATCACCTAGAGACTGCTAGAAATTTAAATTCTCAGTCCCCACCTCAGACTTACTGGATCAGAAACAACCCTCCAAGTGATCCTGGGATCTTATTGTAAGAGCCCTCAGTCTGCGGTGACCCCGGGGTGAGCGCACAGCGCTCAGGGGACACCTGCACCAGGCTGCAGAACCACCGGCTGGTCGGTGAGCCCCTGCTGTCATTGCTCACCATCTAACAGGCTTTATACCTCGGCGTCCTGAGCAGCTTTACAGACCGTCTGCTTTCTGTTGCAGTGTTGTTTTTTTAAAGTAGGTCCTTTGCTGGAAATCACATTCTCAAGATGAGCAAGAAGTTACATCTGATGTTTTGATCACTTTAGAAGGAAAAGAAGTGCCTCAGATTAAGGGAGGGCTAGAGAACACGGTGTCATGAATTTGGGGGTAGGGGGGGTTGTTAGAGATCATTTAATCCAGACTCCTCACTTTTCCCTGAGGAAGCTCAAGCCCAGAGAAGGGCCTGTCTAAACAATGCAGTGGATTAGTAACACAGGCAAGATTGACTTGTACACTCAGTGTTCCCTTCTACCGAGTTGCAAGGTAGTAACACAGGGTTGTAATCCTATAGAATTCGAGTCCTGTGTGTGGGGTGCTGTTGTGTTACACGTTTCATGAATACAGATACTTTGGTAGGAATGTTCAAGTTGAGGAGATACTAAAACTGATGTTAGAGCCAGTTATTTTTCTAACTATAGTTAAGCTTTCCTGGAGAGTAAATGTATTATAATTTGATAATAGATAACTATAGATATATATGCTTTGGTATTTTTTTCCCTACAACACAATAAATTGTGTTTTGATTTTATAGTTCAGGCAAATACACGTTTTAAAATTTATTGAAGTATAGTTGAGTTGTGATGTTGTGTTAATTACTGCTGTACAACAGGGACTCAGTTTTATATATTTATATGTGTGTGTGTGTGTGTGTATATGCACACACACACACCTTCTTTTTCATATTCTTTTCCATTATGGTTTGTCACAGGTTATTGAATATAGTTCCCTGTGCTGTACAGTACGACCTTGTTGTTTATCCATACTATATAGAATAGTTTGCATCTGCTAAACCCAAACTCCCAATCCATCCCTCTCCCACCCCGCCTCCCCCTTGGCAACCACCAGTCTGTTCTCTATGTCTGTGAGTCTGTATTTGTTTCATAGATAGGTTCATTTGTGTCATATTTTAGATTCCACATATAAGTGGTATCATATGGTAAAGCAAATACCCTTTTTTTTTTAACATCTTTATTGGAGTATAATTGCGTTACAATGGTGTGTTAGTTTCTGCTGTATAACAAAGTGAATCAGCTATACGTATACATATATCCCCATATCTCCTCCCTCTTGCATCCCCCTCCCTCCCTCCCTATCCCATCCCTCTAGGTGGTCACAAAGCACCAGCTGATCTCCCTGTGCTATGCGGCTGCTTCCCACTAGCTATCTATTTTACATTTGGGAGTGTATATATGGTCTGTCATACAGAGTGAAGTAAGCAAATACACTCTTAGAAGCTGCGATCAAGGTGGTATTCCTTCCTAAAGTACTCATGGGAAGAATAAGGGTAAACCATACGTGATTGTGGTTTTATTGGTTTTATTCCCCTTAGGATGTATTCAGGTACATCCTTTATATTGACCAAACCAGTGCTTTATTTCTGATCAGAGATTTAGAATGGACCTACACTGATAGTGGCCACCTTTTGAGTGTCTACTAGGTACCAGTGGCTTTGGTGTCTCATTGGATCGTAGTGGCACTGTACAGTAGGTAGTATATCTTGTCCCCATTTTATAGCTGATGAAACAAAGAGGCTGAGAGTCAGGTACCTTAATACCGGACTAACAGCCGTTTCCCATTCATTACACCCCGACAAGTGAAAGCAGACTCAGAAGTTGAGACCTTGCTCTTATTTCCTTAATTTTCTAAAGACTTGATCTGAGATCAACAAAATTGTAACAACAACTAGAAATCCATAAGTGAGCCATAAAGGGTCTCCGAAGAGCTCAAATAAAGTCTAGCCACAAAAGCCCAAATTCTTTACTGTGAGAGGGCACTTTGGTTTGTCACTCAAAGTCTGTTATTTTCCCGTTTTAAATGTTTAGATTATTTATTTTTGTTAAAAATTCAAACAAGACAGTATTATGAATTAAAAGTGCTGCCTTCACGCCCCACTCCTCTTGTACCATTTTCAGAAGAGTAACCACCAAAATTTTTACATGTGTCTTTCCAGAGCTTTTCTGTAGATTTTGACATTCAGAGATATCTATGCACACACACAAAATCAGTATTCATGTATTGACATTTGGTTTTCTTTTTACGTAAATGGAAGAGTATTTTCTTCTTGTATCCTTAACAATGTGCCTTAGAAATCTTTCCATGGTCAGTCATAGATCTGCCACATTCTTTTTAACTGCTCCATAGTATTCCTTAATTTATGCATTCCCTAATTTACAGATATGTAGGCTTTTTCTTTTTTTTAATTTCTTTTTTTTTTTTTTTTGCGGTACACGGGCCTCTCACTGTTGTGGCCTCTCCTGTTGCAGAGCACAGGCTCTGGACGCGCAGGCTCAGCGGCCATGGCTCATGGGCCCAGCCGCTCCGCGGCACGTGGGATCTTCCAGGACCGGGGCACAAACCCACGTCCCCTGCATCGGCAGGCAGACTCTCAACCACTGTGCTACCAGGGAAGCCCCTCCCCCTTTTTCTTGTTATTGCAAATACTGCACTGAACTTCCTTGCACATATGTCCTTCACATAGAATACCTGCAAAGATATGTTGCATTTTAAATCTTACCACCCACCCACTGTCAAACTGCCCTCTAAATGAGGTACACCAGTTACACACCCCACAGTGGTCTATCAGGGCACCCGTTCCCTCCCATTCTCCCCCAAACTGAATATGGCAGTTGTGGTAGCCAGCCTCCAATGATCCTCACCTCCTGACTTCCACGTCTTCGTGTTGTCCCTTCCACACTAAATTAGAGCTGGTCTGTGCCCAGTAGAATGTAAGTGACCGTGTGTGTGGTATGTCATGAGAAGCCTTGCTTTCCTGGACCGCTTGTTCCGGAGGAGGCCCGTGGCCGCGCCAGGAGGCCTCGAGCAGGTCTGGAGAGGAACGGACGGCAATAGAAGCCTCTCCTCCAGCCCCATCAAGCCTTCGATGACTGCAGCCTCGTGAGAAGGAGTCACACAAGTTGAACCTGCCCAGCCAAACCACTACTGAATTCCTAGTGCACAGAAACCAGGAGAGCTAGTGAGTGGTTTGTTGATACAGCATGAGATTACTGTCTGCGACTGAATGTTGGTGTACCCTCCTCCCACTCCAATTCCTACGCCGAAATCCTAACCCTCTCCCCACCCACCCCCACTGCAGTGTGATCTGTGTTAGGAGGTGGGGCCTTTGGGAGATAATTAGGTCATGAGGGTGGAGCCTTCATGAATGGGATTTGTGCCTTTAGGAGGAGAGAAGAGAGCTTGCTTCCTCTCTGCTCTCCAGCTGTGAGAACCCAGGAAGAGGCCATCCTTAAGCCAGGAAGAGGGGAGGGCCTTCGCGGGGAGCCCAGCCTGATCGCGGGCTTAGAGCTTCCACAGCTGTGAGAAATAAATGTTTGTGGTTTAAGCCCCCTAGTCTATGTAATTTGTTACTGCAGCCCAAACTAGTATAGTTAATTAAAACAGCGTTGCTCTTTTTGCCAATCCCATGGAGGAAAAATACCTAGTTTTAACTTCCATTTCCTTGATTACTGTGAGATTAAAATTTATCATGTTCATTAGCCAGTTTTGTTTCTTATCTAAATGTTCTATATATACAGTCATCCCTCGGTATCCACAGGGGTTTGGTTCCAGGACCCTCCACAGGTACCAAAATCCAAGGATGCTCAAGTCCCTTTTATAAAATGCCATGGTATTTGCACATAACCTGTGCATATCCTGTGTACTTTAAATCATCTCTAGACTCTTTATAATGCCTAATACAATGTAAAAATGCTATGTAAACAGTTGCCAGTGTGAGGCAAATTCCAGCTTTGTTTTTTGGGACTTCCTGGAATTTTTTTTCTGAATATTTTTTTTCAAAGAAATGATTTTTATTTTTTTAATTTACTGCTTTTATTGAATGAAGGAGTCTTTAACTTCTATAGTACTTTATAGTTCTCAAAAGTCTCACACATGATTTCATATAATCCCATAATGACCCTTTTTTACCCCCTACCCCTTTATTGCTCCTCCCCCCTTCCCTCTCCCCACTGGTAACCAGTAGTTCGTTCTCTGTATCTCTGTGAGCCTGCTTCTTTTTTTTTGTTTTGTACACTAGTTTGCTGTAGTTTTTAGTTTCCACATATAAGTGATATCACACAGTATTTGTCTTTCTCTGTCTCTTTCACTTAACATAATACACTCCAAGTCCATCCATGATACTGCAAGTGGCATTATTTCACTCCTTTTTATGGCTGAGTAATATTCCATTGTATATATGTGCCACATCTTCTTTGTCCACTCATCTGTCGATGGACACTTAGGTTGCTTCCATGTCTTGGCTATTGTAAATAGAGCTGCAGTGAACACTGGGGTGCATGTCTCTTTTCAAGTCAGTGTTTTTGTTTTCTTCGGATACATACCCCGAAGTGGGATTGCTGGCTCATAGGGCACCTCTGTTTTTAGTTTTCTGAGGACCCTCCCTCCACACTTCTCCACAGTGGCTGCACCCGTTTACATTCCCACCGACAGTGAGGAGGGTTTTTCTGAATATTTTTGGCTCACGTTTGTTTCAGTCCACAGCTGGGGAACCAGAGGTACGAAGGGTGACAGTGTTCGCCCGTTGGGTGGGCTCTTTGTTTGATAATCACCTTTAATCCCTGACTGTTCCTGATCTCTTTCCTCCATATCGGTTCGTGCTTGTTTAATGCCTGGGACATTCTCTCTATCAAGATGCCTAATTATAACTTTCCCAGAGGTCTGTTCTGTTAAAGAATTATCTCCACTTTCTTCTGGATCCTATCACATTGTTCATCTTGTTTTCTGTTCCATGTGGTTGGTTTTTCGTAAATGTTTGATGGACTGTAGTTATGACTAAGGACTAAGCTGATAACTACCGGGTGGCAGGCCTAGGTTTCCTCACTCAGGGAGGCTGTTGATTGGCAGGACTCTCCCTTGGTTGGGAGGCTGACTGCACAGCAGACCGTGTAAGTGGCAGGCATGGCCAGTCCCCAGCGAGCCTCACCCCATCCCTCCCTACTCAGTATTCATTTGTTTCAGGGATTTTCTTTTCCCTTTATGATCTCATGGTTTATTCTATTTTTTTCTTTTTGAAAATATAAGCAGGAAAAACATTTCCCCCGCTTTCCATCACTTCAGACACTGTACAATGCTACAGATTCTGTTTCGCACCTCACCATTTTCACTTGATATATTGTGGCACTCGCTCTGTATTTTTTTTATATTGGAGTATAGTTGATTTACAACGCTGTGTTAGTTGCAGGCGTACAGCAAGGTGATTTAGTTAGACATAGACGTACATCTGTTTTTCAGATTCTTTCCCATATAGGTTATCACAGAATATTGAGTTCCCTGTGCTACACGGCAGGTCCTTGTTAATTATCTGTTTTATACATTGTAGCGTGTGTATGTTAATCCCATCTATGTGAGTATTTTAAAAGCTTCCTTGTTCTTTCTACAAGTGCATAATATTTCTTTCAGTGCACGATAGCTCACGTTGTGGGCTGTCCCCAGTCTTATTCAACCAACAATTTGAAATTATGTGATGTTTACCATAAAATCTGGATCTCAGCTTACATCGGAAAGTTAGGTGCTGTGACAACACTGCATACACAATGGCAGCAGCTGCGCTTTCTTTAAGGCAGGACCTGTATCCCCATGATAAGGGCCGTAGGGACCATAAGCCCGCACCCCTGCCCAGCTCTGATGCTGAAGCCTAGGGTCAGTCAGTCACCTTTTGCTGTAATACTTGCACTACTTTTTTTCTTAGAGAAATAAATCCCCTGTTCCCGTCTACCAAGATTGTAAAATCAAAAGATAGACTACATGGATTGCATATGGTTTTATTTATTCATTAATTCACTTTCACCTACGGTCAGTTTACTCATAGAAGTTATCTGCCCGTGTGTGTGTTGCAGTTCATGACGGCCCTAAAGGAATGTACTATTTTATTTGTGCATATTTTACTCAAGTTTAAGGTAATTGCTTAATAGTACAAGTTGCTTAAAGCAAGGCAGTTTGACACGTTGAATAGCTTTAGGAGAGGTTGTTGTCTTTGAATTTTCAGGAACTTAGGATCCATCAGGAAGTCAGCTAAGATGGTAGGACTCATTTCTGGTGTCAGATACAAAATGTAGGTGACAATTTTTATATCTTTATTAAAAATAAATTATTTATTTTTGGCTGTGTTGGGTCTTCGTTGCAGTGCGCGGGCTTTCTCTAGTTGCAGTGAGCGGGGCTACTCTTCGTTGAGGTGCGTGAGCTTCTCATTGGAGTGGCTTCTCTTGTTGCGGAGCACGGGCTCCAGGCGCGCGGGCTTCAGTAGTTGTGGTGCACAGGCTCAGTAGTTGTGGCACGCAGGCTCAGTAGCTGTGGCTCGCGGGCTTAGTTGCTCCGCAGCATGTGGGAATCTTCCCGGACCAGGGCTCGAACCCGTGTCCCCTGCATTGGCAGGCGGATTCTTAACCACTGCGCTACCAGGGAAGCCCAATTTTTATATCTTTATTTCTATAATCGCCGACTTCAGTCAGTGTTCTGTGAGACAAAGCTCAGTTCTCACGACTGTCTTTGACAAGAACCCTTGTACTGAATAATTTTCAGAGTGCTTTATAAGTATCATCACGGCATTTGGAGGAACTAGCGCCACAGAGTGGCTGGCCCCACTGTAGCACCCTCGCCGTTTAAAAGGATCATAGTGGGCATCCAGAGATTTTTTTCCAGGTATCCCACACTGTTACTTGTTAATACGTCAGTTTAAAAATACTTTTAAATACAGGGAAGTAGAAAGAATGATATAACAAAACCTCTCCACTCGAAAGTGAAATACATTAGCATTTGGTTTTTCTTGGGTTTTTTTTTTTTAACATCTTTGTTGGAGTATAATTGTTTCACAATGGTGTGTTAGTTTCTGCTGTATAACAAAGTGAATCAGCTATACGTATACATACATCTCCATATCCCCTCCCTCTTGCATCTCCCTCCCTCCCACCCTCCCTATCCCACCCCTCCAGGTGGTCACAAAGCACAAAGCTGATCTCCCTGTGCTGTTAGCATTTGGTTTTATTTGCTTCATCTTCTAATGGACATCTGAACAGCACTTAATCAGGCCTTGTGGGTCCCCTCTACTCCCTCTCTCCCTTCCCCACAGGCAACTGGAATCAGGAATTTAGAGTTTATTTATTGCATGATTTTTAAACTTTTACTATATGCATATATTTAATGATATATAATATTAATTGTTGAGTTTTAAATCTACATGAATAGTATTATAAATAGTACATAATGTTCACTAATTCGCTTTTTCAGTCATTTTCCACATCCATGTTGAAACATACAGATCTTAACTATCTTAACTGCTGAATCCATTCCATCGTTTAACGGTATCACAATTTATTTCTTCCTTACCAACCCGATGGGTGTTTGTTTTGTCCTCCGTGTTTATTACAAGCAGTACTTATAACCAGTGCTACCTATTTCTCCTTGTGGGTAACTGCAGTTTCTCTAGGATATATTCCTAGATACAGAGTTGCTGACTCACAGTCTATGTATATTTTCACATTCATTGCCAGTTTTTCTCCAAGATGTTTATGCCAACTTACAGTACTATTGGTAGTTTATCCCAGTTCCTGCTTGTCTACATCCTGGCCTACACACAATATTGTTAAACTTTATAACAATATTCTTTTTTCTGAAGTATAGTTGATATACGATGTTGTGATAGTTTCGGATGTACAGCAAAGTGATTCAGATATGTGTGTGTGTATACATTTATATATTCTTTTTCAGATTCTTTTCCATTATATGTTGTTACAAGATATTGAATATAGTTCCTTGTGCTATACAGTAGGTTGTTGTTGTTTATTTTATATTATATATAGTGGTGTGTATCTGTTAATCCCAAACTCCTAATTTATCCCTCCCCCCTTTTCCCCTTTAGTAACCATGAGTTTGTTTTCTCTGTCTGTGAGTCTGTTTCTATTTTATAAATAAGTTCATTTGTATCGTTTTTTAAGATTCCACATGTAAGTAATATCATATCATGTTTGTCTTTCTCTATCTGACTTAACTTCACTTAGTATGATAATCTCCAGGTCCATCCATATTGCTGCAAATGGCATTATTTCATTCTTCTTTATGGCTGAGTAATATTCCATTGTGTATATGTACCACATCTTCTTTATCCATTTCATCTGCTGATAGAAAGTTAGGTTGCTTCCATGTCTTGGCTATTGTAAATAGTGCTGCTATGAACACTGGGGTGCATGTATCTTTTCGAATTCGAGTTTTTGTCTTTTTCAGATATATGCCCAGGAGTTGGATTGCTGGATAATATGGTAGCTCCATTTTTAGTTTTTTAAGGAACCTCCATATTGTTCTCCATAGTGACTTACATTCCCATCAGTTATAAACTTTAAAGTTATAAGCTTTAAAAATACTTAAAAAGCATTCTGAAAATTATTCAGTTATAAACTTTATAACTTTTGCCATTATGATCTGTGTGAAATAGTATTTTGTTGCCTTACTTTGTATTTTTCTGATTACTGGTGAGTTGGAGTATCCTTTTACATTTATTGATCATTTGAGTTCCCTGCTCTGCAATTGCCTGTTTGGATATCTGGCCTCCTTTTCTATTGGATTCTTTTGTCCTTTTCTTACTGATTTTTGGTTCTTTATATACTGGGACAGTAATCTTTTGCCTGTTTTATATTTTTCTCCATATGTGTTCCATCTTTTAAGTATGTCAGTGATCCTTTGCCAGACGGAAACAACACAACAAAGAGCCATCTTCTCTAAGATCTGTTTAGGAAGATAACAACCTTTGACTTGTACCATTTTATAAGCCCTAAAGCCAGTCTTACTAGGAAAAGAGCTTTGTGGGAAGAAGAGGGACAAAGCTGTGTCTGGTGGCAATTAAGAATGGTGTGTTAGATCCCTGGTGTTCTTGAAACATAACACTGAATGAAATTCCATGTGTGATGGCAGCATGCTTATAATTTGGAGAACGTTGAGGCTTAGAGAAAAATAAATGCTTGAAAATGAAGGCATTCTCATGCTAAATTCTTTGGTGGAAAGAAAACCTGTCATCTGAAATGTTCTGTTATCCCTTGCAGATGTAAAAGACGAAAAAAAGCAAAGAAGGCCTTTGATCTTCACTGAATAAATATGGAGCCATCAAAGCTCTTGTACTTCTTGTAAACTTAAATTTGAAACAGATTAAATGCTAAGGCAGAATGATGGCAGGAAAACTTTGTTAAAGTGAATCATGAAGTAGTTGAATTTCAAAAAAAAATTCATGGCTGAAGAAATGAGTGCTGTGATTTCAGTTGGATTCAAATCATCTCACAGGATAAAGGAGTGTCAGTACCGAATGGTTGTGCAATCAAGTCATGTACCTTTGCCACTAGGGAAAATTAAGGTATTTTCATTAATCAAATACTATATCCTGAAAGTGCCAGGTGGCAGAGGAGCTGTCCAAAAGGCACAGCACAAACCTAAGTACCACTTTTTCCTGTCCACATGAATGGGAATGGGCGTCTACACTGAGGTGTTGCCAGGTTGCAGTGCTGCCCGACTTGCCAGCGAGGGGCAGGTGCTGTCCTTCCTGTCCTCCTCCCACTGCTGTGTAGGGTACTAATATCCAGTCCCACATCACCAGGAGCTGCAGGGATGCCTTGCTAACAAGTAGGCCTGCATATTAAACAATCACTACTTTTAAAATATGTTTTCAGTAGGAGAATGGAAACAGTCTGCATTTGATTTCTCAGACTCTCCACAGCATAATTCATAAATCACGATATTTTGGGGAAACTTTTCATTTTGATTTGTGAATACAAGTTGATTATTTTTCTTAGTTTGAATGCAGGGTTGTGTTTAAGCCTCATTTTCTGAAAAAAAAAGTATAATTTTGATTTCACAGAAGAAGGAATTGCATACAGATTAAATTATACTGTTTTTGAAATAATTCCTGCTTTAAACTATTTGTGATGTATTACAATGGGAATATATAAATGGAAACAGGAAGAAAAGAGATGGGAATTTGTGTGTTTAATGTTTCTGCCATTTCCCTTTTGTAAGGGTGATGCCTCGCACAGAACATAGGATCTTTCAGGCAGTGTCCCCAGAGTGAGGGTTGTATCACACATCTGGGGGCGGTGTGTGTGTTGGTGGTGGGGGGGGTGTCACTTAAATACAGATTCCTGGGCCTCATGCAGGCGATATTAAGTGAAAATCCTGGGGTTGAGGCTAGAGAAATTGGTTTATTCACAAGTCCCTGACTCTTAAATGGACAAACATTTGAGATCTGCTGTTCTGACATAATGCTCTCATTTTTATGATGAAGAAATTGAAGGTCAGGGAGCTTAAGACATTGGTCCAAGACCACACAGCAAGTTAGGAATTCTTTACCCACTGCCTAGTATTTGGAAGCCTCTAACTATTGCTAACCTGTCTCGTTCTCATTTTTACCAAGATTTTACTAATGTGGAGTTATTTCATTTTGTTCTTTCCCTTGCGTCATTATGTGCTAGCTGCTTTTTTTTTTTTAATTTAATAGAAAAGGAATTTTTTTCTTCTGGTTCTCTTCTCTCAATTCTTAGAGCAGACCAAGGTTACCTCCAAAGGGAGAGGTGGGGAGAAAAGGGAAAGAAAAAAAAAAAAATGGTGCTCTAGATTAACTGAGCCTACTTCTTTGCATCCTCTTTCACTTTGCACCCACTGCAGTTTGTCTTTTACCCCTCACCTTCGCTGAAAACACAAGATGGCAAGCCCCTTAATTCCAGGAACCATGTGCCGTTTTATTTTGTCACCCTTACCATGCATAGCACAGCACCCAGAAGGGGTATATTGTAAGAGGCAGCAAAGGATAAGCAGATTAACTCCAGAGTAGAAGAACCCCGAGTGCCTCTTCGGGGAGCTGCTACTCTGCGGATATACTTATATATATAAATTTATAAAGATATAAATGTGTCCTGGTGGTTTTGCCCCAGGACACATTGTCAGCATTTTGCACCCCCTGCGCTGTGGATTCACGGAAGATCTGCTTCTCGGCTTTTCTTTATCTTTCCCTGTGGGTAGTGGTCTCCGTACATTCTCCCTTAGTCACCAGGACTCGCTCTCTCAAGCCACATTCTTGTTCCTTTTCTGATTGGATCTGTCAGCATAATCCTAACTGGCTTCCAGTTACCCTGATCAGTCCAACAAGTGCTCATCTATCCAAATGGGTATTATTATTATTTAAATTAAAATCTGTGGTTGAAATAATCACTGGGGCAGTCTGACCGCTAGTGGCACATGCCATATCCTACAGTTTTTGTTTTTTTTTTTTGTCGTGGTCAATTCTTACCCATCTTTCAGTTCTCTTTTCCCAAAGAGATCCTTTATCCAAGCTCCATTTTGAGTCTTCTTTCTAATTTCATTATTTCTTTTATAGAATTGAGCAGATCTCATAGTTTCCCTGACCAACCGAGACATAGCTGACTCCCAGAGCTGGACCTCATGCTGACACCTCAGAGATGCCCGGGTTCCTTTCCATGCAGAGATGCCCGAGTTCCTTTCCATGCAGCCATCCCACTGCCACCTTCAAACACAGCCGTCTCTACAGTGGGAACCTTCCCAGCCGCTGCGTATGAGCCATGTTGATGTTCGTGACATAGTTGATTCAGGCCTTCGGTAAATATTACTGACAGCCTACTCTGAATTAGGAATTATTTTAGGTATGGGGACTACAGCAACAAATAACACAGACAAAACTCTCTGGCTTCATGGCGTTTGTATTATAGAGAGGGAGATGATTTTTAAGCAAGATACACACACATATTTAGATAGTGATATGCAGAGAAATAGATATTTAAATAGTGATAAATTCCAAAGACAAAGAATATTATTTTACCAGTACACAATATTAGGCTGGTGAACCAAGAGTGGCTTATAATGAACCTAACTGACTGCCCAGTCTCCAAGCACAACGGCTGGCAATTCGGCGTGGCTTTACTGACTATCCACACCTCTATCTGACAGACGGCGGTTACGAAGAGGACACGCTACCATCTCTCACTGTAAGGGTTGAATAACTTAAGATTTTGCACAATTCCTTGAGCTGGCTGCAAACATCCCCCCCACATCTGCGTGTCCTCGGGGTAAGCCTGTTGCCCCTTTTCTCTGTACAGAAGGCCTCACTCTCCCATCTGCTGTGTGAGTGACGTTAACTGCGGCTCCACGTGTTGAAGGACCAGCCGTTGGCCGAGTGGTACAGGACCGAACATCGATTAGGAGAAACAGGGCAGCAGCGTAGTGCCTATCAGCACCTCTCCATCTTTCCTTGGACCAAATTTGCTCCTGTGCTTTGGCCTCAGCAAGATCTTGTCAGCTCTAGTGCACCCACTTTCTCACACAGTCGTATAGCTTTAACTAAGTTCCTCCTGAGTCTGTGTTATTGTGTGATACATAGAGAGAATTCCAACACTTCAAGAACGTGAGAATTGGAGATGTTTCCTATAAAGCAATGGCATTGACACTTGGGTATAATAGGACTTGATGCATGCTAGTGGTCATTGTAATTGATCTCCCCTCTCCCTACAGGGCCAGGCCTGGCCAAACTGTGTCTTCTTCCAGAATTTTGGCCTTGGCCACTCCTGTTCAGATACCTTTCTCCTCATTCATGATTTTGATTCACGTTTATCATCTTTTGTAAACTTGCAGTTATTTTCAAAAATGTAGCAAGAAAATCAGAGATGTTGAAGAAATTTAATAGAATGCAGTAATATTTAATTAACTAGAAAGCAGTTAAAATTTGGGATTCTTTTCCCTATAACGTTTTCTTATTATACGTTCAAATGGAAAAAATTAAAATACAGATAAGCAAAAATCAAAACTCGCCTGTAACCCCATTGCTCAGAGATAACCACTTTTTAGATTTTGGTATTTGTCTTTATATAAATGAGGATACATATTTTAAAGTTCATGTATCTGGTTTTTTTTCAAAAACAGAATTTCACTATACATCATGTTTTATGTTTTAAACGTTTGTGAATCATAATGTGCTTTTCTTTATTTTTTATAATTGCATAGTAATCAGCTGTACAAATGCTTTGTCATCTGAAGCACATCAATCTCTTGTTGGATTTTTAATGGTGTGATTAGTTAGTTGTTCGGTTTTGATTCTTGTCAGCTTTTTTAAGAGAAAGAGGTACATGAAAAGAAAAGGCAGCTCGTAGCAAAGATATCCCCCCAAAATCAAAATACCTATAACGTGTCCCAAGATGATACAGATCAATCTAGTTTCCCAGACTTTTAGTAACATCTTAGTGATGTAACCAATTCATGGTGACCATTACAAGGCACTGAATCCCTCCCTTCCACCCTACATACCAAGTGCTAGAGCGGGACCTGAGGTGCCAGCACAGCCTTCAAGCAGCTGCTGAGCTCCTCAGCACAGGACTAATAGTTTTGGGGACACAATATTTAAGCATGGGTTTTAAAAAGACATTTTTAAATTTAGTCTTGTATAAATTAAATCAGCCAGATTTTGTGACACATATGTCACTGGTACAGAGATGTTCTTTAAATTCGAATCTCAAATTTATTAACTATCTAAACATAGAACATCAAACATACCATTCCCTAGTCTTCTTGTTTCCCACCTACTTATCATGTACTTAAAAGACAAGATGCAATTTTATTGTTGATTCTCATGTAACATAAAGATGAACTGAACATCATAAGAATTATAAAGGACTTCCGTGATCTGTGGCAGATATATTTGGCATTGCTGGATGACAATCATTTTGAAGAGGAAGTGAGATTAAAATAGAAACTGGGGAATTCCCCAGTGGTCCAGTGTTTAGGACTTGGCACATTTTCACTGCCGGCCCGGGTTCAATCCCTGGTCGGAGAACTAAGATCCTTCAAGCCATGGGTTAATTAACTTAAAACATTTTTTTTTTAAAGACCATAAAAAATAAAATAAAATAAAAATAGAGGCTGATGGCTGAGTACAGGCCTGGTGGTCCTGGAGCTGTGCCTGTCTTACAGCAAAGCATAGACGTGGATACTCCCGTTCTTAGAATTCTGAGGTCCACACTGAGCTGAATACACTGGCCTCTGTGAGCTGTTTTAAAGAGAACAGCAGGCTACGATTAACTCAGGTGTGGCCCCCAAACTCCTGACAAGCCGCCCACATGGGCCAAGTTTGAACCTATTGACTGTAAATTGATAAGATGTAGACAAGTTCTTTGTAGCAGAAAGTCAGATTTCAAAGATACAGCTCTTGTTCTCTCTGACCAGTATTCATTAACAGAAGGTAAATGTGGAAAAATGTAACTCACATATTACTTCTTTCAAAACTAATCACTGCATAAATTATGGTAGGCACCATTGGGAAGAAAGTACACAGACTTCGGATTCTTTTTTTTTTTTTCTTTTTTCCGCGGTACGCGGGCCCCTCACTGTTGCGGCCTCTCCCGTTGCGGAGCACAGGCTCCGAACGCGCAGGCTCCGCGGCCATGGCTCACGGGCCCAGCCGCTCCGTGGCATGTGGGATCTGCCCGGACCGGGGCACGAACCCGCGTCCCCTGCATCGACAGGTGGACTCTCAACCACTGCGCCACCAGGGAAGCCCCGATCATATTTAAGATGTTTAAAATATTTCTCTCTTCCACTCATTTGTTTCTAATCCCACAACAGGACTCAGGCCCTCATCCCTTCCTAATTGGTTTCTGTGCCTCTGGTCTCTCCCTTTTCTCTCCCTTTATCTTTCCAAAACATATCATCAGATCAACCCCCAGTTCAAAGTTGCCCTATTTTCCCCACAGATTTAATTCCTGACACATAGTAAGTTTTTAAGAAGTGTTGAAAGGGGACTTACCTGGTGGTCCAGTGGTTAAGAATCCACCTTCCAATGCAGGGGGTGCAGGTTCAATCCCTGGTCGGGCAGCTAAGCCCACGCGCCAGTTACTGAGCCCGCGCACCACATGCCGCAACTGAGACCCCACAGCCAAATAAATAAATAGAAATAAATAAATTAATAATATTAAAAAGCTAAATAAATATAAATAAAATTATATATATATTTTAAAAAGAACTGTTGAAGGAACTCAGTGATTGGTTTCCGAAATGTGAGGTTTCAGTTTTGTTTTAGCTTAAACATGTGATTCACTAAGCTTGAACTCGTAACTACGGAACTATACTTCTTTTAGGTTATTTTCACTCACAAATATGAAATGAGGCATTGTAAAACAGTTGTTGACAGTGAAATAAACTAAGGCGATTAAAGCTTTAAGGACACTTCTATCTTGTGAAACGATTTGGAGTCACAATCTAACTTGCACGTCACTAAAACTTGGATTGTTCACAATGTGTGTCTTAAGGTGAAGATACTGATTTTCATAATCCTCACTTGCAAATCATCCTCATTATTTTCTCCGTCGCTGCGTAAGCTCAACCCTTCTTCCCATTCTTTTATTTTTAGACCCGGCCAAACTGCCAATCATCTGTGAGCCGCTCATAAGCAAGACCATCACTAAACAGGACTGTAGGGTTAGGGGTTTTGGCTTCTGCATAAATGTCTGTAAATCAGCTGAATTCACTGAGCACGTGGAGTTGAATGATTTCCCATGGAAGAGAAGTTTTACCTGAAATGCTCAGTGTTTGCATTTGGAGTGGAAGTGCTTCCTTGTCTTCCCCATCCCCCCATCTAGGATTTGCAAACGTTGTGACGATCTAACTTTAAGCAAGGTTTAATAAGAACTTCAGATGAATCATAGAGCCCACCTCAAAATGATACATATAATCCAAGTTCACGGATTGAACAAAACCAGTGAGTTGGTTGAAACAGCTCCTAGGGTGATTCTGGTGTATCATCTCCCCTCAGTTACCCCAGTTCTTTAGCAGAGCTGGGTTTTAGAGCCCCAAATATCAGCTGATAGGAGAGTGTGCTTTTTTCTCTCAGCTGAATTTTGATAAGTCCTCCTGAAAGATGCACAACTTGCTGATAAGTGCAGGTTATCATTTTCAGTCACTGAAATAATGAAATGAAAATGAGTGATACAAGGCAGATGAGCTAGGTCTACTCTGGCTGATACTGGATGAATCTGAATAATGAACTCCTGAATGATTGACTGTAATCTGCATATTTCTTTTGGTCTTCGTGGGAAGGTCTTTCAGCTCCTTGGATTGCACACTGTACACCTTCTAATTGTAGGCTGAGTGTCAAGTTGCCTGTGTTCCAAGCAGACTGGGAAGAATGTGGGCGGTCCTCTCGTGTTTCAGAGTTATTTAAAACCTGTATGACTCTTTTAAGCTGCGGTAGGCTATTCTTACCAATAAGCTAAATTTAACTTTTCTCTCAATGTGCTGGAATGATGTCGCTACTATAAATTGCTATTGTGTGGATTGGAACTTCAGAGAGTAATTATACGTGCAAAGGGCTTCAAGCCAACTTCTACTGCATGTTTCTTGACATCTTGCCTGCAGCCAGCGTGGTAATACTAGAAGTTACTTATTCTTTAGTACAAGACCACACCTGTAGCAGAATCTGCAGAAGACCCAAGAGCTACCACAAAACAAGTTCGTCCCTGCTGAAGTGGAAATCAGCAAGAATACATGACGTAAAACGTGAAAAATGCAGGGACTTCCTTTGTATGCCTGATGGTGGCCATTATTTTTTAAATCTTTTAAGGGTTATTTTAACATGGGGAGCATTGTTTCCTTCAGAGGGCTTTTTTAACGTTCATTTTAGTATTATCAAGGCTGTTTTCTTATTTGAATTAGAAAATGTCAAAAGAGTATATACAGTTGATTTGATTCAGTTTGTACCAAACAATGAAGAGCCTTCAGTGTGGTAATTTGAGGCATATTTTGAAGACATTTTTGGAAAAAATACATATTACAAGGTTTTTTTTTTCTTTTTTAAAAAAATGAATCAATGTTTCTGATATTCATAAATACAGATATTAGTTTACTGTTGACTTGTGTTCCATAAGTCTGTTTGAACAGTTACTTGTCATAGTGGAAAGACCAAGGACTTTTAAATAAGCCAGACCTGGTTAAAACTTGGTTCTATTATTTCTTAGCTGGATAAAGTCCCTTAACCTTTCAGAGCCTCTTTTTATATGTGTGGTAAAGGAATAATATCTTCCCTACTGAGTTGTTATAAAGCTTAAAGGGAACATATATAAAATGCAAAGCATAGTACTTGAGACATAGTAAGTATTCAATTAATTACAGTAATAAACTAGCAGTAGTAGATGTATCTGCAGTTGTTGTCAGAACTTAGAATTAATAGCAGGAATATAGGTTACTACTCACTTTTGGCATTAAAATGAGATTTTGTGGTACAGCCTAGAAATCCCATCTTATTTTAAAAGAAAGTGAATAAGATTTTCTTCTTAAAAGAAGGTTCAATTCCCAAACGCAAAGACATTTCGGACCAACGTTTAAAAATCTTATAATGAAATCAGCCTTTGGGGGAAGAACACATAGTTTTAAAAAGCTAAAAAGCTTGTTGATTAGAAGAAAGCCACTGAAAATACTGGCAGTGTTTTCTGACCTGAAAATTTGATATCTGCCAGTATTTGAGAAGAAGCAAAACAGAGACAAATCTTTTTTTTTTTGGCCACACCACAAGGCATGTGGGAACTTAGTTCCCGACCAGGGATGGAACCCGCTCCCCCTGCAGTGGAAGCGTGGAGTCTTAACCACTGGACCACCAGGGAAGTCCCAGAAGAGAGACAACTCTTACTCTTCAACTTCTCACGTGGCCAGAGCGTCACAGTTCATAGATGCGATCATGGGGGTCACCTCAGAGGTCGGCCCAACTTGACACATGAAGAAACTGAGGGTCAAGCACAATCACTTGCCTGAAGTCACACAACAGGTTAACAGCAAAATGGGAACCAGAATTAGTTCATTCCGTTCATGGAAACATTTGCCGAGTGTGTGCCAATAGTGGGCAGACGGCAATACATGCACCTTCCCCTGCCCCCTCCTCCCAACATCCCCACGCAATGTAAGCCTTCCTCTCCAGGCTTTCAACTGTTCTCTCTGTTTGGACCAAGTAAGGCTCCCTCCCTATCTTCGTCCATTTGCTGCTGTAACAAAATACCATAAACCGGGTGGCTTATAAACAACAGACAATTACTCCTCACCGTCCTGGAGGCTGGAAGTCAGTGCAGCTGGGCCAGGTGAGGCGCCCTCTGGGCTGCAGGCGTCCGGTGGTCCTCACATGGGAGAGGGGCCAGCGAGCTCTCTGGAGCCTCTTGTATAAGTGCACTAAGCCCATCCATGAGGGCTCCATCCTCGTGATTGAAGCACTTCCCAAAGGCCCCACCTACTAAAACCATCACATCAGACATTAAGATTTCAACAAATTAATTGAGGAGGGGGGCACAAACAGACCATAGCACTCCCTCTACCAGTGCTCACATATCCCAGAAGGTCGTAGAACCAGAGAGATTTCTTGTTACAAGAAGACAGAGAGGTGGTGTAAATTCCAGAGAGCCTGCGTCACTCAGATTTGGGCATTGGTGTTATTAACTACATAATAGTTGACAACTGACCAACTGTCGGTTGGGTACCTCTTGAAGCAACAGAAGTTAATGTGTCTTATCTTCTACAATTCGGTAACATTCTATGATTATTGTTCTCTTTAAAAAGGCTTTCTTTGGCGGCTTCCCTGGCAGTCCAGTGGTTAGGACTTCTTCCAATGCAGGGGTTGTGGGTTCAATCCCTGGTCAGGGAGCTGAGATCCCCCATGCCTCATGGCCAAAAAACCCAAAACATAAAAAAACAGAAGCAATATTGTAACAAATTCAATCAAGACTTTAAAAATGGTCCACATAAAAAAAAAAATCTTTAAAAACAATAAAAAGGCTTCTTAAGTGTTTTGTTGTTTTTTTTTTACTTTTTTACATTTTTTTTGAAGTGTAGTTGATTTACGAGTGTTTCAAACTTAAAAAAGCAAAAAACACAAACAGGAGAAACCCTCATCCCAGTTTTGGAGATCTGCAGCACAAGGATGAAACAAACACAGACAAATATTAGGATAGATGTTTAGATTTCAAGAGCAGAAGTATGGCTTTACTTTTTTCCCCCTTTTGCGGTGTTCCCAACATTTTTAGAATAGAATCCCTGATTAAATAAATTGAGGTGTTGAGGTTTTCAAGATTCAGATCACAAGTGGGTTTTATTACTTTTCTCCAAAGCGTAATATATTACTGGGTTTCTCTCCCAATATCTAAACAGCTAATAGCTTTGTTGACCAGTGTTCTCTTGCCCCAAAAGGAAATTCTCATTAACTCAAGCACTTTGATTCAACCTCTACGCCATTTAAAGACTGGGGGTTGTGCTACAGTTAGTTTTATCCTAATGTCCTTTGTTGGCTTCATCAAACTTCTATGGATATGAATCTTAATAGATTTCAGTCCTGCTCTATTTTCCCATTCCTGCCTGTCCTGAGGGAGTCGTAGTACAGTCGCTTAGTGTTGGTCTGGCATGCAGCTGGAAGAAGAATGTCAAGATTATGGGAGTGTGGGAAGGGGCTCACTGTTTGCTTCTGCCGCCAGAAACATGTTATCTTGCAACTCCTAGGTTTTGTGCAGGACATGATAGAAAAGGAACCACGCAGCTTGGTGGATATACGGATCTGAAATAGCAGCGGCTAGAGCGTTGGCATCGCTGCACAGGAAATGGGCACGTTTTTTGGAAGGATGTCAAGTGAGAGGATCGAGGCTCCACAGCTAGTAAGTCCTTTGACTTCCTGTTCTCCGAGCCACTCACCCTGCTCATGGCTTTGCTTCCCTTCCCACCCAGCCCAGCCTCTGGGCCGACGCATTTCAGCTTCTGTCTCACACACGCCACCAACCCTCATCCCTCGAGGGTTCATTCCCCCAGCGTCACCCGCGTGCCATTTGTCAGGTGGACCGTCCTGCTCTACGGCCTCTTCCCGCTTTGCACGCTCTTCCTGGGCCCATGCTCCGCGGCTTCACCTAGCCGCGTTTGCAAACCTGTGCTGGCGTTTTGCAAACTTTTGTCTGCAGCCCAGATCTCCATCCCCGAGTTCCAGGCCCATCTCCTCCCACTTAGTGGAGACACTCACTTAGATGTCCCAGGTGGAATTCACCTACTTCCCTCTCAAATCGGCATCTCCTTCGATGATTGTCAGGACCCTAGGATCCTTGGAGGGGGAAAAAGAAAGCGAAGGAACCAAAAGCCAGGAGCCTGGAGTCCTTTGTTTCCTCCTTCCATCCAAGGCTAATTGGAGCCTAGTGCATCAAAAGTCAGGCTGGCCTTGTTTCCTGCTCCCCAGGAGACCGATGATCTAAGGCATTGTGTTGCAGAAGGTCAAGGCTTCAGGATGGGACGTGTTGCTTTGTTTATGGCAACAGCAATGATGCCAGGTATGGGCCTAGAATAAGAAGAGTTCTTTAGATAAATTATGACTGGATGTGCTGTTGTCTTTATATGCACCGCGATATTGTAAACATTTCTTGAATAACCAGTTTCCCTGGGATATGCGCGCTCCTTCTAAACGTCTATGCACTGCCCACCCATCCTTCCGTGGGAGGAACTTGCATTTAGAGCATTATCTCAATGTATGCCTTTTGAAAGGGGCCAACGGCACATTGCATAGGAAAACATCCTATGCCTCCGCCGGGAAAGGACTATAGGATTAGGAGTGATTAAACCTTGCCTGCAGGGCTGAGCTGCTTGGGAAGGTTTGAGTTGAGGGGCAGGTGCCAGGGGCCATCTGGCCTCTCTCAAAAGAACATGATGCTTTGGTTTTTACTTCTTCAACCAAACAAAGATGGTCAAAAAATAAAGGTGTAGCTGTTGAGGTTTGGCTTTTCTGCAGGGATATGTTCAAGTAGAAAGAGCGAAGAGCCAGGAGAGAGCAGATTTGAAGGACTTTTATTACTTGTTGGATTTGAAAAGTTAATTTTATTTTTTAAATTTTCATTTATTTTCTTTTGAAAATGAGCAAAGACATATTATTATTATTTTTTTTTTTTTGCGGCACGCGGGCCTCCCACTGTTGTGGCCTCTCCCGTTGCGGAGCACAGGCTCCGGACGCGCAGGTTCAGCGGCCAAGGCTCACGGGCCCAGCCGCTCCGCGGCACGCAGGATCCTCCCGGACCGGGGCACGAACCCGCATCCCCTGCATTGGCAGGCGGACCCCCAACCACTGCGCCACCAGGGAAGCCCCAGACATATTATTGAAGACGATATACAGATGGCAAGCAAGCACCTGGGTATTTGTTTTTCCATTATTGAAAAGTTAATTTTAAAACTATGGTCACAGCATTATAGACTGTGAGCTCTTAGTCACCAGGACCCCTGATACAGAGTAATGGTGTATCTGAAACTGGAGTGTTGTATTGGGGCGTGGGGGGGGTCTTTGAACCTCAGGAAGAGAAGGGGTTTGTAAGAGTCAGGATAGGGGAAGGGTCTTACACTGAGATGGAGAACAGGGAGGGTGGAGTCTGGGTGGCTGCGAATTAAGTCAGAACAAGCCACTCTTCTGCTCAAAACTCAAGTGGCTCCCGCTTCACTGGGGATAAATGTGGAGCCCTTCCCATTGCCTACTGGGCCCTGCACCTTCTGACCCTGCTGCTTCTCCAGACTCACCTCCTCCCTCCCTTCCTCCCTCCCTCCCTCTCACGCTGGCCTCCACCTGCCCAGCTCTGGGACCCACCAGCACACTTCAGCCTCCGGGCCTGTGCACTTGCTTCCCCTCGACCTGGAATTGTCCGTCCCCACCCCCCCACCACCCTGCCCTGGCTCATGGCCTCACTTTCTGCAGGTTTCTGCTCAACTGCCAGTTTATAAGAGGGACCTTTCCTGACCAAGACAAATTCAAGAACACACCTTGTCCCCCTCCCGGGCTCCAGCCCCCTTTCTTTCCCTTACCTGCCTTTCTTTTTCTCATGCCCTTACCAGTACCCAATGTCCATTTGTTCGTTTATTGTCTGTCTGCTCTCCTCATGTGAACTTCAGATGCAGGGGAGAGGGTTTCCTTAATTATCACGGTATCACCAGCACCTAGAATTGGCCCATGGTGGTAGATGTTCAATGAACTGTTTTGGGGGTTTTTTTGCATTTTATTTTATTTTTATTTATTTTTTAAATTAATTTTTGTTGGAGTAGAGTTGATTTACAATAGTTTCAGGTGTACAGCAAAGTGAATCAGTTATACATATACATAGATCCATTCTTTTTTAGATTCTATTCCCATATAGGTCATTACAGAGTATTGAGTAGAGTTCCCTGTGCTCTACAGTAGGTCCTTATTAGTTATCTATTCTATATATAGTAGTGTGTATACATCAATCCCAATCGCCCAATTTATGCCTCCCCCCCTTGCCCCCAATAAACCATTATTGAATGAACAAAAGAAATGCGTTTGAGACTTGCAGAATTAGAGGTGTCTCGATTCCATCTAAGTGGAACCACACACAAGCAGTTGAATACTGCAGGTTCAACAGAGAGGCCTGGGTGACAGACTGGGCGTCACTGGCATCTGGCACAGCAGGTGGGGTTGCAGTAAGGCAGTGAGGGGTGAGAAGACCGGAGAGCCGGGCCTGCATCCTGGGGACACCAGCCTTGAGGTGTGATGGTGGGGAACAGATCTACGAAGGAGACTTACAAGGAGTAGTGAGAGGGTAGAAAACAACCAGCGGGGAGTATCCCGGGGGCAAAGTACAGGGGGGCCCCTGAGACAAGGACATACCATCAAATGCTGCGGAGTGAGCCCAAGTCCTTTAGGGCATGGTCCCCGGCAGGGTGAAGGGAGAAGCCAGATGGCGAAGAGCTGAGGACTGCATCAAGAACGAGATGGTGGGTTTCCCTGGTGGCGCAGTGGTTGAGAGTCCGCCTGCCGATGCAGGGGACACGGGTTCGTGCCCCGGTCCGGGAGGATCCCACATGCCGCGGAGCGGCTGGGCCCGTGAGCCATGGCCGCTGAGCCTGCGCCTCCGGAGCCTGTGCTCCACAACGGGAGAGGCCACAACAGTGAGAGGCCCGCGTACCGCAAAAAAAAAAAAAAAAAAAAAAAAAATGAGATGGTGGGGGAAGAAGCTGGCGGTGGAAAGAACAGAGTTCGTTGAGGAGTACCAGAAGCCTTTGTAAAGGCAGACGGTGAGGGAGAGGATGGACCTGAGGCCACGGATGAGGGCCTGTGGGGAAGCCATCTCGCCTGTGGTTGAGGACAGGGCGACAGCCTAGGTGCAGAGGGGAGCGGAATGAAGCCCGATGGGATTTAGGGAGGGGGTGGGGGGGCAGCAGTGGAGGACCTCGTGCCTGAGGCCTGCTATCCCCCCCCCACCCCACCCCACCAAATAATGAGGGGGAAGAGGTAATGCTATTGGCTGACAAGCGAGGAGAAGTAACTGATGGATTTCCAAAGACAATATCCAGTTTGGGAATGGGATGACACGGGTGCCCAGAGGCGGCCGAGGCCAATTGTGAGTGGGGACCACGGCTCCTGGAGCAACCCTGGTGTTTTGCGTTTAGCTCGCCAATTTTCAGGTGCATGGGGATCACCTGGGGATCTTGCTAAGCCATGAATTCGGGCTCAGTGGGCCTGAGGCAGGCAGAAGAGGTCTGCAGCTCCACAAAGTCCCGGTGACACCGATGCTGTGGGTCTCTGTGTGGAAGGTGTTTGGGGATTTTCTCGGGCAGCACCCACTGGTCCTGCGGTCAGAGCGAAGCCGGGGGAGCGCGGGAGGCAGGGCTCGGGTGCTGCCAGGTGGGCTCAATAGAAGGAAAAGGGGGAAGGGAAGATGACGAGGTTGAAAAGCTTGGCTGACGCAGGGAGCCTCAGTCAGAGGGCGCTGGAGGAGGACGCGAACAAGATGGAAGGAGGCGTCTGAAGGGCAGGAGTGGCGGACTCGAACGCAAGGTAAGGGCGCGCAGTCAGACGCGCGCAGCGGGACCGGGGCAGACACGGATGCGGGCTCTGTGGGCTGGGATGTAAATGCAGCTCCCCGGCACTGGCATAACGTGAAATGTGGAAGGAAAAATACTACCCACGGCCAGTGTATAGTACTTCCTAAACACTCTCAAGTTAAGCCAAGTGCCTTAAAATTCTTATCCTCTTTCTTTTTAATTAAACGTCTCCTTTTTTCCCCTGTTACCTGTGTTGTGGATTTTAAATTTCCACTGGGCAGAGATTTTACTTTGTGGTTAACGTGTATACAGCCGTACATTACACAGGGAGCTTGGCTGGTCAGCATATTGAGGGAATTCCCTGGCGGTCCAGTAGTTAGGACTCCATGCTTTCACTGTGTTGGCCGGGTTCAGTCTCTGGTGGGGGGACCAAGATCCCACAAGCCGCTGGGCACGGCCAAAACATAAATACATAAAGTTAAAAAAAAAAAAAAGTATTGAAACTTGTGGACAAGTACATGGACTTAAGTGATCCATGACTGTAGTCATTGTTTATCAGGAAAACCAGTTATCATCATCCTTCCATTATTTATTTTTCTTTGGAGTCGGGCACCACCCACATTCTTAGAAACACAGCCCTGTTCAGTAAAAGACTGAATTGTGTGGCAAGCCCATATTCTAATAATTACACTGTCCAATCACACCGGTTTTTAAAAAATTTGTTGAAGTATAGGTGATTTACAATGTTGAGTTAATTTCTGCTGTACAGCAAAGTGATTATTATACACATATGCACTTTTTTTTTTTTTTTTTTTTTTTTTGTGGTACGTGGGCCTCTCCCGTTGCGGAGCACAGGCTCCGGCCACGGCTCACGGGCCCAGCCGCTCCGCGGCATGTGGGATCTTCCAGGACCGGGTCACGAACCCGTGTCCCCTGCATCGGCAGGCGGACTCTCAACCACTGCGCCACCAGGGAAGCCCCATTCTTTTTTTTATATTCTTTTCCATTATGGTTTATCCCCAGAGATTGAATATAGTTCCCTGTGCTATACAGTAGGACCTTGTTGTTTATCCATCCTGTATATAATAGTTTGCATCTGCTAATCCCAGCCTCCCAATCCATCCCTCCCTGTCCTCACCTGCTGGGCAACCACTAGTCTGTTCTCTATGTGTGAGTCTGCTTCTGTTTAGTAGATAAATTCACTTGTGTCATATTTTAGCTTCCACATATAAGTGATATCACATGGTATTTGTCTTCGTCTGACTTCACTTAATATGATAATCTCTGTCCATCCATGTTGCTACAAATGGCGTTATTTCATTCTTTTTTATGGCTGAGTAACATTCCATTTTATGTATGTACCGCATTGTCTTTATCCATTCATCTGTTGATGGACATTTAGGTGGTTTCCATGTCTTGGCTATTGTGAATAGTGCTGCTGGGAACATAAGAGTGCATGTACCTTTTGGAATTATAGTTTTGTCTGGATATATGCCCAGGAGTGGGATTGCTGGGTCATATGGTAGCTCTATTTTTAGTTTTCTGAGGAACCTCCATACTGTTTTCCATAGCGGCTGCACCAAATTACATTCCCAATTATAATGTTTATCTAACAAGCACCTTTTATATTTGAAGGAATCATTATTAACAATCTTTAGGACATGGTGCTGCATGATGGAATACAAAGAGGCCTGAAGTAGGTCCCCTCCCCTTGGTTCTATTCAGAGACTAAGATACACGTGTGTAAAAGGCTTACAAACAACACCAGGCAGTATGTTTATTAAGTACCAAAATGAAAAACATGAATTCGTACTAAAGGCCCCTTGAAAGGAAAGGTAAGTCCAAGTAATTCAAAACAAAAAGCAGTTACCAGATGTTTCTGGCTTTAAGATCAATTTGAAGGTATAATTTCCAATTAGCATTAATCCTCATTCTGCCTTGATTGCTAGATCTTTTTCAAAACCTGAAATCAATATTATTAGCAGTTGTTAGTTACCAACCAGCACTAAAACTGAACAATTACTGCTTTAAAATCATGTATCATAAACTATTTCAGACATATAGAAAGGCACAGAGAATAATATACAAAATAAATTCTCGCGAGTATGAAAGAATAGTTATCCCAGTAGGTACTCAGTAAATGTTTGCTAAACGAATAAATGACTCTCGTTTATTATGAAATGCCTTGTCTTCACATTTATAGTATACTTGGAGCCAAGGACAATGGTTTAAATTTGTCGTCTTTTCCATGGCGCCCATATAATGACGGTCACGTGGTTGGTGTTCAGTGCTTGTAGATCGGTTGACTTTTTGGGCCTAGGCTCCCCTGTTTGTAGCTGTCTTTTTAACCTTGAGCCCTAACTGGTAGCTTTTGTCACTCTAACCCAATATTTAGCTTAATTGAAATTAAGCTGAATTGTAACACATTATTGATGAAGTACACCTGGAAAACTTTAAATTGAGAGAAGCTGAAAATCATTTAAGCTGTAGCTTTTACTTAATTTTATTATTACATCCTAACATCTTTTATTACTACCTGCTATTTTTAATGTTCGAATTAAAAATAGGAACTTGTTTAAAGCCCTGATTTTTAATTAGAGTAAGAATCACTCAAAAGCTGATATTGCAGAATGTTTAAGCACAGATTTCTCTTGTAAGGAAAAAAAAGAACTCTGCTTCAATTTTCAGAGTACTCTTGTAGCTACTACAGCCTACCTTTTTTTTTTTTTTTTTTTTTTTTTTTGTGGCACGCGGGCCTCTCACTGCTGTGGCCTCTCCTGCCGCGGAGCACAGGCTCTGGACGCGCAGGCTCAGCGGCCATGGCTCACGGGCCCCGTCGCTCCGTGGCATGTGGGATCCTGCCGGACCGGGGCACAAACCCGTGTTCTTGTAACTACTACAGATTCCATAAAATCCCGGAAATTGTTTCTCTACTGCCATGTGCATTTATTTTCTGCTTTTTCCTCTGGTTCGCTCTTTCAGTGTGGTTGGAAATGTCTGGGGTGCTTGTTGTATAGATTCCTGACTTTCATCTCAGTCCTTCTGTATTCCAGCCAGAGCAGGGGGCAGCACGTTGACGCCAGCATCTTTAAGGTTTCCATGTGCTTCGTAAAGAAGCTCAACTTGGATAAATTGTTATTGCTGTTGTCTTAACTCTGGTTTTCTTGTTCAACTTTCCCTCTCACAATATCTTTAAATTTCTGTTCCTATTCTTCCCTTTCTGCTGATCCCTTCCATACCGTACCCCTGCTCCCACTCTGGCACCTCCCTCAAGGGTCTCTTCTGTCCTTCATGCCCCCATGATCCATCTGCCAGTACGGAAACTTTGGAGTAACCCCTCTTACAGAGTCACTAGCCCTCCTTATTTCAGTCTCAGGGGATGTAGTCACCAAAGACACTGGAAATCATTCTGTTTCAATTGTGAGGTGCTGTAGATCAGTGCTACTCAAAAGAGCTTATTTATGAGATAAGAAACTTATGCTTGTATAATCAAAGCCCAATTTCCTTTTGGGGCAAGTCTTGCTACAGTTTCATATTTTGGTGCAAGCCCCTCAACTGTTCATAGACTAACAACAAACTGTTCACGGAAGGCACAATCCCACTAACCACATTTTGAGTATCTGTGCTATAGATTATGTTGTGGGAAAAGCTTTATTGAGACATAATCATACACCATAAAATTCATTTAAGTACACAGAAAGTATACTTGGAGTTTGCAGCCTTTACCATAATCGATTTTTAGGACATTTTCATCACCTCAAAAAGAAACTCAATACCCCTTTAGCTATCACCCACCAGCCCTTCCATCTCTCCTCCTCCCAGCTGATCACTAATCGAGTTTCTCTCACTATATATCAATACTTTCCTGTTCTGGATATTTCATATAAATGGAATCACGTGATACGTGATCTTTTGTGACTGGCTTCTTTCACTTAGGACAATATTTTTAAAGTTTATCCATGCTGTAGCATGTATTAGTACTTCATTCCTTTCATGATCAAATACCATTCCATTGTATAGATACTTTTTTGCTTTTTCATTTCTCAGTTGATGGACATATGGATAGTTTTTACCTTTTGGATGTTGTAAATAATGCTGCTGTAAACATTCATATGCAAGCTTTTGTGTGAATATGTTTTCAGTTCTCTTGGGTATATAATTAGGGGTGGAATTGCTGAGTCAAATGGCAGTGTTTAAATGTTGAGAAACTGTCAGATTGTTTTCCAAGAAGTGGCTCCCCTATTTTATGTACCTATAGCTGAGTATGAGGATTTTGATTTCTCCACATTCTGCCAGCACTTATTATTATTTGACTTTTCTATTATAGCCATCCTACTGGGTGTGAAGTATTGTGATTTTCGTTTGCGTTTCCCTAATGACTAATGATGTTGAGTATCTTTACATGGCACTCATTGGCCATTTGTTTATGTTCTTTGGGAAAATCAATTCAGATTTTTTTTTGCCCTTTCTAAAATTGTGTTATGTTTGTTATTGGGAATTATAAAAGTTCTTCATATATTCTGACAACAAGTTCCATATTAGATATGATTTGCAAATAGTTTTTCCTATTCTGTGGCTTGTCTATTCACTGTCTTATAGCACAAAAGTTAATTTTGATGAAGTCTAATTTGTCTACTTTTTGTTGATGCTCATGCTTTTGGTGTTATATTTAAGAATTCATTCCAAAAACAAGGTCATGAAGATTTACCCCTATGTTTTTCTCTAATAATTTTATAGTTTTGACCCTTCCATTTAGGTCTTTTTTTTTTTTTTTTTATTGTGATACGTGGACCTCTCACTGTTGTGGCCTTTCCTGTTGCGGAGCACAGGCTCTGGACGCACAGGCTCAGTGGCCATGGCTCACGGGCCCAGCCGCTCCGCGGCATGTGGGATCTTCCCGGACCAGGGCACGAACCCATGTCCCCTGCCTCGGCAGGCGGACTCTCAACCACTGTGCCACCAGGGAAGCCCCATGTAGGTCTTTGATCCATTTTTTAAAGTTAATTTTTCTACATGGTGTAAAGTAAGGGTCCAACTTCAGTCTTGTGCATGTGGCTATCCAGTGTTCCAGTACCATTTGTTGACAAGGCTATTCTTTCCGTACTAAATGATCTCGGTACCCTTGTTGAAAATCAATCAATTATAGATACAGGGATTTATTTCTGGACTGTCAACTCTATTCCACTGACCAATATGTTTAACCTTATGCCAGTTTCTCATTGTCTTCATTAGTGTTGCTTTGTAGTAAGTTTTGAAATTGGGATTCGGGGGTCTTCCAATTTTGTTTTTCTGTTTCAAGACCATTTTAGCTGTTCTAAGTCCCTTGAGTTTCATATGAATTTTAGGATCAGCTTGTCAGTTTCTACAAAGAAGCCAGCTTGGATTCTGCTAAGGATTGCATTGACTCTATAGATCAATTTGTGGATTATTGTTGTTTTAACAATATTGTCTTCTAATCCATGAACATGAGTTGCCTTTCCATTTATTTAGATCTTATTTGATTTCTTTCAACAATGATTTGTAGTTTTCAGAGTCTAAGTTGGTACTTCTTTGGTTAAATTTATTCCAAAGTATTTTATGGAATTGTTGATTTCATTTTGGATCATTCATTTATAGTTCTTACTCATTAGGGACACACAGAGGAAAATTCAACTGTTGCAGTTGCAGGGAAAACTTGGCTGGTCTCCTGTGAGCCAGAATTTCCTAAAATGGATTCCTTGAGATTCAATGTGGGGAAAAAAGTATTCTGTGTCAAATAATTTTGGAAGATGTTTCCTGTCTTAAAGCTTCCTGATCTTTGTAAACAAACAGAAGAATCTGAGAAGTCAGGCAGTACCTTAAATCCCACAGAAAGCAAAGCCTTTCATCTATTTTGAAGTACTTAATCTTGAATGATTTTCATATCCTTAAGATGTGATAAGGCACAGAATTTATGTGGCCAATGTCTTGAAAGACAAAGTTATTTCATAGTTTTGTCTAGAGTAGACATTATAATGGTCATAATATTATAAAATGCATTCTAAGTGCCAGTGAAAATATTTCCTTTTGAAAGTGAAACTTAAATTCAGCCTGTAAAATACTGCCTTTTGTTGAATATTTTCCTTGGATTAAGTATCCTAAATGTGTATGTCAATACTGTATAATGGTAAGAGTAGTGTATTCAAGACTGGAGAAGGGGGCCTTGGGGAACTATTAGATGAATAAGCGTACACAGTTTTCAGGTTAGGAAGGTAAGGTGTAAAAAGACAATGTGGCCTTGGAAGTTGGACATGCTCATCTTTGAATCTTAGCTCTGTGTGTGTTTTACTTGAGTGATGGTGAACATGTGTAATGGCCTCCCTAAATCTCAGTTTTATCCCTTAAAACTGGTCTTGATAGCTATATCACTTTATAAATTGTATAGCATGGTACATACGTAACTCATGTAAGACGGCTTTATTCCCTAAAGTAGGGATATATAATACATATAAAATTCCATTTTACATATGTTTTACCTGTATCCTTCAGATTTGTGTCTGATTTGAAGGAACACTGGGGATTGAATTCTTGGACAAGTTTAGGGCCTTGCTTCAAGAGTGGACTCGAGCATTCCACCTATAACTGCACTCCAAGCTGCAGGCCAGCTTCGAATCAGGCAATTTATTTCCAGCGTCCCCCCCCACCCCGCCCCAAACATTTTTTCCATCTTCTTTCCCTATAACTCATTCCCTCCTTCTCTCTGGAATACCAGTCTGTCCTGACAAAACCAACTTTCTGGAAAAGTAGTGTGTTAGGCTGTCTGAGCTCCTGTAACAAAATGCCACAGACTGGGTGACTGACTTATAAACGAGAAACATTTGTTTCTTATAGTTCTGGAAGCTGGTAAATCCAGGATAACGGCGCTGCCAGATTTGGTGTCTAGTCACGTGTCCTCACGTGGTCTAAGGGGCCAGGGAGCTCTGTGTCAGGGCTCCCCTCACCCCTTTGCCGGACCGGGGCATGAACCCGTGTCCCCTGCATCGGCAGGCGGACTCCCAACCACTGCGCCACCAGGGAAGCTCTGTCAGGCCAATTTTTATAAGGGCATTAATCTCATTCCTGAGGGTGGGCCTTCGGGACTTAACATCTCCCAAAGGCTCCACCTCCTAATACCATCACATTGGGCATTAGGATTTCAGTATCATATTTGGGGGGGGGGGATATAAACATTCGAACAACAGTATAATGTAAAGTAAAACTGAGTCAACAAGTTACCTGTAGCAGTGATATTTTGCAATTTTCCTGTCTTCTCTAAATATGGACTGAAAGGCATTGTTTCTAGGTAAATTTTGAAACTTTGTCATGAAGGGCAGTGAGAAGGTATGGAATTCTATTTTGAATAGATTATCCTTTCTTAATTCTTCTGGTTTTACTATGCCTGCTTGATGATCAGTTCCTTTACACCTCTTCTACTGGGTTCTATAATAAATCACCAACTTTCTGGGGAAGGAAAGCATCAACTTTGGGGTTCTGATGCCTTTTTGGCTTTAGATCTGGTCCTAGGAAGTTGGTGTGGAGGAGGAAAGAGAATAGCTAGTTACAAGGAGACTGAATAGACAGATGGAAAACATCAACAGGATTCAGGACCAACGATAAAGCATAACAGTGTGGGTGCTCGTCTTGGTTATTACAATCTCTGAAAGGATTTTTTGTACTGGAGATAACAACTTTCCAAACATAACTGTTGGCATGAAAATAGAATGACAGCAAGTTACTGGGGACTATGGCATTGTTTTCTGTTTTTTTAATTCTTGACTTTGCTATGATTTAAGTTTCTTAGCAAACGATTGTGTGACTTGTTTTAAGCTGATTAAAATTTAATGTAAAAAGTCACTCAAGGGGCCGAACAGGGGAACTTCAGACATGAAAACAAATCAATTCAATAAAAATTCACCCAGTCCATGTAGAGGCCTTTAAGGGATAAGGGGAAGTCTAGATGGCTCTTCCTCGATGGAAGTGGAATGAATGGCGAGTTCATTGAGGACCTCAAGAGCCCTGAGCTCAGGTATCTCTCTGGTTGGGACTCACGGTTCAGCTCTTTCCAGTGGAAGAGGCTGGATCATGAGATTAGGTGAAGCTATAGTTTTCCCAGAAGCATGACTTTTTCCCCCTATGGCCTTTGAAGAAGACATTCTAATAAAAGGAAAAGATAGCAAAATAATATTTTAACAGCAAAACTCATTTAAAAAAAATTTTATTGGAGATAGTTGACTTACAATGTTTTGTTAGTTTCAGGTGTACAGCAAAGTGATTCAGTTTTACATATACATATATTCATTCTTTTCCAGTTTCTTTTCTCATGTGGGTTATCCCAGAATATTGAGCAGAGTTCCTTGTGCTATACAGTAGGTTGTTGTTGGTTATCTATCTTACATATAGTAGTGTGTGTATGTTAATCCCAAGCTCCTGATTTATCCCTCCCCGCCATGCCACGTTTCCCCTTTGGTAACCATAAGTTTGTTTTTGATATCTGTAAGTCTGTTTCTGTTTTGTAAATAAGTTCATTTATATCATTTAAAAAAATTAGATTCCACATATTAGATTCCACATATATATTTTTTTTTTCCACATATATTTTTTATGTGGAATAAAAAATTAGATTCCACATATGATATTTGTCTCTGTCTTACTTCACTTAGTATGATAATCTCTAGGTCCATCCATGTTGCTGCAAATGGCATTATTTCATTCTTTTTTACGGCTGAGTAATATTCCATTGTATATACATACCACATCTGTATCCATTCACCCATCGATGGACATTTAGGTTGCTTCCATGTCTTGGCTATTGTGAATAGTGCTGGAATGAACATCGGGTTGCATATCTCTTTCAAATTATGGTTTTCTCTGGATATATATCCAGGAGTGGGATTGCTGGATCATATGGTAGTTCTATTTTTAGTTTTTGAAGGAACCTCCATACTGTTCTCCATAGTGGCTATATCAATTTACATTCCCACCAACAGTGCAGGAGGGTTCCCTTTCCTCCACACCCTCTCCAGCAGTTATTGGCAAAATGCATTTTTGACATTACCAAAACTAAGCACAAAATGGACTTAGTCACATGTCCCTCTCCTGTTAAACTAGAATATTTGATTTTTGAGCCCCACTAGTAAACAATGGACGTTCTCCTTCAGTGCTGCTGAAAGAAGCCTGACTGTATTCATTCTTTCAAAAGCCAACAGTGTAGGCAAAGTATGTAATGTTTGGTATCAATTTACAGAAAAAAAGAAAGTGTTCTCTAAAGCTGTGAAGGGGTGAATGCAACTCATTGGTCATATTTCTCAAATTACTCTTACGTTTGAATAATGGGAAGACTAAAAGAAACCATAGAAATATTTGGTTAGAAGGGAGGGAGTATCAAATCCAAATTCTTTACATTTTACAGATGAAGAAACTAGAAACCCAGAGAAATTATACTCTGAAACAAATGATTTAACCAACAAAACCTGTAAAGTTGAGGCCAGGGAATTAAAAACAGCTGTGAAAAACATCATTCGCAGTTAGTTCCTGGAGACCATTGAAGAAACAAGACATGCAACGTGAACGAGTGAAGATGCGTGATAGCCTAATTAAAAAGCAGGAATTGTGCAGTATGATCCGTTCCTGAGAGAAATTTATGAGCGAGGTAATGGCGGAACATTTCAGACTTTTAACTGTTGTGTATCTTCAGGTGCCCACAGTCAGGTGAAGCGATCATTTGGTTGTTGTCACAGACCCTCCGGAAAGGGTCAGCTCAGATGCTGTGGAGACTACTTCAGCAGCAGTAAAATAAAGCAGTGCATTTACAGATGATGTTTAGGGAGGCAGATTTTAAAATAACAGCCCATAAGTGGTGGTTGCCTGGACTTGACTTAGAATCCCTGAGAATTTTTTGTTCTTAGAACCATATTAACAGTCAGTCCTTATTCATCATAGTATTCTCCATCAGATGACTCATGAGGAGGAATATTCTCATTTTACAGGTATGAAAACTAAAGAGCAAAATAGAAACAGAATCAGGAGCAACATATCCTCCGTTAAGCTTTCGAAGCCTTGGTTCATTGTTTAACCAGAGGTCCCACGATCCCCAGTGAGGGGAAAATTTTAAGGCCAATACTGGGAAGGAGCCAGTACTTGTTAATAAAGTGGCTCAGGATTGTTGTTCCCCTCTTATTTTTCTAGCGGGGAAAGAATATGTTGTAGTAGGCAAGTTAGTCTAATCTCTAAGACTTGGTGTCTGATTCTCTTTTCTGTTAAGATAACGGTAATAATACTAGAGCAAAAAGACTAGGAAACTCCAAATGGAATCAGGAGACTCCACTGCTTACAAAACCTCCATTGGTTTTTCCTTGGACTTTTTAGGAGCAAAGATAAAAATCCGTAACATGACCCCACGTGCTCTGCTTGATCTAACCTGGCCCTGGTTGTCTTCTCTCACGTCCTCAGCTACACCGTGACCCACTCTGCCTGAGGGTTCAACCTGTGCTGTTGAATGTTAACTCATACTCCGTCCTCAGAGCTCAATGTACTTTTTAAGAAAGGCTCTTCCATCCCCTACCTTGTTATACACTCCCCGCCCCCCATCCCCCCACCCCCGCCACGGATCGCAGTTATTTAAGCAACTGGTTACTGAATGTCTTTCACTTGCTTTTCTAGAGGTGTGCTTTGTGCCTCTGGTTTACTCTTATACCTGTAGCACCTGGTGGCCCATCTGGCGCATAGGAGGTGCTTAAATATTTGTGGAAGCGAATGAGATAACAGCTGATTGAAATACGTGGTACAGAGTTAGCACTCAATCAATGTTAACAGCTAGATTAATTCTGAATTTGTTTTACTCTCCCTCTTTGTCTTACTCTCCCTCTCTCCCGCCCTCTTGCCTTGTTTTCGATTGCTCAGGGTTACAAGACCCTGCCCAGCTCTGGGGCCGAGCAGTGTGCTGCTGTATAGAGTAGGCGCTTCATACATGTCTACTGCTGCTCATGAGACGTCTAGGACCCTGCCCTTGGACCTGCTGCCAGTATAAACTAGGTTAGCTTTCAGGGCGCTTCATCATAGTTGGGTATGTTAACTGTGGTGATACTACATTAGCTATATGTTCTAAAAATTCATCACGTCTTCTGTTTAAATGTTTATTACAGATGACTTGTTCTGCTATGGACACCTTTAGAAAGCTGAAAAATTCTACCTCCTGGTTCTGTCGGAAGAAGCTGAGTTAGCTTTAATATTTATTTACTGTCAACAGGTAGTGATAGTCACTGTTCAGACAGTCTCTTTTTAGAGTGGCTTCTCAAACAACCTCTGGATAGTCAAATTACAGTGGAACTGAAGGTTAAAATCATGAACTCCGGAGACAAGAATAGAACTGGGTTCCTATCTCCCCTTTACTGTATATAGCAGTGGGACCTCGGGCAGATCAACCTTCCTAGCTTAGGTCTTCTCAACCATAAAAAAGTGGTTTATGATAAATAATACCAAGATGTTCAGCGAATCCCTTTCACATTGTTGAAAATAATATAAATATCCTTCTCTACCAGTTATTCTCATTGGTGGTGGGAGGGAAGGAGTTTTGTCTCTCGGGAGACAACGTATCTGGAGATGTTTTTTGTTGGTCACGCTGGGGGTGGGTTGGTGGAGGAGAGGTGGTTTGCTACTGGCCTCCTGTGGGCGGAGGTCAGGAATGCTGGTAACATCCCACAATGCATAGGATAGGTCTTTATTATTTTATTATTATTATTGTGTGTGTGTGTGTGTGTGGTGAAGGAAAGTGCAGCATTTATTGTAAGGCCATACAAGTAGTCCGGGACAGCTAGTGGTCAAAAAGCCCAAACTCTGATGAGTTTCAGCAAAGCATTTTTAAAGGCTAGGTGAGGGAGTGGGCATCGCAGGATATGTTATCAGCCTGTGCGCAGTTCTGATTGGCTGATGCTGAGGTCTCAGGGCAGTGTCCCGGGGGTTAACGTTATCAATCCTCAGCCTCCCGTAGGCCTGGGGGCTACGTGCTCCTGGTCATCAAGTATCAAGTACCTTCTTCCATTTGGTGGGGGATTTTCACATCTGTGAAACAATTCAGGTAAAGTGCATCAGAGGCTGTTATCCAGGTACTTCAGAGAGGAGCTAAAGCAGAGGATACGGGGGAGGGGGTCTGTCCCGGGAAGGCCCCAGGGGGTCCTGCTGGGTTACAGAAGTACTGTTGAAATCCGTGTCCCCCTGCCCACTCCAAAGTGAGGGCAGCGCTGGAAGGGAGCTCATTATTAAAACCAGCATCAGGCGTCCGTTTCTAGGGTGGAGTTGAAGCCGTACAACTCAGATGGGACTTGAAGCCAGCCAAAACCCAGACTGGGAGTTGAACCCATTGTCTTTTAAAATCACACACCTGGTCTCAAGGACTTAATGAAGCTCAGGTTCTTTGTGTCTTGTCACAGAAAGAATTCAGTGAGGGACTAAGTAATAGGTAAGAAGTGGATTGATTGATTTATTGATGGCTGAGTTGGTGCACGTGGGCTTTCTCTAGTTGTGGCGAGCGGGGGCTGCTTTTCGTTGTGGCGGGCACGGGGGCTTCCCATTGCGGTGGCTTCTCTTGTTCCAGAGCATGGGCTCTAGGTATGCGGCCTTCAGTAGTTGTGGCACGCAGGCTTCGGTAGTTGTGGCTCACGGGCTCTAGAGCACAGGCTCCGTAGCTGTGGCGCACGGGCTTCGTTGCTCCGCCGCGTGTGGGATCTTCCCGACCCAGGGCTCGAACCCGTGTCACCTGCATTGGCAGGCAGATTCTTAGCCACTGCGCCACCAGGGAAGTCCCCAGAAGTGGATTTATTTAGAGCGATACACACTCCATAGACAGGATGCGGTCCAGCTCAGAGAGTGAGAGCAGCCCCAGGGCATGGGGGCATCTGAGAAAGTGAGAGGGGCCCAGGGAGATAGACGCTCCACAGATGAGTATGGGCCATCTTGGAAGGCGAGAGGCGGGACAGGTCTTTAAAGAATCTTCCAGTCCAAAAAGTCCATAGTGCCTACTTATGGTGAAATGGTTGAATAATCACTGCTGTCGTTCAAAGCATGAGAGAGGTCTATGCACAGACGTAGAAGGATTTCCAGGAGACACGAAGTAAAGCAGCTCACAGGGATATATTTATAATATCTCATTTATTACTACCTCTCTGCTGTGTGCATGTGTGTGTTTCCACATACATGTGAAAGATCTGGAAGGACACATACCAACGTGTTGATCACTGGTATCTATGGGGAAGAGGCATGCTAAGGGGTGTCTGCATTTCTTACTGGACATACTTTTTACTGGGTTTTTACAACCCAGTAAGCTATTACCTTTATAATTCTGAAAATTCCCGACTCATACGGTTCCTGTAAGAATTAAAGTATGCTAGTACAGTGCCAATATAGAGTAAGTGCCAATAAATAATAGTCATAAGCATTGTTATTAGGACAATGTTCTATTTCTTCCTCGAAAATCGAGGGAGTTTAGGAAGTGAAGGTATGCGAGTGAATATGGTAACTAAAAGATTTCATTAATGATTTGCAGAGTTGCAGATGTGGCAGCATTCTTTATTTAATCACCTAAGTTTCCTTTTGTGCTTATTAAAAGAACTGTTGGATCTTACATCATTTTTTTGGGGGGCGGATGGCACACATAAAAAGGGAAACACATACGAAATAAATTGGTAAGGGTATTCCTACCGCTTCACATTCAGGATACAAATCTTCTAAATCAGTGATCAACTCAGAGGCATCAGTGAGCCTGTCTTTCCACACACCCTCACCCTTATTTCTATCAAGTGTTGGTGATACAACATTTTTAAAGTAGATTGTTTTTTTTCCTCACGGTGCAGCTTGTGGGATCTTAGTTCCCTGACCAGGGCACCCTCACCCTTGGCAGTGAAAACGCGGAGTCCTAACCACTGGGCTGTCAGGGAATTCCCCAAAGTAAACTGTTTCTATTAATGTAATTTAAATTTTTTTAAATTTATTTTTGGCTGCGTTGGGTCTTCATTGCTGCACGCGGGCTTTCTCTAGTTGCGGCGAGTGGGGGCTACTCTTCATTGCGGTGCGCAGGCTTCTCATTGTGGTGGCTTCTCTTGTTGTGGAGCACGGGCTCTAGGCGTGCAGGCTTCAGTAGTTGTGGCTCGTGGGCTCTAGAGCGCAGGTTCAGTAGTTGTGGCGCACGGGCTTAGTTGCTCTGCAGCATGTGGGATCTTCCCGGACCAGGGCTCGAACCCGTGTCCCCTGCATTGGCAGGCGGATTCTTAACCACTGTGCCACCAGGGAAGCCTAAAGTAAACTTTTTAATTAAAGCATAATGTTCATTTAGAAAAGTAATTCAATATGTACAGCTGGATGAACTTTCAACATGAACAGAATCATAGATTCGCTATCTAGTTCAAAAAATAGAAATTACCAGCACCCAGAATCCTCCCATAGGTAACCACATCCTGACTTCTACCATCATAGATTAGTGTTGCCTGTTGCTAAATTTTATATGAACGGAGTCATACAGTATATATTCTTTGCTGTTTGACTTCTTTAGCTTAATATTACATTTGTGAAACCCATTCCTGGTAGGTGGAGCAGTGATCACTCACTGTCATTGCTGGACGGTTTTCCATGGCATGCAAATGTTACATCCGTCCCACCACTGATTGACTCGGGGTTGCTTCTGGTTTGGGGCTACTATGAATAGTGTTACTATGTACATTTTTGTGTGTGTCTTTTGGTCCATATAAGTATGCATTTCTCTTTGTATATACACCTAGGAGTAGAATTTTTGTCTGAGTGATGGAATTATGGGGTCATTTTGTTGTTTGCTTTGTATTTACACTTCCTATACTTGTAAAACAAACATGTTATATAATAACAGAAATAATATAAAAAGTAGCTGCATTTCCCAAAGTCTTTTCATTGAAACAAAAATTCAACAATGTTAATAGATATTCCTGCAAATAGGTTCAAGGCTAAGTAAGTTTAACTTGTTCACGGCAGCTTGCTCTGAGACAACAAATGTTAATGTTATCTGATGAATCTCTTATGCTTGGGTACTACACAATAGTGTGCCTGGTTTCAGGGATTTATAATTTCCAAAATCTCTGTTAATGCCTCAGGGAGCTAATATACTGAGAAACATTATTTGCAAAATGCTGGAATGAGAGATGAAAAAAATGCAATACATAAAAATAGGTTACAAAAAGGCAAATCATTCTTATCATAGGTGGCATGTCCAGAAGCAAGTCTTCCCTGTATGACTGCACACTCAGAATTTTTAATGCTGCTTTAAGTAACTTTTACTATGAATTTGAAACTCTCCAAAATGTGAATCCAAGAGTCCAATCCCTTGGTACTTCTGCATTCTCCCCGCTACCTTTGAAAGTTAGCTATTTGAGTGTCTTCTGGGATCATAACACTGGATTTATATTATATGTTTTAAAATCACGCACATGGAGAGATGTCCCTGGACCCACAAGGTCTTGGACCTCAGGTAGTCTTTGATCCTTTGGACTGACTCCAAAAAGCAACTTATTTTGTAACAAGGCAGGATAAAGCAGATTCAGGCTAGTGTCCAAGAGAAGTGCTAGTCAGTCCTACAAATTGTGGATGCTTGTCACCATAGTTCGATGATAAAATGTAACAACCGGAGGGTTTTACCAAGGGCCAGATTTATTCACTAGTATTGCCAGCTTCCTAGCACGTTGCGGAAGATGCTCCACTGCCAAGTATGGCAGCCAACCTGGCACTCTGACAGAAGGGTGTGGTTTGGACAAAGAGAGGCTTGGGCTTGAATTTCAGTTCCACCACTTGTTCAGCTCTGTGGCTTTCTATGACAATTAATTTCCTTGGCTGTGAAATAGGAATGATAATGCCTCCCTCTTAGGGTTGTTGAAAGTTAATTAAGCTGATACCTGTGAAAGTGCCTGCCCAGTACTGTACTAAACAGATAGCAGGGCTCTCGATAAATGGGGTTATTCCTTCTTCATAAGATGAAGCATAAGCATTGGCTGGGCTACAGCTCATCGGCTTCCATAGACAGAACGTGTTCACTTTCTCTGCTCAGTTTCACTCAGTTGGATGCTTTTGTTATCCCTCTCTGGTCCCGCCCCCAGTTCTTTTCCCTGGTACCATAATCTCTCCTCTTTCCCTCCTCATATCATCCTGCTTTTCATTCCTAAAGAAGAACAAGGCTTTAACTAATTCTTCATAATCTGTTAACGGATAAAGTTTAAGGTACTTTACTCTTTGGTATTCAACCAAAAACACTCGAAAAAATAAGACTTAAGGATCCTGGTCAAGTTTCAGCACCATCACGGTGATGGGTGAGATGTTTTGCTTCGAGGAACTTTTTGATAGGCCTCAAAGTCATTCTTTGAGAACTTATTTACTGAATACCTCCTATGTGTCAGGCTTTCTAGGACTGGATAGCACTAGGTAGTGTACCATTTACTGAACAGACCGGTCTTGTTCTTTGACTTTTCCCAAACAACGTTTAAATCAGAAATACGTTCCTTAAAGAGTCAGCATCTTAGGGCTGCTTCTGGATATTTCCACATTCAAACAGCACTCTCGAAGTAAAGAAGAAAGCTATTAGACAAAGATATCAGTTAACGTAAGATATCTGGGCTAATCTGTGCTTAGCTGTTTTTAAGTAGGGAATGGTTGCTTTTTGTTAATTGGCACACTAAAAGATGGAATATTTTCAAAGTTCTGATTTTTAATTATCACCTTGGGTAACCTACAGGTATCTTTTTTTGAAACCCCTGTAACTTGAAGGCTTTCCATCTCAGATTTTTCTGGTGTAGGTATTTCTCGTACTTCCAGCCCCGTACCATCCGAGTTCCTAGCTCTTCTGAAATGCAAACAGTGGAGTTAGGAAAGCCACTGCTATCTTATTTCTTTAGGTCTGAATCTTATAAACTCACTGAGTCACTCGATCCAATGACTCTAAAGAGACGTCTAATACAACGTAGCCATATGCGTGCTAGGATCACATCACATTCTGTGGGTGAAGGTCAGGAGAATGACGGCATCTAATGCTTCCCCAGGATGGGGTTTGCTTAGAACAAAATGCTTCTTTGAAAGCCCAGACCTAATGGTACACCCTTTCAAAGCCCAAGTACGGCATTTTTAACTATATGCCAATCATATGCTAATTATGCTTTCCATATTACATAATTTAGTAGAGTACTTGAGAGGCCTGGTCCATATCACTTAAAATAAGGGAAAATGTCCCTTCTATCTGTACAAGTAATTAGAGACATCACCAGAGGATCAGCATAGCTTGCTTCGCCAAAACCAATCAAAATAAACTCCTCCAAATCAAAAAGGCAAACAAGATGAACCTGCTATAATTATTATAGGTAGAAATTTGAAGACCTTTAGCCTTTATCTGTCTTCTCAGTGATGATAATACTCAGCAATGTGGTGGTCATTAATGTCTTCTGCCATCAATAAACACCTCTTACTTTTGGTGCTTATATACTTTTTTTTTTTTTTTTTTTTTGCGGTACGCAGGCCTCTCACTGCTGTGGCCCCTCCCACCGCGGAGCACAGGCTCCAGACGTGCAGGCTCAGCGGCCATGGCTCACAGGCCCAGCCGCTCCGCGGCATGTGGGATCTTCCCGGACCGGGACACGAACCCGTGTCCCCTGCATCGGCAGGCGGACTCTCAACCACTGGGCCACCAGGGAAACCCCTAGGTATATTTTTAAAAGTAAAAATATACTTAGAAAATACTTGGAGCAACTAGTCTCAAAAAGCAGAGTTAATAATCTTATTATGATATTTACTATAGAAATGCTGAAACCCAAAAGGCTACATTGGTGGTAGCTTTCTTCTCTAACTTGAGCATATACTTCTAAAGAAATATTGATATAACAAAGTAAATTACATTGAAAACATTTAATAGTCATTATCTGGAAAACCATTTACTGAATTTTTCTTCTTCTTTGCCTAGCAACTTTCTATATATTTATGATCCATAAAAGCTAACACAGTAAGAGGAAGGGAGAGGTAAAATTGCAGACACTGAATCTTGAATTCAAATATTAACTTCTTTAAATGCTCACTTGGGTTAAAGATTAGCACCTCTCCCCTCACCTCCCAACTGAACCTCAGTGTTGGAACAAGACATGATTTAAGTGGAAACTCTGTTGAAACTTTGCCAGGTATCTAGGAGTATAGTTTTGAGTTTCTATCCTAGTTAAATCAATCTTTTTTTTTTTTTTTTTTTTTTTTTGCGGTACGCGGGCCTCTCACTGTTGTGGCCTCTCCCGTTGTGGAGCACAGGCTCCGGACGCACAGGCTCAGCGGCCATGGCTCACGGGCCCAGCTGCTCCGCGGCACGTGGGATCTTCCCGGACCGGGGCACGAACTCATGTCCCCTGCATCGGCAGGCGGACTCTCAACCACTGCACCACCAGGGAAGCCCAAATCAATCATTTATTGATTAAAATACCTGCTGTGTTTAAGCTCAATGAAAGGTGTGACACATCAGGTAAACTGTTTATTAAATAGCAAAGGGATGCATATAAATTGCTTTTTTACTGAAAAGCTTAGCTTAAAACTACACCGCACAAGGTGTAAACTCAAGGCAGAGACTACATCCTTATAACCTTGAATTCTTAGGTTCTGAGTACCTAACACATAGCAGACATTTAATATTTTTTTGATTGCTGTAATAGGGAGACATAAGATCTAAGAATAAAAATTCTAAAGTAGTTAGGATAAATTCCCATGGAAGCTATTCAGAAAGCTTGATTAAATAAAGGCCTTTATTTTGACAGTTAATGGAATTGACTTTGATTTCTACAATTTTTCATTTTGGCTGGTGCCTGCCATGGGGTGGAAATTAAGTCTTTAAATGTAATAAATGCATGAATAAAGTAATATTACAAACGAGACAAACCTTGACATAGAAGGTTTTTTCAAATTGGAGTATAGTTGATTTACAATGTTGTGTTAATTACTGCTGTGCAGTGAAGTGATTGTTATACATATAGATACATGTTTTTTTTCATTCTTTCCCATTATGGTTTATTGCAGGATACTGAATACAGTTCCCTGTGCTATACAGTAGGACCTTGTTGTCTATCCATTCTATATGTACAAGCTTACATCTGCTAACCCCAAACTCTTAATCCATCCCTCCCCCAACCTCCTCCCCCTTGGCAACCACCAGTCTGTTCGCTATGTCCATGAGTCTGCTTCCGTTTTGTAGATAGGTTCATTTGTATCATATTTTAGCTTCCACATATAAGTGATATTATATGGTATTTGTCTTTCTTTTTCTGACTCACTTCACTTAGTATGATAATCTCTAATTGCATCCATGTTGCTGCAAATGTCATTATTCCATTCTTTTTTATGGCTGAGTAATATTCCATTGTATATACGTAGCACATCGTTTTTTATTTTTTAATTCATTTTTGGCTGCGTTGGATCTTTTGTTGCTGCACGTGGGCTTTCTTTAGTTGCTGCGAGCGTAGGCTACTCTTTGTTGTGGTGTGCAGGCTTCTCATTGCAGTGACTTCTCTTGTTGCAGAGCAGGGGCTCTAGGCACGCGGGCTTCAGCAGTTGTGGCACGTGGGCTCAGTAGTTGTGGCTCGTGGGCTCTAGAGCGCAGGCTTAGTAGTTGTGGCACACTGGCTTAGTTGCTCCACTGCATGTGGGATCTTCCTGGACCAGGGATCGAACCTGTGTCCCCTGCATTGGCAGGCGGATTCTCAACCACTGCGCCACCAGGGAAGTCCCTGTACCACATCTTCTTTATCTATTCATCTGTTGATGGACATCTAGGTTGTTTCCATGTCTTGGCTCTTGTAAACGGTGCTGCTGTGAACACAGGGGTACATTTATCTTTTTGAATTATAGTTTTGTCTGGCTACGTGCTCAGGAGTGGGATTGCTGGATCATATGGTAATTCTATTTTTAGTTTTCTAAGGAACCGCCATACTGTTTTCCATAGTGGCTGTACCAACTTACATTCCCACCAACGGTGTAGAAGGGCTCCTTTTTTCCACATCCTCTCCAGCATTTATCTGTACAGTTTTTAATGATGGCCATTCTGACCGGTGTGAGGTGGTACCTCATTGTAGTTCTGATTTGCATTTCTCTAATAATTAGCAATGTTGAGCATCTTTTCATGTGCTTATTGGCCATTTGTATTTCTTCTTTGTATTTAGGTCTTCTGCCCATTTTTCGATTGTTGTTTATTTTTGTCATTGTTGAGTTGTATGAGCTGTTTGTGTATTTTGGAAATTAAGCCCTTGTTGGTCACATGTTTTGCAAATAGTTTCTTCCATTCTGTAGGTTGTCCTTTCATTTTTGTTTGTTTGTTTTCGCTGTGCAAAAGTCTGTAAGTTTGATTAGGCCTCATTTGTTTATTTTCATTGGTATTTCTATTGCCTTGGGAGACTGACCTAAGAAAACATTGGTACGAGTTATGTCAGAGAATGTTTTGCCTATGATCTCTCATAGAAGCTTTTTAATATGGCAATTATTGCAATAATTACTCTGTAAATGTAAGTTATTTGACAAAACCCCAGAAGGGAAAGCTGCACTGAAGTTCAACACAATCACTTTTATCATGAATAGATGCTGCAGGAAGTGAAACAGGTCAGCGTGTCTTCAGGAGCGGAGATGCTTGTGATCTATGTACATTTTCTCCTTCATGGTGAACCTCTGCTTTAAACTGTTGATTTGCATTTATATTCAACAGCTCCTTTATTTGTAATTCTTTTAGGTAAGTCAGTATTTTCATAAGAATAAATCAAGTTACGTTTACTAGAGGGTCTTCATGCTTAGAAGGCTGAAGACCTCAGTGCCTCATGTACAAGGCAAGTGAAAAGATGAACGTGAATTTCCATTAGTTAACCCATCTGACTTTTGAATATATAGTTTTATTCATTTGAAAATTTGAGACTGAAGAGCTTTGAAAACTGAAGTTTAAAAAAAAGATGGCTATATATTTTATAGCTTGGCTTCTATTAAACACATATATCTTTTATTAAAAAACAACCCCTTTTCAAACTTAAAATTATTTACCCCTTTTCAAACTTGTACAATATATGTGTACTCTGAAGATGTAAAGACAGAGTAAGTACAAGAGCAAAAATCCTCAATTTAAGGAGGAGCAAACAGAGGTCCGTGAAGTTAAATACCAAGGCAGGAATACTTAGCTGATCAGGTTCAGAGCCCAGATTAGACCCTGGTCTGTGTGATTTACAAGCTGGCACCTCAAGTTCAAGGTAAAGAAAGGCTTCACTGTTCTGAACTAAGGTCCCAAATATGCCAAAATTATATGGCCGCTAGAGAGCTAATTAAGAAAAACTATGTCTAAATTATTTCCATGTTTCAGAGTTCTCCTCCTCTTTGGATTCAGAAGTCAGTTGAAAGCTGTGACCCGAGACATTTTTGTTTTCCCTTGAGAGGAAATGCACAGTTGGAAGTTCACAAAAACACCTTTCTAAGAGGCAGCAATAAGGTTTTCATCTTTTTAAAAAGCTCTCTTGTCCCAACGATTTGATGGCACTTCATGCCCTCAAGTAAGCATGTTGGTGATAACTCCCTCTTAGCTTGTCTCACAAGTCAGGCTATCAGTGACTTGAAATCAGGGGCCCCGGTTTTATTTTGAGCCCACGGCAGAGCCTGGTACAGGATGGCGGAGTGTGGCATGGATTTCCATCCAAAAGCAGGACAAAGCCAAGCCATCTTCCTCTGCCAGACCGTGCTGCGGCTGTGTGAGTAATTTTCTTCCTTAGAAAGCTTCGATGTGAATGACATGATTCCTTGGTGCGGGCACTGGGACATTAAAGAATTAAACGTACTCTTAGAGACAGAAGGCACAGTTCTGGACAGAAGAGAACGGAACGTGACAGTGACATGTCCTCACTGTTCAGAAAAGAGAGAAGGTCAACAGAGTAGACTCGGAACCCTCGGCCCACCCGGCATTCTTTCCCGGGAACGTTCTCTGTGCGTCCCGTTTCATTTAAGTTTTTTAAAAGCAGTTTTCTTGAAACACACCGGGTCTCTTTCGCGGTGAGGGGAGGAAAGGGCGGGAGGAGATGGAGGAGGGGAGGTCTGAGCAGAGGATTCTTCCACAGCAGCGTCCACTCGGGGCCTCGGGAGGCCAGGGTCACGGGGCCCTCCTTGCACCGGTGATCTGCAACGTCCCGCCTGCGGTTTACAACCGCTCTTTAAAAATACTTTCCCTTTGGGATGGCGGCTCCCGGCTGCTTCCTGCCCCCTCCCCGCCCCCTCCCACGGCCTCGGGCAAGGAAGGGCCTGGGCTTCGCCCTCAGGGCTAGAGTAAACAGCGCGCTCGGAGGATTAAAATCGACTCAAGGCCAAGTCGACCTTTTCCCTTTGCCGCCCTCAAACGACCCTTGACTGCAGCCCCTGCTCTGCCTTCAAACGGAAAACCCTCAGACACACACGCAAACAAAAAACCCCAAGTCTTCCCTTCGGTTGCTACCCGCAATGACGATTCCCGTTCGGGTCCCGCCTCTCCGGGGGCTTGGGAATTTGGGATTGGCCGATAGGTTGGCCGACGGGGCGCCGATTGGGCGCCGCGGCGTGAGTGACAGCGGGGCGGCCGCCGCTCCCGCCCTCCCCCGGCCACCCCAGCCCTCCCCGGGGTGCGAGTGTGTGCGGTGTTATGCCGGACAGGAGGGAGGCGACCGCGGCCGAGGCGGCTCCGCTTATTGTCCCTCTCGGCGAGTGGATGTGAAGAAGTCGGGCTGCGGCGCGGCCGACACAAGCGGCTTAGGCGCCGGCGGCGGCGACCCCGCTTCCGCTCCCCGAGGGCGGCCTCCGCGGAGCCTGAGGAAGGACAGGGAGCTGCTGCGTCCCCGCCGCGTCCGGACGCCCGCGCTTGGGGCCTCGGCCGGCCCGGCGGGGAGGAAGCAGCGCCGCCGCCCACCGCCGGCCTCCGCGCTTCCTGCTCCGGCGCCGCCTCCTCAGCGGCCGCGCAGGCCCGGGCGCCGCGGCCGCGCGCCTCGAGTTTGAGGGCGGCGGACGGCGAGGCCTCCTCGGCAGGCTCGGCCGGGCGTCCGCCCCGGGGTCGGCGATGGGGCACGGGGGGCGGCGCCGCTAGAAGAGCGGCGGGCGCGCGGTCGGTGCGGAGCGGCGGGGCCGGGCGGCCCGCGGGAGGCGGAGCGGCGGCCTCGGGCCGGGAGTGGAGGAGCGCGCCATGGCCAAGGCGGGCGGCGGCGGCGGCGGCAGCGGCGCGGGAGCTGGCGGCCTCGGGGCGCTGACCTGGGTGGTGAGTGGGGGCGGCGGGGCGGGGGTCTGGGCCGGGGCATTGTTCCCGGGCGGCCGTGGAGGGCTCCGCCCGGTGGATCCTGCTGGGGATGGGGGAGGACGGGGGAAAATCCGGGCCCCCAGAGGCGCACCCCGTCGGGGCGCCTGCCGGCGGAACCCCGCGCCCGCCCCTTTTCTTTCTTCTCCGCCTCGGTGGGGGCTTGGGCTGCGGGCACGCAGCGTGCACTTGAAACTTTGGGGGGCAGACCGTGAGCAGGATTGGGGGCCCCCATGCTTCATTTTCTTTGCTGTTGTGCAAGCTTTGCAGGGCGGTGGGGCAGGAGGTGGTGGGGATGGCAGGGGTGCGTGTGTGACCGTGTGGGTTAGCGGTTGCTCCAAATGTGTCTTAAGAGAAGCCGGGAGAGAGGTGCGGGCCCGTGTGCGTGTGCTGTAAGTGCCACCATGTGCGACGCTCTCGCGTCTCTGGGAAGAATGGATTTGGTGAGGGATGCGGCTGCAGCCGTGTGCACTTCAGTGCCGAGGGTCTCGTTCTGTTGGAAGCGCGCTCGGGATGGCTCTTTCACAGCAGTGAAACCCTGTAGCTCGTACGTCTGTCACAGGGGGATTATTAAAAGCGCTTACCTGCGTCAGCTTCGCAGGCGAAAAGGGCGGGGGTCTGAGTGGACAGTGTCGCCGAGGTGACCCAAGTGATTTGTCCTGGAGTCAGAGCATTTCGGCGCTCGGTTCCTGCTGCTGGCAAGTAGTAGAGGAGGGAAGACCTAGAGAGATCTGATTCCCACGGCGGATCGATAATTCACCCGCATTTCACTGGCTCAGCAGAGAGTTCAGACCAGGGTCACTTCCTACACACACACACACACACACACACACACACACACACACACGCGCGCGCGCGCGCGCTCAGTAGAGGGTTCAGACCAGGGTCACTTCCTACACACACACACAGCAGGGTCACTTCACACACGCACACACACAGCAGGGTCACTTCACACACACACATACACAGCAGGGTCATTTCACACACACACACACACACACACACACACACACGGCTCAGCCAACTGACTAGGCATACAGGAGAAAAATAAAAAGCCTTACATTTTCCCAGGGGACTTTGGATGCACCCTCCCTTTTCCAAAACACCCAAGGAGACTTTCCTATGGGCATTTTTATTAAGTTCTTCATTTTCTCTTTGGGTGAGGTTTAGGCGAGTTGTACCGCTAACAGGAAAATGTTTTGACCATTTATGTTTGCATGCCAAGATGATTTGCAGACTAACTTGCCAGACTGTCATTGTTGGATCTGTCCGAATTTTGTATATTACTTCAATAATGTAGTAAGTATGAACAGACTAGAGCCAGGAGAGAGAAAACGTCAGATAATGTTAGCCGTTCACGTGAACATGGTGGGGGGGCGGCGGGGAGGAGGGGGAGGTTTGCATAAATGCAAAAGAAGGCCTTTACTCTCGTTACTAAAATCAAACAACTTCGGAAAATGGAGTTAGCCAGATGGTTCTCATTCACCGTTTGGAAGTGTTGAGGCCTCATCAGTGTTTCCTCTGAGGACCTCTGATTCTCTGTAATGGTAAACATTTTGCTCCAAGATTTAATTGGTTAGTTTTAACATTTAAAAGCAATATTTTTGTTTACTGTTCCTTAACTTTGTAGATGATGAAATGACCACTTTTTCTTTCAATAGGAAATTTTCCTTTCATTTACAGAAGAAATTTCGTGAAACTTAGAGGGTGTCATTCAATATCAGAAAAATTCATTTGAAACTAAAATTGACTTACTGATTCAGTATTTTCTCACTGTAAACCTATATGGGAAATATAGTAAAATAAGAAATAAAAATCACTTAATCTTTTATTTATAAATTATATCCTCTTGAATTAGAAGTTTATTAAAAAGATAATCACTCCCTAAGTCTACTTTAAGATTTGCTGCTTGCTTTAAATTTGTCAGGTTATGTGAGCATCTTTATGTCCATAATATACACCATTGACCATAGACCATAGTTTAATTTTATGCGGGGGGGGGGGCAATATAGGGAGGTGGTTATGAGCATGGACTTTGGTATCATTGATGTAGATTCTGATCCTGCCTGACACATAATCACTGGGACTTTGCACAAAGGGACCTAATCTTTCTAAGCCTGTTTCTTCATCTGTAAGATGAGGTTGCATTGATAATTAAATGAGTAATATACATTGCTGGGCTTAATAAATATTTGTCTTTATCGGTGAAATTCAAGAAATACACACTGAGAAGAAAGTTGCTTTTACATAAAATATCTTTGAGCCAGAGTGAAAGCAGATTATTCCTTTGCAAGAGTTCAGGAGTTTGTTGCGGAGGTCATCTATTTCTGAAGAGGGTTAATTTTTTTTTCTTTTTTTTTTTTTTTTTTTTTTTTTCTTTTGCGGTATCCGGGCCTCTCACTGTTGTGGCCTCTCCCGTTGCGGAGCACAGGCTCCGGATGCGCAGGCTCAGCGGCCATGGCTCACGGGCCCAGCCGCTCCGCGGCATGTGGGATCTTCCCGGACCGGGGCACGAACCCGTTTCCCCTGCATCGGCAGGCGGACTCTCAACCACTGCGCCACCAGGGAAGCCCTGAAGAGGGTTAATTTTGCCTGCTTTTTTGAAGCATGTCATATTGCTACTTGTTTGTGGGTAACAGGAAGAAATAAAAATTGAATCAGTCCCTGCTATCGTTCTTCTTTTTAGGGGGTGGGGGTGGGTAACACCATGTGTTGCTGGTAGTAACTTGTGTTGGGATATGTGCTACAGGGTAGTGTTAACATTGTCACTGCACAGAAGTTTACATTTCTGAAACCACAAAGCAAAGTGGTTTAAGATTATTAACTTCTCCTTAATAGTGTGTTGGGTTTGTGTTTGATTCGCAGTATCTTAACAAGATGCTTTAAAAAATTAAAAAGTGAGGGCTTCCCTGGTGGCGCAGTGGTTGGGGGTCCGCCTGCCGATGCAGAATTTCTTGAACTAACTTTTAGTTTGTAAAGCTTTTCTTAAAAAATGTTTATTTATATATATTTATTATTTATTTATTTTGGCCGAGCCGGGTCTTCGTTGCGGCGCGTGGGATCTAGTTCCCTGACCAGTGATCTTTCCCAGCACCCCCAGCCGCACTGGGAACGCGGAGTCTTACCCACTTACTTGACCACCGGGGAAGTCCCTGGTTTGTAAAACTTTGATTTGTAGACCCTAATAATCTGTTTCATTCAGTCAGTGTTTTATCATGTTTAAGTGGTTGCAAAAAACAAATTTTGGTTTATTAGAATACAGTTAATCACTATGTGAATATTGATCTTTTCCCAGTACTACTCTAATTTAGTAGATTAAGAAAAGAAGAAAAACCCACTGTAATGGAAAATATTAAGCCTGTAAAATTATGGTGGCCAGAATGGTATAAAGACACACTCCCTCTATCATCAAGCTTCAGTAGTTACAGCTCAAGGTCACCCACCTTTCCCCTCTCATTATCTTGAAGCAAAGCAAATTCACTTTATCTGTAGATATTTCAGTATTCACCTCTAAACTGTAAGTTTCTTAAATATAAAACTATTAACATTGGAGTTTTTTAAAAGTAAAATTCAATGAAATATAAAGCATACTTTGTTTTGACTGTGAATATTTCTAATTTAGGAAACGTGACTATATTTAAATATTATTTAAAGATTTGTATTAAAAACTTTGTTATAGTGGCTTATTATTGCAAGTCTAAACTCCTCAACCAGACTTTCAAGCCACTTCTTTTATAAACTATGTGCCAATTGAAATTTATTCCATATCATCCTAATAGAGTTACCTCTTCACTTGTCCCCTGGGCATCATGTTTGTTTTTGTCACTTTGCATGCTTATCTTTCAACAGAAATGTCTCTCTCTTTACCAGTCTAAATATTAATTACCCTTCAAGCCTAGCTCAGGGTCTCACCAAACGTTTATCTTCCAGTTTATACTCATCTTTTTCTGTCACCCTTATGGATCATAAAACGTAAATATCTTTCCTTTTAATTAACTTTCATGTATGATACTTTTGTTTTAACAATTAGATTATCAACTCCTGGAGTCAGACCATGCATCCTTTATAGTTTTTAGCAAAGAGCTGGATACATAATCCAACCTCAGTTATTGTTAACCAGTTAGATAATTGACATACTAACTTCCTCAAAAGTCTTCTGTCATTCTTAGGACAAGTGGTTACATAACAGTGTTCTTTAGATACATTCTCAAGTAACTAATTCCAGTTACAATGAGAACAATTTTTAGAAACTGTGCTAACTTTTCTGAATAGAAGTGGGTGTGTCCATCAGTAGTTTCAGATATGTTTAATACTTGGGTGATAGCAACAGTTGCATTTTACTAAGTACGTTAAAAAAAATAATAAGCCTCTTGTATTTTTAAAAATCTTAATACAAATAGGACTCAGTTTTAAGGAAGAGGTGAGATCCGTATAATTATTCCCATTTGCAGAGAAGGAAACGGGCTTACAGATTAGGTAACAAACTGTTAATCATGTGACTAAGGCAAAGGTGGGATTTAAACCAGGCCTATGTTCCTAACCATCATTTACACATTTCCCTGGCTTAAAGACAGTAACAACCAAAACAATTTGTCTTTTATTCCCTGATATCTTTCCACTAACCTTTCTTTTACTTTCACACAAAAAGCTACGGAGTACACGCCCCTTTGAGGGTGTATGTATTTTGAATAATGTTGTAAGTGTGATGCCTTTTAAGAGCATGGGCTACGAAATCACATCACCTGGTTTCGTAACTCAGCTTCTTCAAATGCTAGCTTTGTTAGCTTACATTCTTCAGACCTCAGTTTCCTTGCTGTAAAAAGGGAGTCATTAGTAATGGTGTCTACTTCATGGAGCTTTTATGAGAAATGAGAGTACTCATATAATTCCCACAGTGCTTTGCCCATGGTAAGCTCTTAGATGAGTGTACACACACACACACACACACACACACACACACACACACACACTTCCCCCAAAAAATCAAGGGATCGGTATTTTCACTTATTTTTTAAATTTTACTTAATTTATTTATGGCTGTGTTGGGTCTTCGTTTCTGTGCGAGGGCTTTCTCTAGTTGCGGCGAGCGGGGGCCACTCTTCATCGCGGTGCGTGGGCGTCTCACTGTCGCGGCCTCTCCCGTTGCGGAGCGCAGGGTCAGTAGTTGTGGCTCACAGGCCCAGTTGCTCTGCGGCATGTGGGATCCTCCCAGACCAGGGCTCAAACTCGGGTCCCCTGCATTGGCAGGCAGACTCTCAACCACTGTGCCACCAGGGAAGCCCTGCTCACTTCTTTTGTCTGAGAAGATTTTCTTATATTGCAAAATAATCACCACAATAAGTCTAGTTAACATTCATCACCATCCGTAGTTACATATTTTTTTCCTTGTGACAAAAACCAACTCTTAACAACTTTCAGATAGACAACACGGTATTATTAACTGTCACCTTACTGTACATTACATCCCCAGGAAATTATTTTATAACTGGAAGTTTGTACCTTTGACCACCTTCACCTATCTCCCCGCTCCCCCCAACTTTGGCAACCACTGATTTGTTCTCTGTATCTATGAGTTCGGTTTTTTTGTTTTGTTTTAGATTCCACATACAAGTAAGATCATACAGTATTTTTGTCTTTCTCTCTCTGACTTATTTCACTAAAATTATGCCCTTTAGATCTACCCATGTTGTCCCAAATGTCAAGATTTCATTCTTTTTTATGGGTGAATAATATTCAATTGTATATAAACACCACATTTTCTTTATCCGTTCATCCATTGATGGACATTTATGTTGCTTCCTTGTCTCAGCTGTTGTAAACAGTGCTGCAGTGAACATGGGGATACATATATCTTTTCAAATTAGTGTTTTCATTTTCTTCGTATAAATACCCAGGAGTGGAGTTGCTGTATCATATGATAATTCTATTTTAAATTTTTTGTGAGACTTTCATAGTTTTAAATAGTGACTGCACCAATTTATTTATTTATTTTAAGGAAAAAACTTTTAACCAGCTTTATTGAGATACAATTTACATACCATAAAATTCTCCCGTTTATAACATACATACAAGTCAGTAGTTTTTTTTTAATTTTTAAATTAAATTTTATTTTTTTTATACAGCAGGTTCTTATTAGTCATCAGTTTTATACACAACAGTGTGTACATGTCAATCCCAATTGCCCAGTTCATCACACCACTCCCCGACCCCCCCCCCCGCCGCGGCTTTCCCCCTTTCGTGTCCATACGTTTGTTCTCTACATCTGGACTGCACCAATTTACAGTCCCACCAACGTGTACAAGGGTTCCTTTTCTCCACATTCTGCCAATACTTGTTGTTTTGATAATAACCGTTCTAACAGGTGTGAGGTGATATCTCATTTTGGTTTTGATTTGCATTTCCCTGAGATTAGTGATGGTGAGCACCTTTTCATATACCTGTTGGCCATCTGTATGTCTTCTTTGGAAAAATATCAGTTTAGATCCTCTGCCCATTTTTTTTTAATGAATTGGTGTTTTGGGTTTTTTTTTTCTTTTGTGTGTGTGTTTTTTTTTTGGTATTGACTTGTATGAGTTCTTTATATATTTTGGATATTACCCCTTATTAGGTATATGATTTACAAGTATTTTCTCCCACTTGCTAGGTTGGCTTTTAATTTTGTTGACGGTTTTCTTTGCTGTGCAGAGCTTTTTAGTTTGTTGTAGTCCCACTTGTTTATTTTTGCTTTGGGGATCAAGTTAAAAAAAAAAAATCATCTCAAAGACTGATGTCAAGGCATGTACTGCTTATGTTTTCTTCTAGGAGTTTTACGGTTTCAGGTCTTACATTCAAGTCTTTAATCATTTTGAGTTAATTTTTGTGTATGGTGTAAGATAGGGGTCCAGTTTAATTCTGTTGCATGTGGCTGTCCAGTTTTCTCAACACCACATTGAAGAGATTGTCATTTTCCCCTTGTATATTCTTGCATCCTTTGTCATAAAGTAATTGACCATATACGCATGGGTTTATTTCTGTGCTGTCTGTTCTGTTCCATTGATCCATGTGTCTTCTTTAAATGACGTTCACCGTTTTGATTACTATTATTACTTTGTAATATAGTTTGTTTGTTTTGGCCATGCCATGCGGCATGTGGGATCTTAGTTCCCCTGCATTGGGAGAATGGAGTCTTAACCACTGGACCGCCAGGGAAGTCCCTGTAATATAGTTTAAAATTATGCCTCCAGCTTTGTTCATCTTTCTCAAGACTGCTTTGGCAATTCAGGGTCTTTTTTGGTTCCATATAAATTTTAAGATTGTTCTATTTCTGTGAAAAATGTTGTTGGAATTTTGATAGGGATTGCATTGCATCTGCAGATTGCTTTGGGAAATACGGACATTTTAGCAATATTCTTTTAATTCATGCACGTAGAATTTTTTTCCATTTATTTTTGTCTTCAATTTCTTTAATCAGTGTCTTATGGTTTTCAGTATACAGTTCTTTTACCTCCTTGGTTAAATTTATTCCTGGGTGGGGACTTCCCTGGTGGTCCAGTGGTTAAGACTCCATGTTCCTACTGCAGGGGGCATGGGTTCCATCCCTGGCCTGGGAACTACCATGCTGCACCGTGTGGCCAAAAAAAAAAAAAAAACATATTCCTAGGTATTTTAATTTTTATTGTTTTTGTTTTAATTGTAAGTAGGATTTTCTTAGTTTCTCTTTCTGATAGTTCATTGTTAGTTTACAGAAACACAACAGATTTTTGTATATTGATTTTGTATCCTGCAACTTTACTAAATTTGTTTATTCTAATAGTTTTACGGTGGAGTCTTTAGGGTTTTCTCTACATAATATCATTTCCTCTGCAATTAGTGACAATTTTACTTCTTTCTTTCTGATTTGGATGCTTTTTAGAGAAAGTATATTTTTTATTTTCACTATGGACATTTAAGCATTTCTTATGATATTAAGTATCCCTCATCTTCTACCTCTCTCCTTGTCCCTTGGTTTGGGAGGGCATTTCTGGAAGTACATTAATGCTGGGTAGATAACATGGCCCTCTCCGTGGTTATATGGGTGAAACGTGGCTGAAATGAATATCAAAGCATGGCAGCCTTGAGGGAGAAAAGAGGAGGAGATATTATAAAAGGGTAATGTGGAGTCTGAGACAGTCTTTATAGAAGATAGGAAAAGAGGCTTGTTGCTAAGATTTTGCTGGTCCCACTTTTGTTGGCTTAGTGATGGTGAGATTTCTGTGCCTGTTGTGTGGATGAGTGGCTCAGTTCCTTTTTTGCACCAACTGGCAAACCATCTCCTTTCCCCTCTTTGGCAGCAATTCATTCTTCCACAGAAAAACAAACCATGGGCGATTGTCTCAAATTGCTGTATATCAGGTGACCACTCTGTGAACGGAAGAATCTTTCTTTTTACAGAATGATCTTGGTACATACTCTTAGTGAAATTAGGAGTTTGTTTTATTGGAATGTTTTTTTTTTTCCTTTTCTGGTAGTTGAAGTATTCTTGATAAAGTTTGAGTCTTTGATAAATATTAAATCTATATTCTTTTATTAGAAGTTAGCAATATTGCAAAGTGCTATAAAATAGATTAATATTTTTAAATAGATTTAACGTATCATTTTGACATTTTTGTTATAATTTAAGAATTCTCAATAAAGCATTTTTTAACATGGCAGCCAGCTTTTGAACTTTAGAAAAAGTCAGTTATGGCATCATCATATGTATAAATCACAAATGATAGAATTAAAATTTTTTTAGATACCTGAAGGATATTTATCTTAATATGGGTTTATTTTGCATTTTCATTGCCTTTAGTTTTAAGTGGGGATGAAAATGTGCCCTGAGTGCTTAGATTCCAGTATAATTGGGTGCTGGCGTTATTTATTACTATAAATAGTTTGGTGCTTTGTCCGCACAAAGACAATAAAATAAAATAAATTACAAATAAACTTAACTCATAAGATTTCAATTCTGTCAGACCTTAATGAAAATTTATTCTGAATGCTCTTTGTAGTTGATTATTTTCAATGGCATACTGTTAACTTTTATTCAATGTGGAATACTTAGTGCAATTACTATAGTACAAGATACCGTATTACTATGGAGATACAAGATAAGAAAAGGTTAAATCTTTTTTTTATCAGAAGACCCCTTTTTTTTTATCAGAAGACCCCTTCCTTTTCATCGTTGAAAATGAGCATAATTCTGTTAGCCTGTAAGTATCAAATGTATATCACTCTCCTTTTCATCTGTGGGCTTGAGAGTGCTTTTATAAATGTGTAGATATGAGTTTGCTGGACTGTTTTTATAGAAGCTAATTTCTTGATTTCTTTTCTGAATATTATCAGCAACACCGATTGAACTGAATTTCTACTCAGAGTGACTTTCTTTTCAAGAGCTAGAGATAGTGGTAATAATAGCTGCGGTGAAGGTGATCAGTGAATTTTTCTCATTTAGTTTCTCTGTTCTCAGGCCAAGGATGTTTGTATTCACACCTGTTTGTTTTAGGGATGGGGCCATCCCACTGAAGCGGGGGGGGGGGGGGGGGGGGGGTTGCCCACCCTCCCTTACCTTCAGATTTTGAGTTTTAGTGGCCTAAACAGTATTCAGGGGGACACTTTCTGCTAATAAACAGGAGCTGCAAGAGACCATTAATCCAGGCTTCTGTCAGAAAAGCTGACAGACCTCTCAGGGGAGACCCTTCTGTGTTTGCTGCCCTGAGTCAGTGCGCGGTGCAGGCTGCCCTTAGTTGAGAGTAGGAACGTGCACTCCCTGCCTTCTACGCTGCCAGGACTGCCGCCTTGTTTTGTTTTCACTGAACCTTTTTGCCTAGATTCTAGTGAGAAAGTTGGGACTGCAGAAGTAATAAGTAGGTACAAACAGTGTCTCTAAAAAAAGAAACCTTCAGTTTTATTCTAGCTTATGTTCTCATATACATGGATTAATAAGCTTTTAAAATAGTTTAATATATGTTCATTGTAGAAAGAAAATGTCTATCAGAAAAGAACATGAAAAATATTTCTACTTCTCACAATTTTTATTTATATTCTGTTGGGTAAACAGCATTTCATATTTTTTCCTAGGTGTGTATGTATTGTGTGTAATTTTTTTCTGATGAAAATGGGTTCATATTTTTAAATATCCTTTTGTAACTTTATTCACTAAACAGTATAATTTTAATAACCTACTAATTTAAAAATACTTGATTATATATAATTTTATATAAAAGTTACAGTAAGGGAAGTTTCTAATCAACACACCTATTTTTTTGTATAGGTAATTAATATTTACTCAATTAAATATCCAGGTTTAAAGGTTTATATGAAGTTTTGGAAATTATTTAATATCATCATGGAGAGTTGATTTGAAATATCTACAGATCATCTGTTTTGTTATGGTATTCTATAAACAGTGCATAGTCCTTAAGCTTTTCATTACTTTAAATAGAATGGTACCTTTTTTTCTTTCCTCAACACCTGTCATATGACATGTAGGAAGAAATATTTTGGCATAAAATGTTTTAAGTATATTGTCACACTTATTTTTTAAGTATTTACGTATTATTATATTCCTGGAAAAGATTACAAATAATAATCTAACAAAGCCGACTACATATTACATAGTCTTTGACTTTTGAGACATTATTCTAGCAAGAATGACAACTTTTTGAACTGGATAAGGATCTGGCAGGTGCAAGCCAAACATTCCCTATTCTCCTGTACCGATTTGGGAGGAAGAGATGGCGACTGGTTGTAAGGGGATGTGGAAAAAGTTATAAATCCTCGCAAAAGGAGTGAGGTGAGGCTCTACCCTGTTTTCCATACCAGTGTGCCAATTTAGCTCAGTGTTAACTCTCAGGGCTAAATGCAGAAGTCTCTGTTGGAGTCTAATCTTAAAAATGTTTCCTTTGTGGTGGGCTTTGTTTTGGAGGCGTAGCCTGGGATAGGAAAGCCTTTACTCGCATTGTTATTATAAGTTCCTGAGGTTTATGCCAGAATTGCAAAGTTCTAAGTTAATGGTGAGAGGTTACTGTCATCCACCTTTGAATGCATGGCATTTATCATCCTTAAGCACTTTCTTAAAGAATGAGATCTTGGTCATTATGATGGTGGTTCTAACTATTCTGAGGACCCGTTTAAAAAAATGAGTTATGTTTTTATTAGATTTGTTTCTATAAATTATCTCATCTCGAAAAGCAAAGGGACATGATTAGAAATTTGGAGACTATCTGGCATTTTAAAAATAACAGTTCATTTTTCTGGCCAGCAGGTTCGTCATGTAATTAGCTTGACAGAAATAGAATATGAAGACTTTATGAAACAGAATTTTCTTATGTCCCAAGCTATTTTTAATTGAGCAGTGTTAATGGGTAACCTTATAAATGAAAGAATGTATAAGAAAATCTCTTTAATTTTATGTAAAATTTATGGCATTGGAAGATTGTAACTGATGTTTGAATTTCCATAGGTTTTATCTGTTAAAATTCTTGTCTTGCTTTAGACTACTCAGAAGTTATGGATTTTGATTTTTTAAACATACATTTGACATGTTTTTGAAAATAATAACTTTAAAGATGATGGTATGGCTATGCCTAGGTCTTGAAGTGGTATGTTGCTTGTTCAAATGCACAAAATCTCTCTGCCCCCCATTGTTTTGTCTTCTGATTGTTTCATTTCTCCTAAAATTCGAATACCTATGAAAATACCTTGCTGTGTCTTATATTTGAGTTATTTTGGGGCTCTGAAAAAACGGCCATCATAATAACTTTCTCTTAGTGGGATGTCTTAGTTGTCAGCATTAGGGAATCCCAGAAGGAGAGAGATGTGTTCTCTGTTGCTATGAAGAAGACAGGGAAGTCTTCAGACACTGGGAATTTTTGTTTGGGATCCTTATCTCTGTAGGAGTTAGAATTAGGATCACAACTTCTGCCTCCTTGGAAATAGCAGAGAAACTGGAATTATAGGGTGCCTCAGAAATGGGGCATTAGTGCTGGTATGTGAGGAATTATTGGCATGGCCTACAAAAGTGTGAAGTTTGAGATGTCATAAAACCATGCTTGGTATTCTCAGCCCTGTCAGTATATGCTAACTACATAGGTTACTATTCTGTGCAGGTTATTTTTGCCCACTCTTTACTATAGTCTTCAGTAGCTTAATGGCAAAGGCTTACATTTGGAAGTTTTGGGGAGCCCTGCAACCAGCCAGGTTCAGTCGTTGTCAACCTATAACCTGATAAGAATTCACATTCCTTGGAAAGTTTTGAAGACTACAAAAATTAACCTGATATCTTACAGAATTACCAAATATTTCTTTTTTTTCATTGCAAATATTTATTTCCATTATGAGATCTACAGAGGCATAATACTGTTAAAATGAGAAGAGTTTCTGAACCGTATACACTTTTTTTTTAACATCTTTATTGGAGTATAAGTGCTTTACAATGGTGTGTTAGTTTCTGCTTTATAACCAAGTGAATCAGCTATACATAAACGTATATCGCCATATCTCTTCCCTCTTGCGTCTCCCTCCCTCACACCCTCTCTGTCCCACCCCTCTATGTGGTCACAAAGCACCAAGCTGAACTCACTGTGCTATACAGCTGCTTCCTACTAGCTATCTGTTTTTCATTTGGTAGTGTATATATGTACATGCCACTCTCTCACTTTGTCCCAGCTAACCCTTCCCCCTCCCTGTGTCCTCAAGTTCATTCTCTAGTAGGTCTGCATCTTTATTCTTGTTCTGCCCCTAGGTTCTTCATGACCTTTTTTTTTTTTTTTTTTTTTTAGATTCCATATATATGAGTTAGCATACGGTATTTGTTTTTCCTTTCTGACTTAGTTCACTCTCTATGACAGACTCTAGGTCCATCCACCTCACTACAAATAACTCAATTTCGTTTCTTTTCCATTCCATTGTATATATGTGCCACAGCTTCTTTATCCATTCATCTGTCGATGGACACGTAGGTTGCTTCTATGTCCTGGCTGTTGTAAATAGAGCTGCAGTGAACATTGTGATGCATGACTTTTTGAATTATGGTTTTCTCAGGGTATATGCCCAGTAGTGGGATTGCTGGGTCTTATGGTAGCTCTATTTTTAGCTTTTTAAGGAACATCCTTACTGTTCTCCAGAGTGGCTGTATCTATTTACATTCCTACCAGCAGTGCAAGAGGGTTACCTTTTCTCCACACCCTCTCCAGCATTTATTGTTTGTAGATTTCTTTTTTTTTTTTTTTTTTTTTGCGGTGTGCGGGCCTCTCACCGTTGTGGCCTCTCCCGCTGCGGAGCACAGGCTCTGGACGCGCAGGCCCAGCGGCCATGGCTCACGGGCCCAGCCGCTCCGCGGCATGTGGGATCTTCCCGGACCGGGGCACGAACCCGTGTCCCCTGCATCGGCAGGCAGACCCCCAACCACTGCGCCACCAGGGAAGCCCCTGTAGATTTTTTTTTTTTTTTTTTTTGCGGTACACAGGCCTCTCACTGTTGTGGCCCCTCCTGTTGCGGAGCACAGGCTCCGGACGCGCAGGCTCAGCGGCCATGGCTCACGGGCCTAGCCACTCTGCGGCATGTGGGATCTTCCCGGACCGGGGCACGAACCCATGTCCCCTGCATCGGCAGGCAGACTCTCAACCGCTGCGCCACCTGGGAGCCCTGTTTGTAGATTGTTTTGATGATGGCCATTCTGACTGGTGTGAGGTGATATCTCATTGTAGTTTTGACTTGCATTTCTCTAATGATTAATGATGTTGAGCATTCTTTCATGTGTTTGTTGGCAATCTGTATGTCTTCTTTGGCGAAATGTCTATTTAGGTCTTCTGCCCATTTTTGGATTGGGTTGCTTGTTTTTTTGATACTGAGCTGCATGAGCTGCTTGTAAATTTTGGAGATTAATCCTTTGTCAGTTGCTTCATTTGCAAATATTTTCTCCCATTCTGAGGGTTGTCTTTTGGTCTTGTTTATGGTTTACTTTGCTGTGCAAAAGCTTTTAAGTGTCATTAGGTTCTATTTGTTTATTTTTGTTTTTATTTCCATTTCTCTAGGAGCTGGGTCAAAAAGGAGCTTGCTGTGATTTATGTCATAGTGTTGTGCCTATGTTTTCCTCTAAGAGGTTTATAGTGTCTGGCCTTACATTAGGTCTTTAATCCATTTTGAGTTTATTTTTGTGTATGGTGTTAGGGAGTGTTCTAATTTCATTCTTTTCCATGTAGCTGTCCAGTTTTCCCAGCACCACTTATTGAAGAGGCTGCCTTTTCTTCATTGTATATTCTTGTCTCCTTTATCAAAGATAAGGTGACCATATGTGTGTGGGTTTATCTCTGGGCTTTCTCTCCTGTTCCATTGAACTATATTTCTGTTTTTGTGCCACTACCATACTGTCTTGATTACTGTAGCTTTGTAGTATAGTCTGAAGTCCGGGAGCCTGATTCCTCCAGCTCCGTTTCTCTTTCTCAAGATTGCTTTGGCTATTTGGCATCTTTTGTGTTTCCATACAAATTGTGAAATTTTTTGTTCTAGTTCTGTGAAAAATGCCAGTGATAGTTTGGTAGGGATTGCATTGAATCCGTCTGTTGGTATTATCTTTAATTTCTTTCATCAGTGTCTTATAGTTTTCTGCATACAGGTCTTTTGTCTCCTTAGGTAGGTTTATTCCTAGGTGTTTTATTCTTGTTTTTGTAATGGTAAATGGGAGTGTTTCCTTAATTTCACTTTCAGATTTTTCATCATTAGTATATAGGAGTGCAAGAGATTTCTGTGCATTAATTTTGTATCCTGCTACTTTACCAAATTCTTTGATTAGTGCTAGAAGTTTTCTGGTAGCATCTTTAGGATTCTCTATGTATAGTTTCATGTCATCTGCAAGCAGTGACAGCTTTACTTCTTGTTTTCTGATTTGGATTCCTTTTATTTCTTTTTCTTCTCTGATTGCTGTGGCTAAAACTTCCAAAACAATGTTGAATAATAGTGGTGAGAGTGGGCAGCCTTGTCTTGTTCCTGATATTAGTGGAAATGGTTTTAGTTTTTCACCTTTGAGAACGATGTTGGCTGTGGGTTTGTCATATATGGCCTTTATTATGTTGAGATAAGTTCCCTCTATGCCTGCTTTCTTGAGGGTGTTTATCATAAATCGGTGTTGAATTTTGTTGAAAGATTTTTCTGCATCTACTGAGATGTTCATATGGTTTTTTGTTTGTTTTTTTGCGGTACGCAGGCCTCACTGCTGTGGCCTCTCCCGTTGCAGAGCACATGCTCCGGATGCGCAGGCCCAGCGGCCACGGCCCATGGGCCCAGCCGCTCTGCGGCACGTGGGATCTTCCTGGACCGGGGCACGAACCCGCGTCCCCCGCCTCGGCAGGCGTACTCTCAACCACTGCGCCACCAGGGCAGCCCGTTCATATGTTTTTTATTCTCAATTTGTTAATATTGGTGTATCATATTGATTGATCTGTATATATTGAATCCTTACATTCCTGGGATAAACCCCACTTGATCATGGTGTATGATCCTTTAAATGTGCTGTTGGATTCTGTTTGCTGGTATTTTGTTAAGGATTTTTGCATCTATGTTCATCAGTGATATTGGCCTGTAGTTTTTTGTTTTTTTTTTTGCGGTACGTGGGCCTCTCACTGTTGTGGCCTCTCCCGTCGTGGAGCACAGGCTCGGGACGCACGAGCCCAGCGGCCATGGCTCACGGGCCCAGCCGCTCGGCGGCATGTGGGATCTTCCCAGGCTGGGACACAAACCCGCATCCCCTGCATCAGCAGGTGGACTCTCAACCACTGCGCCACCAGGGAAGCCCTGTAGTTTTCTTTCTTTGTGACATCTTTGCTTTTGGTATCAGGGTGATGGTGGCCTTGTAGAATGAGTTTGGGAGTGTTCTTCCCTCTGCTATATTTTGGAAGAGTTTGAGAAGGATAGGTGTTAATTCTTCTCTAAATGTTTGATAGAATTTGCCTGTGAAGCATGTGGTCCTGGGCTTTTGTTGGAAGATTTTTAATCACGGTTTCAGTTTCATTGCTTGTGCTTGGTCTGTTTATGTTTTCTATTTCTTCCTGGTTCAGTCTCAGAAGGTTGTGCTTTTCTAAGAAATTGTCCATTTCTTCCAGGTTGTCCATTTTATTGGCATATAATTGCTTGTAGTAATCTCTCACAATCTTTTTTATTTCTGCAGTGTCAGTTGTTACTTCTTTTTCGTTTCTGATTCTGTTGATTTGAGTCTTCTCCCTTTTTTTCTTGATGAGTCTGGCTAATGGTTTATCAATTTTGTTTATATTCTCAAAGAACCAGCTTTTAGTTTTATTGATCTTTGCTTTTGTTTCCTTCATTTCTTTTTCATTTATTTCTGATCTGATCTTTATGATTTCTTTCCTTTTGCTAACTTCGGGGTTTTTTTGTTCTTCTTTCTCTGCTCGCTTTAGGTGTAAGGTTAGGTTGTTTATTTGAGATGTCTCTTGTTTCTTAAGGTAGGATTGTATTGCTATAAACTTCCCCCTTAGAACTGCTTTTGCTGCATCCCATAGGTTTTGGGTCATCGTGTTTTCATTGTCATTTGTTTCTAGGTATTTTTTTATTTCCTCAGTGATCTCTTGGTTATTAAGTAGTGTATTGTTTAGCCTCCATGTGTTTCTATGTTTTACAGATTTTTTCCTGTAATTGATATCTAGTCTTATAGCATTGTGGTTAGAAAAGATACTTGATACGATTTCAGTTTTCTTAAATTTACCAAGGCTTGATTTGTGACCCAAGGTATGGTATATCCTGGAGAATGTTCCATGAGCACTTGAGAAGAAAGTGTATTCTGTTGTTTTTGGATGGAAAGTCCTATAAATATCAGTTAAGTCTATCTTGTTTAATGTATCATTTAAAGCTTCTGTTTCCTTATTTATTTTCATTTTGGATGATCTCATCTGTCCATTGGTGAAAGTGGGGTGTTAAAGTCCCCTACTATGATTGTGTTACAGTTGATTTCCCCTTTTATGGCTGTTAGCATTTGCCTTATGTATTGAGGTGCTCCTTTGTTGGGTGCATAAATATCTACAATTGTTATATCTTCTTGGATTGATCCCTTGATCATTATGTAGTGTTCTTCTTTGTCTCTTGTAATAGTGTTTGTTTTAAAGACTATTTTGTCTGATATGAGAATTGCTACTCCAGCTTTCTTTTGATTTCCGTTTGCATGGAATATCTTTTTCCATCCCTCACTTTCAGTCTGTATGTGTCCCTAGGTCTGAAGTGGGTCTCTTGTAGGCAGCATGTAAATGGGTCTTGTTTTTGTATCCATTCAGCCAGTCTATGTCTTTTTGTTGGAGCACTTAATCCATTTACTTTTAAGGTAATTTTCAATATGTATGTTCCTATTACGATTTTCTTAATTGTTTTGGGTTTGTTATTGTAGGTCTTTTCCTTCTCTTGTGTTTCCTGCCTAGAGAAGTTCCTTTAGCATTTGTTGTAGAGTTGGTTTGGTGGTGCTGAATTCTCTTAGCTTTTGCTTGGCTGTAAAGCTTTTAATTTCTCCGTTGAACCTGAATGAGATCCTTGCTGGGTAGAGTGATCTTGGTTGAAGGTTTTTCCCTTTCATCACTTTAAATATGTCCTGCCACTCACTCACTTCAGGCTTGCAGTTTCTGCTGAAAGATCAGCTTTTTTTTTTTTTTTGGCGGTACGCGGGCCTCTCACTGCTGGGGCCTCTCCCGCTGCGGAGCCCAGGCTCCGGACGCGCAGGCCCAGCAGCCATGGCCCACGGGCGCAGCCGCTCTGCGGCATGTGGGATCGGCATGTGGGATCGGCATGTGGGATCCTCCCAGACCGGGGCATGAATCTGTGTCCCCTGCATCAGCAGGCAGACTCTCAACCACTGCGCCACCAGGGAAGCCCTGAAAGATCAGCTTTTAATGTTATGGGGATTCCCTTGTTTGTCATTTGTTTTTTTTCCCTTGCTGCTTTTAATGTTTTTTCTTTGTATTTAATTTCTGGTAGTTTAATTAACATGTATCTTGGCATGTTTCTCCTTGGATTTATCCTGTATGGGACTCTCTGCATTTCCAGGAATTGAGTAAATATTTCTTTTCCCATATTGGGGTAGTTTTCAACTGTAACGTCTTCAAATATTTTCTCAGTCCCTTTTTCTCTTCTTCTTCTGGGATCACTATAATTCGAATGTTGGTGCATTGAATGTTGTCCCAGAGGTCTCTGAGACTGTCCTCAGTTCTTTTCATTCTTTTTTCTTTATTCTGCTCTGCAGTAGTTATTTCCACTATTTTATCTTCCAGGTCACTTACCCGTTCTTCTGCCTCAGTTATTCTGCTATTGATTCCTTCTAGAGATTTTAAAATTTCATTTATTGTGTTGTTCATCGTTTGTTTGCTCTTTTGTTCTTCTAAGTCCTTGTTAAATGTTTCTTGTGTTTTCTCCCTTCTATTTCCAAGATTTTGGATCATCTTTACTATTATTATTCTGAATTCTTTTTCAGGTAGACTGCCTATTTCCTCTTCACTTGTCTGGTCTGGTGGGTTTTTACCTTGCTCCTTCAACTGCTGTGTGTTTCTCTGTCTTCTCATTTTGCTTAACTTACTGTGTTTGGGGTCTCCTTTTCGCAGGTTACAGGTTTGTAGTTCCCATTGTTTTTTGTGTCTGCCCTTAGTGTTTAAGGTTGGTTCAGTGGGTTGTGTAGGCTTCGTGGTGGAGGGGACTAGTACCTGTGTTCTGGTGGATGAGGCTGGATCTTGTCTTTCTGGTGGGCAGGTCCATGTCCAGTGGTGTGTTTGCAGTGTCTGTGACCTTATTATGATTTTAGACAGCCTCTCTGCTAATGGGTGGTGTTGTGTTCCTGTCTTGCTAGTTGTTTGGCATAGGGTGTCCAGCATCATAGGTTGCTGGTCATTGAGTGGAGCTGGGTCTTGGCTTTGAGATAGAGATCTCAGGGAGATTTTCGCCATCTGATATTACGTGGAGCTGGGAGGTCTCTGGTGGACCAATGTCTTGAACTCGGCTCTCCCACCTCAGAGACAGAGGCCTGACACCTGGCCAGAGCACCAAGACCCTGTCATCCACACAGCTCAGAATAAAAGGGAGAAAAAAGGAAAGAAAAAAAAAGTTATTAAAATAAAAAATAATTATTAAAAATTAAAAAAGTAAAAAGACGAGAGCAACCAAACCAAAAAACAAATTCACCAATGATAACAAACACTTAAAGCTATACTAACAAAAACAAAAAAACGGACAGAACCGTAGCACAAATGGTAAAAGCAAAGCTTATACAGACAAAATCACACACAGAAGCATACACATACACACTCACAAGAAGAGAAAAAGAAAAAAAATATATGTATTGTTGCTCCCAAAGTCCACCACCCCAATTTGGGATGATTCGTTGTCTATTTAGGTATTCCACAGATGCAGGGTAGATCAAGTTGATTGTGGAGATTTAATCCACTGCTTCTGAGGCTGCTGGGAGAAATTTCCCTTTCTCTTCTTTGCACAGCTCCCGGGGTTCAGCTTTGGACTTGGCCCCGCCTCTGTGTGCAGGTCACCTGAGGGTGGTCTCTTCTTCTCCCAGACAGGACGGGGTTAAAGGAGCAGCTAATTCGGGGGCTCTGGCTCACTCAGGCCACGGGGAGGGAGGGGTGCAGATGGGGGGCGAGCCTGTCGCCTCTGAGGCCGGCGTGACGTTGCACCAGCCTGAGATGCGCCGTGCGTTCTCCCGGGGAAGTTGTCCCTGGATCACAGGACCGTGGCAGTGGCGTGCTGCCCAGGCTCCCGGGAGGGGAGGTGTGGATAGTGACCTGTGCTCGCACACAGGCTTCTTGGTGGCGGCAGCAGCAGCCTTAGCGTCCCGTGCCCGTCTCTGGGGTCCGCGCTTATAGCTGTGGCTCGCGCCCGTCTCGAACTCGTTTAGGCAGTGCTCGGAATCCCCTCTCCTCGCACACCCCCAGAACAATGGTCTCTTGCCTCTTCGGCAGCTCCAGACCTTTTCCCAGACTCCTTCCCGCCTAGCTGTGGCGCACTAGACCCCCTCAGGCTCTGTTCACGCCGCCATCCCCAGTCCTCTCCCTGGGATCCCACTGAAGCCCAAGCCTCAGCTCCCAGCCCTGCCTGCCCCGGCGGGTGAGCAGACAAGCCTCTCGGGCTGGTGAGTGCCGGTCGGCATCGGTCCCCTGTGCGGGAATCTCTCCACTTTGCCCCCCGCACCCCTGTGGCTGCGCTCTCCGCAGTGGCTTTGAAGCTCCCCCCTGCGCCACCCGCAGTCTCTGCCCGCGAAGGGGCTTCTAGTGTGTGGAAACCTTTCCTCCTTCACGGCTCCCTCCCACTGGTGCAGGTCCTGTCCCTATTCTTTTGTCTCTGTTTATTCTTTTTTCTTTTGCCCTACCCAGGTACTTGGGGACTTTCTTGCCTTTTGGGAGGTCTGGGAGGTCAGGTCTTCTGCCAGTGTTCAGTAGGTGTTCTGTAGGAGTTGTTCCACGTGTAGATGTATTTCTGGTGTATCTGTGGGGAGGAAGGTGATCTCCGCATCTTACTCTTACGCCATCTTGAAGCTCTTCCAATATTTCTTTTTTTTTTTTTTTTTTTTTTTTTGTGGTACGCGGGCCAGCGGCCATGGCTCACGGGCCCAGCCGCTCCGCGGCACGTGGGATCCTCCCGGACCGGGGCACGAACCAGTGTCCTCCTGTATTGGCAGGCGGACTCTCAACCACTGCACCACCAGGGAAGCCCCCCAATATTTCTTGATTGAATAGTTGTAGGCTCTTCTAGCTATTCTGGTAACTATGTATACCTACTTTTTGGGCTCAGTCAAAACTGCAGTTTCACACTATATTATAAAAGGTACTAGATTTTCAGTAAATAGACCTGTGTTTTCTTTAGAACTTAAAAATCAGAGCCTGAAAGATAATTTTGTTGTTAAAGAGAAAACCTATGTTATGTGTCCATATACATTTTAGTTTATCCCTTGGTAGGTTATTTAAATTTGATTTTTTGGTTAATTTTAGACTCTTTTTGATCAGAACAATGCTGCAAAAAAAGAAGAGTCAGAAACTGCAAACAAAAATGATTCTTCAAAGAAGTTGTCTGTCGAGAGAGTGTATCAGAAAAAGACACAACTTGAACATATTCTCCTTCGTCCTGATACGTACATTGGGTCGGTGGAGCCATTGACACAGGTAATTATTAAATTTTACTGAAATTAGATGTATATGTACTTCTTAATAAAATTTTGTAAGTATATGCTCTGTGAGTACACAATTTCACGTCTCTGGTAATAATAGAAAGTAGGGAGAGAGATCTAAGAGGTAGAAATGTCTTAATTTTTCACTAGAAATTAAAAAAACTGGGAGCTAAAAACTATCTGAGAAGTATAGAGACGTACAAAGTAAAATGGTGCTATGTGAACTTTTTAAAAGTTCTGAAGTTCATGCTGTGGTTTATTTTAAATTCTAGAATTTATATATACACATCGATGACTATTGTTTAATGCTTACTATGGACTGGGCTTATGCATAGCAATTTTTTTCTAGCAGTTAAATTTAAGTAAGTTGCTCAGACCTCAACTAGTGAGACCTGGGATTCAAAGCTAGGTGTCTTTGACTCCAAAATCATGCTGCATTCATACTGTTTTACTCTGTGCTACTTATACTACAGAAAAATATAATGTGTGAAGTAAAAGTGTAAAGTAAACATTGTTTTTCCTATTTTACTTAAATACTGTTTCTAACAAGTTTTGGTGCCTTATATTAAAGCTGACTTTATGTATGAGTAAGAACACAGACTTGATACAAAATGAACAATTTCTCAATTTTGAGGCTATTTAAATTGAAGATGAATACAGCGAGGTTGACTGCAGCTGAAGTAGTATGTTTTTCTACTTTGAAGATCTAAGTATTTACAGACTAAATGACAAATATGGGTTTATGCTTTGTAAAATTTATGTTAAATATTTTTTACTCCGTAAGTTCTTTTGAATTTTTCTCTCAATGCAGCTCATGTGGGTGTATGATGAAGATGTAGGAATGAATTGCAGAGAGGTTACCTTTGTGCCGGGTTTATACAAGATCTTTGATGAAATTTTGGGTGAGTACTTGCTTAAGATTTAATGCATCTGTTTCTATTGATATCATTATAATGTCCCTATATATGTAAAACCAGACTTAGAAATTTTAAAGGCATATCTCTGGTTTTTATGCTGAGTATAAATGTTCTTCAGAAAATCTGTATTACCTGCTGTAATATGTTCATATCTCTGGACGTCATGTCTTTGTGTTTCAGTTTGTTCATCTGTAAAATGCATGTGTTGTATTTGATCAGTAATCCCAGGGTCATTGTATGGTCCTGTATGTGCAGTCGTCTGGGGGCTGCTCACATCCCAGTCAACAGGGGAGGGCATGTTAAAAATATAGATTCCAGGGCCTGATCCTTGCAGATTCAGTCGGTTTGAGTTGAGACACATAAAAATGGGTTTTTCACCAACACATTAGGTATTTCTGTTGGACAACCAGGTTTAACAACCATTGTTCCAAATACCTCTGTCCATTCCAAATCACACGATTAGTTAAATCACAACGAAGTGTGGATACCTAATTGACTCCTAGGGCAGGCTTGCACTTTGGAAACGTTTTTAGCCAAGGATTTTCTATAGAGACTAATCAGTGCCACTTGAGGTTTCCTACCAGGGTTGTTTGGGTCTCTTGAAGCTTCTTTTGGTCTTTGGGAAAAAGATAGGAGAGTAAAACTGGTTACTTATGTTTTGTACTTTTCACTCTTGTCTGCCAACTATCTGCCAGTTTTACTTTTAGGTTACACAGTGTTTGTCAGGAACATGTTCCTTCTGTGATTGAAGTTCAGTTTGACAGCTAGCTAACCACTGAAGCTGTGGTTAATGTATGCAAGTATTATCAGTTATAGTTCATAGGATTTAAAACTTTAATTTCTAAGGATGCTAAAGAGTGCTTTTCTAATTCAAAAATAACTGGTTTCAGCTCAATCTGTCTATAAAATCACTAGTTTATTGAAGGAGAGCAAGAGAAAGTAGTTATGTGTTGCCAAGATAAAATATAATTAAACCCGATACTTTACTTTTAGACCCGGATAGGCGTTTGTAAACTGCAGATGTTTGTTTTTACTTAATTTGTTTTTATATATCATAGAATCATCCCCCCCCACTTTGTTTTGTGCTAGAAGACATAACTGTAATTTGGTGTGATATAAAATTTAAGAATATTATTTGGAAAATAAGATTTTGTATTAGAAGTTAGCAGTATTATTTTCATTAACTGTTACCATATGTAAATGTTTATATTGAGTAGTGATGCACGTGCAGCTGTATGTTTATTATAACTTTATATATTTTATTACTTATCAAAATATTTAATTTTGTAGTTAATGCAGCTGACAATAAACAGAGGGATAAGAACATGACCTGTATTAAAGTTTCTATTGATCCGTAAGTATATTTCAAGTTTAATTTTTATGCTAAGTTGTTTTATTCAGATGTTCAACTTCGAACATTCCTCAAAGGAATAATGCATATAGTTAATACTCTTGAGTTTCTTGTTGCTTGAGACCTTGTTATTTTTGCCTCTTTTGGCCAGAATGCTACCCTGTTATAGTTTCCTCTGTCATTCATGATCTTTTTCTCCAAGGTATTCAGTACTTCCTTATGGGAGCACTTGGAGACCATTTTTCTCCCTCTTTGATGCTGTGGATACTGTTTCAGCTGCTAGAATAATCAATATTTTCTTATTTTTGCTTTGGTACTCAAGGCTACGGGCTATTGTTAGTACTATTCCAGTTACATTATGGGTTAAATTTACTTTTTCATAACCAACATTTGGACTTTTCCATTTATAACATTTGTAAATTGGGAACTGCTGGTATTATAGAAGGTGTTCAGCTGGTAACTACAGTGATTTTTTTTTTTGGTGGACTGAGGGGGAGTGAAAATAATAAAGTATTTCTAACTTAAAACTTTATCCTGTTTTTACCAGGATGCTTTTGTGAGATATTATGTTACATTTATCCTTTATAATTAGTAAATTAGTAATTTAGCATGATTTTAACATGAAAATTTTCTTTAACATGAAAATTTAATAATTCAGTTATAGCCTTACTGTCATTAATAATTTAAGGACATGGTTAAGATAAATGATATAATAAAAATATAATTTACATTTAGTTATACCATGAAGTTGACTGTATCTTATATGAAAATATTACCACATAACTATACTGTTGAAGTTCTTGATTTTTTTCTTTTTTTGTTTTTCATATGCATCATTTCTATAACAAATTCTTGAGAATCTGTATGGTAAGATGCACAGGACACTTAACAAGTTGCAACTAAGGAAATTTTGGCTGCCAGGATTTCTTTTCTTCCATATTTAGGAAATTATCAGTTAAAAATGGTATCATTTATTATGTTTTAGGAGAGCTAGTAAGGAGTAATAGATGTTGAATTTTTGATATCTTTAAGCTTTTTTAAAAATCAGAACTGAAAGACTGAAAACTAAGGAAGAAGGCCTTTTCTTAAGTACATTCATGGTGAACATGATTACGATATTTGGTTCTTTTATCTTAATTGTTTTGACCACATTGATCCAACAATGTGGACTTTAAAAAAAAGATTAGAGGGCTTCCCTGGTGGTGCAGTGGTTGAGAGTCCGCCTGCCGATGCAGGGGACACGGGTTCGTGCCCCGGTCCTGAAAGATCCCACATGCCGCGGAGTGGCTGGGCGCATGAGCCATGGCCACTGAGCTTGCGTGTCCAGAGCCTGTGCTCCGCAATGCGAGAGGCCACAACAGTGAGAGGCCTGTGTACCGCAAAAAAAAAAAAAAAAAGAAAAAAAAAAATAGAACCCCATCATAACAAAGTGATCAAGCAGTGAGCTATAAAACAGCTCTATAGACCAAATAATGACTCTTGGTGGCAGGCTTTACTTTAAGTTTATTACAGATTTGGGACAAAGTAATTCTGTGTAACTAGTGCCTTTATTGCTCTCTTTCTAACTCCCTTTTCATTCAGCAGACATTTTTGTGTGAGTATAAGAGTGTCATAGAATTATAACTAAGTTTATTTGGTTCTTAATGGCAATCAGATAACAGTTTCTTTTTTCTTATTTATCTCTAAGTCATTTTAACTGCTTCTGCTGGAAAGTTCTTTAATTTCATATAAAATATGTATATAAAACAAAAATTCATAGTCTACTATTCCAAGGAAAAAAGGGTGAAGGTAGTATATTTTTCACCTCTCCTTTCCTATTTTACTTTTGTTTATAAATTATTGATGAGACTCTTGAATCTGTCTCCTGCTTTTAATTAAAATATATATTTTATACACACATATTTAAAATTGGCAACAGACAACCATTTTGGGACATGTTGCTGATCCTCATATTTTATTATTTATTTATATTTGCTAATTTTAACAATAACATTTTGACTTTTGTGAGTATTCTCCCATAAAATCATTCCTTATGTTTTCCCCTTACTACATATATTACAGAATTCATGCTACTTTTATTAAAATAAATTTTATTTCAGAGATGCAATTTTTGCTTAAGTTAGATTTCTAAATTAAGTCATTTTAAAGCAGAATTCAGATGGGGAAAAGTGCTGTTAGGCTGTTTATTTTATTGATCCATTTTTCTCTGTCCATTTTTTATATTCTTTGGGTTTCATTCTTTTTAACATTTTTGTATAGCAGATTTTATTTTTCTTTGTGCATGTGTGTACATGAACTCTTTGTGTAAAAGAGAGGTTAAATTTTGATAATGGGTTAAGTGTAGAGGATACACAGCACAGTTTAGCTCTTATTCCTCTTTTGATAATACTCTGTGACGTGGGAATAAACTGTAAGTAAATAGCCATGGTTGTAAAAACAAAACAAAACAAAACAACAAACAAAATAAAAGTAGGAATAGATTAGCAAGGAGTGCCATGCAGAATTTCGACAGTAATTCTAGAAAGAGAATTTGAAGCAACTTCTTACAGGGGAGCTTAAAACCCATTAAATAGTATAACATAATGGTTAGTTGTTATTGAAACAACTTATTTGTTGGCATCTATTTGATTAAAATCAAATAACTGGAAAGCACATTAACCAGGGTTCTGTTTCTCTAGCTTACGTATTCTTATTTATTCAGGGTTGAAACTTAAAGCTGTAGCTTTCAGTGTACACACTCATACTGAAATATATGTACATATATGTATACATTTTTAAAAAATCACCTTCTGTATACTATTTTGTATCTTTTAATTTTTATTTGACATACTGTGGGCAGCCTTCTTTATTAACTTATGTAGATCTACTTAATTCTTTTTAATGTTTCTAAGTATTTTATTATGTCAGTATGTCATCATTGTTTAACCTCTTTCCAGCTAATGAATATTGGATGTTTAGATTGTTTTCCAGGTTTCTCGTTAGCTTTAATTATTTTGAAACTTTATTTATAGCTTATTCAAGGACATCATTCTTAATACTAATGTGAACATTATTGATGGAGCAAAGAATATAGTTATAAAATTCTGAATCATTGTTTAGAGATTATAGAAATAAGTACCAGATCTAGGAAGTGAAATAGATTGAAATTTTGTAATAGGTGACTTTGATAGAAAATTTCAGTTTCATACTCATACAGGCTTATAGAATGTACTTGACATCAAGCCTCATTTTTTGAAACTGAGATGAAGATAACGCATTTACAAAGTGTCTTAATTATAGTACCACATGTACTAAGTAGCATGAAGAAATTTTAAGGGTTTTCTCATGAGTTTGTTGACTTTTTGTGTCATTCTGAGATGTTTAATATCTGTAATTTTCCATTCATTGTCTTTCTTCATTTCCTTCAGAATTCTTCTCTATAGTTTTAAACTCCATGAAGTGTCTTGTAAAAAAAAAAAAAAAAAAAAAAATGCTTAATAAGTTACAGGTTTTAAGCCCAAGCTAGGAACTATTTGGAAGTCTAAAAAAGTAATGCAATACACGGCCCTTGTTTCTAAGGCCCACTATTTTGACATCTGCATTTAGGACACACAAGGTAAAGTACAGTATCTAATTTTTTTTTTTTTTTGCGGTACGCGGGCCTCTCACTGTTGTGGCCTCTCCCGTTGCGGAGTACAGGCTCCGGACGCGCAGGCTCAGCGGCCATGCATCACGGGCCCAGCCGCTCCGCGGCATGTGGGATCCTCCCGGATCGGGGCACGAACCCGTGTCCCCTGTATCAGCAGGCGGACTCTCAACCACTGCACCACCAGGGAAGCCCACAGTAGCTAATTTGAAACCATTACATACTTAAATATTCAGCTGTGTATTACCCACAAGTGAGCTAACCTAATTATGTCCTGAGGTCTCCCATAAATACTTTAGATTTTTTTGCAAGTTTCAATATAAGGAGGGTTGGGAAACATTGTTTTAGGCTGGGTAAAAGGCTTGTGGGAGAACTGAAGTCGTAAATTGATCCTTGAAGTTAAGGTAAAATTTGGCTAGACAAAGAGGGAAAAGGTAATATAGGCAAGGGAAAGACCAATAAACAAAGAAATGGAAGAATTGGGAATGAACATGGACACGTAATAAAACTGACGAAAATAGGATGCATGTTGCAGAATAGTGGTAGTTCAGTTTGACTCTAAGTAATGATATGGATAATGGGCCTGGAACATGCAATAGAAGACATTTAAACTACTGATGTGTCCTGGAGCAAACAGTAGTGTGAGGAAAGCTGTGGTATCAGAATATAGTTAAGGGGAGTGGCTAGCTCTGTGTTTTAGAAGTGTTGCAGTAACAGTATTTAAGGTGATGCTAATTTAGACTCCTATACTGGCATTTGGAATGAAGGAAGGTCGGATACTGCTGAAACGAATCTAATAGGACAAATTAATATCTTGATGATTAAACGACTTTAGAGAATGATCAGGAGATATGAATAAAAATGATATCAGAATTTAAGTCTCCACGATTCGGAGAGTTGAACCTATATTGTAGAGCGAGGGAAAGAAGATGATGTGTTAAGTTATTTTTTAGTTTCTTTTTCTTCTAAAAATTTAATTAATTTCCTCCTGGATCTTTGATTTTCATTTTGGCTTTTATAACTTTTTTTTTAGTTGTAATAACTACTTCTAGTAACTCTAGAGAGATTAAGCTATGTATGTGTGAGTGAAACAGTGTGTCTAAGAATAATTGTGAATCAGATTGGCAAATGGTAGCTTTTTAAGGTAATTCTCAGTGAAGCTGTGTTTCTTTGCATGTTTGGCTAAGTGGGTAAAGGCATCATAATATATACTACCCTGAAGCGATAGGGTAGGCAAAATTTTCCATCAGGACTATGGCCTACGTCAAGTTGCTGTTAACTGTAGGAACCTCTACTCCATACCACTTAGGACTAAAATGGATGGTTTTGTGACTGAAAAACCTAAAAGACCTGAAATAGGTAATACTTAACATAAACATAAAAACATAAACATAACATACTTTAACATATTTTAAAACCATTAAGGTTAGTTTATAACAATGACTGCCACAATACAAACAACCCTCTAACATTTAGGCAGAGAATGGAGTACATTTCAGGCTGTTTTTCCCTTTCTGTCTGCCCTGCTCAGCAGTCAGGTAGGAAATAAAAATGGCCATGGCCACTGGCCCTGCAGAGCCCGGGTTCACAGGTGGCTCACTGGCAGGGCAGGAAGATCATGGCTAGTATGTATGAAAAGAAAATGAAGTTGATAGCTGGCTTCTTATAAAAGCTTCACTGCTTTTACTACTGAGAAGAGTTTTCCTGAGAAATTTTGCAGTATTACCTGCAGATCTTAGTGATCCTAATTTGAGTTATGACTCAGGGATAGAAATGTGTGTCCTCAGCAAGTATTTTCTTGGAAGACGAGTGAGTGTCTCCCAGTTGGTAATGGCTGGCAAACTCAGGTTTATTCTGGGTTACATTACTATTGATGTAAATTAATTGATACAGCTTATAACTATTTTAAGCTTTAAACTCTGCTTGTTTATTTACAGTGAATCTAACATTATAAGCATCTGGAATAATGGGAAAGGCATTCCGGTAGTAGAACACAAAGTAGAGAAAGTTTATGTTCCTGCATTAATTTTTGGACAGCTTTTAACATCCAGTAACTATGACGATGATGAGAAAAAAGTAACAGGTAAAGTCTGATTTAGGCTGATCAGAATTTTTATTGAAAAATATTGCCCTCTCTTACTATTTCTATATAAAATATTACAGAAAAGGAAATCTGTATAGTTTTATTTATGAGAAAATCCTTTTCAGAGTTAATATATAAAAAACTATCATGTTTAATTGTTTTCTTGGTTATAGTCTGATAGAGACTTAACTCTTGTAGTACGCTGACTTCTGCTAGAACTCCTGGAGCTCTAACCTGGCTAACGGTTTGGGTTTTGAATTAGAGTCCTGATGAAAATAAGATGTGTATGATTCCTGTTTATGTGAATTTGTTTTTACATAAGCACCATGTGTTTTGGTATCAATTAAATTGCTTTTAAACTGATTTCTTAAAGAGAGTCAAGATTGAAAGTCTATATGAATAGAGTTGAAAGTGCTTTGACCAAAACCAGATGTTTTTCTACTTATTTACATTTCCTAAGTAGATGGATAATTTTTTTTCCAAAACCAAGGCTCTAGGAAGTTATATAGATTAAAATTTTGTAATAGAGAAGTAACTTTGATAGAAAGCTCAGATTTCATACATAGACTTACTGAATTATAGGAGATACAAAGCTTAATGTTTTTGAAGTTGTGATGAAGATAATCTCCAAAATGCATATTTTAATTTTACTATATGTGCTAAATCTTAATTGTATTTTTCTTTAAATGAAAAATCTAAATATACTTTGCATTATCATCAATTGATTATTTCAGTAAGTGGAAACCGTTTTGCAACAGACCTGCTGTATGGTAGGTGAGTTAACAAAGTTTCTTTAAAGTCATTTTCATTAAACCTTTCACATTTAATTGTTTTTACAGGTGGTCGCAATGGTTATGGTGCAAAACTTTGTAATATTTTCAGTACAAAGTTCACAGTAGAAACTGCTTGCAAAGAATACAAACATAGTTTTAAGCAGGTATGATAGAAATGTGCCTAATTTTTTTTTTTTTTTAATAATCATGTTTGTTGCTTTGCCAAGATAATAGACCTTAGGTAAATTGCAGTGATACCCATATAACTTTTTTTAAAGCATTAAGCAAGTAATCAGAGTAAAAAGACTTCAGAATGCCTGGGATATTTTACATAAACCTATCTTTCTCCTATTCCTTTAAAACAAACGCTTTACTTAACAGACTTTTCCTTTAACCTATTTAAGCAGTAGGGAAAATGTCTTGACCCTCACAGGCAGATTGAAATACATCTGCTTAGCATGTTTGAAAAATTCCTTGTTGATTCGTCAAATTTACATTTCGAAATTTTATATTTCACTTTTGTAGACCTTTGAAAATAGTTTGAAATTTTACATAGGCTAAAATAATTTTGTCAGGAAAAGCATCATATCTTTTTATTTTTGTAAAATTCTGTATGGTCATGTTGAAGAATTTGAAAGATGTTTGAACTAACAATGTATAAAGTTGTGCAGTTTATTTTGCTTATTTTCAGCATGAGGTTATAATAGTAGTATTAAAAATTTTTTCATTTATAATATCAGTTTCAAGAATTTGGTTTGTTGTGAAGCTGGAAAATGGATATAGTTGTGGTAAATGAGTGTTATCTCATTAGCTGAGTCTTTATGTATTATCAAATATAGAAGCATTATAGAAACATTTGAATATTTTTTCTTTTACAGACATGGATGAATAATATGATGAAGACTTCTGAAGCCAAAATTAAACATTTTGATGGTGAAGATTACACATGCATAACATTCCAACCAGATCTGTCCAAGTTTAAGATGGAGAAACTTGACAAGGACATTGTAGCTCTCATGACCAGAAGAGCTTACGATTTGGCTGGTTCGTGCAAAGGAGTCAAGGTTATGTTTAATGGAAAGAAATTGCCTGTAAGTGTCTTCTAAAAAAAAATAGTTAATGCTTTGTTAATTTGTAGACAGCTTATAGTTAGGTCTTGCTTTTCAAATCTAATCTGTTAATCTCTTTTGACCAGTGTGTTTAGATGGTTCACATTTGAAGTGATTATTGATACATTTGGATTAAAATTTACCATCTTGCTATTTATTCATTGTATTTGTTTCTTATTACCCTGTATCCTACCTTCTCTGGTTTTAATTGAGCTTTTTTTTTATGATTCCATTTTATCTCCTCTATTTACTTGTTATTATACCTGTTTTTAAAATGTTTTTAGTGGTTGCCCTAGGGTTTATAATACACAGTTGTGAATGATTTGAGTCCACCTTCAAATAATTTATCACTTCATGTGTAGTGAAAGGACTTTACTTTTTCATGGAAAGGCATTTTATTTTAAATATAGAAGTGTGTACATGTCAATCCCAAACTCCCTAACTATCCCTCCCTCCACCTTTCCCCCGCCGGTAACCACAAGTTCGTTCTCTAAGTCTGTGAGTCTGTTTCTGTTTTGTAAATATGTTCGTTTGTATCATCTTTTTAGATTCCACATATAAGTGACATCATGTATTTGTCTTTCTATGTCTTCACTTTTATGATAATCTCTAGGGCCATCCACTTTGCTGCAAATGGCATTATTTCATTATGGCTGAGTAGTATTCTATTGTATACATGTACCACATCTTCTTTATCCATTCACCTATCGATGGACTTGTTTCCATGTCTTGCTGTTGTGAATAGTGCTGCTGTGAACATAGGGTTGTGTGTATCCCATGTGTAGTGGAGGGACTTTATAACAGTACATCATACATTTCACTTTTACATGTGCTATAAACAACAGAAGAAGAAGGAGAATGAGGTGGAAGAAATATTTGAAGAAATGATGGCAGAAATGTTTCCACAACTAGTGATGTTGTTAATGCTTTAAGCAGTCAGTTATCTTTTAGAGTAATTAAAAATACAATAAAGAATTATATTTTACCTTCATTTATTCCATTTCCAATGCTGTTAATTTCTTTGTGTGGATCTAAGTTTTTGATCTTAATCATATTCCTTCTGCCTGGAGATTTTCCTTTAATATTTATTTTCTGTAGAATAGTTCTGCTGGCAATAGATTCCGTCAGTTTATGTTTGTCTGAGAGAGTCTTTTCTTTTCCTTCACTCCAAAGGATACAGAGTTTCACTGAGTGTAGAATTATGGGTTGATAGTTTAATTTTTTCAATACTTTAAAAATGTCACTCCGTTGTCTTCTTGCTTGCATGGTTTCTACTGTAGTTCATATCCTTCTTCCTCGGTAAAGTGTTTGTTTTTCCTCCGGCTGCCTTGAAGATTTTCTGTTTGTCTTTGAGTATGCTATGCTTAGGTGTATATATGTTTTTTTGTTGTTGTTGGTTGGTTTTTTTGGTGGTGTTTTTTGGTTTTCTTGGTACTTAGTCTCTTTGGTGTTTTCTGAGCTTCTTGGATCTATTGTTTGGTGTCTGTCACTAATTTTGGAAAATTTTTGGCTGTTACTTCTTCAAATATTTCTTACATGCTTTTCTTTCTTTTCCTTTTGGTGTTCCAGTTATGCATATATTGTAGGGTCCCAAGCTCTTGGACGTTTTGCTCTGCTTTATTCACTCTCTTCTCTTTGTGTTATAGTTTAATTTCTATTGCTCTATTTTCAAGTTCATTGATCTCTTTCCTCTACTATTTCAAGTCTTTTGCTGAGCCTGCCAAAGGCATTCTTCTTGTCTTCTACTGTGTTTGATTTCTAGGATTTCCAACTGATTCATTCCTAAAGCTTCTGTCTCTGCTGAAGTTACATATTGTCTGCCTTTTCTACTGGAGATTAACAGATTAGCCATAGTTATTTTAAATGTCTTATCTGATAGTTAAAACATCCATGACACATCTGAGTCTGGTTCTGATGATTGCTTTGTCTTTTCAGACTGTTTTTTTCTTGCCTTTTGGCATGCCTTGTAAGATTCTGCTGAAAATCAGCTATGTTGTATAGGGTAATAGATATGGAGTACCTAGGCTTTAGTGTGAGGGTTCATGTTAATCTGGACAGAGACTGGGCCGTATTTGCAGTCTGTTGTTGCTATGGGCACCAGATACTTTAGAATGTTTTTTGTCCCTTCTTTTCGCTTTGGGCCTTCCCTTGGAGCTGCCCCTCAAGGAGGGTCTGTCTCGTGTTGCTCTTCCAGCTGAGAACCACTGTTGTTATTCGAGGCCTGCTAGCCTGGTTGTAGGTTGTGGAGACCCCCACGTCTGACTAAGTCTCCGGCTTCAGAGCACACAGTGAGCCTGTGTCTCAGGGGTCTGGCATTCACAAGAGTGTCTGCCCCTCCGTTGGAGGTGGGGATTGTCCCTTTGTCCTCTGTTCTCTCGCCCTAGTTGCAGCAGGTAACTGCCAGTGTTCTCATTCAGTATCCTTTAGGCTCCCTGCCCTGCAGAATAAGCCTTTTAAAAATGTAAACTTAAATGAGATGGGGGTGAGGTGGGGTGGCCCGGGGCAGAATTACTTCATCCCAGCTGCAGTGATACTTCACCAAGGCTTTCCAGCAGTGCCCTTTCCCCCTGTGGATTAAGGGGTTTTTTGCTGTTGTTGTTATTTGTTTTTCTTTTTGATAAGGGAGATGGGTCTGGGTGGGATTCCCAGTGGCTGCTCTTCTCCCCCAGCTGGCCCCATGGGGGGAACTTGTTCTAGATTCTCTCTGATCTGCCCTGTGAAAACCTGCTCTACGGTTCCTGGAAAAGAGTAGGAACCCTTTGACCACAGCCCTCAAGTTCTTCACACTCTCATGCCGGTCCACATGTGTCCTGTAGCAGTTAATCAGAAGCTCTGGCTTAAGGCTCCTATGGGCTTATATAACCAAGTAGCTTCTGTCCCAGTTAAGCAAAAGGCTTAGGTTCTGTGTCTCCCTACAGACACCTTTCTGTCTTCAGACTTAGGATGGCCAGCTGTCCTGTGATCCCAAGCTTTTGAAGATACATAAAAAATTTGTCACCTGACCAGCTGTTTTCTTGTAAAGGAGAAGAAAACTTCTTCTTTGTCCTCTACATGTCAACTCAAACTAGAGGTCTACTTGGTCATTTTAAAAATTTAAACTTTTGAAAAATTTTATAATAATTTACCTGTCCAGCTGTCCCTTCATAACCTCTCTTTGTCAAGTACATGCGGAAATGAATTCCTTTTTAAAGGGCAGAAATCAAGGAGTAGAATAAGGTTGGGATCTGCAGATTGAGAGGTGTTGTGAATGAGGGGAAATGAGAGTATGAGTACCTGTTGGCATTCACCTAGTTCAGCTGCCAGTAGGAGAGAAATTGTTTCTTGTTTTTGTTTTCCAAATTATTAGGTAAATGGATTTCGCAGTTATGTAGATCTTTATGTGAAAGACAAGTTGGATGAAACTGGAGTGGCCCTAAAAGTTATTCATGAACTTGCAAATGAAAGATGGGATGTTTGTCTCACACTGAGTGAAAAAGGATTCCAGCAAATCAGCTTTGTAAATAGCATTGCAACAACAAAAGTAAGTCCACTAATTCTGTTTCCAAGTCAGTGGTAGAACAGTGCTTCATTAAAAACAATAAAATGAACAACAAAAACAAAAAATACCCAAATCTGCTTTTGTGAAATCAAAATTGACTTATGAATAGAAAAGCTTATTTTCTATGAAATAGCTGTCTTATAGTTTAAACATCCATTGAGAAATAAGTTTATATGATTAGTGTTAATAATTGAATACATTTATATCTTATGACATTTAGAATGATAAATTCCTTATTCTGTGTTCTCTGAGTTTTGAGTGTAAAAGAACAAATAATAGGGGATGAGTCTGTTTTGGTGTCAGATTGTGAAATGTGTTAGCTGCCATTCTGAGGAGTTTGAACCCTTTTCTGTAGGCTTTTAAATTTCCAAATCAAATGAAATTCTTCTCATCTATAAGCATTTATCCATTGACCATAGTAAAATATTAGGCACGACAAGTGTGTATTTTAGAATAAGCTAATGCAGTGATCTGTCACTTTGTCACTCGTTCAAGTTTGAACTTATTTTTTTTTCTATTTTTTTTTTATAATCTAGCATCACTTTCTCTAGTCAACAGAAATCTGTATCAGATATGATTGCATTTTGTTATGTGTAACAGAAACCTAGTATACAGTGGTTTGTAAACATGTAAAGGTTTTATTCTTCCTCGTATGACTGGGGACTGATGGTAGGCAGTGTTAGTCTGGTTCGGTGACTCCAGAGTGTCATCAGGGACCTATGCTCTTCCTGGCTTACTCTTCTGCCACCCTTAGCATTTGGCTTTCGTTCTCATGCTGCATCCTTCCAAATTCTAGGGAGAGGGAATGAGTTTGGGCAAATGCATATGCCAACTAGAGCCTCTCCCCTTTGATCAACAATGCAATAGTTTTGGGGCTTCCCTGGTGGTGCAGTGGTTGAGAGTCTGCCTGCCAATGCAGGGGACACAGGTTCGTGCCCTGGTCTGGGAGGATCCCACATGCCACAGAGTGCCTGGGCCCGTGAGCCTTGGCCGCTGAGCCTGTGCGTCCGGAGCCTGTGCTCCGCAGCGGGAGTGGCCACAACAGTGAGAGGCCTGCGTACCGCAAAAAAAAAAAAAAAAAAAAAAAAAAAGAATGCAATAGTTTTTCTGGAAGCCCCATCCAGTAGACCTCTGCTAGCATCTCTGGCTAGAACTGGGTCAAGTGGCTACCTCTAGCTGCGAGGGAGTCTAGATTGGTGAATATTTTTAATTGGGTATGTTGCCAGTTAAAAACAAACAAATTGGGGTTTGTCATAAGGTAAAAGGAGAGAATGGATATTGAATGGACAACTGTCAATGGCTGCCACGGTCCCTAAGTGTCAGTCTTGTGAGTGTTACTGCCACCACCAGGCCAGTGTTTATTCTCACTTCCATGTTTCTTTTTTTTTTTTTTTTTTTTTTTTTTTTTTGGTGGTACGCGGGCTTCTCACTGTTGTGGCCTCTCCTGTTGCGAAGCGCAGGCTCAGTAGCCATAGCTTACGGGCCCAGCCGCTCCGTGGCACGTGGGATCTTCCCGGACCGGGGCACGAACCCGTGTCCCCTGCATCGGCAGGCGGACTCTCAACCACTGCGTCACCAGGGAAGGCCCTCCATGTTTCTTTTTATTTGATTGCTTTCACTTTGTATGGAGTCTTATGGAGTTGCTAATTGGCTCTATGGCCAAAAAGACTTTATTTTTTAAATCCCAACTCTGGCATTCTGAGACTCATTTTAACTCTTTGGAAAATAGGGTTAATAATATAGTCATACTGAATTCACAAAGTTGTGGTGAAGATTAAACGCTCATTCTAGAAAAAAATGAATACGTAACTATTTTGCTACCTTAACTATAGAAGATTTTGGATTCTATTTTTTTTCTGTCTTCAGGGTGGACGGCATGTGGATTATGTAGTAGACCAAGTTGTTGGTAAACTGATTGAAGTAGTTAAGAAAAAGAACAAAGCTGGTGTGTCAGTGAAACCATTTCAAGTAAGTGATGTTTTATATATTCTGTTGAATTATTAAATAATATCAGTTCTGATATTGACCTTTTTTGATATGTTTTCAACAGGTAAAAAACCATATATGGGTTTTTATTAACTGCCTTATCGAAAATCCAAGTTTTGATTCTCAGACTAAGGAAAACATGACTTTGCAGCCCAAAAGTTTTGGATCCAAATGCCAACTGTCAGAAAAGTTTTTTAAAGCAGTGAGTAAAATCTGTATTATTTTTCAGTGTTTTTTGTTTTGTTTTTTGTTTTTTTATTGAGAGTTGATTAAGTAGTTTTCTTGATTTATTCTAATTATTCTAAATCATTCTAATTATTTGGATTAGTTTCTTTCTTATATTAATTGTGGGTACAGGCATACTTATACTAAAAACTGGTATGCTTGATTCTGAAAACTTCAGAGGGTAGATAGACACTGTTTCATAAAGCAGTCGATTATTTTGCCAAGCATTAAAGTGGGGACTCATGTAACTAATTGTGTTTTTAGCTTCGCATTGTCCTTTATAAAGACAGATTTGCCTCTAAAAAGTGTACAGGTCCTTATAGGACTCCTGATTTCATCCTTTCTACTTACTTCAAATTCATATACTGATTTTTACCTTTATGTAGTTTTTTAAAAAAAATTTTCGTAACATATGCATAACAAAATTTACCATATTCTACATATTTTAAAATTTCATTTTACTTTGTGCATATTTATTTAGGCTGCCTTAGCTTTTCTGAAACAAGGTGAGAGTATAAATAAATAATAAATCTTCTATTTATAACTGAGCCTTGGGGCTCTTAATAATTTCTCATAGCCTCTTATGTATCAGCAAGATTTGTCTCAGTTCTCTTGTTCACCAGGACCATCAAACATATATTAAATGATCCTATCTAAAGTGCCCTTAAATATGTTTGCCCTGGGAATGTAAAGATGAATAAATTACAGCCCCTCCTCTTTGGAAGTTTATAGTTTTTTGGAGGAGTATCATGTAATTGCAGTAGAAATAATATTTTTATCAAATTCTGGTTTTGGAATTTCAAAGGTAGGGTCTTACAAACAAAAAGAAAAGTTGTTTTTTAGGTTTTAGTTAAAGGCCTATAGAATAGTACTGTTGGGTCTAATCATAATGAATTCTGAATACAGATAACCCAGTGTTAATGATAGCCCAAATTTCTGCCCTCATTAACAGTTGTAATTTGATTTTAGATTTTACACATTTTCATTTTTGGCAGAGAAAGTTTAGATTTGACAACATAGTTCACTTTTTATATCTGAAACATTCCAGAAAACTATTTCATACACCTAAAATCATACTACCCAGGTTGATGAAAAATAAATAACTCCAATTTTGTTTGGAGACGCTTTACTTTTTCTTGTGGGGAGGTTGGGGAAGGTTTGACATCTTGTCACACATTAATTCACTGCAGAATGACACATATGTAATGTTGAAATCCTTAGTGCCAAACTTTTAAAAAAATAAGGACTATTCATAAGGGTTTTTTTGTTTTGTTTTTGTTTTTTTGGCCACTTCATGAGGCACGAGGGATCTTAGTTCCCCGACCAGGGATTGAACCCGTGCCCCCTGCAGTGGAAGCACAGAGTCCCAACCACTGGACCACCAGGGAATTTCCCATAAGATCTTTGAGTTTATCCTAATATTCCCTTCATGTTAATATTTCTTTGTCATAGGGAATTCAAGATTCACATTTTTGTGTTGAGGGACATCAAAAATGTCAGTGTCTAAAATTTCCCAGGTAGTAAATTCAAAGGTGGATCAGCTTTTACTGTGTTAATTTTCACAAAACTAACTTGTAACAAAAGCTATGTATATTTCTTATGGAGTTTATTGTAATAGAACTTTTTTCATATGTAGTAAGATCGGCCTTTTTTTCATGTGTTTACATTTCAGTACAATAGGTCATTGTGAATAGCTGCCTGAGTTGGTTTTACTGTAGTTAGAATAATATTTACCAGCATATATCACAATTATTATCATCACTACTATTGTTTTGCCTTATAACTGCACAGATTCCAAGTATTACACTAATTTTAGCTAAGCGTATAAACTTCTGGCTTGCTTGTATATTATTACTTTTTGATTTTTAGGCCTCTAACTGTGGCATTGTGGAAAGTATCCTGAACTGGGTGAAATTTAAGGCTCAGACGCAGCTGAACAAGAAGTGTTCATCAGTAAAGTACAGTAAAATCAAAGGTATTCCCAAACTGGACGATGCTAATGATGCTGGTAAGTTTCAGATTTGTTTTTTAGATTTTAAGTTTGTGTTTATTCAGTTAGAGACTGTTTTAACTTTCCACATATAGAGCATAGGGTTCTAAGTTCAGAGTATGGTTTTACTTCACTAAAATTGCCATATGTACCACAGATTACTAATTTTCGGGGGGGGCTGGAGTTCCATAAAATGCACTTAATTTTTAAGTTACCCTGAGCATGGTGTAAGATGCTCTTACAGCGCTCCGTGGTCACTGCGATCATCAGTCTCTCGGCTCCGCACTGTCATGGGCGGACTGGAGAACTTTGGAATGTGTGTCCTCTGCCCCCAGGTGGCAGGCACTCCCTGGAGTGCACGCTGATACTGACGGAAGGGGACTCTGCTAAGTCGCTGGCCGTGTCCGGACTGGGCGTGATTGGGAGGGACAGGTACGGGGTCTTCCCCCTCAGGGGCAAGATCCTCAACGTGCGGGAGGCCTCTCACAAGCAGGTGCGTATCTGCGCCCGTGCCCGCGGCACTTGAGTGCCTCGCTAGCACTGTGAATTTTATGCATCCCTGTGACTCACCTTTGGTCTCTGGAGACACTCTAAAATACTTTCCGTCCTTTTCATATTTGCACAGATCATGGAGAATGCAGAAATAAACAATATCATTAAGATAGTTGGTCTACAATACAAGAAAAGTTATGATGATGCAGAATCGCTGAAAACCTTACGCTATGGGAAGATTATGATTATGACTGATCAGGTTAGTTTAAAAGTTGCCACATATTAAAACATATCTTTTTCAGAATGTCCTTTTGATATTTGTTTCATGAAATTTGTCCCAAGATGGTGGACGCAGAAGTGATTGTGTTTACATCCGGGGGAAGATACTGTTTAATGGCACAGTTTGTGTGAAGCACATTCTACATTATCTAATTTATGGTAACCACCTCTTTGGTTAGGTATTTTAAAAATATTTTTAAATGCAATAAGTATGGGAAGAGTAGAACACACTGTAGTATTATGGGGTTGAAGCCCACCTATCTATAAGCAGGAAGGAAATGGTGAAACTTACAAGAAAGATTAATCAATAGGATAATGGCTAACATTTGTATATGATGGCATAATTTGGCATGCACAAAAAAATTGGAGGACCTGAATAGTGAAATGGCAGTAATTAGGAAAGAAGTAGAAAATTGAAAAGGAAGAATTCCACATGCATCCAACTGCTTGTCTCTTACATCCTCTAATTGAAAGGATTTCTAGAGAAAATATTCAATGAGCAGCTGCTGTATAGTTTTAAGCAGAAATTTATCAGTTTTTATGTTAAGAGAAGACTTTTGAATACCTGTACTCCATGGATTTCTCCTTCCAGTGAAGTAGCATTATAACCCTGTTTCATTAATTTCCATCTTTAAATCATTCTTTTAGTGAAATCTGGGCAAACTATAAAAAAAAATGGTAGCATATTTAATGACAGAAAGATTTAGTCTGTCACTTTGCTATATTCTTTATTTGAATTTTAAGAAAAAAATTCTTTATGGTGATCATCCAAAGAATGTTTTGTAAAGCACAGTGGTAAAATTTGAATGGAATTTTGCCTCATCGCTGCATTCATACATCTAAAAATTTGGTTTTGTAAGTAATTATATTTCATAAGTTATTATAGCACTCTTTACTAACATTTATTTAGGATCAAGATGGTTCTCACATAAAAGGCCTGCTTATTAATTTCATCCATCACAATTGGCCATCACTTTTGAAGCATGGTTTTCTTGAAGAGTTCATTACTCCTATCGTAAAGGTACTATTTACATTAATATATTTTTATACTGTTGTCTTAAACAGTAGCAGAAAATCTAATTTTTTTTTTTTAATTATTCATTTAAGGCTAGCAAAAATAAGCAGGAACTTTCCTTCTATAGTATTCCTGAATTTGATGAGTGGAAAAAACATATAGAAAACCAGAAAGCCTGGAAAATAAAATACTACAAAGGTTTGTATTCTAAAACACTTAAATTTTGTAAAGTTACTACTGACGTAAATTTATTTTTATGAGAGCGTTGTAAAATATTTTGAAAGTTTGTCTCTCTTAGCTTTTAGAAACAGCCATGGCTGATTTTTAAAGAACTGTTAGGGGGCTTCCCTGGTGGCGCAGTGGTTGAGAGTCTGCCTGCCGATGCAGGGGACATGGGTTCGTGCCCCAGTCGGGGAAGATCCCACATGCCGCGGAGCGGCTGGGCCCGTGAGCCATGGCCGCTGAGCCTGCGCGTCCGGAGCCTGTGCTCTGCAACGGGAGAGGCCACAACAGTGAGAGGCCCGCATACCGCAAAAAAAAAAATTGTTAGGGAAAATTTTATGTAAGTAGAGAGAGTGGTATAATGGGCTTCCCCGTGTTCTTAAACAGTCACCATTCTGCAGCCAATCTTGTTTCATCTGAACTCTTGTCATTGCCACCCCATTAGTTTGAAATAACTTCCAGGCATTAATTATTTCTATACTACTTTAGTATGCATCTCTAAGAGAATTTATTTTATTGTCCATAATACCATTATCATACCTTTCTTTAATAGCCTTAAATATTCAATCCAGGTTAAAATTCTCCTGACTGTATTAAAATGTTCATTTTTATAGTTTTTATTTTTTTTGAATCAGGATCCAAACAAGGCCCACACATTGGTTTTGTTTGATAAGTCTATTTAATCTTAATACATTACTTCTCTTTTCATATTTTTTTCTTGTAATTTATTTGTTCAAAAAGTTGGATTGTTTGTCCTGTGTAATTTCCCCTATTCTGGATATTGCTCATTATCCCTATATATTTTTTTTTTCTTGTGGAGAGAACATTTTAAGATCTTCTCTCAGCAATTTTCTTTAATTAATTTATTTGGTTACACTGGGTCTTAGTTATGGCAGGTGGGCTACTTAGTTGTGACTTGCGGGCTCCTTGGTCGCGACTCGCGGGCTCCTTAGTTGTGGCTTGCCAGCTCCTTAGTTGTGGCATGTGGGCTCCTTAGTTGTGGCTCATGGGCTTCTCAGTTGCGGCATGTGAACGCTTAGTTGCAGCATGCATATGGGATCTAGCTCCCTGACCAGGGATGGAACCTGGGCCCCCTGCAATGGGAGCGTGGAGTCTTATCCACTGTGCCACCAGGGAGGTCCCTCTCTTAGCAATTTTCAAGTATACAATATAGTATTATTGACTGTAGGCATTATGCTGTACATTAGATTCCCCAGAACTTACTCATCTTAAACTGAAAGTCTGTACCCTTTGACTGACATCTCCCCATTTCCCTCTCCCCCCAGCCCCTGGCAACCACTGTTTTACACTCTGTTACTATGAGTTTGACATAGATTTTTTTTTTTTTTAGATTCCACGTATAAGTGAGATCATACAGTATTTGTTTGTCTCTGTCTGGCTTGTTTCCACTTTTATTTTTAAAATTGTGCAGGGTTGGGTACCAGTACAGCTAAGGAAGCCAAGGAATATTTTGCTGATATGGAAAGGCACCGCATCTTATTTAGATATGCTGGTCCTGAAGATGATGCTGCCATTACCTTGGTAACAAAGTTCATTTAAAAAAATCTCTCCTAATATCCATTCCCTCTTTCTGCCATACTTTTCTTCCAATCTTGGTTTTCTGTGATAAGTCTCTTTAGAATTCTAAGCCCAACCTAGTTAATCTTGGTGTCATTCCCCATCACCGCAGATTATGGCCTGCTTTCATAGTTCTTTAATTCAGACACCACTCTTGAAATGTATTTTTGATAAAAGCATATTGGAAAAAAGCTAATTTCCCAGAAATTAATAGTTATTTGCCTTTATAAATTTTAATTTTATAATGAAATTCTTTTTATTTTTAATGTATGAAATTGTTACCTGGAATCTTTCAGGCATTCAGTAAGAAGAAGATCGATGACAGAAAAGAATGGTTAACAAATTTTATGGAAGATCGGAGACAGCGTAGGTTACATGGCTTACCAGAGGTTAGTCATAAAGAGTGGTGATCTGGGGAAGAAAGAGAAAAAGGCTAAAATTCATGCAGTAATCGTGACATAATTGCTATATAACTTTTCTCTTAGCAATTTTTATATGGTACAGCAACAAAGCATTTGACTTACAATGATTTCATCAACAAGGAATTGATTCTCTTCTCAAACTCAGACAATGAAAGGTCTATACCATCTCTTGTTGATGGTAAGTAGCTTTTGTTTAACACTTTTTCATTTTTGTATGTCATTGAGTATATTTTAATTTAATGTACTTTAACCCATCCTTATAATAAATTTAAAAATTCTGAAGTTGCTCTCAAGATGTTTAGTAGTTCTGAAATTTTATATTGTTTATTTGGATCTTTCAAACCCTTTTTGAACTTTTTAAGAAAATTACCTTGCAGAATTTTAAAGCTTTTGCCCCAAGTTGTTGGAGACTTTTTAAAATAAAAAGTAAAATGTGATTTTGATAAGTTCTGAAGTATTTATTGGAGACTGAATTTTAAAAACACCTTTACTCCTCAATACCCAAAACCTAATGCTTTTAACTTATTTAACTTGACAGAAAAGTTAAACTGCTACCCGGTACTTAGAGCAGATTTTAGTCTTCTATCTAGAGCATTTTGAGCTTTATAACTTTTAGCAGATTAGTTGATCTTCACGTTCCTTGGTATTTCAGCTAATAATAGATGGTTCTACTAATCCATGTAGTTCTAGCTTTGAGTTACATCCGTCCTCTGATGTCTTCCCTAATAATCGCCGTCTAAATTGGTCTCAGATGCCTATAAACGTCTATGCCGATAATTGTGTGCCTCTTATTTTATTTGTGTTAATTTTCCTCCTCAATTAGATTGTAAAATTCTCAAGGAAAGTGGCCATATTTTATAATCCTTTTGCTTCTGCCATGCTCTGCGCCCACGTTGATGATGATGATAGCTAGCATATACTGAAAAGTTTATTACTGTGCTCACTGGCCTAGAGCAAGAAGAATGCTCATATGAGTGTTCGGGAACTCCTATGAAAGGAATTTGGTGCCACTGAGCAGTTCTTTAAGACCGGAGGGTGTCTTTCTATTGGTTCTTCACTTTGGAATAGATTGAGATGGTATAAAATGTGTTAGTATGTACTCGTTTTGTTACAGAATGTCAAGTAAACAATTTTACTTATTTTTCGGAAGCAAACTATATCTTTGCTTTTTTCTCTTGAATATGTAAAACATTGTTGTCACTAAAAGAAACATTACAACTATATCCCGAGCAATATTTTTAAAAGAGGGCTGTTGTTTTTAAAAATAGGCTTTAAACCAGGCCAACGAAAAGTTTTATTTACCTGTTTCAAGAGGAATGATAAACGCGAAGTAAAAGTTGCACAGTTGGCTGGATCTGTTGCCGAGATGTCTGCTTATCATCATGGAGAAGTAAGCATGGAGATTGGAATTAATTGAGAACTATACTTATGGTCATGAAGGAGGATAGGAGAAGGATAATTCAGCATAATGAAGTGTTTTTTCTTTTATAAGTTCTTTGAAAATGTAAAAGAGTTGAGAGTTTGGGTTTTAATAAAAATTAGGAAATCCATTTAGAAAATCTGGAATGTGAATGTTGTATTCTGTCTGTTTCTGTTCTGCAGCAAGCACTGATGATGACTATCGTGAACTTGGCTCAGAACTTTGTGGGGAGTAACAACATTAACTTGCTTCAGCCCATCGGTCAGTTTGGAACTCGGCTTCACGGGGGCAAAGATGCTGCAAGTCCTCGTTACATTTTCACGATGTTAAGGTAATCATTTGCTGATATAGTGGTATAAAGCTCTATTTGAAGTTTATTGGAACTAACTAAATGTGTGATAGAATTATAACTACGGAGAGAGGTGATTGGGTATTATGTTGAGGGTGAATGTTCCAAATTATTTGATCACATATAGAATGAAATTTGTTGATCTCAGTTTTTATGAATTATTGGTGGAACCAGTCGTAATGAATGTAAGGATTTTTTCTGATCCAACTTTACTTTTTAGGCTGAAGATGGGTTTTGTGGTTTAGTCAGAATAAGAGGAAATCCTTAAAAGGTAATTTATCAATACTAAGAATTTAGGAAGGTAAGTCAGTAAATAACAAGTAAAACAAGACTGTCTTATTCTGGCTTTGTGCCTGAGAGAAATATATTGGGTAATAAGGTTAGGTAAATTTTATTGTTAAATTTAAATTAAGCACAGTGTAACCAAAATTCTTAACAAATGCATTCTTTTTAAAAGATTTTTTGAAATGTAAAGTCTTTAATTATGTATGAAGTTTTATTTTCTAAAACCATGATATTGCTCCATGTCTTTCTTTTTCCTTTTATTAGCTCTTTGGCAAGACTGCTTTTCCCTGCTGTGGACGACAACCTGCTTAAATTCCTTTATGATGATAATCAACGCGTAGAGCCTGAGTGGTATATTCCCATAATCCCCATGGTTTTAATAAATGGTGCTGAGGGCATCGGCACAGGATGGGCTTGTAAACTACCCAACTATGATGCTAGGGAGATTGTGAACAACGTCAGACGGATGCTGGAAGGCTTGGATCCTCATCCCATGGTGATTACGTAGAAATTATTGCTTATGTTGTTTTAACAAATGATAATGTGTAAACTACAAAGGCCAGTCATTTTAGAAAAGTAATGGAATCATTTTCATTTTAGAACGTATTGTAGACAGTAAGGACCCTATTAGTGCGTAACTTGTTGTGTGCTTACTGTAAAAGGTATAGAGTTTGGGGGACTTCCCTGGTGGCACAGTGGTTAAGAATCCTGCTGCCAATGCAGGGGACACGGGTTCGAGCCCTGGTCTGGGAAGATCCCACATGCCACGGAGCAGCTAAGCCTGTGCGCCACAACTACTAAGCCTGAGCTCTAGAGCTCACGAGCCACAGCTGCTGAGGCCTGTGTGCCTAGAGCCCGTGCTCCGCAACAAGAGAAGCCACCGCGATGAGAAGACCACGCACTGCAACGAAGAGTAGCCCCCGCTCACTGCAACTAGAGAAAGCCTGCACGCAGCAACGAAGACCCAATGCAGCAAGCAATAAATAAATAAATAAGGAAGGAAGGAAGAAAGAAAGAGAAAAAAAAAGATATAGAATTTGGAAAAAGCCTGGATATAAGGTTTATGGGAGAAACTGTTTATTAAAATTTTTAAGTACCCTGTAGTTCAGGCTTTCAAATATCTAACTTATATAGAGGATAACGTTTTTATGACAAAGTTATATGCAACTTTATGTTATTGTTCTTATACTGCTAAGTGATATTAGAGCCATTAAGGATGCTTAAAGACACCTTGTATATATTTTAATAATCCCCATATTTTTCATTTTTGCCCTTACCTTATATCATTCATCATGTTCAGTTCTTCCCCCAAACTCCCTCCAAGAAAAACCCTCAAAAAAGTCTTACGCTCTTCTACGTGATTTAAAATCATCTAGAAATTTCCCTTTATCATGATACACTTAAATAGAAGAATATTTGTATTACAAAAATGATAGTGCTCATTGTAGAAAATATAAATAAGCAAAGAGGAAAAAATACTCCCTGTATATAGAAACAAACTGTTAATATTTTTAAGTATTTCTCTCCAAGTTTGATTTCATATTTGTATTTTAAAAGAAAATTAGATTATGGGGATGATTTAACATCCTTTTTCTCCTAAATACTTTAAAGTACTTTAAAATATTTCTAACAGAAGTATCAAATTAATTTTAACGATTATAGCATTTTATTTTATTTCAGATACATTTAGAGTATTTATTGTCTCAGTGTATTTGATCAATACTTGTTTCATATATATATATATATATATATATATATTCTATATATGATACTGTGCTAGGTGGTAAGATAAAGAACCATGATCTCTGTCTTCAAAAAGTTAGTCTGTTGTCAAGATGAGACCTCTGGGCATGAAGTTTGCCGTGACAGAAGATATTAACAGTTGCTCAGTGAGCAGAAGTGTCCTATGCTGTACGCCTGATTTCTTAGTGATGATAACACATAGGAATTTTAGAAGAGGGAGAGATCACTTGTCATTAGGCTGAGAAGGCTAAGTAAGATTTGTATAGATGCATGGGGTGTGGAGGGCTGAACAACCGTCAGGCCTGGTGGGTAGAGTGAGTGAAAGTGAGAATATCCAAAATATTCAAGAGAAACGTGGAAGAAGAGTAGTGATCTGGAAGGCACATCACTGGAGAAAGCGAGAAGATTAGCTTGGCTTGTAACCTAATGTCTGAGGAGTTTGGATGTGAAGGATCTTTAATCTAGGGGAGAAGGAAGGATGGAGGGGTAATCTGGAAAAAAAAGGCGACATTCTTGGAAGAACAGGAAAAGTGGTGCTGAGGTTTTGAGATTTGGGGGGCTGTTGAGAGTATATTAACAGAAGCTGTGAATTCAAGATTGAGTGATTATTTGGAGCGGGCCTACTGCCGACGGGAGGAATTTAGTTTCAGTTGTGTGAACCTGTCGGTAGCAATAGGTCATCGACTAAGGGGCATTCAGAGGTGGCACTGGCACTCAGGTGAGAAGTCGGGGCCTTTAGGTATTTTTATTTTTCTCTACAGCTTCCAAACTACAAAAACTTTAAAGGAACAATCCAAGAACTTGGTCAAAACCAATATGCAGTCAGTGGTGAAATATTTGTGGTGGATAGAAACACAGTGGAGATTACAGAGCTTCCCGTTAGAACTTGGACACAGGTTGGTATAAGACGTGAGCTGCCTGTGAGCTGTGTGTGGCAGTTGTGTTAGGCAGTCCTTTCTGGTGAGAATATGATTGTTTGCCCTGTGTCTGTAGTGTTTAAACATTCATGTATACACTTTTGACACATTCATTGGAATATTCCAATGGTAATTTAAAAGTTATCTAAATGTAGAATGACTTAGCTAGCTTTTAAAAAGACTATTGTCTCTGTTTATGTTGCAATGACTAGAAGAGTACATAACAAATCGTGTTTTGAACCCTTATAAATATGGTCAATAAACTCATGTCATTCAGTATTGGATCTAAAAGTACGCGCGTCACCTGGTCAGTGCTAGTTGATGCCATCTGCTTTGTACTCTCAGCCTCTTGTTGCCTTTTGAGTATGAGCTAGATCAGAACCAGTACCTTGTATATCGTCTTTCTCCGTTGAGATCCCCATGTATTGTCAACTGTAGTGACTGGGCAGGAGATGATAGAGATGAGGTTTCCCCTTTTTCCCCACTGGAATCGAGAAGTTTTAAAGATTGCATGACTTATAGAATAACAGCATGAATGTGTGTCATGAAAGAATTACTTATTTTTAAATCTTTTATAGGTATACAAAGAACAGGTTTTAGAACCTATGCTAAATGGAACAGATAAAACACCAGCATTAATTTCTGATTATAAAGAATACCATACTGATACAACTGTGAAATTTGTGGTGAAAATGACTGAAGAGAAACTAGCACAAGCAGAAGCTGCTGGATTGCACAAAGTTTTTAAACTTCAAACTACTCTTACTTGTAATTCCATGGTAATTGACTAGATTTATTATGAATGTAACCTTGCATTCTGTAAGTTGGATTTTTGTAATTGGCTTCATGATGGGAGTAGCTATAGTAAGTCTGAATGTGTTTCCCCCTGTATGTTTGCTAAAGAATCTAGAGGTACATTCCCTTTCCTCTAACGTTATCCTCTGCTATCTTAACCCCAACCCTGCATTTGTGCATCTGGGCTTGAACACACAGGATACACATACCCTCACACACGCTGACTGGAAGTTCTGAGGGTGATTGTTGCAGGGTCTCCTTGTGCCTCATGCCTGTTTCTATTAGCATTTTCGTTGTGGAGTTCTTATCTCCTCATGACTCTAATCTGCTTTATTAAACTTTAGATAATTGAGGAGGAAGATAAAAAGTGAACATGTATGATTACCCTGTTCCATTCCAAATTAGCTTTTTAGACTTGAGAAAGAGTAAGAGAAAAAAATCCAGCAATAGCACAGTGACTGAGAAAAAGTGCCATAGAGAAGAAGTAAAATTTCCCTCTAAATTGAAGTTTGAGTGAATTATGGCCCATTCATAAAAAACAACAAAGAGAGAGGCAAATGCATGCATGTCCATTGAGTAATGGGAGAGGGAGAACTTTAATATTTAAAAACTTACAGATAGAATATGCTTCTTTTTGGTTTGGAAAAAAATATATTAGGTGGCTTTACAGCCATAGTTTATACAGTTTTAAGTAAGAACCTTTTTTTTAAGGACCTATTTTTATCTTTCGAAATTATTCCAATTTTAAATATTTTCATAGTTTTGAGAATAGAATTTTATCAGTTTCTTGGAGCCACCAAAGGAGTATTTACTTAATAATTTTATTCTGGATTTTAGGGGTGGTGTGTATTCATATACGTGTATTATGGTTATTTTAAATACTGTAGCATACAAGTTAAAAATACCAACACAGATTTATATAATCTTCAAAAACTTTGTTTTGTTTAGGTACTCTTTGATCATATGGGATGTCTGAAGAAGTATGAAACTGTGCAAGACATTTTGAAAGAATTCTTTGATTTACGATTAAGCTATTATGGTTTACGTAAGGAGTGGCTTGTAGGAATGCTGGGAGCAGAATCTACAAAGCTTAACAATCAAGCCCGTTTCATTTTAGAGAAGATACAAGGGAAGATTACTATAGGTAAGATGCAACCTTTAAAAATTTGAACATTAGTTAAAATGGAAAAAAAAACTTTATTAATAGAAGACGTTTTTATCAGTAGAATATAAACAAATACAAATTGACTCTCTTTTCTTGATCCTAACTTTATTTTTCCCTCACATAGAGAATAGGTCAAAGAAAGATTTGATTCAAATGTTAGTCCAGAGAGGTTATGAATCTGACCCAGTGAAAGCCTGGAAAGAAGCACAAGAAAAGGTAATCATTTGCAGAACGAGACATTCAGAGAAGCTTTTAAAAGCAACTTCCAAAACAAACAAAAACCCCAACCCCTAAATTTTGAATTTAGTACTGCTAAAGGTGCTGAGTAGTCTATTTGGAGACTGAAGTCTTCTGTGTATCCACAAAACAGATAGGGTGCAGGAACTTGCAGTGCACACCCACTGCCAAGCACTTTGCCAGTGTGGCTCAGCCAGGGCCTGGAGAAATGATTCCGGTTGGAGAAGGTTGCTCAGCCTTCTTTCTGAGCCTGCCGTTGAAGGACGGCAGTGGTGGTGGTGGTTTTGTGAGGTGCATGTCACTGTCTGGGAACTACACTGGTAGCACAGAAATCATTTCCCCCTGGGCAGTTTGTGGCCACAATGTGGAATCTACTCACCACTCACTTGATCTGGTTTTGGTGTACGCTGGGGAGACTAGAGACAGAGAATGGTCAATATTTATCAGTATTTATCGAGCACCAAGTATGTGCTCTGACCTATGCTTAGGTCTTTAGCTGGAGATCTTAAACCCTGGAACTTCAGATTAAAAGTCTGATGTTTTATTAAATTGTCCATTTTAGATCATAGAGTACTAATATTAATTCGGTAAATGGGATATTGAAATGTGAGATTCTTCTCAAGAATTAGCTTCTTGCTGTCGTGGACAATTTAAAAAAAAAAATGAAAAGGCAGTACAGCATTGTGATTGAGAACACAAATGTACAAAAGGAAGAAAGTTGGAAATGATTAATTTTCAGATACCTAATTATAATTTATATATATGCAATACTGATAAAATTCACATCTTTAAAAAATAGTTATGATTATGTAATGTAATTTGAACTGAAACTTTAAACTTCCCAACATTCATGAGTTCTCAACCATAATGTTTTTCATCAAACTCCATTGAAATAGTGTTTTCATTTACATTAAGTTTTTTTAAAAATTTTGAACTGTCAATAGATTGCCATATGTTCGAGTGAGTAAAATTAGAATAAATTACATATTTACCAATTACATGTTAAGAGAATAGGTTTATTCATTGTTTGAGGAAAATTGGGTAGGACAATTTGGGGGAGTATTCAAAATTAAGATGACTCAAGCATGTTGCGTTCCTTTCAGTGTGTTTTGTTGCATTCTTAAACCCCAAATTACGGTTTATACACTACTTGCCCTTCTGTATCATTGTTGGTTTAAATTATATCTTTAAAAAAAATTAGCTAGTAAGCTAATGAATTTAATGTTTAGTTTTAAAAAAATAAAGGTGTTTAGGGTTTGAGAATGCCCTTCTGGCGGAAGTAGACTTCATGGGTAAAAACTAGTGCTTGGATTCAATAATTTCATTGTTACCCTCAAAATGTTCCCAGCATCTTGGCCATGTGTTCACTTTGGGGGTTCAAGAAACAAAAGGAACTGCTCTTACGAGAGTGTCCTGTTGTGTAGAGTTGGAGAAGAGAGAATTATAAAGCCGATAATTAGAAGATCAAAAACATAGTAGAATTGTCATTGGAACTTGAAAAGTTGCTTGCTTTTTGTTTTTTTTCCCTGAAAGTATCCTTAGTCATCTTCATGATAACAATGATAGATACAAATATTCATGGAGCGCTCATTAACAATACTTGGTGTGTCATCAAAACCTAGAGCAAATAGACTTCTAAAGTGTGGGTCTAAATAGGATTTTATGACACCCTAATAATAATATTTTAATAGTAGTGTAGCAACCTAAAATTCCATAGCAACACACTATTTCATGAAGAAATTTTAAAAACTGTAGACTGTATTACTTTGTCATAAATTATCTAGGTACTTAATAATCTATATCAACTCAACAACAGCGTTCTTTATTTGGCTAATGTTACTTAATTGAGTTTATACTTTTGTTTATGTAATGAAGCATCTTGCTTTGCAATTTTTATTTTTATTACTTTACTTCTAAAATACACCTAACGTTTACTTTGTATATACACGTTATTTTACCAAAAATTTTAAATTAAATTGTAAAGCTTTTTTTTCCTCTTTTGATTGCTAGAAGTGAACTTTTGTTTTATGGAGTATCATGGCTAACTCAGTCATTTTTAATTATCTCAGTGCCTTTAAAAATTGAGATGCAATTTTATTTAACAGCTGTTGTTATTTAAAAAATTTTAAAGATGATGTCACCTATAATAACTTGTATAAATTCATTGGACTTTGAAATTTAACATTAGCATAAGGCTTATTTATTGCAACTGCTCCTATGAAAGAAGGCCTTACAGATAAACTTTTAGGATAGCCCTTGTGACTCTGACTCACCAGCTGTTAAATGCTGGAGTGAGCTTCAGCTTAGTCCTTGAATGAATGTTGTTGCTTGAGGGAATCTTTATCAAGAATTCATCCGTAATGACTGACTACCTTAGCATATTTATTATAACTGTAAAACATTCTTCATAAGTGATATTTATTTTAGGTTTCAGATTGTTCATTCACCAATATAAAGATCTGACAAGATGCATGATAAAACATTAGTTCTGCTCTATTAATTTTAAGATGTGGTGTCTTCTCAAGCAGTTAATTTTTCACGAGATTCCTGGATAGGCTGAATATATCATTCCTTTTGATGATTTTATTGTGCATTTTTAGAAAATTTAAACTTTTTATAGGAAATATATTTTCATAGATAATCTTGCAGATAATCTAAAATAAACCCACCACCCTGAAGATGTAGCTTTAAGAGTATAGCATTATGGAATTTTAAACTCAGTATTCAATAAAATTCAACATTGATTTGATATTATATAGGACTTTAATATAAAGTTTATTATTTTTTACAGGCAGCAGAAGAGGAAGAAACACAAAACCAGCATGATGATAGTTCCTCTGATTCAGGAACTCCTTCAGGCCCTGATTTTAATTATATTTTAAATATGTCTCTATGGTCTCTTACTAAAGAAAAAGTTGAAGAACTGATTAAACAGAGAGATGCAAAAGTATGAACTTTTGTGGGTTAAATAATTTGAAACTTTAAGTGCTATCCGTATCTTTTTCTTTTCCAAAAATAAAGTTTTATTTAGCCTTTATGTATACATTTGAAAATTATACATTTAAAATTGAATGTTTAAATCGTACTACTTTTTTATTATAGGGGCGAGAGGTCAATGATCTTAAAAGAAAATCTCCTTCAGATCTTTGGAAAGAAGATTTAGCAGCTTTTGTTGAAGAACTGGATGTAGGTTAAGTCTCCATTAAAATGTATTTGGAAAAGTAATGTTTATGAAACAAGAATGAAAATTTTTTAAATTAAATTATCTCATTGTTTCCTTTAACTCTACAAAAGTTAATATGTTTATAAGCTGCAGAGGATTAAGCTTCTAGCTCTGTGAAACCATAAAGAAAAGTTATATCTGATGCAGATGAATAAAAGCTATGGAGTTGAAATTTAGAATAAATTAAATTCTAATACTCTCTGCTAGTTAAAATTTCTTAACTGACTTCAAATTAGCTTATTGATTCAATTTTAATGTTTTCCCCCAAAGAGGTAAGAGCAGTATATATGACTGAATATAGGTACTTTGAGTTTTAAAAAGTAGAATGATAGTCTCCTTAGACTTTTAATCGAGAAATTTTAATATTTTTTGTTATAGCTTAGTTTTCTCCAGGTAGAATTCCAATTTTAAAAATAAAAGAAAAATGTAGAGAAAGATGTAAAATAGAAACTTTTTCTAAAATTGCCTAATTTGTTTTTAAGCAATTAACTCACTTAAAATCTTAGAATTAAATTCATAGTAGCAGTATGATCACCTGATTTTGAGTAGCACAAGGTAAATTTATTATTACTCATATGATATTACTTATATTTATTACTTTTTAGTTGTTTCATTGATTTACTGTCCACGTTCTAATTTTATTTTTATGGCCCAAGTCAGAATTCGAACTCTTAAGAATGAGTGTGGTGTATTAGTTGCCTAATAAAATTTCTGGAATTGTTTAGTCCTATTGTTCTGGGTTCCCTTAATGATCTTTGAAATGCCACAATATAATTATGCCTTGATTTATACTTTTCTTGTATTGTTATGAGTTAGATTTTTTAAAAATTGCAGATCTTTTTTTTTTTACTGCTGACTTACACATTTAAAAATTAATATCCATTAAAAATGAAGCAAACTAAAACAATAGTAAAGAATAGCTTCATATTTGTTAACAGAACTTCCTGTTTGTGTGATTTGCTGGGATTCTGATGATACCAGGTCATCAGAAGTCTTGATCCCATAATACGTTTTAGGATCCTAGAATTGGAAGGGACCATATAGGTCATTTGGTTACTAACCCCTTGTTTTGCAAATGAGAAGCTAGTTAGATAGAACTGGGACTACAGCCCAGGTCGTCTTCTTTTTTTTTTTAATATTTAATTATTTTATTTATTTATTTGGCTGTGTCGGGCCTTAGGTGTGGCACGCGGGCTTCTCTCTAGTCAGGGTGCACAGGCTCCAGAGCACGTGGGCTCAGTAGTTGCAGCGTGTGGGCTTAGTTGCCCCGTGGCATGTGGGATCTTAGTTTCCTGACCAGGGATCACACCCGTGTCCCCTGCATTGGAAGGTGGATTCTTAACCACTGGACCACCAGGGAAGTCCCCAGCCCAGGTCTTCTGACTTAGAATTATTTAGTTTTTTCTTAGATTAGATCACCTGAAAGGAAAGCTTTGTTCCTTACTGAATGGATAAAGTTAGATTTGACTACTTATGCAGTAGTAACTCTCTTTTGTAATGAGTTGTCTATGCCCCCGCCCTGTTCCCCATCCTTAATCATTACACTCCAGAAAGTGGAAGTGCAAGAACGAGAAGATGTTCTGGCTGGGATGGCTGGAAAAGCAATAAAAGGGAAAGTTGGCAAACCTAAGGTGAAGAAGCTTCAACTGGAAGAGACAATGCCCTCACCTTTCGGGAGAAGAATAGTTCCTGAAATTACTGCCATGAAGGCAGATGCCAGTAAGAAGTTGCTGAAGAAGAAGAAGGTACGTGTCTCTTGTTTTAGCTCATTGGTGGACTCCACCTCCATAATGATGTATGTAGGTATTTTAATTTTACTGTGTATTTCAGTCATGCTTTATTTTTTGTTTCTATTATGTTTCACCGTGATTGGAAATCACTTGTTCTGAGAGCAGTTGATCCATACATAGAATGAAGACATATTAGTCAAGGACCCACATATGTGTAAAGACCTACCCACTTGATTCCATTTCTAAAACGAGAGAAATACTCAGCGTTCTTTTTTTTTTTTTTTTTTTTGTGGTACGCGGGCCTCTCACTGTTGTGGCCTCTCCTGTTGCGGAGCGCAGGCTCAGCGGCCATGGCTCACGGGCCCAGCCGCTCCGCGGCACGTGGGATCTTCCCAGACTGGGGCACGAACCTGTGTCCCCTGCATCGGCAGGCGAACTCTCAACCACTGCGCCACCAGGGAAACCCTACTCAGCATTCTAAATTAAAATCATGAAACAACAACAGAAAGTTTATCAACTTTAAAATATAAACTTTAGTTCTATATCATGGCCAATTAAGGAAGTCTTAAGAAAAGAGTCTCTTTGGCTTTCAAAGTAAGCTTTCAACTTTTACTATTTGTTTTTACCTTTAGTTAAAAAGTCATCAAACACAGCATATATCATTGGCATTGATGAGAGTTAGAGGGGATTTAAAAGCGTGAGACCTGCCTACCCTCCAGCAGGATGCGAACAGTTGGCCAGAGGAAGGAAGTGTCGAGAAGGCTGCTCAGAGCCTAGAAGCAGAGGCCTGACGGTCTCGAGGGAGTCTGATTTTTCTAGGCAGGTTGATTTAGAGCCCAGGGGATATATAGGTTGATGCATCCCACAGTCTATAAGTACAGCTTGGGAGGTGAGCCTGAGAGCGGTGGTCTGTACAAAAGAGTTAAGAGTTGAAGCCTGGGGGCACTGTGCTACCAGGGAGATCCCTCTCTTCCAGGGTTCTGATAAACGGAGGTCTCACAGGCTCCCCTGCACATAGAACTTGCTCTCTCCTTAGGAAAATGTTTCTCTCCTTTTCTGAAGGTCTTAGCCAGGATCCGTTCTCAGCACACTTCTCTTCACCTTTCATGGTCTCCCCAAGTGACCTCGGTTGTGCCCAGAGCTTTTATCACTTACACTGGTGACTCTTTAATCGATGTCCTGAAGCTGTAATGTTTCCAGGAGGGCCAGGCTAATACAGCCACCAGAATGCCCAACGCCCAGCGGACTCAGCATCCCTGCAGGGACCCATCCATTATCTGGGTTTCAAAACTGCCCTCCCACCTCTGCGCCTGATCCCAGTTCCTGGCACTACCAGCTGTCACTAACATAGGCCGAAAACCTGGGAGTTTTTTCATTTAGTCTGTAACTCAGTCCTACTGACTGTCTATGAAAGTTCCAAATAACCACCCTCTTATCTTGGTCCACACTGACACAGTCTTAGAATTTGGTATTTTCCCTGAGATAATTTAAGGTGAGCCGTGTGGCTCCAGTGATCCTGTCTCTAGTCATCCAGTCACGACTTCTGCCTTCTTCACTTCAGTCCTCTCAGTCTTGTCTCTCAGCACCAGAGTGATGTTTCCAAACAACGAGCCTGTTGTTACAGGTGATTCCTGGTGCACAGTGATTTAGCACCCGCACGCCTGCCTGCTTCCATCTGGCTGCCTTTCCCCCTTACCTTTCATTGAGTCCTAGCAGACAGGAGTCTTTATCTTGTGCCTGGGGCGCGCTTCCTGCGTTCCTTCTCCTCACCTGGCGAATCTACCTGATTCTTCAAAGCCCAGTGGGAAAGTCCCCCTTCTCCGTGGTGTCTGCTCTGACCCTGCCCTAGGCCTCCCTCCCTCTGTCTCAGGGTCAGGGGACTTCATTATGTACTGCTAGGCATTATAAGACATGGGTTGCTTATTTTCATTCAGTAACCTGAAGATTTTTTTCTAGTATATAGAGGCGTGAGCTATGGGAACGTATTTTTTCAGGTACCTTGTGGTATACTTAGCTATGAGTCTGAAAGTCCCTTTGATAATCAGAAGCTGCCTTCTTATTTTTCATAGTTGGTTTTAAGTAGCTGTCATGTCATAGAAGGGAGTGATAAGCAGTGTCATCTTCTACAGCTGCATGAGATAAAGTAAAACAGGGTCTGATCAAAGTCATTTCTTAGGACCTCAATAGAATCACGCTTTATATTGTTTTTTTACTCATCTGATATGAAAAAACGATCTCTTGGCTGGAAGTGTATCTCTAAAGTATATGGTGTTAATTTAACTTTTTTTTTTTTGCGGTACGCGGGCATCTCGCTGTCGCAGCCTCTCTGGTCGCGGAGCGCAGGCTCAGCGGCCATGGCTCACAGGCCCAGCCGCTCCGCGGCATGTGGGATCTTCCCGGACCGGGGCACCGAACCCGTGTCCCCTGCATCGGCAGGCGGACTCTCAACCACTGTGCCACCAGGGAAGCCCTAATTTAACTTTTATTTTTACTTATGGTTTGGTTTTCTTTTCAATGTGTAGGGTGATCTCGATACCACAGCAGTGAAAGTGGAATTTGATGAAGAATTCAGTGGTGCACAAGTAGAAGGTGCAGGAGAAGAGGCATTGATCCCGTCAGCTCCTATAAATAAAGGTCCCAAACCCAAAAGGGAGAAAAAGGAGCCTGGTGAGGAATTGTTAGAGTATTTTTGTGTGTCAGAAAATCTGTATGTTCAGGATATTACTAGATTCTTTTGATTGTACTTTTTTTCTACTAGTTGAAGTAATGTCTTCAGTTTTCACAAACGTTTGTTATTTTATCATGAAGTTTTCATTACAGTAGTTTTATTTTTACTAATGACGTTTGGATAGGTATTGATACATGTCTTATTGTTGCCCATTTGTTTTTAGGTACCAGGGTGAGAAAAGCACCTACATCATCTGGTAAACCCAGCGCAAAGAAAGTGAAGAAACGGAATCCTTGGTCAGACGATGAATCCAAGTCAGAAAGTGACTTGGAAGAAACAGAACCTGTGGTTATTCCACGAGATTCTTTACTTAGGAGAGCGGCTGGTATTCTGATATATTTTATATTTTAATATATATTATGGTTTGACAAAGTTAGTATTATTCATAAGTTGGTAGTATTAGTATCATCAGTGTTTCTGAAGCACTAAACCATTAGTATTTCAGAAATTGTAGTTCATGAAGACAAAAAAACCTTTACGAAATGCTATTTTCTAGCAAAGCTGGACTGAATTTCTCTAAAGTGAATCATGTTTTCTTACCGATTTTTGTTACAAAGTTTGGGTCGTATTCCCTCCATAGTTGGAAGATGTTTAGTTAAAAAAAACATACCTTGGTGTAGTATACCAGCAGTGATGGATCCATAGAAGTGCTATGTAGTGTTCTTTTCGTTTTCCACCCCTTGTATCATGAAGAATTTCCCCTACATGAGGAGTCTGGTTTCATATGCACACAGTGTAATTTAGATAATTACACTGTTAGAGTTAGGCTTGCAGAATCCCATTTTGCTAATACATATTGCTGTTAAGCATGTGATTTGATCCTTTCTGAATCATTAATTTGAAGTCTTCAAATAATTGAAAACTGATGTGTCCTATTTTATAGATTCTTCTCAAATTGTTAAGTCCTAATTTACATAAAATGAATAATAAAGTATTATGATTGTTTTTATCTCTGGGAGATACTTTTAAAATTATATCTCAGGCCTTTAGTCACTAAGTGACTGAATTTCTTTTCCTAATGTGCATAGGTCGTATAATAGAGATGAATTTAAAAAAGTTTTTTTATTATAGTTGATTTACAATGTTGCAATAGTTTAGAGGTGAATTTTTAACACAGTAACAAGTTACATGAAAATTTATTAAATGCTTTCAAATTGTATTTAGGCTTCTTCCATACATCTAAAATGAAGTGTAAAATTGCAGAGCATCCAAATGACTTTTAAAACTTTATTCCATAGTATATGCTAGAAATTATAGTAAAACTTACTTGCATTATACCAGTGTGCCTTTCTCCATAGTTGGTACCTTTTTATGCATTATATTGTTTTGCTAATATATTGAGGTCTTATCTCTATTTTTACTATTCATCTGAGAAATGACTGTTTGTTATTTCATAGTAAAACTACTGTGAAGAGAAGATAGGAGTTTTTATGGAAGAGGTTAAGAGAAAGTGCAGCACTTCCTAAAGACCTGTAAGAGCTGTCTTTCATAATTGCAGAAATGGGAAATCTCATATTAGCAGTCACTTTCACAGTGGCCATAATGACTGCTTTCCTCACTGTTCTGAGTAAGATTTAAGCATGACAGGCAGCATCCTAGTGGTCTCATCAGCTCACCCTCTCCCGAGGCAGGCAGTGTTGCCCCAGAGCCTCCAGGGAGTACAGGACAGATGTCAGCACCATCAGAGTAACTGAGGCAGAGTGGTCTTTTGCTCTCTAATGCTTATCTTTTTCTTTTTTTTCTTGTATATTTTAAGAGACAGCTGGAATATATTTCAAGTGTGTTGTCTGGAATAGTATTTCATGTTGATAAAGCTGGGTTTGAGTTTAACACTCTTATTTTTGTCCTAGCTGAAAGGCCTAAGTACACATTTGATTTCTCAGAAGAGGAGGACGACGATGCCGATGATGACGATGACAATAATGATTTAGAGGAATTGAAAGTTAAAGCATCTCCCATAACAAATGATGGAGAAGATGAATTTGTCCCTTCAGATGGCCTAGATAAAGATGAATATACGTTTTCACCAGGCAAATCCAAAGCTAGTCCAGAGTGAGTAACACAGCAACTGCTGTTCAGCTATATGGTGCAGCTAGGTGTCGGGACATCTGCAGCGATCTTACAGTCAGCTCCATCCCAGGTCAGGTCCTTCTCATGAAGTAATATATCTGCTTAATATTACAGCTGTTTACATAACCGTTGCTATAGTTTAGAGCACGGGTTGGCAGATTTTTTCCATAAAGGGCTGGATAGTAAATATTTTAGGCTTTGCAGGCCATATGGTCTCTGTTGCAACTACTCAGTGCTGCCCTTGTAGCAGGAAAGCAGCCGTATGTGATATGTAAGGGAACGAGCGTAGCTGTGTTCCGGTAAAATGTTGTTTACAAAATTAGGCAGCAGGCATACGGGACACAGCTTGACCACTCCTGGTTCAGGGAAGAGTCATTAAATCTTTAGAATTGAGAGGTTTAATTTTCCTCCCTAGCTTTGGCCTTGATTTTTTTCTTGCCTCTGGTGAGTGTGAACACATAACATGTAGGATGTGAAGTCTGTGAACTATTTCAGATTTTTAAGGAAGTATTTTAACCACAAGCAGTCAAGTATTAGAAGTCAGATTATTGCCTCTTCTGATGGACTTCTTCTGGGATTTTTGCCAATAATTTACTGATGTTAAATTCTGAAGAGGTTCTGTCAACCATAAAATTTAGTGATATCTTGAATAACTTTCAAGTTTTGCTTTTCTGTTAAATCATTGGTTTGTCTGGTGTCTCTGTGTGTGCATGCATACTTACACTTATGAGAGAGAAGAAGGGAGTTTGGTCGCCCTGTCTTTAGCAAAGGGAAACAAATGAGAGAACTAAAATTGTGTTCTGTAGTATAATCCTGCAGGACATATTATATATACATTGTCAGAGTTGAAACCGGATACTTCCATTATATTCTTGTGTTTAATTTTTCTTTCTATTAGAAAGTCTTCCCATGACAAAGGTCAGGATTACGGGAATCTCTTCTCATTTCCTTCATACTCTCAGAAGTCAGAAGATGGTATGCTCATTTAGTCTTTTTCTTGGTTACTTACGTATTATTGCTATGGATTTTTTTGAGTAAAAAACTTACCTTCATTTTACATTTTCCCCAATGTAATAAGGTTTATTTAGTTTTCCTGAGGTGATTCCCAACTGATTGGTCAAAATCAGCATTATGGAAGCATTTACGTGGAGAAGCAGTTGCAAACCTGTGTGTGTGTGTGTGTGTGTGTGTGTGTGTGTGTGTGTGTGTGTGTGTGTAGTGGGGGGAGTGTGAGTGTTTTAAGGAGAGAAAAAAGTATAGACAGAGAAATTCTGGAAGAGCAAAATTTAATTTTCATGGCAATGTGAATGGATATATGACAACTTTTTTTTAAAGCTACAAGTGTACCAATATGCAGATTTGTTTTACTGAACCCCAGTAGCTGAAAGACTAGAACCTTCATAGAAGCAAATTTAATCAGTGTGCGTACTTTTTTATTGCCTACATTTCTGTGTGTGGAATTTCTAAGGTCAGAACAACCTAGTTACATTTGAGTTACTGTTTTCCATTTCTTAAATACACACATACATGTAGATAGATGCGGTACAGGTTCTATAAGTATTGATAGATACGCATTTTTGAAAGCATGTCAAAACAGCTATATAAAACTTTCACATCCAAGTTGCCATTTTAAGAGTCCCTGTTTTGGTTTGAGTGGGGGAAGGATGGAGGGAGGTATTGATTAATTAAATTGAGTGTAAAAGTAAACTGAAGGTAAGCCTACATGCCTTTTCAATTAACCTTTAATGACGTAAAGTTGATGAGCGTTATTACTGAATTACTGATATTCCTGAAATGGTTAATTAGATGTGTAGATGCTAGAATAATCACAGTGAGAACTTTTTAATGTCTCATTTTAAAATAAGTCGTATTTATTTTTGAATTGGTCAGTTATGTTTTAAATGATTAGCGTTTGGGACTATTAGGAATTTTTATTACTGTATGCGTTTCTATGTTCTACAACAGAGTAACTTTTTTGAAATATAACATTGTTATATTATTTTCCGCTGTTTGTATACTGTGATATGATCACAAAATAGAAACTTACAAGATCTATTATCTAGCTAAAGAGATGTCATCAGTAAAAAGCATCAGTTTTACTACTAAGTGGTCCTTATAGAATCTCTTTACTGAAAAAAAACCCTGTAATTTTTAGATTCAGCTAAATTTGACAGTAATGAAGAAGATTCTGCTTCTGTCTTTTCACCATCATTTGGTCTGAAACAAACAGAAAAAGTTCCAAGTAAAACAGTAGCTGCTAAGAAGGGTATGTACTTGTATTTGATTTTGTTAAGCATTGCATAAAACATACAGAGACGGTTAAAGGAAACTTAATGTAATTTGAAACTATTTGCACTAGGACTTCAATAGAAAATAGGTATGAAGTATAAATGTGTATGAGGAAAATCCCTCTTGTTTTTTAACCATGTGAGGTAATTATTCAGATGTCTGTAAGACTTCATTTTAAAGCTGCTGTAATTATAACCCCATGCATTGATATGGAAAGACAGCTTTCTGGTAAAGCTGTGCTGTAGTTAGTTGTTGGGTTGTGAAGTAGGCTGAGAGTTTGTGCTGATAGCAGTTGCCTGCCTCAGCTGTGTAGGCCATGCCTTAACTCCTCCCGGGAGCCATCGCTCAGCTCAGTCTGGGCCTCTTGTTGTTTGTGAATCATGCAGCTTTCTTTTCCGTAACCTTAGATTGTTTATGAATAAGTTGGTGGAGTTGATTCATGAATCTGTTACTGGTACTGAGGCACACACCTTGAAGGTCAGTGTTAGTGCTTTGGGTTTAAAAGATAGTCACCACTTACCCAGCAAGTAAATCAACAGTCTGGAATGTCCCTTCAGGATCTTGGAAGCGCACAGCAGACACCCACCATTGTAGACACACAGGTGTGCGTGCAGAACAACAGTAAAAGCCCCTGCTGTTCTGAACACACTGGGGCGGTGGCGAGAAATTGGTTGGCCCTCCAGCCACTAGCCCCGCCCTGGCCGTGGTCTGTCTCTCTCTACTGAGGACTTTCTCTGTTGCTGTGCCCGCCACCCTTTACCCATGACTGAGGAAAGCTGGTCTGCACGTCTCTCAGGGTTCGTGCCCCTCAGGTTAGCTTGCTCGGGTTTCATGCCAGCTCTCCGCTTCCTCACACGGTGAAGCTTCCAGAGTGATGACAGCTCGACACCCTCCCGTTACCCGGCCCTCTCTTCACCGTCTCGTTCTGCACTGCCTTGCTGTACCTCCCCAGTGGGCACTCCTAACTCGAGGCTTTGCGTTAGGATCAGGTGCGGTCTGCTTCTGGAGAACGCAAACTGAGACGGGCCCTGTAATTCCCCTTTAAGCATCTTTTTATCATCTTGATATGAGCGTCTTACAACCACCCTGAGAACTGGGGAGCCCCTTTCCCTCTCTGAACGTGTCAGCCCGTTTGCTTCATCAGGCTGTTCACCCCCATTAGACCTAACGAGTTAGCTTAGCATTAACTGAAAGGCCAGCATGCGCAGCCACTCCTGTCCTGTGGCTCCAGTGCTTCACAGCAGATGGGCTCAGAGGATGCACGTACCTGACCTACACCCGCCCGGTAGCGTCGCCAGTGCCACCTAACACTGCAGGCCTGGAAACGTCCCAGGAGAAAGGGTCGTCACTGCACCTCCCCACGTGTGGAGCCCGCACTCCTGCCGGGGGCTGCCCCGTGGCTCTAGCGGTAGGAAAGCCCACAGAGCCTGCGGGCCGCTCCTGCTGTTCCAACAAGGGGCCTCACCTTGAGCACCGTGTACTGGATCGCGATCACGTTTTCCGTATAAGGAGCGTGGGTGTTTTTAATAGAAAAGTGTAGTTAATTCAGTACATTCTTTTTTTTCAAATTAGGTTTTACTAATCACACAAGTAAAGGCTGATTTATCAATTTTCATAGACTGTAAATGAAGCAAAGTCTTTAAAAACAAAATTCATCAAAATAAAGGCCTTTGGATCTATTATCCACTTACCTAGAATTTTCATATTTCTTTTCACATAAAAGTACCAAGTCTGATTTCAACCTCTGAATGGAAGTGAAGTTTCTATTCGTGGTATTTGAGGGTCCCATAATTTTTTTTTCTCTAAAACTTTTTTTTTTTTTTTTTTTTGCGGTACGCGGGCCTCTCACTGTTGTAGCCTCTCCCGCTGCGGAGCACAGGCTCCGGACGCGCAGGCTCAGCGGCCACGGCTCACGGGCCCAGCCGCTCCGCGGCATGTGGGATCCTCCCGGACCGGGGCACGAACCCGTGTCCCCTGCATCGGCAGGCGGACTCTCAACCACTGCGCCACCAGGGAAGCCCCTAAAACATTTTAAAAGTTAGAACTTAACATGTGGTTATACTTGGCGTTATCATTAATGTCTTTTTACTACTGCTTTTTAAAAGTTATTGCTTAATTCATTTTAATGGCCCTTGTTAATTTAAAATATCTCAATTGAATTATCAAAAGGCAAATTATGAAAAATTAAATAAAAACCATTTGTCACGTATGAGCAGTTGTTTGCCTTTACACTGGCACCAAACGGAGAGAAATCATTTTATTATTTAAGGCTACTCAATTTCATATCAGCAGTAAGAAATTCCATCGTTATAGGACTCACTCCAGCTTGAATTGTTGTAAGACTATCACATTGATCTATGAAATGGAAATTTGCTTAATAGGAAAACCATCTTTAGATACAGCCCCCAAGCCCAAGAGAATTCCCAAACAGAAGAAAGTAGAGACTGTAAACTCTGACTCGGATTCCGAATTTGGCGTTCCAAAGAAGACAACAGCACCCAAAGGTGAGGATTATCTTTGTATAACCCTCTAGCATATTCCATGTGGCAAGTGTTTAGTCTCTTCTGCTAACTGAATTTAGAGAGACTGGGTACCTCTTTTAAATTGCTTCACTCCTCAGTAAGCAATGTTCTAAGAATCAGTGCTGAATTAGAGTCCAAAGGAAATACAGCAATTTAGTCCACTTTGTTTACAAATCAAGAAACTGAGACTCAAAGAGGTCAAGTAAGTCAGCAACTTGCTACCAAAGAATGGTTCAGAGACCCCCTGCAGCGGACTCCCTGGAAGTGGTTATAAAAGGCAGTGTGGGGGGGGTCCTCATTAAAGTGTGAGACTCCTTGGCGGAGGCTGGAGCGGGGACCCTTAGACCAGAGCCCTGTCCTCATGTGGGAGCTGAAACAGCTGTCCTCAGGGCCCCCGCAAGGGCACAGCACCAGCTCCTCTCCCTGCTGTCTCCTCTTTGCCTCTGGAATCTACGAAGTCCTTAAAGATGCTTAAAAAAATATGTAAGACATGATTTCTCTAAGGGTAGCTGTTCAGTCTTTTGTCCAACTGATAGATACTCTCATCAACGTGTTTATTTCAACGTGTTTATTTCTTAAAGCGTTGGTTGGGTTAAGGAGATACAGACCTACAGGGAACCGAAGGCGCAGAAAAGAAACATAGTGACTAGGGAGGTTGGTACTTAGGCTGTGCATGGTTTGAAACCTTTATAAATTCAGTAGTGCCATCTCATCGATTCATTTGATCAAGTGTGACATCCCAAGACCATTTAGGCTATCTTAACTAGTACAATCAGTCATAGCTCTTAAAGTTTAAAAAATTTAGAATTGCCGTTTACTTTTTCTCTTTCTCTGGCATCACTGTAGGATGGAGAACATTTGGTGACCGTTTACATGTTACCTTCTCCTCTTCCTCCTCCAGTGATGAGCATGCAAGACTAGGTAGATGAAAAAAAAAAATAGGCCGCACGGGGTGACTCTAGTCTGAGAAGGAATATGGATTTGACAGATGGGCTCGTGATTAATACTGGGGAATTGACTGTAGGGCTGTGCTACTTAAAACGGGATATGCAACTGGCTGTCACTGCTGTGTGGCAGGAGAAGTTACAGTAAGCACCCAGACCTTTACAATGTGTGCTAATAAGAAAGTATGTCTTGCTTTTCTAGTAATTCATCTATATTTTTAGAAGTATTGGTCTATGACAAATTAGAAACTAATTTTTTTCATCGCATACAATTTAACACATTCTCTTCTAAGAGATTTTCTTTTCAGGCCAAGTACCACCTGTGCAAAATGCCAAGGTTTCTTTGATGCATTAGGGGTTCGGTCATTAAAGTTTGTCACCAGCACTTTCCAACTAATTTAAATGTATTGGTGAAATACTCCTTACTCATGTCAACCCCAGAACTGAAATGATGCTGACACACTGTTTCTATGTTAATCACAGTAAGGGATCAGGATTGCAGTACCAACTGGGCATGCCAAAGAAGTAAAAGTATAATGCTTTGACACTTTTAATATTGCACTGATTAACCTTGGGAGAAAAACCCCTTTGTATCATTTTAAGGTAAAGGCCGAGGGGCAAAGAAGAGGAAAGCATCTGGCTCTGAAAACGAAGGTGATTATAACCCTGGCAGGAAATCCTCTAGGACAAGCAAGGTAATTAGGAGCATCTTTTTAATGCAGTTTTAAGAATGTTATGTAATTGGCTTAGTTCGCTTGTTACTGTAATGTCTTGTAACAGATTTAAACCTAGCACGTCTTATCCATAGGGGGCTTGTATATGGTTAAAGAATTATCCACGTGTAAAATTTATATAATCGGGACCACCTCTTGGATAAAGGGCAGCATAAATCAGCCTGCTTGAGTTTTCCACGGCCTGCAGTGGCAGAAGTTACATGCTACCCTAAAGTATTACTTTCCAGACCAAATTAAGGCTATTTCTTTTGAACTCGAATTTATTTGACCAGGACTGATTTACTTGAATTCATTTGACCGTGGCTACTTTTCCCAATTTGTCTGACCCTTCTCCAGCAGTACACTATCTCTTTAAGGTAAATTAATAACATCAAATGCCACCCTTTTTTCTCTCTCCCCCTTCCTTTTAAAACTTAAAAAACACGAACAGATGACTTTAGCTCCGTGGTGCTCTCTACACTGACGTTTTCCATCCAGTCATCTGCTGTGACTGTGGCCCATCCTGGTGACCTTCCTCTGCCTTTTATAAACGCTTCCTGCGTGCACTACACATACTGTCCATAAGTCTTATTTTCCTCTTATGAATTGAGAGGTACTTACCAATAAGACAACTTGGATTTTAACTCATCTGTGCATTGTGCAGATCTGCTAGGTAACACAAGCTTAGACAGAAATAAGTACTGGTGGTGTCATGAGATCACCAAGGTGGCACATTATCCCTTCATGAAAATGATGAGGTAAACTGGCTTCCTGCTTGAGTTAGCGTTGCAGTTCTGCTTTTAACGGAGCCACTGCTGGTAGTATTTCCCAAATATAAGTGAAGTGTGAGGAATAGTAATTCTTTTTAACACTAGTTTTTTTCTCCCCCCCCCCCCCCCCCCCCCAACTTCGGGGTTTTAAATCTCTTAAAAAAAAAAATGTCTAGAAACCGAAGAAAACATCTTTCGATCAGGATTCAGATATGGACATCTTCCCATCAGACTTCACTTCTGAACCACCTTCTGTGCCGCGGACCGGTCGGGCTAGGAAAGAAGTAAAATATTTTGCAGAGTCTGATGAAGAAGAAGATGTTGATTTTGCGATGTTCAATTAGGTGCCCACAGAGCACAGAAAACAGTTTTCGGCAGATAACTTGTGTTGTCCCTTTTGTCTTTTCTGTCTCAAGACTTTTGTACATCTGGCTTATTTTAATGTGACGATGTAATTGACGGTTTTTTATTATTGTGGTAGGCCTTTTAACATTTTGTTATTACACGTACAGTTTTAGGCTCTTTTTTACTCATTGAGATGTCATGTACTGTCTGATTGGCTTGTAGAATTGTTAGACTGTCGTGCATTAGCACAGATTTTAATTGTCATGATTGACTGATTGCAGACTACAGACCTGCTTTTTGAAATGAAATTTAAACATTAAAAATGGAACTGTGTTCTCCGTCTCTTTACTGAAGGTGAACGTGCAGTAAAAGCTCTCATACACCTTTAAAATAAATATATTTTATTCTTTGCCAGGAGACTCCATGGAAAAAGGTAAACAGTATATGAACATAGAAAGAAGCATTGTTAAACAATTTCAATGTACAAACAGAGCCAGTGAAAGTACATCACAGACTTGCTAATATATCAAAAAAAAAAAATTTTCCACTAGTGCTTAAATGAGAACTAAGAAACTGACAGACACTTGGGTCTGTTAACCACTCCACCCCAGCCTCCACTCCGTTCGTAGTGACTGAACCAGGCCAGAGGACGCAGATTCTCTGCCGGTGACGTTGGGGAGGCAACGCGAATCCCCCCAGTATCAAGCGGGAATCAGGAAGGATACAGAGTTGGTTACACGGTGCAGGTGAGAGACCAGCCCGTCATTATCCCATGAAACCTCCCTAATGGCTTGTGAATAGGTAGACAAAAACTTATATTAACACTGAAAAGCGTTTGCCTTGGAGGCTATCATTACTGTAAAAATGTATCTTTCTTTTAAAAAAAAATTGTGTAGTTATGTCATTAAACAAGTAATAAACCACTTTTAATTTAAAGTGACACCCACAGTTTAACAAATGACATTTGATACCTGAACTGGCAGTTACACTGATAACAGAATTCTCTTCTGCTAGAGCAGTGAATTTGTCGTATACTTCACTGGGCAACATGAAAGAAAAGATGCGGTCTGAGAGCATCCAGAGAGCAAGGACAAGCTTCTACACTAACTAAAGTAGAACACCTTTAGCCTTATCTTGCCACACCGTACGACAGTCCCATTTCCTTTCCTCGACGTCTTGATCTGCGAAGGCAAGAGAGTTATCTTTTTGACCCTTTCTTGACATGTACAGTAATCTGTTTCATAACCTTGGTGTCTTGGTTATTTGGAGTATGCAAGACAAAAGGAAAGCACCAAACATATAGGAGAGAGAGAACAGAGCCATACTTCTGTATGTACAGAGTCTTCAGAAACTTAACCAGGGGTAAGTCATTTTAACTGGGTCTTTGCCATGCAATCTTGAGTGTTCACAGAGGAGAATAGAAGCTTTTAACTGGTTTTCGGTTGCATGAAATGGCTGATTGATTTTTAGAATTTAAAAAGTTTGTACTTCTAGGTAAGTTAGACAGTGAGGGGTATATACTGATACATATGAAAACTTCTTGGTCCTTCTTGAGTTTGAATATATTTTCAGTCCAAAAACTAAGCAGCAGTAAAAATGTTTTTTCCTTGCATTTTAAATCCCAGGAGTGAAGGTACTGGGGAATGTTGGAAGTGGCTAGAAAGTGTCTTATTGCAGCAGTGGTGACTGACCGACACCGCTGTTCTCCACGGAACTGGGCGAGGTGCTGGGACTGTGCTCTGCTGTGTTCCCACTCGAGCTTGGGGTCAAGGGTTCATGTCCTTCAGAATTCTCCAGCATTTCCTGAATGAGAGGGGGCATGGAGCCAGGAATTTCCATTTTCAAGGTAATTACACGTTCTGCACCTTTTCAAAAGAGATCAGAGAAATCTGGTAGAGATACGGAGTCAAGGTGATAACCAGGGAATCAACTTTCATCTACTTTAACAACGGTGGGTGAAAACCGTGCTACCGGGGCCTCCCAGAGGCTCTCCTAATTTGACACCATTAAAACATTTCCACTTCATCTGTAGAAGAGCAGCAGAGATAGGCTGACATACTTAAATGTGACAACTCCACACCTCTGTCAGCTTTAGGAAACAGTATCAGTATATATTTACTCGACAAATTTGCAAAGAGAAGCTCCTGGTAAGAGACCAGAAAGGGTATATCTTGAAGAGAGACGGTGAAAGGAGAGCAGTTCCCCACAAGTGCAGGCAGGGACTTGAGAAACAGACGTGTGGCGAACGAGATCACCCACTCGATGTAGCACCGTGCTGCCCAGGAGGGTGGCCGCTATGTACACGCGAGTGTTTACACCTGCTAGGTTAACTCCCGAAGGAAAAGCGTGCCTCGGCCGCGTGAGCCCCGTCTCAAGGGCCTGAGAGCCACGTGTGGCTGGTGGCCACTGGACGATGCCGGTTACAGAACGTGTCCGCTCTGTTAGCACTGTCCAGCCAGGTACAGGGAGGGGCAGTATGAAGTTCCACAGCCTCGCGGATTTAAAATCGGAGACGGAGGGGATATGGGGATGTATGTATACGTAGAGCTGATTCACTTCGTTATACAGCAGCAACTAACACACCATTGTAAAGCAATTATACTCCAATAAAGATGTGAAAAAATAAAATCAGAGCCGTCACAGTGACTGACAGTGGTCAAGACTGGTGACTTCTACACTTAATCCCAAGCTAGGGATGAACTCAGGGTCTCACTCTTAGAAGGAGCTCAGGAATTGAAACTCCTTGTCAAACACGTTCGCTGTGCTTCTAGGCACTTCCTGAAATGCCGAGTTTGTTCCCTGGCTCACCAGGCCTTCAGGGAAGGGGAGTGACAACCGCATGTCCTGCTCTCACACTCGGCTGCCATGTGGCTCCAGGCACTTCTGTAATTGCTCCAGTCGCCATACTAACTGGAGATCACGAGGGAAAAACTGTTACACCTCTCAAGAAGGCAAGAATCCCTTTGCTTAGAGGTGCAGAAGTTAAATCTGCCTACACACTGAGAGAACAACGGCTACACTGATGTAACCAGTCACGGTCACCCTAAGCACTACTCATTTTTTCTTGAGGTTTGGGTGTTCGGGAAAAACTGCAATCAAGTTTACACAAACCAGAGCACGTATGGAAAGCGGGAATGAAATGTACAAAACGAGAAACTTAAAATGCCGGTCATGTAGTATGCTCTCTTGGAAACAGTTTTTCTGATCACTCAGTCATCTGAATTTTAAAGCTCTCCTAATCTACTGAGACCACTGAGTAGGGTAAGACTTGAGGTTTTACTGTTTTTAAGGGCAGGTACTATTTAATTCCTTTTGATTCCAATGAGAAATGAATTCCAGAATAATAGCAAAAGGGCAGCTACTATCAAACATCCGCAATCGAAACACAGGGTTTTAAAAAGCAATACAACGTGGTCAGGACCGCAAGCCCACCTGGTGGGTGAGTGCAGCGTGGCGGACATACCTTTAGCACTGATGCTGCGGAGATCTGTGATTTTCATGAGGATCTTTGGAAACATGTGAGGCTTGCTGGGTCGTCTCTTTCTGATATAAATTTTTAGTGCTTCCAGCAGTGGTTCTTGTAGCTTATCTACTTTTGTTGGTTCCTCAAGGTCCTGACGGTCTAGATTCCAGGAGTAAGGTATTAATCAGTATCAGGGCAGAAAGAGTTACGCATTTGCAGGCTCGAGTTCCTGCCCAGTTCCCCTCCCTCCTTGGTTCCACTATATCGTAACCTTATTAATTTGATGATTCAGGCACATAAACGAATCTGAAGATGTGTGCAACTGCCTTAAGCAGTGATACTTGAAAATGATTGTCCACATTTTGAAGGCTGGTTGCTTTTGTCCCCGGCAGAGAATTACTTCTCGTGACCAGGAGGTGTCACTACTGAACTGAATTAAAGGAAACCTTGAGCAGGATGGTTAAAAAGGCACAATCAGCCCCCTACTTGATGCCAGTTAACTCGTTAACCACACGTGATTCGGCCTCCCGTGAGCCAGGAGGGGTCACTACAAAGAAGAACCATATTTCACCCGAGACCTCCCAAGGATGGTAGGGGGCCAACACAGTGACTTGTAATCTCAGCCCCTGAAGAGCAAACAGCACACGCAAGTTCCTTGGCTCATCCTAAAAATGTCCCGGGGCAACTTACGTTACAACGGTCTAATCCTACCTTTAAAAAAGCACCTGTGGTAACTGGAGAAGTAGCATTTTGGGATTTCAGAGCAGAAAAACCCCAAATGCCTTTATTTAACTAACAAAAATATTGAAAAATGCAACGAACTCTAAGCATGCATGCCCGGCTTTATCCACATGTCCTTTTCCATGCAAACTAACTCCAAAGTGGAGATGAGGAATTTCCCAAAAATTACAAGTGTGAGTTGCTCTTCACGGACCCTCCACGAGGGTTTTCTAGGTGGCGGTACCTCCACAGATCAAGCAGATGGCGCTGAGAAGGCCTGTCTCCGTGTCGTCCATCTCCAGAGGCAGAAGCTGGCCGGCGAAGGTGAACACGAGGTCGGTCAGGGGGCCGAACCCGGCGTTGTGCATCTGGGTTCGATTCAGGGTCAGGCCGTCCGAAAACGTCATGGTGTCTTGCTCTGGGGTATACCTGGTGCAGATTCTCAGAATCTGGAAGAAAACCACCACGTTTGCATCACCAAAGCGAGCCTGGCCCGGCGGCCTCCATCAGATCAGGGCAGGAAATCACGGGAAGATTTCCGAGGAGCTCTGGCAGCACGTGAGTCTCTGCCCACCCCCGCCTTCGGGGTGAACGTCTGTTCCAGCTCTTCCCTCAAAAGACCACAGAAGTCAAAACATGGCTAAAGTTCTTTAGGGGATAATAAATAGGACACAGAATTTGAGAAATATCTGTTTATGCTAAAAGTAATTCATCTGACTCAAATAAACATTTACTGAGTACCTACTTATGTCCCAGGCACTGTGCCAGGTGCTTATAAAAAGAGGAAGAAGATTTTTTTTTTTTTAAAAGAGCTTACAGTCTACCAAAAAAGAAGGCCACTATTTACCACTTATTAAATGCCTGGTGTATATCAAGCGTTACACGTGCTCTCCATTCAACCTCGTGAAGAACTCGGTGAGGTGAGTATGTTTATTTTATAGACGAGGGGCCGGAGGCTCAGAAAGGCTAAGCTGGGTGCCCAGCGCCACACAGCTGAGATGTGGCTGACTGATGTATTCCAAGTGGGACTCCCGCTGGGATGCCCTGACCACGCAGCCCCAGACGACCGTGACCCACAGAGCAGAAGCAGAGCAAGCAAGGTTGCCAGGGCGCCGGCACAGGCAGAGCTTGGGCACAGCCGGCAGGAAGCCACGGGCAGGCTCACGGACAGGAGGCGGCCGTCAGCTCACCCCAGACGTCTGGTGGGTTTCGCTGGAAAAGCGGCCTGGGCCTCCTGCCACCTCTGCCAGCCCCGCCTGACACGCCCTCGGTCTGTAACCCTGCGGCCCGCGGTCACTGCACCGCCCACTCAACCCCCAGTGCCCGTCAGGGCTCTGCGCACCCGCGGCGCCGATCCGCCCAGAGCCGAAGCGCTGCACCAACCGGGCCTCCACGCTGGACTCTCCCTCGGAGGAGGCCTCAGAGCTGCTGGACAAGTTCACTCCGCCTGGACCCAGCAGGCTGGGGGAGCTGAGAATTTCTCCCAGATGCTCATGTGACTGGGTGTGGTCCCCACGACCGGCAGCCTAGAGGACACTGCCACCAGCGGGTCCGGGGCCCTTCCTGTCCGTCCCATGGCATGGCAGAGGGTCGGCTGGCCCCCTGAGAAAGCCCTGCCCGCTCTCCGCGACCCCACCATGGCTCCCGAAAGAAGAATTTCTGCGGAATCTTGCATTGTCTCAGGGAAGTGCCAGGGGTTTGGGGCAAGGACGCTTCCGGTGGGGAAGCCCTTCCAATCTGATGGGCAGTGTGGGTGCAGGAGCCTCACAGCCACTGGACCACAGCAACCAGGGAGGGGCCGGGCCGCTGCAGGGAAGGGCCAGATGCTCCCGTGCCGTGGCTGTGTCCCCCCAGTCCCCAGGAAGACGCAGACAGGCAGGACTCCAGCGTGGACGCCCCGTGGAGGGAGGCCGTGGCGGCCCTGCTGATGAGAAGGTCTGCTGCCGCGCCTTCCCGGTCAGAAGACGTCTGAGAGCAGCAGATGGCCACGAGCACGCCCCACCCAGTGCAGCAACAGCTGATGCAGGGTGGATCGCCGACCACACGGGGCCCATGCCTGGTGCTTCTAACCGCGACTTAACTTCTGTATCAACCCACGAGGCAGACGCTACTGTCACCCCATGCTACAGGCAGGGCACAGACCGCAGCAGCTTGTCCTGGGTCATGTGAGTCCCAGGAGGCATGGCTTGCTTCAGGCCTGTGCTCTCCACCTCTGTTCCCGGCAGCCAGCCACCACCCAAGCCCGGGTGCCCCTCTCGGGGAGGTGACCGCTGGCCCTGCCGAGGGCCTTCTGCAGCTCCCAGCCTGGGCGGCTCTTCACAGGACCTACCTGGCTCGCAGCGGTGCGTGCCCAGTGGCCTGGAGAGAGAACATCGCACAGCCTTCGGGTTCCGCGGGAGGGGCTTGGGCGGAACCAGGAGCTGCGCTCAGGCTTTGCGTGCCCGGCGCGTGGCCCATGGCAGCCCAGGCGTGAATGTGCGTGGTTATCAAAGCACCACAGAGACTCCTTCCCTGGAGGGGACCAGCTGCACCTCTCGGACACTTGTCCAGGGACACCGCCCCCTCCCCCGGGCTCAGCCATTCCCTCTGGGTCCCTGTGGCCGGCCTGTGGCCCTTCACCTTGGTGGCCGACAGGGCCTGAAGCCACGCCATTGTCAGAGCAGCAGAGGGACCCAGACGTCATCGGGCACGAGCCTTCGCTCCCTCGGAGGCCCGAGAGCACACGTGTGACCACACGCGTGACGGTGCCGGCATGAGACTCCCAAGCCCCAGCCCAAGGTCCCTCAGCGTCTGGAGAGGCGCCAGGAGCATGGCCTTGGTGGGGGTCACCGTGTGCTCGGTGTTGAGGGGCCGGAACCTCTACACACGCTTCCAGGTTGGATCAAACAGGCAGCAAGCCTCTGCAGCTTCGTGCACGGGCGCCGCGCCTGCCGGGGTGGAAGAGCTGGGTCTGGGGGCCGCCCGCAGCTCCCCCGAAACCCGAGCCCAGACGGCAGCGCACGTGGCGCCCATTCCACGTGGCAGGGCTTTCCTCACAAGCTGCAAAGTACGTGGACTCTGATGAAGCAGTGAAACCCTGTCCTGTTGCCCCTCGCCCTACAAAGTTCAAAGCCAAAACCAGGCATAAATAGGCGTCCAGCGGTGAGGGCCTGGGGCTGGGCCAGGCCGCCCCGGGGACAAACCTCGGAGCTCCGGCTTGTTATGCTAAAGGCAAACGCCAGCGGCCGCCGCCAAGCGCTGCCCCAGGAAAAACTAACCTTCATTTGAAAGGAGGGGGTTTGGTCTGGGAGGTGGAGCACGCGGGCCCCACGAGATGCGTAAAAACAGGCCCAGCCAGGTCGACCCTCCAAAGGAGGGGCGTGGCGGACACACGGAGCCCGCTGATGGGCAAGGCTAACCCTCCTCAGGGCACGACACCCTACCCTTGCCCCCAGGGACGCCGAGGGTCGCCCACTGCCTGCTGGGGCCACGGAGCATGGGGCGTGGGGCGCAGCGGCCCCGTCCGCTTCTGTCCTTCCGCCTCTGCAGCCGGACCCACTGCTCAGCACGGTCATCAGGGCGCCTGGGCGTCGCAGCCATCCCCCGGGCGTGCGGTCCTCTCCAGGCCCCGCACCGCCCCTTCTCCCCGCAGCACCGCCCCCGCCTCTCCGCACGCAGGGGGCTCTTCTATTCAGGGCTCGCTCAGCTCAAGGTCACCTCAGCAGGGAGCAGGGAGCAGGGAACACGCGTCCTAAAAACCATTACTTTGTATCACTCACTCCACCCCATTTTTTCGAAATAGGAGATACACTGGTTTAAACATTGAGGCACAACACGCGTGGTGGTTTTAAAACATTCTCTGCTCCTACCCCCTCTGTGGAGCAGAGCTTCAGCCTCCTCCCCTGGAGAGGGGGCTAGACCAGCACTTGACCTGCAGGCAGGATGCAGGGCAGTGAGGGCATGTCACAAGGCCACGGGAGGCATGGCCTCCTGTGCCTGTCCTCCCCAGTCTCCTGTCCTGCGGAGGCTGGCGGACGTGTCACCGGGACGTGCACGTAGCCCCCAGGGAGGTCCATGTGGCCAGGAGCCTGGCCCTCTAGTCAACAGTGGCACCAGCCTGCTGGGCAGGTGTGCTGAGCCCGCCCAGAAGCGGCCCATCTAGCCCCAGTCAGGCCTTCAGATGAGGCGGCCCGCAATGTCGCCACGGCAGCCTCAGAAAGCCCCTGGCAGACCCACCCGGCTCGTGGCCAGCAGGGACTGTGTAACACTTATTGTTTTAAGTGGCTCAGTTTGGGGCAGCCTGCCACACGGCAATAGGTCACTCACACAACATACTTGCTGTGGGTTGTGTGCGCAGCCTGATGCACACACAGCTGGATGCATTCCCCACGTGGGCGCCTGCGTGAGCCCCACCAGATCACGGCACCCGTGGTTATGGCGTCCACAGGCACCCTTGGCCTTTCCCGATGAACCCTCCTCCCCAAGAGGCACCATCATCTTGACTTCTGTTCCTATCAATTAGTTCCGCCTGAATGTGAACTTTGGGTGAATGGAATTGCAGTCTAGTCTGGCTTCTGTTCCCTCCACATGGCGGCTGGGAGATTCCCTGTGCTGGCTCGTGGGGCAGGCACCGTTTTCATTGCTGTGTGATATTGCACAACCGACCCCTTGCCCTGCTTCACCTTCCCCCAGGAGATGAGCTTCTAGTAGGACACTGCTCTTTATCTGTCCTGCCCCTTGCTGTTTCCTTGGCACCTAAGGCAGGGTGGTCCACACAGCAGGTGATGAATTAATACTTATCCAGTTATTAAGGAAATCCCCTGAAACGGGCTTACAAAATCCAGGGATTTCTAAATTTTTCAGCAAAGGAGAAAACTCCAGTTGCTCACCGATCATATTCTCTTTACTAATTGTGTTTGGCAATTTGGGGGCAGGTCCTGATCTGATTTGACTGTTTATCCTCTAGTGCTTGTGGGAATGTTGATGTGCCATAATAATAACAAATACATACACAGAGCTGTGCCTGGTCACCTTCCCTGGCAGTATGTGAACCTGCAATGATGACCACAGGGGAACAGAGTGTCTCCCCAGGGGACGTGCCACCAGCCTGCCATTCCTGAGAAGGAAACCCATGTGCCGGGAGCACAAGTCCCCTCGCTGTGCGGCTTCTGAGATCACCGCTCAGGGAGCCACTGCCCAAACGTTACGCCAAGTATGCTGACTTAAATTTAATAATAAATACACTGCTAGAGCCCGGGTTCCTGGCCAGTGGCTTGGCCCTGCGGCTCCCCGCCTGGCCCCCATGCCTGAGCAGTTATTTAGGAGTTGGCTGGAGACAAGATGGTGGAGTAGAAGGACCTGAGCTCATCTCCTCACGAAAACTCCAAAATCACAACTAACTGCTGAACAACCAGTTACAAACCCATTGACCAAGCAGACTGGAAACTACCAAAAAAAGGTATTCCGCACCCAGAGACAGAAGCCACCACAACGAGACTGCTGGCGGGGGGGGGGGGGGGGGGGGGGCGGGTGACACACAAACTGGAAAATAATTATATGGCAGAGGTTCTCCCAGAGGAGTGAGACTTCTGAGCCCCATGTCAGGCTCCCCAGCCTGGGGGTCTCGCGTCAGGAGGAGGAGTCCCCAGAGCATTTGGCTTTGAAGGCCAGCAGGGCTTTAGTGCAGGAGCTCCACAGGACTGGGGGAAACAGAGGCTCTACTCTTGGGGGGCGCACACAAGGCTTCACGTGCACTAGGACCCAGGACAAAGCAGTGCGTCCATAAGAGCCTGGGCCAGACCTACCTGCAGGTTTTGGAGGGTCTCTCGGGGAGGAGGGGGTTGGGTGCAGCTCAATGTGGGGAAAAGGACACTGGTGACAGAGGTACCAGGAATATTCATCAGTGTGAGCTCTCCTGGAGGCCACCATTTTGGCAGAGACCTGGCCCCACCCAACAGCCTGCAGGCTCCAGTGCTGGGACGCCTCAGGCCAAACAACAAGCAAAACAGGAACACAGCCCCACCCATCAGCAGACAGGCTGCCTAAAGTCACCCTGAGCCCACACACGCCTCTAGACATGCCCCTTGACACGGCCCTGCCCACCAGAGGGACGAGACCCAGCCCCACCCACCAGAGTGCAGGCACCAGTCCCTCCCACCAGGAAGCCTGCACAAGCCCCTGGACCAACCTTACCCACCAGGGGGCAGACACCACAACCAAGAAGAATTACACTCCTGCAGCCTGAGAAACAGACCACAAACACAGCAAGTTAGACAAAATGAGACGGCAGAGGAATATGTACCAGACGAGGGAACAAGATAAACCCCCAGAAGAATAACTAAGTGAGGTAGAGCTAGCCAATCTTCCTGAAAAAGAATTCAGAGTAATGATGGAAAAGATGATCCAAGATCTCAGGAAAAAAATGGAGACACAGACTGGTGAGATACAAGAAATGTTTACAAAGAACCAGAAAATTTAAAAAACAAACAAAGATGAACAGTACAATACTGAAATGAAAAATACACTAAGATGAACCAATACCAGAATAACTGAAGCAGAAGAATGAATAAGTGACCTGGAAGACAGAATGGTGGAAATCACTGCCATGGAACAGAAAAAAGAATGCAAAGAAATGAGGACAGTCTAAGTGACCTTTGGGACAACTTTAAATGTGCCAACATTCACATTATAGGGGTCTCAGAAGGAGAAGAGAGAGAGAAGGGCCTGAAAAAATATTTGAAGAGGTAATACCTGAAAACTTCCCTAACATGAGAAAGGAAACACTCACTCAAGTCCAGGATGTACAGAGAGTCCCAGGCAGGATAAACCCAAGGAGGAACACACCAAGACACAGTAATCAAATTGACAAAAATTAAAGACAAAGAGAAAATATTAAAAGCAACAAGGGAAAAACAACAAATAACATACAAGGGAATCCCCATAAGGTTATCACCTGACTTTGCAGCAGAAACTGTGCAGGCCACAAGGGGGGCGGGGGGGGGCACGATATATTTAAAGCGATGAAAGGGAAAAACCTACAATCAAGAATACTTTACGGGCTTCCCCGGTGGCGCAGTGGTTGAGAGTCTGCCTGCTGATGCAGGGGACATGGGTTCGTGCCCCGGTCCGGGAAGATCCCACATGCCGCGGAGCGGCTGGGCCCGTGGACCGTGGCTGCTGGGCCTGCATGTCCGGGGCCTGTGCTCCGCAACGGGAGAGGCCACAGCAGTGAAAGGCAAGCGTACCGCAAAAAAAAAAAAAAAAAAAAAAAGACTGTTACAAGAGGGACTTCCCTGGTGGCAGAGTGGTTAAGAGTCCGCCTGGCGATGCAGCAGACACGGGTTCAAGCCCTGGTCTGGGAAGATCCCACATGCCACGGAGCAACTAAGCCCGTGCACCACAACCACTGAGCCTGCACTCTAGAGCCCGCAAACCCCAACTACTAACTCACCTGCTGCAACTCCTGAAGCCCGTGCACCTAGAGCCTGTGCTCTGCAACAAGACAAAGCCACTGCAATGAGAAGCCTGCACACAATGAAGAGTAGCCCCCACTTGCCACAGCTAGAGAAAGCCTGCGTGCAACAACGAAGACCCAATGCAGCCAAAAATAAATAAAATAAATTTATATAAAAAAAGAATGTTACAAGAGACAAAAAAGGACACTACGTAATAATCAAGGGATCAATCCAAGAAGACAATATAACAATTGTAAATATATATGCACCAAACATAAGAGCACCTCAATATATAAGGCTAACAGGCTAACAGCCATAAAAGGAGAAATTGACAGTAACAATAATAATGGGAGACCTTAACACCCCAGTTTCAGCAATGGACAGATCATCTAGACAGAAAAGCAATAAGGAAACACAGGCCTTAAATGACACATTAGACCAGATGGACTTAATTGATATTTAGAGAGCATTCCATCCAAAAGCAGCAGAATACATTTTTCTCACGTGCACATGGAACATTCTCCAGGACTGACCACATGCTTGGCCACAAAGCAAGCCTCGGTGAATTTAAGATAACTGAAATTGTATAAAGCATCTCTTCCGAGCACAATGCTATGAGATTAGAAATCAACTCCAAGAAAAAGAACTGTAAAAAACACAAACACATGGAGACTAAACAATATGCTATTAAACAACCAATGGATCAATGAAGAAATGAAAGAGAAAATCAGAAGTATCTAGAGACAAATGAAAACAAAAGCACAACAATCCAAAACCTATGGGATGCAACAAAAGCAGTTCTAAGAGGGAAGTTTATAGCAATACAATCTTACCTCAGGAAACAAGAAAAACTTCAAATGAAAACTTAACCCTACACCTAAAGCAATTAGAGCAAATAAAGAACAAACAAAACCCAAAGTTAGCAGACGAAAAGAAATCATCAAGATCAGAGCAGAAATAAATGAAATAGAGATGAAGAAAAGATCAGTGAAGCTAAAAGCTGGTTATCGGAAAAGATAAACAAAATTGACAAACCTACAGCCAGTCTCATCAAAAAGGGAGAGGGTTCAAATCAATAAAATTAGAAATGAAAAAGGAGAAGTTACAATGGACACCACAAAAATACAAGGGATCCTAAGAGACTACTGCAAACCAACTGTATGCCAATAAAGTGGACAACCTGGAAGAAATGGACAAATTCTTAGAAAGGTTCAATCTCCCAAGACTGCACCAGGAAGAAATAGAAAATATGAACAGATCACAAGTACTGAAATTGAAACTGTGATTAAAAAACTCCCAACAAACAAAAGTCCAGGATCAGATGGCTGCACAGTGAATTCCACCAAACATTCAGAGCAGAGTTGACACCTACCCTTCTGAAACTGTTCCAAAAAACTGCAGAGGAAGGAACACTCTCCAACTCATTCTATGAGGCCACCATCAACCTGATACCAAAACCAGACAAAGATACCACCAAAAGAAGAAAATTACAGGCCAGCATCACTGATAAACATGGATGCAAAAAACCTCAACAAAATACTAGCAAAGCATACACCATGATCAAGTGGGATTTATCCCAAGGATGCAAGGATTCTTCAGTGTCCACAGATCAATCAGTGTGATACACCATGTTAACAAACTGAAGAATAAAAACCATATGATCATCTTAACAGATGCAGAAAAAGCTTTTGACAAAAGTCAACACCGGAGACAAGGGGAAGATGGCGGAAGAGTAAGACGCGGAGATCGCCTTCCTCCCCACAGATACACCAGAAATACATCTAAACGTGCAACAGCTCCTACAGAACACCTACTCAACGCTAGTAGAAGACCTCAGACCTCCGAGAAGGCAAGAAACCCCCCATGTACCTGGGTAGGGCAAAAGAAAAATGAATAAACAGAGACAAAAGAATAGGGATGGCACCTGCACCAGTGGGAGGGAGCTGTGAAGGAGGAAAGGTTTCCACACACTAGGAAGCCCCTTCACGGGTAGAGACTGCGGGTGGTGGAGGGGGGCAGCTTCAGAGCCGTGGAAGACAGCGCAGCAACAGGGGTGCGGAGGGCAAAGCGGGGAGATTCCAGCACAGAGGATCAGTGCCGACCGGCACTCACCAGCGCGAGAGGCTTGTCTGCTCACCCGCCGGGGCGGGCGAGGCTGGGAGCTGAGGCTCGGGCTTCGGTCAGAGTCCCGGGAGAGGACTGGGGTTTGCGGCGTGGAGGGAGTCCGGGAAAAGGTCTGGAGCTGCCGAAGGGGCAAGAGACTTTTTCTTCCCTCTTTGTTTCCTGGTGCGCGAGGAGAGGGGATTAAGAACGCCGCTTAAAGGAGCTCCAGAGATGGGCGCGAGCCGCGGCTAAAAGCGTGGACCCCAGAGACGGGCATGAGACGCTAAAGCAGCTGCTGCCACCACCAAGAAGCCTGTGTGCGAGCACAGGTCACTCTCCACACCTCCCTTCTGGGGAACGCAGCCCACCACTGCCAGGGTCCCAGGATCCATGGACAACTCCCCCGGGAGAACGCACGGCGCGCCTCAGGCTGGTGCAATGTCATGCCGCCCTCTGCCGCCGCAGGCCCGCCCCGCATCGTGCCCCTCCCTCCCCCCCGCCACCACCACCCCCAGGCCTGAGTGAGCCGGAGCCCCCGAATCAGCGGCTCCTTTAACCCCGTCCTGTCTGAGCGAAGAACAGACGCCCTCCAGCGACCTATACGCAGAGTCAGGGCCAAATCCAAAGCTGAGCCCCGAGAGCAGTGAGAACAAAGAAGAGAAAGGGAAATCTCTCCCAGCAGCCTCAGGAGCAGCGGATTAAATCTCCACAATGAACTAGATGTACCTGCATCTGTGGAATACATGAATAGACAACGAATCATCCCAAATTGAGGAGGTAGACGTTGAGAGCAAGATTTATGATTTTTTCCTTTTCGTCTTTTTGTGAGTGTGTATGTGTATGCTTCTGTGTGAGATTTTGTCTGTATAGCTTTGCTTCCACAATTTGTCCCAGGGTTCTATCCGTCCTTTTTTTTTAAATTTTTTTTCTTCTTAATATGTTTAAATTTAATAACTTTATTATATTATACTTTATTTTACTTTATCTTTCTACCTTCCTTCCCTCCTTCCTTCCTTCCTCCCACCGTCCCTCCCTCCCTCCTTTCTTTCTTTCTTTTCTTTCCTTCCTTCCTACTTCTACTAATTCTTTCTCTCTACTTTTTCTCCCTTTTATTCTGAGCCGTGTGGATGACAGGGTCTTGGTGCTGCAGCCAGGAGTCAGTGCTGTGCCTTTGAGGTGGGAGAGCCAAATTCAGGACACTGGTCAACAAGAGACCTCCCAGCTCCACATAATATCAAACGGCGAAAATCTCCCAGAGATCTCCATCTCAACACCAGCACCCGGCTTCACTCAACGACCAGCAAGCTACAGTGCTGGACATCCTATGCCAAGCAACTAGCAAGACAGGAACACAACCCCACCCATTAGCAGAGAGGCTGCCTAAAATCATAATAAGTCCACAGACATCCCAAAACACACCACCAGACGTGGACCTGCCCACCAGAGAGACAAGATCCAGCCTCATCCACCAGAACACAGGCACTAGTCCCCTCTACCAGGAAGCCTACACAACCCACTGAACCAACCTTAGCCACTGGGGACAGGCACCAAAAACAACGGGAACTACGAACCTGCAGCCTGCAAAAAGGAGACCTCAAACACAGTAAGTTAAGCAAAATAAGAAGACAGAAAAACACACAGCAGATGAAGGAGCAAGATAAAAACCCACCAGACCTAACAAATGAAGAGGAAATAGGCAGTCTACCTGGAAAAGAATTCAGAATAATTATAGTAAAGATGATCAAGGGGCTTCCCTGGTGGCGCAGTGGCTGAGAGTCCGCCTGCCGATGCAGGGGACGCGGGTTCGTGCACCGGTCCGGGAAGATCCCACATGCCGCGGAGCGGCTGGGCCCGTGAGCCATGGCCACTGAGCCTGCGCGTCCGGAGCCTGCGCTCCGCAACGGGAGAGGCCAGTGTACCGCAAAAAAAAAAAAAAAAAAAAAAGATGATCGAAAATCTTGGAAATAGAATAGACAAAATGCAAGAAACATTTAACAAGGACCTAGAAGAACTAAAGATGAAACAAACAATGATGAACAACACAATAAATGAAATGAAAAATACTCTAGATGGGATCAATAGCAGAATAACTGTGGCAGAAGAACAGATAAGTGACCTGGAAGATAAAACAGTGATAATAACTACTGCAGAGCAGAATAAAGAAAAAAGAATGAAAAGAACTGAGGACAGTCTCAGAGACCTCTGGGACAACATGAAACGCACCAACATTCGAATTATAGGGGCTCCAGAAGAAGAAGAAAAAAAGAAAGGGACTGAGAAAATAGTTGAAGAGATTATAGTTGAAAACTTCCTAATATGGGAAAGGAAATAGTTGATCAAGTCCAGGAGGCACAGAGAGTCCCATACAGGATAAATCCAAGGAGAAATACGCCAAGACACATATTAATCAAACTGTCAAAAATTAAATACAAAGAAAGCATATTAAAAGCAGCAAGGGAAAAACAACAAATAACACACAAGGGAATCCCCATAAGGTTAACAGCTGATCTCTCAGCAGAAACCCTGCAAGCCAGAAGGCACTGGTAGGACATATTTAAAGTGATGAAGGAGAAAAACCTGCAACCAAGATTACTCTACCCAGCAAGGATCTCATTCAGATTTGATGGAGAAATTAAAACCTTTACAGACAAGCAAAAGCTGAGAGAGTTCAGCACCACCAAACCAGCTTTACAACAAATGCTAAAGGAACTTATCTAGGCAAGAAACACAAGAGAAGGAAAAGACCTACAATAACGAACCCAAAAGAATTTAGAAAATGGGAATAGGAAAATACATATTGATAATTACATTAAATGTAAACGGACTAAATGCTCCCACCAAAAGACACAGATTGTCTGAATGGATACAAAAACAAGACCCATATATATGCTGTCTACAAGAGACCCACTTCAGACCTAGAGACACATACAGACTGAAAGTAAGGGGATGGAAAAAGATACTCCATGCAAATGGAAACCAAAAGAAAGCTGGAGTAGCAATTCTCATATGAGACAAAACAGACTTTAAAATAAAGACTATTAGAAGAGACAAAGAAGGACACTACATAATGATCAAGGGATCGATCCAAGAAGAAGATATAACAATTGTAAATATTTATGCACCCAACATAGGAGCACCTCAATACATAAGGCAAATACTAACAGCCATAAAAGGGGAAATCGACAGTAACACAGTCATAGTAGGGGACTTTTACACCCCACTTTCACCAATGGACAGAGATCATCAAAACTGAAAATAAATAAGGAAACACAAGCTTTAAATGATACATTAAACAAGATGGACTTAATTGATATTTATAGGACACTCCATCCAAAAACAACAGAATACACATTTTTCTCAAGTGCTCATGGAGCATCCTCCAGGATAGATCATATCTTGGGTCACAAATGAAGCCTTGGTAAATTTAAGAAAATTGAAATTGTATCAAGGATCTTTTCCAACCACAATGCCATGAGACTAGATGTCAATTACAGGAAAAGATCTGTAAAAAATACAAACACATCGAGGCTAAACAATACACTACTTAATAACGAAGTGATCACTGAAGAAATCAAGGAGGAAATAAAAAAATACCTAGAAACAAATGATAGTGGAGACACAACGACTCAAAACCTATGGGATGCAGCAAAAGCAGTTCTAAGACGGAAGTTTATAGCAATACAAGCCTACCTCAAGAAACAGGAAACATCTCGAATAAAAAACCTAACCTTGAACCTAAAGCAATTAGAGAAAGAAGAACAAAAAAACCCCAAAGTTAGTAGAAGGAAAGAAATCATAAAAATCAGATCAGAAATAAATGAAATGAAGGAAACAATAGCAAAGATCAATAAAACTAAAAGCTGGTTCTTTGAGAAGATAAACAAAATAGATAAACCATTAGCCAGACACATCAAGAAAAAAAGGGAGAACACTCAAATCAATAGAATTAGAAATGAAAAAGGAGAAGTAACAACTGACACTGCAGAAATACAAAAGATCATGAGAGATTACTACAAGCAACTCTATGCCAATAAAATGGACAACCTGGAAGAAACGGACAATTTCTTAGAAATGCACAACCTGCCAAGACTGAATCAGGAAGAAATAGAAAATATGAACAGACCAATCACAAGCACTGAAATTGAAACTGTGATTAAAAATCTTCCAACAAACAAAAGCCCAGGACCAGATGGCTTCACAGGCGAATTGTATCACACATTTAGAGAAGAGCTAACACCTATCCTTCTCAAACTCTTACAAAATATAGCAGAGGGAGGAACACTCCCAAATTCATTCTACGAGGCCACCATCACCTTGATACCTAAACCAGACAAGGATGTGACAGAGGGGTTGGAAGATGGCGGAAGAGTAAGACGTGGAGATCACCTTCCTCTTCACGGATACACCAGAAATACATCTACACGTGGAACAACTCCTACAGAACACCTACTGAAGGCTGGCAGAAGACCTCAGAGCTCCCAAAAGGCAAGAAACTCCCCACATACCTGGGTAGGGCAAAAGAAAAAAAGAAAAAACAGAGACAAAAGAATAAGGACGGCACCTGCACCAGTGGGAGGGAGCTGTGAAGGAGGAAAAGTTTCCACACACTAGGAAGCCCCTCCGCGGGCGGAGACTGCGGGAGGCGGAGGGGGGAGCTTCGGGACCGCGGAGTGGTGCACAGCGACGGGTTCGGAGGGCAAAGCGGGGAGATTCCTGCACAGACGATCGGTGCCGACCAGCACTCACCAACCCGAGAGGCTTGCTGCTCACCCACCGGGACGGGCGGGGCTGCGAGCTGAGGCTCGGGTTTTGGTTTTGAACGGAGCTCAGGGAGAGGACTGGGGTTGGCGGCTTGAACATAGCCTGAAGGGGTTAGTGCACCACGACTAGCCGGGAGGGAGTTCGGGGAAAAGCCTGCACCGGCCGAAGAGGCAAGAGACTTTTTCTTCCCTCTTTGTCTCCTGGTGCGCGAGGAGAGGGGTTTAAGAGCGCTGCTTAAAGGAACTCCAGAGACGGGCGCGAGCCGCGGCTAAAAGCGCGAACCCCAGAGACGGGCGCGAGCCGCGGCTGAGGGCGCGAGCCCCCAAGACGGGCGCGAGCCGCGGCTGAAAGCGCAAACCCCAGAGACGGGCGCGAGCCGCGGCTGAGGGCGCGAGCCCCCGAGACGGGCGCGAGCCGCGGCTGAAAGCGCAAACCCCAGAGACGGGCGCGAGCCGCGGCTAAAACCGCGGACCCCAGAGACGGGCGGGAGACGCTAGGGCTGCTGCTGCCGCCACCAGGGGGCCTGTGTGCGAGCACAGGTCACTCTCCGCGCCCCTCTTCCGCGGAGCCTGTGCAGGCCGCCACTGCCAGGTTCCCGGGATCCAGGGACAACTTCCCCGGGAGTACGCACGGCGGGTCTCAGGCTGGTGCAGCGTCACGCCGGCCTCTGCCGCAGCGTCATGCCGCCTCTGCCGCCGCAGGCCCGCCCCGCACGCAGTGCCCCTCCTTCCCCCATCCCCCAACCCCCGGCCTGAGTGAGCCGGAGCCCCCGAATCAGCGTCTCCTTTAACCCCGTCCTGTCTGAGCAAAAAACAGACGCCCTCCAGTGACCTGCGTGCAGGGGAAGGGCCAAATCCAAAGCTGAGCTCCTGTGAGCTGTGAGAGCAGGGAGGAGAGGGGGAGGTCTCTCCCGGCAGCCGCGGAGGCGGCGGATTGAAGCTCCACAATCAACCTGCTGTACCCTGCATCTGTGGAATACCTGAATAGACAGGGAGTGGTCCCAAATTGAAGAGGTGGAATTTAGGAGCGAGATCTGTGATTTTTTCCCCTTTTCGTCTTTTTGTGAATGTGTGCGTGTATGCTTCTGTGTGAGATCTTGTCTGTATACTCTTGCTTCCACCATTTGTCCTAGGGCTCTATCCGTCCATGGTTTTTAAAAAAAATTTTTTTTTCTTAATAATTTTAATTGTAATAACTTTATTGTACTTTACCTTCGTTCTTTCTTTCTTTCTTTCCTTCCTTCCTTCCCTCCTTTAGACAGCGAATCACCCCAGGTTGAGGAGGTGGTCTCTGGGAGCAGGATTTATGATTTTTCCCCCTTTGCCTCTCTTTGTGAACACGTATGTGTATGCTTCTGTGTAAGATTTTCTCTGTATAGCTTTGCTTCCAACATTTGTCCTAGGGTTCTATCCGTCCCTTTTTTTTTTTTTTTCTAAATATTTTTTAGTTCAATAACTATATTAAACTTTATTTTTACTGTATCTTCTTTCTTTCTGTCTTTTTCCTTCTCTCCCTCCTTCCTTCCTTCCTCCCTTTCTTTCCTTCTTTCTTCCTTCCTTCCTTTCCTTCCTCACACTTCTACTAACTCTCTCTACATTTTCTCCTTCTTTCCCTCCTTCCTTCCTTCCTCCCTCCCTCCTTTCTTTCCTTCTTTGCTTCTTTCTTCCTTTCTTCCTTTCCTCCTTTCCTTCTTTCTTTCCTCATACTTCTACTAATTCTCCCTACTTTTTCTCCCTTTTATTCTGAGCCGTGTGGATGAAAGGCTCTTGGTGCTCCAGCCCAGGAGTCAGGGCTCTGCCTCTGAGGTAGGAGAGCCAACTTCAGGACACTGGTCAACAAGAGACCTCCCAGCTCCACATAATATTAAACGGTGGAAATCTCCCAGAGACCTCCATCTTATTACCAGCACCCAGCTTCACTCAACGACCAGCAAGCCACAGTGCTGGACAACCTATGCCAAACAACTAGCAAAACAGGAACACAACCCCACCCATTAGCAGAGAGGCTGCCTAAAATCATAATAAGGCCACAGACACCCCAAAACACACCACCAGACGTGAACCTGCCCACTAGAGAGACAAGATCCAGCCTCATCCAGCACAACACAGGCACTAGTCCCCTCCACCAGGAAGCCTACACAACCCACTGAAACAACCTTAGCCACTGGAGACAGACATCAAAAACAACGGGAACTACGAACGTGCAGCCTGCAAAAAGGAGACCCCAAACACAGTAAGATAAGCAAAATGAGAAGACAGAAAAACACACAGCAGATGAAGGAGCAAGATAAAAACCCACCAGACCTAACAAATGAAGAGGAAATAGGCAGTCTACCTGAAAAAGAATTCAGAATAATGATAGTAAGGATGATCCGAAATCTTGGAAGTAGAATGGACAAAATGCAAGAAACAGTTAACAAGGACCTACAAGAACTAAAGATGAAACAAGCAACGATGAACAACGCAATAAATGAAATTAAAACCACTCTAGATAGGATCAATAGCAGAATAACTGAGGCAGAAGAACGGATAAGTGACCTGGAAGATAAAGTAGTGGAAATAACTACTGCAGAGCAGAATAAAGAAAAAAGAATGAAAAGAGCTGAGGACAGTCTCAGAGACCTCTGGGACAACATGAAACGCACCAACATTCGAATTATAGGGGTTCCAGAAGAAGAAGAAAAAAAGAAAGGGACTGAGAAAATATTTGAAGAGATTATAGTTGAAAACTTCCCTAATATGGGAAAGGAAATAGTTAATCAAGTCCAGGAAGCGCAGAGGGTCCCATACAGGATAAATCCAAGGAGAAATACGCCAAGACACATATTAATCAAACTGTCAAAAATCAAATACAAAGAAAGCATATTAAAAGCAGCAAGGGAAAAACAACAAATAACACACAAGGGAATCCCCATAAGGTTAACAGCTGATCTCTCAGCAGAAACCCTACAAGCCAGAAGGGAGTGGCAGGACATACTGAAAGTGATGAAGGAGAAAAACCTGCAACCAAGACTACTCTACCCAGCAAGGATCTCATTCAGATTTGATGGAGAAATTAAAACCTTTACAGACAAGCAAAAGCTGAGAGAGTTCAGCACCACCAAACCAGCTTTACAACAAATGCTAAAGGAACTTCTCTAGACAAGAAACGCAAGAGAAGGAAATGACCTATAATAACGAACCCAAAACAATATAGAAAATGGGAATAGGAACATACTTATCGATAATTACCTTAAATGTAAATGGACTAAATGCTCCCACCAAAAGACACAGATTGGCTGAATGGATACAAAAACAAGACCCGTATATATGCTGTCTACAAGAGACCCACTTCAGACCTAGAGACACATACAGACTGAAAGTAAGGGGATGGAAAAAGATATTCCATTCAAATGGAAACCAAAAGAAAGCTGGAGTAGCAATTCTCATATCAGACAAAATAGACTTTAAAATAAGGACTATTAAAAGGGATAAAGAAGGACACTACATAATGATCAAGGGATCGATCCAAGAAGAAGATATAACAATTGTAAATATTTATGCACCCAACATAGGAGCACCTCAATACATAAGGCAAATACTAACAGCCATAAAAGGGGAGATCGACAGTAACACATTCATAGTAGGGGACTTTAACACCCCACTTTCACCCATGGACAGATCATCCAAAATGAAAATAAATAAGGAAACACAAGCTTTAAATGATACATTAAACAAGATGGACTTAATTGATATTTATAGGACACTCCATCCAAAAACAACAGAATACACATTTTTCTCAAGTGCTCATGGAACATTCTCCAGGATAGATCATATATTGGGTCACAAATCAAGCCTTGGTAAATTTAAGAAAACTGAAATTGTATCAAGTATCCTTTCTGACCACAATGCCATGAGACGAGATATCAATTACAGGAAAAGATCAGTAAAAAATACAAACACATGGAGGCTAAACAATACACTACTTAATAATGAAGTGATCACTAAAGAAATCAAAGAGGAAATAAAAAAATACCTAGAAACAAATGACAATGGAGACACAACGACCCAAAACCTACGGGATGCAGCAAAAGCAGTTCTAAGGGGGAAGTTTATAGCAATACAAGCCCACCTTAAGAAGCAGGAAACATCTCGAATAAACTACCTAACCTTGCACCTCAAGCAATTAGAGAAAGAAGAACAAAAAAACCCCAATGCTAGCAGAAGGAAAGAAATCATAAAAATCAGATCAGAAATAAATGAAAAAGAAATGAAGGAAACAATATCAAAGATCAATAAAACTAAAAGCTGGTTCTTTGAGAAGATAAACAAAATAGATAAACCACTAGCCAGACTCATCAAGAAAAAAAAAGGAGAAGACTCAAATCAATAGAATTAGAAATGAAAAAGGAGAAGTAACAACTGACACTGCAGAAATAAAAAAAAATCACGAGAGATTACTACAAGCAACTCTATGCCAATAAAATGGACAATCTGGAAGAAATGGACAAATTCTTAGAAATGCACAACCTGCCAAGACTGAATCAGGAAGAAATAGAAAATATGAACAGACCAATCACAAGCACTGAAATTGAAACTGTGGTTAAAAATCTTCCAACAAACAAAAGCCCAGGACCAGATGGCTTCACAGGTGAATTCTATCAAACGTTTAGAGAAGAGCTAACACCTATCCTTCCCGAACTCTTCCAAAATATAGCAGAAGGAGGAACACTCCCAAATTCCTTCTACGAGGCCACCATCACCTTGATACCAAAACCAGACAAGGATGTCACAAAGAAAGAAAACTACAGGCCAATATCACTGATGAACATAGATGCAAAAATCCTCAACAAAATACTAGCAAACAGAATCCAACAGCACATTAAAAGGATCATACACCATGATCGAGTGGGGTTTATTCCAGGAATGCAAGGATTCTTCAATATACGCAAATCTATCAATGTGATAAACCATATTAACAAATTGAAGGAGAAAAACCATATGATCATCTCAATAGATGCAGAGAAAGCTTTTGACAAAATTCAACACCTATTTATGATAAAAACCCTCCAGAAAGCAGGCATAGAGGAAACTTTCCTCAACATAATAAAGGCCATATATGACAAGCCCACAGCAAACATCATCCTCAATGGTGAAAAACTGAAAGCATTTCCACTAAGATCAGGAACAAGACAAGGTTGCCCACTCTCACCACTCTTATTCAACACAGTTTGGGAAGTTTTAGCCACAGCAATCAGAGAAGAAAAGAAAATAAAAGGAATCCAAATCGGAAAAGAAGAAGTAAAGCTGTCACTGTTTGCAGATGACATGATACTATACATAGAGAATCCTAAAGATGCTACCAGAAAACTACTAGAGCTAATCAATGAATTTGGTAAAGTAGCAGGATACAAAATTAATGCACAGAAATCTCTGGCATTCCTATATACTAATGATGAAAAATCTGAAAGTGAAATCAAGAAAACACTCCCATTTACCATTGCAACAAAAAGAATAAAATATCTAGGAATAAACCTACCTAAGGAGACGAAAGACCTGTACGCAGAAAATTATAAGACACTGATGAAAGAAATGAAAGATGATACAAATAGATGGAGAGATACACCATGTTCTTGGATGGGAAAAATCAACATTGTGAAAATGACTCTACTACCCAAAGCAATCTACAGATTCAATGCAATCCCTATCAAACTACCACTGGCATTTTTCACAGAACTAGAACAAAAAATTTCGCAATTTGTATGGAAACACAAAAGACCCCGAATAGCCAAAGCAATCTTGAGAACGAAAAAAGGAGCTGGAGGAATCAGGCTCCCTGACTTCAGACTATACTACAAAGCAACAGTAATCAAGACAGTATGGTACTGGCACATAAACAGAAAGATAGATCAATGGAACAGGATAGAAAGCCCAGAGATAAACCCACACACATATGGACACCTTATCTTTGATAAAGGAGGCAGGAATGTACAGTGGAGAAAGGACAGCCTCTTCAATAAATGGTGCTGGGAAAACTGGACAGGTACATGTAAAAGTATGAGATTAGATCACTCCCTAACACCATACACAAAAATAAGCTCAAAATGGATTAAAGACCTAAATGTAAGGCCAGAAACTATCAAACTCTTAGAGGAAAACATAGGAAGAACACTCTATGACATAAATCACAGCAAGATCCTTTCTGACCCACCTCCTAGAGTAATGGAAATAAAAACAAAAATAAACGAATGGGACCTAATGAAACTTCAAAGCTTTTGCACAGAAAAGGAAACCATAATCAAGACCAAAAGACAACCCTCAGAATGGGAGAAAACATTTGCAAATGAAGCAACTGACAAAGGATTAATCTCCAAAATATACAAGCAGCTCATACAGCTCAATAACAAAAAAACAAACAACCCAATCCAAAAATGGGCAGAAGACCTAAATAGACATTTCTCCAAAGAAGATATACAGACTGCCAACAAACACATGAAAGAATGCTCAACATCATTAATCATTAGAGAAATGCAAATCAAAACTACAATGAGATATCATCTCACACCAGTCACAATGGCCATCATCAAAAAATCTAGAAACAGTAAATGCTGGAGAGGGTGTGGAGAAAAGGGAACACTCTTGCACTGCTGGTGGGAATGTGAATTGGTACAGCCACTATGGAGAACAGTATGGAGGTTCCTTAAAAAACTACAAATAGAACTACCATATGACCCAGCAATCCCACTACTGGGCATATACCCTGAGAAAACCATAATTCAAAAAGAGTCATGTACTAAAATGTTCATTGCAGCTCTATTTACAATAGCCCGGAGATGGAAACAACCTAAGCGCCCATCATCGGATGAATGGATAAAGAAGATGTGGCACATATATACAATGGAGTATTATTCAGCCATAAAGAGAAACGAAACTGAGCTATTTGTAATGAGGTGGATAGACCTAGAGTCTGTCATACAGAGTGAAGTAAGTCAGAAAGAGAAAGAGAAATACCATATGCTAACACATATATATGGAATTTAAGCGAAAAAATTGTCATGAAGAACCTAGGGGTAAGACAGGAATAAAGACACAGACCTACTAGAGAACGGACTTGAGGATATGGGGAGGGGGAAGGGTGAGCTGTGACAAAGCGAGAGAGAGGCATGGACATATATACACTACCAAACGTAAGGTAGATAGCTATTTGGAAGCAGCTGCATGGCACAGGGAGATCAGCTCAGTGCTTTGTGACCGTCTGGAGGGGTGGGATAGGGAGGGTGGGAGGGAGGGAGACCCAAGAGGGAAGAGATATGGGAACATATGTATATGTATAACTGATTCACTTTGTTATAAAGCAGAAACACACCATTGTAAAGCAATTATACCCCAATAAAGATGCTAAAAAAAATAAATAAATAAATAGACACATCAAATTTCAAAAAAAAAAAAAAAGTCAACACCCATTTATGATAAAAAAAACTCTCCAGAAAGTGGGCAGAGAGGGAGCCTACATCAACATAATAAAGGTCATATATGACAAAACCACAGCAAACATCACTCTCAGTGGTGAAAAGCTGACAGCATTTCCTCTAAGATCAGAAACAAGACAAGGCTGTCCACTCTTGCCACTTTTATTCAACATAGTTTTGGAAGTCCTAGCCATGGCTATCAGAGAAGAAAAAGAAATAAAAGGAATCCACATTGGAAAAGAAAGTTAAACTGTCACTGTTTGCTGATGACATGATACTATACATAAAAAATCCTAAAGAGGTTACCAGAAAACTCCTAGAGCCTATCAATGAATCTGGTAAAGTTGCAGGATACAAAATTAGTACACAGAAATCTCTTGCATTTCTTAAGAATGGAAGATCAGAAATAGAAATTAAGGAAACAATCCCACTTATCGTTGCAATAGAAAAGAATAAAATGCCTAGGAATAAACCTACCTATGGAGGCAAAAGACCTGTACCCTGAAAATTGTAAGACACAGATGAACAAAACTGAAGATGACACAAACAGGTGGAAAGATACACCATGTTCTTGGATTGGAAGAATCAATATTGTCAAATGAATATACTACCCAAGGCAATCTACAGATTCAACCCAATTGCTATTAAATTACCAATGGTATGTTTCACAGAATTAGAACAACAACAAAAAAATCTTAAAATTTGTATGGAAACACATAAGACCCCGAATGGCCAAAGCAATCCTGAGAAAGAAAAATGGAGCTGGAAGAATCAGACTCCCTGTCCTCAGACTGTACTACAAAGCTACAGTAATCAAGACAATATGGTACTGGCACCAAAAACAGCAATATAGATCAATGGAACAGGATAGAAAGCACAGAATTCAACCCATGCTCCTATGGTCAATTAATCTATGACAAAGGAGGCAAGACTATATGATGGAGAAAAGACAGTCTCTTCAATAAGTGGTGCTGGGAAAACTGAACAGCTACACGTCAAAGAATGAAATTAGAACACTCCCTAACCCCATACACAAAAATAAGCTCAAAACGGATTAAAGACCTAAATGTAAGACCAGATACTATAAAACGCTTAGAGGAAAACATAGGAAGAACACGCTTGGAAGAAATGCTTGGACAGCAATATCTTTTTGGATCCACTTCCTAGTGTCATGAAAATAACAACAAAAATAAACAAATGGGACCTAACTAAATTTAAAAGCTTTTGCACAGCAAAGGAAACCATAAACAAAACAAAAAAACCCATTTTCTCCCACAGAATGGGAGAAAATATTTGCAATCAAAGTGACCGACAAGGGGTTAATCTGCAAAATATACAAACAGCGCATGCAGCTCAGTATCAAAAAAACAACAGAATAAAAAAATGAGAAAACCTAAAGAGATATTTCTTCAAAAAGACATACAGATGGCCAAAAAGCACATGAAAAGATGCTCAACATCGCTCATTATTAGAGAAATGCACATCAAATTACAATGAGGTATCACCTCACACCGGTCAGAACGGCCATCATGAACAAGTTTACAAACAATAAATGCTGGAGGGGTTGTGGAGAAAGGGGAACCCTCTTGCACTGTTGGTGGGAATGTAAACTGATACAGCCACTACGGAGAACAGTATGGAGGTTCCTTAAAAAACTAAAAATAGAGCTGCCATATGATCCAGCAACCCCACTCCTAGGTATATATCCTCAGAAAACTATCGTTCAAAAAGATGCATGTGCCCCCGTGTTCACAGCAGCACCACTTACAATAGCCAACACATGGAAACAACCTAAATGTCCGTCGACAGAGGAATGGATAAAGAAGATGTGGTACATACATACAACGGAGTATTACTCAGCAGAAAAAGGAATGAAATAATGCCATCTGCAGCAACAGATGCACCTAGAGATTATAGACTATACCTACTAAACGAAGCAAGTCACACAGAAGAACACAAATGTCACATGATATCGCTTACATATGGAATCTAAAAAAACGATACAAATGAACCTATTTACAAAACAGAAACAAGACTCACAGACTTCGAAAACAAACTTACGGTCACCAAAGAGGAAAGGTGGGGGAAAGGATAAATTAGTAGGAGCGTGGGATTGACATATACACACTGCTATATATAAAACAGATAACCAACAAGGACCTACTGTAGAGCACAGGGAACTCTACTCAGTACTCTGTAATGACCTATGTGGGAAAAGAATCTGAGAAAGAATGGATAGATGTATATGTATAACTGACTCACTTTGCTGTACACCTGAGACTAACATATGGTAAGTCAACTGTACTCCAATATAAAATAAAAAAATCAAAAAAAATTAATAACATATTTTAGTTAACCTAACAGATCCAGCCTACTGTTTTAAGAACATAAAGAATCATCGAGGAGATATTTCGTATTATTAAACACGAAGTCTGAAACCATGTACTTCCTTTAACACCACAGCACTCAGACCGGCTGCACTCCAGCACAGCTCCAGACAGCAGCGTGTGGACGTCTGTGTACACACCTACACGTGCAGACACGCGTGTCTGGGCTTAGCGGCGATGATGGTGGTGGTAAGGAGGATGACGGCTATGATAAAGGAGCTCTTCCTAAGTGCCAGGTACTGAGCCAAGTGCTCCCCGTGCACTAACCCCATCCGTTGTCCCTTACTGGGGAGGAGCTACCGTCACACCCACTTCAGCGGGGCTGCTCGGAGGGGCAGAGCCAGGGTGTGAGCCCGGAAGTCCGGTCCCAGCACGCCCATCTTGCAGGGACCGCTCAGTACCCTGAGGCCAGCAGGCCGTGGCTTTTCTCACAGGGACCCTGGATCCTGCAACGGCACAGGCAGCTGGGCCTCCGAGAGCAGAGCTGGCCCCTCTCAGGCCGGGGTCCTGTCTCCACTGAGTCCCTGGGGGGACAGGTTCACGCAGGAACAGCCCTCCCTAGCGGGGCCCCAGAGCCACAGGTGGTGCTGGAAACCAGGCAGGGCAGTCACCGCTGCGTGGCCAGGAGCGAGGCGCGGGTGGATGGCAGAGGGGAGTGCGGGCGGACTCCTCGGGACTGTCAACCAGACCCCACCCCCGCCCAGGCCTCCTCGGCCTGTCCTGCAGGAGACACAGCACAGGCGCTGGTGGCCACGGGGGCAGCACGCGGCCAGGCCTGGTGCCCCGGGACTCTCCTTCCTAGGGGCTGAGAACAGCTGCAGCCCGTGTGTGCCCATCCTTGCGCCTCGCGGGCCCACTCCCGCCACACACCAGTGGCTTCGCTGAGAGGCCGCCTCTACCATCAACCAGTTGATATCCTCACTCAAGAGATGCTCTTTGACGTTGTGTGTTTTTCAGGATCTTGTGCTTTTGCTAGAAATTTTTGGACATGAACTTGTCTGGGGCCAAATAAGTATTCCTTCTGCCTGTCTCATCTGACTGGAGATCCTGCCCTGCCCCCACTAGGGCTTCTCCCCTCTGCACGCCAACCCCACACTGCACCCCGAAAGGCCAGTGGGAGCAGTGGAAAGGTCTCCCGACTGCCGGCCCAGAGCCTGGACTCCGCCCTGCGTGCCCTGCCGACCCCGTCCCTGCTTTCACTGCCGAGCCCCCCACCTGATCCACGCTCCACCAGGGCCGCGTGAGCCCGCAGAAGGGCCTCCCCTGGTTGACTCGCATTCCTATCTTACACACAGGTACACTGAGGCCAGGAGGGGTCACGGAAAGTGGCTCCTGTCCTTCCTAAGTCCCCCGAGGGCAAAGGGAGGAGAGCTGCCGGGTTCCGAGTCAGTGTGAGATGCGGGGAGACGGCTGCTGGGGCCCGGGTGGGGCTCTGATCCCTGAGTACCTGCCGCTGTGGCAAGATCTTAGGCCCTTCCCACCCCGAGGACCTCAGAGCATCCTCTCACCCGTCCTTTCCCGAAGGGCGGCAGGGGAGGGAATCACAAACGGCCGCCACCTGGCAACCAGACAAAAGGAGGACCAAGAAGCAGGCACAGGCCAAAGCCAGAGAGTCGGGAGGTCCCAGGCCCCACAGTGGCCATGAGGCACAGGGTCAGGACCCCATGGTTGCGGTGCCGCCGCGTGGCAGCGTCCAGCGGCTCAGGCGAAACTGGCGGAGCGCCTCACGCTCGGGCACTCGTGAGGACACACCGGCGCTCCGTTGTTCACTGCCCCCAGAACTATCCCCTACAATCGCTGACCCACAGGCAATGCTGCCCCTCACCCAGGGGGCCGGGCAGGCTCTGTCCCCAGGCCCAGCCCCCGCTTGTGGCTTCTAGGGCCTCAGAGCTGCAATGCCTCTCACGCCGCTGGCGTGCGACCCAGCACTCATGTGGCTCACCTGGTCTGCAGTCCTCCTGTAAAACGGGCTGGGGTCTCCACCCCCGGCCCACTCTGTCACGTGCGGCTCAGATGAGCTGAGGTTTGCAAACTCGACAGCGTGTGGGTATGTGACAGATTTTGGGTTTTTGGCCGTGTGGCTTGCAGGACCTTAGCTCCCCGAGCACGGATGGAACCCGTGCCCCCTGCAGTGGAAGCACAGAGTCCTAACCACTGGACCACCAGGGCAGTCCCCGTATGTGACAGATTAATGCTGCTCTGATGTTTCATCTTTTCTGAATGTTCCTAGGTCCATCCAAGACCCTCTGATTTCATGAGAAGAAAAGTATCACAGATACTCTCGTGACCCCCGGCCCCTGTAGGTTACAGAGTAACCGTTACCACTCCTCCTGAGATCCGGTTCCCGGTGAAAAGATACAAACATTCGAGCTTCCTGCACAACTTGCCCCATCCTGAGCCCCCTCTCCTCCCGAGAGGGACTGTGGGAGGCGTGGTGTGCGTTGCGTCCAGTTACAGTATTTGCTTTGCAGAACTGTTTATACCAAAGCTATGAAAGACGTTAATAAAAAGAAAAACTACGCTTTTAAAGCACCTCAAAAGCTCATCTTACCTTCCCTACATTGTGACGCATCCCTGGGGGCTGCCCCCCACCTCCTCCAGAGGCCAGCACACACTTCCCCAGGCGGGACACGCCCCTGCCACCTCTAGTGCTTCCCTGCCCGACGACACCGGCACTGGGGCCGGGGCCTGCAGAGGCCGGGCTGGGATGCGCCTCACCCCTCCAGGGCCCTGGAGCCACAGTGTGGCACTGAAGGGTTTTGGGGCCCTTTCCCAGGCCACACAGAGGGGCGCCCACACTGGGGAGAGAATACGAAGCTTCTGTCCAGTCTCCGGGGACACCTCTGGCCATTGGGCAAACAGAAGGAGAGGCTAGGGATCCAGGGTGCCTCAACCCCTCCTCCCTGCCCACCCCGATGGCGGGCTCAGGCCACATACCAGGATGTCCAAACAGGCCGCCTTCAACAGGGTGATTTGGTCTGCGATGGTCAAGCCAGTGAAGCCTGGCAGACGTTTAGCAAACTCCACGATCTTAATAATGCACTTGGTAGCCAGTTCACTGAATTTGTCCCAGAGGCCCAGATCCAGTCGAACTCGATGGTCGGCACTGGAATTCTACGAAGGAGAGAAAACACCGTCAGGGGTAGTTGTGGGAAGCCAAGTGGAAGGCAGGGGACCGAACATGTTTCCCATCGAACGTGCTGACAATTCACTCTTCACGGGGAGCCTCCGGAAGGTGGGGGAGAGGTGACCTTTTAGCTTAGCGTCATTTTTTAAAAATGCTCAGAATCTTATCCCTGTGCCGCTGGATAATCAACTAACAGATGCGGGAACCTCTGTTCAGCGACCACTCCAGCTAGTACATGAAGCAAACGGGGGAGGAGCCACCACTTGTAACCTGGACTAGTGGCTCTGCCACCTCAGGAGAGCCGAGACGAACCGTGGGAAGAGAGGCCCTTCCTGAGATGCTGGATCCAACCACGCCTGACCCACACCAGGATTTTATTTTTTAGCCTAAGTCAGTTTGAGTTTGGTTTCTATCACCTGCAACAGGAAGAATTCTAACTAACGTTCAGTTACAGCTTGAGATGGTTTAGGTGTGAGAGCTTCACATTCTCCACCCAAAGAACGGTCACGATGTAGAGAAGGGGGCCCGCCCCCACGGCCACCAACGCTTCCTGCCTGGATTACTGCGACAGCTCCTCATGGGTCGCCCTCACTCTACCCTGACCTCCGCACAGTCCTGTTCTTTTACCAGAGGAATAAAGGGATCCTTCAAAAACGCAAGTCAGAGCAAGTCACTGTGCTGCTCAACATCTGCAATGATCTCTCATCTCACGCAGACGGAAAGGCAAAGTCCTCTCCGCGGCCTGCAAGGCCGGCCCGCTCTCTCGCATCTCCCCCGGCTCCACAGGGCCCTGCTGTCCCTGGACCAGCGGGCGCGCCCCTCTCCCCGGCCTGCTCTGCCCGCAGATGCACTGTTCATTCCTTCCCGGCTGGGCAAACCTGAGCCCCCGCCCGACGACTCTGTGGACCCCACACCTGCTCTGTGGTCCCAGTCCGCAGCCCCCGACGCACACTCCCGTTTACTTCCTGCCTCACTGTCACTGCCGCGTCCTCAGTGTCCAGAACAGCGCCCGGTACACAGCAGGGGCTCAAAACATTTGTTGAGTGAATGAGTGAGTGAATGAGGCTTCCATGAGTCCACGCTCGTGTAGGATGTCTCAGGGCAACCACCATGCGAGGACGAGGTTGCCCTGGGCCGGGGCCTCTGGCGGCCCCGGGGGGCGCCAGACGTGCGGCAACTGGCAAGGTTGAGGCTGGCGCTTGGGCCCCTGACACCCGGGGACACATCCACGTAGTCTATAAAATGAGCTGTGTTTTTCTTGTTTTTTTATTTTTGTGGTACGCGGGCCTCTCACTGTTGTGGCCTCTCCCGTTGCGGAGCACAGGCTCCGGACGCGCAGGCTCAGTGGCCATGGCTCACGGGCCCAGCCGCTCCGCGGGCATGTGGGATCTTCCTGGACCGGGGCACGAACCCGTGTCCCCTGCATCGGCAGGCGGACTCTCAACCACTGCGCCACCAGGGAAGCCCTGACCTGTGTTTTTAAGGTTGGCGGCGAAGCTGAAAGGGAAGTTTGCATATGGGGTGGCACAGAGGCCCTAAAACAGGTGGAGGCTGGCTGCCCCCTGGCGCTCCTGCGGGAAGGGCCAGCGTCCTGCCCGTCACTTCACCCCATCCGTCCCCAAGGACCTGGGGACACAGCGCACCCGGAGGAGCTTGAGCCAAAGCATGTGGCCACTGCGTCTGTAATTCAACGTAATCGTCGGCTCGCCTGGTTTGTGGGAAGATGACGCGGGAGGGGAGGGGCACAGAGGTGAGCAGACAGCAGGAAGTCATGTCACCGCAGCGCCCATCCACTGCCCGGCCCAGCACGTGTGAACGGAGCCTCCATCAGCCTCGTACGAGGAGACTTCATCACGCACCGGGCCCGCCATCCTTCTATTAAAAATAATGCACAGCCGTCTTAATGGCATGTGAATCTAACTCACCACCATGCAAACCGAAGGGAAGAGGCAGTTGAGAAAACACAGAATAACCTGGCGTCTTATCATTCTGGTTGCTGGACTCACACGGCATGAGCTTAATGGCTTATACGCTATCCTCCAGCGCAGACAGTGCAGAGCTCGGCCCGTCTCGGGGGAGTGAAGGCGGTTAGGGGGGCCCTGGGTGGGGGCCGATCCCGAAACCAGGGGAGGGGGAGAAAGGGAAAGGCTCGGGCTGGGAGGGGCCTCGCCGGCAGCACAGGGGAGCGGGACACAGCAGAGGGGCAGAGGCAGCCGCTGCCCCCCGGCCCCCCTGAGCACCGGTGAAGCCCAACCCCACCACGAGATCCAGTTAAAGGGCCACTTTGGTCAAGCAAACGGACCCCTTCCCACTGCCGTGCGCTTCTCTGCTGCTTCTCTGACCGGCTACTTTCAGAACGAGGCCCGTAAATGGAGGTGGCATCGCGGTGTCTTTAAGCCCGTCTGTGGCAGCTGCAGGCACTACAGTGCTTCAGCCAGGGCTGCTTGTCCTTCTCAGCCAAGGAGGAAACGCAGAAAGTCTTAAAAGGAGCGAGGAGCTAAGGTTCCCAGGGGTGGCTGGAACACCGGGGGCCCGGGTCCAGAGTCTCTGCCCGCCGACCGTCCTGAGAAGCTGATGTCCTTTCAAGCTCCACCTGTAGAATGCTCCCGGCGTCCACTGGGCATGCTCCTCCTGGAACAAGCCCTCCTCCGGGGCTCACCGGGAGCCAGGCCCCGCTCTAAGCACTGTACGAGGAACTCCCTCTAGTCCTCAGGACACCCGCACCTGGCAGCTGCGTCAGTGCCCACCGGCCAGCGCAGAGGCAGCTCGTGCTGGGGCCCTGGGCCCACCCTCTCGGGGCACCGCACGGCCTGAACTTTGTCTCCGGAAGCCCGTCCCCCGGTGAGAAACCCCAGAGGCTGAAAGGTGCTCGGCACCGCCAGGACGAGGACGTGATGCGCGGGCCGGCGTCCGCGGTCCACAGACACACGCCAACTGCCAGCTGGGCATGTCCATCCGCAGGAAGACGACACACAGAGGCCCCAACACACACGCTTCTAACCATGTGGCAACCGCCCTGCCACCGAGGGGGAAAGACAGGGGTGGGGCAGGGGCGGGGCTCTGAGGGCCCCCAAGTGTTTCCTGGACGTCTGGCTAGAAGCGAGGGAGACGGTGCAGGACTTCCCTGAAGCTAATGTTTCAGGGGTGCTCCTGGACCCCTCCCCCCCAAGACACCTGGGCCAGCGACGACGCCAAGGTCACGGAGCTCCCAAGCATCACAGGCAAGATGTGAACCTGGGCCTAGGAAGCCCTAAAGCCTGGATGCCAGGGTCACGGTCGCCGAGGAAGAAGAGTAAACACCCCCAGAGCTGGGCTGTGTACTCTTTGGAGACTGCATTGTCCACAGCCCCACCCTGGTCCCCAGAGTCCCCCCTTGCCCCCTTGCTTTTCAGGAAGGTCACTGGTCAGAAGCCTTGCCAAAGAGCCCGGCGCTGAGCCTGCAGGCGAGCACCCTGTCCAGGCCCAGGCGTGGGGGGTGGGTGCCAGCTTCCTGCCCTCCCCTCCCGTTCCTGGGTCCTGACCAGGGTCCCAAATCGACCCTAATGAGGAAGAAAAAGGAGCTACTCTTTCAAGGATCTGTAGGCGGGCAGCTAGCTGCCTTTCTAATTCCTCCCTGCCCGTTTATTCCAAAGCCACCTGACAGGGATGCCAGCCGGGCAAAGGCACCGAAGTCCCCTCGCAGTGGAAGCAGCTGCCCGTCGACAAGCTCCTTATGGAAAGCGCTCGCCCCATGGCCAAGTGCCTGCAAAGGATGTGTCATGGCTGCTGCTCTTTGTTTACACCTGCGCCTACTTCCCGAAAGGACTGCGTACAGTAAAAACAGAGCTAGATCTGTGCACAGAGAGAAGGGCTGGAGGAAGCAGCAGTGCCTGCAGGGCGTCAGGCCACCCCGTGGTTAGGGGTCGTCTCCTGGAGACGGGACGGGTACGGCCACTTTCCCTGCTGGATCCAAAGAGGCGCCCCTGCAAAGCGCTTAGGACTAAGGGCCCTCACTGGGGACCGAGGGGGCAGGGAAGGGGCGCTGGTGGCTCTCCGGGAAGCCCCTGCCTGGGGCTGGAAGCAGACCCTGAGACTAGGATGCCAACGCGAGCACCTTATGTGGGCAGAGGTCCTGGGAAGCACTGGGAGAGGACTGGGGAAGGGCCATGGGCACCGGGCTCCACCTTGTTGGAGAGCTTTGGGAGCCGTCGGGCCGGGGCTGCTCCCAGGAGTGTCGACCCCGCCCCCCTCTGCCCCCCCGCCGTGTGAAGCACGCTGCCCCACAGGCGCAAAAAGCCTCGAGGCAGCGTCGTCGTGGGGCTGCAGGATGAGCCACAGGGATGCGGGATGCCGGCAGGGCCCTAACAGAGGCGGGGCAGCGGCCCCACTGGCCTGGAAGCAGGTGAAATCAGACCTCGGGCACAAAGAGAATCCAGAAGGAGAGGCTCTCGGATTCCGCCAGGAGGCCTGGGGGAGGGAAGGTGGGGAAGGGCCCAGAGAGGCCGACCAAAGTCCCTGACTGTGCTGACCCGCAGAGGGATGACGGTCCCAAGGGGGCGCTTTGGTCCCAGGCTGCACCAGGGCGTGTGTACTTGTGTGTGCCCTGCCCTCCTCCAGACCAGAGTGGCGGCCACTTCACCTGGTGACCAGGTGAGGCAGAGTCTGGGGCACGGACGAGGCCACCCTGACACCCCAACCCGGGGAAGAGGGCTGGGGCCCCTGGAGGGCAGCAAATGACCCCACGGGTTGTCTCTCACCACGGGACCTGGCTTACAAGTTTCCACCTCCAGGAAGCCCTCCCTGCTGGGACTGTTCTCTTTTACTCTGTTTTCTGGAGGGAAAGTTGATTTATCCCTGGGTAACAGACCCGTCCTCCTAGCTAGACGCCTGGTGTCCCCCGTGTCCACCCTGCCTTGTCACCCACCCTCCTGAGACACAGTGTGCCGTGTGGGGTTAGAAGAGCTGCCCCGGAGTCAGACTGCCCACGTCCAAGGACACCCGCTGGCTACGGGGCGTGGGGAAAGTGACTTATTCCTCTGTCATACGGGGCGCTGCACCCGCCTCGCGTTGCCTCCGTAAGGAGTAAAAGAATTCACACAGCGAGAGTACGCAGCGCGGCCTCTGGTACGGAGGAAACGCTCAGTGAGTACTGGCTGTAGTAACGATGACCGTAACAACAATAAAGACTCCTGATCACAAACTGTCGACTTCTCTCCACCACTTCAGACTGAAATTCAAAAACGAGGCCGAGGGAAGTGAAGTAACGCGCACACGGTCGAACGGCCGGTTGGCGGCAGAGCAGGATTTAAACCACATTCACTCCTAGCACCCCTGCTCCTGACTCACGGCGTCACCCGCCACCCAGGTCTCCGGGCCTGCCTTCCCTCGCAGGCCGACCTCAAGGCTCCCGATGCCGCCCCGTCCTGTGTCTGCTCTGGGCTGGGCGGCGCCCCTGTCCGCAAAGGGGACTCGTCCGCTGAGTCAACAGCAGGCCAGGCCAGCAGCTTCACAGACTGGCCAGCGTCTCTCCTTGTTCCTGACCCCAAGGCCTGGGGGCCCAGAAAATCGTCCTGGGCCTCGCTACTCGAAGTACGCTCGTGGCCTTTGCTACTCAGAGTGTGGTCTGCAGACCAGCAGCACCTGGGAGCCTGTGAGCAACGCCCGCCCACACGTGCTGAACCAGAACCTGCATTTAATAGCTGCCAGGTGCTTTGTAAGCTGGCGGAGGACTGGGGAGCAAGCTCTAGGTTCTTCTTCTCCGGACAGCTCAGCCAGGGGACTTGCGGCTAAGTCCAGCGCCGGCTCTTTAGAAGCTGGTGCCACCCACCGTGCAGCCTCGGTGCCCCACTTGCTGTTCTTAGGCCCCGCCCGCATCATCATTTCACCTTTTTATCCCCATGACCTTCCCTACTATTCTTTTTCTAGCACGTCTCAATCAAACCAGCAAACACTGCAATGCTTGGATTTTAAAAAGCGCGTCTACCAGCATCTTGGACGGGCAACGTGAGCCACTGAAGAGGCCAGAACAACATTCTAGTTGCACTCACTCATTCAGTCGACAAATATTATTGAACGCCGCATGCTGGGAATACACGTCAGCGCACAAAACACATGCAAAAGCCACTAAAAAATTCAAGTACCTAAAGACATCTCCACCAGCACATCCAGACCAGCCGACAAGGCCTCCTGCCTTGTGACCTCACCTGTCCCCCACCCCCTTCTCATCACCTCTCCCTCAGCGAGGCCATTCCCAGGGAAGCACAGGGAGCAGACGGGGACCTCCCAGCTCGGTGCCCCTTCGCCTTCCCAGCCGCCCCCTCCCCCCCACCCCCGACCCCAGACCTTCTGTGGAGCCAGACGCTGGGCGGGGGAGGCCCAGTCCCCGGGGCGGGCTCTTCCAGCTGGAGCGGGGACCGTGAAAGGCTCAGCTCGGCCCTCCGTCCCCGCTAGGCTCCGCACCGGTGTCCGCCGCCGGAACCCCCGGCCGCCTCCCTGGCCCTCCTCAGCCCCTTCACGTGGCTGTGGATCCCCGCGAGCAGCAGCCACGTCTCACTCACCCTGGCCCGGAGCCTCGCACGTGCCCAACCTGTACGTCCTGACCAAGCGGGAGGAAACGCCCACCCTACTCGGCGGCTGCTGCGACCCCAGCCCGGAGGACCGGCCGCGGCGTCTCCTTCCTCTGCTCGGGCCTGCCAGAGTCGGGGCGGGGAGCGTGCGCACGTGCGTCTGCGTGCGAGTGCGAGTGCGAGTGCGAGTGCGAGTGCGCGTGCGCGGCGGGGTGGGCGGGGCCTCTCACCGTGGTGTACTTGCCCAGCTGGCAGAGCGAGGGGAAGGTTTCCTGGTGGGCTTTCCGGATCTTCTCCGTGAGATCGTCCAGCTCGGCCGTCATTTCGTAGCTCTCCGTGCATTCCTGCTTCGAAGGCTCCTTCTTTTTCTTGTTTCTGTCATTCCTGACCGCTGCAGACGAGAGAGCAGACAGACCAGGGTCATTCGTGGCCAGGGCTGCGCTACCCGATGCTGCCTGGGAAGGGATGGGGGTCGGGGGCAGGAGATACGACCAGCACATCTCCCGAGGCGAGGGGGTGGCTGCCGGGGGACTTGTCTGTCTACGCTGCAGCCGCCAGCTGGTTCCTAAGGAGAGCTCAGCTCACCCAGAGGGCCTAGAGCCTGTTTGTTCGGAGGGAACTTCCTATCTGGACTCGTTCCTGGAAGAATTTTTCCGGGCAGGTTCCCCGCAGTTCCAGAGTGGATGGCCTGAAAGGCGCTACAGGGAAACCCCTTTTTCCTGGGAGACACGTCCCAGAATGGAGCCAGGGATTCCTAGCTGGGCCTTTTGGTTCATTTTTTTGCTTTTCAGTTTTCTGAATTAACTGGCACCTTTTTTTTTTTTTTTTTTTTTTTGGCCCCACCTTGTGGGATCTTAGTTCCCCCACCAGGGATCGACCCTGGGCCCTCAGCAGTGAGAGCACAGAGTCCTAATCACTGGACCACCAGGGAATTCCCTTAACTGGCACTTTCGAAGCAATTCATCTCCAAGGGGACGGGATTTGGGGTGTTGTCCCTTCACGTTTTTCTGCTTCCTAAACTTTCTGTATTAGTCATATAGTCTTTTATTACTTACAGTTTTAAAAAGTAATAATCTATGCATCATGACCCCTCAGCCTGGAAAGCTGTTCATTCATTCATCCTTTATCTGCCCGCAGCCCTCATCCCCACACTTTGTCTGGCCCTGGACCTCATGGGCATGGTCTTGGCCTCCATGCTGGGTGGTCGTCCCACAGCACAGCCTCTCAGATGACACAGATTCGAGGGGCACTCAGAGCTCTGGCTCAGGCAAGGGTCTCCTGGGGAAGGAACCTGGGACCCAGGGAGGCTGACAGATAAAACTAGGTCATGCAACCCGCACTGCCCGGGGACCCAGGGTTGCCAGGCTGGACACTGCCTGCTGTGTCTGCCACCACCCTGACCTGGGAGTCTGTGCTGCAAACGACCCAGGGCATGATCTGATCCGCTCTAAGAGGATTCGGCCTGGTCCTTCCTGAGAGCCCCGGGCGATCTGAGAGCTGGCAGGTTCCTGGGTCTGGGTCCACACCGTGAGGACCACAAGGCCGCCTGGGGCAGGAGCTGAGGGCAGGGTAAAAGCAAGGCACAGGCGCAGGGAGAGGAGAAAAGGTGAAAGGAAAGAGATGGGGAGGGAGGGAAAAGGGAGGGGGGGTGAGTGGTACTGAAAAACCCCGTGGTCCGTATAAGCGCCTCACACCTGCAGTGGGGAGGGTATTTCTGAGTATCTTCAGCATCGTACTGGGAGCCATGTCTACAGTGCCTCACTTCATCCCCTTCCCAGGTAGGCAATTTTAAACCCATTTTACAGACAAAGAAACGAAGCCTCAGAGAGGCTAAGGGATGTGCCCATGACTACCCAGCTGGCACGACCCTTCCTCGTGTCCACTCGCTTGTTTGTAACCAAGTGGACGCATTTGAGAAGAAAACCTGTGATTTTCTTCTCCAGGACTCTGAAATGACACTGTTCTTTGGCTCAGAACATTTCCAGGACTAGGACGAGTGCATAAAGACAGTTTGAGGTATCTCAGCCTCACAGGAAGGCTAGCTGTGTGCCCAAACCACTCCCACAGGTACAGGACACAGGTGAGGGCAGCATGGTTTAAAGCAGGGAGAATGCAAAAGTAAAAAAAAAAAAAAAAAAAAAAAAATCTCTTTTGAAATCACATCAAAAAAATTAAAAAAAAATACTTAGGAATAAACCTGACCAAGGTGGTGCAAGACTTATATACTGAGAACTATAAAACATTAATAAAGGAAATTGAAGATGATTCAAAGAAATGGAAATATATCCCATGCTCTTGGATTGGAAGAATTAATATTGTTAAAATGGCCATACCACCCAAAGCAATCTACAGATTTAAGGTGATCCCTATCAAATTACCCATGACCTTTTTCACAGAACTAGAATAATCCTAAAATTTATATGGAGCCACAGAAGACCCAGAATCGCCAATGCAGTCCTGAGGAAAAAGAACAAAGCAGGAGGCATAACCCTCCAGGACTTCAGACAATACTACAAAGTTACATTAATCAAAACAGTGTGGTATTGGCACAAAAACAGATATGTGGATCAATGGAACAGAATAGACAGCCCAGAAATAAACCCACACACCTATGGACAATTAATCTTTAACAAAGGAGGCACTAATGTACAGTGGAGAAAAGACAGTCTCTTCAGCAAGTGGTGCTGGGAAAGTTGGACAGCCGCATGTAAGTCAATGAAGTTAGAAGACACCCTCACACCATACACGAAAATAAACTCAAAATGGCCTAAAGGGGACTTCCTTGGTGGCACAGTGGTTAAGAATCCGTGTGCCAATGCAGGGGACATGGATTCGAGCCCCGGTCCAGCAAGATCCCACATGCTGCAGAGCAACTAAGCCCATGCACCACAACTACTGAAGCCTGTGCGCCTAGAGCCCATGCTCCATAACAAGAGAAGCCACCGCAATGAGAAGCCTGTGCACTGCAATGAAGAGTAGACCCTGCTCACTGCGACTAGAGAAAGCCCGCACACAACAACGAAGATCCAATGCAGCCAAAAATAAATAAATAAAACATATATTGCAAAAAATAAAAAATGGCTTAAAGACTTAAACATAAGACACGACATCATAAAACTCCTAGAAGAAAACATAGGCAAAATATTCTCTGACATAAACCAAACCAATGTTTTCTTAGTTCAGTCTTCCAAGGCAATAGAAATAAAAGCAAAAATAAACAAATGGGACTAATCAGACTTATACATCATCAAAAAGTCTACAAATAACAAATGCTGGAGAGGGTGTGGAGAAAAGGGAACCCTCTAACGATGTTGGCAGGAATGTAAAGTCGCACAGCCACCATGGAAAACAGGATGGAGGTTCCTCAAAAAACTAAAAATAGTGTTGCCATATGATCCAGCAATCCTACTCCTGGGAATATATTCGGAGAAAACTAGTTCGAAAAGATACATGCACCCCTATGTTCACAGAAGCACTATTTACAATAGCCAAGACATGGAAGCAACCTAAATGTCCGTCGACAGAGGAACAGATAAAGAAGATGTGGCACATATATACAATGGAATATTACTCAGCCATAAAAAGAATGAAATAATGCCATTTGCAGCAACATGGATGGACCTAGAGATTATCATACTGAGTGAAGTAAGTCAGAGAAAGACAAATACCATATGATATCACTTACATATAGAATCTAAAATATGACACAAATGAACCTATCTACAAAACAGAAGTGGACTCATGGACATAGAGAACAGACTGGTGGTTGCCAAGGGGAAGGGGGTTGGGGGAGGGAAGGACTGGGAGTTTGGGATTAGCAGATGCAAACTATTATACAGAGAACGGATAAACAACAAGCACAGGGAGCTATATTCAACATCCTGGGATAAACCATAATGGAAAAGAATATATATATATATATATATATATATATATATATATATATATATATGAATCACCTTGCTGTACAGCAGAAAGTAACAGCAGTGTAAATCAACTATACTTCAATAAGATAAATTAAAAAAAATAAAGTGGGGAGAATGCAGAGAACACGGTCAGCACAGGGGAGACAAGCCCAAGGCAGTGGGCATCTGCGTTCGATGGGGAGGCCGCGGCCGGAGGCCTTGTGAGCACCGTGGCTCTGAGGGCAGGTTGCAAGCCCCCCTGCCCCCCTGCCCCCTCCTGGCCCTGCCGAGAACCCTCTCCTTCAGCTAACACTAAAGTCCTGTCTGAGTAAGATGGTCCTTCTGAAACAGAGCTCAGAGGAGAACAGTTTGGCAGGTCCTCACAAACGTAAGCGTGCGATCCATGCAAACCTGCACACAAACGTTCAGAGCAGCGTGATTCCAAACAGCCCACGTGCCCATCCACTGATGAACAGAGGAACAGAACTGGTCTATCCAGACAGTGGAATATTATTGGCCACAAAAAGGAATGCAATTCAGATACATGTTACAACATGGATGAACCTTGAAAACATGATGTCAGTGAAAAAAAGCAAGTCACAAAAGGCCACGTATTGTATGGTTCTATTCTTAGGAGATGTTCACGATAAGCTAATTCATAGAAAGAAAGCAGGTCGGTGGTTGCCAAAGGCTGGGGTGGGAGTGAGGGGACGGAAAGTAACTCCAGTTGGGCCCAGGGTTCCTTCTGGGGAGATGAAAATATTCCAGAATTAGACAGCACTAAAGCCGGACAACCGTGTGACTATATTACAAACCACTGGACTGTATACTTTAAAGGGATTAATATTATGCTATGTGAATTGTATCTTAAAACAACAAGAACAACCACAAAAACTCAAAGCCCCGGTGGGAGGCCACACCAACACTTGGACCTGATTTGACCACGATGGCACCCGGACCGCCTGACTCACCCGCGGCAGCAATGCTGCTCACCGACGTCTCAGCGAGGGCCAGCCCCTCCTTCACGTAACTGAAGAATTCTCGCTCTCTAAATTCCACAGCGAACCAGGAGTGGTGGGCATTATCATTTCATGTCTACACTCTAGAAACCCAAGGCCCAAGGTCACCCTGTTTGAAACTCATCAAGATTTCAGTGGAAGACACACAAAAGCAAAGACAGGGGGTACGCACAGTACCTGCAGTCCATCCCCAGCACGCCTGAGCGTCATCCACTGCCGCCCGGCCCACCCACGGCCCCCTGGAAAATTAAACTCAGAGGAGCAACCACAGCTCTAGAGGGTTATGCTCTGTGAGCTGCCACCACTGAGCACCTGCACCCAGGCAGAAAGCAGAGGTGAGGTGGGAAGGGGACCTCAGAGAGTGCCGCAGGGCACCGGGTCGGGGGGCACTCCTCATTTGCAAAGCCAGAGCTCCATCTGTTGCGCTCCGGGGCCCAAGCTTGCGGCATTCTCAGCGGCTGACTGGTTGCCAGAGGACAAGTGCATAACCTCGTGCTCCCTTCCAGACGGCTCCTGCCCTCCCCAAGCAAAGTCCCCAGCCCCCAACTGTGTCCATCACCAAAGGATTCCTGGGACTATCGCAGACTCCTCAGCAACTGCAAATTGCAGCCACCCCGTGGGTGATAACACCCCAATTATGTAGAGGCTCCTAAGTTGATGGATGGATTCTCTAAACACTGGCTTCAGCATTTTGCTTTGCTCAATGGTTTTGAACTGCTGTGGAGCACAGATGTGGTATCTGGGCCAGGCGGGCGGACGGCTGCCAGAACGTCCAGAATAAGGGATGCCTTCTATATCCAGTCACTATTCTAAATGCTTTTTTATAAATAAACTCATTTGACCCTCATGAAGAACCCATGGGGTAGGTACCATTATCCCCATTGTACAGATGAGAACACTGAGTCACAAAATGGTTAAGAACCTGCCCAAGGTCACACAAACAGAAAGGATGGAGCCGGGATGGGACCCTGGCACACGGAGGCTTGATCACTGTACTGCTCAGCATGGCAAAGGAAGGGCAGGGGTGAGCCTGGAGCTGAGACGGTGGGGCCAGGCCAAGCTCCTGGGCAGTGGCTCTGCTGGGCTGCGGCAGCCAGGTCAGAGAGGAGACCATCACAGGGCCCTCCCCGTGCCAGGGATGAAGCGGTGCAGGGCTGGGGAGGCGTCTCTGTCCTGTCTCGGGGGACTCATGTCAGCAGCTGCCAGGGCGGGGCAGGAGCTTGCCCCGGTGCAGGGCTGCAGTGCGGGGCAGGGGGCCACCCACAGTTGCTGCGGGGCCTGGGGATCTGATCGCTCCCCACCCCAGAGTTGCCCTCTTACAGCCTCTCTCCTCGATGGATGGTGGGCTGGGTGAGAAGGGTGAGTCTCCTGTGAAGCTTCTGTGCGCTAGTCACACAGGAAGGAGGATGGAAGCCCTTCCACGTGGACATGAGTGGACCTGTGGGCAGCGCTGTGGGTCCGTGGCTGTAAGGGGCAATGATGCTTTCAGAGAAGGCGGCTGGTAGCGGCACCACGTGAGCAGGTGCACCACTGCTTTGTCCATTCGCTCATTCACCAAATGTTTTGTGAGCCTCTGTGCCATCTGCCGTGGGGATGGAGTGGAGACCACACAGCTGGCTTCTGCTGCCTCGGGGCTCACTCATGGTGGGAGACAGACATGAATCATGTGATAGCAGTGACAGTGATAGGACTGTTGGCCTCACTATTACTACAGATACTGAGACTCCAGTACTAGAGTGTTCTTTTGTTTTTTGTGGGTTGTTTTGTTTTGGCCACGCTGCACGGCCTGCTGGACCTTACTTTCCCAACCAGGGATTGAACCCGTGCCATGGCAGTGAAAGCTCTGAGTCCTAACCACTGGACCTCCAGGGAAGTCCCTAAAGTGTTAATTATGATAAGACTGAAAAGGCTAATACAGTTTCCCAGCAGCTCTGGGCGCTCGGTGAAGCCATTTATTCATATTAGGTCATTCAACGCTCACAGCCGCCTGACAGGGAAGTATCATTATTATGCCCATTTTGCACATGAGAAAACTGAGGCACAGAAAAGTAAGTAACCTGCCCCCTCCTGTTAAGTGATGTGGCGTGAACTCTGAACTCAGACAACCTGGCCCCGGGGCCCTCAGCCGTATCTGTCGCACTCATATGTGACGCCACGATGTGGTGAGTGTCGTGAAGGAGGCTGCAGGAGCACTGTGTGTGTGCACATGTGCGTGTGTGTGCACGTGTGCGTGTGTGTTGTGTGTGTAGGGGGCGGCGGGTGGTCCAGGATCGGGAACTGATGCTGGAGAAAGGGGAGCGGGGGAGGGGGGAAGGATGGAGGGATGCGCTGGTAGGTGGGGAGCCCGCCATGCTCTTCTCCGCAAGTCTGGGGTGGGAGGTGCTCATCCCTGAAGGCCGCCTGCGATGTGTGAGGGGTGGTCTCTTCTTTCAGCCCGACTGCAACTGGCTGGCATGTGCCCAGTCCTGCGACGTGCCTGGGGGTTTGACAACTGCTTTCAGGCACGGTGCATCCCTGGGAGGGCCGGGGCGGGGGGGCAGGAGGAGGGCACCTACTGTCACCTCTGCATCAGTGCCCCATCACGGTGTAGGGGGGCAGTTACTCTTCCACATGGCCCTCCCCTCCTAGTCTGTGAGCATCAGGAAGGCAAGGGCCATATTTTACTCGTGTCTGCGTCCCCAGGGCTTGATACATCGTCTGGCCCATGGTGAAGCGTAAGCATGTGACAGATGTGGAGCTCTGTCGGCCATCAGGGCCTGGGCACAGCAACGCAGAGCTCACCTGAGCCTCTTTCTTCCAGAAATTAAAGGTCGCGTCATCAGCTCCGGGCCTGAAAGGGACTCATGGCCACTCTCGGCCCCAACAGTGCAGCCGATAAAGCGGGAGGCATGCAAAGCCTCACGAGTGTGACTGACACACCTGGTAGAGCCCGGCCCCGTGTCTGCAAAGCGCTTCCTGGACGAAAGGTGCTTCAGGAGATATCAAGTATTCTCCTTGTGAGGGCTAAGTGCCACAAATCAGATTTGGTGGCACAGAAGTAACATATTTACGATCCACTATCATATTGCAAATGAAATGAACGTAATAAAAGTGTCACTTATACAAATACCTCTGATGTACAGATCTCGACCTGTGAATATGAAAGCAGACACCCAAGCACTGTTTTTGAATGTCTAATCATGAAAATAAATGAAGTCATGTTCATTTCAATGCGCGCGCTTGTGCGCGTCTCTGGAATATTGATTCCTAGGCACACAATAAAAATGTAATACAGGAAACATGCGGAATTCAGAAACTTCACTTGGATTTAGGAAGAGAGGAAACAACGCTTCACTAGAAATTCTTTCACATCAAAAAAAAAAAAAGGAAAGGAAAATACAATCAACAGTGATTTTGTCCATTAAAATTCTCTATAGTCAGTCTAGCAAAGGAAGCATAATGGTCTATTTATTCTTGTTTGAATATTAAAGTCTGGAATTCCTTCAACTTGACTTTTCACCTCCTTACTAACTATAAGAATAATGGACCACAGTCGGTGATGAGAGCTATCTGCTTGCCGTGAGCAGGGGAGGGTCTCTAACTAACATACAGATGTAGTTTCATCTCAGTTTAAACATCATTTTCTGAACTAATTATACACGTGAACTTGAAGGCAGGTGGATCTGTAACTAGTAGAGAAATACTTTCCCATAATTTCAGGATTTGCGGTTGGGACTCAAGCAATTAACAGAGCAGGTCCTACTGTGACCTTGCGTGGGTTGGGGTGAGTGAAACAGCCCTAATGTCAGAATCTCTCGCATGGTGGAGACTGCGTCTTTCTCCCGATTCAGCAATAGCCACGGAGGCGCTCGTAGAAATTTGAACAAATACACAGAGAAAGGAGGTTAGTGAGTGAGGTCGCAGCTAAGTTTTCTCCACTGCTACCAAGACACACGCCTCTGGACCAGGCTGAGGGCAGGGCACCCATGAGAGTCTGTTAAATGAATTCAGCCCCTGTGCCTGGACCTTGATTTTGGGGTTTTGAAATGGAGGTCAAAATAGCATCCTCCAGGGACCGCTCTAGTCTGCCACGTGGCAGCCTATGTGCAGGGATTTCAGAGGGTGATGTGGGCCCAGCACAAACGCAAAGTGTACGGAACGGGATGGCACTCGTGGTGGCCGAGCAAGGGAGCATACTTAGAATTTTTAGAGAATATTAAATACGCAACTCTTGGGGGGAACAGTCTGGACACAGCATGCTGAGAGTTTAACCAGGATCGACCAGCCTAGCTCAGCTTCTTCAAGTTATTCCAAACACTTACAGAAAATCCCCAAATATCAGAATGTACAAAGGCCAAATACTTCTTTTAGTTAAAGTGGTATATTCTACTAACAAAACTTTCCAAATGATTTTAAACACACTTTCCTCTCACTGGTTGCTTTTACTTATGGAGATGTGATCTCCTCTCGAGGGAACTGCGCTCCTTCTGTCGCATAATCCCAAACACTTTCCTCCTCTGTCGGGGCTGGTGGGGGCAGCCTGGTGCGGCCACGTTTATCTTCAGCAGGCCCAGGGTGGTGGGCATTCTTGCAGGGAGACTTGGAGTTTAGAGGCTCTGCTATAAGGGGCAAATCCTTTCCTTTGGAGAAGAGTCTTGGATGAACTATAGGAAATATCCTAAGTTTAACTCTGGAGACAAACACTCCTGCCTTATGCATAAAAGTAAGCACTTGGTCATGAGCAGTCGAGAAAGTGCAGGTGGCCTCTGGATGCCTTCCTCCACCACCCGTGGTCCTTCTCTGCTCATTGCCTCTGGCAGCAAGGGGCCCTGACAAAGGATGGCTCTCACGAACTCTATCCACTGGTGGTGGTGTCTCCCTGGCTCTGTCTGTGGCAGAGTCATCCAGTATGATCAGGGCTGAGATGAAGGACTTTACTGATGCTATAAAACTAGATGCTAAAAAATGGAAACTGAAGACACCAAGGCTGTGGTCCTTTACCTTTTTGGTTTTAATATTTATTTATTTCGTTGCACCGGGTATTGGTTGCAGCAGGTGTGCTTCTTAGTTGCGGCCAGCAGTCTCCTTAGTTGTGGCTCACTGGCTCCTTAGTTGCGGCATGCATGTAGCATCTAGTTCCCTGACCAGGGATTGAACCCGGGCCCCCTGCATTGGGAGTGCAGAGCCTTAACCACTGTGCCACCAGGGAAGTCCCCCATTTGCCTTTTAATCAGGAGTAAACTCACACCCACTGCATGATCAACTCACCTCGTCTGTAAAAACTGCCAGCTTAGAAAAAGACAGTTCAGCCCCCACTGCCATAAACCATTTTCATGGGCAGGACATGCTTTATTATATAAGCTGAAGTTCGCTCTGCAGAGCTCAACCTGCCCTCTTGTGTCGGAGAGGCTGTTTGGCGGGTCTTTTTGACTCGGTAAAACTGCAGGCAGTCTGAGAGTCAGGAATCTAGAGTCTTAAAATAAGGGCCATGTATCCAGAGTGACATGACTGAGCAGAGGTGTTGGTATAACCCTTTAGATTTTTTTCATGAAGACAAAGACTTCATTCAAAGCAGTATCTGATGGTGAGGTGGGGTGGGGGGCTTCATATAACAAAAAGAAATTTCCCAGCAGACTGTTTCAGATAAGCCTGTATCCTGCTCTGTGTCACATACATTCTTCACAGCAAGTTACAGGCTGTCATATCTTAAACAACAACCTCCATCAAGATTTGTATGGAAACACAAAAGACCCCGAACAGCCAAAGCAATCTTGAGAAAGAAAAACGGAGCTGGAAGAATCAGACTCCAGGACTTCAGACTATACTACAAAGCTACAGTAATCAAGACAGTATGGTACTGGCACAAAAACAGAAATGTACATCAATGGGACAGGATAGAAAGCCCAGAGATAAACCCAAGCACCTATGGTCACCTTATCTTTGATAAAGGAGGCAAGAGTATAAATGGAGAAAAGACAGCCCCTTCAATAAGTGGTGCTGGGAAAACTGGACAGCTACATGTAAAAGAATGAAAGTAGAACACTCCCTAACACCACACACAAAAACAAACTCAAAATGGATTAAAGACCTAAATGAAAGGCCAGATACTATAAAACTCTAAGAGAAAAACATAGGCAGAACACTCTTTGACATAAATTGCAGCAAGATCTTTTTTGACCCATCTCCTAGAGTAATGAAAATAAAAACAAAAATAAACAAATGGGATCTAATTAAACTTAACAGCTTTTGCACAGCAAAGGAAACCATAAACAAAATAAAAAGACAACCCTCAGAATGGGAGAAAATATTTGCAAATGAAGCAACCGACAAGGGATTAATCTCCAAAATATAAAAATATACTAACAGCTCATGCAGCTCAATATCAAAACAAATAACCCAATCAAAAAATGGGTGGAAGACCTGAATAGACATTTCTCGGAAGAAGACATACAAATGGTCAAAAAGCACATGAAAAGATGCTCAACGTCACTAATTATTACAGAAATGCAAATCAAAACTACAATGAGGTATCACCTCACATGGGTCAGAATGGCGGCCATCAACAAAAAAAATCTACAAACGATAAATGCTGCAGAGGATGTGGAGAAAAGGGAACCCTCCTACACTGTTGGTGGGAATGTAAATTGGTGCAGCCACTATGGAGAACAATATGGAGGTTCCTTTAAAAACTAAAAATAGAACTACCATATGATCCAGCAATCCTACTCAGGGGCATATACCCAGAGAAAACCATAACTGAAAAAAAATACATGCACCCCAATGTTCACTGCAGCACTATTTACAATAGCCAGGACACGGAAGCAACCTAAATGTCCATCCACAGAGGAATGGATAAAGAAGATGTGGTACATATATACAATGGAATAATACTCAGCCATAAAAAAGAATGAAATAATGCCATTTGCAGCAACATGGATGGACCTAGAGATTGTCATACTAAGTGAAGTAAGTCAGACACAGAAAGAAAAATATCCTATGATGTCACTTATATGTGCAATCTAAAAAAAGGGTACAAATGAACTTATTTACAAAACAGAAACAGAGTCACAGATGTAGAAAACAAACTATGGTTACCAGGGGATAAGGGAGGGGGAGGGATAAATTGGGTGACTGGGATTGACATACACACATTACTATATATAAAATAGATAACTAATAAGGATCTACTGTATAGCACAGGGAACTCTACTCAATTCTATGTAATGACCTATATGGGAATAGAATTTAAAAAGAGTGGATATATGTATATGTATAATGGATTCACTTTGCTGTAGAGCAGAAACTAACACAACACTGTAAATCAACTATACTCCAATGGAAAAAAAAAAGATCAATTCTAGCAGCCAAAGTTTTCACTCCTATGGTCCTCTAAACCCAATTAATTTTCAGAAAATGAATTGCAGTTCTGGTTGACATTCTCCTATTTTCCCTTTTAAAACATTTCTTAAAATAGAAATGAGGGGACTTCCCTGGTGGTGCAGTGGTTAAATGCAGGGGAGACAGGTTCAAGCCCTGGTCTGGTAAGATCCCACATGCCACTGAGCAACTAAGCTGGTGTGCCACAACTATTGAGCCTGCACCCTAGAGCCTGCGAGCCACAACTACTCAGCCCACATGCCACAACTACTGAAGCCCACACACCTAGAGCCCGTGCTCTGCAACAAGAGAAGCCACCGCAATGAAAAGCCCGTGCACTGCAATGAAGAGTAGCTCCCGCTTGCCACAACTAGAGAAAGCCCGCACACAGCAAAGAAGACCCAACATGGCCAAAAATAAATAAATAAACTAATTAATTAATTAATTAAAAAATAGAAATGAGGCACTTAGCTTGGAGAAAGTTCTGAGACACGGCCTCAGTGATTCCCCTGGGGCCACAGGACCCCTCAACAAGCCCTCAGAACCGGGCAGCAGGAGTGCAGTGCCAGGAAGGGCTGCTCACCTAAAGATGCCCCAGTGCGGAGAGGGTGTGGAGAAAAGGGAACCCTCTTGCACTGTTGGTGGGAATGTAAACTGATGTAGCCACTATGGAGAGCAGTATGGAGGTTCCTTAAAAAACTAAAAATAGAACTACCATATGACCCAGTAATCCCATACTCCGCATATATCCTGAGAAAACCATAATTCAAAAAGAGTCATGTACCACAATGTTCATTGCAGCTCTATTTACAATAGCCAGGACATGGAAGCAACCTAAGTGTCCACCAACAGATGAATGGATAAAGAAGATGTGGCACATATATACAATGGAATATTACTCAGCCTGAAAAAGAACCGAAATTGAGTTCTTTGTAGTGAGGTAGATGGACCTAGAGTCTGTCATACAGAGTGAGGTAAGTCAGAAAGAGAAAAACAAATACCATATGCTAACACATACATATGGAATCCAAAAAAAAGAAAATGGTTCTGAAGAACCTAGGGGCAGGACAGGAATAAAGACGCAGACATAGAGAATGGACTTGAGGACACGGGGAGGGGGAAGGGTAAGCTGGGACGAAGTGAGAGAGTGGCATGGACATATATACGCTACCAAATGTAAAATAGCTAGTGAGAAGCAGCCGCATAGCACAGGGAAATCAGCTCGGTGCTATGTGGCCACCTAGAGGGGTGGGATAGGGAGGGTGGGAGGGAGACGCAAGAGGGAGGGGATATGGGGATATATGTATGTGTATAGCTGATTCACTTTGTTACACAGTAGAAACTAACACACCATTGTAAAGCAATTATACTCTAATAAAGATGTTAAAAAAAAAACTGATGCCCCAGTGCTCCACCTGTGGACGCCCTCTGCACTGTGATGCCCCAGCTCCTCCATCCAAAGGTGGAGACTGCTCCCCAACCCCTGTATCTGGGCTGGCCTGTGATGCACTCTCACTGACAGAAACCAGTGGTAGTCACGTTGTGCCAGCCTAGGCCCAGAGAGATCCTGTGCTGGTCCCTCTTAGAGCATCACCCCTGTGTGGGAACAAGCCCGGGCTAGCCTGCTGGAGGAGAGACCAGCAGCCCAGCCAAAATGTTCCTAAATCAACCTAGAGCCAGCCTAGCCCTGAACCTGGGAGAGCACTCAGGCAAGATGGGCAGTACTGCCACCCATGCTGCAGCTGACCACAGACTTATGAGAGGGCCCAGTGAGCCCAGAAGTTCCACCCTGCTGATCCATGGTTTTGTGATCAATAACGAATGCTTACTGTGTCAAGCCACTGAGCTTTGGGGTGGTTTGTTACACAGCGATATCTAACAGATACAGTCTTTGTAAAGGATGGGTTACACAGCAGTAGCACACGCCCACATGCTCTTTCACACATGATATATCTGAATCAGTGGTTGTGTTTATTCAGCAATTAAGGCAAAAAAGAAAACAATTTGTCATTCCTTCAATTCAAGGTTCAAAATCCTGCCCGCATCTGTTACAACACACATAATTTTTTTTCTCCCTAATTTCTAGTTTACTAGAAGTCAGCTAGGTTTTCGTATCTGCCTCTGCATTTAGTCTCTTGTAATATGTTCTTTTCATGGAATGTAAGAAAGAAAAGGGAGGTGTATTTTAATAGACTTAGCAAATAATTGTGGATATTCTTGATACTGCACTAAAACTTTACAAGATTGTAATTTCTTTTTTTAAACAAATCATTTATGTATTTTTTAATAGAAGTATAGTTGATTTACAATGTTTGTTAATTACTGCTATACAGCAAGGTGATTCAGTTATATATATATATATATATTCTTTTCTTTTTTTAAATATTCTTTTCCATTATGGTTTATCCCAGGATACTGAATATAGTTCCCTGTGCAATACAGTAGGACCTTGTTGTTTATCCATCCTATATATAATAGTTTGCATCTGCTAATCCCAAGCTCCCAATCTATCCCTCTCCCACGCACCCTCCACCTTGGCAGCCACAGATCTGTTCTCTGTGTCCATGATTCTGTTTCCATTTCATAGATAGGTTCATTTGTATCACAGTTTAGATTCCACATATGTCATATGGTATTTGTCTTTCTCTTTCTGACTTACTTCACTTAGTATGATAATCTCTAGGTCCATCCAGGTTGCTGCACATGGCATTATTTCATTCTTTTTTATGGCTGAGTAATATTCCATTATATATATGTACCACATCTTCTTTATCCATTCCTCTGTTGATGGACACTTAGGTTGTTTCAATGGCTTGGCTATTGACAACACACATGAAGTATGGAATTAATGAAGACCCATGTTCCCCACAGGTCTTAAATAACATGAAACGTACCCTGGAAAAGTGGGATGACATTGGGGTAAAATTCCGAAGGCCCAAATTTCAGCCCTTCATTTACTAACTGTGCAAACTCAGGGTGGTCTCTTAATGTTCCTGAGCCTCAGTTTCCCATCTGAAAAATGGAGAAATGAATTTTTCCATCATACACAGGGTTCGTAATATATATTTAGACATGTAAATGAGTGCAACACAGTGTAATGGTATGAAACCAGTGGGAGTCCTACACCGATTTGCTTATTCACCAAACATTTATTGAGTCCTGTAGCTACTGAAGTTTCTGAGTCAAATAAAGCATGGTTTCTCCCTCAATAAAATGTACATGATAGGTAGTGTAGACTCTAAGGGTTTGCTGTACATGGACTGCTTTGAAATGTGAAATGCTAAGACAGCAGGATAAGTAGACAGGAATAAAGTAAAGAAGGAAAATGTAGAGGAAGGGGTGGAGAAAGTGAGGGAGAAGAAAGAAGTTTTATCCACGGCAAGATCAGTGCTCCACCTGGGGCTACATCACTAGCGACTAGGGGAAAATGGAGAGAGGTAAACCGGACAGCTGTTAAATGTTCAGTGGTTTCATTTCTTATGGCAGGACTTTCCACATGAAGTTGGCTTAGCAAACAGACGTGACCATGTTCGCTTCCTTGGGATCCAACTTTTTAGATATTGCTTGCCACACTCGATGAATCTTGTCTGAGAGACAGACGAATGGTCTGCGAGTCTGCCTGATGTTGGCCAAATACCTGCATATTGTCAAATACATTTTAGAAATCCAAATCGTTACAGAAATGGTCTACATGTGAACGTGGGGGTGTTGATTTTACATATTAGTTTAAATGAAAAACTTTAAGGCCTTTAAATGGTTTATGTCAGCCTGTACTCCCCTCAGTGATTCTCACTGGGGTCCTGCAAACACTAAGGTTTCTAAGGGTTTTCAGAATCACAAAGGAAGTGCAGTGTTCAGTACTTTTGTTCTAAATGCATTCTATTAATTTGAACTTTTAGAGAATCAGCGGTCCATATATAAGATGTATGCTAGCCCACTTTTGGATATGATTAGTCAATTAACCATAACCTCCTTTCCTAATAATTATGGATAAATTTAAACTTACTGTTAGTGTTTTAAAGGCTGGCTTAGCTCTCAAGGTTATTTTTAAAGGAATTGTTATAATGGGTGTGAGGATAACCATTTCAGTCTTAATGGCAGGTTTTTTTCTACATCCATCCATCTGTCCACCCTTCTATCCATCCATCCATATGTCCCATCTTTCCTCCATTGATCTGTCCATTGGCCTATCCATCCATTTGTCCATCTATTATTTCATCAATTTATCTGTCCATTCATCCATCTGTCCATCTATTTATCTGTCCATCCATCCATTCATTTATTTCTCTATCTGTTCAAATAGTTATTGAGTACTTACACTGTACCTGACACTGTGATTGATGTTCAAGAAACAAGAGTGAAAGGGTATCATTTCAAAAGACTTACATTCTAGTAAAAGATACAGTCACCTAAACAAAAACTAGCATTCAGTGAGCTAGATGCCAGAAGAGAGGTGTTTAAACAACAGGAATACAAAATCTAAGGAGTAGGTTTTAAGATGGTACTTAGTCCCACAGATGCAGGAGCTGACGACTCAGCGTGTGGGCGTCATGACAACCCCTCCAGGGAGGGCTCTGGAGCTGCACGCCCCCCAGGAGCTGGGTGTCCAGTGCACAGAGCCTCCAGAAGGGATGCTCAGCAAATAGCTCATATGGACAGGACCTGGAGGGTTAGGGAGACAATCCAGATGAAGAGAACGGTGTGGACCAAGGCCTCAGGGTTGGATCCGACACAGCCGTGCGAGGAAGTTAGCTCTGTGATGTCCTTTAAAGGGTGGGAAGAACCTTCTTCATGTGGGGGACATGAGGACATCCTTCCATGAATGACCACCTCATGTCTGTAGGAGAGCAGGACAGCTGGTGTGACCAGAGGGAAAACTGGAGACTGGGGACAGGTGGGAAGGGAAGACTGGTTGATACACGGAAAGAGAAAGAAGGCAGGATGTGCAGGGTGGCGCCGGGAGGGAAATCGCAGGACCCGGTCACGGCTGGAGGAAGGGGAGAAGGGGGCCCCTAGAGGTCACAGGGAGATTTTCACTGTGGCTCCCGGATGACGATGGTATGGCAAAGAGGAGAGAAGTAAGGTAGCTTGGATGGAATAGCGAATTGAACACTCGGCAGGAAAATGATGAGCTTGGCTTAAGGGCAGGTGGGTGAGGAATCAGGCAGCCGTCCCAGAGTCTCAGGAATCAGAACCTCCCAGATGCCTGTCGGGGTCAGGAGCCGGGACGGGCAGGGGAGGGTGAGAGAGGAGAGCGAGGTGGACCCGGAACTGCTCTCTGGGTGTGGCCTGTAGCGGGCGGGGAGGGGGGCGGGAGGCTGTGACGGAGCAGAGGGGCAGAGGGCAGGAAAGCTGGGGTGTCACAGAGTCACAGTGACCAACGGAGACAAGGATTCGGAGAAGCAGCAGAAGCCTGGCCGAGTGTCCAATGGCGCCAAGAGTCAGAGAGAACGGACAGGGAGCAAAGTTCACGGTCTGGCGACTGAGGAAGTGGTGACTTTCAAGAGAACATTTATAGCAGAGCAATATAGGATGGAAGCCCCGCCAGAGGGCGGGGAGGGTTAAGAGGTGGTCAGTGAAAGCCCTTCAAAACCCAACGCAGGAAATAAACTTGGGTCCAGGCACTGGAAAACTTGTCTTTCTAGAATCAAACCTGTTAGAGACATCCGGGAAACCACCCATGCCTACAAACAGAAAAAGGCTGCGTGGATTTCCCAGAGAGTCTGCAACTGTCCGTTGTCGAGGGCTCCCCGGAAGGCTAACACACTCACGCAGGAACTGTCTACGCGGAGACCCACGCAGGCGCAGGCAGGAGGAGGCTTCAGGTGGCCACAGGTGGGAAGCGGGGAGGGCTTTCCCAGCAGAAGACAGGGCAGGTTTGAAACCCTGCGTGGAAGCTACAGGGCAGCTTTGAAGTTCTGCAGAGAATAGGGCCGGGGCTGAGTTCCAGGCTCAGGCTGGACCGCGGCTCCTGTGGCCGGCGAACCTTGCCAAGGAGACTTGGGGTTTAGGTTTACCGGGGGGTGCAGTGGCAGCAACAGGACCACAGCTGCCTTTTAGAAGGGCAGCTCTGTCCATGGTGAAGAAATGATTGGGTGGAGACATCACTCATGTGGTTGCTAGGAGTTCCCATCAAGAGAAGAGGGGCCACGGGGAGGGCCCATGTGAGGGGTCCAGGGCGCCGGGCTGCGGGCAGGGCCGAGCTGAGCGATGGGGGAGGGCCTGTGGCCCCAGGGCACGGTGCAGTGTGTGCGGCCGGGCAGCTGGCTCTCTCTGGGTCCCGGCTCTGGAGGCGTGAGTGTGTGGAGACAGGCTCTCAGGGAAAGTCTGCTGACGGGAGCAGTGGCCGTGGGAGGGGACGGCGAGCCCCTTATCCCTCTGGGCTTCTTTCTTCCCGTTCCCGACTTCCGGCAATCAGCTGAATCTGAAGCACACGCAGCAACCTGGCACTCGACACATTCGGACTCCCGCTACTACTGACAGTTCCTGAGCCGTGACCACCGGCTCTGGGTGTCAGGCCCTGATCCAGGTACTGGGGATGCCGCAGGGAACCAGAGTCCCCGAGTCCGCGGGATAGTCGGGTGAGGGCGCAAGACCACGGTGAGGGGGGCAAAGCGCACAGGGGAGAACTGACTCCACACGTGTACTGCAGACCCCACCCTGCACGCCTTCCCGGGACGCGCCCGAATCAGGACCGGACGACCCCCGGGTGCTCAGTGAGAAAATATCCACTGCTCCTTGCCTTGGCTTTGAAATGTAAAGGTGGGAGAAATTCCAACCCAAAATCTTCCGTCACAGACCAGCTTCCCAAACTCGGGGGCCGCGGCCTGCGAGCTGGTGTCTTCTCTTTAACAGGAACTATCAGGGTCACGACCAGCCCCACCCCGTCGGGGAGGGGGGGTGTCTTCCCCGGGCTGCGTCAAGTGCTAGACATGCATTATCTGTCACCCTAACTGGGAGGAGATACTATGAGTCCCCAGTCTGCACAGGAGGAAACAGAGGCTAAATGCCACCTAGCTGCCAGAACTGAAACCCAGTTCTAGCTCCAAACCACGCTGCTCATCAAAGAATTCTCGAAACCGTTTCCTTTAAAGAAAAGATTAGTGTTAATAACAAGAATGCAACGAGGACTATAATTAAGGAATTTTTCTCCTTGGCCTTGGCTTCCCTGAATGCCATCGAGGGGTGACTCGCAGGCCACACGTGTGATTAAAAGAAAATGTGAAAAATGAAACAGCAGAACTAGCCCCCCCTGCCCACCTCGTCCACCTCAGTGTGTGAAGTGGTGGCCGGAATCGTGGCCAACTTCACCCTCCCCTAGTGAACAGTGTCTCAATACAAACAGATCAGCCCAAATCGTCTTCGTCTGGGAAGGACTGCTGAAATCCTACTGAGTTCACAAAAATCTTCCTCCTGGCCTACAACACTTTAATTCTCAGGTATTTATTTCTGCAGAGACTCATCTGGAAAAGAAAGCAAGGCATCGTCACCATTCCCGGCACGGCTCAGAGCCACATACTTGAGGTTTGACGCAGAGAACTGAATTTCTATCCCCGGGAAGCTTCAGCTAAGGAATAAAAAAAAAAAAAAAAAAAAAAAAAAAACAACAAAACTGCAACGAGCCCAAGAAGTAACACAGCAGCCTCGGGACCCGGGGGAGAGGAAAGCAGGGCCTGGAAGAGAAACGGTGCAGGGTCCCAACTCAGACGTCCAAGAAACATCAGAGGACATGCAGGGAAGTTGTGGCTGCCTGCGAGCAACCCTAAAGGTGATATTGAACTTTAAAGCACGTCCTGAGCTCCCATTCTGTCGCGGGCACTGTTCTAGGTGCTGGGGAGGTAACAGTGTGTAAAGCGATGTCCCCGGCTTCTGGGAGTTTCTTTTCTTCTTGGGAAAGGTGGACGATGACCAAATCCATGTACAGTGTGCCGTCGGATAATGACGGCGTTATGAGGAAGGGCATGCGGGGGGAGAGGAACCGCAGGCAGGGCACCGGCACGCAGCAGGGTCTCTGTGATGGGGGGATTTAGGGGAGGGAGCTGGAAGCGGTGATGGAGCAGGTCCTCTAAAGAACTGGGGGCAGAAAGGATCGCATATATCGGGGCAAGAGAGCTTCTCCTAAATTAAAGACACAAGCTAGATGAGCTATGTGCTGACTCGCTCGCAAAACTGCAGACAGTAAATATCGTAGATTTTGCAGGACTCACAGTCTCTGTGGCCACCACTGTGCCATCGCGGGGCAGAAGAGGCTCTGTGCACGGAAGGGCATGGTTGTGTTCCAACAGAACTCCACCAAAACAGGCTGTGCCTGGACTTGGCCCACAGGCTGTAGTCTGCACACTCGTACTCTAAAAGATGCCCTTGATCTGTAAGAAGTTGTTTGTAGAGTAAATCCAAATTAGGGAAGAAAGTATTTTTTGGTGGGTTTTCTGGTTGTTTTTGGCCGCGCTGCACGGCTTGCGGGATCCTAGTTTCCCAGCCAGGGATTGAACCCGGGCCCTCGGCAGTGAAAGCGCCAGGTCCAAACCACTGGACCGCCAGGGAATTCCCAGGAAGAAAGTCTTTTTAACAAAAAAGAAATGACTTAACACCCACTCTCCTGTGTTTGCTCTTCCCTTTTATTTCAGTGATCAGGCAAGAGACTGGACGTCAATTGTTTTTTCTGCCCAGCACCAAAGCCCTGCCCCCTCCAACAGGTTTTCTTCTGGGGACTCCTCCACCCCCACCCCTGACTGTGGCCTGCAGTACATCCAGACCCTGGTGGAGAGCTAGAGGGTCTCCTAGAGCGCACGCAGAATAAAGGGCCGTCACCCGGAGAGCAGCGGGGTACAGTGGAGCAGAGGCAGGAGTGGGAAGTGGCCAGGGAAAACCCTCCCCGCGGAAGGAACATCTGAGCGGATAGCACTGAACTAGGAGGACATTTCAGGCTTTGGGGAAGCGAGAGCAAAGTTCTTGGGGGCAGAAAGCCTCAGGGACTCGAGGTCGTGGTGTTCTGAGGTGTTGTAGGGATGTGATGGGAGTTCCGCTTCTCACAAGACATCTTAACAAAGCTTGGCCTGGAAACCCGCCGGGGTGTAGTGACAGCCAACGACCGTGCCGAGAAGTGCATTCAACAGGCAGTGCTGCAGAGGCTTCTGGACGCAGACGTTTGTCCAGAGAGGGAGCATGGACACACGAGACGTGATAAACGTGGTGTATTCGCTGCTCTAGAATCTGGTGAAGCAACACCGCAGATGACTTTGGGGGGCAGGGGGGGAAGAGGGGTTCTCCTTCCAAAGTGCGTATTCTTCCTTGATACACATGTATTCAAAGTTTCTCCGAAGTCATTGCACTCCCCGCTGCTTCCTTGGAAGGTGTCAAAAAGGGAGTTGCCTTCTTCCATCTGTAAATATTTCCAGCTCCTTTTTTCCATAACTTTTTCTCACACCCTTGCTTCAGTTTAGAGGGGCAAGGTTCTGTCTCCTTCTTGCAGATTTCAGTAGGGAGAGAAGTCAAGGGTGAGAAGGGACCTGAAAACCTGGCAGCTGGACCACACCGAGTGAGGCGGTGACCCTCCTGTACTCAAAGCAGAGCCAGCCACCCTAGAAACATCCAGAACGCGAGCAGGGAGGTCACCCTGGCCTCAGCAGCCCTAACCAGCCACCGAGAGACAAGGATGCCCCCTCCTCCTTTCCACTGACGACCAGGTCCCTTCCAGCAGGGGTCGGCAGCCCTCCCACCTAAGCCACGCCCCGACCCCAGACATTTCCACTGTCTTGAGACACATGTGGCATAACTTTGCACACAGATGAGGTGGGCCGGACCCTAAGCTGGAAAGGAATGCTGGACTCTAAAGTCATATTCTTCTTATTAATTCCACCGGATTCCCTGCCCGGCCTGTTCCCCCACTTACCCCGTCATCTTTTGACTGAGTTCAGGAAACTGCACAATGATTGGGCTGCTCCGGGAACTGCCATTTTTAATCACATGGACTTTTTGCTACCAGGCACCTTAACTGCACAGGGGCCCTTGGTCACCTATGATTGTCAGCTTGACCCTCTCATCCCAGGGCTCTCGCTGGTAGCCACTTTATTTAAAAACAGGGAAAGGTCAGTAAGTTACGGCACTTTCTTAAGATGTGTCCGGACTTGAAAAAAAACAGCAACGATTACGAAACGTGGTATTAAAAAGTGCCTCGAGCTAACTAACTTCCAAAAGAGAAATGCTGGCGAATGTGGACTGGGCTTCTCTTGCCTGAGAACTACTGCCGACTCCCAGGTTTATAATGAGGAGATGGACGGCCTGTTTGAACTTGAGGCAGCTGCCTCCTGGGATCGACACGAGGTCTCTGGCAGCCCATTTAAAGGACTCCCTACGCCTGGGAGCACCCCTAGCCTTCTTCTCACCCTTCACGTCTCCTGAGATCCGGGCCCAAGCCCTCCACCACCAAGTACGTACATCCAGGAGGCTCAAGTTCCCACCTCTGGCCCCGACTTCCCCTAAGCGTCAGACGTGCACACCTCACTGCCCACTAGGCACCTCTCCACCCCTCACACTGATCCTCTCCTAAGAGGGGCCCCTCCAGCTGCCCTTGCACGGCTCCTTCCCTTTGGTGCTGCCAGCTCAGCGACTGGACCCACCACCCATCCAGGGGCCCTCTCCCGGTGATAGAGGCAGACCTGTCCTTCTCTCTCCCTCATCCTGTGTACCTGCCAAGGTCAGCTCTGTCTGCCTGCATCCTCTCTGTGAATGATGTTTTGCAGACAATGGCTCATCTGCGAAAGGTAGGCAAATACGCTATAATACAATAAAAAGTAAAGTAGAAATAGCACTGTTAGAGCTAAAACAGGCTGTTTCCACAGAGGTCTCCTGACTCATCCTCTCTCGCTGGTAAAACATTCAGTGAAGCGCTCAGGGAACCTTAGGTTCTCAGTACGGCACATCATTGAAGGTCTCTCCTTTCATCCTCAGTACCCTGCTAAGACCCTGTCCCTAAAGCCTTCGATGATGATTTTTCTCATTAATTTTTCAGGCCATGACCTCCTCAACCCCCTAAGACAGACACACAGACAGACAGACACACACACACAGCATACGCACATACTCTCACTCCCTTTCCTGAGGCTCCAGGAAAGTGCAGGATGGTGAGCCAGCCATTTTCAACCGTGTAGACAGCTTTTACTGCCGACGACCTTAACTGCAAAGGGGCCCTCGGTCTCTCAAACCACCTGATTTAAGCAGCAAGTGTTCCCAGACCAACCCCACTTTATTTTGGGTACTGTGAGAGAGGATCCCTTCCCTATGCCTGGAATATTTCTGAATATCAGGAAATGACTTTGAACGTGTGTCCTGAATGGAGACCTAGGAGGTTTACAGCTGCAAAGGGACCTTACTGATCACCTAAATCAGTCTCTGGAGCTCTTGCTTATGGCATAGGTCACAAGCGCTGGGGGAGAGCTGGGTTACATCTCGACTCTGGCTCAGGAGTTGCGTAAATTCGGGCAATTTCCCTGGCCTCTCTCAGTGTCAGTTACCGTGACCAGTAAGAAATGGTACTCATCTAACAGAGGCTATGAAAAGGTTCAGCGCTCGATTAACGGTAGCACACTTTGTGACTTTCTTTTTTTGCTCATGGCCCCTCACGCAGTTCAGAGCAATTATCTTCTCCCTGCGGCTGAATCTCTCCACCCTCTGAATTTCTGGCGTGTTCCGTCATATCTCATAGTGGGACAGCTGGATTCCACATCATCCCTCTCAACCGGCTTTGGATAATGTTCTGTTCTAGATGACTGCTCTGAAAATGAGGTGCGCAGAACAAAAAACAATCGTGTTCCAAGATGTGCTCTGACCGGCCACAAACACAGAGAGCTCTGGTGGTCTCCCAGGATCTGATTCACCCAAGATCTCAGGAGGAAGGCGTGCCTGTGGCCCTCGCCCCTCCACGCTGTCTGCCCAGCCGTCCTCCCACTGTGACCTCACGGCACTGCGTCCTCATGGCTCTGCCTCAGGACGCCTCACCTCTGTGGAGGGCATCTCATCTGGACCCGCCCGTCATTTGCTCTATTGAGGATCTGCAGGAAGTCTCAGCCCTTCTGAAGTTCTCATTGTGCCAGGTTCACGTCTGGGACCAATTTTAGCGGGAGGAGCCTTCTGTCTAAGGCCTCTCCCTTTAGTTTAAACTTCTTGAAGCCTGACAGCCCCTGTGGCCTCCTCTGCCCTACCTGGGACCCCTCACAGAGAGCCCAGCATGAAAGGGGAGACCCCAGAGGTGCCACTGCTTGTTGGGTGGCCAGGTGTGACAGCGCGTCACATACGCCTGACCACCCGACCAAACCCCAGGCCATAGCAGAGGGACCCACCATCCCTACCCAGATGCCAACGTGACTGCAGTTGGTTAGAAGCCACAAATATAAAGAGCACAACTTCTTCCTAAAGAAGTGAGTAGGCCTTAAAAGAAAGAAAGAAACCAAAGGAAACATAGTCGGGCAAGTATTAGGCTCTAAATACAGAGTCAAACCTCCTCCAAATTAGATACCCTGTGGCTCACCCTGAAACATCCATAATGTCAGCTGCTGCTTCAGTGGATACTGGAAAAATATTTAGAACTAAAATACGGTATTTCTCCTGGGGGTGTATATCAAAAATGGAGAGAAAGCAGCAATCACTAGAGAAACTCAATAAATAAGTTGGCTACCTGTCACTTTTCTCCAGGTGCACTAATAACATATATTAGAAGGATTCAAATCTTGCTGTTTCCTCCCAAGAATTTTCTTTTCTTTTCTTTTTTTTTTTTTTTTTTTTTTTCCGGCCAAGTCTGGTGAAGTTCCATTCAGATCATGGGCAGGAAAAAAATAACCTATATAATGCAGTCAGTGATTCAGAGTGTACCTCACATTTAAAAGAATGGGCTTCACAGATGCAGAAAACAAACTTATGGTTACCAAGGGGGAAAGGGGCGGAGGGATAAATTGGGAGACTGGGATTGACATATACAGACTACTATATATAAGACAGATAACCAACAAGGACCTACTGTATAGCACAGGGACTCTACTTAATATTCTGTAATACTCTATATGGGAAAAGTATCTAAAGAAGAGTGGATATATGTATATGTATAACTGAATCACTTTGCTGTACACCTGAAACTAACACAACATTGTAAATCAACTATACCCCAATAAGAATAAATTTTTAAAAAAGATCCCATTTACAATAAAAAAATGTTTTCCTATTAAATCAAAAAATAAAGGAATGGGCGTGCCTAAGACTTCTTCTCAGTGCTGCTTGAAATCCCGGGAATCTGAATGCCCGTCTTCCTGTATTATTCATTCCATAATTGCTGGGTTTTATTAGAAATATGATCTATTATAACCTTGAATAGAGTACATTAAATGACATTGAAAATTAGATTATTCTGATTATCAGAGAAGTGAGAACTGTGCTAAACATTTGTAAGATGGATAGTCAATCAGGGTATCCATCTGAGTGTAATAAAAATCAATCTGGAGTCGGTGTGTTTAATTTTTTAAGCGTGACATTTTCCTCAGAGTTTCTTTCTAAAATGTCACCATCTTCTACGATGCTGATTGATTCTGTCTCTTGGGAGAAGCACTCACTCCAATTACTTCATCCACTGCACACAAACCAGAGACCACTTTAAAAAAAAGCTAAATGAATCGCAGCAAGGACCACGTATTTCCAGGGGCGGGGCACAGGTATGTGTCACGCAAGCTAGAAAATCACTCGTCTGCAGCTCAGACAGATAAAATATACTACTTAGATCACACGTGGCTCTTTACTTTCTTCCAACGGAAATTAGGAATCTCCGTATTGGGTTTTTATTTCGCCTGAGAAAAAAGAGGCAAAGATTCTGGCTTATGTAAAAAACATGATTCTGCTCACATCTTTTCAGAGGAAAAAAAAAAAAAAGGTACAACTGTTAATTTATACCCTTCCTTCCACCCTTCCCACAGTCCTTCTTTCTTTCCTTTCCTCCATCCACCCATCTCTTAACACATTGGTCCATCAATCGACAATTACTGAATTCCAACTGAGGTCGCCAGGAGACTGGCCGGCTGGGGACTCTTTCTCTCTTGAGGACATTCACAAGGTACAAGGTGAGGACGAGGGCTACTGAGGTGACATCTAAGGGGAACTTCCTGAGCTGACCCGACATTCCGTACTGTGGAATGACTGTCCACTAACTCAGCTTGGCCCCCGAGAATGACACACGTGAATACTGACTTTACGGAATACTGGTATTTTCCTGGCAATGGTAGGGGAAGGGGGAAGATGACATTTATTGAGCGTTTGCCATGACGCAGAACTTGACATCCATCACTCCCTAAATCCTCAGGGGTGGGGGCCCCTCTGCTCCCGGGCCCTGGGTTTCCTGAGCAGGTGGCTGGGCAGTGACCCTCGGTTTTCTCCCCACGTCTCCTTCTTGTTTTCCCAGGAGGAGGGACCTGTCTTAGTGCATCTTCGGAGCAGAAGCCCTTCTGGGCCTTCTCTGCCTCTGCCCGCCTCCCCACCTCGCTGCAGAAAAGGGCACCTGCCCTGCTCTCCACACTGTGGAAGCTCCCGGTGGGGGCTCTGCCTGGGAGGAGGCCTTCGGGTATCAACGCTGCCCGGGACGCGGCAGGGAATCTCATGTGATTCGGGGGTGAAGTTCAGGAAGCCATGAGCCACTGAGGCTGCACACAGCAAGTTGCATCTTCCAATAAGCAAATGGCTCTAAAAATTAATTCATACCCGTAGGAAAGGACATCACACTGCTATCAAAAAGCATCTCTTCAAAGACTATTTAATGACATGGTAAAATATTCACGATGGTAAACTTAACTAAAAGAAGGAAGTCGGAAAAAATGGAATACACACATATTGAAAAAAGAGCAGAGTAAAATAAATCAAAATATTCATAGGACTTATATCTGGGACATGAGATTCATTGTGATTTAGATCTTCTTTATAAATTTCAGTCCTTTCCAAATCATCTGCAATGAGCTACTGTTGCCCCCATTACTTTTAAAAATGTAGTTGTTCTGTTTTTCCTTTTCAGAGGAAAGTAGCTTTCCTCTAATACTAAGAAGGTTCTCAGACTGTAAGGCAACTCTCAGAACATGTTACTGACATGGTGATCTAATTCCTGCAGCTACTTCTCAACTGATTACTGCAAACTCCCATCACCAACAGCACTGCCTCACCACTCCCGCCGGTCAGAGCGCTACCGTCTCTCACCTGGTTCCCTTCGGTGGCCTCCTGAGCTCTCTCTGCTTCTGCCCTGACCCCCCCGATAGGGTAGTCTGAACATAACAGCCATCTTGGACCTATTAAAACCCAAGTATGTCCCCTTTCTGCCCGAACACTTGACAGCCTCCTATCCAACTTGGAGAGCCGAAGTCTGGACAAAGCCCCTGGGCCTCTCTGATTCCATCTCCTCTCTTATGCCTGCTTGTTTATGCCCCTCTTATTTTTTATTTATTTATTTTTAAAATTTCTTTATTTCTTGGCTGTGCTGTGTGGCATGTGGAATGTTAGCTCCCTGACCAGGGATTGAACCCACACCCCGTGCATTGGAAACACGGGGTCTTAACCACTGGACTGCCAGGAAAATCCCTATTTATGCCCCTCTTGACAACTGGCTTCCTTCTTGGCCCTCAAACACACTGGGGAATGCCCCCACCTCGGGGCCTTTGCACGAGCTGTTCCCTCCGCCTGGACCCTCTCCTCCAGATACCCTGGCTGCTCTCTCCCTCACCTCCTTCCAGTCTTTATTGAAACGTCATATTCTCACGAGGCCTGCCCTGACTACTTCATCAAAAACTGCAGCCCTGATCTCCAACAGTCCTAGGTCCCCGTACCAGTTCAGTCGCCTCATTTTTTTTTTTTCTTTGCGGTACGCGGGCCGTACTTGTTGTGGCCTCTCCCGTTGCGGAGCACAGGCTCCGGACGCGCAGGCTCAGCGGCCATGGCTCACGGGCCCAGCCGCTCGGCGGCATGTGGGATCTTCCCGGACCGGGGCACGAACCCGTGTCCCCTGCGACGGCAGGCGGACTCTCAACTACTGCGCCACCAGGGAAGCCCCTTATTTGTCTTTTAAATTATCTTTCTATCCCCAAAGAATGTAAACTCCTGGAAGGCAGGGATTCTAGGAATTCTTCACATGCAATCACTAGCACCCAGAACAGTGCCGGGGCATCCAGGGCCTGGGACAAGTCTTTGTTGCTGATGAAGGTTCTGGAAGGGGGGCTGAGTGCTGGGCAGGGGTGACAGGTACTGCCCCTGGTAGGTGGGCTCACAGATACCTGTGTTGGAGCTGTGCTAGCGGTGAGGGGGTGGAGGGGCACCTGTCCGATAAGAAAGCCCTGACCCCAGGGCCACACTGCTTCCCCATCTTCACCAGCTACTCGGAACGATGCCAAATGTGCACAGGCCCGGGAGGCTGAGGGTGAGGCCGTGTGAGCATCTGAGCACTGGCTGGGCCTCTGGAGAATCGTGCATTCCAATCACAGGGTGTTAGACCCCCCTTAACCCAGTTCTCCTGCAGCATCTGCTTCGGGAGAGGACACAAGAGCAAACCATGGCAGGGAAGAGGCCTGGCCCCAGCAGAGGCCAAGCCTTTTGGGGCATCTTTAGAGGTGACGGGGACTAAGCGGACAAAAGAAGGCTCCCGTGGTGTTTAGGCGAGCCATCCCTGCATTCCTCCTTAAGAGGAAAGTGTGGAGGTATGTCCGTTGGGAGAGGTACGGAGAATTAGAAGAATTCCCTAAACTCTCAGACCCTAGTTCTTAAAACCAGCAGTTCAGGTGAATTGAATACAGCTATGACAACCGCAGATTCTGCCACAGGCTGCTGTTCAGTTTACGACAAAAATCTAAATATTGCAGAGAGAGGCCACAAGGAATGGCATTTGGCAATGCTCAGGTAAGGGAGCAGCCCCTTGGAGACACTGCCCGAAATGTATAATCACTGAAGCAGCAGTTTGGGGATGATCACATCAAACAAGTCAGGCAGCTAACTTCCTCCGCTTCCCAAATTCTAGGTACCCACTTATGCAGTGTACCAGGAGGGGGAGGGAGAGGAGGGGGAAGAAGGGGGGAGGGGGAGGGGAGGGGAGGGGGAAGAAGGGGGAGGGGAGGGGAGGGGGAAGGGGAGAGCTCTTTGGTTTTCAGCTAAACATCTCTGAGTGTGAACAGGAGCCTAAGGCACTAGAGGAACTAAGTTCCTTAAACTTCCAGGTAACCACTGGTTTTCGGTGAAGACAGCTGCTAAATTAGGTATTGGTCAACTAGTTTCCCAGAGTGTCCATACAATATGAGAATCTTAATAAAGAGAAAAAGCTACATTCTTTTTTTTTTTTTAAAGCTACTATCTTTTGAGAGAAAAAAAAAAAAAAAGAGTATCTTTTTAAAGAAAACCACATAGGCTCACTGAACAGAATTTGAAAAATAATGAACTCTGCAAAGAAGAAAATACAAATTATAATTAACCCATGTCCCAGAAACAAGCCCTGTTAATATTTTATTTTTCTCTGCTCCTTTTCATGCACTTATATATGTATATATATTTTTTATTATAGATCACAGAATACCCAAATTTTCTAATCTTGTTTTTCATTTATATTTAACAGTGTGGATATTTCCCCACATCGTGAAAAATCTTTCAGTGGTGGCAGAATGTTCCTGCCTATAGGTGTGAATTAATTTTTTATACCTATTTTTTAGGACATTTTAAGTTAATTAATTAATTAATTAATTTGGTTGTGCCGGGTCTTAGTTGCGGCAGGCAGGCTCCTCAGTTGTGCCATGCATGTGGGGTCTAGTTCCCTGACCAGGGTTCGGTCTTTCTAACGGTGGCTTTCTGGGCAAACGGTCCACAAGGAGGCCTCCCTCCAGCCTCCCAGGGCCCCTCGGTTCCGGATCCTTTCCAAACCTGGTTCTCCAACCTCCGGTCTATTCTGGGGCCCCCCAGTAGGTTTCGAATTCATTCCTCTTTGCTTAAGTTGGCCAATTCGGTTTCTTGTAACCGAACAACCCTGACTGACGGATAACTGCAGAAAATTCTGGGGAGAAAAAAAGAAAACTGGGGAAATAGTCAAGGTGAAAGAGTTAGGGAAAAACAGGAGAGCCATTCTTAGCTGGTCTAAATGCAAACAGAACATGGGAGAGAAAAAGAATTATAAAGAAAACTCCTGTTATTGCGAACATGTCATCTCAAACCCCATGCTCACGGAATGCAGGCATCCGCTCATCCAGAACGGCCATCACGATTCTCTCTATCGATGGTGACATTTGTTGTCTCTCTAAAGATTAAGTCTCCAGTCAATGGACAGACGGTCAAAATTTCCAAGATTATATATATTTTTTCTCGGCGCAGGAACAGAAATGTAAGGATTTCAGCAGCATCTTTGTCCTCTCTGTCCTCCTGTTACGTCTCTGACCCCGTCTCCTCGCTGCCCCGTCCCTGTGACTCACCCTGTTCCAGATGCACTGGCCTTTTTGCTGGTTGGTCCCTGACCACGACAGGGCCTTTGCACTTGCAGGTTCTCACACCTGGGACGCCCTTTCTGAACATATCCGCAGGCCGTTACTCTCCTCCCTACGCCACCTAAAACAGCAAACACTCCAACCCCCAGTGCCTGCTCGAGGTTCCCTTTTTCCTGTGCCTCTTTGATTTTCCTCACTAGCATTTCTCATTGATTTATTTAGCATAGACTTTATTTATCTATGTATTGTCTGTCTCCTCCCACTAGAATGCCATCTCTCTGAGGGCAGGGATTTCTGCCTGGATGCCCAGTGCCTAGAAAGTGGTGTGGTACACAGCTGGCAGCTAATAAATGCTCGTGGAATGAATAAACGAATGAATCTGGCTGAATCTGTTTGAAAGGTCCCTTACGTGCTACCTTGCAGGGAGGCATCGGGTACCATCAGAAAAGCCCTGCTTTGGGACCTCCCTGGCGGTCCAGTGGTTAGGACCCCCCCGCTCTCACTGCCGACGGCCCACGTTTGCTCCCTGGTCAGGGAACTAAAATCCCAGAAGCTGCGCGGTGTAGCCTAATCGTCGTCATCATCATCATAAAAGAAAAGTGCACGTCTGGGTCCAGCCCATGTCAAAAGCGAGTGTCTAGCTTGGAAGCATGGGAGTTTCACCCTGCACCAGCTAAGACTCTCTTAGAGAAACGTCTTCTATTTCTTTGGCCCCAACACAAACCCCTTGTTCTGGCATGTTATGCCTGTGTATTCAGTGAATGTAGCTTAATGATTAAAGATTACCAGTACCTAGTGGAAGACCATGTATATCTTTGGCCAGTATAAATACCCTCAGTTCCTATGGCAAAATGCTTTGTTCCACGGATTAAAGACCAAATCCCGGTAGCTTAAAGGAGAAGGCAGCAGGCTTCAACGATGCTACAAAAAGGAAGATGGTGGCCGCAAAGCAGGCAGCCCAATGTCCCGTCCACGTAATGAGTTTGAAAAAGGTTTTGCAGCCATTGTTTTAATAGTCTAAAAGTGAGATGGAAAACACGGCCTGCAAGCCACAACCCTCTTCTTTCACGCCCACGGCAGATGTCGCTAATGGATTATGGCTCTTTTTCTCACTGAACTGAACCTGAATACGGCCTCAGAATCCTTCTCAACCCAGTGATCCAAGCAGATCCCGGCAGCCAGTGCCTACTGATCAGCCTTGGCATAGAAAATAAAACCTCCTTGCCAACCCTGACCCTGATGATAAAAGGCTTAAGTTATATTTCTTTCTCCCTCCCTCCCTTCCTCTCTGCCTTTCTTTCTTCCTTCCTTCTTCAGACGATAATTTATTTGACAAACATGGGCTAAGTCAGAAACGGAAAGACCGGAGGAGAAACTGCCACCTTCCCCCAAGCGCACGGCAGAGCCCCTGTCTGGTACCCGGCGCTGGACAAAGGGGGGCCCAGGCGTCTGTGGAGGAAGGCGCCAGACAACCATTCTGTGGCCTCCTTGTTTGTTCCACACTCTTCCTGTGACCCTTACCAGGGTCTCAGCTACTGTCCTTGGTGTGGTCCAGGAGACTGGGCCAAATTAGATGAGCAGAGGAGATTTACAGAAGCATCATGGCCATAGTAAGAATAAGGGCTCAGATTTGGGGCCAATGAAATGGAAAGCAACTCCCTAAAGTTCCAGGGTCTCGGCCGTGTAAGGGGACACGTTGGTGACTCCAAGCTAAGCCTTCCTCCGTGGCTGCCTCTGGGATCCACCTGTTCACCTGTGAGGTCCAAATAGCACTTTTCTGCAAGGTGAGCTCTGGTCGAATGTGCCTCTGGACAGAGCTAGACGCGCTCATGCATCCACCACACGTGTCAGGCACTGTTCCAGGCACCGCGGGGACAGCAGTGACCCGAAAGGTGGAAACCTACGCCCCTGTGCCTGTTTCCAGTTGCAGCGGGGTCAGCGTGGAAGCTGGAAGTGTGGCCAGAGAGAGCAGGAGAGGACAGCGCGGATTCGCTGTACGGGGTGAGGGAAGACATTGCCACGGGCGGTCGTGAGAGCTGGAAGCACCGAGAGGTGAAGAGAATGGGCAGGGATGCAGGACCAGCGGGGGCCAGATCCATGGATTTATTAACACAGGGCGGGGTCAGCAAACTGATTTCTGTAAAGAACCAGAGGGTAAATATTTCAGGGTTTGGGGCCACCTAGTCTCTGTCACAATGACTCAGGTCTGTGGTTGATCTGGGAAAACAGCCACAGACAACCAGCAGAAACAAATGGGTGCAGCTGTTCCAGTAAAACTTAACGTATAAATCCAGGTGACCCACTGGATTTGGCCCACTGGCTGCAGTGAGCTGACCTCTGAATCAGGTCATTCATCAGCCTGGAAGAAGAGGTTTTTCTTCTGTCTGTAGGGTGGTTGCGGGGAGAGGCCAGGATGCGAGGCGTCCGGAAGTGAGGGGGTCGTGAGTAAGTCAGGCATTCCCGGAGGAGGTGGGTTCCACGAGGAACTCAACTCCAGCCAACATTACTACTGCTCTTAATTGCAGACATGTTTTTTTTTTTTTTTTTTTTTTTTTTTTGTGGTACGCGGGCCTCTCACTGCTGTGGCCTCTCCCGTTGCGGAGCACAGGCTCCGGACGCGCAGGCTCAGCGGCCATGGCTCACGGGCCTAGCCGCTTCGCGGCATGTGGGATCTTCCTGGACCGGGGCACGAACCCGCATCCCCTGCATCGGCAGGCGGACTCTCAACCACTGCGCCACCAGGGAAGCCCTGCAGACATGTTTATCATCACATGTGAACCGATCATGTGAATGACTGTCCCCCACTCCACTTCCATCCCGGCCCTCTGAGGCTACCCTCATACGATGTCTGCTGTGGCCCTAGGACGCAGTGGCCACACCGTCAGAGGCTGGGATGTGGAGATAATCAGATGTGCCACCTGCACGGCATGGAAACCAATGTCACAAAGGTCACAGCAGAGAGACCTCCTTGATCGACACTTCTTACAGGGGAGGAGGATTAGGGACGCAGCTAAAACCAACGAAGCGTCCACCTGGGGAGCTTGCTGATATCCTCCGATTCTCCAGTCCCCAGCTAGCTGGGACTTGGTTAACTGGCTAACCTCACCCTGAGGTGTGGACCGGAGAGCTGGTGCCCAGACACTGAACCTCCAGAGCAAATTAGCTGGGATGATGAAAAGGCCTAAACCGCTTTCCTTCCACTGAGTATGATTTCTTCTGAAATAAATAACAGGATTAAAATCCTGAAGCAGCTAGGAGAGAATCCCCCTGGTTGGCGGGATGGACGCTTGGTTGGATGGTGGGTGAAAGAAGGAATCAGTCGATGAATAAATTAGTGGGTCAATATATGGAACAACTTCCCAAATGAAGGTGTTCACGTTAAAGAGACGTAGCATGTTTATCTAGCACAAGAAAGCCATGAGATACGGCCACAAAATCAGTAATACGGTCTTAGTTGGCACGATAAGAAGTACAGTGTGTGGACTGAGGGAGGTGGTCATTTTCCCATATCCTGGACAGACCACTTTTGGAGTGCCCGGATCATTTTTGGGGGACACTGACTAAAGAATGCAGAGAGTGGAGGTGAACAGGACAGGAAGACTGAGGGTGGGGTATGGAAGCCAGATCACACCAGGAAGAAGATTCAGAAGTGGCACAGTGCCTATGACCAAATCCTGGGACTTAGTATGATGAAGAGGTAGACCTGAGGCCAACAGGTAAGACTTAGCGAGGGAGAGGTGGGCCTGACATGAAGAAGGACTTTCGGGCTACACGGCCCCCTGGGGTCTCTTCCAAACCTTAAGCTTCTGTGCAGCTATGATCCTTCAATTGCTTTCGAAAACACAGGGAACTGGCCCGTCTGTTGGCGTCTCAATGGTTTTCTGAATTAGGAGAACTCAGGTGTTATCAAAGGGCATCTGTTCATAGATCATTCAAGGTTGATTGTCCACAGAGATCCTTCCTTAAAAAAAAAAACCTTAGGCAAGAATATCTGCAGCTGAGCTTGCTCTGTGGCTAGCAGAGTGGTATCTTAGAGAACGGCTGGCTTCAGGTAAGAAGCGCTAGATGAAGACACAGGTGACAGGCCAGGTGTCTTCACCTCTCTGAGCCTGGGTGTATCTACCTGTAAAATGGGGTTTAATACGTAATCCCTGTGCCCCTCACAAAACTGGGGACAGCATGAAATGGGCTGATGGATGCTGTAACAACAGTTTTTCCCAACCTATCTGTGGGAAAGGACCAGGATTTTTGTTTGTTTTGTCCACTTCTAATCCATAATAGACAAATACTTATATAAAATACAATACAGATGAATCATTAGAAAAATGAAAGGCTGCTTGGATGTTACAGCAGTATCAAATTGCTCAGAGTTTCTCAATGTCTGTTCCTCACTTTTTAATTTTATTGAAGTATAGTTGATTTACAGTGTTGTGTTAATCTCTGCGGTACAGCAAAGTGATTCAGTTATATATATATAGTATATATATAATATATATATATACTATATATATACACACATTCCTTTTTATATTCTTTTCCATTATGGTTTATCCCAGGATATTGAATATAGTTCCCTGTGCTTTACAGTCTGTTCCTCACTTCTGTCCATACCTACCTTTCCCATCTGGTAACAGTTCATCGGTCAGCTCTGGTCCACAGACCAGACTTTGAGTAACTCTAAAATGTTAAAAAGTATTATTCTAAAGCAACATTACTGTAATGTGAAAACATTAAAACATCACAATGATAACACGCCTAAAACCTTGATGAGAAGATAAGGGTGTTTAGCAACCAAATGGATCCCTTTCACTTTTGATAAGCAGTTTGGGTTTGATGATCTTTACTGGGTCAGATGATGGGAATAATAAGGAAATTCTGCAATCAGGAAGGGGGTCTGGGGCCCCCCTTTCTGTCAGGCACACTCCAGCTTTCCTGGACGTTGATGCAGCGTCACTGCAATCTCACTTCAAGTCCTTTCACGATCAAAGGGGCTGGATTCATTTAGTGTCTGGCAAAACAGTTAAAAGGACAGACACTTTCTACCGGGAACCACCATTTCTAAAATAAAAAAAAAAAAGAAAAAAAAGAAGGGTTTTCGTTGTTGATTTTCAATCTAAGCGATTACCTGGAGGCCCCTGAAAACTGTCTGAGAACATGCACCAGACACCAGGGACTTTGTTTCTATAAAGCACTGAGGCAGCAGTTTGCACAGAGTTAACCCAATAAAACAACACTTTCTCCTTGGATAAACTGACCTAGATTCTCTGACTTTCATGCAGCAACAGAATTGGCGAGTTGCAATCTCGGGAGCCGTCCGTGAGAGCGAAGGGGTGGGAGACCAGGGTTGGGGGCAAGTCCCGCTCGAAGAACTGCAAGAGGGTTCCTTCTGATCATGGTTATGACTTTCATCCCCACTTCGTGAGCTGAAAGGGTCTGTTCTAGGGTTTCAAGAAGGGGTTCGTAAGTCAAATGACATCACCGTTCAAGCCTGGGCCAACAGAAGAGGCCCTCTTGATAAAAGAGCTCAGAAACAGGGACTTCCCTGGCAGCCCAGGAGTTAGGACTCTGAGCTTCAACAGAAAGGGGCACGGGTTTGATCCCTGGTCGGGGAACTAAGATCCCGCATGCCCTGTGGCCAAATAAATAAATAAATAAATGAATGCAGAGGATGGGGAGTTATAGCTCAAAAAAAAAAGAGAGCTCAGAAACACACACTGGCCCACAGTCCTCTCATTCATAAGCATATGCATGACATGGTAGCATGAGGTTAGGAATGAACAGCGCTACGGCCAAACAGCCCAAAAGAGCCTCGTGTCTACACGTGCGATACAGGATCATAACATCTGCCCCGTAAAGGAATCAACTGTGAACATCGGATCAGTCCATGCATAGTACTGGGAATGCAGACTGTGATCAATAACCACGTGTGTGCTCACACCCCCCCCCACCCCCCACACACACACACACACACACACACACGAGTCCCAGCCCGCTCAGAGCCTCTGCAAGCACACGACCAAACTTGACCTGCAGGGGAAGCCCATCTCAGGGGAAGAACTACACACGGTTGAAATAATTTACAAGAACATACAGTCACATTACTCAATTAGCTTGGCATGAGTTTAAAGCACTCAATGGCCTTTCCAGATGCTTCTTGCTTTCAGCCGCTCTTCTGTTAACAGGTCTCTCTCCTTTCCACCAGGGCCAAGCCGCACACTCCACTCCCTCTGTCCCTGAGGGTTTGGGGTCTCTTCCTGACTTGGTTCCAGGCCACCCCTCCAACCTCCAATGGCAGCAGCCCCTCCCCAGCAGGCTGCAGAGGGTCCTGAGTCAGCGCGTCCCTCCGGGGGCTTCCTGGGGAAGCCCTTGAGGAGCTTTCCTCTTGATTCTGGGAATGCAGTCTCTAGCTCAATTTTCTGAACTGGATCTGCCACCTTGTTCAGTACAACATGGGTTTATTTTCTTTCTCAATCCAAAATTTCACTGGAAAACTCCCCAACTTTCTTTTTCTGGGGCTTCTAAAGTTCTTGTTTCATGGTCATGCTCTTCCCCTCTCCCCCAGCGGCTCATAAAACTCGGATGGTAACTCCCCACCATTACCTCACAAACCTCACCCCTTACACCTCATCCACCAATCAGTTTCGGAGATACTATTTCTTCCCGAAATACCCAGCCACACTTGTTCAGAACAGCAACACTTCTGCATTTTATTTTTCTTTGCAGTTCAGCTATACCAAACTAAATTCCCCATACGCTGGGCCAGAGCCCAGAGATTAAAAAAACCTTTGATTATTTTTGTTTTGAAATCACAAATGTTATTAACTAGTTTTGCAGTCGCCTTTGTGAGGAAGGGTTTGACTTGGAGCATTTTTCCATCCTCCAAATGTCTCAATTCCATTTTGTCGTTTACCCCGTCGTGGGCTTTGCTATAAACCGGCCGTGTGGTTGGAATGAACTGGTATCATCTAACACCCACTGAAGCTCCTGGGTGGAAGAGACTGGACCCGCCAAGCCGCCCTGGGCATTTACACTTTAGAATTCCCTGTTTCCCGGGGACGTCGCAGGGCAGGTGTCAGGAGCTCTAGACCTGGATTCTGCAGCCACAGCTGCCGGCCTGCTCTTGTCCTGACCAGTTGTGTGACTGCAGCAAAGACACAACCACTCTAAAATGAGATCAGATGCTTTTTTGTGCTCCCATCAACCCTAACACTTGGGTGAAACAGCAGGTAGGAGAAAAAGATAGTTTTGTGTTGTGAGTGGGGGGCGTGGGTGTCCCGGGGCCCTGGGGTCCCTGTCAGCATTTTCAGGAGCCTTCCCCCTTGGCTGACGCTGCTGGCCAGCTGCTCCGGGGCCCCGAGCGCTTTAAGGACTTCTATACATAACTCATTTCTTTTGCACAGCAACCTAGTGAGGTCGGCATTCCTATTCTCCCACTTTACAGACAAGCACGCAGAGGCATGGAGAGCTTATTTGCCCAAGGTCACAGCCAGAGGCTGTCCTCACAGCAGACAATGGCGACCTCTCTGCCATCATCCCAAGCTTCCAGAGCCACTTGGATGCTGGGCCGTTTCTTCCATGTTTTTGGCAAGCGTTCAGAAGATGGCTTAGGCTTCCGAGGAACGGTGCTGCATCCTGAAGGAGGAGTCTTTGCAGGACTAACTGGGCACCCCAGACCCCGCCTAGAGACAGAAGCAGGAACCTCTTCAGAAAAAAGGTTTTCTTACAGAAAACAAAACACAAACCTGAACCATGGTTAACGTGTTTGTTTATAACATTTTCTTTGAAAAGAAATATGGTCTCTGACAAGAAAAAGTCTGCATCCAAGCAGGTGTGCTCGGCAAACACCGTGCCAAGGGGGCCCAGGAAAGCCACTGCTAAGGGCCCCTGGTTGTGTGCTGACACCCAGACACTGAGTGGAAGGGGAAAGTGTGGTGTTCCCATAGGATCTATAAAGCAGGGACCTTTCTCTGCTTTTACTTACAGTATAAAAACAAGTATAAGATCCTTAAAGAACTAAAAATAGAGTTACCATATGATCCTGCAATCCCACTCCTGGGCATATATATATCCAGAGAAAACTCTAATTCAAAAAGATACATGCACCCCTACGTTCACTGCAGCACTATTTACAATAGCCAAGACATGGAAGCAACCTAAATGTCTATCCACAGAGGAATGGATGAAGAAGATGTGGTACATATATACAATGGAATATTACTCAGCCATAAAAAAGAATGAAATAATGCCATTTAAAGCAACATGGATGGACCTAGAGATTATCATACTAAGTGAAGTCAGACAGAGAAGGACAAATACCATATATCACTTGTATGTGGAATCTCAAAAAATAATACAAATGAACTTATTTTCAAAACAGAAATACACTTACAGACATTGAAAGCAAACTTATGGTTATCAAAAGGGAAAGGGGGAGGATAAACTAGGAGTTTGGGATTAACAGATACACACTACTATATATAAAATAGATAAGCAACAAGGACCTGCTGTATAGCACAGGGAACTATATTCCATATCTTATAATAACCTATAATGAAATGAATATATATATATATATAAATGAATCGCTTTGTTGTACACCTGAAACACTGTAAATCAGCTATACTTCAGTTAAACAAAGAGAGAAAAAAACCCAAGTTTAAGAACCTGAGTACTCCTCAGATTTAGAAAGGGTAACTGAAGACCCATTATTAATAATAAGAGTGCTATTGATAATAACTAACATTTATTGAGTTGACTACTTACAATGAACCAGGTACACAGAACCTAAGCGCTGCACATAGATTCCCAGCCATCCTTCTTGACCTTCAAGGTAGGTATTATTGTACTCTAATTTTACAAATGCTCAAGTTTTCATGGCCAGCAAATAGTGAAGCTGGGTTTCCACCTCACATGGACTGAATCTTTCTTTTTGATGATTGGTTATGAAAGGATAAACTGAACCCTTAATACTGTAAGAACTTAGAGCTGAGTTAATGAAACATAATCTGGGGGTTTCTTCAGGTGGCACACAGTGAAAGCATTTATTAAATTTGGATACACGGGAGACACGAGGAAGGACTTAAGTTTGATTCCATGGAGGAATTCTGAGAAGCCCCAGAAGAGCACGGAGGACTCAGCAGAGTCAGTGTCACCACCATGAGAGAGGAAGCCAGGGTTTAATTTGAGATCAATTCAGAAGAGGTAAAGTGTTAGAAAGTAAGGCATTTAATTTTGCCCAGGAGTTCATATTTCTTTAAATCGTGCTCTCAATTATATAACTTAGTAACTTTCAAATTAGACAGTTCCTGCTTTTAACTCAAACTTTGTAACTGGTGTTCTTATTCATTTAGCACTGTCTACTAGAGTCCTACGGGTTACTTTTTGCTCCTTCTATCAGATCATTTTAGGATTTCTGTTAATGAGTGAGCAGAATCAAACCAACAAAGGAGAAACCTAGATACATCACTTGCAAAGGAAGTACCTGCTTTATTTGCTGGCATATAAAATGCAATCTCCCCTCCCCCTGTTCACCAATAAAACATATCCAAACATTACCCTGCATTCCATGTCCTTTTTTTTAAATAAAAATTTATTTTTATTTATTTATTTATTTTCAGCCACGTTGGGTCTTCGTTGCTACGCGCCGGCTTTCTCTAGTTGCGGTGAGCGGAGTCTATCTACTCTTCATTGTGGTGCGCGGGCTTCTCATTGTGGTGGCTTCTCTTGTTGCAGAGCACGGGGTCTAGGCATGCAGGCTTCAGTAGTTATTGCATACAGGCTCAGCAGTTGTGGCTCACGGGCTCTAGAGCGCAGCTCAGTAGTTGTGGCACACGGGCTTAGCTGCTCCGCAGCATGTGGGATCTTCCCGGACCAGAGCTTGAACCCGTGTCCCCTGCATTGGCAGGCAGATTCTTAACCACTGCCCCACCAGGGAAGCCCTCCATGTCCTTCTACTTCTCATGGAAAACCAAAAGCACAAGATGTAAAATAAGAAACTATTCTATCCTCTCATGAAATAACAAGCCACAAGCCAGGCAACGCATTAGGCATTAAGTTTGGCCCATTATCTTAATCTTTTAGATTTACTTTACTATTATAAATCTTTCCATTATTTCCTGATACCAATATATTATTTACTTTATCTGTGGGGATTTCTTATTCAAGGGTAGTAAAACAACTATGTATCCAGAACTTGATACATCTTCTTGAGTTGTGGTCTAGAGCATATTATGCTTACGTGAACACTATAATGTTCCCCCCTATAAAACCACATTAAAATTATGTTCAATACGTCAATATTTATAAAAATAGATAGAGCTTTTTGTTAGTGTACACTGACATGGCCTTTGCAATGAATGCATTAGATTTAAAAGTGGAGGTAGCCTCTGTAGCATTTTTAGCAAGTATTATTCTTTCATAAAGAATCTCTTTTGATTCCCCAATACCTGTCAGCTCATTAGCTGCACTGAAGGGAACCCTGTCTGTGTATGACAGGAAATCTGGCAGGACCTCAGTACTGCCTGCCACCTGGTGTCGGCATGCTGAAATTGCAAGCACAGGACCCAGGCAGGTTCAGCACTAGACATGGAAAGGCTGGCCTTGAGAGTGAACTTTGAAGTGTCCTGGAGAGCAAAGCTTCTCTTTGCCAAACACTTCATCACATTCCCTGGGAGGAATTCCCTCATCTTGTGGCTCAGTGCCTGGGCCACTTGCCACCAAGAATGAAGGTAAATTCTCACTTTGGAGACGGTTATAGGAAGCCTCTTAGGGCTCCAGCCATTTGGACCATGTTCTTAATTATCTGAGAGCTGGATCTTAGCCCAAGAGCATCTACTAACCAAATCAGTTGGTCAAGTGTATTCACATGGTATATGGCAGATTTCAAACACACATTGCTCTCGGGAGGCAATGTGCTACACACATAAAATAAATTGTCACCAGAGAAACTACCACAAGCCTCTAAGTGCTCTCTCCTCTTTCACTTTAGGGAAACAGTATCATAAATAGAGGACATTTCTTTTAAAATAAAAAATACTACTTGTTTTTAAACAGCTCCTCTCTCCTTGTTATCCACCGTACCCCTGCCTCTGCTGTTAATAACCATCTGATCTGACATTTAAGCAGGAAAAAAATGAAGCCACATGATTTCAAATGCATGTGTTTATGACTTGCCATGTTTAAGCACTGCTGAATAAATGTATATTGAAAACATATTTCAAGTGAGAAGCCATAATAAGGGGTTTGGAGATATTCAATATTACTCCATTAATTCACAGCACACCAAAATTATGGAATATGTAGACTTTCTAGATGTAAATTACAATCCATGCCTCGGTGAGAGCCCTTGGCTGCTCTCCCCCCAAACAGCATTACACTCTTCAGGCAAAGTGACACAAAATAGAATAAATTATGTCAAAAGCTGTATAGAACCATTATTTCAGCCTTAAACACTTCATTAAAATAAAACAGCTCAAAATCTCCCCTCCCCATTCCTACCTTCCAGCCTGTGTGGGAACGAATTTAAGTCCAAAGATCCCAAACAATGTAGCTTTCTACATGTTTCTGGGTGGGAAGATTATTTTTACCAACAACACTAAATCCAGATTTTGCTCCAGTCCCTCTGGCAAGACCCTGCGGGAAAGGACACTGAGCTCTCCTCTGCTCTCTCGAATTCCTACCTAGCAGAAGATTCCTGACATACAATTTTTATAATTTGTAGGTCAAGAAAGTGGTTTTCTATTTTTCTTTGTGCCTGTACCTTTTTCTTCTTATTATAAAAATCTACCAAAACCGAAAACAGAAAGTTGAGTGGGTCTGGTTGAAACAGGGATGGATGGGGACTTTCCTGCAAGGAGCCTTGGGGTTTCTCTGTAGAATCCTTCAGAAAACACGTCGGAAAGTTCCTGAACTATCACGAAAGGACCAGTACCATGGTCCTTACTCAGTACCATGACATCACTACATTCAGATTTCCAGAAACCAATGCAAGTTATAACCGACAACTGTTGGTGCCCCATGTGTGTATATGTACCTCCTTGGCCTTGACTTTTTCAGTGTGTTCTGACCCAACCTCCAACTGCCAACACCTGCATCTCTCTGAATGACGGCTTTCCTTGGCCCCGGAGTGCGCGTGTACACAGGTCCTGGGAATTAAGTTCCCCCAAGGGCAACCCTCACCCGAAGACTAACACTTGTCGGGGGAGGACTCTGAGGTTCATGTTTTCTAGTGCCCAGCATGGATTCCACTGGCACACAGGGCAGCTACCTTGATGACACGCTCTTATTGCTGCATTTCTCTTCCCTATCTCCCTCCACTTCCCACCGGTGTTTCCAGAGATTAACCAAAAAAACAAAAACATTGTATGCACTCAAATCAGGGTCTGCTTCTCACGCGACTCGTGTCAGGGTCTGTGCACAAGCGAAGACAACAGTCCACCTGATGAGATGCTGAAAACAGGAGGAAGCATTTGCTGTCATTCTGTTAAACTGCAGTGGGGAAGTGAGGAAGAATCATGCCCCTGACCCACCTCCCCAAAATGTCTACATGCTAATCCCCAGAGTGTGCGAATATGTTAAATTACATGGGGGAATTCAGGCTGCTAATCAACTGACCTTCAAATACTGAGACTAGCCTGGATCAGGGCATGAAGCACCGTAGTCCCGCCAACGGTCTGACGCTCACCCGAGGAGAATGGCAAACCACTGAGGGGTTTTAAAAACTGCTTTTTTCAGTAGACTGAGTAGCTAAGAAAGGAAACGAATTACGTATAAAGTATGAAGAAGAAGAAATCACAATATAATAACCACACCTGTGTGCCTACTGTACACTTCTTTTAACAAATGGTTTTCAATTGAGCTATAATTTATATACTCCAAAATTCACCGTTTTTTTTAATGAATGACTACACATTTTTACACAAACGCGTAGTCATGTAAATACCATCTAAGATCAAGATATAGAATAGTTCCACCATCCTCCCCGCAAATTTCCATCACGTACTTCTAAGCTCAAGGACACCCTGGGAGCCTCGCGGGTGCCCCTCCCCATTCCGTTCCCATCTCCTAATCCTTCAGAAATAACCCTACTCTACATTGTGTGTTTATCATTTCCTTGGTTTCTTTTTGAGTTTTACCACACTTCCATCCATAAAGAAAAGGTTGCTTTGTCTTGCATGTTTTGAAATGTATATAAATGAAAACGTTCATGTTTTTGGTGACTTAATCCTATGTGAGGGTGAAACCTGAGATGCATCCATATTCTCAGCTAGACAATCTCATTGTTGTTATTTATGTGCTCTACTGTTGTTGAAATCTGAACTGTTTCCAGCATTTTGCTATTATTTTCTATTGACGTACAGCTGATGGACAATATGTTAGTTTCAGGTGTCCAGCAAAGTGATTCCGTTTTATATCGATATCTATATATATACACTCACACGTGCATACATATCTGCTTCAGATTCTCTTCCCTTATAGGTTATTACAAGATACTGAGTATAATTCCCTGTGCTACACAGTAGGACCTTGTTTATGTATTTCATATACAGTAGTGTGTGTATGTTAACCCCAAACTCTATTTATCCCTCCCCGCCCATTTTGCTATTTTGAATAGCGTTGCTAAGAACATTCTCGTACACATTTTTGTAGTAGGAAACATACATATACACACGCTAGGTATTTACATACATACAGAGAGAGAGAGAGAGAGAACTGTTACTGGGTCTCAGATATCCCAATATCCTTAATCTGTGATTAAACAGATGCCACTTAACCAAATAATGCTAAATTCGTTTTGAAATGTGCTGCAGCCAGTCCCCCTCCCGTGAATAATATTCCAATTACTTCTCATCTCGTCATCCTGTAGCACCATTTCCAGCAGGAGAGTCATGAGTGGCTCGTTTTTTGGCTCCAGAAAGACCACGGTGACCGAGAGACAATGAGAGAGAACGACGCGGCTGACAAACCTGAAGGACAGAAAACTCTACGGTGAAGAGATTAGATCATTGCTAATGAGGGGCGTCTTCATGTGTCCATTTTAAGAAGCAAGCCTACCTCCTAAGAGTTGCTGGCTCCCTTTGGGAGGGGTCGGGCTGGGTTATTCTACATGGCAGGACCCCTGCCTCCCCAGCAGGGGGAGATGAAGGCCCAGAGAGGTGAGGGGGCGCTCACAGGAGGAGGGCAGGGAGAGACAGGTCTGTCTGATGGACTGGGGGGCCCAGGGCGGAACCATGGGGCAGGGAGCCAGCCCGCCCCTCTCCCAGCCCTTCTCCAGACAGAACTAAGCTGGAAGGAGCCTGCCTTGCAGTCCAGTCCCCACCCCACCCCAAGTTGACTCCGGGACCCGGGCACGGCCCTCTAGACCTTGGGGTGTCAGTGGACCAGTTCAAAGCAATCTGACCGACACTCTGAGCCCCACGTCGGCCAGGTCCTTCCTCCAGGACCTCCATGCCTCGCTCAGGTCCATCCCCTCCTTTTTCCACATCCACCAGCCTCTTTACTTTCTTCTCTCCTGGTGCCAACGCCCCGGACGTGACCGATTAGTCAAACATCAGTGTTTTTTTCTTTAATATTTAGAATTTGCAATAAGCTCAGCAGCTCATGCTTTTCTTAAAACAAAATTAATTATTTGTGGCTGCGTTGGGTCTTCGTTGCTGCGTGCACTTCTCATTGCGGTGGCTTCTATGGTTGCGGGGCACGGGCTCTACGCGCGCGGGCTTCAGTAGCTGTGGCGCGCGGGCTCAGTAGTTGTGGCTCGCGGGCTCTAGAGCGCAGGCTCAGTAGTTGTGGCACACGGGCTTAGTTGCTCCACGGCATGTGGGAGCTTCCCGGACCAGGGCTCGAACCCGTGTCCCCTGCATTGGCAGGCAGATTCTTAACCACTGAGCCACCAGGGAAGCCCCCAAACTTCAGTGTTTGGCAAGCATTTTCCTGAGGCTTCTGGCTCAGCCCGTGGGCATCTCCTCTGCAGGCCTCCCGCCTGGCTTGGTGAGGGGACTTGGAGCTGCAGCTGTGGCAGCGCGCATGAGGCTTTGAATGGGGAAGACGGAGGGAAGGAAACAAAAGTGAGAAATCTGGGGGGAAAGGCTTTCCTCCTGAGGTTTATGGAGTGAACTGGTTGTTTTCCCTCTGAAGTTCTGTGGAGGCCAAGCTAATGACCTGCAGTTAATTTTTATTCCCTCAAGGAGCAATCATCACATTTTGGTTTGTTCAAGGAATGCCAAGAACATCTAGCTGCCTTCAAAAAAGCTCCCCTTGCCTTGAGACATAAGGGTAATGAGACAGGCTGGGACCTGGGACCTGGGCCCCTTTGCTGCAGGGCTTGCACCTGGACAAACATCTCCAGGTACAGAATACAAAGAAACTCTAAGGGACTAAAAATAGCTGCGTGCGTGCACAGGTGGGGCAAAATTATGGACAACGAGATACAGAAAGACCAAAGAGCCCAACTGCCACTTCTGAAGAGCTGGAAGCAAAAGCAGGGGCTCAGGAGCAAAAGCAGGGCACTTGCGCATGCCCCCTGCACTCAGCACCACCAAAGGGGGTGGGCAGACCACCTAAGCCGCACCTCTGGCCTGAGGCCTGGACACACCCCTCCCCTCCCCCCATATAAGGAACCAGCTCGCCTTCCCCGGCAACTTGGGGAGCGAGCGAGGGAACCTGTTACTTGTTCTCGCTCCCCTCTGCGGCAGCAGGGGCCCCAATAAAGCCTTGCCTGGATTTCTTGTCTGGCCTCTGATCAGTTTCTCTTGATTAAGGAAGCCAAGAACCCTGGTTGGCAACAGAGCTGTCCTTTGTTCCACTTACCCTGCGCTTGCAAGGTTCTGGACTAAATGCTTCCTGTACAAGCCAACCCTCTCACTACACACCCCTGAGGTCGCCTTAGCTTCACATTGTACTTAAGGAAACTCCAGTCCACAGACAGCTGGAGTTGGAATGGAGCGCACGGCTGACGTCCATCCTAAAGGGAACTGGTTCGTTTGAAACACACTGATTTTTCACTACTGTTTTCAGTGCTTCTCAATCAAAGTCTTCCCAGCTAGTCTTCCTGGGAGCAAATCAAGTCGCAGCCAAGGGTCCACCACTGGGTTTACACAGGCAGGTGCCTCCCAGGGAATCTCCAGAGCCTTTGCCTCAGTGAGGAATGATGCTCGAACAGTGAGTGTTTAGAGCTGAGGTGCAAAACTGTGGCCACTACCTTACCACGGAGGCCCAGAATTTGGAGGGCTGGCTGGTTGGAACAGACCTGGACGTTCTCAACTGTACATCTGCATCTGGGAGGAAATCACTCCTGCCACTGACCCACTGTGACCTCAAGCAAGTGACCTGCCTTCTCTAAGCTTCAGGTTGCAAATCCGTCTGTACAGGTGGCTGGGTGGTGTCACCTCACAGGGCAGTCCTGAGGACTAACTGAAGTATCGTATGAGAACATCAGCACACTGCCTGGCCCAGTGCAAGCCTCCACCCCTTGCTCCCAGGTTATTACACACACAGGACCACCACCAGTTGCCTGCTTAACCACAAACAGGGTTTTCTGATAAGATCATTGATAAATGATGCAATTCCTTCACCAGCAGAACTCCATCACTAAAAGCATGAGTGAGGAATCATAGGAAACTAGGGACCCACCTGAGGAAGGAGAACATTTCTAGGAACCAGCTTAGATATCGCCCTGTTAAAGATTGAGATTGGTCTGCCAGAACTGTACTGAAGGCCAGAGAATTAGCATCCCATCCATCTATCCCCCGCTCCATGCTTCCACCCACCCCCTCACCTATCCATCCATCCATCCATCCATCCACCCCCAACGATCCTTCCACCCACCCAGTCACCTGTCCATCCAACCATCCATCCATCCATCCATCCATCTGTCCATCCACTCCCCCCATCCTTCCACCCACCTACTCATCCATCCATCCAGCCAGCCATCCATCCACCCATCTTAGTTCATCTAACATTCCCCATGTGCCTTTTATGGGCTGTCATGTCGGTTCTATACCCAATTTATTTATCAAAATCCACACACTTCTCTTTATTTTCGAATTTTATTTTTCACTTTTATCTCCACTGTCACCATCTCATTCCAAATCATCCTCTCTCACCTATGCTTAGCTAGTCTCCTCACTTTCCTTCCCAGCCCCTCCCCACCCAGTTCCCACACAGGAGACCAAGCAGTCGAGATTTTAAAACCAGAAATGTGACCATGTCATTCCATGTTGATCACTTACCAGGGGGGCCTCAGGACACTGAGAACGAAATCAAACTCCTTCAGATGGGCTACAAGAGCCTGCCAATCTGGCCCCTGGCTTCCTCTCAGATGGCATGTTGGACCACTCCTCCCCTTAATCGCTATGCCCAGCCCCAGCGGTCATCTGGGTTCCCAGAAGACAGACTTATTCCAGCCTCGAGACCTTCTCCCACGCTGTTCCCACAGTCGGTACCACCCCCCATCCTGCCTGCCATATGCACGGTCAGCTCCTTCTCAGACTTCACACCTCCTCACTGAGGTCTTCTCTCATCAGCCAATTCTAAGGCCCTTCTCCTACTTATTTTCTATCATAGCTTGATTTTCAACTATACGTACGCATTTTGGGCCACCTAGTTTCATGTCTACCTGACCCGTAGACTGAAAGCTCTAAGAGCATGGACCGTGACTGTGCTTCGTTTACCACGCAGCTCTCAGCAGGTAGCACAGAGCCTGGCGCCTGCCGCTCCTCTGCCTGGAACAGTCCTGCCCTGACATCCACCTGCCTCACTTGCTTACTTCCTTTACATCCCTGCCCAAACGTTCTCTTGCCACACAGACGTTCCCTGACCGTCCTTTATCAAATAACCCCCGCCAGCCCCATAACCCTCTGCTTAACGTCTCTCTTTACATTTCAAGTGCTCGGCAGCCATATGTATCACACAACACAGTTCTAAGCAGTGGGGACCACCCGGCACATTCCGTCAAGCTGCTAATCACTTACTTCTGTCTACCCTCTCCCCGCCTCCACCAAAGAACGCTCCATGACGTCAGGGACTGTCCTCAGTGTGGACATTCGGTGCCTGAAACCGCATCTGGCAGATGGCAGGCACGCAATAAATATTTGTTGTTGAAAGACCAAATGGTAAATATTCAGGAAATACGTGAATAATTGAGTGAGCTCATGAAGGCACGAACCAGAAAGTGTACTTACTGAGGGGTCTATGAAGCCAGTGAAGGTAAAATTCCCGACCTCAAGGAGCTTGCTACTGAGGACACGGGACAGGCAGCCCGGTGACACTTAGCATGCAATCTGCATCCTCTCTCCACCTCCACGCCAGCTCTCTACCCTTTCTGTCCTCTGCCTCGCACCTCAAAATGAAACGAGGTTTTAATTGTGCTTATCTTGTTTTTGCCTTCAAGCGAATATTGGGCATTTTGCTCCAAGGCGAACAGGATAACCCAGCATCCTGGGAATTTTATTCTCACGATAGAAAGATCTTTGGGTGGTTTTTTCCCCTCCTTTGTTCCCCCATCCGTTTAACACTGCAAGTACGTGTGTAAAATTTTGTAGTGCTTTGTCAGAACACTTTATCAAGTTGTGATATAAACTGAAAATTTAAAAACCTTCCACATCGAGCATAATTTCCCATTGTATTCCCAGAGCCATAAAAGCAAACCTTTTCAAAATGGAGAGAGAGACGGAGAGAGAAAAGCCTTCTTTTGAAGGTATTTGCTAGTCTGTGGGTTTAATCTTTACTTTTATGAGATGAAAAAGGCTTGTACCACATTGCTTAAGAGACTCATCTTTATTCCAACCAAGATGGAAAAGATGGTGGAAAGAGCGTGACTGCTGGTACGTTTCAAACCTAACCCTAATTCCTACAGGAAAAAAGTTCTGATTAAATTATCCTTTGATCTTCTTTTTCAGGCCAACACCTTGACTAAAGAGACCTTAAAACTACGCATGCACTTTACCCTTTGTGCAACCTGCTTTTTCAAGGAGCTCGTTTAAAATGAGCGTTTATGCTGGGTACCGTGGTAACAGAAGTAGGTCACCCTGCTTTGGTTGTGCATCTGACTCCAGCAGAAAAGGCAGGCGGGCATCCCACCTCACACTCGCCCGAAAGCAGTGTTTGCATCAGCCGCGCAGTGAGAAGGGAAAGGCGGCAATTTAGCTCTCACTGCAAGATGCTTCTCAGATGCCTCAGAAGACTTCCCTTGACTTTTTAAACACATTCCCTCCTAGCTGCAATGAACGACGTCTTCCGCATTGAGGGCACAGCAGCAAAACCCCACAGAATATTAAATGCGCACCAGCCTTAGGCACTGCCGGTAGGATGGAATGCTAGAACTCTTTAAGAGGCAGTTTTCAAATTGTACATTTTATGGGAATGGGAATAAGACATTTTCTTCCCCCCCTAACTGCTACTGCTAAAAACGGCTCATTTTAAAAATTATGCAATGTTACTAATAGGTCCTGTACAAAAGAAAAAGAGTTTGTAAAAATCACTGCAGAAGTTTTAGTGTTACTCTTTCCCCCTTTTAATTCTGGAAGTGAGTTAGGGCTGATGCTCTATTCAAACAGGGAAGTGATAGGTAAGCTGTTTTCTCATCATTTTCACAAAGCACTTGTTAAGCATTTTTTGAGGGCACTACATACTATGCGTGGGGTAGACATGGCCCCTGACTTCTAGAAGCTCCTAATCTGTAGTTTGTTCAGCTCAACTGGTGAAAATGCTCTCCCAAGAGAAGGATGCTATGGTAATAAGGGCCCTCCCCTCAGAATCAGGACGCCCGGGTTCTACTTCTGGCGCAACCATGGTTAGCCATTGACATTGGACAAGTCATTTCAGTTCTACAAATCTTATATTCCTGAGTCATTAAACAGGAGCTTTCAGTCTCTCCCTTACTGTTTCACATGAAACTTGCCAAGATCCAACTACCTGAAGGTGATTGCTTGTGTTATAAAAGGATCATTCACTTTACAAAAAAACTTACCCCACACTTCATTTAAACAGTGATTACCCCACTCTACATCTGGGGAAAAAAAGTCTTCCTATGTATAAGGACTTATCCTGCAAGAGGCCAGAAATCAAGAAATCAGGTAGAAACAGGGACAGAGAACAATGCCCTTATGCAGACATTCCCTCAACTTCTCATATGTAAAGAGATAATGCTTCTGATACGTCTGCAGAACCTACTGGAAACTATTCTCAATACATTCAGGTACATGTTTATTGTGATAGCCCTGTGTCACGTACTGGATTTTTGAGCAATGCTGTCAGCAAGTGAAACATTTCCTTGTCTTAAATATGAGCTCTGGTGAACATGAGAACTTTCTAGACATCACCATAAAAACGTAGAACATGTGAACCGGATTCTGACCACGTGTTCATGGGTTCCTAACCCAGGGCTTACTGGGGCCGTGCCCTGGATGGGAACTTGGAGACCAATCAGCTTGGGTGCCCTGCTCTACGGACAGAGGTGGAGCCCAGAATCTAGGGCCATAAGCCATAATACCCAACGCATATCAGAGTCCCCTACAGGCGTGGGTGACAGGGGCAGGACAGGGGCGCCTCAGGAACGAAAACACTGGGGTGGGGTCTCTGGGAGGATCGCAGACCTCTCACTTCCCCAGGGATGCCTTTCCAGATGGGAATTCTGCGCCACGGCTCATGCTGGGCCAGACCCTCCCAGCGTTCTCCACCTTCGCTCCTGCCCCAAAGCACACACACACCTTCCCTCCTCCCTCTGCCAAGTTTGACGGAAGCCAACACTTATTTCCTCAAAGGTATCAAAAAGTGATTTAAAATGCCACCTTTCCCCGGGAACTCCTATATTCATGGGACTATAAAGAAAACCTTACAGTGAAGTGAAGAACCCTTTACATGTAAGGATGGGAAGTCGCTTGGGACTTGGGGTGTAGGGACGGGTGTGCAGTGCACCCACTCACAGATGTGCCGGGAGCCCTGTCCCCACCGGTGGCTTGTTTGCCCCCGTTCTCTCTGTTTCTCCCCTCCCACCTACAGTCTAGGGACAGGTAGGGATGGAGCAAGTACACATCTTCTCATGGATTTTTAAATCTACACGTTCATGCTAGATCCCTAGAGATTTAGGAGGGCACAATTACAGCTTCACTTCTCTCATTTCACACGCCAAGCGGATAGCTCCTTCTCTGGACCACTTCTGCTTGAAGTATTTTGTATGGCATATTTTCTTAGACAAGGTAATTAACCTCTTTGTATCTAGGGAGTCCATCTCTCCAATGATGAGACGCTTTCAGAACACGCCATGATAGGAACGTTCAGAGATTCCCCCCAGAAAGGTGACACACGAAGAAATCGCAGAGAGGAAAGTCAATCCCGGCACGTCGTTAAACCACTTCAACAACTGTCTGTCTACTTCACTGGAGCCGAGCACGGTCCGAATGAGGCTTCACTGTAATTGTGTCCTGGAAGTAAATATGATTTTCCACGACAAGGTCTGGCCGACTCTCATGAAAGGCACGTTACAAGCCTATTGTCTCAGCTCGTGGGATGCCTGGAAGGGATGCTACTAATCGCTGCTTCCACGCCCGTGTCTGGCGGATGCGTGACACCCAGAGAGGGCAGGTGAGTTGCGCAGGTCTCCCACCTAGTGAGGAGCGCGGCCGGCCCCTAGGTCTTACCTATGGGCTTCTGGGTGTGTTAACAGACGGCTATTACGCTCGACCAGGGAGCCCAGAGGCAGGCCTGCTGCGTGGCTCTCTTCTCTATTCATTCATGAAGTACAGTCCAGCAGAACCAAAGCCCCCGTGGCTCTCATTTCTTGTTTTTTTTTTTTTTCCCCTCAGACATCCTAGAAACTGTCAGAGGCACCAGGAATAATGGAGAAGCAGCAGCAGCTCCCTGCAGCAGCAAAGTGCACGTGCAGATCCACCCCTGACGCACGGAGCTCGGTGATGAGTCTGCAGGTGAGGGGAGGAAACTCTGAGGAAGATGGTTGCATCTTTCAGAGGAGCGAAGTCTGAAAGCGAAGTAGGTCGGGGAAGTTCTTCTGGGATAGGAATACACACAGAGGTCATTTCTCCGCAGCAGGCGGGCTGTGCGTTGTGCAGATGGGGTGTCGCGGGAGATGTGGATTCCAGGTGGAAAGTAATGCCCTGTCCCCTGATGTGGAGAGTCCCAGACAAAGGTTCTTCTGCAGTCTTGGACCAGTAAAATGAGCCACACTTACTTACATCTTCTCCTTCTCAAGCATTTTGATTTGTCAAGGCGCTTTCACAGTTTTTTCGTACTCCCGATATTTTGGTCTCACAAACTCTCTTAGACGTGGAAAGGATAGGAATGAATATCTTCATATTAAGAGATACAAAAATAGACGCAGTGGTGTTTTTCTGCCTTGGGTGCATCTTTAAAATGGTCCAGGACACCGCGCTAGTTTATTGACCTGTATATGTTTTAAGTTCCTCTTTGGTGGTTTATAAACGGTGAAGGGTAATAAGTCTGTCTTGAGTTGATGTAAATGTTAAAGCATTTCACTCTTTATAGTGTATGAGGTTTAATACAATGTGTGACCCTTTAGACAAAGAGCAGTAATCCCAGGATGCTACCCGTCCCAGCTTTGGAGCCACTACTTACAATCATTTTCTCTCTCTTCTTCTAGAACTGCTTTCAGAGCCAATTCCTAGACAAGAAAATCAAGCTCATTCATTATTCACGGTCACTACTTCTTTTGGATAATTCTCTTTTAGATAAAGAAGAGTTATCAGTTGGACGTTAACATTCTCATCTGTGTGTGCTTAAAAAAATTACACACGTTTATAGTCAGCTGCATTTCTATCCAGGACAAAACCCTTGTATTTTTCCTGCGCCTAACATGAAAGGATTTTCGGGGTGTTGCTGGGAGAGGATTTGTTTATGAATTTTCAGTCTGAAGTTGAAATTAGATATGGTCCTTACTGAATTATCAAGACATGATTGTAAGGCACATAACCGCTGAGTAGCTTACACGAATTGGATAGAAATGAAGGTGCAGTTACAAATTGCACATATGTTTGGCATGGAACTAAACTCTCATGACTGGTGTTTGAATTTAGAAAACATAGGAAGAGTGAATGGATTATGGCAGGGGCTGGCAAACTCCTTCCGTAAAGGGCCAGACAGTATATACTTTAGGCTTCATGGGCTACATGGTCTCCGTTGCAACTACTCAACTCTGCTGTTAGAGCAAGGAAGAAGCCGTAGATGATATGTAAATGAATATATGTGGCTGTGTTCCAATAAAACTTTATTGATAAAAACAGGCAGCAGGCCAGATTTGACTCACAGGCTTAAGTTTGCTGACCCCTGGGTTTGTGGTCTATTAAACTGAGGGAAATATGGATGTAATCCTTAGATATCAAGACGTCTAAATGTCCAAGAATAGGTTTATTTCTCCCTGGGGAAACAGACAAATGCAAAACTGTATTAGCATCTATCTTCTCAACCATTTTCCACCTAAAGCATTGTCAATACCCAACGTTACTTTGCCTGAAGTATTAGACAATTAGGAAAACGGAAGTTCTACCTCAGTCAAAGAATTAACCTCTTCTTTTCTGTCCAAGAAAAGCCTTTCTTCTAAAACAGATAACTAACAAGGACCTACGGTATAGCACAGGGAACTCTGCTCAGTACTTTGTTAATAACCGATATGGGAAAAGAATTTGAAAACGAATAGATACATGTATCTGTATAACTGAATCACTTAGCTGTACACCTGAAACTAACACAACATTGTTAATCAATTATGCTCTGATATAAAATAAGAATTTAAAAAACAAGTTTTTCTTCTTTTCCCCTCACATGACTAACAAATGTATCCTGACGTTACACAATAAAATAAAAATACAGATAAGTTCAAACAAGAATATAACAATAGCTTTTAACATTTTGAGCAATATCTTCCAAACTTTGTTTTAACAACTATGAGATCAAAACGTGCATAATTTTATTTTATCTTTTATAACTTAACAACAGATTGGGACTTCCCTGGTGGCACAGTGGTTAAGAATCTGCCTGCCAACGCAGGGGACATGGGTTCAAGCCCTGGTCTGGGAAGATGCCACATGCCGCAGAGCAGCTAAGCCTGTGCGCCACAAGTACTGAGCCTGCGCTCTAGAGCCTGCGAGCCACAAGTACTGAGCCCGTGTGCCACAGCTACTGAAGCCTGCGTGCCTAGAGCCCGTGCTCCACAAGAGAAGCCACCAGAATGAGAAGCCCGTGCACCACAATGAAAACCCAAGAATAATAAATAAATTTTAAAAATTAAAAAAACAACAACAGATTGAGCTTTTGTTAAATTAAAAAGCAATGTAATATCATTAGTGATCATGACAATGCAAACTAAAACCACAATGAGATATCACTTCATACCTAGTAGATGTCTAAAATTAAAAAGACTGAAATATCAAGGTTTGGTAAGAATACATCGCTGATGGAGTGTGAAATTGTAGGTAAAAACACCTTGGAAAACTGGCCACTTTTTACAAAATTAAACACATGCATCCTTATGACCCACTAACTCTACTCTTGAGTATTTACCTAACAGAAGTAAGTGTCTATGTCCCCCACAAAGCATGTACAAGGAGGCTCATGGCAGTTTTATTCATAGTAGCCCCAAACTGAAAGCAACCCAAATACCCAATAAGGTGAGAACTGCCCATCCAGCAAATGGAATCCCACTCAGCAAAATAAGGAGCAAATAACCAACACATGCACCAACATGGAAAAATCCTGCAAACATAATGACGGATGAAGGGCACCAGACATGAAGAGTGCAGACTGTATGATTCCACGCACAGGAAGTTCAACAGGCAAAACTCATCTCTGGTGACAGACGTCAGAACAGTTACGTTAAGTGTAACCAGCACCCAAATCAAGATGCGGAATGTTCCAACCCCAGAAGGTCCACACAGTCCCTTTCTAATATCTTGACTCGGAAGGTGGCTAGAAGGACGTTTACCTTTATCAAAACTTACTACATAGTACATAAGATCTGTACCGTTAAGATACGCATATTATACCTTAATAAAGAGAAAAACATTCTAAAATATAGTAGTTTTTTGCCTGAGAAAGGGAAGTCAAACAAAACTGAGGAGACATCCAGAAAGGCAGGATTTGGAGGAGAGAGTTTTAAATGATAAAATCTGACAGGGAACGAGGGGAGGAGATGACCCCTGCTTTGTGTTTTGTGTGACAGACAGTCTTTATCTTGCTACCTTCAATGTCGTGTCCAGTTATTTCTTTTGGGGTGTAGGGTCATAAAGATTGCCTTGCCCTTCTATGCCCTTTTGATTCCAATTTGGAAAACAGATGAGCTTTAACTACATGGAGGGGTGTCCCAAGGAAGAACAACGAAAAATGTCAAGGACATCCTAAAGGACACCTCCCAGGACCCTCTTGAGAAGAACCCCATGGAGTCATTCGTCTCTAACATCACTATCTGGAAAACGTGAGATTCTGCTGAACAATGAGGCTGTTTTCATCTCGTGGATGCCAAGGACCCTGCCACTGACCGCATCCCTTTATTGCTCCACTAGTCTCACCAGAACTAGGGTCACCAGAACCCTTGTCTAGGCTGCACGCACCCCACTGCACTAATCTGACTCCAAGGTTTCTCCTATTTTCCCTTAAGTCAGTCTGCGTAACATTTAAAAATCCTGTCATTTAGGGCTTCCCTGGTGGCGCAGTGGTTGAGAGTCCGCCTGCCGATGCAGGGGACGCGGGTTCGTGCCCCGGTCCGGGAAGATCCCACGTGCCGCGGAGCGGCTGGGCCCGTGAGCCACGGCCGCTGAGCCTGCGCGTCCGGAGCCTGTGCTCCGCAACGGGAGAGGCCACAACAGTGAGAGGCCCGCGTACCGCAAAAAAATAAAAAATCCTGTCATTTAAAAAAATTGATATATAATTCACATACTAGAAAACTGACCTTTTAAAGTGTGTGATTCAGTGGTTTTTGATATATCCACAAAGTTGTAATACTACCAACCCTAAAAAGAAACCCATTAGCACCCACTCCCCATTGCCCCATTGCTCCAGCCTCTGGCCACTCCTCGTATACCTTCTGTCTTTACGTTTCAATTTTTAATTTAAAAAATGTTTAAAAATTCAAGTATAGTTGATTTACAGTGTTATGTTATAATAGTTTCAGATGTACAGCAAGTGATCAGTTATACAGGTATCTATTCTCTCCTCCTGTCTCTGTGGATTTCCTATTCTGGACCTTTTACCTGGGTGAATTCATACATTATGTAGCCTTTGTGTCTGGCTTCGTTCACTTGGCATAATATTTCCAAGGGCCATCCGTGTTGTACCATGCGCCAGTACTTCACTACATTTTATGCCTGATTAACATTCCACTGTATGGAGAGACCACATTTTTTGTCTCTTCATCAACTGGCAGATGTTTGGGTTGTTTTCACTTTGGGGCTGCTATGAATAATGCTGCAATGAACATTTCTGTCAAGTCTTTGCGGGGCACATGTTTTCATTTTACCCAAGTACATACCTGGAATAGAAATGATGGGTGACACGGTAACCCTACGTTTAACTTTTTGGGAACTGCCGAACTATTTTCCAAAGTGGCTGCGTCATGTTACAGTCCCGCCAGCCGTGTGTAAAGGTTCAAATTTCTGCCTGTCTTTGCCGGCACTTGTTACTGTCTATCGTTTTGATGTGGGTGTGAAGCGGTTAACGCACCGATTTTGATCTGCACTTCCCAGACGACTAATAAACATACTGAGTGTCATTCTGTGTGCTGATTGGCCATGTGTGTACCTTCTTTGGTGAAACGTCTATGCAAATCCATTGTCCTCTTTTCAATTACGTTGCCTTTTTACTGTTGAGTTGTAATCTTTTTTTTTAACGATACTTTTGTAAACTCCCTTGCATTCTTTGAAGACGGCATTGAGAGAGAAGTATATCTCTATAAAAAGGGTTGGGGCGACATAAAACTTCCATTAGTTTTGATATGTGATATTCCATATCCTGAATCAAATTTTTAATACGCCAACATACTAGACCACAAAGTCTATCTCTTTATGTTTAAATTTCAGAAGCTGAATTAATTCTTCATATTCTGCCAACTGGTATTAGGACAGGGTTTGTCATTTTTACTATTTTCTCTTCTGTCATTAATATATATTAAACATTCAAAAAAATAATAAAAAGGACAAGGAAATTAAGATGGGCTTTCTGTAAATCCAGAACTTTTTCTTTAAATGTGAACAGCCTCACAGAGAAACTACTCTGGTGGCCGTAAAAAAACCTGTAGGTTGTCTATTCTACCAGCCACACCTTCTTGTTAACTCCTGTAAACCAATGTCAATCTGATCACCTACGCATTTAAAGTCCCATTTGCCTTTAGTGGATGAATCAAAATGAAAAGACATCTTTTGATTTTTTTTTATGGAAAAAAAAATCTGGTTCATGGAAAAAAGGGATAGCAACTAATTATTAAACTAGAATCAACACTGGCTCATAAATCACATTTGGATTACATTACATTCCTGAGAGGAATTTACTGGACACTACTGATAATTTAACATTAAAAAAAAAACAGTTCTTCTTAAGCTGTTTATTATCTGATGGCTGAAATAGTTTTCCAAAACACAACAAGCTGTAAATGGATCCATGGGCTATTAATTTGCAGTGCATGGCACCAAAGGGAAAAGCTGGTGAGCTGGGTTGATGAGATTAGAGGTGTTACATAACCATCCTCAGAGGACTGAGAGTAAATCAGGGATAACATCCCACCTCTGGTGCTCCGGAAGTGTTCAGAGCTGCAAGTGAAAAAGGTCCCAAATTGGAGGAAAAGGCAAAGGCGGAGAGGCCTAAACAACTCCTGAAGAAACGTTAGTGTCTTATAGGGCGGAGGATTCTTCTTCTCCTTCTCGTTTTTTATTTCATCTTGGAGTTGATTTATAATGTTGTGTTAGTTTCAGGTGTACAGATAAGTGATTCAGTTATACATACACATAGATCCATTCTTTTTCATTCTTTCCCCATATAGGTTAATACAGAACATCGAGCAGAGTTCCCTGTGCTATACAGTAGGTCCTTGTTGGTTATCTATTTTATATTTATTACTGTGTATATGTTAATCCCAAATTCCTCATTTATCCCTCCCCCTACCGCGTCTCCCCTTTGGTAACCATAAGTTTGTTTTTGAAAGCTGTGAGTCTGTTTCTGTTTTGTAAATAAGTTCATTGACGTCATTTTTACAAAATTAGATCCCATGTGAGTGATATCATACGGTATTTGTCTTTCTCTGACTTACTTCACTCAGTATGATAATCTCTAGGTCCATCCGTGTTGCTTTAAATGGCATGATTTCATTCTTTTTATGGCTGGGTAATATTCCATTGTGTACGTGTACTGATACCACATCTTCTTTATCCACTCCTCTGTCAATGGACACGTAGGTTGCTTCTAAGAAGAGGACGTTACACTTCTCATCTGCGATAATGTCTCTATGCACAGGAAGGACTGGCCATCCAGGGCCCTCTCCAACCCTACTTCCACATTTCAGCCTTTTTTTCTTTGTGATGGAGGTAAAACAATACACGTACAGCTATGTACACACCCAATCAATGTTTAGGACATCGAGCATCCACAAGAGTCCTGGGGTAACCACCACTGTCATCTCTAGCACCTGGATTAATTTCGTTCATTTAAGATCTTTATCCAGATGGAACTATCCAGAATATTCTCTTTTATTCTGAGTCCTTTTATTCAACATTGTGTCTGTGAGATTCACCCATGCTGTCTCACTTACTAGTCATTAGTTCCGTTTTCTATTGCTATGCGTCTTCTGTTATTTGAATAGGTCACAATTGGTTTACACATTCTACTGCTGATGAACGCAGGAGCTGCTTCCCGCTTGGGGCTCTCATGCACGAAGCCACTGTGAACATTCGTATGTGTATTTTGGGAGGCCGTGCACTCACTTCTCCTGAGGCTCTTCCCAGGAGTGGGATCCCTGGGTCACACCGGTGTGTTTACCATTAGTAGATACTGACAAACAGTTTTGCAAACTTGGGCTTGACTTTGACTTTGACTTCCACCAGCCCCGTATGAGAGTTCAGCTGCTTCACATCTCGCCGATACTTGGTATTGTTAATCCTTTTTATTTATTCATTTTTATTATTACTATCGGAGTAGAGTTGATTCACATGTTGTGTTCATTTCAGGTGCACAGCAAAGTGACTCAGTTACACGTATACATATGTCCACTCTTTTTTTTAGATTCTTTTCCCATATAGGTCATTACAGAGTATTGAGTAGAGTTCCCCGTGCTATACAGTAAGTCCTTATTAGTTATCTATTTTACATATAGTGATATATATATATGTCAGTCCCAATCTCCCAGTCTATCCCTCCCCCACTCTTACCCCCCGGTAGCCATAAGTTTATTTTCTACATCTGTCACTCTACTTCTGTCATGTAAATAAGTTCATGTGTACCATTTTTTACATTCCACATATATCCGATATATGATACTTGTCTTTCTCTGTCCAGCTTACTTCACTCAGTATGACAATCTCTAGGTCCGTCCATGTTGCTGCAAATGGCATTATTTCATTCTTTCGAATGGCTGATTCCATTGTATACATGTACCACATCTTCTTTATCCATTCATCTGTCGATGGATATTTAAGTTGCTTCCATGTCTTGGCTATGCTGCAACGAACGGTGGAGTGCAAGCCTTCCTGGTGGAGTAAAGCACCGCTGTTCAATTTGATGGACATAAAATTCTATTATTCGGGAACACAGAGCCACAAAAAAGGCACTACTTGCAAAAACACACTGGGGTTTGCGTTCTGTAGGCCCGGATCCTGTCATCAACCTGGGGACATGGGTAAGGCCGTCTCCAAGTGCTGCCTCAGGCCCAGGAGACAGGAGGAGGTCCTGACGCCCCCTTCCTGGGGGCAGGAGTACACTCGGAGCTGCGTATTTTCACATCTCTGAAAGCTCAAAGTCCAAGGGCGCCACAGCCAAGTTTCCATTCAAAGTTGCTCCGGCGCTTTGTCCCCCCACTTCCAGGACACAAAGTGGGAATCCTTCAAGCACTACAGTTTGCACTTGATTCTCTGCCTGTCCTCATTAAATCCCGGAGTTGACAGCGTTTACCAGAAGCAACATTTTTTTTAAGATTTATTTAGTTATTTATTTTTGGCTGCGTTGGGTCTTCATTGCCACGGGCGGGCTTTCTCTAGTTGCAGTGAGCGGGGGCTACTCTTCGTTGCAGCGCGTGGGCTTCTCACTGAGGTGGCTTCTCTTGTTGCGGAGCACGGGCTCTAGGTGCGTGGGCTTCAGTAGTTGTGGCTCACGGGCTCAGCAGTTGTGGCTCGCAGGCTCAGTGGTTATGGCTCACGGGTTCTAGAGCACAGGCTCAGTAGTTGTGGCGCACAGGCTTAGTTGCTCCGCGGCATGTGGGATCTTCCCGGGCCAGGGCTTGAACCCATGTCCCCTGCATTGGCAGGCGGACTCTTAATCACTGTGCCACCGGGCAAGTCCTAGAAGCAACTTTCATCTTTTCCTTTGGAAGCACTATATCATGACTGCCCCCTGAGCGTGTCTATTTTGAAACACCAGTGAAATTCCTCTGTTCTATTTTAAGATTTAAACTATGCTGCTGAATCAAAATACTGTTTATAAGTCTGACCCCACGATGTTGTTGAACACCTCCAAAAGAAACAAGCCAAGAAAAAGGGGGGATTTGCATCCTCCAACGTCAAAGCAGGACATTTCTGTCCTAAAATCATTTTGAAAATAAAACAATCAGAATTTTTTTTTTAATCACGGAGGTACATTATATTGGTGAAGTGAAGTGTTAGAACAGTCAAGTGTGAATCTGGGGCAAAGACATCTCTTCTCTGAGAAAACAGAGTGCTCTCTCCTCGGGGCCGGCACTAAAAAGACACCTGTCTCTATCAATCCAGTCAATCAGATCAAAGCAACTCTTTGTTTTCCAGTATTAAAGGGAGAAATAACCTAATTGTGATAGTTAATACTCTGCGATGGCAGACTGGTTGAAGTGCTCAATCCCACTCCAGGAAGAGCAAATTCCAGACTGAACTGTGTGCGTGGATTTATGGAGCAATTTAGATGGCCACCCTCCAGAGAATTGCTGTCACGGGGAGAGGACACTTAAAGGGCCGCGCTCATCACCCAGAACACAGGGGCTGCAGGCGAATCTCGGGTTGCTATTTTCACAGAGACATTTGTTTCCAAACAAAGAGCTCTCTGCTGGCTATTTCAGAAGTACTTGCATACTTACTCAGCCAGCTCTTGTGCTGGGGATTGTCTTTGGGCACTGAGGTTTTACCATCAATATCTATTTAAAGCCGAATGAAAAATAGCTCCAGATGAAAACATAGGATATTTCCAGCCTAGAATGTGAGACGCTTCCTTTTCTTACAGGGCTGAGATCTGGTTTCTCCCTCTCTTTCTCTCTCTCTCTGAAATTGCCACCTGTCTTACAATCCTTGCTGTGTCTTAGTTTTAATTAGCGCTATTTTCCTTTTAGTGGTACATAAAATTATAGGGCACCTTAACAAATTGTAGATTGGATGAAATATGGTGTCTAGGTGTGTACAGTTTTGAGAGAAAGCAAATCTTCTCTGTTAGGACCTATCTACAAGCTCTATCTGGTTGCGTCCACCACGGAACATACGATATCAAGACTTCGTGTCATGAAAGGGCCAGTAGGCTAGTATTTATGGGGTGCGAATTAGGGGAGGGGGCAAAAAAAAAAGGGAAACCAGGCTCAGTATATCTCTATATTGATTCAAATCTCTAGCTCTTGGGAAGACCAAAGTTCCTGATTCAGAATCTCCACTTCTCAAGTACCCTTTGCTTCTAATCCATTCCAGAACTAGCTCTTAAATACAAGGCATTAAGTTGAGGACCCAAATAAGACTCCGTGCCAGCTCATGAAGGGAACACCTGTTGTTCTCTCTTTCCTTCCCTCTCTCTCTCTCTCACACACAAACACACACACACACACACACACACACACACACACACACACACACACATACCTACCTCCTGAACTCAAAACAAGTTTGACATTGAAAGTCACCCAACAGAGGTGCCGCCAGCATGTCACACTGTGGGGAGGTGAGAATGCCCCCCCCCCACCTGCCCCTGCTGCTGGAGGAGCATACGGGCACACTTAGGAGGGAGGTGGGTTAGCACAGAGGGGGAGGAAGGCGGGGATAGTACCGCCCGAGGCAGCTCACGTGGGGGTCTTTGGGGAGCAGGACAAGAGGCCAGCAAGGGGCGGGCGGGCAGGCTGAGTGGCTGTGTGTACGGAGTCGCCCACGCTGACTCACATGGAGCTGATGCTGCAGGTGGCGAAGGGCCGTGGCTCCTGGCACAGGATCACTGGGCTCAGTGCCAGCGCTCTGCTTTATGGGGGCTGGCTCTGAGCGGCAAGGACAGATGTCGCATTGAAGGGTGCCCCTTGCTCTGAGTAAATGAACCGCTGGGCTGGGAGGAGTGTCAGCTGTCCTGTACAGACACTGAGCGCCGTACTGATGATCACACGGGCTGCTCTCCGGGGGCCGGGCTGGGTTATTACCGTAGCAGGGTGCGAGTACCAAGGGCCAACACTTAGCTGAGGAATGTCTTTAGTCCTGGCCACAGATTAATCCATTTGTCCTCACAGTAGCCATCGGAGGGAGGTACTACGATTGTCTCTGTGTTCCAGACCGGGAAGCGCAGGCACAGAGATGTGAGATAACCTGCCCGAGATGGCACAGAGCTAAGCAAGGGCTGGGCTGAGGCTTGAACCGCAGCTGCCCCTCGGGTCAGTTCTCCCGCCACGATGCTGCTCTTCAGGGGCAGGGACGCGAGTAAACCGCCCTGGCGGCCTCCCTGGCGTCTCCCGCTGCCGCTCCAGGTGGTCTGGATGCTTGAAATCCCACCGCCGCGGATCCACCCATTACCGACCCCCTCCTTGCACCGGGACAGGACGAACCCAAGGATGCAAGCAAAGCAGGGCCCATACCCTCCACTTTGGTGGGGGGGACAGCTCGGGGTGGGGAGAGGGCTGGACAGAGGCAGGTCAGGGGGATCCAGACCAACTAGCAAGGCCCAGGGCCCTGGAGGGGCCAAAGCTGCCCAGATGCTGTTCTGTTCCTGTCGAGGTGCAAGAACACTTGACCAGCTGACACAGAAAGCCACTGTTTCTCCAACTTCAGTCCACACCTACCTTCACGGTTTTTCACATGCTCACAGGCCAGTACCCTCTGATGATTTCTGCCTAAATTAATTTGTTGGTTAGATAAATTTTGGAGAACTTGATTTTACCACTACACGGGGGAAACCAGTAGCATTGGCCATAAATAGGAGGTAAGAGTAAAACACAGACAGCGTTTTCAGGTCAACTGCCTCTGTTTGTAAATAAAGTTTCACTAAATAAAGTTTTACTGGAACAAAGCCATGCTCCTTCATAAAACTTCCACGCTGCAATCGAGGCAACTAATACCCAGTGGCCTGCAGAGCCTAAAATATGTCCTATCTGGACACTTAAGAAAGTTTGCACACCTCTGAAATAAATACAACTTCTCACTAGGGACAGTTGCCTGTCCTCTCTATTAAAAACAGTGGGGAGCAAAGGTTCACGAGGTATTAATTAAGGGTGTACCAGCAACAAACTCGGATTTTCTCCCTGGCAATAAAAAGACTGAATGAATATTGACTGAAAAGGGAATAACTTTACCACCGTATGATTTGATATTATTCAGCACTCCCTAAATTATGTTTCACATCACTGTGGGCAGAGTTTACACTAGGGGAAATAATGTATTAAACTAGTACATACATCAAATCAAATCATATATGTAAACGATAGAATATGTGCCTTGGGAACAAAGATGGGTGAAGATACAGAAAACTTTGTAACATTAAATGTACATAAGAACTTTACTGTTAGAGAAGCGAAGTGAAGCTTGGAAAGATCCAGGGGCTGGAACTGGGCCCGTGGGCTGAAGCCAGCACCGTGACTTAGGCAGGGATCAGCCTCTCTGAATCTCAGGGACACGGAGGATCAGAATACTATTCCTGCCCCATCCAGCACATGGGACGACTCTAAGTCTTGGGAGACCCTGCTGTTGGTAAAGCGCTTTGTGCTCGTATCACCCATATGGCTGACGGCAAAGGCAGTGCTGGGGTAGAGGCCGAAAGGTGATAAGATTTGGTTGGCAGAAAGGAGATCTGGGTCCAGGGGAAAAGGCAGGCCACAAAGTCCCAGACAGAGGATTTGGAGAGGGACTTCCCTGGCGGTCCGGTGGTTAAGACTTCGCCTTCCAATGCAGGGGGTGCGGGTTTGATCCCTGATCGGGGAGCTAAGAACCCTCATGCCTCGCGGTGGCCAAAATCCCCAAACATAAAACAGAAGCAATATTGTAACAAATTCAATGAAGACTTTAAAAATGGTCCACATCAAAAAAATCTTAAAAAAAAGAATGCAGAGAGATGGAAGGTGCCATGTGGGCAAAAAAAGGAGAATGCTGGGAGGGAGGGGGCTTTGCCTCGGGGAAATTTGGCTTGAGTTCGGCACCTCGCGAGAGACCGCAAGGCCTCACCTTGAGCTGACGATGCAGGAGAGCATCCTTTCCAACACCCTAGTTCAGCTTTCCCCATGGAGTAGGGTTCCATGACGCCAGGATCCTGTCCCGTTCTCTGATTACATGTCCCAGCATCTCCGGGCAGATGAGCCACCTGCCTCGAAGTTTACAGTAGCCAAGGAAGGGGGATATTTATTTTGGAAACTATGTCTGCAAGCTTTCTTCTGAATGCTGTGACATAATATTCGGGGCCATACATCTAAACCGCAGCATGGTAAACAATTCAACACGAACAGAGCCTCCGCCCTTCACTTGCCTCTTGAAGGAGGACCAAGGCAGTAGTTATTAAAATAACAAACAGCTGTGACAGCGACAGCAGAGAACAGAGCCTGTGTCAGCAGCAGAGGAAAAACCCAAGAGAACAGGTGTCCTTTATGTAGAACCGACCATGTGCCACGAAGGGTCCGAGGCACGAGACCCGCCAGCAAGGCTGCCCACGCTGGGGCTCAGCTCGGGCCCTGCAGCAAAAGCCCGCGTCCTGCCCAAGACGAGACAGCTCGAGAGCAGGGCCGGATTCGAACCCAGCTCAGGCTCCCTTCAAAGCCCTTTGTTCCTTCCTCTGCTCTGTCCTGCTGCATAATGGAAACATCTCCTTTTTCTAAGGTGACAACGTGCCCAGCGTGCCCCTTCCAGGCTGTGGGGAGATGATGCGTTCGTAAAGCTGCAGGAATCTGAATACATCTTTTGCAGCCTGAGTGCTAAGGGGCTGCAAGCCCCGCGGCGGCGCGGACATCACCGCCTGCAGGTGCCCAAAGGCAATCTGTTGTTGGTGGGTTTTTTTTTTTTTTTTTAATCTCTTGGACACATGTGGGAAAACATGAACACGTGGTCAGTGGAATGGGGCAGCAGATTTTTATTTTCCAGCTTCCATGATGTTTTTAGGTATAAAAATATAAAGTTTCTAGTCTTTCATTTAATTCGGGGCTGAGGGGGAGGGGCTTTTTGGGGATTTGTGTGCGGCGGGGAGAAGGCAGGGTTAATGCTGCATCTCTGCTGAACAGAGCAAACAGAGCCTCAGAAACACAGTAATGGGCTACGACATGGGAACAAATGAAGAAATAAACTGAAATGAGAAAGACATTACGTGACCTGATGATGATTTTTATGTAATTTTCCAAGTACACAAGGCAACCGACAATATGAATCTCCTCGTTATCAAGCCAGCAAAATCCAGCCATAGAACCAACGAGCACATCAATATAATTTGTGCACCAAGAAAAGTGATTTTAACTGAGGTCAAGTGCCTTTAATCCAAAAGGTTTGTTTTAATGTAAGTTTAACACTAAAGGGGAAATGAGAGAAAAAGAGAACAACAAAAGCCTCTCGTGGAAGTATCTAAGTGTCCGTACAAAGCACATTTATGGCATCCAACCCACCCATGGGGACATTCACATCTAAAGTATAAATCGGAATTTAGAGACTTTATAAAAATCTGTTTTTAAGCTCAATATGCCCCAAATGAGAAGTTGTCAATGAGTGCTTAGGGACTCTTAAATTCAGAGATTATTCAATTGCTCTATTCTACAAAAGCACTTATGAAACTGTCATAGTAAAAAAAAGATGCTGTGAAATAAACACCGAACAGCATTCTCACACAAAATCAAAAGACGTGTTTTGCCTACCACTCAAAGGCATGGATTACATAAATATAAGCTCAAAGAGAATGTAAAGAGGGTCCTTTGTAAATTAAAAGCCAGCGATTTTGAGAAAGGAAAGAAGAAATAGAAGGGGGTGACAGCCTCAGTAACTTCCCTAACATCTTTTGTTACAGACACTGGTGGAGGGCGCCCAACCTTGAAGGCCAGAGGCTCAGGGAACCCGGCATATGTTATAGGCACCAGGGGCCACAATTCCCCCTTCATCACAGCTCACGAGTCTTCGTTCAGGCTAGTTCTCATATCCCACTCTCCTCCCCCGAGTCCAGCCTGTTCCTGCACCTCTGCTTTTTGTCTGTGAGCAACTTCACTGACAATGAGACAGGCTGGGACCTGGGACCTGGGACCCTTTGCTGCAGTGCTGGCACCTGGACAAACTCTGCTCCGGCAACAAAACACAAAGAAACCATAAGGGACTAAAAATAGCTGCGTGCGTGCACAGCTGGGACAAAATTATGCACAAGATAACAAAAAGACCCAAAACCCAGCTGCCACTTCTGAAGTGCCTGGAGCGAAAGCAGGGCACTGCGCATGTCCCATGCACTCAGCACCACCAAAGGGGCGGGCAGACCACCTAAGCCACACCTCTGGCCCCACCCCTACCCTCACCCCATATAAGGAACCAGCTCACCCCCCCCCCCCCTCAGGGGGCAAGTGAGCGAGGGAACCTGTTACTTGTTCTCGCTCCCCTCTGCTGCAGCAGGGGCCCCAGTAAAGCCTTGCCTGGATTTCTTGTCTGGCCTCTAGTAAATTTCCACTGATTGAGGAGGCCAAGAACCTCGGTCGGTATCACCAAGGTTTGGCAAGAGGGAGCCACAATCCCACGGCCACCCCTTGTCCACCTCAGCCTCTCCACCTTCAGCGGGCCTCTCGTGCACAGTCACACAGGACGCCTGCTCAGCTGCACTGTCTGCCCAGCAAACACACGAGAAGATCTGACGTCTTCCAGGAGAGGCAACTGGCAAGAGGCAGCTGACTGACGAAACACTGTTGTCTAAACAGGATGAAAAGCATCAATTCTCACATCATGCCCAGGCTGTCAGTCAACAGTAATGCTCCTCGCATCCAGGTAGAAAATACAGCCCCAGAGAAGGTGCATAACTTGTTCTGGGCCTGGAGCAGAGAAGTGAGTGAGTGACAGCTGAATAGCTCTGTGATGGACAACTTTTCACGATGTAAAGCTAGGGAGATGCTGGGTTTTGGTCAATCTCTTAATACAGCCACATCACTAAGTATTAGAGAAATACAAATCAAAACTACAACGAGGCATCTCACCTCCCACCGGTCAGAATGGCCACCATCAAAAAAGTCTACAAACAGTAAATGCTGGAGAGGGTTGTGGAGAAAAGGGAACCCTCGTAAACTGTTGGTGGGAATGTAAATTGGTGCAGCCACTATGGAGAGCAGTATGGAGGTTCCTTAAAAAACTGAAAATAGAGCTACCATATGATCCAGCAATCCCCCTGCTGGGCATATACCCAGACAAAACTATAATTCGAAAATATATATGCACCCCAATGTTCACTGCAGCACTGTTTAAAGTAGCCAGGACATGGAAGCAACCTAAATGTCCATCCACAGAGCAATGGATAAAGAAGATGTGGTACATATATACACTGGAATATTACTCAGCCATAAAAAAGAATGAAATAATGCCATCTGCAGTGACATGGAAGGACCCAGAGATTATCACACTGAGTGAAGTCAGTCAGACAGAGAAAGACAAATACCACCCATCCCTTATATGTGGAATCTAAACAATGGTACAAATGAACTTATTTACATAACAGAGATAGAATGACCGATGTAGAAAATAAACTTATGGTTATCGGGGGGCGGGGTAAGCGTCGGGGGAGGGATAAATTGGGAGACTGGGACTGACATATACACACTACTATATATAAAATAGATAACTAATAAGGATCTACTGTAGAGCACAGGGAACCAATACTCCACTCTGTAACGGCCCATATGGGAAAAGAGTCTTAAAAAGAGTGGACATGTGTATATGTATAACTGAGTCACTTTGCTGTACACCTGAAACTCACACAACATGGTAAATCAATCATTCTCCAATAAAAAATAAATAAATAAGTAAACAAACCACTTGGCCACTCTGACTTCGCTGAGGAAAGCATCGTGCTAGCTTCTCGGCCTACAAGGTGAGGAAGACAGGACGCTTGCCGTTCAGGAGTTTATAATCAAGCCAGGGAGCCTCACGCTATAAGCTTGTGGTTCCTGGACGTATGTCCAGAGCCCCGCGGGAGTGCAGGGGGAAGAGTGCATAACTCTGCCGGGAGTGTGGGGTGGGGTCCGGGGGCGGCTTCCAAGAGCAAATGGCATCTCAGCAAATTCCTGCAGTTCCTCGGACAAACGAGTGGAAACCCAACCCCAGGGAACAGCCTTTGCCGGAGCATGCAGGTGTGAGGCTCACGGGTCCTCAGGCTCCAGGGCAGCTGGAAGCTGGGTGACGGTCCGTCGGAGGAAAGCAGGGGACGGTGGGTGGGGGCGAGCCGGGGGTGAGGTCACCACTGGGGGAGCCCCTGCAAGCCTCGGGCCAAACCCAGCCCTACACCTGCTTTTGTAAATAAAGATGTACCGGCACACAGGCAGATCCCCTTTGTCCACATATTTTCTACTGCTGCGTTTGTGCTACTGTGGCAGAGTTAAGGAACCGAGACAGACATCATACGGCCCACAAAGCCGACACGTTTTCTATTGGACCCTTTTTGAAAAGTCTGAGGATCGCTGGCTGAAAGACTTGAACTATCGCTGGGATTTCCGTAACTGACTCAAATGCGTGTGGTCAGCTCCTGTGGTCTCCAAGCAGCGTGGTCTCAACTGGCTCCCTCCCCATCACGGACATAAGCTTGTCTGCATAGCTCATTGACAATCCCAAATTTTGTGTCTTCGTTTACTGTTGATCCTTTTTTCCTTGTTCCTACTTCAGGGCTTTGCTACACACTTTCCTTGCCTGACACGGTTACAAGCCTCCCACCCGCCAGCAGAAGCTCATCACTCAACTTGGGAGTCGTGTTACTTCCTTTGCTTCCTCCCCAAGTTCTTCATAAATTTTTGTACTGCTGTTAGAATGCAGCTGAAAATCGATTTTTTTCCCCTTACTGTTACCGCTTTCAAATCCCATGGTCTGACAAAGAGCTACTCCTCCACAAAAAAGGTTCCCCTACTGTACAAAGCCCTTGGAAAATATAAGGCATACCCACCAGCATTTACAGAACAGAAAAATGAAGAAATAATCATGCTTTGCTGACGGGACACACTATAAAGGATTTCTTTTACCAGTACATCCCCTTATACTTTTAAAACCAAATGTGATCTATGAAAATTAAATTTGCACATGATTTTCCAGGGCGTACATCTCTAATACGTAGCAAGGAGTGTAATTGTTGTTTTATTAACCACTGGCAATAAAACCCAGAGTTTTCAAGGCTGCTTTTTATGGCATGCAGTGTATGTTGCTCCCTGGGCCCAGATCCCAGGGCTGCACCTTACCAACCGTGTTACCTTGAGTAAGTTAACCTCTCTGTGCCTCAGCTTCCACATCTTGCTGGAAAGGAGGGAGAGAGGAGTTATAACTAACCTACCTTACAGGGTTGTTATGACGATCAAATGGTATGAAGTATTACAAGAGGTTAATGCAGTGCCTGGCCCATAGAAAACACCGCCTCTATGTCAGCGGCTACCATGGGATGATTATCAGGTTTCTTTCTTTCTTTTCCCCCACAGCATAAAGAATAAGAACGTACTGGGAACAGCGCTGTGAGACGATATTTCGTGGGGAACATGAAGCTGTTTCTGCCTCCTGACTTTCTGGTTTCCCACCGAGAAACACTTCTTCCACACCCTTGGCTCTTGTGGTTTGGGTGGGTCCGGGGCTGGGCACACGATCCCAAACTAGCCAATCACCGTATTCAGCCCCCAACACCCCAAAGTCCTGCATTCACAGAGGATCTGAGGCTCTCTCTTTCTGCCGGGTAGGCTATTGGTTGGCCATCTTTATTAGCCATTTGGAAAATCTTCCCAGAAACAAAACCAACACAGCAAAAAAAGCAAACCCAGCTCTGAGAAATGAAGAGGAACGATGAGAATGCCCCCAAAACAAACGTGAGCCTTTGGATCCAGTCGTGTCATCCAGTGACATGTGTTGATTTTTTAGCTTATGTCAGGTTGGAGCTGGGTTTTCTGCCCCTTGCGTCCAAAGGGTTCTGATACATACTCGTGAAGTGACATGACCTCTGGCCCCAATGGAATGCAAACCTTGCTAATCTTGGTGCTGCAAAGGAAGCATGGCAAGCAGAGGTGGCAGATGTGAGCTGTAAGCTTGGTTCTGTCTTTAGCCAGTTGGGGATCTGCTGGGAAGAGCGTTTCATCTTTCTGGGTCCTGATGTACTCGTATGTCAAAGGAGAGAGGTGAGTGAAAATCAGTCTCTAAGATCCATTTTCAGCTGCACCGTCCTATGGGTCTCTGTTACTCCTGGGTTTGTTTCAGTGGTGGGCACTGTGGTATAATTGATCAGTGATTCTCATATGCTCCACCGTCCTATGAGTCTCTTGTTACTCCTGGGTTTGTTTTCAGTGGTGGGGCACTGTGGTATAATGATTAGTGATTCTCATATCTTCCTGCTTCCTTCTGTTTCAACTTTAAAAATTTTCTATTAGACTCTCGGTCACTGTACTCCAAGTGGATATTTCTTCCCCTTCAATTTCCTTCTGAAGAAAATATATTTATTTTTGTTTACTTGGGCATAATGATCCCATTTTCTTCCCATTTCTGTATTTTTAAATCTAATTAAGGTGACAAGTCCCTTGAGGGTTGAAACTAGAGTTCTCCTGTGGGTGTAAACATTATTTTTTTTAATTGGCAACCAAATTTCCAGTTTTTACAGAGAAGCAGGATATGGGTTTTAAGTAATGTAAGCAGGAAATGGGTCTCCAGCCCACGCAAAATAAATGCAAAAGTACTGATTTACCCCCAGTCCACATCTGGCTTACTCATTTATAATTTTAGCCTGAACTGAAATTCTCCCACAGAACTGCAGTGTAACATCCACATCTACAGAATGTCAGACCAAAAATGGGGAGTTAGGGCGATAATCCTGTGAGTCTCGCTTATACATATAAATAATTTGCCTATTTCAGGGCAATATCATGCTTTTCTCATTAGTGCTAGGGTTTGGGGACTGAGCTACGTAAAGATTAGCTTCAAAGCTTCACATTCATTGATTTTTTTAAAAAAGGTTTTTAAAATAACATTTATTTCTTAAAAGTTAACATGTGCATAATAGGAAACCAAAAAACACAAGAAGCAGAAAACAAAGTCATCCGTAATCCCGAGCAGTTTACCATTTGATGTGTCCTTCTAGGTCTCATTTCTGTATTTACACAACTAAGCATCCGTGTTTATGTAATTAAGATCATACAGTTAGGTATCATGCTTTTTCACACACCATGAATATTTACCATTTCAAAGTCCCAAAGCTATGAGTACTTTGATAACCAAGAATGTACTACACCAACTCAATCTGGAAGGAAAGAGTCATTCAGTAGCTCTAAAGTTTGGAGGGGACCAAAGGACCTGGCTGAGATGCGGGCAACAGAACCACCTGGAGGAGGTGACCCTCCCAGAAGGGACGGCATACCCAGCATGCATCCCTGTCTGGTGACCCCAGGCTTGCTCATCGGGACCTTAATTATGAATAAGACCCCAGCCTCAACTGCCTTCATGAGTCCTTGGCAGAGAGAAGCAAACCATCCGGATGCAGAGGTTCCAGGGGTGGTGGGTTCGGCAACTCAGGGATGCCAGTCAGGGCCCGAGTTCTGTCTGTCTTTCCATCCTTCCATCCACAGAGCCTGCTCTGTCCTATAGCTGACCTCCCTTGGGGCTGGAGAACACTTGGGTCTCCTTGTTCACATGCATCAAGAAGGCAGGACACTTCTGTCCCAACATTCTAAGCATGAGTCTTTGTTCTAGTAATTTTGTTTTGATACAATTTCAAATTTGCTCAAAAGTTGCAAGAATAGCACAAGGAACTCCTTCACTGTGTATCCCTTCACTCAGATTCATAAGTCTTAATATCCTGCCACATTTTCTTCCTCTCTTTCATTCTCTCTCCCCCCCCCCACCCCTGCCCACACACACAGCCCTTTTGGACCATGGAGAGTTAGTGGCACATATCAAGAATAAGAACGTTCTCTTATGTAACAATAGCACAGTGATCCAAGTCAGGACAAGGTTGATTCAATGTGATATTCTAATTGACAACCTATACTCGAATTTCAATAACTGTCCCAATAATGCCCTTTATAGGTAGCCTTCCTCCACTGCAGGGTCACCAGGATCATGCCTTGCACTTAGCTGTTATGTCTCACTCTGTCTGTCCTTCATAATCTTGGCAATTTTGAATTTTAGTTTAGTTTAGTTTTTTAAATTGGGTTATTTCCTTCCTTATCATTGAATTTCAGAGGTTTTCCATATTCTACATGTAAGTCCTTAGCAGATATTTGATTTGTGAATATTTTCTCCTCGTCTGTGGCTTGGCTTGTCATTAATTTCACAGTGTCATTTGAACAGCAGACATTTTCTGATTTTGATGACGTCTGATTTACCATTTTTTCCTTTTATGGGTCACAAGCATGAGTCTTGAACTCATTCTCACCGGACCAGCCTAGGTTACACGTTCGCCATGAACCAATGACTATGGCCGGGACAGGTTATACTGACTGGCTTGAGTCAAACGAATGGATCCAACCCTGATGTCTTCCCTGAGGAGTAGAAACCCAAGATGTAGAAAAGCCTATGTAAACCCTGGGCAGAGTTAGGAAAGGCGAGGGGCAGGAAAGACACTGGGCAGGCCGCCAAGAAACATCCCAAGTCAGAGCTCCCAGCAGAGCTCCCGTCAGCCAGCTGCGCACTCTCAGGGAAGCCCTGCCCGGCTCCAGGGGCCTCGCTCCCATGGCCACACATCCCAGTTCCAAAATCCAAGAGCGTCTAACCGACATAAAGCCTTCAAACCCCGCTGTCGGACTGTGGCTTTTCGTCTCACTCTCGTAGGGGTCAGGGGGCGTGGCTTAGCATCTCCAGGGCCCCATCAGAGCGCCCCGCCCAGTGCCCCACTCAGATGCTCAAGTGTCAGGACGTAGTGGGGGCAGGTGGGCAGCGATTCCACTGAGCGCCCAACCCGGCACACATCCCTGCGTCTTCCTTACACCTGCCTGGGCCCGGCCACGCGCCTGGCACGTTCTTGTTCCCTTCGTGATTTTTTGGTGCTGTATGTACTCTGCCTGTATATGTACTCTGCATGTATAATTCAAAGCCCCACAAGCAGATGATTACGGACCACTCATTTTTAATCTATTCAAATGTTCTCTTCTGAATTAATCAAGTGAATAATTGTTTGGAGGAGTGGGGCTGAATCGAGTTTGGAAAAATGCCAACATGCCAAGTTTCTAAATGTTTCTTCGACAGCAAAAGTTTTACACTCCCTCCCCTCTGAAAACGGGTACATTATTACCACGGTCGATGGACCCTCTGAAAAAGGGTACATTATTACCACATGCCTCTCGCCTCGTTTTGTTCTCATCAACACAGGCAAAGCTCTTTATTCCTACTGTCGAGATGGGGAAACAGGGTCTCCATGTGGCTCTAGGACCAGTTACCAGTGGCTCAGAGACACAGAGCTGGTTAGTAACCGCTCTGGAATACAAGCCTGCTGTCCACGACACCCAGCGCCTGCCTTTTCACCAACTGCCACTCAAATTGTATCTGAAAACCCCCACGGTTGTTCTATTTCCATGTCATCTCTGTTGACACCTACCCTTGGCAAACTATCATTCGTGTCACGTCTGAATTCCACACGCTGACATCCTCCACGGCTTGATTTTGGAGGCTGAGCAATCGTATTTATAGATAAGGCAAAGAGAAAAGAATTTTTTGGAGACTCCACTTACATTCTTTGGACATTCCCACTTCAAAGCACTTCTGGAGTCGACAGTACTGGCATCGATTCCTGGTGACTTTATTAATAACACAGTTCTTATCTCGGTGACAAGTGTAAATCATGTTCTTCTGAATACTTCTGCGGAAAAACCCCTGCAAGCAACCAAGAAGATGAGAAAATTAAGCAAAACGACTGAGCTTCATGAGAAATCAAAGCCAACCTTATCAATGCATTGCCCGCTCGTTCTGAGTAATGAAGTGATGGCAGCAGAAAACTTAACTGATTTAAGCCTTAAAATCCTTGTGAAATATGAATAGTCAGTTCTCTCCCTTTGCTGCAAACCAGAAAGCCCCTTTAATCAAAACTGGACTTGCCCGTTATTATCTTGCTAAAAGAAAATGAATACCAAGCGAATTCACTTGGAAAACATAATGCAGAGTTGGGTTCACTCCAAACAGGCTTAACTTCCTAAGTGGCTCCCTTGCTGGCCGGAACAATATCAGGTGAGTCCACTGTCAAGAAAGCCAATAGAAGAAGCATTCCATTTGCAGAAGAAATTATATGCTTCGTGAAAGAATTAGGTCTTTCCAAAGGAGTCTTCTCCAAATGCTTTTACATATTTAGCTCTCGTGATAATACTTAAAACACGATTTAATTTGCAAAGTGTTTAGAAAAATACTATCCGAGATTAGAAACAAGGCAGAAAAATGATTGTCTGCTCATTTAATGGCATGTGAGAGCCGTGATGTCCAATATGATAGCTACGAATCACGTGTGGCTATTTAAATAACGAAAATTAAATAAAATTAGTATGATAATCTCCACGTCCATCCATGTTGCTGCAAATGGCATTATTTCATTCTTTTTAATGGCTAATATTGCACTGTATGTATGTACCATATCGTCTTTATCCATTCACCTGTGGATGGCCATTTAGGTTGCTTCCACGTCTTGGCTACTCTAAACAGTGCTGCAATGGACACTGGGGTGCACGTATCCTTTCAAACCATGTTTTTCTCCAGATATACGCCCAGGAGTGGGATTGCTCGATCATATGGCAGCTCTATTTCTAGGTTGTTTTTTTTTAAGGCACCTCCATAGTGGCTGCACCAATTTACATTCCCACCAACAGTGCAGGAGGGTTCCCTTTTCTCCACACCCTCTGCAGCATTTACTATTGGTAGACTTTTTGATGATGGCCATTCTGACCTATGTGAGGTGATACCTCATTGTAGTTTGATTTGCATTTCTCTAATAACTAGTGATGCTGAGCATCTTTTCATGCGCCTCTTTGGTCATCTGTATGTCTTATTTGGAGAAATGTCTATGTAGGTCTTCTGCCCACTTTTTCTTTTTTTTTTTTAACATCTTTATTGGAGTATAATTGCTTTACAATGGTGCCCACTTTTTGATTGGGTTGTTTGTGTTTTGTTTTTTTTGGTTTTTTTTTATATTGACCTTCATGAGCTGCTTGTAAATTCTGGAGATTAATCCCTTCAAGTGCTCAACAGCCACACACCGTGTAGGGGCTACACACTGGGCAGCGCATGTACAGAATATTTCCCATCATTGCAGGAAGTTCCCTCGGGCAATGCATACGCCGCACTGACTGACAGACTTACACGAGTCATCTAACTGTCTCGGGAAATGTAACTCCTTTGACTTACTGTTATTATTGACTGGACCTTGACTCTGTAAAGATTGTAGAAGGACTGGTAACTATAAATCATACGTGCCTAGTATAGGTGCGAAGATTCCTGCCTGGTTGAAATATAACCAAAGATTATTGTTTTATTGCCTTGTAGGACATTAAGCAGCTGGGTCTAACTTTGCCACCTTATTCCAGCATTCCTTTTTTCCAATCACCCTATGTGTCTGTCCTGCCTACCTCCCTCCCTACCTATTTTTTTTCATATCCTTCTTTGAACCAGCTTTGTCATCTGACTGTTTCCCTCATTAATGAGTGAAATAAGTCTCCAACGTGTGCTTACTGCATATTTGAATAAGTATTGTTTTTTAACTTTTGGAAAGTTATATTTTGACCGAAGAAGCAATTTATCCCGATTTTTTTGGAAACACTGATGAAACAAATCACGCTTCAGGCTCCATGAGCACAGGGTCTCCCCCCCAGCTTCTCCTCTCTGCGTACCCACCTCCCACACAGCTTTGCAGAGAACGGAAAATTAAGTGGTGCTTGTTAAGACAGAGATGATTGAAGAGTGAGTGATGGGTAAACCTGCTGTCTTTTCTCATTGCCCAACAAAAACCTCTACGCTGCTAGGAGTATTACAAGCAAGGAGTTTTACCTCATCAATTGTGATGTGACTTTTACCTCCGTTAGTAACAATTCTCTTGAATGTGGGAAGCACACCATCCACTGTGTTGAACAGCAAACAAGACTTGCCGTCTGAGTTCAACTTTCCCTGTAGTACATTAACACCCCAGGAGCCAGAACTAAAGACTTTCAAAGCTAAAGCACATTAGCAAAGGAAGCTCACGTAACACACATTGCTTAGGATATTTACGTGGGCACCCTAGGATTTTAACATCTAAGAAAACATATTTTTACTGGCATGGTTCGACTGTAAACGCCTGGAAATCTTGTTTAAGGTTGCAACTCCTCTTACATCCCAGACACACACATTTTCCAAGAAAGTGTAGTTTATTTTTGTACCTCTGGAGCTACAAATATGCTCAGAATCTAAAATAACAGGTCATAAATACTTTGAAGCTCTAAGAGAATCTGTGCACTATGGTCACCTCAAACATATTTTTTCCTGCAAAGAATACCTACAGGACACTCTTGGCTGCCAGACGTACAACCTCAATTGACAGAAACTTCACTGTTCTCCCGTCAAGTAACACTGACACATGGAAGATCCGGTTTTTTTGCAGGTGTGAAGCAAGTGAGGTATGGACCAAGGTGACCTCCTCCACTTATTACAAACTGAATAATCAGTTCAGCAAATTCTTAGTGAGTGAGCACAAAGGAGGGGAAACCAATCTCCTGACACCCGGATGAAAGAAGAAGAGAGAATTAAGAACTTTATATGTCACTAATTATGCAGTCAGCGTGGTTCAGGAACAATGACAGCAGAAACTAAATAGGACTTCTTGGTTTTCCAAATCAGAGTTTGGGCTGGATTTCACGAGGAGGTCTAAATTTCAGTAAATCATTTCCACTAGGGTAGAATACTTGCTGACTAAAATGTATGCTGTGAGGTGTTTCTATTCATGGCCTGGGTAAACAGAAATGCCCTCTGAGGCCAAAGAGAGGTTTGCATTGTCCAAACCACCCTCCTCCACAGTAGATACTGTGAACCGTTCTGTAAACCTCGTTTCTACTGCTTGGAGGACCTTGTGTGTGCGTGCGTGCGTGTGGCACCATAGCCCGTGTCACCAAAATTTTATCTACTTAATGTTTTATTTAGGTTGATTCTTCTTTATTTTTTTTTTAAGATTTGTTTTGATGTGGACCATTTTTAAAAGTCTTTACTGAATCTGTTACGACACTGCTTCAGTTTTATGTTTTGTTTTTTTGGCCCCAAGGCATGCGGGACCCTAGCTCCCCGACCAGGGATCGAACCCGCAACCCCTACAATGGAAGGCGAAGTCCCAACCACTGGACCGCCAGGGAAGTCCCTCTTCCTTTATTTTATTTATTTATTTATTTATTTATTTATTTATTTATTTAATTTATTTATTTTGCGGTACGCGGGCCTCTCACTGCTGTGGCCTCTCCCGTTGCGGAGCACAGTCCCCGGATGCGCAGGCCCAGCGGCCATGGCTCACGGGCCCAGCTGCTCCGCGGCATGTGGGATCTTCCCGGACCGGGGAACGAACCCGCGTTCCCTGCATCGGCAGGCGGACTCGCAACCACTGCGCCACCAGGGAAGCCCCCTCTTCCTTTATTTTTAACATTATTTAAAATAGAAACCTTTAACCTCTGGCTCAATTTGAATACCAGCACCAACTGTCAATATGAGAAGGCATTCATAAAATAAATAAAATGAAGTCGAACAAAACAATAATCAGATGTGATTTTACTCTCGCTGGATTCTGCTTCTGCTAAACCTCACTCCTGGCTGAAGGGGAATGGAGCAAGACTTAGCTACAGATCAGCACTGACTTGAGGCTTCTCTTTTTGTTTTTTTTTTGTTTTTTTTTTTTTTTGAGGCTTCTCTTGAGGAATTCAGAGAAAATAAACACGTTTCTCACTATGTGATTCAATGAGGTTTAATGCCATGAATCTGTCCCATCTAAAATTGGGAGCCTCATAATTTGGGAATCAAAACTGTATCCCAAAGTTGTTACATGTAAAATGAGCTTTAGACGTACTGGGTTCAAACAGAAACAGACTCACAGACTTTGAAAATAAACTTCTGGTTACCAAAGGGGAAAGAGGGGAGGGAGGGATAAATTGGGAGTTTGGGATTAACATACACACACTACTAGATATAAAATAGATAACCAACAAGGACCTACTGTATAGCACAGGGAACTCTACTCAGTATTCCATAATAACCTACATGGGAACAGAATCTGAAAAAGAATGGACTTATGTATATGTATAACTGAATCACTATGCTGTACACCTGAAACTAACTCCAATATAAAATAAAAATTAAGTTAAAAAAATTTTTAAGTGGAAAAAAAAAACGTTTTCCATCAAAGCAAAGTACCGAGTTCAAGTGTGATAGTTCTTGCAGCCAGGAGATGGGTAGGTACGGATGAAGGATTTGGTCCTCTTTGGAGAAGCAGCCCCACGGGACGAGAGGGGGCAGGAGGGTGCAGTGGGAGAGTCCCCGCAGGGAAGGAGAGGGGCAGGCTTGGAGAGTCACAGCCTCAGGGCTAGGTGCACTCACACACTATCTCCTGAGGGAGGGGCTGGAGGCTTACTTCCAAGACCCCTCCCAGCTGTTCCTTTCCGGGACTCCAAGTGTGTCCTCGTGCCAGGGAGTGACAAGTTGGGATGGCTTGAGAGTGAGGATGAGGGGGCTTCTGTGGGCGAAGAAAATGGCCAAGGAGGAGGTTTGAAGACGAAGGAAGGAGAGACCGTCCACCTGTAGGGGTGACAACTGCGATTTCTTCAGACTCACAGACACAGAGATCAGGCTGGTGGTTGCCAAGGGGGAGGGGGTTGGGGGAGGGATGGAGTGGGAGGCTGGGGCTTAGCTGATGGAAGCTATTATGTATGGATTGGATAAAAAACAAGGTCCTACTGTATAGCACCAGGAGCTGTATTCAATATCCTGGGATAAACCATCATGGAAAAGAATATGAAAAAGAATGTATATATGGGGCTTCCCTGGTGGCGCAGTGGTTGAGAGTCCGCCTGCCGATGCAGGGGACACGGGTTCGTGCCCCGGTCCGGGAAGATCCCACATGCCGCGGAGTGGCTGGGCCCGTGAGCCATGGCCGCTGAGCCTGCGCGTCCAGAGCCTGTGCTCTGCAACAGGAGAGGCCACAACAGTGAGAGGCCCGCATACCGCAAAAAAAAAAAGAATGTATATATGTGTATAACTGAGTCACTTTGCTGTACAGCAGAAATTAACACACAACATTGTAAATCAACTCTACTTCAATAAAAAAATTTAAAGAAACAAAAACAACTGTGATTTGTTTGGACTAGCCTGGGGCTTAAAAGACACCAACAAGAGGGCTTTCAGATGGTGTCACCTTTATCTTGGAGCAGAGACCTCACCACACCTCTGTGGGGACCTGGGGCAGGTGTCTGTGACCAGATGGAGGCTGGAGTGTCAATCCTGGCTCATGGTTGCTGGTCATCAGGAAGTCTGAGGGCCTGGTTTTCTGACACCAAGTCTAGGGTTGCTGGTGCCGTGAGTTTCCTCTTTCACTTTCCAGAAACATCCTTTTTCCCAGTAAACACAGAAAACTTCTATCAGGTCTTGAAGATGTTATGTCACCTCACCCAGGAAGCCTTCTCTGACTGATCCAAGCACACATGAATGCTTCCTCTTCTAGATAACCTTGGGCTTTTGCTTCTCCTTCTACATCACACCTATCTGAGTATGATATTTAAAATATTAATCAATAGTACCATCTACTTCGGAGGTTACATGGCAATCGTGGGGGAAGTCCAGTCTGTGGCCAGCAGTCACAGCCTCAGGAGTCCCATGGGCTTCAGAGATTTCCACCAGTGGGTGTCACAGAAGCACCACCAAGTGTGACATCTTTCTTGCTGGGATTCCAGCCTCCCTGACAGGGGACAAGGAGGGGCATGGGGGCCGGCTCCACAGAACTAGGGTGGACAAGATGGGGACTCCACGGTGACTTCATGTGTCTTCCCTGGACTCACCACAGTGGACTTGGGTGGAAGGGGACAAAGACTGAAGGCAATGGTTACTCAACAACTGGTAGGAACACAGTTCAATATTTCAACACCTAGTACAAATGGACTGGTACAAATCAACTGCATATCCCCAGCACCGGGACAGAACCTGACACTTGGCAGATATCCAACAAACGGCTGTCGACTGAACGAATAAACAACGGACATCCTCAGCTATAAACAGAGCCAGAGTGATAGTCCTGGATGAGCTATACCTTAATTCCACAGAATATTCCGCAATGATAATGTATTCCTTGAGGATGATATTATCTGTACTTAGGGAGGGAAGCATCCAGATTTCCCTGAGGTTAGTAGAAGACCCACTGATTTGAGCTGTAATCAGGTTAGTCAATCAGGACTTCTGCTGGTTAGCCATGATCTGTGTTGGTTAATCTGTTAAGTAACTTTTGTTGGTTAACTGCTAACTTGGTGAAACCTGGCTTCTGCTGTCTAATCATGGCTTCTGCGGCTTAAGCGTGACTCCTGTTGTTTGAGATCGCCAAAGCAAGTGACACAATGAACGCTCTACCTACCTAGATCAAGAAGCTGGACCTGCATCACAAACTGGGTCAGGTGTTTTCTAACCACAGGTTTTTCAACCTTTCTTACCTCATAGGCTCTTCTACTCTTGCTATCAAAGACCTGGGGTCCAAACAAAAAGAAAAAAAAAATAGTCACTTGGTGGAGAAGGCCACATAGGCCTTAGAGCCATTTGCGAGCCATTTGCTTCCCGTCACAGCAACACCCATGGAATGTCCACTCCTGCTCAGATTTCTCCTGTCTCCCCTTGGGGATATGAGGTGCCATTGTTCTAACTAACGTACTCTCTACGGGACAGAAACAATCCTAAATCAGAAGGAACGGTATGTCTCTTGTAAACCGAAATATCCTCCTACACCTAACTACTTACAGTTCGTAATTCCCTTGATGGACTAGTCAGATGTCCCAAATCTAAACAGGACATGGAGAAAAGTGACTCATCTCACTCCTTCATATTTTGATATGACATTAAGTTGGGCCTCCTTCTCTCCTCTCATACTCTCAAATCATTGCTCCGATTCTCATCATTTTTTCTCCCATTCGTGGGCCCTGTTTCACCTTCTAGTTTTCAGATATCATCACATATAATATCTTTCACCCTCTCCCAAAGGGGGTGATTTTTTGGTTGGTTCAGATAGTGGGCTAGTGGTTAAGAATTAGGCTTTAAAACATTTTTGTGAAAAATAATTGCCTGGGAACTTCCCTGGCGGTCCAGTGGTTAAGACTCTGTGCTTCCACTGCAGGGGGCACAGGTCTGATCCCTGGTCAGGGAACCAAGATCCTTCAAGCCGCACGGCAAAAAAAAAAAAAAAAAATTGCCTGTAGTTTGTGTATTATGTATAATTATATATAATATCTTGCCTTACAGAAATGGAGTGGGGCTGAGATTTTTTAAATTAATTTTTATTGGAGTATAGTTGATTTACAATGTTGTGTTAGTTTCAGGTGTACAGCAAAGTGAATCAGTTATACATATACATATATCCAACTCTTTTTTAGATTCTTTTCCCATATAGGTTATTACATGAGTATTGAGTAGGGTTCCCTGTGCTATACGGTAGGTCCTTATTAGTTATCTATTTTATATATAGTAGTATGTATACGTGAATCCCAATATCCCAATTTATGTCTCCCAACCCTTTCCCCACTGGTAACCATAAGTTTGTTTTCTACATCTGTGACTCTATGTCTCTTTTGTAAATAAGTTCATTTGTATCTTTTTTTTAGATTCCACATATAAATATCATATGATATTTGTCTTTCTCTGTCTGACTTACTTCACTTAGTATGATAATCTCTAGGTCCATCCAAGTGGCTACAAATGGCATCATTTCATTCTTTTTATGGCTGAGTACTATTCCACTGTATATATGTACCACATCTTTATCCATTCATCTGTCAATGGACACTTTGGTTGCTTCCATGTCTTGGCTATTGTAAATAGTGCTGCTATGAACATAGGGGTGCATGTATCTTTTTGAATTATGGTTTTCTCTGGATATATGCCCAGGAGTGGGATTGCTGGATCATATGGTAGCTCTATTTTTAGTTTTTTAAGGAACCTTCACACTGTTCTCCTTAGCGGCTATACCAACTCACACCCCACCCACAGTGTAGGAGGGTTCCCTAATTGGTAAGGTAGGAATACACTATTTCGGGCTCTGATTTTGCCCCCTAGGTGATATTTACATCATGCTGTATGCTGCTGGCACCTACCGAACAGAGGCTGGAGATGGTGTTAGATATCCTACAATGCAGAGCAATTCCCCTGCTGTAGACTGAATGTATCCCCCGAAATTCCTACATTGAAGCCTATTGCCCAGTGTGATGGTATGAGGAGGTGGGGCCTTTGAAAAGCACTTGGGCTATGAGGGTGGAGCCCTTATAAAAGGGACCCCAGAGAGCTAGCTTGGCCCTTCCTCCCCCATGTGAAGGTAAAGGGAAAAGACAGATGTCCAGGAAGCAGGCCTTCACAAAACTCTGAATCTGCCAAGTGCCTTGATCTTGGACTTTGCAGCCTCCTGAACTGTGAGAAATAAATGTCTGTTGCTTATAAAAATAATAATAAAAAAAAAGAATTAGGCTGTAGCTTGGGTACACGTGGATTTAAACACTGACTCGGCCACTTAACTATGTGATACTGAGCAAGTTACACTAAGGCCTCAGTTTCCTCATCCGTAAAATGGGGATAATAAAGTACCTACTTCATAGGATCGCTCAGTGCACCCAATCAGGGAACACATATAAAGTGTCAGCACAATGACCAGCGCATAGCAAGGGCCCCATGAACGGCAGCTTTAGTTACCGGCAAAACCTCTTTTTCCAAAGCTTTCTTCTGGACAATTTCGAATATACATTTTGTGTTTAAAATAAAGATTCCCAACTAGGACAGAACACTGTTCTGAATCTCTGAACAACATGGGCTATTGTGGGCAGACAGCCTCGTGATTCCAAAGACTCGTTCATATATTGATCCATTCACCCAATGCCAATTCCCATCCCAACTGGGGTGGGCTCTCCCGGGGCGTACAAAGATGGATAAGGCCTGGTCCTGCCCCTCCTCAATCTACCAGGAGCATTAAGTCAAGCGAACCCAGCAGTGTGGAAGCAGCAAGTGAAAAAGGGCCCAGTACGGTGCCTGGCACATAGCAGGCACACGGCAGTTATTTACTGAGTAAAGGCCGTAGGTATTCAAAGGAGTCAGAAAGGAGTCAACACTTGATCCCAGCTCTAACGAAGGGGTAGGATTTGAACAGCAAGACAACCAACAAGGACCTACCGTATAGCACAGGGAACTCTACTCAATACTCTGTAATAACCTGTATGAGAAAAGAATCTGAAAAAGAATGGATAGGTGGAGATGTATAACTGAATCACTTTGCTGTACATCTGAAACACAACATTGTAAATCAATGATACTCCAATAAAATTAAAAAAAAATTTTTTTCCCCAAGGAGCATTATGGGTGAGCAGAGGCTGGGGTTAGAAAGGACAGGGAACGGCCAGTGGTCCGGGCCGGTAGAGTCGTGAGCGATGGATGTGTGTGTGAGACACAGCTGGGACAGCGGCTGACGTGCAGACGGGGGGAGATCAAGGAGGCCACGCCAGGCACTTGCAGGGAAAGTACTCGCTCTTCTGTGCAGGAGAGGGCTAGGGTCGGACGTATACTCTGCTCAGATGGCTCAGGAAGCCGTGCATCACTGATTTCCTCGTGCATTAACTGCATGCACGCTGAAGCAGACAGTGAACTCTGCGTATCAACACAGGTCCCTAAAACCCAGAGCCTGCCCTCAGGCCTGAGCAGAAGTGGAGCCCAAGAATCCTGATTTCTGGAATGACGGTGCACTTGGCTGACTCGCGTGCAATTCTAAAGCTGCTCCTGAGAATTCACACCATGGCGTTTTGGATGGAAGTTGCTTTGCTGCCTTAGAGCCATTGACATCGGGCTGAACAAGTTCAGAAACCATCGAGATCCTTTGAAGAAAGGCACTAAGTAAAAACATTTTTCCTTTTAAAAAAAGGCAACTCGGCCCTTTATTTGTCATAAAAAGCATGGGGTCAGGAGAAATTCACCCCAAAACTAGTGTGGGAAGCACATCTGTTTGCACTGGGCTTTTGCAGAGCTAATTTCTGTCCCACGCAAAGTTCAAAAGGGTAATTTCTCCTTCCTGAGTGAGAGAAAAGTGAGGAGTGTTGCTTAGTCGTTTTTCCTCGATCATTAAGAAGACTATATCTCAACCCCATCTCAATCAGAGAGTAAAACGCAGGTGGCCCCCCCAGGGAGGCATGCCCCCGGCCAGCCAGGCCGGCACGGCGAGGTCCTGGCCAGGCCAGCGTCGAGCTGCAATTCCCATTTCCAGCCAGAAGCAGAGATGCTGCCAGTAGGAGGAGGTGAGTGTGGAATAATCCCATCACAGCAACTTTGGGAAACACGGCTTTCAGACCAGGAAACACGTTGCCTTAGACAAACAAAAAACACCCTCCAGAGTGAGTGGAAGTCTATGCGTGACAACGTCTGAAAAGTTATTAATAGCCAGATTTGGGGGGAGAAAGAGAAAAGTGAAGACCTTTTCACCCCACTGAAAGACAATGGTGAGAGGGAGGGAGAAAGTAAAAAAACAGCCCACTATTTTGATGACAAACAGAGAGCTTCCTCCCCAGCAAGGCGGGTGGGCACACATGTGACGTGGAGAACACTGGACAGTAGAGCTCGGGGGGCCGCTCTGAGCCACGAAAGGAAAACAACGTTAAGATTCCTGCCCCAAACAAGAAAGTCAAGTTGTCCCAAGGGGTAGAGGCTTAGAGTTATTTTTTGTTAAAAAAAAAAAAAAAAAAAAATCCCCACCAGGGGAAGGTCCCACTTTTGGAAATTTAGTAAAGATGAATGGGTGACAGCGGTGAAGGTGGACAGCACCAAGGTGTGATAGCCTTGGCTTCTGTAAGGTCCCTTATTCCCCGGCGCCTCTCACCTGCTCCCTGGGAAAGGGTCCCTTCTGTCCTTCCACCTGGCCACGCATTTCAGCCCTAACTCTCTCCTTTAAACTCCCTGGGACTGGAAGTTTCCTGAGCACATTTACTCTTGCCCAGGTTAGAAAGGCGAGCCTTTATTTTGGGAGATGCCTAGAAAGATGGTTCATCTCTAAAGAAGGCGAAGACTACAGATTTAGCAAAAATATCATCTCTGTGGGAACAAGTCTTTCCAGAAGAGGGTGATTAAGGTCTTTTCCTGGACTTTGTCAGGTGAACCCCTGAGGGCTCAACCCCTGTTAGACCCAGAGGCCAATGCTCTCAATCCTTCTAATCCCCAGTTAATTAAAACTCCCCGGGAATACCAAGGCAAAGGCAGCCTGTGTTCTTAACTGTGAACCTGAACTCACAACACCAGAGATCAAGGTTTAAATCTCCAAAGTCTTCCATGTCCCAGGAAGGGCACGGGGCCACTGCATTCAGTCCACAGTGTTCTTTATCTTAGAGGAACGTGATCTGGGGAAGAAATGCCACCAGGTAGTATAAACTGGGAACCAACAAGCAAGAAGAGATTAATTGGTACAAATGTCTTTTAATTTAGGTGAAAAACTGGCTTTTTATATTTCCGAAACATGACCTTGGATAAAATAAGAGTTTTTGAAAGCGCCCAGCTATCATATAGCTCTGACTGATTATTATAACCCCATTCTGACTGGTAGGCAGCCGATCCATCAGGTTTGAGGGCCAATAATCGCAAACAAAATTTGGGAGGAGAGAATTTCACAAGGCAAGTAAACACTACCCGTTAAACTGGCTGTTTTTCAAAAAGCGAAGGGATCTGCTCTGGGCTGGCTTCCCAAGCGTGTGGCCTGGGTAGTCACATAGTCACACAGAGCCCGGTTCTAAAAGGGTACTAGGTTTACTGCCCTGCTGTCGTCTTGAAATTCTGAATCATTGTTGAACAAGAGGTGAGCGTTTTCGTTTTGTACTGGGTCCTGCAAATGAAGTAGCCAGCTCTGGTTCCAGAATACCATCTCCAGCAAAGGCTTCCAACCTTCTTCCTCCGTGAGGACCTGGACGTCTTAGATAGCCTCTCTTTTCCTCTGGCTGACCTGAAGGCTAGTTGTAAGACTGCTGGTCAGAGAGAATTAAGCAAGTCCACCACCATCACACTTAGTCTCCCCAGGATCTCCTCGGGATGTTTTAAGCAATTCGATGGTTCCAGAAAGAGCCAGAAGGGAAAGCCATTCGGGACGTATTTGATGTTCTACAATGGGCTTTATTTCCCACTTGGATAAGGGACTTTAGAGGGTGCTGGGAGGAGTAGGAAGAATACCAAGAACTTTTCCATAACTGGATAAAATTTCCTTCCAAATAGCACATATATTTAGGTGCAGTCTCAGGAGGGACTCCAGAAGCTCAGCCATATGCGTCCTAGATGTCTCTCACTCCCTCTTGGGAGCCACAAAAATAAAGAGTAAAGTAGAAAGAAGGTGAGGTCAAACAGTGAATCTGTTACCCAAAGAATTTCTGTATCGCAGGATAAATATCACAAATATAGTATCTTGGGAACCACCTCCCCGCTTCTCAAGAAACTGAGTTGAGACAGGGTAGAAAGAAAGTCTGAAAGAGAGAAAAAACCCCTCTAAAATGGACGATTTCACTGGGCTCCACAGAGCTCTCTTTAAATCTGGTTTTGAGAATTTACATTCAACCAACCAAAGACATCTGTTTTCTAGATTACTTGGGTCAGTTATTTTGTGCCCTTCCACCATGAAACCCATAGTTACCGATTTATCAACAGGATTACTCTAAATATAACAGGGCAAGAAGCCAATGCATTTTAAGTTTTTTAATTCTCAATTCTTTCACTGAGAAAAATGTACCAGAATAGCTCCTCAGCTACAGCCTGGGAGTTAGCAGACCCCAGCTGCTTTGCACATTAATTTCTCAGTCTCATCTGGACTCAAATTCAAGATCTTCATCTGTACTGAAGTGGGGGGAAAGGCAAGCAGAAGGACACAGAGCCAAAACATGCTCAAATATATTTAAACTCTTTGCAGAGGGGTATGAATTTTTAAAATCGCTTTTAGAAGTCTGGTATGCAACATGTCACCATCGACAAAGCCAGGACTCGCTCCTCCATGACATGCTGGCTGATGACAATGTACATCTCACAGGAACTCTGTGTATCACCTAATTCAAAGGCCTTTCACAGACGCCAATAATTAGGATGTACTGGTATTGTTCTGTGATGTGAAGAGGGACCTAAATTAGAAAAGAAAACAGATGCCGGACCAAAATTTCTTGTCCTTTTTCCAAGTTAATTTAATTTTCAGGGCCATTCAGGGATCTTCTACTGGAATTTTTCTCACTTACTTTGTATGTGGTTATGTCCTGAACCTGACGTGAACAGGAAGAAATCATAGAGGACGTGGAAGCAGGAGAAGGAAGTCGGTCAGGCTTTCACGTGTAAGTCATCAAGAGGCTGATAACTGTTAAAATAACGGGCATTTATTGGCTGTAGCCTTCTGCTTCTCTTCACCACAGACGCTGCTCTGACAGAGAAATGATCTCACTGACAGGGTGGGGAGAAAATACTGCTTAAGCTCCGGCTCTCAAAATGGATTCTGTCCTTATACAGAAAAGCCATGGTGACTCTAGGCTGAGGCCTGATACACACCGTGTCCCAAATCCACCCTCTCAACTCTGAGCTCATCAATGGAACGGTCTGGAGCCCGCCCGCCCCCCGCAGTTGCCTGTGTCCTTTGTCCAGGCCTCCACACCTAGACCATCCTCTTTCTCCGCCAAGCCTTCACTCATGCTGTTCCCTATGACTCAAAAGTCCTTTCCCTGCCTTGCCTTTTAGTTCATGATACAGCCCCCGAGAGGGTCAGCCACCTATGAATCCCCTACTACACAGCAGCACACCCTATGGCAACACTCACTCCACAGTACTGCAGTGATGGGTCTTCATGTCTTTCTTCCTCAAAACAGGAATCCTTTGCAGGCAGTATCTTAATTATCTTTGTGATGTAGCATAAGTGACTTTTCTAATTAAAAAATAATGTGGTGCACCCAATGTTCACAGCAGATCTATTTACAATAGCCAGGACATGGAAACAACCTAAGTGTCCATCGACAGATGAATGGATAAAGAAGATGTGGCACATGTATACAATGGAACATTACTCAGCCATAAAAAAGAATGAAATAATGCCATTTGCAGCAACACGGATGCAACTAGAGATAATCATACTAGGTAAAGTAAGTCAGACAGAGAAAAGCAAAGACCATATGATATCACTTATATGTGGAATCTAAAATATGACACACAAATGAACTTATCTGTGAAAAAGAAACAGACCCACAGACATAGAGAACAGCCTTGTGGCTGCCAAGGAGAAGGGGAGGTGGGGGAGGGATGGAGTGGGAGTTTGGCATTAGTAGACGCAAACTGTTACGTAAAGGATGGATAAACAACAAGGTCCTACTGTATAGCACAGGGAACTATACCCAATATCCTGGGATAAACCACAATGGAAAAGAATATAAAAAAGAATGTATATATATGTATAACCGAGTCACTATGGTGTACAGCAGAAATTAGCACATTGTAAGTCAACTCTACTTCAATAAAAAAATAACATGGTGCAAGTTATTTTGCTTTTTATGTATCATATGGCGATTCCACATAGAAGGAAAGGGAGGAAAAGAAAGATCGGCATGGAAACTTAAATTCAATAAATATAACAACCATCAAAATTTTTTAAGCATAAGGAAAAGGAAAAAGGACGTTATATTTTCAACAGTGAAACTCCAGGATCATAAATTCAGACAGCGATACCAACTTCACGATTTATCCCAACCTCCTTTCCTTCTCATTCCAAATTAGTAAGAAAGCAGCTCAAATTGCACCCCCAGCTCCTCTTTCTTGATCTTTAAAATTACAGTTGCGATATTTTGTCAGCACGGTGCCAAGATCTGAAATTGAGCAGGTCCCCAGTGCAAGAGGTAAAGGTCTCTTACACGGCATGAACTTGCCCGCGATCAGCACATTACGGCTCCCACCCAAGCACCCCACGTTATAAAAGCATGCTTCTGAAGCGGCTGCTCTCGGAGCCCTAACCTGTGTGCGTTCTGTGCCTATCTGATGAGGGGAATTTGGGAAAACACACACGAGTAACTTTTTAAGTGTTACTTCTCTGCTTTTCCATCTCATCCCTGACCTGAGGTGACAAACGGAGGAGCGGCCTTCTGACTACACGGGGGAGAAGGGGGAAATCAGTCCCGGTCAGAAAAGAGGTAGCTGCCAATGAGTTCATCTGTTCTCCAGTTTTCAACTAAAGGCAGCTAATGGATGTAGGGGGACACATTTTATTTTTTCCTGACAGAGCCCTTATTTTTAAACTCTTAGCTTCATTTTCCAAAATTGCTGGCTTTAGACTGAAGAAGCACACAGCTTGAGTGGAAAGCTGTATGTTCTCCTATATCCTGTATCAAAATGACATTTTTCTCCTCAGTGGCTACTTCCCGCTTGGCCTCCCAACGCTCTGCTGTCTGGGGCGGGCTTGCGGCGCGGTCTCTGCCCCAGGGGGTGGGTGCTGGGTCCCACGCTCCCCGCCAGCGAGGCACCAATTTTTTCCAGGAGGACAAAGAAGATAACTTGGATGGGTGTGTTTATTTGGAACTCTTCTGAAAGAACTCCAGTCTCTCTTAAGCAGCTGCCTCTATACGGAATTTGGGAATTATTTTCCTTAGATCTAACAGGACTGAGCATTCCCTTGGCCACGGCTGGCCTTCTTCCCTGGAACACACACGTTCTCAGGATTGATATTTTTATCCAGAGTTTTCTCAAATGAATAATTAGGAGATGTACACAGGCAGGAGTAGGAAAAAGAGCTGGGCCCCCATAAATCATGACCAACTGACCTGTAACCACCGAAGGACTGAATGACTTTTTGTTAACAGTTTAGCAGTTATGTTTCTGCGGGACTGCACTGTCGCTGGGCGTCAGGGATTTGTGGGGCAGTGGGAGTTAGAGCTATGGGAGAAGTCCTTCAGGATTGGACCAGCCACCCCTCAGGGCTGGAAAAGCTGCTGTGAATCACGTGATCCTGGTAATTTGACATTTAACATGTCTATGGGGACAAGACGATAAGACATTATAATTCCTATTTCTTTTTGTTTTCTTTTTTAATTTTTTACTTTATTTTCATTTATTTGGCTGCATCGGGTCTTAGTTGTGGCACATGGGATCTTTTTGCTGAGGCATGCAGGCTTCTCTAGTTGTGGCACGCAGGCTCCCACGTGGGCTCATTAGTTGCGGCGCACGGCTTAGTGCCCCGCGGCATGTGGGATCTTAGTTCCCCGACCAGGGACCAAACCCACATCCCTTGCACTGGAAGGCAGATTCTTAACCACTGGACCACCAGGGAAGGCCACCTATTTGTTTTAATGTCACCTGAAGTTTGCTTGGTTCACCCAAAGCTTCGAGAGGCACATTAGGACTGAGCATTACACCTCGGTGGGCATTAGAACAGACCCTGTGAAAACACCAAGCAACGGCACAAAAGTGGCGCTTTCATCCTGCCAGAAAAACGGAGGGGACTTTTAGGAGGCCCTCAGAAGGAGATTCTGAATTAATCTGTAATTTCAGGTTTCCAAGTGGCTTTTACAAGTTTGCTTGCCCGAAGCATTTCAGAGCGTCATCTCTTTTAATTTTTATCCGCACGATGTTTCACAAACATCCCGACCTGAATCATGGCCCGTCATTTTGTTATCTTAATGGGGGGAGGACAGAGTGTCCTGCCGCCCTTCCTCATCAGGTGTCCTCATTTACACATTGAGGAAGAAAGTGCCGGACGTGAATTATTTAAAATCTGTTGTATCAGTGTGCTCTGTAGGCATTCACTACCGGCAAAGCGGACCGATTATTTCTCACTTTTAATTGTGCCGATACCTCATCTGCTCTGTTGAAAGCGGAGAGTGGTAGGTGACACCGTCTCGCACGCCGAGGACCAGAGAGGCAATGAGGTCTATCGAGTCTGTCATACAGAGTGAAGTAAGTCAGAAAGAGAAAGACAAATACCGTATGCTAACACATATATATGGAATTTAAGGGAAAAAAAATGTCATGAAGAACCTAGGGGTAAGACAGGAATAAAGACACAGACCTACTAGAGAATGGACTTGAGGATATGGGGAGGGGGAAGGGTCAGCTGTGACAGAGCGAGAGAGTGGCATGGACATATAGACACTACCAAACGTAAAATAGATAGCTGGTGGGAAGCAGCCGCATAGCACAGGGAGATCAGCTCGGTGCTTTGTGACCACCTAGAGGGGTGGGATAAGGAGGGTGGGAGGGAGACTCAAGATGATGGAGATATGGGGATATATGTATATGTATAGCTGATTCACTTTGTTATACAGCAGAAACTAACACACCACTGTAAAGAAATTATACTCCAATAAAGATGTAAAAAAAAAAAAAGCCAAGATAACCCACTTAGTGGACGTACGTTTAACATTCTGCTAAGGATGGGCAACCTGGAGTAGCTCTTTTCGTCTGTAATGTGTGTCTATTACTGTGTCGGACATGAATGAGAGCAGGACAGAGCCCGGTTCCTTAAAGAAGCTCTCAGCTGAGGGAACCAGTGACATGTCACCAACCACACATGGGCAGCCATCGCATGTGAGTGAGAAGGGGCCTGCCCATTCCCCCACCTCCTCCACCAAATATCAGGTGTGACCTAAGATGAGAAGCATCAGATGAGATCATCGCTAGGTATGCTTGAAGACCTTGTCCTAACCTGAAGAAAATAGTTAGAGCAACGAAAATATATTTAGATAATAAACTTACAAATCTGTGACTGGAAACGGATCGAAATAAGACTGCACACAGGACACAAGGACTTATTACTAGACATTCAAAATGAGCCCTAATCCCTCTCCTCCCTTTGAACCCCCAAGACCATCATCAGGAAATGCCCACGGGTACTGGATACATCTGTATGTGGTCAAAAAGTGTCTCACCGTTATCTGAATTTAACGTATCTCTTCCAAACACAGCAACTCAGGAATTCGTTTGGGCGAATCCACAGATAATGACTATAGAATCATTCCGATGTTGTTTATTAAGTCAAAGACTTGTTACAACTCTTGTGTTATCCTCAGCACCCCATCCAGTGCCTGACTTGGCCTCTGGGAAACATTTGCTCATCTGGATGGATGCAGGGTTGCATGGGGGCAATGACTCAGTTTGCAAACTGAGACCAGCCGGGACCTAGGACCCTTTGCTGCAGGGCTTGCACCTGGACAAACGTCTCCTTAAGAAACAAAATACAAAGAAACCATAAGGGACTAAAAATAACTGTGCGCGTGCACAGTGGGGGCAAATTATGGACAACAAGATACAAAAAGACCAAAAACCCAGCTGCCACTTCTGAAGAGCTAGGAGCAAAAGCAGGGCACTGTGCAGGCCCCCTGCACACGACACCACCAAAGGGATGGGCAGACCACCTAAGCCACACCTCCGGCCCGACCCCCAGACACACCCCTACCCTCACCCCATAGAAGGAACCAGCTCGACCCCCTTAGGCAGTGAGCAAGGGAACCTGTTGTCTGTTCTCCTCCCCTCTGCTGCAGCAGGGGCCCCAATAAAGCCTTGCCTGAATTTCTTGTCTGGCCTCTAGTCAAGTTCTACTGATTAAGGAGGCCAAGAACCCTGGTAGGTAACAAAACGACCTCTGCCGGAGCATAGGGATGGCTGAGAGAAAAAGCACCAGGAGGAAGGCTGTGGGAGTTTCCACTCTGCCTCTCACTGACTTTGGGACCTGAGCAAACTGTTGAGCGACTCTTGCGGTTCCTCTTCACACATTTGAAATCATCTCTACGCATCTTCCAGCGCCGATGTCTGAGATTTCCAGGAGTCTGAACGAGGAAACACACGTCCGAGAGTCCCCCCCTATGAGCTCAGGCCCATGCCTTTTGTGGGACGGGTCTGGTTTGGTAAGATGCAAAGACATGAAGAGATCCAGCATCTCCCAGACATGGGTCCTTTTCGCACTAAGTCAACATCCAGCAAAAAAAGACAACTCCCAGAAAGCTAACCAAGTCCACAGCAGGATGCAAAAATGAGCTGCAGCATGTGTGATGCTGGTGAGTTTCGTGTCCGCACTGTCAAATAGAACCACTTTGGTGAAAGCCCGAAGTCAGCCCCACATGGTTCGTACCCTCCAAACCCACCGCTCCAATCCGGTGGGAGCTTCAGAACGCGCTCTTGCCTTTCCCATTCCCAGCAGGTATCCCTGGAATCTCGACAGCCCGTCATCACCTCGAGTCAGCGTGCCAGGGGAGCAGAGAGGCCAGGAATGTTCTACCTCTGCCCCCAAAGGGACCAGGAGAGGGAGAGGCTCCTGCTTTCCTTTCCATCTCGTTTCTCCAATAAAAGGGAAAAAATAAATGGAAATGAAAAGTAGACAATCAAAAAAAAATCACATTTACCTTCCTTTCGCTAATGTCTGTAAGATGATTTTTTGGCCTGGCAGGAGATTCCAGATGGGTCATATAATGACTATAATTTAATACGGAAAACCCGAGTTCAAAGAAACACATTTTTCCAAGTCAGAAAGTGGGTTGTCTCCCGTGTAATGCAAAACACCGGGACAAGTCATTGCATTTCTTCTCTTACTGCACATACGCCGTTCAACCTAATATCAGTCCAGCCAGACCCGAAGCCATCAAACCAGAAACTGTCGCTCTCCGAGATGGGCCGGCACTGATGCACACGCGCCGAAGGGCCAGAGACCGCTCACGACGCAATGTGTTTTCCTCCGGGCTCTCAGGATTTATACCACCAATTAAGGGCATAATGAGTGCCCCAAGTTGACCTCCTAGGAGCAAGAATTAATTAAGCGCAGTATTTCTTAGTAAAGAATGACATTTCCCCAAACGAGTAATACAAGGGAACCATATTTCCTGATACAACTGTGCTTCCATGTACAATCCTGAATTGTTAACAAAAACAGAATGATCCGGGAACATGGCTTAATTTATGTTTTTAATTTGGTAATAAAAGAAAACAATCTCTACTTTTATCCTTATTTGGGGGGCAAAGAGAATGTTTTGAGCGTATTGCGTATATGTAAAGCACAAAACTATTTACATTAGTAATATAATGTCACTTCTCTTAATTACCAACATCAAGACAAAAGAAGGAAACTGGGGCTCGTATTTAGAATCTCCAGCGTTCAAAAATGAAGAGTCGTGTTTTAAAACCATTCGCTTCCTAAAGTTCTTATGGTTCCATAAATTCTGTAACCGAGTTTAAGGCTTTATTTTGGAAACTACCCCTTAGATAGTCTAATCTAGGGGTTGGCAGAGTCCTTCCGTAAAGGGCCAGATGTAAACTTTTTAGCCTGTGAACCGTACAGCGTCTGCTACAAAAACCCACGCCAGCCATGGCTGATTGGAAGCAGCACAAACAACTCATAAATGAGCCAGCACGGCTGTGTTCCGAGGAAACTTTATTCATGAACACCGAATCTGAATTTCATATCGTTTTCATGTGTCATAAAATATTCTTTTACAATTTTTTTCAAGCTTTTCAAATGCGAAAGCTATTCTTAGCTCTCAGCTGTACCAAAACAGGCAGTGGACCAGATTTAGCCTGTGGCCTGTAGTTTGACAACCTCTGGTCTAAAAGTAACGTCTAGTTTTAAGTAATCAGTGAGGTCTGAGAAAACGCAATCTCTGTCCCTCTCTTACACAGATGCACACGAATAGAAAGTCACACACAAAGCCACCTAATTATCGACACCAGGGTCTCTGAAACCACTGATGTGGTACAGGGAAAATATGGCTTCAAGCATGTGTCTTTAGTGCTATGAGCTAGACGCGAAAAATATCTCAGCCTTGAAGAAACATTACGGGGGTGGTAGGCAAAAGAGACCTCCTTCCTCCCGTCCTTTCTCATAAAGAAAACTCCCACCCTAAATTACAAATCATGCCCTCTACTCCTTGAAAGAGTTAATGGAGCTAGCATGAATCTGGAAATCCCTACAGCCTACTTGACAATTAATGTATTTAACTCTAAAGAGCAGAGGCTTTTTCATTTAGCCCATCAGTCACTAACAGAACATTTTGGTTGAAAATATTAGGATTTCCAAATAACTTTATGGCTCTGTAAATTGCCAACATACCATCTGCAACTGAATTAACATTTATAACCAAACTGAAATCATAAATAAAGCAAATTATGCTGCAAATATTCGTAAGTGCCCAATATGCACTTGAGAATGATCATTAGCATTTTATAATCACGCTTCATTTTCTTTATCCAACTCCCTGTCACATTAATGATAAAATATTTTAAACTGTGCTCTATCAGCAAATGGCAGCACAATCTCTAGATTAGCCATTAACTAACATGGAGAATGAAAACAGTTTGTGTTGCTGACATGATGCACCCAGAGAAGTTTTACTTGGAATCACATCCTCCAGTCTCCCTGGCCCTTATCTCAAACAAGCCTCAGAAAGGCAATGCTTCCTCTGCACCATCCGAACCTCTATGAGAGCTGAAGCCACGCTCTTTTGCTAGGAGAAAAGAAAGAAACAGGATTTAAAAATTTATTATGCTCCTCTGATCTAGAAAACCGAAAGGGGTCTAGAGGTCAAGAAGCTTTAAGTCGCTCAAAGGGAATAACTCTGGCCCTCAAATAATTCTTTCTGAAGTTCTTTCTCATTATGATCTGACATCCTCAGCTGTGGTATGTGCAATCTTTTTCCTAGCTTCAGATAAAAATGAACTTCATTAAATAAATCAGTAAAGAGTGGATATATATGCATACTTTTTTCTCAACTAGACTTTCTACCGATTAGTAAAATTTCCCCAAAGTTTCCCATTACCTTCCTTCAAAATCACTTCTTCAAAATAACTGTATCCAGATGCTTTCTTGACTCTTTTCTGCCTTGTGCCCCCTCCCCCATCTGCACTTGGCATTTCAGGGTTTTCTCATACGGTTTCTGGCTTTGTGTGTAGCTCCCACACCTCTTTGGTCCAGTGCTGTCCTATCTACCTACCACCAAAGCCACTGGCTGCACGTGGCTACCAAGCACTTGAAATGCGGCTGGTCCAAACGGAGATTGTTCTAAGTGTTAAAGTAACTTCAAGTTTGGAAGACTTAAGTATGAAAAATAATGTGAAGTCTCTCAATGGTTCTTTTGAAATGATAATACTTTGGATACGGAGTTAGATAGCATATATCCTTGAAATTAACTTCACTTGCTTCTTTTTACTTTTTGAAAACGTGGCTACCAGGACACTTTACGTGACACATCTAGCTCGAATTGTGGCTAGCATCATATTATCGGATGGCGCTTGTCTAGTACTGGGTTGGCCAAAAGGTTCGTTCAGTTTTTTCCCTAAGATAGCTCTAGTACCACTTACTTGTCTTTAACTTCATTCAAAACAATTTTGTTAGACTGTATGTGACAGCTGTCATATCGGCGTGCATTTTTAAAACGACTTATCAAAATTGGTGGTTTTTTGTCTAGCCATTTTAATATTGAAGATGGAAGAAAAAAAACGAGTTTTTTGGCATATTATGCTTTATTATTTCAAGAAAGTAAAAACGCAACTGAAATGCACAGAAAGATTTATGCAGTGTATGGAAAAGGTGCTGTGACTGATTGAATGTGTCAAAAGTGGTTTGTGAAGTTTCTTGCTGGAGATTTCTTGCTGGACGATGCTCCATGGTCAGGCAGACCAGTTGAAATCAATAGCGATAAAATCGAGACATTAATTGAGAAGAATCAATGTAATACCACGCGGGAGATAGTTGACATACTCAAAATATCCAAATCAAGAGGTGAAAATCATTTGCACCTGCTTGGTTATGTTAATCGCTTCGATGTTTGGGTTCCACATAAGTTAAGCGAAAAAGAACGTTCTTGACCATATTTCCACATGCGGTTCTCTACTGAAACATAATGAAAACATTCCATATTTAAAACAAATTGTGGGGACTTCCCTGGTGGCACAGTGGTTAAGAATCCACCTGCCAATGCAAGGGACATGGGTTTGATCCCTGGTCCGGGAAGATCCCACATGCTGTGGAACAACTAAGCCCATGTGCCACAACTACTGAGCCCGCGTGCCACAACTACTGAAGCCCATGCGCCTAGAGCCCGTGCTCCACAGCAAGAGAAGCCACCACAGTGAGAAGCCTGTGCATCACGGCAACAAGTAGCCCCCGCTTGCTGCAACTAGAGAAAGCCCGCACGCAGCAACGAAGACCCAATGCAGCCAAAAATAAAATTAATTAAAAAATAATAATAAAACAAATTGTGACGGGCGACGAGAAGTGGATACTGTACAATCATGTGGAAAGGAAGGGATCGTGGGGCAAGCGAAATGAACCACCACCAACCACACCAAAGACCGGTCTTCATCCAAAGAAGGTGATGTTGAGTATATGGTGGGATTGGAAGGGAGTCCTCTATGATGAGCTCCTTTCGGAAAACCAACTGATTAATTCCAACAAGTACTGCTCCCAGTTAGACCAACTGAAACCAGCACTCGATGAAAAGCGTCCCAAATTAGTCAACAGAAAACGCATAATCTTCCATCAGTATAATGCAAGACCGCGTGTTTCTACGATGACCAGGCAAACACTGTTACAGCTTGGCTGGGAATTTCTGATTCATCCGCCGTATTCACCAGACATCGCACCTTTGGATTTCCATTGATTTCAGTCTTTACAAAATTTTCTTAATGGAAAAAATTTCAGTTTCCCGGAAGACTGTAAAAGGCACCTGGAACAGTTCTTTGTTCAAAAAGATAAAAAGTTTTGGGAAGATGGAATTATGAAGTTGCCTGAAAAGTGGCAGAAGGTAATGGAACAAAAGGGTGAATACATTGTTCAATAAAGTTCTTGGTGAAAATGAAAAATGTGTCTTTTATTCTTACTTAAAAAAACCGAAGGCACTTTTTGGCCCACCCAATAAGTCCTGAATACAATGATGCCTGGGATTTTTGGTTGAGTACATGCTCTGTGATTGACCAAAATGATTATTATTAAAAGACCGTATCAAGTAAAGCTTTTGATCTAATCAATCCTGCAGGAGGCCCATCAGGCAACTCCAGACATTTCAAAGAGCAGTAAACCTGGCCTCGTGCCGTGCATAATCATATTTGTATTGAGAGAAAGGTTTGATGAACCACACGTTCACGTGGAGATAGAGGGCAAGTGGAAATGATTCTGTGAGTTGTAGGGCTCAGCCTCCCCATTGGACCAAGTCCTACAGGGAGCACGAGGGCTTGGGAGCCTTAGCGTAGAGTCAGTCTAGTGGTTGTGGGCTTGGGTCTTGTTGCTGAGCGGCCTGGGTTCAAGTCCCATCTCTGCCTGAGAGTAACTGTGTGGTTCATCTTGGACAAGTCACAACCTCTCTGTGCCATGTTTTCTTATGTTGCGGTGAGCGGGGGCTACTCTTCGTTGCAGTGCACGGGCTTCTCATTGCGGTGGCTTCTCTTGTTGCGGACCACGGGCTCCAGGGGTACAGGCTTCAGTAGTTGTGGCTTGCGGGCTCTAGAGCGCAGGCTCAGTAGTTGTGGCGCACGGGCTTAGTTGCTCCGCGGCATGTGGGATCCTCCCTGGACAGGGATCGAACCCGTGTCCCCTGCACTGGCAGGTGGATTCTTAACCACCGCACCACCAGGGGAACCCATAGCTGCTATTATTATTATTTCACAATGCAACTGGAAGTGGTAAAAGGTGCAAGTGAAGCCAAAACAAAAAGTGAGGCGAGGCCAGGAAAGAAAGTTGGATGTGGGTGGAGAGATGCAGAAAAAAGCCTGCGAGGTACCACAGGTACCATGAGGTGAGGATGAGAGCAACACTGCCCCGCTAGGATCTTTCACAGGAACTAGGCCCGTCCCTGGCCTATAGGCTTCAACAGGGACCGTGGCTCACAGGCTGCATCCACCCAACCAAGGGAACTATCTGATAATTTTAACAGCTTATGGATTTCCCCTTCCAGTTATAGAAGGAAAGGACGGTTACAAAAGTAGGTTTCTGGACTAGCTTTTCTTTTCCTCTGCTAAAGTTTTTCATGATATTTTCAACTGCAGAGAAGACATTCAAAAACCTGAATTCTTTCTTTCTCATCCATTGTATCTTCTTAGCATCTAAAGCAGAAGTTGCAAACTACTCATCAATTGAGCCAACAGATATGTTTATTTTGGCTCAGTGGTGGCCAGCGCAGTCGTTCAAAAACTTTTAAATTCATTGCCAACATTTAAAAAGTGGGAGATTTCAATTACAAAAGAGATTGATTTGATGTTTCTGCCTAATACTTTCTTGCCTAATCCTCGTCTGGTCTGAGTGTTTTTTTCAGTAGCAAAATGTCAGGAGAACCAGAAAAGACCTTGAAAAAGCCACAATCCTCAAGGAAGAGAGAGTCACTCGAAATACTAGAAAACCAGGCAATGCCAGCCCCCCACTCCCATAGGGCAGTGACTCTCAAAATGTGGTCCCTGGACCAGCACCCTACATGACCCAGGAGCGTGTTAGAAATGCAGACTCTCAGGGCCACCCAGACCTCCTGAATCTGAGACTCTGGGGGCAGGACCCAGCGATCTATGGGTTAATAAGCCGTCCGGTCCACGCTACAGCTCGAACACCATTGATACAGGGGAGCAATCAATGAGAAGACAGCTGCTGTCTCCCCACACTCTCTATTGTCCCAAATTAGCCTGCATCATTCACTTCCTTGCCTGGCTCTCCCCATAAGGCATCCAAATTCTCAACTCCAATAGTGAAACGAACTCCAGTAAGAATAAGTACACACAATTTCTTAATGGGGTTAATTTTTGCAGAAAATGATCTGGCATCCTTCTACCCTAAACTCAATGAAACAGAGTGGAATATGTAGTGACTTTTACCTCTAGAATTATATGAAACATGACCAAAAGGCATCCTTGCCTCTCAAGGAATATGAATCAGAAAATATTCAAGATGAAAGTCAGTGACCTCAACTCCCATTTGGATCTAACCTGGCTCGTGTCACTGGTGGAGAATCAGAGGTAAAGAGAAAGTGAAGCAAGCTGGGGCCCCACCTGCAAAGGTGAGCAGTTATAGCTTCTTCATAGAGCCGTGGTGAGGGTTAGCTGAGTTAAAATATGTGTCCAGCACAGGGTAAGGGCTAGATAAGTGCTTTTCTCACTAAAGAAACACTGGGTACACACGACAGCGTATGTTTCTCAAATAATCCTAACACTCAGATGTTATTTTCCCTTTTCTACAAAAGATGAACCTGCAAATTGGGTGATATGACTCCCAGGCCAGAGGAAATCACCAGCTCAGGCTGAGGGGACGCAGGAACCACAGGACTGCAATATTCCATCTCACCAAGACTGAGCTTGCTGTGAAGTATACAAATCTCTCTTTTCCAAAGAATACAACCGACCATTTGCCATTCAGGAATATGGTCAGTATGTGGGCCACTGAAGTTCTTTACCAGCTCCCTGGTCGCTGCACTGCTGGTAATGCACGAAGTGGGTGCGAAGAGGAAGTCAGATCAGTCTATGTCACTTCCATGCGGCTTCTTTAAAATGTCCAGCAGTGGAGGGGTGGAAACATACAGTGCAATTAACACAGCCTGTGAATTCTGCAGTCAGGGACAGTCCGGCCTCCTTTACAGAGATAGCTCAGGCTTGGTAGGCGGTAACCCCATGAAGCCAAGTAAGGGACCTGCAGATTTCCAAGATCTCACGATTCTGCTTCACCGTTAAAAGCCATCAGAAACAGTTCAGCATTCTCCAGATCTCCTTAAAACCCATGACATCTGGGGCTTCCCTGGTGGCGCAGTGGTTGAGAGTCCGCCTGCTGATGCAGGGGACACGGGTTCATGCCCCGGTCCGGGAAGATCCCACGTGCCGCGGAGCGGCTGGGCCCGTGAGCCATGGCCGCTGAGCCTGCGCGTCCGGAGCCTGTGCTCCGCAACCGGAGAGGCCACAACAGTGCGAGGCCCGCGTACCGCAAAAAAAAAAAAAAAAAAAAAAAAAAAAGACATCTGATACCTTAAAAAGTCACTGTGAGTACTCAGTTACTTATAAGGATTCAAACAAAATTCAGCATATTTCACAGTTTTGTGTTTAAATTTGAAATAGGAACAAATTTAATCTATCAGGAAATGTAAAAAAGGAAAATAAAAACTAAGGTCAGAGAGGGGCATGGATTGCATAAGACCATGCACAGCAAAGTTGAGATTTTTTAAAGCAGCCATTTAAAATAAAGTAGAACATCTCTCATCTCATTATACGGTATACCACCCTAAAACCAGTGAACACACCATGATGGACACGCTGAGTAATTTTTAAGTAAATACCCCTGCATATTTTCTCACTGCCCTTCCCTTGACATGCTGTACTTTACAAAAATTCATGTCCAAGTTCAAAGAGAAAAAAAAAAAAAAAGAAGAAGAAGAAAGACAGACAGCATTTTTTAAACAGCCCAGCCTTGGAAATATGTACAGAATTTATGCATGTTTCAAGCGCTCCTTCTCCTTTGCCAGAGGGTGTAATTAAAGGCCCATAGACAACTTCCAAACTGAGGCCAAGAGAATTTCAGCCGAAGTCAATGGGAGTTCAGCACCCTGACCGTGCAGAGGCATAGCACGCCCAGCGAGGAATAAATAACTCTCTTGGCAGGGAGCTCGGGAAGCACAGGGACGAGAACATCTCACATTAGAGCCCACGTTTATAAAAGCAGAATTCATTCCGTCGCCTAGAATCAATAAGATAATAATCGTACGACTTGACACAGCCCGGGAGGGCAGGGCGGTGAGCGGGCAGCCTGTTTCTAGGAAGCTGGCGGAGCTGGGTCTCACTTGGACCTTCTGGATTACTTTTTTCCCCTCTCTGTGGACACAGATATTATGTACACCCTAAGTGTACAGCATTTTTCTTAGTTACCTGTGAAGTAAGAACCCGCTCACAGCAGCTTCAAGGTGGGTGGTAGCCAAACACCAGCCTGCCTTTGAGCTCAGGGGGTGTGTGCCCTGAAGTGCAAGACTGGTGATGGAACCCACGGGGCCCTAGTCCCTCTGGGGTCCCCCTTTTCAGAGTCAGCCATGAGTCTTCCTAGTGCGTAAAGATGCATCCTTTTCCTACAACAGGCTCCTAAGAACAAACCACCTACTTCACCTGGAGACAGAGCCATCTAAATGTGGTTCAGACCAGACCCCAGGTTGCAGCAGGCTGGATTTCCCCAGGACGGCCACAGAGGTACCTCCATCCCAGATGCTCTTCTCAACTGACCTGGGCTCTACCGCCAAGAGAGGAGGGTCTTATGTCCCCTCCCCTGAATCTGGGTGGGTTTGTGACTGCTACAACCAGCAGAATTTGACAGAAGGGACACTTGGGACTTCCAAGAGTAGGAATAAAAGGCCGCTGGGCTTCCCCCTTGTCTTCGGGACCTCTGAGCCGCCATGTAACACGTCTGATTACTCCGAGATCACCTTCTTGTGAGGAAGCTCAAGCCGCACTGAGAAGTTCCGTGTCAGGGCTCTGGGCCAGAGCCCCGGCAGAGGTCCTAGGCAACAAGAGGCACCAACCACCAGACGCAAAACTGAAGCTGCCTCCAGCTCCCAGACGTCAGGCACTGAAGACGCTGTCTGCTCAGTGGAGGCCCAGGCAAGCCATCCCCACCATGTCCGGGCTACTACGTTCCCGACTCACAAAGTCTGTGAGCAAAACAAGAAACGTCGTTTTATGCCTCTCACCTTTGCGATGGCTTGCTATGCAGCACCGGTAACTGGAACACCCTGCGTGGATGATTAAGGGTCACTTTAACCCTATGCAATTTTTACTGCATGCACTTATTTTAGAAATTAAACCCTAAGGAAGAAGGGATTCTCGCCTCTCTGTCTGACCTATGCAATAAATGTGTTATATAAAGGAAGGAGATACTGTATTCATAAATCCTCACTGTACTTGTTAGTAATTACAGTATTTTTCATAATGAAAGGAAGGCATCTGTTATCTCACTGGTGTATATGACGAATGGGAAATGACCAATATTTGAAATTCAAAACCAGTTCAACGCGAGGCTAAGAAGCGACCTTAATAATTGATAAGAAAACAGTTACCCTTGGCAGACACGAACACACCACCTATCTCATGAGGTGGGAATCTGAGCCCAAGCGTTGCTCTTACATCATCTGTTCCAGACCAGGAGCAGTGTGGTAGAGGGTGGCAAGGCAGAGACAGCAGGACAGTGGGGTGGACAGCCCTGCATGGCCCTGAGTGCTCAGGGGAGAACGCTCCGCCCGCAAATGACAACGCAACGGGTGAGGATGCCTCCTGAAACTGTCACTCTTCCTTTCCTGTCTGCTAGGACATACTCAGTCAGCATTACCCAAAACCTCTGCTCCTCCCTGTGCCCCTTTGGTGCAAGTTATTACGGGGCAGGGGCTAACACAACCACGGGGCACAACTGTGCTCTAATCCTGGTTGGTTTTTCTTTCTCACTTCCAATTATAGAATCATTCAACGAACATCTACGAAGTGCCTGCATCGTGCCAAGCTCTGTCGTAGGCACTGGAAATACAGAAGAGGACAAGACTTACAAAGTCCCTGTCTCAGGGTATTTATACGGTAATGGAAGAGAAGACCAGTGAATAAGTAGACAATTAACGAAATAATCTCAAATAGTAGTAAGTGCTACAGAGGGAGCTCTGCTCCACTACAGCGACCCTGGCATGTCAGGATGGCTGCCATTGCTCAACTCAACCAAGACTCAACAGGCCACACTGAAGACATGACGATTCCACAGAAAAGGGACAGCTGTAGGTCCAGGACTGGGTCTCTCACATAAAGACAGGGAGAGCATCTGCCCTGCAATGTGGGGAGTTTCCCAGAGAGGCAGGGGAGATTACTGAAAACTAAAATGACAGATATGGTATAAGCAAATTCAGTCCAGAGAGAGGCAACTTTGGGTGCGACGTAAATTTGTTCCTAAATCTATCCTGGGAAGTATGCTTAAGGGACTTGGAAACATTTTTGGCAGAGAAGAATGGCATTAAAAAAATAGAAGGCGCAGACAAGATGGAGTGTTTTTACCCAAGGTGCTTTACACACACCCCTTCCCAAGGGCCCAGTAGTGTGTGATACGGATGCGCAGGGAACGCATCCTCCACTGTGTGGGAACACAGCCAGACATACCAACCATATGTATGAGGCAACCACACTGAGAACCACATGACTATGGAAAAGAAACGGTGGTGGCGGTTCTCAAAGCTGAGGGGTGAACACTAGCGATGCTACCAACACCGCCCACCCTCCTCCTCCTGGACACATAATAGGGCTGCATGTTCTTCCACTGGATTCGGTAGGGCCATAAGACAGAGGACCTTCGTGATGGCAAAAGACAGGTGGCCCGCATTCCAGCAGGGCCTCAGAACCACATCTACCCACAACACTTGCTGCTCCCAGGCGGCTTGAAGAAAAAGAAACAAGTGTTACAAACATAGGAGGTTTCACAAATGTACCTAAATCATTTTTTTCTATTTTATTTACATTATTTTTATATGTCCTTGTAGGAATTTCAGCTTTAATATTTTAAAATAAGTTGCTACGGGCTTCCCTGGTGGCGCAGTGGCTAAGAATCTGCCTGCCAACGCAGGGGACACGGGTTCGAGCCCTGGTCCAGGAAGATCCCACATGCCACGGAGCAACTAAGCCCATGTGCCACAACTACTGAGCCCGCGCTCTAGAGCCCGCGAGTCACAACTACCGAGCCCGCGTGCTGCAGCTACTGAATCCTGTGCGCATAGAGCCCGTGCTCTGCAACAAGAGAAGCCACTGCAATGAGAAGTCCGTGCACCGCAACAAAGAGTAGCCCCCACTCGCTGCAACTAGAGAAAGCCTGCGCGCAGCAATGAAGACCCAACGCAGCCAAAAAAAATAAATTAATTAAAAATATTAAAAAATAAATACGTAAAATAAGTTGCTAAAATACGTAAACATCACTCTCCTTTAGTTTCCACCTGTGTCACGGGGGCGTGGCTAAAGTAACTGACAGTGGCCCACCCACCTGGACGTAAGAGAGGCACAGGTGAGCTCCTCGGAGGTCACCATCCTCATCTCTCCTCCAATGCTCTTATTTCTAATAGTGTGCATTGTAGAGAACAGGAATACTATTTTTTTCTTCTTTTTTTCTGGCTGTGCCATGTGGCTTGCAGGATCTTAGTTCCCCAACCAGGGATCAAACCCGGGCCCCCTGCAGTGGAAGCGCAGAGTCCTAACCACTGGACTGCCAGGGAAGTCCCAGGAATACTATTTCTGCCGCCCAGAGCTCATAAAGAATAAGATGGATGGGACAGAATCAAACAGTAAAGGAATGCTGATCTAGATTTACTAATTAAAAAATACTCTTTTAGGTTTCTTAAACCACCGGGTCCATGATATTAATTAACCCCGTGCAAACATCCCACACGTGGGTGTAGTGAAAGAAATAACTTCATTATTTGGGTTTAAAACCAAATATATCTAGTGGTGACAATTAGACTCTTTTAGGCTTTGATATAATTCACAATTTTGTGCAGAATCCTACCTGCCACAAATATTTACAGAAACAAGTTCTATAACGGTATGTATAATATATACATGAGGCTCAAATTTTGGTCAACAGGCAAGAATAAGCACCAAATACTCATTTAAACAGAACATATTTCCCACCTAACTCTTATTAAAGCAGGAAATAATTTAAGACCAAAATACACATGGATGAGGAATTTTACATTTGATTCCATTTTGGGGCAAATAACCACAATTAGTGGAATCGATTTCTAATACCCTCTCCCATAATTTCTGGCATTGGACTAATAACTGTCATAGTTTTTCTATCACAGTTCTATTCAACAAACGTACTAAGAGCTATTCAAGCATTTTAGCATAGTGTTTTTTTGGTTTGTTTGTTTGGTTTTTTTTTTTGCGGTACGTGGGGCTCTCACTGTTGTGGCCTCTCCCGTTGTGGAGCACAGGCTCCGGACGTGCAGGCTCAGCGGCCATGGCTCGCGGGCCCAGCCGCTCCGCGGCATGTGGGGTCTTCCTGGACCGGGGCACGAACCCGTGTCCCCTGCATCGGCAGGCGGACTCTCAACCACTGCGCCACCAGGGAAGCCCCAGCATAGTGTTTTTGATGAGATCATAAACATGATATATTGTGCATTCAAGTGGGATAGAAGCCATCAAAAGACATCTCATGGAGTACTGGGTCTATACATTTTCTAACTTAGGGGACCAACCAGTTGAAGGAGCATCTAACACAGCAGGACATGCCTGTGGAAACCAATAAATATCAAAAAGAAAAAAAAATGCCCTCCTCAAAATGTTATTATTCTGAGACTAATTCTTTATGTTAATGAGGAGTAATGTAAACAAGGGCAGCAGCCTTCAAAAGTGTTTCTTGGCTGAAAGTGTGCCCACACTCCAAAGTCCCCAGATGCAGCAGAGCTTGTCTACACTTTGAGTACAAAATGCAGAAGTGAGATCCATGCTGAAATTCTCATTTCCCTAAGGAGCAGTCAGATGATCCCTGCTGGGTTTGACTAATCAGGATAATTTTCATGATTTGGGGACTTTCCAGCCCGTATGAATGGTGGTGTTGTGTACTGAGAATGCTGCTATTTTCAGATTCAAAAGCACAGAGGAGAACTCGCGTTGTTTGATCACTCTAGTTTCTCCAAATTTGTTTAACCATGAAATTCCTTTATAAAACCAAAGCTTTCTCCCCCTCACTGACCTACCTCACATTTTTCCATCGCTCATTATTTTAAGGCTCACAGACCCTGAGAAGTACATTTTACATGCTCCAGTTCAGAGCTGCAGCCAATATAAAGGATTTTTCTTTTTTTGTTTTCCAGGCACAGAAAAAGCCTCCATGGAAGCAGAACTGAGAGGGTCACTGAAGATTTTGCTTTTCCTTATTGGAATATTTACTCTGCAAACCCACTGATCTCTGTTATAAATGGAGCATTACATGAAATCCTGAGAGGGAGGAGGGGGCCCACATTAAAACCCAAGGGCTGTCTCAGCAACACCTGAGAACAAGCTAATAAGTTAAATCTACTGTATGTGCCTTCTCACATTTTGACACTAGTGAATAGGAAGCAGACACCCTGGCAGACAGGCCACCTTGACTGTACTGAGAAGTCTGACGACAAGCTCTATAAAAACAGTTCCACCTTGTACACTTATGCAGCCTGCACTTTGCTGCTTTGGAAATAAAACAAAACCAACCCAAACAAAAATGCCCCAGGCGACAGTGCCGGCCACAGAACTGGTGCCAGAAATCCGGGCAGGACGTTGCTAGCAAAGGAATGTCATCTTTTCAATATGGAACAAGGAACAAGGCTCTAATGGGGCAGGGCTGCCAGAACCCGGACTTTCCCCTGCACCCCAGACAATGCGAGCATTGTGCGGGCAGGAGATGCACGCAGATTTTTATCCACCTTTCTAGATATTTTTCAGGGATGAGTTCTAGGGTCCAGGGAACACAACTTTCCCCCATTCTGGCGTTGCTTATCCATTGGACATATCTAGCCACCTTTCTGAAGCGGAAAAATACTGAACCAAAAAAAACACAAAAAGACACAGCTCATAAAAGGCGCAAGAGAAATTCCAATCCCAAGGAAACTATTATGATGAAAGAAGCCCAGAAAGAAGGAAATGGCTAGAGAGATGTGTGATTTCCGTGCTGTGAGCGTTGTGTTGTGCTCGTATAACTCTTGTGCTTAAGGACGCACATTTTTGGCACAACACGAAAACAGAAAACAACTATCTCACACGGTGCTCCACAGAAGGGCTAGCAATCCTCCAAAGCTGGAGGAAGAAGTGGCTTTGCTGCCTTCATGGGAGCCGTGTGTCCATCTCCAGCCGTCTGCTTGCCGAAGGGGTTTTCTGGGGTCATTCTGGCTACATGTGATTTCTGCCTTGTGGGCTGACACTGCAGTCGAACCCCTGATAAAGGCCTCCCTCTACTGGGGAAGGCCTTCCCGGTCTCTCAAAACGTCAAAACCGAACATACTAAGGGAATGAAGATGTTTAGGATCATAGACTTGAAAAGAGAGTTCGATGAGATTCAGGGAAAACTACGGGAACAATTGTATAATGAACCCTTGCTGGTTTCCACAGTAACCGTGTCAGGATGAGCAACAGATTCCAAATCAAGGACGTGAATGGTAGATTGGTGCGTTTTTCTCACCTGTGAAATGGAAGTAAAAATAACCTCTTCCACCTACTTCTCTAATTTTTATGAGGATCAAATAAAACAGCTAAGGCAGGAACGCTCAGCTCTCCACTAAATTCGCTATTGCTTTCCCATCGCTAACCATTGGCCTGTCCCCGAGCTCATGGCTAGACTCCATCTCCTGCAGCTGGCTTGGTGCTGCGACTGGGTCCTGACAGTGCTCTGTGCGCCCCCAGGACTGGCTTTCCCCTCCCCTGTGCTCTCCTTCCCAGTCTGCCAGCAGGAATCAGATGCAGCTAAGGGCCTAGCGGATGCTGAGCCTGTAGCACAGCGAGCAGCCTGCCTTCCTATTCACTGTGTACAAGAGAGGAGGGACCAGCCCGGGACACAGGCCTTGAACGGTTACCTGACAAAGAAATTCTGTACCAAACGTGGCACATTTTGGAGGGCTTTTTCCTAACTGCAGCAAAGCTCAGCTGAACTGAATTCCATAAAGTGAAAGTGCTTTAGAAACACTTAGAGGCAGTATGAGTGTGAGGTATTTTTCCTGTTTCTGTAATTTTATACAGGTCTGCAGGTGAGGAGAGAGGCAACCATACAGAGAGGGCAGACAAGGGATGCACAGCCTTGCCCTCGGGAAGAGCAATACAGGGGCTGGCAAAACAGGAGCGCCCTTGTTACCGAAGGGGAAAGGTGGAGAGGGGATAAAACAGGAGCTGGGGATTAACATACACACACTACGATATATAGGTAACCAGCAAGGGCCTGCTATAGAGCACAGGGAACTCTGCCCAGTATTCTGTAGTAATTTATATGGGAAAAGAATCTGAAAAAGAACAGATACTTGTATATGTATAACTGAATGACTTTGCTGTACACCTGAAACTGACACAACATTGTAAATCAACTATACCCCAATATTAAATAAAAATTAAATTAAAAAACCAAACAAGAGTGCCCTTGCCAGGTGATTCCACTCCTCATGACTTCTTTCCAAGACTTCAACCAGGAGAAGGAAATATAGAATTTAAAGCTCCCTATTTAACCGCTCCAGTAAAAGGTTTAGGGAGACGGCGGAAACACTCATCTCCCCAAAGTAACTCAATCATAACTTATGATGGTGTAAAATCTATTTAAACAGAAATGATTTTCTGTCATAATTTCTATCACTCTCAGGAAACCCCAAACCATATACTTTTATTTCTGTGACAAAAATACATTCTTGTTTTTGTTTGGTGAAATTATAATACATTGTCACAATTCATTTTTAGATGATGGTCTCTAGGAATTTTGTAAAAGTAACTTATTTCGCACCCCCCCCCCCAAACCCTGGTGGCTCCACACTTGCTTTAAGTCAGAAACGTTGATTTTTTGCTAATTTTTTTCATTGACCAAAACTCCTTGAAACATACACTTGGGACATCATTGGGAGTAAGCCATTTTCAAGTCAACAGGTTAATTATGAATATCGGAGCTTGTTTCTGTACTGTATGACAAAGGGAGAAAGCTTTACCAAAAATTACAGACTTGAGGCTTGTTTAAAGAAAACAGCAAATGAGAGTGTTCTAGATATTTTTAAACAACAAGCAGGCAAAGTAATTTAAACAAGCAGTTCTGAACTTGTAACTGTTAAAAGATTTATAAAGCCACGTAAAGCCACCAAATTAAATAAACTATTCTCACTCAGCCAACATGGGAAAACAAATATAGGGCTGCAGGAGAATTCAGAATTCACCCTCCACTTCCTGTTTATTCCTATATCAGAAGGAAAAAAAAGACAGATTTTTCCTGCTTTTTCAATCCAAAATGATTTCTCAAGTTAGAACAACATTTGTCCAGCAGCAGAAGTGTTTTCTCCTTCTGTAGGAACTAAAACTAGAAATAGCCGGACTGTCATTTCAGCTGTCTTGATGTTTCTAGATATGAAGGTAGATTCTAGATGTTGAGATTGTTATTTTTTTTTAAAGCACTAGAGCCCACAGTATTTTTGAGTATATCGATCTAGTTGCTAATCCTTAAGAGTTCGCTTAAAGACGGTATCAAAAAGAACATATCATTTGCAGTGAAGGGCTAACCTTGAGGTGAAAAGCAGAAATTACTAAGGAAATGAGCTGGATTTTGGCCACCCAAGGCCTTGTCCTGTTCACAAATTTCATAAAAATGTTCATGAATATATAATCACAAACCCCATGTATTTAGATGCAATTCATTATATAATTAGATAGAATATATAAAATCATACCACTATGAGCATTACCATAGAATTAAATCTCATTTATTACATGTCATTTATTACTATATTAATTACTATAGAATTAGATCTAATTTACGATTAAAAACACTTATTCAGGCCCTACTATGCACAGAGCACTACGGTTGGCATTGGTAATAAAGCTCGGACAAGAGACCAGCCCCAGTCTTCCTGCAGTTTACAGTGTGACAGAAGCTGGGAGCAAACAAACAGCTGCATAATAATAAGTTAATCACATGACTCAGCCATAAAAAAGAACGAAATCATGCCATTTGCAGCGACGTGGATGCAACTAGAGATTGTCATACTGAGTGAAGTAAGCCAGACAAAGACAGATATCCTATGATATCGATTATATGTGGAACCTAAAAAAAAATGATACAAGTGAACTTATTTACAAAACAGAAACAGAGGGGCTTCCCTGGTGGCGCAGTTGTTGAGAATCCGCCTGCCGATGCAGGGGACACGGGTTCGAACCCTGGTCCGGGAAGATCCCACATGCTGCGGAGCAGCTAGGCCCGTGAGCCACAACTACTGAGCCTGCGCGTCTGGAGCCTGTGCTCCGCAACCGGGGAGGCCGCAACAGTGAGTGGCCCGCGCACCACGATGAAGAGTGGCCCCCGCTTGCCGCAACTGGAGAAAGCCCTCGCACAGAAACGAAGACCCAACACAGCCAAAAATAAATAAATAAATTTAAAAAAACCCAACAAAACAACAAAACAGAAACAGAGTCAGAGATGTAGAAAACAAACTTACGGTCACCAAGGAGCAAGGGAGGGGAGGGGTAAATTGGGAGACTGGGACTGACATATACACACTACTATGTATAAAATAGATAACTAACAAGGACCTACTGTAGAGCACAGGGAACCCTACTCAGTGCTCTGTAACGGCCTCTATGGGGAAAGAATCTAAAAAAGAGCAGATACGTGTCTATGTATAACTGATTCACTTTGCTGCACAGCAGAAACTAACACAACACTGTAAATCAACTCTACTCCAATAAAAATTAATTACAAAATAAGTTAACTAGAGCTGGGTTAAGTGCTACAAAGGAGAACAACAGAACACGTGAAAGAGAAGGACCTAATGAGGGTGCCAAAGAAGGCTGCTCTGAGGAAACACAGCAGTGAGCCCTTCTGAGCATCTTTCATGCCCGCTGATCCCCAGATGCCTACACAGGGCTGTGCAAAACCAACCTTAAGAGAAGGAATAAGTTTCCACATTTCCATGCAATTCTTCACGGACTATCCCAAGTTCCCTTGTTTTCAGATTAGTCTTTAATTTTTTCCTGGAACGCTCCTCTCCCCTGCCTCACCTGGAAAAGGCTCACACATCCATAAAACCACCTCTTCTGTAAAGCCTTCCCTGGAAGTGTCAGAGGGATGCGAGTCTCCTTCTCTGCACCCGTCAAGCCCTGCAACTTCAAGTGTCACAGCACATGGCACGTGCACTAATTTTCTCCTTGCCCGTACATACACTCATCCTCTCACTCAGTAAATATCTACTATGTACCTATTATTTAACAGGCACTGTTCTACGTACTTTCTAAACATTGGGACACAACACTGGGAAGAAAATACATAAAAACTTTTAATTTCTGTACCTAGAGCCTGTTTCATTGAAGGTGTTTAGTAAATGTCTGATCAATGAGAGAATAAATAAGTTCTCCCTTGTTGGCCAGTTTTATAAAGGAGGACAGCTCTTTGGGCCTATGAGGGGACCTACTCTTTTTGGTTCAAGGACTGAAATAATGAACTTGATGGCAGGCTTCATAATTCAGCTTTAGCTACTACAGCATGCAGACATCGTCCTGTTTTTGCTACTGTCTTTAGTGTGTCATATTGTTCTTGGGACTGGACCTTGCAGCAAACCCCTAAGCAGAAGCAACTGTGAAGGGCGAGCAGAGACCGGAATGGTCTCCAAACAGAGCATAATGTTCATGTTTATGGATGCTGATTAAAAACAAAAAAACAATGTCATCTTAAATGGCCTCGGTCAAATAAAATCACCAAGCACGTTTATAGTATTTAATAGGAGTTCTAAAATTAAGTGCAGACATCCATCTTCCTGATTGCAACACTCTTTGTACTGAGCGTACTACTTGCTGTCTGCCAGGAAAAAAACCCCAAACCAGCCCAGTGGCCGAATGCTGTCCTGGAGATGAGAGCCTCCTTCTTCAGAGGCAAGGAAAACAAAGGCAGATAAGAAAATGGATGAAATGAGCCCTGAGGGACTGAGGGGGCTGGTGGAGTTTACACTCTTCAAGGCTGCTTTAAATAGCAGGCTACCGGCGTGACCACGATCAAGCATCCCTCTCTGCCTCATGGGCTCCCCACGTGGGCTGGGCGCTGGCTCACAGATGGGAAGTTTCCACCCACCAAGGGCAAAGCGGAGAAAACAAGGACTCAGCACCATTTGGGAGTGTGCCCATGGGTGGAGCCCGTGTGTTAACCGTCCCTCCTCGGGAAAGACTGCCTTGCAAGCTCTTCCTTCTTCTACTTATTGATGTAAAATGTCATTTCTTTTATGAAATGATCAAGACGATAGGGTTGTTTCCCTTTTGAAGTACGCTCCCACCTGTTTTTGTTTTTCATCTGTTGCCCATGAAACCCCCAAACTGGAACACAACACACCGCTGCTTCCTACCCACTGTTTCAGTGGGGCTGAAGCAGTGAGGAATTTTCCAGACTAGGATTGAAATCCAGCTGTGTGACCTTGGCCAAGTTCCTTAACCTCTCTGAACCTCAGTTTTCTCATGTTTAAAATGGTGGTCATAAAGCCTAACCCCCTGGAGGGCTGTTGTGAGAATTAAATGAAATATGAGTATAAAATGTCCCCACGCCTGGTACAGAGAAGGTATCCAACAAGAGCAGTTTTTTCCTCCCCCGCTACTCACCCCAGACTTGTAAACACCAGGGACTCCCACGCCACACAAGCTATTCCTAACAAGAAATCAGTGCACTTACTGGGTTCACTGTTGTAGTGTTTGCATTTGGCGTAGGACGGGGTTCAAACTTTTGTGGATTTGTTTTAGTTTCACAGATTTGTTGAAGCCCAGAGAAGTTAATGGACACAACAAAGAAGGGAAGAAACGGCCCTAGAATCCAAGTTCAGTTTCTGACCTAAAATACCCCATTACACAGCCGGCTCCTTCGCAGCCATGAGCTCTCTCCTGCCTCCCTATCAAATCAGGTCCCCCTCCGTTATTCTTTACCAGACCATCCTATTCATTTTCTTCCAACTCTAAATTGTTTGCCTGTCTTCTGCCCTTGTTCCAGAAGGAACCTGTCTGTCACATCCACTGCTGCATCTCTGGCGCCCAGCACTGTGGCCCTGGAATACAGTTTTTGGAAGAGAATTCTGCACAAAACCAGGGCATAATACAAGAAGGTATGTCAGCAAATGTCGGCTCTGGCATCCTCACCCTTTTGCAGGGTGACTCTGCCACTTTTCCCCATAAGAGGTGGTGTTCCCTTCTCCACCCACTGAATCCAGGCTTAACCACGCTGGGCCAATGGGACACTAGCGAATGTGATGCAACCAGAGGTTTGCACACTGGTGCTTGTCCTGTCTTACTGATGGGAACCTGCCCACCACCACACAAACAAACGCAGGCTAGGTTCACGGGCGAAGAGCCCCAACATGGGGAGAGGGTCCAGTCATCCTGTCAAGGCCCTGGTCATGTGTGTGAGGCCATCCTAGACCCACCTGGCCCAAGCCAAGCCAGCCCAGACAAGAAGCTCTGCGCAGAATTGTGACAAATAATAAGTGCCATTTGTTTTAAGCCAACAAGCATTAGAGCTTTTTGTTAGGCAGGAAAAGCTAACTGATATGGAAGATCATAAAATACATCCCACAAACCGCTCCAAAGTAAGATGCCAGGTGTTTCTGGAAGTAGCTCACTTATAAGGAAATTGCTAATTTCTGGCTTTGGATTGACAAGGAGGTGGGAGCTGAGCAGGAATGAGAGGTGGAGGAACAACTGAGAGGGAGGGTGGTCCTGAAGCTGTTGCCATGGCGCCCGGGCAGGCAGGGATGGCGAGTAGCCGTCCTAGGCCCACAGTCCACCAGAAACAGCTGCTGCCGCCTTTGGCATGAATGCTTTGGGTCACCAGCTTCTGAGTTTTAGAAACTAAAAACAGGACATATCACCATGTACTTTTGCAGAGGTCAGGAAACTAGGCCCAAGGGCCAAACATGGTCCACTGCTTGTTTTTATAAATAAAGTTTTATTGGAACAGAGCCATGCCTATTCATTTACATATTGTCTATGGCTCCTTTCACGCAGCAATGGCAGAGTTGAGTAGGTGTAACAGAAACCATGTGGCCTTTGAAGCCTAAACTATTTACTGTCTGGCTCTTTACAGAATCAATTTGTAACAACTCCTGTACTAGGTTATCAGGGGAGGTTCCACGCAATGGCTGGGTCTTAAGCTGAGTCTTGAAGGAAAGAGGCAGTGTTGATTTGGGCACAAAGGAATAGGGAATTGCTGAAAGAACATTACAAGAAGGAATACTGAGATTATAACCAATGTTACATGACCGTGTACAAAAGTAATTATAATAATTTCATGACAGTACAAACAATAACTAAGCAGATATACCACTTACTATGTGCCAAGTATGTGCTCTATAGTCACTCATTCTACCCTCACGACAATATTAGACGGTAGGTGGTATTATTATCTCCATTTTTCCAATTGCGAAAAGAGAGCAACACAGAGAATGAAAGATGCTTGCCCAAGGTCACAAAACTAGCAAGTAGCCTAGCTAGGATTCAGATCCTGGTGTTCTCACTCTAGATTCCATACTCTTTGAAAGCTACAAAAATGGAAATGTAAAAAGGATAAAGGCCAAAACTGTGCATAAATTCTAGCTATGAGCAATGAGATTGTCTCTTAAAGACACCTGAAAATCTGCTTTATTACTTTACATCATGAAACCTTTTTGGCTAACTATACCACATGTTCATTTTATGTACCCTTTGTCCCCTATAAAAATTTGCCATTTGTCCTGTTTAGCTGGAAATCCCCTAACAGGACATCACTATGGTACAGCTAGTGGTTATGATGCCATGGTGATGCTGTGTCAACACAGCAGCCACTGGCCATTCCCAGAGGTAGCCCACAACCCATTCATTAAATTCTGAGGCTAATACTGCCGCTTGGTCCCTAGGGAGACAGAACGTTCTCTTCCCCAAGCAATAGTCAATACGGTCATTCTGGTCATGACAGGCGGAAGCTACTGTGGATACTCCTTTTTAAAGATGTAAGTTGGGTTCTGTTTGGGAATCCTACTTTACAGCAGGGGATCCCAGCCCAGAGAAGTGATCTTTGATCTCCAGCCAAAGGATGGGCCAGCTCTTACAGGTCAACTGGGGGCCCATGGTGTATGTGCTGTAGCCCAAAATGGTGTCGTGCCTGGGGCCCATTATAAACAACCGAACTAAAGATAGGCAGAATTCCCAAAGAGAAGTTGTTTCTTGATTTGTTACCTCATAATCACAGGGAGAGAGTTCTAACAGATAGTCTTCAATAATACTAACTCTTTATAGACTAACGGAGCTCACATTGATATACCTCTTTTAGAGAGCATCCTGGCAATTCGTTTAAGCCTTAAAAATGTACAGAGCCATTGACTTAGAAATTCCACTTCTACTCATTTATCCTAAGTAAATTATCAGAGATAAACATAAAGGCTATTTATTAAAGCATTATTTATAGTAGAGAAACACTGAGAACACCTCAATTGTACAACAGGGGATTCATGAAATATATTATGATATAACCATAAACCACATTAATGGCATAGCCATAAAAACTATGCAGTTGTTTAAATTTTGGTCATGAAAGATTATTAAATTTTAAAAGAAAGTTAAAACCAGTATACAACATAAAATTCTATCCTTGTAAAAAAACACCAAAAATAACAAGATGCACATACTAATAGAAAAACAGGTTTAACAGGGGTTTTTCTCCCAGGCTAGAACTATGGTTATTTTAATGTTCTATTTCTTTTATACAATAAATTCTGCATTGTGTTGGTAATTTTTAAAACGATATCAAAAGTTATATTTAATTTTTTTTTAAGTTATATATTTTTTCCTTTGGCTGTCACATTATACTTTTGCTTTCTCATGTTTTTCAGTTCTATGAATTTTGTCATGTTTTCCCAGCAAGCCAAAATGCAGACCAGTCTTTCTCAACAACCAGGGGGAAAGGCAGTCCACATTTTCAGAGACCCACCCGTAGTTCAAAAACCCTTTAGTCAGACAACTGGTTGGCAAGCTCATCTGACTGTTTTGGGCTTATAGTTCTTTATTAAAAAGGTACACCCCAACAGGACTCTGAACAGCTTTACCAAGTTCATCAAACTTGCTTGTGCTGCTACGGGTTTTGTTTTTGTTGGGGTTTTTCCTAAAAAGAGACAGAATCCCAAATTAAAACAAGAGGTCAGGGAATTAGCTGACTAAGAGCTGATTAAAACAGTCTGTACTTTACAGAGCGTGAAACTGCTTAATGTGTAGGTAGGGCTTGGGATCTGGCATGAGAAGACACGCTCATAATTTCTTTTCCCAGGACATAAAAGGAGCAGGTAAACTGAGTTGTAACGTCCCTCATTAAGGTTTCTGGTCATGAGATGACAAAGTTTTTTGAAATAAAGGAGTGTCTTTTCATTTAACTTCCAAATGAGCACTAGACAATGATTTATTTATAGACTGTACAACAAATGGACGGAGTGAACTGGGATTCTGCTGAAACCTTCCCAGATCTCAGGATAAATTTAAGTAGGTTCAGCGAGGGGTTACCAATAATAAAGCACTAATTAGATGCACAGATGCTTTGCTTTTTATCCAGCTGCCAACTGGTTGCCGTGTTCTCTTCCTTGACCACCATATCTGAGGCTACTGGAAGAAGGGGCATTCCTTTCAAACCAACACAACCCCAGAGGAAGAGATATTCCTAAGGCTGTAATGAACTTCTCCAAACTGGCCTCACCCTGTAAACAAATTCATGTTTATTCAAATGATTCGAAAAGGAAGGAAACCTCGCATAATTTCTTTGAGGGGCTGACACTCAGGCGGTTCTTCAAGCTGTACCTTTCAGCACCCAGGATGTGCCAGGCTGTGTGTGAGGTGCAGCTGGGGTCCCGGGTCCCACGTCCTGGTCCACTCTGTGTTCCCAGGCCATCAGACGTGCTGGGCGGCAGACCGAATGCAAAACCGGCCCCAGCTGTCCTCCCCCTCTATTCCTGCCTCTTATCTTGTGACTTTGCAGCTCCTCCTGCTGAGAAGTTGAGTTTATGTTCTTACCTGTTGAGTACAGACTGGCCTTCTGACCTGCTTTGGAGTGTGTCAGAAGCACGAGTGTGTCCCTTCCGAGCCTCTGGAGGACTCGTGTAGCCCGACTCTCTCTTTTGGAACCCTGCCTGCAAATAACGGGGGCCAGCCTGACGGGATGAGAGGTCCCCCGACAACCGGCAGCACCCTCAGAAGCAGAGCCCACCAGCTAACCTGCGGTGGACCTGGTCCGTGTGGAGCACGGCTAGCACCACACGAAACCCCCAGAGGAACCTGGCCGAGAGCACCGGCCCATGAGCTGTAAGCCAAATTAACAGCTGTGGTTTCAACAACAAGGACCTCCTGGACGGCACAGGGGACCGCTCAATATGATGTAACCACCTAAATGGGAAAAGAACCTGAGAAAGAACAGATGTGTGTATACGTTTAACTGAACCACTTTGCTGTACACCTGAAACGAACACGACGTTGTGGATCAACTGTACTCCGATATAAACTAAAAAGTTAAAAAATAAATAAATCAAAAGGCTGTGGTTTAAAGCCATTCCTTTTGAGGACTGGCTCCTGACCCATGCACGCAGTAAGGGCTAACTCTGCTCAGCTAAATGCAGAATGCCTTGGAGCAGCTGGGGGCGGGCAAGGAGGCTGTAACGCTCCAACGTGTCTGCACTGATCAATGCATCATGCAGTTTTGATGCATAAACAGCACACCTGGAAAAATAAAAAAAACCAAAAAAACAGCACACCTGAACTGCCATCGGCGGGAGCAGAGAGAAGCCGTGTTATCTAGGGAAGGGCTGGCTCAAGACAGCCCCAGATCCTTTGAAAGACTGTCTGTGGATGAGTTGGATTTGCCTGTGAAGTCATTCTGTGTTTCTTTTCTCTCTTTAAAAAAAATAAGAAGCTCTTTCACTTAATTAAGCCTGTTGGACTCGATTACGATTGTCTAGTTTGATTCAAAGCAGCCACATAGACTCTCTGACACATGTTCAGCCTCCATGACTCCGTAGGCTGGAATTTTAAATCCAGCTCCCCTGAATTCAGGACGCACGCACACACAGTAGCAAGTCCCCACAGGCTGAAAATCAAACTGTAATTCAAAGGCCACAGGGCTGAGGAAACAGCCAGAAGATAAATCCCCATTTCAACCTTGGATTCTCTGCAAGTTGATTCAGGGGATTGTCAGTCATATTTAAAAATGAAATAAAACTACAAAGACACCAGACGGCATGTTCTAAAGAGAAATAGGGGATGCTTTTCAGGACGCCTTCAAAAGGCTCTTGCGACCTGAAAAGAACTGTTACGGGTTATTTTAAGGGCCCTGGAACATTTGGCTCCCATCAGACATTTGCAGAAGTTTCTGAATTAACTAATGAGCTCTAAGGAAGAAATGAAACCACCACACACAACCCAGAGCACCACACCGATTGGAGGTGACGTGACAAGATATCAAAGCAGCCCAGTCCTGGAGCTGGGCACTCACCTTACACCCCTCGCAGGCGCTGACCCCGTAGTGGTACCCCGATGACTTGTCCTGGCAGACGAAGCAAGGCTTGTACACCCGAGGGGGAGGAAGTGGAGACGGAGGGCTCGGGACCAGTTCCTCGGAGCTGGTGCTCTGTGTTTCAATCGCTACGGTGGAGATGGGAAGGGGGAGGAAAAAGAGAAAGCGTATTTCAGTTCATTGCTTTTTCACCAGTGAGTTCATAGGCCTCTGCCCCCAATTCAGCAATAACATAGCAAGGATAGGCCCACAAAAAGAGCTGCCAGCGTAGGCACTGCAGGGCGATCCTGACTCTAACGTGGTATTGACAGTTTACAAAGCAATCCCCTATGCCTCTCTCATTTGCAGAGCACCGTGGCACCGCGAGGGAGATGATTTTATCACCATTTTACCCCCAAGAGAAACAGAAACTCAAGCAGTGCAGTGACTTGTCCAAGACCCACCGGGCAGTGGTAAAGCCAAGACACAAAGTCAGACGTTCACTGCACACCCAGGGCTCTTTCGACTCTCAATTAGAGTCTCTGAAGTGACCCGCTTGACCCTGTCTCTCACTTAACCAAAAGGAACTTCCCTTAGGACAAAGGAAGAAAATGCCCAAAGCAGCCATTCAACAAGGACACGGAAAGGGCCGTCAGCACGCGGCCAGAGCCGAGATTCACTAACAGCAGTGGCGGCGAGACCTTTGCTACTCAGAGCCCTCCTTGGGCCAGGAGTGCGAGCACCACGTCAGAGCTTATTAGAAAATGCACTATCAGGCCTCAGCTCGAGTCCGAGGAGTCAGGTCTACATCTTATCCAAACCCCCAGGTGACTGAATGTACACTTAATGTTTGAAAAGCACTGTATTACATTAATGATGGCACAGCCTGACGTTGCTTTTCATTCTAGACTTACAAATACGCGATCCCCCATCTCATTATTTAACCACCCCAAATCCATGAGGAATAGGAATTTATAGAACTTAAGATCTAGGTATTCTCCCATCCCTACCCTCCAGATTTATGCTCAATGTCAGAGCAAGACCTGGCCCTATTCCTATAACAGGCAAAACTGCTCATAAAGGATGAGGAAGTGGGGAAGGGAGGGGCTGAAAGTGGTCAAATAATGTTCCAGAATCTTCCAACCTCCAATCACTTTACAATACACGGCATATTTCCCAGAGTATAAAATTTCCAGTTGTTCCACTGTTCACCATCTCCCAGATTAGCTACTCTACCCACTGGATTGTCCGATAGCCAAATTTTCAGCAAGTCAGCTCTGCCCCCTACACGTACTGTTAATCCATCCTTGTCTGAGATCTTGCTGCCAGGCCAGCCCAGTGACCCAGCAGCATCTCTCACCCCAGTTACTGCAGAAGCTTCTGCACTGGTCTCCCGGTGCCCACCCTCCCGGCCTAGGGTCCCCTCTGCACACGCACAGTCAGATAACTGCTCCAAAGTTAAAATCACTCTGTCTCCCTTACCTGCCGAGAGCCCTCACATGCTCCAGCAGCCACCGATAAGAGCAAAGTCAGTCTCCTTGCTGGGCCCCGCAAGGCTCTTCAGGATATGGGCCTTCAGTAACATCACTGAATTCAGTGACTCTCCTCATTTATTGACTTCTAAACGCTTGGTTTCTGTTCCACCTCTTGAACAGGCCAAGCTCTCGTACCAACTTACGGGTATTGCGCTGACCATTCTCCCTACCTGGAAATTCTCAGACCATCACACGTCTAGTCCCTTTTCTCTCTTAGATCTTAGAGCAAATGTCACCTCCTCACGGGTGACTTTTCTAAATAAAAGGCCCCTTCCCACTTCTGGTCACTATATGTCATTTTATTTTGTTTTCTATAATACCTTAAATAGTGTCTAAATTTAGAAAGTCTGTTTGTGTACAATTTTATATTCTACCTGTGCTACTCCCCCCCCAAGTATGGGTCTTGTGAAACCAAGGAACTCAGATGAATTGTTTACAACTCTGTTCCAGGCCTAGAAGAGATGCTGGCACATAGTAGGTGGAGAATCAATAAATATTTGTTGAATTAATACATGAGCTTTTCCCCTTTTCCTTATTTGTCTTCATTCCAAGCCCTAAGTGCCCTTCTAAGTGCCCTTTAAGGCCTTGTTAAATGGTAAAATTAGAAACCGAGTAGCTTTCACAATACTCACTGGCTTCCTTTAAAATTAATTAATTATCCCTTTGGAATAGAATCAACTATAATTATAGTATTGTCATAATTCAGAAGAATCTTGGAATGAATTCATTAGAGCTGGGCAGGTCTAGTAGATAAATCTAGTACTGTCTTTACTGGGTAGCTCAGCACAATTGTGGCAAGGGCTGTACAGGAAGGTGGGCATCGAAGATGTCACGAGAGCGCATCAGATCAGCTATCAAGCTACAAAAGCAACAGCATGCCTGCCCCTAAACCAATCAGCTTCACTGAAAGTAAATGAGTCATAATGGCATCAACAAGAAAGCAGTACAAAATAATACATCGCTCTTTGTTAAAAATCTAAGAAAACAATATAAAATAAGCTACAAGGATACAACACGGGGGATAGAGCAAATATTTTATAGTAACTATAAATGGAGTATAACCTTTAAAAATTGTAAAGCACTGTATTGTCGCCTGTAACTTACGTAACATTGTACATCAACTATATTGCAATAAAAAAAATCTAAGATGCTGCTACTGCTGTTGTTACTCTTGTTATTACTGGGTGTCACGGATCCCGAGTCACCATAGATTATAAAATGCATGTTATTCTATGTATCATTAAGAAAGACAAAAAAGTACTGCCAATTAAATCATGACCCATCAACGCTTGTGAGACACAGCCTGATTTCAGAGATGTTACAAAATTAAATGCTTCTGGAGCCCTGAAAAAAAAAAAAAACCTAAGAAAACACACGCAGAATTACTCACAATCCTTTCATTCAGAGAAAATTACTGTTATCTTGGCATCTACCCTTCAAAACATTTTACTGTGCGTATAAATGTTTTTGGTTGGTTTGTTTACTTTAAAAAGTGGAATTATACTGTAGATTCTGTTTGGGACTTTGTCTAACTTACTGTGTCATGAAGTTTGTTTCCTTGTCAATAAATATTTTTCCCGCAAACGTTCCATTATGATGAATATCTTTGTAGCTAATCTCAGCACATCTCTATTTCCTTAGGCTAAGTTCTCAGAAGTGGAATTATCAGTTCAAAAGTTATGGCTATTTGAGAATACGCTGTGAGTCCTAGAAAGGCTGTGTTAATTTACGCTCCTAATATCAGCACAAGTGAGTCCTCCCCTAAACGCCTCCCAGAACTTTCTGATTGGTTTTATTTGTGTGTCTCTACTTCCCCCCTAGGGACTGAGCTGTGTTGTCACCACAAGGAGCAATCCCACATTGTGTGCAATGTGGGGAGAGTGCATTTTCATGTTCTACTGGCTCGTGTAGAACAGCTAATCTGGCTTGTCTAGGAAGGTTGTAAATAGAATTCTGTTAGGTCTGGATTCAGCTGTCAGAGTTATGCCCTGAATTTCAAACGTGGGTGGTAATTTCCATAAATATGCAGCTTCAAATCCATGTACTGAGGGGGTCCAGCATCTCCCCCTCCCAAAGAGAGGAAACTGAACTGCAGGCAATCTAATCCCCGAGAAGCTCAGGCAAAGCACATGCAAGTGGGGAGACCTCAGAATCGAAAGCCTTTTTCTATAGATGAGAGTCACTTATAACCAAGGAGTGAATCAGAAAACTTGCCCTCAACAGATGTACGGATGAAAATGTTCTATTTGGAAGCAATCAATAGCGAGGGCTCTGGACTTTTCTTAAGGCTGTGGTTATTTCACTAGTAGTGTTTTCCCATATTCGTACAATGGATGTTGGTGTGTTCAATCTTTTTTTTTTTTTTTTTCCATAAACTTATTTATTTATTTAGGCTGCGTTGGGTCTTCATTGCTGCGTGCGGGGTTTGTCTAGTTGCGGCGAGCGGGGGCTACTCTTCATTGCGGTGCGCGGGCTTCTCATTGCGGTGGCTTCTTTTGTTGTGGAGCACTGGCTCTAGGTGCATGGGCTTCAGTAGTTGTGGCACGTGGGCTCAGCAGTTGTGGCGCGGGGGCTCTAGAGCGCAGGCTCAGTAGTCGTGGCGCACGGGCTTAGTTGCTCCACGGCATGTGGGATCTTCTCGGACCAGGGCTCAAACCCGTGTCCCCTGCATCGGCAGGCGGATTCTTAACCACTGCGCCACCAGGGAAGCCCGGTGTGTTCAAACATTTAATTCCCTGACTATAACATACCAAGTGTGTGTTACACGCTATGGACAGTACATGGTATGATCCCTTAGCCTTGTCAGGTTTGGCCTAATAGTAAACCAACAATTAGAATATAATACACTGGTTCTCAAACTTGGCTGTGTGTTAGAACTACCTGGGGAACTTTTTTTTTTTTTTTTTTTTTGCAGTACGCGAGCCTCTCACCACTGCGGCCTTTCCCGTTGCGGAGCACAGGCTCCGGACGCGCAGGCTCAGCGGCCATGGCTCACGGGTGCAGCCGCTCCGCGGCATGTGGTATCTTCCTGGACTGGGGCATGAACCCGTGTCCCCCGCATTGGCAGGCAAACTCTCAACCACTGCGCCACCAGGGTAGCCCCCTGGGGAGCTTTTAAACATCCTAATGCTTAGATTGTATCTTAGACCTATTATGGCAGAATGCCTGGGAGTGGAAGCCAGGCATCAGTGTTTTTAAAAAAGTATTCCCAGGTGAATCCAAATTGCAGCAGTTTGGGAAACACGGATATGGTATGATATGACAGAGAGGGCTGTAAGCCTTATTCAGCTCAGAGTAATCAAGGGAGGCTTCCCAGAGGAGGTGACCAGGCTGTGTTTTGAAGGATGAATTGATTCCGTCTATTGTGGTTTGTAACGTGAATCCTACAAATGCCACATGTGCATCCCAGACAAACATATATAGAAAAGACTTATATATGACAAGAAATAATCATCTTTGGAAAAATTTTCCCATTGGTGGTAAAGCATTAACTATTTGACTATATACATTCAAATATCCCCTCAAAATAGATCATCGTTGGTCCTTCATTTCCTCTGTGTGGCCCGTGAAGCTGAGAACAATGCAAAGCAAACAAGAAAAATCTCCGTGGTACCGTCAGATCGCCAAAGCTAGCTTTAAGCAAACATGCCAACGCAAGTTCTAGGATTACTACCAGGATATGGCATCAGTAGAAAAGCAGATTTGAACTTCAATGCAACCTCTGGCCTTTTTGGTAATGTAGCAAAAACATACTTTGGCCAAGTTTATTAGTGCTCCTCTTGCCCTTTGGTGCCCCCATCACTGCCGCCCCAAAGACAGTGGGAAACAAGGCAGGGGGATAGCCCAGGGCCCCCTTCACGACTCAGTTCTGGCATTAAAGGCTGCTACAGAGTGCCTGCCGTTGATCTGTTCGCTGTCGTCCTGCTTAAATCAATAATCTATTAGCCCCTTTAAATGAGAGTTAGATTCATCAAATGCCCCTGAGAGACGTCAAACATTTTGTGCCTTATTCCAGGCAAGCACAATCAGTCTATGGAATGATGAATTTTTTGCTCAAAAACCCTGCAGGCCCAGCAGACAACATGTCCTGTATTAGCTCATTCAGCGATCTCAGGCAGGCCAAGAAAGCAGTTTTTAGACTTCCCAGGGGGGAAAAGAGGCTTGTGTCATTTAAGAAAACAACCGCACTCCAGCCATCCTGCTGTGATTTCAGTTCAGGGAAAAGCAGTCTTTGAGGACTGATTCAGATCTGCTCTTTGCCTCATGCTTTTATTTATTTCCTTGCTTACTTATTGTCTTACTGAGTTTTGTTTAGTGACTGCGTCCCCAACAAGCAGCAACCTCCAAGGTGGCATCTAAACTGCTAACCAGATGCGCTGCCTCGTTTGTTAGGGAATGGCCAAGACAGGAACTTCTGTTGCTAGGGCGAGATGGATGTTTGGCTCCATGGGTCCCTGCCCAGAGGAGAGCCAGCACCAGAAGTGCTGAGGGGGCTTCTCCGGGCTGCCCACTGGCCAAAGGAGACAGTGATCCAAAACCTGCACTGACAGAAGCTTCCAGCCCATATTTTAAACCTCTCCAACCCTGCAACTCAAAGGTGGCTGTCACTAGGGCACCCAAAGCTAGAATCACCTTCCTTGCCAAAAAATTCATTACAGGTCTTGTCTGCCTTTAAACTAATGCTCCTCAAAGTGTGGTCCAGACCAGCAACCGGCAGCAGAATTCTGGGGGTAGGGAGGAAGCCATTTGCTTTAAATTAGTGGTTTTCAGACTATCTATGGTAAAGGATCTTTCTTTTTTTTTTTCTCACAGATTGATAAAATCAATAAAAACAAATCCCTAAGGGAAAAAAAGACACACAAAATGAATCTCCAGAAAAAAGGGATTAAGAAAAAGATGCTCAAAACACAAGGTACAACTTAAGGAGGGAAAAAAAGGATCTTTTAGACGTAAAATTCCTCTGCCAAATTTCTGTACAAGTTTCTAAGCATTTGCTCTCACGGATGCCCTGTCTCCTCGAGTACTGGCAGTGGGCCGCAGAGCAACTGGCCCGGGCCGCGGCTTGCACTTTGAGAAGCACTGCTCTGAAGGACTCTATAAACTCGGAGGCTGTTTGCAGACAAAACAAAAGCAAACCAAAGGAACTCTCCACCGACCGAGACACCGCACAAAAGCAGAATACCGGCACTCCCAAGTGACACAGCCTTCTTAAACACTGCCGCAACTCTGAGGGTTTAATTCACTCCCAAAATAAAAGCAAAATAATAATAATGCTGTTGCTTGTTAAGAAGACTTGGCACTTGCAAATTAACTCACCTGAGAAAACACAGTATAAATGTCCTTGTTGTTACAACACACCTGAGTGTCACTTAAACACACGGAAAGCCTCTAACAATAGCGCCCTTCACAATTCCTAACATGCTTGGCATTTTTCTAAAGGTTAGATTAAGTAGCAGATAACATTTTAAAGAGAAGGCCCAGTATACTATGTTTTTCTTTGTGAGAACTAATTTATGGCGGGCTAAGCCATGCTGACAGACTTCAGGATTTTAGAGGCGGTCAGGCAGGCATCCTGCATAATGAAAGCCCTGCCTTTTCGCTAGAACTTTCGATGATTAAGACAGCATTTTAATGCACTCTCTGGGTAGCAGAGCCTTAAAGGAAAAAGGAGTTGTAAAGCAAAAGGCATTTCCTGCACGGCCCCGGGGGAATTTTGAGCCCTGAGCTCCGGGACCCTGTAGGAGGGAGTAATTTCAGCTAATTAACGGAGACTAGCAAAGTGTTGCATTTGGTCACAACATTAGTTGGGTTTCATTTTTGTTGGCACGGAGGAGAGCCGGTCTGGATTTTTTCCCCTCCTTTTTCTGTGGATTCACTGCAGGATCGCAAGGCCCACAGCTCTCATACATTAGGGAGAAAGTCAAAGGAAACGCCAAAGTTCAACCAAAGTACAAGTAATTAGAACCAGATTCTCCGCTGCGGGCGTTTGCGCATGCGCGCGCGCGCGCACGTGGACCTTTATTGAAATATCATTTACATGCCTCCAACCGTGAGCGTGGGACTGGGGACCTCCGTACTGCCGCTCATTTAATTTTCCAGTCGCCTCCGGAGTGTGTGTGTGTGTGTGTGTGTGTGTGTGTGTGTGTGTGTGTGTGTGTGTGTGTGTGTGTGTGTGTGTGTGTGTGTGTGTGTGTTTGGGGTGGGGTGGGGAATCTTGCTTCTAATCATCTTTCAGGAGAAGCGGTTTGTTTCCACACACAGGGGATTTTGCAAATCTGTGAATCGCATTTTGAAATTAGGTAATTGCCAAACAAGAAAAACTGTGCTTTGAAATGGTCTTGACTCACTCTGCTGCTGGCTTTGTTATTACTGAGAAGCTCCAAGATTAGTCCCGGGTCTGGGGGGGGGGGGAGGGGAGGGGAGGAAAACGGCGCGGCGGGCTCTGGCAGTCTTGACTCAGTAACCTGCCCGTGACCCTGAAGGAGTGTGTGTTTGCCCGGGTCACCCGGGATCCTGGCCGAGGGCTGGGGCCGGGTTATGAGAATCCCTGCTATTCTGACCACACATGCAACAGGTGCTGAGGACAGGCAGGGGACAAAAGAAGGGCCGGGAAGGCTTTGCTTTTTAAGTCCTTCAAGAAAGCCTTGCTTTCCAAAGTGCGGTCCCGGGCTCTCACCATCAGCACCACCTGGGAACCGGGTCAAACGCAGGCTCCCACTCCCCTCCACCCCCCACCCCCACCCCCAGAAATGCCCGCCGAATCCCAACAGGCATCTTAACAAAATCCCCAGATAATTCCCATCCACACTAGCAACATTCGAGACACCTTGACGTAAAACATAAAAATGTCTTGTTGCTCTCCTAACCTCCCCGGAACCCCAATCTGCTGAGTCAATCTGGCACCGTTGACTCTGTCGGCCTCGCCCTTTGCTCAGGTCCTCACTAAATGCGCTCCCTGTCGAGCACTTAATACCTTAAGAGCTCCAGGCGGCGCGGTGTTTATGCTCCCCAGAAGCCTGCATCCGCTCCCATGGAATTTCGGCAGTGGATTTTAGTTGGCAGAAGGGGTCAGAGTTGCACCGGAAGAGCTGAAGTAACCGCGGCTACCATTTACTGAGCACTTACTAACTGCCCAGGACTGCGCCAAAGGCTTAGTATTGACACCGTGAGCTCACTGACTCTTCCCCAGAACCGAAGGGGACAGCAGGGCCGGGGAACCCCGCACCTTAGAACTGGGAAATTTAAACAACACACTACTCGCAGCCTTTGCGAAAGAGATTTATTTTTTAACTGGGGTGGCGTTGTTTTACAATGTTGTGTTAGTTTCCACTGTTCCAGCGAAGTGGAGTTCCCTGTGCTATACAGCAGGTTCGTATTAGTGGTCTATTTTATTACAAAAGAGATTTAAATGGCTGAATAGATATTACTCTTATTTCACTCAAACCCACAGCTTTTTAACTTCTCATCTTCCACCTCCTTAGGAAGTAAATCACTGGGTGTGGTCTGGTCGGGCCTATTTACTCATATTTGAGAACTGCAGGACTGTGTACCTCCCTTTCTTTTAATTCACGGTTATAATTTTCCAAACACTGATTTGATTCAAGACATGGTTAAATTTGACAAGATAGTTTGGGCCTTAAAAAGAGAGACCGGGAGGCTGAGGACCCACTAATCACTCTATTGCAGCTACACCTGTCTGGGCTCTCGGCCAGCAGCAGAAATTATTCCTGAGACCGACTTTTACCGTAGGAAGTGCTGTCATATTTTCCTAAGGGACTATGACACGTTCAACACCTACATTTCATTTTTATAATATGCTCTCTTGCTCCAAGGAACATGGTCGAAAATTATGTCATAGGTTGTTTTAGGTGACGTTTGTAACAGACGATGCTTTAGATCACGACTTTCTAGGACATACTAAGATAGCTTATGACAAGTTCAAATAAATTCTCCCTTAAAATCACTTAACGGGCCGACACATCTAAATACTTATTAATGATGTGAACGGAGAGGCATCCGAAATGGAAGGCGTTAAGTGAACAAATGCTGTAACCTGCCTCAGGAGTCGTGTGTGGATGAAGCTAATGACATCACAATACCAAGGTCCCTGAAGAGCTTATCTCCACACCAAATGATTCAGTCCCATATTCCACTTCCAATCAGGATTTCCAAAATTCTTAAAAAGAAATTATTGCACTAACAAATGACATTCTATTATCTGTTCAAATTTCCTGCACCCATAGTGGATTAAAACAGGACCACTAAAATGTTTATCATCTCAGATACGCAATTCTTTGCTTATATACTGTAAATATATTTGAAAATCACATTGGTACCAGTCCTTACAGAAAACAGGGGGGATACTGTGGTGGAATATTTTTAAAAGATGACGATGAAATTACTCTTTGTCACATGGGAATTTCTGCCATTCTTCTGAGATCTGAGAAAGTTCAAGGGTAAAGACACCAGAATGTAACCTCTTTCGCAACAAAGTAACGTTCTACTTACTCAGTTATACTTTGCTGCAAAGAAGTGTTTTTTTTTTATTTGCTTGATACTTTACAGGTAGACACTCACACTAGTGGCCTCAAAAAGCTCTGAAACCAATTTAATCCTCATCGTGTGAGTTTCCTTTGTTCCTAAAAAGAACTAAAATGCCCTGAACCTGCAGAAAACTGTGTGAGGAAGTGATGGGATGGCATGGGCTTTGCTCCAGATGGACCTGGATTTGAATCCCTCTTCTGACACTTGCTATGTTAGTGACCACAGAGTTTTTGTTCCTCCTCTGAGTCCTAGTGTCCCGTAGGACAATGCAGATGATCCTAGAATTCCTGTTGGTGAACGAGAGACATTGTTTGCAACTTGCCTGGCACACGATGTTTCATAAGTGATGGTCAGCCCAGAACCCCCATCCTCCCACATTTCCCTTCCACCTTCCTTAATCTTGGACAGTGGCTCTTAACCAACACTGATTTTGCCCCCCAAGAGACATGTGGCAATGTCTGGAGAGGTTCTAGCTGTCATAACTGGGGGCAATTACTGACATTTGGTGGGTAGAGGCCAACGATGCTACTAAACTTCCCACAGTGTACCCCAATGTTCATTGCAAGCACTATTCACAGTATCCAGGACATGGAAGCAACCTAAATGTCCATCAACAGATGAATGGATAAAGAAGATGTGGTACATATATACAACGGAATACTACTCAGCCATAAAAAGGAACAAACTTGGGTCATTTGTAGAGACGTGGATGCATCTAGAGACTGTCATACAGAGTGAAGTACGTTAGAGAAAGAGAAATTTTGTATGATGTACGTGTGAAATCTAAAAAACTGGTACAAATGAACTTATTTACAAAACAGAGAGAGACTCGCAGATGTAGAAACAAACTTATGGTTACCGAGGGGGAAAGGGCCGGAGGGATAAACTGGGAGACTGGGATTGACACATACACACTACTGTATATGAAACAGATAATTAATAAGGACCTACTGAATAGCACAGGGAACTCTACTCAATACTCTATAATGACCTATATGGGAAAAGAATCTAAAAAGGAATGGATATATGGGGACTTCCCTGGCGGTCCAATGGTTAAGACTTCACCTTCCCATGCGGGGGGTGTGGGTTTGATCCCTGGTTGGGGAGCTAAGATCCCACATGCCTCGCGGCCAAAAAACCAAAACATAAAACAGAAGCAATATTGTAACAAATTCAATAAAGACTTTAAAAATGGAAAAAAAAAAAAAGAACGGTTATATGTATAACTGATTCATTTTGCTATACACCTGAAACTACCACAACATTGTAAATCAACTATACGCCAATAAAAATTAAAAAACAAAACAATATAAAATAAACAACAAGGTTGTCCTGTATAGCACAGGGAACTATATTCAATATCCCGTAATAAACCATAATGGAAAAGAATATGGTAAAGAACAGATATATGTGTATGTAAAACTGATTCACTTTGCTGTACACCTGAAACTAACAACACTGTAAATCACCTATACGCCAATAAAAATTAAGCAAAAACAAACAAAAAACATCCCACAGTGCACAGGACAGCTCCCTCCCCCTCCCCAGACAACAACGAAGAACTGTCTGGCCCAAATTAGAAACAGTGCTGAGGTTGAAAAACCCTGCTCTAGAGTAAGGAGACTACTTGTGGGAAGACTTTAGGACAAAAATACAACTTCTTGGAGCACAGGAGACAGAGGCGGGAGCTCAGTGCCTGACGCTGCCTTTTACTACGGTCACTTCACCTTCCTGAGCCTCAGTTTCCTAACCTGAGAAATGGAGATGACAAGTGTGTGTACCACGCTGCAGGGTTTACACATTATAAACGACACAACTCTATATTCGACGACTTGTTTGTTATTTGGGAACAGGTGGGCGAGGCACATCCTGATGTGACTGATGCCTTAGAAGATGATGGGAAATTCTATAGAGTCAAGTCAAACAAAAACAATATGACAGGGACTTCCCTGGCGGCACAGTGGTTAAGAATCCGCCTGCCCATGCAAGGGACATGGGTTCGAGCTCTGGTCGGGGAAGATCCCACATGCCGTGGAGCAACTAAGCCCGTGAGCCACAACTACTGAGCCTGTGCTCTAGAGCCCACGCGCCACAACTACTGAAGCCCGTGTGCCTAGAGCCCGTGCTCCGCAACAAGAGAAGCCACCGCAATGAGAAGCCCGCGCACCGCAACCAAGAGCAGCCCCCGCCCACCGCAACTAGAGAAAGCCCGCGTGCAGCAACGAAGACCCAACACAGCCAAAACTAAATAAATAATTTTTTTTAAAAAAGAAGACTACAACAACAAGTATTAACAGCGACAATCACGGGGCATCTACCGCGGGCTACCTGCCACCCCTATTCTGTTCTAAGCATTTGACATATATTAATTCATTTGCCCCCCATAACCGCCCTATGAGAGAACTCATCTTAGTATCGCTAAAAAATACTTCCAGGCAAGGAACTGGAGGCACAGACTGGTGAGGGAACTGGCTCGAGGCCATCCAGAGGGGAGCAGATAAGCAGGAATTGGCACGCAAGTGGTCTTGGGCTCAAGAGAATGGGTGTGACCCCGGGGATGACATCCTGTCTTGTGATCCTGCACAACTTCTTTGGCAAGACGCTGGTAGAGTCCCTGGCAGCAAGTCTGAGAAAAATACAGACCACGTCAAGCAGACCCATGCAGTCATCCTGGCATGAGGAGCAAAAGTAAAACTGGAAAACTAAAAAGGAAAGAAGCTAAAGGGACAGAAAGAATGCCCTTTCTTCTTTCCAGTCAAAGCAATAAAGTAGGAAAGTCCCCAGAGGCAAACACAGGAATGAGGAGGCACACATCCCCGGCCCACGAAGCCCTCCCGCACCTTCCCTGCCGAGAAAGCAGCCCCAGCAGGCCGGGTGGCGGCAGCTCAGACCAGGTTCCAAGGGCCTCTGGCGGCGGTCCAAGGGCGTGTAACTCCACGCTCTCGGGCGCGGGTAGTAACTCCGGCCACATGTGGCCCGCCCCGCTGCCAGCTTCGGGGCTCTGCTGGGCGGCGAGAGGAGGGCTCGGGTCCCCCTCCCCGGGCTGCTTCTCCAGCTTTCACCAGTGGGCCACTTACACTCCCTCAGCCAGAATGTATCTGGCACAAGACTGCAACCCGAAGTCGTGCGCTTGCTCTTCTGTCCCGGTCTGCAGGGTTGCGATGCCTCAGGAAGACCCGGGTCACTCCCTCCCAAGAGGACCTGTGTATGGGGGCAACCAGAAGCGTCCCCACCGAAACTTCTAGTGGACTAACATGACGACTGTGTTAGTGCTGGAGATGAGCATCACACAGCAGCTCAAAAGGACCCACTGGGGATATTTTAGTTTAAAAGATTCTGAATTTTCTACATGGAATTGTTCAGATTATAGACAGAAACGCTCTAACACAGTTGATCTTTTTCTTCCTTCGTAACAGTGATTTCTCACTATTTCCTGATGTGAGAAGGATGACGGTGTCAAAGCGCTTTCATTTTAGTTCTTAAAAAAGAAATTGCTAAACAAACTGATGGTTACCAAAGGGTGAAACGCTGGTGGGAGGGATAAATCAGGAGCTTGGGATGAACACACCCACACAACTATATATAAAATAGATAACCAACAAGGGCCTATTGTATAGCACAGGGAACTCTATTCAATACTCTGTAATAACCTAAATGGGAAAAGAAGCTAAAAAAGAGTGGGTATATGTATAACTGATTCACTTTGCTGTACACCTGAAACGAACACAACATTGTAAATCAACTCCACTCCAGTAAAATAAAAAACAGACAAACAAGCAAAACAAAATAAAACACCCTCGCAGAAACACTCAGGATAATGTTTGACCAAATGTCCGGGCACCCCATGGCCCAGGCAAGTTGATACATAAAATTCACCATTACGAGTTTCTTTCTGGGGGGATGAAAGTGTTCTGAAATTAGATAGTGGTAGTGGTCCCACAGCTCTGTGAATATACTAAAATCCACTAAATTGTACACTTCATAAGGGTGAACTGAATGATATATAAATTAAATCTCAATAAAGCTGTCTAGAGATAAAAAATTTAAAAAAAGAAATTGCTAAGGAAAACTTGAAAAAATAATTCAAAGGCATTTTTACCACCTGTGAGCAGGCCCCAAGGCGCAGGTCTTTTTGGGTATTCCTTCCTTTAGGGAACTTCCCATCTTTAAAGACAAGCTGAAGCACGTGGTTGGAAGTGTGAACTCTGGGGCCTGCCTGGGTTCAAATCCTAACTCTCCTACCTACTAGCTGTGTGGCTCTGGGCAAGTTACTTAGTGTCTCTGAGTGTCCATTTCTCCTTGTACGAAATGACAGCCTATCCGGCATTGGATCATCGTGAGCACTAAATGACGAATCACTGTGAAGCACTGGGCCCAATGCCTGTCGCAGAGGCGGCACAAGCAGTTACCATCATCACAGGATCAGGGGTCATGCCTGTGCTGACGAACCTCGACACGATTCACCTTCCACTCACCTCCTAAGCAGCAGTCTCAAGTCTTGATTTGCTGATCTTTGCTTCCATTTTCCCCCTGAAAACACTTGTCCCTCCTGATAAGATTCCCCCACAAGCGAACGTGAGCAGAGCACTTTGCGTCAGCTCTGCTCCCGCACCCTCCCACTCAGCTGTCGCGTCCCTCCCGGCCTCTGCGCATCACCCAAAGGACCACCACAGCCCTCTCCTCGTGGCCCATCCCCAACCCATGTGCACAGACCCCTCAGAAACAGCTTCTCGAAACTCCTCCTTCCCACGGCGATCTCCCCTTTGGGAGCCTTCCACAGCTGCTGGAACCCAAAGTCGCAAACCTTTGCATGGACCAATGGGGGGCCGGGTGGACGGGGCCAGGATTATCAGCCAGCAACATCCAACTGCTGACATGTATTTATTGAGCACCTGGCAAGGCCAGACACCGTGCTAAATGCTGGGTTAAAAAGAAGTTAGAAGACACCATTCTTCGCCCACACAAACTGACAACTAAAAATACCAGACAGTAAAGATGGTCCCAGCTGGAGGCTGGGATCCGATGGTGCCCAAGGCTGCCATGACCAAGCATGTCACGAGCACACAAAGGCTTTGGCTGACTTGCCTTTAAATACTCAGTGCGTAAAAGTACACAGCAGGTGCTTAATAAATGTTGGTTGAAAAATGAGTGAAAGAATTAAATCTGCATACAAATCCTTGCACAGTTATCCTAGGCATCATCAAATACATGATGACCGTTTCAGCCAATTCAGCAGATCTGCCAACAGCACACATTACCTGGTGGTGGAGGATTCCAGGTGTGTTTTCATCCCATTCCCTCACTTGCTCCCTCAGGGCAAAAGTGTGAAGGAGAGCAGGGATTATTATCATTATCCAATTTTTACTCTCTGTTATTTATAGGAGGAAACTGAAGCTTAGAGAAGTTAAAGGACTTGGCCAAGGTCACAGAGTTCAGAAACAGCTTGATCCAGAACTGGCCTCCTGAATCCACCTACATTATTATAACCGAAAAACAAAGCACTCATTCCTATTTGAAGCTGTCCTACTGATTTTTTAACGTTTTAAGACAAGATCAGTAAACTCTTTCTGTAAAGAACTAGACAGTAAATATTTTAGGCTTCGTGAGCCATACGGTCTCTGTCACAGCCACTCAACTCTGCTGCGGTATGGGGAGCAGCTACAGACAAGACATAAATGAGTGGGCGTGGCATGTTCCAATAAAACTTTATTTACAAAAAAACAGGCTACAGACCAGATATGGCTCAGTTTCCTGACCCCTGCTTCAAGATAAAGGAAATTAAAACTATTCCTTCTTAGAGTAACTGCACATGTACTATAAAATCCATGCTTTTCTTTGCTTCTAGGGTAAAGACAGAATATGATAGCCAAATGTTACAGAGATGAGGGAAATAGTTTAAGGATGCTAAGCACTACAGCGTATACGGTATTTATATACACTATAAATGTGTAAGGTCTGCACATTTCCCTCAAAACTAACCTCACGTACACATTTTTATTAGTTAGGGAGGTCAATATGTCTATAGTAAATACATTTTAAAATTCCTTCCTACATATTCCATCTATTGGGATTATTTATCATGCCCTGTTCCCTGGCCTAGAGCCAGGGAGAATATGGGAGTTTTAATGCCTTTAAGCCATTACATGGGTTTTTTTTTTAGAGCTCCATAAGACAAAATAAAAAGCACTCTCATGGTCATACGTGCAATAAACCTGATATGCCACTTAATATTTCATGTCCCATTTTATTTTTCACTTGTGACGGTTTCCAGCTCTCAACGTGCAAAATGACATCATTTCAGCCATCTTTTTGCTCCAGTTTTTTGTTGTTGTTGTTCAGAGAACTCCTGACAATTCATAGACAAGAAATCTCCCTGTGGACTTTGAGGGGTGATGATTATTGCTCCCTGACATTCTGAATAAGTATTGAAATGCGTTTGCTGACACATGCCACCCAGTTTATGGCGCTGTGAATTGATTAGGCCATGTTAACCTTGTATCGAAAAAGAGGTGTGCATGTATTTCTAGTTAGCATGTAGCTGGTTTCCAAAGATGGCTCGCCTAGTGACCCCACACCTCCAGGGAGCCACACCACTGTGTAGGCCCTTCCCCTTCAACCTGGGCTGCTACTGGGATTGCTTTTTGATCAAAAGGACGTAGCAAAAATAACACTGTTACACACGGGACTAGATCCTAAGAGGCCCTGCAGCTTCCATCTGGGTTTCTTGGAATGCTCATTCTGGGGGAAGCTACGTGAAGAGCTCAGGGACCACCATCCTGTAAGGAAGCCCATGTCACAAGAGGAGGTCGTGCAGAGAGAGAGGTCCACGCAGCCTCTAGCTGCTCCAGAAACCTCAGCCGAGGAACTGGACGTGGAATGCAGGAGCCATGGCGAACATTGGCCTCGTCTGGCCCTAAGAGGAGTTCAGCCCTGGAACCATCTGACTGCAGCCACATGACAGATCCCAAGTGAGACAGAATCTTGAAAGTGAATAATAAATTGTGTTTTAAGCCACTAAGTTTTGGGTTTCATAGCAATACATAACTGAAATTAATTCTATAGCTATCATTAATGGAAGATGATTTATCTGGAGCCATGAAGAACCTGTGGAAAGAGTCCACCCTGACTCTTTTAGAACCTGGGAGACAGTAATTTGACATCACATTCACGGTCCAAGCTCTGCATGCATTCCTGCCAGTTACAAGAGCAATGGAGTAATTCCATCTAAAAATAAGCAACTAGGGAATTCCCTGGCAGTCCAGTGGTTAGGACTTGGCCCTCTACTGCTGGGGCTCTGGGTTCCCTGGTCGGGGAACTAAGATCCCGCAAGCCGTGCTGCATGGCCAAAAAAAAAAAAAAAAAAAAAAAAAATTAACTAAGAAATTCTGGATAAAAAGGAGCATGATAGTTGCTCAGCTATGAATTCAAAGACTGTGATGATTAAGATATAACAGAATAAGGCTCTTAAAAAATTAAAAAGTCTCCTATAACTCAATGGATCTTTTATCTTCAAACTGCTTACAGAACTCATTCACATCCCCCTGAGCCCACCTGCCTGTCACCTGCACACGCCCTCTTTTATTTTGAGACGCAGATGTCTGCTTATCGGGTCGTTGTGTTTTTATTTGTTCCTCCAGAGGACGGATTGAATTCTCCTCCCCTTACTGGACACTGCAATTCAAAATAATAGCAACAACCCTGCAAGTAATGGGCCAGAGTACTCACTTGATACCCACTAAAGGAGGGTTTAGATCACTAGCTCTCGGTTACCTTTCAAGAAACATCTGTTTCACATGAGCCCGTTTAAAGTGCATACATCTGTAAATAATAAGCCTGTGTGTGCACATAATTTAATGAATTAGGACATAAAAAGGAATTGAACAGTAGGGGCACAGCAATTAGAGTAAATGCCCATTTTGTTAAAAACGTATTGTTTCCAGCTTTCCATTGGAAACCCTTTTATTATACTGCGGGTTCTGGGGCTTCCAACCTTCCTCATTCCCCCTCCCTGCGAAGAGCATGGGTTTACTTTGAAGAGTTGGGAGAAGGAAGGAAACCCACGTCACACAAAGCTGAGAGGGGGACTTCGACCCGCTTCCTCCTACTCCACGGATCTGGGCGCCTGAACTGCTCTGCGTCTGGGGATTCTCATCTGTAAAATGGAGCAATAACAGTGCCTTTCTCTTCAGGCTGCTGCGACAATGAGGTGACAATTCATTTAATGCACTTGGTACAATATGCAGATAGTATGCACTTAATAAATATTAATTATGATGATGGCGGTTGTTTCATTTTAATAAAAATCGGTCACAACTTGAAACTATTCAGGAGGGAAAAAAACCTTGGTCCAAAACTTTCTTTTGACCGAACAGACTTGTGGTTGCCAAGGGGCAGGACGGGTGGGGGAGGGAAGCATCGGGAGTTTGGGGTTAGCAGATACCAACTGTTATATATAGAACGGATAAACAACAAGGTCCTACTGTACAGCACAGGGAACTATATTCAGTATCCTGTGATAAACCATAATGGAAAAGAACATGAAAAAGAATATATATATGTATAACTGAGTCACTCTGCTGTACACCAGAAACTAACACATTGTAAATCAACTATACTCCAATAAAATAAATTTTTTAAAAAAGTTTCTCTTGATTGTTAATTTGGTCCTGTTTCTATTTAATTTCTTCACCCCATTTCTAGGGATAGACCAAAAAAAGAAGGAAGGGCGGAGTGGCAACGTGAACGGGAAGTACCATCAGAGATTCTATTCCAAGGATATCAAAGCGAGTGCCAGAAGCCCGAGGAAATACCACGTTCTCATATTTTCAGGCCAATTTTTCAGCCGACACGTTTGTAAGGGCTTGCCATCACGGCCAGCGCGGGCCTCCCAAGTTCTAACCACTCCCTCCAGTTTACTTCAGGTGTTTTGAGTGACCCCCAAATATACAAATAAGCAAAAGCGGAGACCACTTGAGATGTTCTGAATTTCAAGTTCGTGTTCACTGAACTATACTCAGATATCTCCTGAGCCCCTACTGTGCGCCCGGCACTGGGTTACTAAGCAGAGCACACATATACGAGCAGAAGGTGCTCGGGGGAGAGAAAGCGTGGCATTTTCTAGAACACACACTGAGGCTTCCACAGAGTGTGGTCCGTTCCTCTCTGCCTCCCTGCAGTTTAAAATGTTTAAGCAGAGTTGAAAGTAGCTGGAAAAGGTTGGAAGATACTCTATATCCATTTGAAAACCACGCAGGTGTGGCGCACAGGACTAGAATTTGTATTCTCCCACAATAGGACTGCTGCAAGAAACAGACCTCAAGTCCAGCCCACTGGGATTCTGGGAAAATCCTGGTTGAGCTCTGCAAAATAAGTGTTAGCAAAATAAGTGCTAAGTATTTGGCAAGCCCCAGGAAAAAGGGTTCCACCCAGAAGGAAAACAAGTTAAACAATGACTGAAATCACTACCCTCCAGTATTCTGTTTACATTCTCCTGCAGTCTATTTACCGTCTACATAAAGAGATAATTAGAGCTCCTGAACAGCAGTAGGAGAGAATAATAGAGGCTAAAGGAAAAGGGAAATAAAGAGAATGCACAAATATTGAAAATATATTAATAGCTGAGTATACAGAGCTGTGTTGTTCAATGCAGTAGTCACTAGCCTCATGAAAGTTAAATGAACTAGAATTAAATAGAATAAAAAATTCAGTTCCTCAGACATACTGGCCACATTTCAGGTGCTCAATAGGTCCACATGACCAGCCATCACCGTACTGGACAACACAGAATTACAGATGGTTCCCGTCCTCGCAGAAAGTTCTACTGTAGAGTGCCGGTATCTGGGACCTTAAGGGGTGGTGTGCTTGAACACCTATATCCATTGACTCAACCATGATTAACTGAGTCCTGACCAGGTATTTACTAGCTGTACTAATACCATACGACCATATTGGGAAGACAGAGGTAAAGGACACCGTATCTGACCTCAAAAGACTTCCCAGGTTAGCAAGGGAACCCAATCAATAAAACAAAATGAAACAACACACACTAAAAAGGAGAAATGAGAAGAAACACAGAAAACAAACCTGGTAACTTCAATGGTCAATACGGTAGTAAGTATCCAAAGGTTCCCTGTAACGTTCTTTCAACTTTTTCATAGTAAAGTATTGGGGGAAGATTATTTACTGAGTATTAAGTCTCAGGTACTTTAAAGAAACTCTCTTATTTAAGTCTATGGTAAGCCTGCAAGGTAAGTGTTATGGACCAATGGTACAGATGAACACCACTGAGGCAACAGCAAAGGCAGCGCATGAAGAGTGCCAGCTCCACTGTACCACGCTGTACACATAGGAACGCATGGAGCACCCACCTAGAGCCCACTACATGACCTGTAGACAGTCACTTCAGTTAGTCCACCTGTCTCCTCAAAATCCATAACTCAACAACTAGATTTCAAACAAAAGAAACAGGTAGAACACGGTATGTAAAAATCCCAAGTACAGAACAATATATTGCACTTAAAATAGCAGTCACCCCTTCACATCTTTGGGGCATTGGTTTCAGGATCCCCATGGACAACAAAATCTCCGGATGCTCAAGTCCCTTATATAAAATGGCGTACTATTTGCATGTAACCTACACATCCACCGTATGGGTTAAATCATCTCTAGATGACTTCCAGTGCCTAATACAATGTAGGCGCTATGTAAACAGTTGCAGATACAATGTAAATAGTTGCCAACTGTGCAGCAAATTCAAGTTTTGCTTTTTGGAACTTTCCGGAATTTTTTTTCTGAATATTTTCCATCTGAGATTGGTCAGATCCGCAGATGTGGAACCTGTGGACATGAAGAGCAAACTGTGTTTGTAACCACTGAACTAAGAGCATTATGTGAGAGGCTAAAACAGTCAGTTTTCATAGGTTTGGGACCCTCTAAACAAACTACGTGGCAAGTACCAAAATATCAATGTTTCAGTGTCTCCTGGAAACTTTTCTTTTTTTCTTCCTGTTTTTCCAGTAATGGAAGACGCAATAGTGCCGGCTGACTAGGAGGTACCACCACTGGTGCCCATCTCCAGACGAGAGTTCTGAGTGAACCAGAAGAACAAGAAAACCTTCTTTCCCATCTCTCACCTCCCTGCAATTCCTCAGCAAACACAAGAGGGACCAGGCCAGCGCAGACACTAACAACAAACAGGATGGAAAACAAGAGTAAATAGCCTCCTGGTTTCTTCCACAATTTAAAAGGCTGTGGCTTCTATGAGAGAAATAATGTCACCAGAGGAAATTCTGTGGGACAGTTCTTCACCCCTCTGTCTCTTTTCCACCTTTTCCCAAAACCAAAGCACTCCATGGTCCCTTCTTGGTATTACTGGGGCATAAATATCTTCCAGGAAGTCTTCACTCGTCTGTCAGGGGACAGGGTCAAACTGCTGTCAAACTCACCTTCTCTGAGCCAAAAGGTCCTTTTCCGTAAAAAGAGGCAAATCGTACCTGCCTCACAGGATTGCTTGTGATAATGATGTAGGTACAGTCATTAGAGTAGAATCTTGTTAAAAATTTAACCAGCCCAGAAAGCAAACGAAACACCCCACCACAGCTCTTTAAGCTGGTCTCTACAGAAGACAATCATTTATTTTGTGTTCTAGGGCATGGTTGTGATGACTGCTGCGTGGTTTTGGTCCCTCCCCATGGACAGGTAGCCGTATTGAAGGCGAGCTGGCCCATGCCGCTCCCCCAACAGCAGGTGGTGACGGTGACCGCACGCCAGCACACGCAGCTACCTCAGGTGACAACCCGCCTGAGCTCTCTGCTACCAACCAACATCCACTGCCAGCCCTGGGTGCCAGCAGTGACAGACTTCCAGCCCATTCTAGCCCTGGGAGCTGCAGCCTCACCTGACATCATGTTGGAGCAGAAGATCTACCCAGCTGAGCCCAGTCCACCCACAGAATAATGAGATAATACATTGTTAGGCCACCAAGTTTGGGGGCAGTTTGTTACACAGCAAGATGTCACAAAAACAATCATAGAGAAAGAAGTGATACAACAGGTAAGACATGGAAGCAACCTAAATGTCCATCAACAAACAAATGGATAAAGAAGATGTGGTACATACATACACGATGGAATATTACTCAGCCATAAAAAGGAAATAATGCAGCAACATGGATGGACCTAGAGATTTTCATACTGAGTGAAGTTAAGTCAGAAAGAGAAAGACAAATACCATATGATATCACTTGTATGTGGAATCTGAGTTTTAAAAAATGACATAAATGAACTTATTTACAAATCAGAAACAGACTCACAGATTTCAAAAACAAACTTATGGTTACCAAAGGGAAAGCGTGGTGGGGAGGGATACATTAGGAGCTTGGGACTAACATATGCACACTACTGTATAAAATATGGAACCAGCAAGGACCTGCTGTACAGCACACGGAACTCTACTCAACATTCTGTAACAACCTATATGGGGAAAGAATTTGAAAGAGAATGGATATGTGTATATGTATAACTGAATCACTTTGCTGTACACCTGAAACTAACACAACACTGTAAATCAACTCTACTCCAATAAAATCTGAAAGTGATTTTAAAAAATATATAATCTAATAGACCTAACCCCCAAAGAACATTATTTAACAGACACGCGAAACATCCATATGAGTCTTCAAGAAGCAAGTTCAGAAGGTATGCACTTATTCCACTGCATAGTTTAAAACTCCGCATCATAAACCGCACTTAGAATGGACCTCTGCAGCTACCCCCAGAAAAACTTCCTTCCTGCTCCGTATGATAAAAATGCGTAACCTACGTAATCCTCCACTTATGCACCAGCTCTGGTTCTCAGTGGGTTTTAGTTTTTTCTGGAATCAAACTCAGGTTCAAAGTCCTAAGGAGACTGTGTTTGTGTTACAGGGGGCTGTGTCACAGTGACATGTGTATACAAGCGTCTTCCGTACACCGTGAGTCCAGAGAGCAGGGACCACATGGGCTTCATCTTGGTGTGTCCGTCCCATCCCCCTGCTCCCGCCAACCCCTGAACACATCAGAGAGCCTGGCACACAGCAGACATCCAAGAGCCATTTGTTGTTTGTTTGTTTGTTTGTTTGTTTTGGTACGTGGGCCTCTCCCCGCTGTGGCCTCTCCTGTTGTGGAGCACAGGCTCCAGACGCGCAGGCTCATTGGCCATGGCTCACGGGCCCAGCCACTCCGCGGCACGTGGGATCCTCCTGGACCGGACCACGAACCCGTGTTCCCTGCATCGGCAGGCGGACTCCCAACCACTGCGCCACCAGGGAAACCCTCCAAGGGCCATTTGTTGAACAGCACTCTGCAAGATGGAATCCATCAGTGAGTAATCGAAATGTACTGGCCTCTGACAGCATCTCTGGGCAAAATGTACCGTGACCACCTGGAAGGTGACAACGCTCAGGTGTAAAAGCCAATTATTTGTTCCAAATGGATGCCACTGCATCAGGACCACAGTGCTGTCCCACTGTGACAGATAGGAAGGATGGTCCCCCGGGTGATGAGCCACAGTCAGAGGAACCATTTCACAGAGGAAAGAGATGCCAACTCGACAAACATGGTCTCTGTTAGTGAAGGCACGCAAGCCGCAGTGTCACGCTGAAACCAGAGAAGCTCTACTCGGGGACCTCTGTGTGTTTTCAGGGCAGAGTAGAATCCTCATTTACAGCAGCTATTATATTACAAATCCTGCAATGTCCCATGTCATGGCTGTAGACATCGATCCCGTGTCAAGACAGGCTATCTCTCAGCCCATGGGCAGCGCGAGGACCACAGATGGAGAGATGCTCGCAGGGTAATGCATGTGCGTGAGCGGGCAGAGAGGCCGCCGTAAAACTCTCAGAGTGACAACTCCACAGCCTCTGGGCTGAGGGCAAGGAACTCACTACCCCTACCTCTCTAGAGTGCTCTCCTTGCACAGGTGGCAGGATAACCTCTGCAAGCCCATTTAGGACTTGTGCCGCTAGAAGCCCAACACGGGTTTCTGGAAACTCTGGCCCAGGAAGCTGAAAGACGGCCTTCATCTGCATCCTCCGACTTTCGCAGCGAATCCAAACCCGTTCATCCTGTCTCTAGTTCCTATTGTTTCCTCTGATAAGCAGGGCCCCAGTGAACAATTAAAGCTTTCAATAAATAATCTCTAAGCACATTCATTTGATTGACTGTTACTTGATACAGCAGTTAGTTTCAATGGGGCAGTTAATATTGATCACATAAAGTACCCCAGACAAACATGAAACAGTTCCAGAACTCCATGGATTATTACCCTTTATCTGCCAGTCATCCGGGTTACTTGTAATGGTCACGGAATTTAAAATCAATAATAACAATTAGTGTTCTGTACACCAAAACAGATGAATCATGTGAAGTGCGTTTTCATATAAGATCAAAGGTAAAGTGTGCCCATCACGTGGGAGAAGGCTCTCTGAGTTTCCAGGACACACTTGGCAAGGTACTTTCAGGCAAGTCTTCAACACAGCCAGCAAGACAGAAAGAACGGTATTTAGGAGACGTGATCATAAAAACGCACGTGAAGCCCCTGACTGTCTTAATCCAAAAAGATGAAGGGTAAAAGATAAAAGTGATCAAAATGAATGCTAACAAACGTAGTAAAATTAATGAGACCGGCAATTTACTTCCTCTGAGATACGCTTCTAGCTACCTTTTCCCGCTTCTGATTCACAGGCAATAATCGTGATTTTTTGTAATAAAATGGCAACAACTGTATTTTAGCTCCACAGCACCACTACTGTTACGTCTTGATAATTAAAATGCAAAGCAACAGAGAAATGTTTCATCATTAAACTGTAACCATCGCACTATGTGAAATCATCCATCCCAAAGACTTGTTTTTCATCAATTATTTGTCATTTACCTGATGTAAATATAAGGACTAATTAAAATGTATGCCTTTTTACACAGCTTCTTGTCATTAAAGCCAATGAAAGCATTCTGAGGACCATAATGAAATAATTATGTTTGCCTTTAAGAATTCTCTTCAACAACACATGGCAGTACCGAGCTAAATTAAAACATCAGGAACTAAATTTCGCTTGCCTCCATTTCCATTTTAGTTAATTATACCCCCAAGGGTTCCAATAGGCCCAGACCCTAAAACATCTTTTGAAGCTGAAACTGCCTTCAGATCATCAGCCTTTTTATAATCATGAACTCTGATGATAAGACAAAGGTACCGTAGCCAGGAAAGAGGAAAGGAAAAACTGCCGGGCGGTTTCAGGGCTGGTGGCAAATGCAGTGGCTTTCACCTGCTGTCAGATGATGCCAACGGGGTGGGAACGCGGTGTTTAGAAAAGTAAACAGGAGTCCCAGGGATTAGCTCTGACAATGTGAATTCCGCCCATCTGGTTCTGTGTGGAGAGTCAGCAGGGTTCACGGGGGATGATATTTGACTGCCGGATAGACTGTCTTCCGAGACATCTGAGGGAAACTGTTGACAGCTGCGAAACAAGGATCTAGTACATGACAACCTAAAATTGCAATTATAATCTCAGAATCTGCTTTTATTAAAACCACACCCAGGTCAGTCTTTGTTCCGTTTAGAGAAACTTCCTTTCGGGAATGAGGGACATCGTCACCCACGATCAGCCTTGTTAAAATCAGCTCCCCCCGCCCCGTCGCAGTTCGCTTCATCAGCTGCCGGGGAGCCTGTGCTCTCTCTGAGAGAGGAAACGCTCAGCAAGGCTGGGTCACCTCCTGACGTCAGTTCCTGTTATCCTGCCTTATCGTGCTGGGGACCAGGAGTCTTATCTTACGGAATGGCCCCCCTTTCAGCTCCCCATCCTGCAAGGCCAGAGAAAAAGCAAGTCAGCGGTTCCACTGCCTGTCTGAATTCCCATCTAAGAAGCTCTGAAAGCTCCAGATAAATAATAGAACACTTGCAGGCTCACCCTCTACGGCTGCCTAGGTGGAGAGAACTTTTGCAACTTTATTTTTTATTCATCGGAAGGGGTTTAGGGGCGGGGATGGGACGGGAATCATGCCTCTTCGTGATGAAGCAAGGAGGAGGGAAGGAAAAGAGGAGCATTCAGGGCGACATACTGAGTGATTAGATTGTGTTATTAGATCTTACAGATGGGCAGGTTATCTCATCTCCTATTTAACAAGAGGTGCTCAGGCCAAGCCACTTACAGACCGGATACTGATAAATCTGAAACTGGAGTTAACTCTCCTCTCTCCATCACCTCCAACTCCAACTTTTTATGAAGAAGCTGGCCAAGAACTGATACAGATTTGTTCACAGTGATTCAACGTATAATTCCACCCCTCCCCCACTCCCAATACACACACACACACGCTGGCATCAGAGCCGCGGTCATAATACTTAAATCCATATTGCAAGGGACGCCTCCTATTTACAGATCTACATTTTGCCACAAAAGGAATTCGTGTTCAGAAGAATGACCCAGAAGCACAAGGCGATCGTCAGTCATAACAGAAAAATTAAGCTGTGAGTGCTCCAGTTAGACTGACCATCAAGTCCAAACAAAGGCTTTCTGTGCCACTCCTGGGTGCAAGGGGCAACCCTAGGAGATGTCATAATATTGAAATATCTGGCATATTTCAATGGCTTATGTGGGAGTTGTGGCAGTATACCTGAAAGTGGGTTATTCTAGAAAATCTGAGATGTATGATTGCCATAACTACCCTGTAATTTGAAAGGCAAGATTCTACATTAATATCTTTTGGAAAGGTTTTTAGCCCAGATTTTTCTGATTAACCTTCATCAAAAAACTCCCATTTCCGAAATAATCTAGTTAATTGATAGTTAACTGAATTTATATTAGAACATTTAAAGTATAAAAATGTCATTTAGGGAGAAATTTATTGGCACTTACATGTAACTCAAACTCTATAGAAGATTCTTTTTAAGATGTTCTAAAATGGAACAGTGCATTCACTGTTTCGTAAGTCCTGTTCGACTCGAAGAATTTTCTATTTTGCAACTTGGTTTTACATCTTCATCTACCTCGCAGACAGTAACTTCCTAGTTAAAAAATTCCCAGCCTTTAAAAAATTTTTTTTCGATTTTAAAGATTCTAAATTCCTTGACAGCAGAATTTATAATCTTCATCATTTATCACGTATCTCCCTTCTGAGATTATCTATGCATTACATTTCACAAGAATGTAGAAAGGAGAAAACGGTAAGGTTTTCTTTCTTTTTTTAGCCATCTCTGGGGCTTAACATGTTGAAGGGAAATTATAAGCACCTGATATCCAGAAGAACTTTCTTGTGTGCTTTAAAGCAAAGTTCGTGACAATACCGACTGGTTATATATGGTCAGAGCCAGGTTTCCAAAAATGAGAAGAAAACTTCTGGTTCAGGTCAGCGAACCTATCAGAAACTGCACTGCTGGTCATTTATCTACTAAGAGAAGAAAGGCCTAGTTCCGATGCGAGGGCTTTGCATTTGGGCTGGGAAATCAAATGCTACCAAGAGTTTCCACATCCATTCCACAGCCTAAGCTTAAGGGACACATGACTACCACTCCTAGCATTCTGATCTATTTTGGGGGGAGTCTATGCTTTTCTGGTGGTAAAATTTAAACTTCTGCATTTTTTTCTTGTAGGTTGCACATCAGTGCTTCCCTACCCAAAGTGCCGAGTTACCTGGATACAGAAAAAATTTTAGTAATTATTTTTTCCTATGGGGAAGGAAAACTTTGTGAATCTTCCACTTGTTTTCAAACGGCCCTATCCTGCACTCCCTGAGATTTAAGTAGAATTCCCTTTTCTTTTCTTCTTTCTGATGGTGTTAGTTACCACTGTCATGTGGCCGAGAAGCAGAAAATTATGTCCTACTTTAGAAAAACAATTGAGCCTTTTCACTGAAATATTTATTCAAAACCCCATTCAGTTCATACGGTGGCTGTCAGACTTTATTTAGTCTCTCTTTCAGAGGGTATCTTTGATTTTGCCACTTTGACCCCAATTTATATCTCACTAGGAGAGGATTTAGATACCGTTTAATACTTAAAATTCAGGTCCCAGTGCTTTGGAAAGGAGACGTCGTTCCTTCCTAAATCATAACATCGATACTGTTTGTTTTTAAAAACAGATTATTTCTCGTTAGAAAAGAAAATCTGTTTTTCCTTTTTTCTTTTGTTACGAGCAGGGTGAAGACAGGGAAAAGGGCCAAGAAGTTGTCACACTCATGATTTCACCGAAAGCAACTACTATATTTAGACCACAAATATTAGGCTTTATCTTATGCTCACTGAGCAATTAATGCTGAAAACATCTGGAGCAGCCTAAACCCAAGGTAATCCACGAGGCACCTGAACAGAGACTTAGTGACTCTGACACCTCCAGGGGCCGTCTTAAATCATATTATTTACACCATGTTCCCTTAGTAACTCGTTACTCCTGACTTCGAATTTTTAGAGGCAATTCACAGGCCCTACTTCAACCGACAGCTGGTTGGCATATCATTTTTCTGTCTTAAAATTAAAAGGGAAAATAAAGAGAATATTCTAACACCTTTCAAAGAATGCTTCTGGTGTGTTGTACATTCAAAGGGTTTACTCCAATTCCTACACACACACAGAGACACACACACACCACAAAAAAATAAGTAGGATCTCGAAGCAGAAAATAGTTTTGGTTAGAATTTAGTACTATTTTTTCCCTTCTGGCCCACTGTTTCCTCTGTGTTAAGAGCACAAACAGATCTGCTTCTTGTCAAAACAGTCATTGAGTAAAATGGAAAAGGTTGTGGTTTTTATGTTTGTACTTATACAAACAGGGCCCTAATAATGCTTTAACTTCAAAAGCCCTAGCTGGCTCTGCCACCCTGAGCCAAACACCGCGTGGCAGAGCTGTGTCAGAACTTTTATTTATGCTTAAAAACTTAAACCACTTGAACAACTAAACTGACCTGTCCTAAAGCGGTTTGTGCGACTCCGCAGGGGCCTGAGCCATATTTACACTCTATTCATTTAACCTGGAGTCCGGCGGTGGGAATCCAAACCCTTGTGAAATTGACCACAGAGAGCACTAATTGCCCTGCTTACAAAAATAAGACACTGAAGTTTCTGAAATCCCTTTGTCATTTGCCTTTATTTACTTTGTCTAATGCAAGCTTCTTTGATTAGCTGAACTTTGCTGTTATCAACACTTCTTGCTTATCAGCTGGCCCTAGGTGAATGACACATTCACCACTAGCCTCTCCCCAGATAAGGCAAATCCCTTGTTTAACTTGTTCAAGAACAAACAAAGTTCCCCCCCAAACTCCTGCAACTTAATAGGCACTTTTGGAGAGTTAATTACAAAAGGAAGAATGTCTACTTGTAAAACCTCTACTAGGTCTAATAGCTTGATGCCAGGGTCCTGAGCATTCTTTTTTCCTTTGTTAAACAACGTTTCATTAAAACTTTCTCTCACAAGAAAAAGTTTGAGGGAGCCCTAGTTCCCCGAGATTCCAAATGAAACTGTTCATACTGTTTTAATTGCTACAGAGAGGAGATGGGTAGGGTCTAAAAGATCTGTTAGTGGGTTGGAAAATTATTTTCTAACAGTTTCTTTGAGCTCTCCAGAAAGAAAATAGGCAGCAGGAAAGAAAGCATTTGAGGAGCAGCTGAAAATGAGGACGCCTTCTGAAAATGATATTCTTTTTACCGTGGTTATGGCTCTAGGAAATACTTAGTCTGAAAATGATATTCTCTTTACCCTGGTTACGGCTCTACGAAATACTAAGTCAGACAGCTAGACTGTTGGCATCAGATGGTTATTGACTTTTCAGCTACAAACCTGTTGATTTCCTGGACCCCTGAAGCAAGTCTTTATTCTTAAGAAAAAGTTTCAGAAGAGGACGATTTAAATCTTGTCCCCTCTCTCTCCTTTTTCTTCCCTCTCTTTAGATAAGCCATCGTGTTATTAGGAAAACTCAATTTCTTCCAGTTAAACTTTGACCTCTTTGAAAACAAAGATTTAAAATGTCATTTTCAGGCTAATGCTCCAATGAGTTGTCAAATAAAGTACTAAAAACATTTTGATAGATAGCTGAGCCATTTATCTAAATCACTGTCAGGGCAGCGATGCAACCAGCAGGCTCCCACTACAGCCACCCGAAGGTGGGATTTTCTGGGACTGCTGGTCATTTCTCAAGCCTGCAGCCAGGCTACTGTTGACCAGTGCGTGCCTCGGCACCCTCTCAGAATCAGATAACCAAATAGTCAATATTTTTTTTAAAAACTGAGCTACCCCACTTATGTTTCCTTTCCTTTAACCGACGTCCAGGTTCCCGGCTGAACTGCAAGATATGGAAATAATGGATGGCTCAGCCCAAGGGGTGTTCATTGCCAGTCGTTTTCTAGCAAAACAGCAACTTCTTAGAGCAACAAAGTGACTCGGAAAGGTGGCAGCAGGGTCAATGCTAAGAAATATTGCCTTTCCTCTGCAAGGAAAACATTGGCGGTGGCAGCTTTAACTGGTCATTTATGAACTTCAGGAGCAACAGCAACCTTAATTAGGCTAAATTCCTTGCAAGGAAGATGTCATATTTTAATTACTTTGGACTGTTGAAACACACAAGGGGGGATATACATGTAACTAGTAGCTAATCCAAAGAACAGCAAAGTTAAATTCCCCTCTGCATATATCTTAGTAAAAACGGTACCAACGTTGTCAAATTGCCTCACTTGAAGAATGTTTCAAAGTCCTGTGGTCACTCTACTTTTTCCCCCCTCCACGCACATTTTCTAAAACTGTTTTCAAGGGACTGTAGGGTCGGTAAGGAGAGAAGCAGGGGTCGGCAGGGGTTGCTTGGGAAGAAAACATCTAACAGGAAATTTTCAGCAGAGGGAATCAATATGCACACCAGCACAGCACACCCTTTCAGCATTAAATCATTAAAGCCTTTGTCTGGCTACCAGTGCAATTTGTTTCCAATGTCTTCATTGCATGCAAGCGAGACAATTCATATTTTTTTCTTGGTAGAAGAAGGGAAAAAATAAACCTACATTGCGCAGTGTGCCGATGCTGCCATTCGGTTTGGGTCAATCCACTGAAGCATGCTTTGAGAGCTTTCTCCTGGAGCATGCAGGAAGACGGGCTCGCAGTGTAGAAATCCAGGATTTGCCCAGGACTCACTGACAGGACATCCATACAGTCAAACATGATCTCCCCTGCACCGAATGTCTGCAAAAGTGCTTATCCTCTAGGTGTGGAGGCAAATGGCATAGAAAAGTCCACCCAACTCCATCAAACTCTGCCCCCTTTTTGGCACGTAGGCTGTTGGTCTTTTTCCCAGCCTCGAATCATGAATTATGACAGACAAGCCAGCTAAAAGCCTGTAATTGATCCAAATGATCATTTACCATTTTCCAGGCTTGCTCGGCCAATCCAGCCGGGGCGGGGGGTTCCCAGAAGGAGCCCAAGTTCTCCTTCTAGGCAGACGCCTGCAAAAAGCCTTCGGAATGCGGTGCGGATCCTACCCGGACGATGCCCAGACCAGCCCTGCCCGGCTCGCGCGCGTCCTCGGCATCCCCGTCCTCAGGCGGCTCGCGCGGGGACTCTGGTCCCCCCTTTGGCAAAGAATAGACCCTCCTGCCTCTGAACAGCTCACTTCCTACTACTTCTGTCACACAGAATGAAAGATTGAATTGCCTAATATATGCGCGTGAACTTTCGGTGAACCCTTCCCGGGCTGCTAACCTTCAAATGACCCAGCGAGTCTGACATCACCAGCTCCCAGGATTCTCACAGAGCCGAGCACTCCCAGCAGCCCCGCCGCGCGGGCGGCCCGCGGCCCGGGCGCGCGCACCTCCCGCCCCGCGTCTCCGCTCCGAGCGCGCGGGGCCCGGAGCGCCCGGAGCCACAGGGAGGAGGAGTGCGCGCGGTCCGGAGCCGCCGGGAGGAGCGCGCGGGGCCGGGACGCCGCTCGCCAGCTCCCGCCCTTTGCGCCCCAGTTCGCGGGGCTTCGCTCGGCCGCGCGCCCCTCTCGCCCGCCCCCGGCCCAGCCTTTACATTCCTCCGTGCGCCTGTCTGTCTGTTAAATGCCTTGTAACGTGTGTTTTTCCACTCCTGCAAAAAGCACAGCAAGCCCTAAACCGGAGCACGGAGAAGAGCCGCCCCTGGGGAAGCCTGGGGTCCAGAAACTTCCCATTTGATAGTCTTTTTCTGCCTGTCCCTCTTGCAGGCCGAAGGGACTGCGTTGGCTCGGGAGTAGAAAAAAAAAAAAATCCAGCTTTCTGGATTCATTTACTTCTTAAAATTCTCCCAAGTCTACACACAGCCTACGAAGGAGTCGAGAATTAGCGCTAGTTCCTCCTGCCCCAGACACACACACAGACAATCACACAGATATGCAGGACCTCATAATATAATACAGTGGTCAACAGTGTGGATGTGGAAGTCAAACTGAACTAGATTCCAACCCACCGAGCAACTATGGGATCTGGGACAAGTACCTAACCTCCCCAAGCCTCAGTTTCCTCATCTGAAAAATGGGAGCAGGCTACCGGCCACCTCAACGGATTGCTGTGAGGACAAAAAGAAACAGTGCTTGCATGGCACTCAGCACACACCCTAGACCAGTTAGCTGTGACTCATCCTCTTATTTTTAACTGGGGAAACAGAAGCCCAGGGAGGCTGAGAGCTGCTTGAGGTCCCACAGCTCAGAATCATGGCTAGAACCCAGCTCCCTGGAATCCCAGCCCAACGTGGAAATAACTTTTCTGTTGCGGACGAGCGCGGCTGAGCCCTGTCATCACATCCCCACCCCACCCCACCCTCACATAACTAAACACAGATTTGCGAACTGGTTAAGTGTGAAAGTTCTGTATTTCCAAGGGCCACTTTTCACCCATACTAGTCCCTGCTCAAACTTGGCTATTTATTAGAAGACAGTAATTTTAAGGAAAAGGGACTAATTTTTTTGTACCTCTCACACTGAAGCTTTTCCGCCATCCCTGAGAAGGACAGATGCAGAGTTTACAAATCAACCCAGGCAGAAAGCTGTGAACGGGAGAGCCAATCCACCCTGCAGCCATTTTGCACCACTTGCTTAAAGGATGCAAGGTACATCAAAGAAAGGAAGCTCCGGGGGAAGGATTAAAACACGTTTAGTCTTCCACTGCCCCTCCACCGTTGACTAATAATTCTCCCACAAAGCAGGGAGGGCGAGTGGGCGGGCAGCGGGGGACGGCTTCCTTGCCCCTTGCAGGGAAGGGCGCGCTGCAGTCTCCTTTCTGTGAATGGGCTGGTATGTGCCCTGGCATCCAAGCCTTCTAAAAGCCTGTGGGGCACTCACCCCGTGCTGCTGGGCTAGCAGAGTTGCTAAGTGGCACTCATGTGTAACACGAAAAGTATGCATGGCACACACTTACCAAGTCAAAGACTCTTTCAGGAAGGTGTAGGCAAACAATTTTCAGCCCAGCAAGCTCAGTTCTTGCGATTGCAAAGTCCAGGGCGATAAAGGGGTAAGCTTTTGCTGAAGCTATGTGTTTGTTATTCTCGCTCTCTCTCTCTTTTATATGGTCATCATTTTGTAACAGAGCTTTATTATAAGAAATCCTTTAACTACAGAGAAAACACACATTTTAAACAAGGAGCGCAGAGGAATTTACAAAACATTTAACACTCTGTCATTAAGATAGTTGTAAAGATACACAAAGCACCACATTGCCAATTGCTGCATGGTCCATGGGACTTACAGCTCCAAATGCTTATTTAAGGTTCATCAGAGTGCCTTGGAAACTGGGCTCGTTTTGTACAGGATCATGGAGGTGGGTGAAAAGTTCTTTGAGGAGGGAGAGGAGGGAGCTATATTTAAAGTACGGCAGGAGGAACTAAGAGAGGAGAAACATGGCACCGTGGCCAGGTGTGTGTGTATGGGTTACCATGGCACTCACCTGTTCACTCAGCATCTTTCCAAAGGGTAGGGTGCACTGGTCACAAGGAAGTGAACATGCGGATGGGGTCCCCCAAATTCTGTTTACTCTCAGTTCTTAAGGGAGACAACAGCTCCCAAATTTCTTTCCTCAATACTCTGTCACAGCACACAAACAATAACAGAGGTGTGTGTGTGTGTGTGTGTGTGTGTGTGTGTGTGTGTGTGTGTGTCTTTGTGTGGTAGGGGTTCAGAGATTGGTGTTTTCTTTGCACAAGAAAATTTTACATTTCTATTCACCTAGGAACACAGTTCTCTTAACTGTAGAGAAATAAACTTGAGCCTTGAAATGAAGGATCAGGGCTTAAAATCCTTGTGAGTGGAACATTATGGGTGTTTTACGGTGCGACAGTATTCACTAGTCAGTTCATCATTTCTCATCATGGATCGATTACGTGGATAGCAACTATTAGGGTTATTATTTAATCCAAGTGTTAACTTAGAAAGCAGCCCCCAAATTTAGCCACACGTTTCTTATTTCTTCGTCAGTAAATCTAATTCTTATACTTCTTGAAAACTTGATTCTTCTTCTACCTTCTTCATCTTAAAAAAAGATAAGGGAAAAATACACAAATAAGCCCCAGTTCCTTAATACATATCCGTGTACCATAAAGATTAACGAACAGGTAGAAGGTGAAAAATGGCCTAGTTAATTTGTGGATAATGAAGTTTAAATTATCGACACCTATTTTAAGCATGATTTAATCAATTTGGAAGAACCGTTTCCCAAATATCCTCTTAGTAAGGCATAAAATAACATTCTGATTTGTGTCATTGCCCCTGTTTTCTTTATGCTTGATCAATGATAAAAGGAACTCTAATAAAAGTATTTCCAACCACAAACAAACAAGCAAAAGTTTGAGCCCCAAATTCATTTTGTTTCAGAGTAACTGTGTATTTGTCAGTGTGACACAGCACATTTGAAACCCATAATCATAAAACAAAAATTTATAGCCAGGGTTCAGGGTCTACATCTGTTTCTCTGGTTTCTGTACAGCAATTACCCACTGGACAATCCAGAAAGAACCACCATGAATCATGCTCTGCAGACATGTTTGAACTGGAGAGTTTGGTGAAGAAAGAGCAGGCGTCTCTGTGCACCAGCACGGCAGCCGGCTGTGTTCGAAACTGGTCACGTGCCTCGTGATGTCTAAATAAAAAGATTCTCACAGGCGCTGACATCCACCCCAGGCACAAGCCACGCAAAGTGCTGGCCACATGGAGGTGGGGCGGAGAGCGGTGGACACGGATCGTATTTTAAGAAGACACACCTGTCTCTTACATGGTTTTGTTTTTATTTACTTTTACTTTTTTTTTTTTTTTTTTTTTTTTTTTACCCTTAGTCTCATATAAACCCCTCTTGCCACACTTCTGCGGAAAAGGCAAATGGCAGCACTGAGGGGAGCGTGGGTTTCAGCAGAGCAGCCTGGGCGGGTGTGTGTAGCCGGCACAGGGCAAGTGCTGAGCCGTTCCAGGGGCTTCTGCACCCCCTGGCTCAGCCGCTTCCTGCGCTGGGAGCAGGGGAAGTCCTAACACTGATCAACAGCAGAAAGCGCCCTGGACCGTCCGTCTGAACACCGGCTCCGGGGCCGGGACTGGTGGTGTCCGTGATTCTCAGGCCCACAGACAGCAAGCTGCATCCCAGACGTGAGCCCGCATCCCCGCAGACACCGGGTCTTCTCAGAGCCCAGGAAACATGTGTTCTTCCTCAGAAACGTCTCTCCACCTCCAGGGCTGGCCGCTGCGTCCTTCCTTCCCTTGGCTCCTTCTTCTGTAGCTTCCTGCTTTTCCCAGTTTCCTGGACGAAGTCTTCCCACCCGTTACTTGCGGACAATGTCCCCAGGACGGGGCCACTGCCCCCCTCCCTTTCCAGACCCGAGTGGCCTCCTGGGCGCTTCCCCGCGTTTGCTGTGCGTGGCTCCTGCCCCCAGGTTCCTGCCGGTCCCACCTGGAGACCAAACTCCTGCCCCCCCCGACCCCCCCCGACCCCCGCAGTGCTAGCAACGGGCTCCAGTGGGTCCTCAGCCCCCCGGCCACCTCTGCTGGCACCGGCTCGTATGCGGGAGCCGGGAGGCCTACCTGTGAGTATTTCCTCTTGTTTATTTTTTCCCTGTTTTAATTTAGATTTTTTAAAAAGTAGTGCATGTTCGTAAACACTCAGAGTCCAGGAGATTAAAAAGTGAAAAAGTAATGTGTAAACTCTCCATGTGTTCACTCCTCAAATGCCAAGCCCTGTGCCAGGTGCCGGGCATATATCCCTGTATCCCTGTGCCAAGCATATATCCCTGTATCTTCTGGGGGGATTGTTTTTTGCTTTTATACAAATGTAATCAAATAATGCATACTGTTCTGCGACATTTTTCTATTTAGTAATAAATAGTACATACGGAGCTATCTCATTAAAAAACAACAATAAATAGCTCAATTAAAAAAAAAAAAAAACCCACAACCCATTAAGCAATGGGCGGAAGACCTGAATAGACATATTTTTCCAAAGAAGGCATACAGATGGCAAACGGGCACATGTAAAGGTCCTCAATTATTACAGACATGCAAAGCAAAATCACAGTATCACCTCACACCTCTCAGAATGGCTATCATCAAAAAGACAACAAATAACAAATGTTGGCAAGGATGTGGAGAGAAGGGGACCTCCGTACACTGTTGGTGGGAATGTAAGTTGGTAGAGCCACTATGGAAAACAGTATGGTGTTTCCTCAAAAAACAAAAAGGAGAAATCTGAATGATCCAGCAATTTCACTCCAGGGTGTATACCCAGAAAAAACGAAAACACTGATTTGAAAAGATACATGCACCCCAATGTTCATAGCAGCATTATTTGCAATAGCCAAGAGATGGAAGCAACCCAAGTGTCCATCACCAGATAAACGGATAAAGAAGATGTGGTACATATATACAATGGAATAGTACTCAGCCATAAAAAAGAATTTAATTCTGCCATTTGCAACAACTTGGGTGGCCCTAGAGAGTATTATGCTTAGTGAAATAAGTCAGACAGAAAGACAAATAGTCTATGTTATCACTTATATGTGCAATCTAAAAAAATAGAACAAATGAATCAATATAACAAAACAGAAAAGCAGAAACAGATTCACAAATATAGAGAACAAACTAGTGTTTACCAGAGGGGAGAGGGAAGGGGCAAGGGGCAAGCAAGGGGTAGGAGATTAAGAGATACAAACTACTATGTATAAAATAGATGAGCAACAAGGGTATATCATACAGCACAGGGAATTATAGCCATTATTTTGTAATAACTTTTAATGGAGTATAATCTATAAAAATGCTGAATCACTACGCTGTACACCTGAAACTAATATAATATTGTAAATCGGCTACACTTCAATTAAGCAACATCAACAACTGAACAGTATTCCTTCACACGAATGCAGTGTAATTCATTTAACAGTGCTCAGCTAGTGGACATTTAGGTTGTTTGCAGTTTTCCAGTGTTTCGAGAAATGCTGTGGGTATGTGTACCAGTGTAGCAGTGTTGCCAGGTCAAAGATGATGTGCAGTTAAAAATTTGATGGCCACACAAAATAGTTATGCTAATATATATTCCCCTTTTGTTCTAAAATGGAGGTCAATAAGCATTTCTCTGTGTAGGGCCATAGGAACTGTTCCAGGTTTTGCAGGCTATACAGTTCCTGTTGCAACCGCTCAGCTCTGCTGCTGTAATGTAAAGGAGCCGTAGACCACATGTAAATGGATGGACACGTGTGTACGTAATAAAATTTTATTTACAAAAACCAGCAGTGGACTGGGTTAACCCATGGGCTGTTCCAGCACTGTTCTAAACCAATATATAATGATTTCACCAAATTCTACATTGCCTTGTCTCTATGCTATAAAACCTAGCCATATACATTTGGGTTTTCTTAACACTTTAATTTTCCTTCCCGTTTAAAAGCTTCACCCAATTTCAACTTGTATAACCACACAAAAAATAATACGGCTCTTTTCTTACATTACTTCATCCAGAGGCACCTTTATTTCTCTCTTGGTTTATCATTTCCCACTTTCCTACTCATTTTCTTCACTTCCTTCTGTAAGGAGTGTGGGATGGCATGTCTCCTTGAAATGAGCACAGATGCCCCCGTACTTCTGTTTTTTTCATTTTTTGCACCACTGAACGCCGAGTGGCATGCGGGATCCTGGTTCCCTGACCAGGGATGGAACCCGTGCCCCCTGCAGTGGAACCGCAGAGTCGTAACCACTGGACCGCCAGGGAAGTCCCCGAACCCTGCTTTAAAGTCAGTCATTTCCATCAACTCCCACTTCCGCTAACATAGGATGGCAGGTATTTGGGAGATGGAAAATGTCACAATGACTCCTGAGAATAAATGCCAATGGCACCACCATGCTACAACCCGTCTGTGTTATTCTGCCTGAATTACTTGCTCTGTCTCATCTCAGTACATCTTCCGATGAGCTCAGGGTAGATGTGCCACCCAGCTGGCAGAGCGCTTAGAAGAATCGTGATACTCTTTTAGGGGTGGAAAGAAGCACTAAGGGTTCTAAGAGTGCTCTGTAATTATTTCATGTTAGTAGTATTAATAAAGGATAATGTCTACAGCTGAGATGTCTTCCTGAAGCCTAGGTCAGCACTTAATTTTTTTAGACCATCTGTACGACCAGAGGCTATTAGGTGGCTCTTAAACTGTGCTGTTTAAATTAGTTAAAATTCCATACAATTAAAAACTTAGCTGCTCGGCCATACTGGCCACATTTCAAGTGCTCGAAAGCCACATGCAGCTAGTGGCTATCGTGCCAACAGGACAGCACAGATATAGAACATTTTCGTCATTGCAGAAAGTTCTATTGGACCAGGGTTCTTAAAAGGTGAGCTGAGTGATCAGAGAGGCGGTGTAGCCTAGTGGGTGGGGCCGTGGAGTCGGGACATGGACTGAGCTTCAACTCCAGCTTCACCTCTTACCAGCTGTGTGACCCTGGTCCTGTGTTACTTAACCCCTACCCGCCTCAATTCCCTCACCTGTAAAATGCAGATATTAATGGTTCCTACCTTAAAGGATTGTGGTAAAGATCGAACGAGGTAATACAAGTAAAAAGCACTTAGAGCATTATCTGGGATATAATACGTACTTTTAAAAATGTTAGTGGAATGTCTGTAAGGAGAAAGTGACGTCAGGAACACAGAGCTCCAACACTACTCAACTACCTCTGGTACCAGGTACAGAGACACTTCTGTCAGGGCAGTAATTTTCAACCAGGAGGCACAGTTCAGGCTGTGAGGTCCAGGCATATGCAATTAGGGCAAGTTCCCCAGGAGATTTTGCTAGAGGTGCCTGGTTTGAGTTCCACAGCGCTGAAGCACTATTACATATATTATATTTTTAAAAAGGATGGTGTCTTTTATTTTACAAAGCAGACACTGAGTCAGAATGGCAATGAAATATTTGACAAGTCCCACCCTGACGCTCCTTGTGGAAGGCAGAAAGTAGCTCACATGGCATGCTGATTTCTGCAAAGTAGTATTTAGCCTCAGGAACGTAAGGCCAATTATGGATAATTAAATGGCAAGGATATTGCACAAAATGGAAGATTGGCATTATTTATCTATCTTCTCTTCCCATCCATTCAACCATGCATCCGTCTATCCATCCTATCCACCTACTCACTCTTCTACTTCACCCGTCCACCCACCTGTCCATTACCCATCTACCAATCCATCTACCCTTCTAGTCATACACCCACCACGTGGTCCATCTACCCATCTACTTACCCATCTACCCATCATCCACCCAGGATCCAACTACCGGAGGTGATTGAGGGAGTGTGGCTTTTTGGCAGCAATATCTAGAGTAGGGAGAGGGATACAAGTAAAGCTTCTCAGACTGCACATGCGTCTTTCTCTCGAATCCTTGAAAAGGATTTCTCGGTGACGTGTGCTGGGAGAAATAAGGTCAAAGGCACTGGCCACTGCTGATTTCCGTTAAACAGGTCTGGCAAGTCAGGTCATGGGTGGGGAGCCCTCAGACCTGACACTGATCTCTGAGAACATGGCAGGATTTGAAATGCTAATGAAGCCAAGTTTGATTAGCAACACAATAGTTTCTGACTCAAAGGTCCCAAAGGAATTTCCATCTGATTCTACAGGGAAAGGGAATGTAAAACAGAGCAAATGCATCAGAGAAGCCATTGGCAAGGGACTGGAGTTTAAATTCATCCTGGTGTCTGACGGAGAAGAAGGCAAATAAAAAGCTCAATGCGATTGGGTGGGAATCGAGGGTAAGATACAGCCACCTAGAGATCTCTAAGAAATTTCTGCTGGAGAAACAGTAAGTATATATGTACATTACACACACACACAATATGAAAAAAACAAATATTTTTGATGAAAAAACCATTTTTTCTCTCCTTTCAAACTATAGGGTATAAAGCACCCGCTCAACCAAGGGCTTTGAAAACTTCTGTGTGAGAGGCTATGTGGTGGCGTCCAAAATTAGTTTTTGACATTTTATCATTGTGTGATTTTTGTTTTGAGTTAGAAATGCTTCAAAAGAAATTAGCTGGGGTTTTTCAGAAGGCAAGAGTTCCAAAATTTAACAGATAAGCTTGGGAATGCAAAAAGGGAAAGAATAGACAGAAATAATATGAAATATCTCCCCTCTCTGTTTAAGCAAAATACAATAATAAAACGTAAGATCACTGTGGTGATTCCCAAAGCGTGGCAGTTCCAGGGCTTCACGCTGGAGGCTACGTAATGAATATTTCTAGGATTGGGGTAATCAGGGACTTTGCACACTAAAGTGTCAGATCCTCTGATCGGATGGGACATTCTATTTGGTAAACACCAAGTCACAGGCCTTTAGAGGATTAGTTAAGTTTCTAGGAGTGCAAATGGTAAAGCTCTGAGCCTGGAGTGAGGTTTGGGCTCTGTATGTAGTGGCTGTATGGCTTTGGTAATCTCACACTCCTTTTTTTTAATTTTTTTTTTTTTTTGGCGGTACGCGGGCCTCTCACTGTTGTGGCCTATCCCGTTGCAGAGCACAGGCTTCGGACGCGCAGGCTCAGCGGCTATGGCTCACGGGCCCAGCCGCTCTGCGGCATATGGGATCCTCCCGGACCGGGGCACGAACCCGTGTCTCCTGCATCGGCAGGCGGACTCTCAACCACTGCACCACCAGGGAAGCTCTTTTAAAATTTTTTAATTAGAAAAAATTTTAATTCAAGTATAGTTGCTTTACAATGTTGTATTTGTGTGTGTGTGTGTGTGTGTGTTTATTTATTTCGTTGTGCTAAATAATAGCTGCAGTCTTAGTTGCAGCATGCGGGATCTTCGCTGCAGCGCGTGGAATCTTTAGTTGCGGCATGCAGGCTCTTAGTTGTGACATGCGGGATCTAGTTCCCTGATCAGGGAACGAACCTGAGGCCCCTGCATTGGGAGCTCGGAGTCTTAACCACTGGACCACCAGCGAAGTACCTACAATGTTGTGTTAATTTCTGCTGTACAGCAAAATTATTCAGTTATACATATACATACATTCTTTCTTTAAATATTCTTTTCCATATGGTTTATTACAGGATATTGAATATAGTTCCCTGTGCTATACAGTAGGACCTTGTTATTTATCCATTCTATATATAACAGTTTGCATCTGCTAATCCCAACCTCCCACTCCATCCCCACCCCCAACCCCCTCCCCCTTGGCCACCACAAGTCTATTCTCTATGTCCGTCACACTCCTTCCGAGCCGTACTTCACATAAACGAAGACAATATCTACTTCCAATCATAGTGTTTACTTCAAGGGAAGATAATGTTGAAGAATGAAATGAAATAATGTATGAGAAAGATTTTTCTAAATCTCTAAAGTATTATGTAATGTTAGGCATTACTATTTCTATATTAGGTAAAAATAGACAGAAAAAATTTTCACCTCCTTGTATAAATTCTGTGGCGAACTGCTAACTCCAGCCTCCCTCTTAATTCACAGTTCCCTTTAAAAATCCACATTAATAGATTTTTGGCTGAGCACATGGCTCCCCAGATAGAGAGGGTGTTTCCCAGACTCCTGTGCAGCCAGGTGTGGCTATGTGATCATGTTCTCATCAGCGAAACGTGCTGTGTGCAAGTTCCATGTCACTTCCTGAAAAAGTACTCTCCCACCTTCCACTGTCTATCTTCTCCCTTTCCTGCCAGCTAAAATGCTGTGGGACCCAGCCCAGACCGCAGGGAAGAGGGCAGCCGCCCAGGGATGGCAAAGCCTTGCGATGGAGGGACCCTGAATCCCTGGATGTCCACATGGAGCACAGCTACCCAGCCAGCCTGGACCACTTATCTCTAGACAATCACACAAGGGAGATTAACTTCTATCTTATTTATGCCATCATAGTTCGGGTCTCTTTTGAAATCAAGTTTAGTCTATATTCTAATTACTCAAATCTCCTTTGACATGTTTAAAACTATAAATTAGAAAAATGATTATCTTGGTATCCATCTTGCGAGGTCTCCCTTACGTTAAAGATCTGCTTTTCTTTCCTACTTGGACCAGGGTCTGTTCTCCTTTCTTGCTAAGGACAGGCCAGTGGCAGGGGACACAGCAGACGTCCACTCCCAACCATGTTGCAGCTTCAGGCTTTCACTTGTTTTTCTGTGTGGCAAAGACACGATATGACAAAGCTCTGCAGAAACCCTTACTTCTAACTTTGAAAACCACCGGCCACTTCCTAGGAAAGTCTTCCATTCAGGCTTAGGTGGGCTCTAGCCATGACGGGCTGCACCCACATCCCTCAAAGCCCTATACATTTCATGTAGGTAAAGTAATTGATGGCAAATCTGGAGGGGTGAGGTCAGGCTAGTGTAACAAAACTGAATTAGGAGACCAGAGAGCTAACTTTCCACTAACAGCTTGTGAGAACTTGTCTGGTCTAATAGGTAACACAAGGAGGCTGTGTGACTCACAGTGGCAAATACACGGCTGAGGTGCCCCATGTGAGCCCACGACAGAATGACTAATGAGTCTCCCTGAGAGATACAGGTAAGACTGCCCAACACCATACTAGCCCAGATGCTGGCAGACTTCAAGGGCCAAATCCAGCCCACCAGTAAAATACAGTTGTACTGGAGCACAGCACACTCACATTTGTTTACATATTACTGTGGCTGCTTTCAGCCAATGACGGAGCTGAGTGACTGCAACAGAAACAGTATGTCCCACAAAGCTGAAAGTATTTATGATCTGGACCTTGATAGAAAAGACTTACTGACTTCTGCGGTAGGCATTCACCACCAATTCATTTGAATTGACTTTGAAGATGAAATCTACCAGCAATCCTGGAACAGGGTAATATCGAGGGTTTCTTCAAGATCTAAAATTCTCAATTCAAATACCCCCAGGACCCTCTGCAGCTATTTTCTAAGCATGCCAAATACACCACTTCAGCATCTTTGAGTTTATTTTTGCTCTGCCTGGATACTCTTTGCTTGGATATCAACAAGACTTATTCCATCCCTTTCTTCAGGTGTTTATGAATATATTGCCTTAATTGAGGCACTAATGATCCTATTTAAAATAGGGCTCTAGGTCAAGTCCATCACTGTCTGTTCCGTGACACTACATTTTAAAATTTACAGACGTTATTACTACCTGGTGTACATTTATTCTTTAGTGTACGTCTACTATAATAGAAAGTAATCTCCTTGAGGGCAGCCACTCTATCCAGTTCACTGTAATGACCCCAGTAATAAGAACGGTACATGACACATAGTAATGCTTCAATAAATATTTGTTGAATGAATGAAAAAAAAGCACTTCTTGGAAGATACTGCCGTGTACAAGTTGGTAGAAATTTAAAAGAGGCAGAAACTATGACGAACGGTCTCAAGGCAATCTGAATGGCCTCACTGTAAGTAAAATAAAATTAGGATTAATTATTAAAAGAATCAAAACTACAACGAGATATCACTTCACACCAGTCAGAATGGCCATCATCAAAAAACCTACAAACAATAAATGCTGGAGAGGGTGTGGAGAAAAGGGAACCCTCCTACACTGATGGTGGGAATGTAAATTGATACAGGGTACAATATGATATGGAGAACAGTATGGAGGTTCCTTAAAAAACTAAAAATAGAACTACCATATGAACCAGCAATCCCACTCCTGGGCATATATCTGGAGAAAAATATGGTTTGAAAGGATACATGCACCCCAGTGTTCATTGCAGCACTGTTTACGATAGCCAAGACATGGAAGAATACACCTTCTTCTCAAGTGCTCACATGACGCAGCTCCACAGCTGGGCCGCTGAGCTCATTGTACACACGGCCACCTCCATGGGCACTGCCATCTTGCCTTCTCCACCGCCCCGGACTCTTGCCTTCTCCACCACCCCAGGATAGGTCATATCTTGGGTTACTAATCAAGCCTTGGTAAATTTAAGAAAATTGAAATTGTACCAAGTATCTTTTCAGACCACAACGCTAAACAATATGCTACTAAATAACCAAGAGATCACTGAAGAAATCAAAGAGGAAATAAAAAAATACGTAGAAACAAATGACGATGAAAACACGATGACCCAAAACCTATGGGAGGCAGCAAAAGCAGTTCTAAGAGGGAAGTTTATAGCAATACAAGCCTACCTCAAGAAAAATCTCAAATAAACAACCTAAGCTTACACTTAAAGGGAAAGTGGAACAAAAAAAACCCCAAAGTTAGCAGAAGGAATGAAACCATAAAGATGAGATCAGAAATAAATGAAACAGAAATGAAGGAAACATTTGCAAAGATCAATAAAACTAAAAGCTGGTTCTTTGAGAAGGTAAACAAAATTGATAAACCATTAGCCAGACTCATCAAGACAAAAAGGGAGAAGACTCAGATTCAACAGAATCGTAAATGAAAAAGGAGAAGTAACAACTGACACTGTAGAAATACAAAGGATCATGAGTGATTAGTACAAGCAACTCTATGCCAATAAAATGGACAACCTGGAAGAAAGGGACAAATGCTTAGAAAAGCACAACCTTCAAAGACTGAATCAGGAAGAAATAGAAAATATAAACAGACCAATCACAAGCACTGAAATTGAAACTGTGATTTAAAATCTTCCAACAAACAAAAGCCCAGGACCACATGCTTCACAGGTGAATTCTATCAAACATTTAGAAAAGAGCTAACACCTATCCTTCTCAAACTCTTCCAAAATATAGCAGAGGGAGGAACACTCCCAAACTCATTCTACAAGGCCACCATCACCCTGATACCAAAACCAGACAAAGATGTCACAAAAAAAGAAAACTACAGACCAATATCACTGATGAACATAGATGCAAACATCCTCAACAAAGTACAAGCAAACAGAATCCAACAGCACATTAAAAGGATCATACACCATGATCAAGTGGAGTTTATCCCAGGAATGCAAGGATTCTTCAATAAATGAAAATCAATCAATGTGATACACCATATTAACAAACTGAACGATAAAAAGCATATGATAATATCAATAGATGCAGAAAAAACTGTCAACAAAATTCAACACCCATTTATAATAAAAACTCTCCAGAAAGTAGGCATAGAGGGAACGTACCTCAACATAATAAAGGGCATATATGACAAACCCACAGCCAACATTGTTTTCAATGGTGAAAACTGAAACCATTTCCTCTAAGATCAGGAACAAGCAAGGGTGCCCACTCTCACCACTAGTAGTCAACACAGTTTTGGAAGTTTTAGCGACAGCAATCAGAGAAGAAAAAGAAATAAAAGGAATCCAAATCAGAAAAGAATAAGTAAAACTGTCACTGTTTGCAGATGACATGATATCATACTTAGAGAATCCTAAAGATGCTACCAGAAAACTACTAGAGCTAATAAATGAATTTGATAGAGTAGCAGGATACAAAATTAATGCACAGAAATCTCTTTCATTCCTATACACTAATGATGAAAAATCTGAAAGAGAAATTAAGGAAACAGTGCCATTTACCATTGCAACAAAAAGAATAAAATACCTAGAAATAAACCTACCTAAGGAAACAAAAGACCTGTATGTAGAAAACTATAAGACACTGATGAAAGAAATTAAAGGTGATACAAACAGAGGGAGAGATATACCATGTTCTTGGATTGGAAGAATCAACATTGGGAAAATGACAATACTACCCATTTGTATGGAAACACAAAAGACCCCCAATAGCCAAAGCAATGTCGAGAAAGAAAAACAGAGCTGGAGGAATCAGGCTCCCGGACTTCAGACTATACTACAAAGTTACAGTAATCAACACAGTATGGTACTGGCACAAAAACAGAAATATAGATCAATGGAACAGGGTAGAAAGCCCAGAGATAAACCCACACACATATGGTCACCTTATTTTTGATAAAGGAGGCAAGAATATACAGTGGAGAAAAGACAGCCTCTTCAATAAGTGGTGCTGGGAAAACTGGACAGCTACATGGAAAAGAATGAAATTAGAACACTCCCTAACACCATACACAAAAATAAACTCAAAATGGATTAAAGACCTAAATGTAAGGCCAGACACTATAAAACACTTAGAGGAAAACATAGGCTGAACACTCGATGACATAAATCACAGCAAGATACTTTTTGACCCACCTCCTAGTTAAATGGAAATAAAAACAAAAATAAAAGCTTTTGCACAGCAAAGGAAACCATAAACAAGACGAAAAGACAACCCTCAGAATGGGAGAAAATGTTTGCAAATGAAGCAACTGACAAAGGATTAATCTCCAAAATATACAAGCAGCTCATGCAGCTCAATACCAAAAAAACAAAAAACCCAATCCAAAAATGGGCAAAAGACCTAAACAGACATTTCTCCAAAGAAGATATACAGATTGCCAACAAACACACGAAAGAATGCTCAACATCACTAATCATTAGAGAAATGCAAATCAAAACTACATTGAGGTATCACCTCACACCAGTCAGAATGACCATCATCAAAAAATCTGTAAACAATAAATGCTGGAGAGGGTGTGGAGAAAAGGGAACCCTCCTGCACTGTTGGTGGGAATGTAAATTGATACAGCCACTATGGAGAACAGTATGGAGGTTCCTTAAAAAACTAAAAATAGAGCTACCATATGATCCAGCAATCCCACTACTGGGTATATACCCTGAGAAAACTATAATTCAAAAAGAGTCATGTACCACAGTGTTCATTGCCTCTCTATTTACAATAGCCAGGACATGGAAGCAACCTGAGTGCCCATCGACAGATGAATGGATAAAGAAGATGTGGCACATATATACTATGGAATATTACTCAGCCATACAAAGAAACGAAATTGAGTTATTTGTAGTGATATGGATGGACCTAGAGACTGTCATACAGAGTGAAGTAAGTCAGAAAGAGAAAAACAAATACCGTATGCTAACACATGTATATGGAATAAAAAAAAAAAAAGGTTCTGAAGAACCTAGGGTCAGGACAGGAATAAAGACGCAGACGTAGAGAATGGACTTGAGGACGCGGGGTGGGGGAAGGGTAAGCTGGGACAAAGTGAGAGAGTGGCACTGACATATATACACTACCAAATGTAAAACAGATAGCTAGTGGGAAGCAGCTGCATAGCACAGGGAGATCAGTTCGGTGCTTCGTGACCACCTAGAGGGGTGGGATAGGGCGGGTGGGAGGGAGGGAGACGCAAGAGTGAGGGTATATGGGGATATATGTATACGTATAGCTGATTCACGTTGTTATACAGCAGAAACTAATGCACCATTGTAAAGCAATTATACTCCAATAAAGATGTTAAAAATAAAATAGATAACCAACAAGGAACTACCGTATAGTACAGGGAACTCTGCTCAGTATTCTGTAATAACCTAAATGGGAAAAGAATTTGAAAAAGAATAGATACATGTGTATGTACAACTTAATCACTTTGCTGTACACATGAAACTAACACAACATTGTTATTCAACTGTGCTCCAATGTAAAATAAAAATAATAATAAAATAAAAACATCATTTTATTGTTTGTTTGTTTTTGTGGTACGTGGGCCTCTCACTGTTGTGGCCTCTCCCGGAGCGTGGTCGCGGAGCACACGCTGCTGACGCGCAGGCTCAGCGGCCATGGCTCACGGGCCCAGCCGCTCCGCAGCATGTGGGATCCCCCCGGACCAGGGCACGAACCCGCGTCCCCTGCACCGGCAGGCAGACCCCCAACGACGGCGCCACCAGGGAAGCCCTAAAAACGTCATTTTAAAAGTGAAATCTATGGCATTAGCCTCGTGCTTTTAATTTACTGATAAAACGTTGAACCTATATGCAGACCAGGAGAAAGGACAGTCGCTCCGAAATACAGCACTCGAACAATTAGATATCCACTGAAAAAAGCAAACGAACAAAAACCAATGATCCATAGTTCTCAACATACATAAAACTTAACTCAACATGGGCCGTGGGCCTAAATGTAAAACATAATGCCATAAACTTTTAGACGAATAAAATAGGATATCTTGCGACCTTGGGTTGTGCATGGGTTTTTTTTAGGTGTGACACCAAAGTATGACACATAAAAATATGAACTTATAATTTAGATTTCATCACAATTAAAAACTTCTTTCCTTTGAAAGACTCTGCTAAAAGAAAATGAATATGTATCCAAAATACATAAAGAAATTTCAAAATTCAATAATAACAAAGCAAGCACCCCATCCTCACCCCTAGTGGGTAAATTATTTGAACAGAAATGTCACCAAAGGCAAAATATCTTGGCAAACAAACACATGAAAAGATGCACAACATCACTAGTTATTAGGGAAGTGCAAATTAAAACCACAATGAGCTAGCATGACACACCTACAAAAACCTCTAAAATTAAAAAAAAAACACAAAACACCAAACCTGCCAAACCAAACGTTGCTGTGGCCGTGGAGAAACTGGAACTCTCATACGCTACTGCTAGAAGTGCAAGACCATACAACCACTTTGAAAAGAGTTTGGAAATTTCTTGAAAACTTAAACATGTACCTTTCAAATCATCTAGCCACTCTACTCCTAGGTATTTACTCATTTAATTTAAGATACGTTAAAGCGTATTTTTACTCAATAACATGAATGTTCATAGCAGCTTTATTTGTAATAGCCCAAAATTGAAAATAATCCAACTCTTCACCAACAGGTGAATTGATGAACTCTGGTGTATCCATACAGTGGAAAGCTCCCGGCAATGAAAAGGAATGAACTGGGCTTCCCTGGTGGCGCAGTGGTTGCGAGTCCGCCTGCCGATGCAGGGGACGCGGGTTCGTGCCCCGGTCCGGGAGGATCCCACATGCTGCAGAGCGGCTGGGCCCGTGAGCCATGGTCGCTGAGCCTGTGCGTCCGGAGTCTGTGCTCCGCAACGGGAGAGGCCACAACAGTGAGGGGTCCGCGTACCGCAAAAAAAAAAAAAAAGGAATGAACTACCGATACATGACATGACAAAAATGAACATCATAATAAGTATGCTGAGTGAAAGAAGACAGACACAAACTGATATTCAATGTATGGTTCCATTTATGTAAGGATATTCTAGGAAACGCAAACTGATATACGGTAGAGGAAGCAGATCCCTGGTTGCCCGAAGACAAGGTCTGGAGGAATAGGGAGGGGCAAGAGGACAAGAGTAGAAAAGCACATGGAGAAATACTTCTGGGGGTGCTGGTAGGCATGTTCACTATTATTATTATTATTATTATTGAGATATAATTGACATACAACTTTATATCAGTTTCAGGGATACACATAATGATGCTTCAATATTTGCATATATTGCAAAATGATCACTATAGTAAGTCTAGTTAATATTCATCATCATACATAGTTACAGATTCGTTTTTTCTTGTGGTGAGAACTTCTAAATTTTGCTCTCTTAGAAACTCAAATGCAGTATTATCAGCTATTGTCACCAAGCTGTACATTACATTCCCAGGACTTATTTATTTTATAACAGGAAGGTTGTACCTTTTGAGGACCTTCACTCATTTTGCCGGCACCTCACCCCCTCGGTGCCACCCCCCACCCCCGCCTCTGGAAACCACCAATCTGTTCTCTGTATCTATGAATTCAGTTATTTCATTTTTGCTTTTTAGATTCCACATATAAGTGAGATCGTATGGTGTTTGTTTTTTTCTGTCTGACTTGTGTCACTTAGCATGATGCCCTCAACGTCCATCCATGTTGTCACAAATGGCAGGATTTCCTTCTTGTTTATGGCTAAATAAAAATATATATATCACATTTAAAAAACCAATTCATCCATTGATGGACACTTAGATTGTTTTCATTTCTTAGCTATTGTGAATAATTCTGCATTGAACATGGGGATGCAGGTATCTTTTCAAGTCAGTGTTTTCATTTTCTTTGAATAATTACTAAGAAGTGGGATTTCTGGATCACGTGGTAGTTCTCTTTTTAATTTTCTGAGGAACCTCTATACTGTTTTCCATAGCGGATGCACCAATTTGCATTCCCACCAACAGTGCATAAGGATTCCCTTTTCTCCTCACCCTCACCAACACTTGGTATTTCTTATCTTTTTGATGACAGCTATTCTATCAGGTGTGGGATGATATCTCATCGTGGTTTTGATTGGTATTTCTCTGATGATTAGTGATGTTGAGCACCTTTTCGTGTACCTGTTGGCCGTCTGTCTGTATGTCGTCTTCGGAAAAATGTTTATGCAGATCCTCCACCCATTTATCAATCAGATTTTTTTTTTTTTTTTTTGCTGTTGGGTTATATGTCTTCTGTACATATTTTGGATATTAACCCCTTATCAGATTTCTGACTTGCAAATATTTTCTCCCATTCCATAGGTTGCCTTTTCATTTTGTTAATGGTTTCCTTTGCTATGTATATTATTTTGATTGTGGTGATGATTTGTCAAAACTTATCCAATTTTACACTTTAAATATGTGCATTGAATGCATGTCAATCACACCTCAATAGAGCTGTCCTAGAAAACAGTATTTAATAAAATATTTAGCACTCAGTATAGTACAGGCACTGACCCTTGAGGAGAAATGCTGGCCATGTCAGTATGTGACAGCTGAATACCAACCAGCCTTGGTTGCAAAGGTGCTCAACTGGTTTTCCGGGAATGAAATTTAAGACCACAATGTAATAATAGCACTGCATACCTACAAACATGGCTAAAATTAAAACAAACAAGGAATGATACGAAGGGTGTGCAAAGATGTGGAGAAATCTGACTTTTCCTACATTGACGATGGAAATCAAAATTTGTACAACTATCTTGGAAAACCATTTGCCAATATCGACTGAAATCTGATATACTTCAACCTCTAGTACATGGGGATTGCATTCCTACACATGTACCCAGTAGAGATGGGGATATACCCAATAGAGATGGGGATATACCCAATAGAGATGGGGATGTACCCAACAGAGACGCATACATATGTTCATATAAAAGACATGTAAAAAATGGCCATAGCAGCACTAATCATAACAGCCCCAAACGGAAAACTAACCAAACATCCATCAGTAGTAGAAGGAATAAACAAAATATGCCATATTCGACCATTACATACTATTAGGCAACGTGAGAGAATGAACTTTAACTACAGGCAACGGCGTGGGTGAATGCCACAATCACCATAATGAGTGAAAGAAGCCGGAAACACGCAAAAAAGTACAATTCCATGATTCTATTTTTACAAAGTTCAAAAACAGACCTAATTTATCTATGCTGTTACAACTTAGGATGCCTGTCACCCTTGGGTCAGGATCAGAGACCAGAAGAAGGTAGAAAGGGGTTTTGGTGTTCTGTTTCTTGATCTGCGTGCTGGTCAGTTGGAAACGAATTCCAAACTGTATCCTTACGATTTTCCCACTTTACTTCTATGTGTATTTCAATAAAGCGGTTACTTAAAAATAAAGTGTGGATGGGAGAGATGACTGACAGATTTTTGTTTTTTTTTTTAAACTCTTCTCAATTGGTCCTTGGATTGAAAAAGTTTGAGAACAACTACTCCGGTAAACAATCTTGAGAAGGTGAGGTGCTCTCACCACAAGCATGTCAAGCACTTGGAGGGAAAGGGAGGCGGGGAGCCGGGGAGTCACTACAGAACCAGCCTTGAATATTTAACTCTAAGTACAAAGAGCATCTTGATGAAACCTCATGTCAGCATCTACATAATCAGCTCTCTTATTTCATACCAACATCTAATGAAGAAACACCGAAGCCTTAATATATCAGGATATAGTTTTTTTATATGTATATACTGCTATTTTATATCAATCACACAAAGTTAGCGTGTAGGAAATTTGAATGAAACAGTACGGTAAGAATAGTGGAGAACCAAAAAGTCTAAAAAGGAAGTATACCTAAAGCATGAGAATTCAATATTCATTAGTGTTTCATCTTCAGTTTAGACTGACACTTGATGCTTTCAAATTTTGAAACAAACTTTGAGATCACGATGATGATTCTGAAGAGACTTCAGCACCAACACTAAGGTTTGTACCTTCAGTTGGTTTGCAATTGACTTGTTAGCCATTTACATAGTGTATAGTACAGATTTGTCACAGGTTGGATCACAGCCTTGAAGGAAAGAAATACTTTCCTATCTGCATGTGATTTTTATCTTTTAAATAAACACCTAAGAAATTAAACACAGGAGAAAGAAGGGAATGAGGGACAGAGGACAAAAGAAAAATAAAATACCCATTTTCCTCTAGATAATAGTTTGCTATCAATTTCCCACCAGGAAGCACCTTGACCACAATGTAATAGTAGAAGCCAAGAGTGATTAGATAACTTACAGACTCATTTCCAGGAGGGCCCAGCTCTGTGATGCCCCGTGAGGACTGTCCCTCATGCCTCCCACAATTCCTGGATGACAGACAACTGTTTAAGCCGGATGGTGATTCCATTTGCAGTTGGCCATTTCCCCAAAGTCAGCTGCTTCCACACTGTCCTCACCCAGTTCCTAACCTCCCGCTGCACCGCCCCTGCTGGCAAGGAGTCTTTCCTGTACTATCCCTCTTCCTCAGAGTCCCCTGCTGTCTCTCCAGCTGTCCCTGCACCTTCTGGATTTGCTTAGAGTTCGGGTCGCTTGGCATCTCCTCTCTGGATGCCCAGGTATCACCGTCCTTTCAGCCAATCAATTCTCCTTTTTGATAGTAGCTCATCAAGACAAAGGGGTACAGGCCAGGCTCTGAAGGACATTCCTTGGCCTTGATGTAGAGTACCGGTTCTTATCTAGGGCAGTACTATTCCCAGGTTGCTTTGTGAGTCTTTAGGAGATATTTTGGTTGCCTCTTTGACTGATGACAATCCTGGCATTTTAGTGGATGGTGCTAGAGATGTCAGTGATTCTGTACAAGGAAGCACTACCCATGTCCCATGTGACTTTAGAAGGCAGGCAATCCACGCAGGTACATAACCTGAACCTAGAAACAAATTCCTTCTTATACAAACACACAAACTATTTTTTGCGTGGTTTTAAATATGCACTGGACCTTTCAAGATGCAATTACCTTGTGGGTTGAGGGAAAAGTGTGCAGAACCTTACTAAGAGTTGTTCGTCATTTCAGAACATTACACTAATTCACTGAAACCTCGCCTCTATCCATCTGCACTGTAGCTGCTGTTGCTTTCTCTGTGGTTCTAAATAAAGGTATGAACATTAGGCTACCTTAGTGGAGACATGAGCAAACATTTATATATTAAAATATATATTCGTCTATTATGAGTAACTTTCATTTTTCCTTTATATTATCATTGGGATATTATGCTGACTTTTTTTAAAGGTTTTGTGCAGGTAGATTATATCATCTATGAAATTCATTTCAGAATGGAATAGGATGTTTTCTAAAATATTTAGTATATAACGGAGATACGGAGTTTCAAAGGGCTGGGATCCACTGATTTACAGAAACAGCTCCAATTCCTCTGAAAATTTTTCAAATGCTTTTGTAAGATCTTGTTTTCTTATGCCAAATATAAGCTGACCTTTGCCCAGTGGTGTGCTGGTAAGTGCTCTCTGCGGGGGAGAAGCCCTGATTCACAGTATTTGCTGATCTCCACCGTGTGAATACTCTGATCGTGGCCAAGTTCAAGAATCATCTAACATGACATCACTGGACTGAGGGTTGGGCAGAGATACCAAATATGAACTCCTGTAACTTACACCAAGTAAGGGGACCTGAAGACCCCCAGGTCAAATATTTTCTGCTTAGACACCACCCCATTTTTTTCTAGGTTTTGTCTACCAGGGCTCAGGGATCATAAAGTAAATTAAGCGAAGACTAAATAGATGAAAAAAGTCACAACTTTGTACGAGTAACATAGATACTACAAGGCTCACATTCAAAGGGAATGCGGACAGGCATGAATGAAAGAGTTCTCCATGTAGTCAGCTGACCTTAGTTAAAATTCCAGGATAAAAAGAACTGCCTTGTTCATGAGGACTAGAGAACACTGCAATATGTTTCTCGTGTTTATTCTGCCCCTGGTCTTAGAGAAAACTCTAGAGACAGATCTGTGAAAAACTGTTTCAGGGCAGCACCTGGGAAAGGACCATTTGGTCAGCCAGCCAGTGGAAATCCACGGACAGGAGGCTGGCCCTACTTGGTGGTATCTTAGCTTCTTGTGAGTGCTTGAGTGATAGGGTAACTCATGCTCAGCTCTTCTGTTACCATTTTCAGGACTGGGGGATCCACGCGGTGTGCCTGGCCAGAGTACAAGAGGAATGAATGGTGGATGGATTATCAACTAAGAGAAAGGACGAAATTAAGAACGGGATTGGTGTAAATGATGCTCAAACATGAAAAAGGGATCAAGATCCAATGGGAGGGACTTCCCCGGTGGCAGAGTAGTTAAGAATCCGCCTGCCAATGCAGGGGACACGGGTTCGAGCCCTGGTCGGGGAAGATCCCACGTGCCGCGGAGCAACTAAGCTCACATGCCACAACTACTGAAGCCCGCGCACCTGGAGCCCATGCTCTGCAACAAGAGAAGCCACCGCAACGAGAAGCCCGCGCACCACAACAAAGAGTAGCTCCTGCTCGCCGCAACTAGAGAAAGCCCACACACAGCAATGAAGACCCAACGCAGCCAAAAATAAATAAATAAATAAATATCCAGTGGGAAACTGTCTGATGTCAATACACGTGTGTCTGATTTTGAATTTGTCCAGGACCAAAATTAGCCATATTTTCCTTCTTCTTTTTTCTTTTTTCTGACCATGCTGCGCGGCTTGTGGGATCTTGGTTCCCTGACCAGGGCTTGAACCTGGGCCTCCGCAGTGAAAACACCAAGACCTAACCACTGGACCACCAGGGAAGTCCCCCAATTAGCCATATGTTCATTGTTTCTGCAACTCCCCAATAAAGAACACTGAAGAATTCCTGGGATTTGAAAATAACGCCCGATAGTAAAAAAAACAAAAAGGCATTAAAGTACCTGCTATACCCATGGGGATATTAACAGTGAAATTTCTGGAGAGCAGACGTCAGGGGATTGTTCAGCTGGCTTGGATGGACCCCAGGTTCTACTGGCTACTTTAAATTTTGCATATTATTGATATTAGAGGGGATACCCCCAGAATCTTTTGTAATGATGAAAGCTACATTTTGTACAGTTTTCCCTCTGTGTCCTTCTTTAGCGCTTTCAGATCTTGAAATTTCAAGCATAGCCCCACATCTGGAGATTCCAATGACCAGTGTTACCCTGGGACTTCGCATTCCCTGTGAATCCCGAATGTTCACGCTGTTCAGAGAAGACCCTTGTACTCCATGGCACTGCAGAGTTCACACAATTTTGAATAAGGTCTCGAGTTTATGATGAATGTGTTCCAGACACGAGAAAGTTTATGGTGATTGTCAACCAAGAAAATGTGCAATTCCAGCAGATGATGGCATATGGTGCGTGATCTGATGGGGGGAAAGCAGGTTCCGAGCAGATGCTTAATGACAAAAGCAAAGTCAGTTGTACGGTCTCTTGGGAGAACAACCAGAAAATAAAGGTGAAAGAATTTTTCTGGTGTGTCAGTAGAAGAAATTCATGAGCTATACGTTTTCTTCCGGTGTTGAGGAACGAGGGACAGAGAGCTCATGGCGGTGGGCTTAGGCCACGGTGGTCAGAGGGTCAGACAGAATCACAAAGGACCTGCTGCATCGGGGCTCGCATTCTCGAGCATTTAATAGCATAGTCGTTGCCGTTGTTGTTGTTATGTTTTATACGCCGTGGTGGCATTCGCTCTGCTTGCTGCCTGGGGCCAGGCAAATCATCCCCTAACCATTCTTTCATGGAAAAGAACTGGTAGCACTGGAGACACTGCAGGAGTCATAACTTCCTGACAGGTGTCTGGAGTGAGCACCGACTGCTTCACACCCATTAGTTCAGGTGTTACTGAGGAATCACGAAGTGAGTGAGGGAGCGTGTCCTGCGCAGTTGATGAAAGATGACATGCGTTATGTTTGCGTCTCAGGTTGGGTTCCCACGAAAACAGATACTGAGAGAAGGTTTTGAGGGCATGTAGTGTATATGGGGCATCTCGGGAAGCAGCGGCCTCAGGTGGGGAAGTGAGATGGTGAAGGGACAGACAGTTACAGGCTGTGTCACTGAGAAGCCGCTGTGGGCAGCTGAAGTTCTGTCCTGCTGGGGGTCTTGGTGGGGGAGTGTAGAACACACGTGAGAGTTAGTTATCCTCCCCAAAGAGCAAGAAGGCTGGAGGATTTATCCACCAACTTCCCACTGGCCCTTGATGAGGGGTGTTTAGTTTCCTGACACTTCCAGCTTGCACGGCCTGAGACCTGAGAATGCTCTCTGGCCAGGAAACATGCCTGCAGGCAGAGAACTGCAGGTACTCAACGTAAGCAGCCTCTGGTTTGTGCAGAGAGGAGGGTGAAGGATATGAACGGGGTTTGACAGTCTCCTGCCAGTGTGTGTGCTTGTGTGTGTGTGTGTGTGTGTGTGTGTGCGCGCACTCACAGATACACAAAAAGATGGACCTTGGATCTAGAAACAATAAATGCTGGAGAGGATGTGGAGAAAAGGGAACACTCTTGCACTGCCGGTGGGAATGTGAATTGGTACAGCCACTATGGAGAACAGTATGGAGGTTCCTTAAAAAACCACAAATAGAACTACCATATGACCCAGCAATCCCACTACTGGGCATATATACCCTGAGAGAACCATAATTCAAAAAGAGTCATGTACCAAAATGTTCATTGCAGCTCTATTTACAATAGCCCGGAGATGGAAACAACCTAAGCGCCCATCATCGGATGAATGGATAAAGAAGGTGTGGCACATATACACAATGGAATATTACTCGCCATAAAAAGAAACGAAATTGAGCTATTTGTAATGAGATGGATAGACCTAGAGTCTGTCATACAGAGTGAAGTAAGTCAGAAAGAAAAAGACAAATACCATATGCTAACACATATATATGGAATTTAGGAAAAAAAAATGTCATGAAGAACCTAGGGGTAAGACAGGAATAAAGACACAGAGCTACTAGAGAATGGACTTGAGGATATGGGGAGGGGGAAGGGTGAGCTGTGACAGAGCGAGAGAGAGGCATGGACCTATATACACTACCAAACGTAAGGTAGATAGCTAGTGGGAAGCAGCCGCATAGCACAGGGAGATCAGCCCTGTGCTTTGTGACCGCCTGGAGGGGTGGGATGGGGAGGGGGGGAGGGAGGGAGACGCAATAGGGAGGAGATATGGGAACATGTGTATATGCATGGCTGATTCACTTTGTTGTAAAGCAGAAACTAACACACCATTGTAAAGCAATTATACCCCAATAAAGACGTTAAAAAAAAAAAAAAAGATGGACCTTGGAGAATGGAACTAAGATAGGCATGAAAAAGGGCAAGGTCTCAGCCAGCTGGTGGAATAGTGCTCAAAGGTACAGAAAGAGGAAATGCAAAGTAGAGTCAGGGATGATAACTATTATTATGTCTTTAACTGAAAACATACTATGGGCAAATAGGCATCTTGGATACATTATAAACTGTCTGTCCAGCAACGTTCAAGTTAAGTGTCACTATTCTCATATTACAGACGAGTTTCACTTCACAAGTCTCAAACGCCAGTGAGTAATTTTCATCTGAATCCAAGTCTGTTTTACTCAGAAGACTGTACTCTTAGGACTCCTACACTGCCTGGTATGTCCACCTGTTGATATGTAGGAGCACAAGCCAGCACACGCCGTGGCTGTCAAAACCAGCCTGGAAAGATCGCGGTGGAGGCAGTGGTTAGGGAACTGTCAGAAAAGGTGGCTGGCAGAAAGAGGAAAGAAGATAGTTGTGAAAGACAGTGTTTACTTGAGAAAAAGGGGAGAAGTCACTCCCCAGTACAGACAGAAAGAGAGGGGGGTGGCGCAGTGGTTGAGGGTCCGCCTGCCGATGCAGGGGACGCGGGTTCGTGCCCCGGTCCGGGAAGATCCCACGTGCCGCGGAGCGGCTGGGCCCGTGAGCCATGGCCGCTGAGCCTGCGCGTCCGGAGCCTGTGCTCCGCAACGGGAGAGGCCGCAGCAGTGAGAGGCCCGAGTACCGCAAAAAAAAAAAAAAAAAAGCAGCACAGGTTACTGGGAGGTGTGAAAACAAGGGTGGAGCGGGACGATGAGCTGCCATCGGGTGCCCCGGCGCAAGTGCCAGCGAGCCCAGCCCTTGTCGCCCTGAAGCGGGCAACGCAAAGTCCTGCAGAGAAAGGGTCTGACGTCACGGTCGTATCTAGGGCCTCTGTCACCCTGCTGCTCATTGCTGTGGCTGATCCGGCTGCAAGGCAGATGATCCTGTCTTGAGCCATCCCTGTTACAGGCTGAACCGTGTTCTCCCCAAATTCATGTGTTGGAGTCTCAGCCCACAGGGCCCCAGAATGTGACCAGATCGGGAGGTAAGGTCTTTAGAGAGGTGACTGAGGTTGTTGAAATCACGTTGTTAGGGCGAAGCCCTGACCCAACATGCCCGCTCTCTCAGTAAGAGACAGACACCCCGGGGGGCACACGTGCACAGAGGGGTGACCATGTGAGAGCGTGGCTGACTGCAAGTCAAGGAGAGAGGCCTTGGAGGAATCCAGCCCTGAGGGCACCTTGATCCAGGACTTCCAGCCTCTGCACTGTGAGACAGTAAACGACTGTTGTTTAAGCCAGCCAGCCCATGGTATTTTGTTATGGCAGCCCTCGCAGACCAGCACAATCCCTGATGAAGGCTTTGTGCCTCCTCAGAACACGTGCCTTCCCACAGAGAGGAGGACAGCTCTTCCAGCGCGCAGCTATCTCTTTAGTGGAACTTCCAAAGAAGGGTTTAAGCATGTCCAGTAGGTGGTCACGTGCCTCTGTGACCTGAGTGTGGCCAGGCCTGGATAGGGAAGGGTACCTGAGCGTGCTGGTGAAGGTCAGAGTGGTGGGAATAGATGGCAGTCCTATGAGAAAGGAGGGAGGACCAAAGACACTACCCCTCACGGTCAGATGGTGGGAGCCGACCAAAGAAGGAAGAGCAGAAATACCCTCAGAAGCGTGACCATGGCATCACTGCTACTAATGCTGCCACCAAACAGGCTCCAAAGGTTCCCCTGGCTTATGCCATTCCACTGGACAGTCTACCCCTTTCTCATCAACACCAAGGGCTGGCTCTTGTCTCACATCTGCTATGGAACCTCCCGTGACCAACAGAACAGATAATGCTTTCTCATCTCTCTGTGGCGGAAATATATCTGTGCTCTACAGTACCGAAGGCATTAGGCACACGTGGATACGTGGGGTACTGGACATGCAACTGGTGTGACGGAAGAACAGAAAATTTAATTCCATTTTAATGTAAATAGCCACGTGCTGCCAGTGGCTAACATTATCTGGTGCTTACCGTGCCCGTCCTGGCATTTCACACGTGCCTCCGTTCTCCATCCATGTAGTGAGCCAGGTGAGAGCAGGGGTTCTCTCTTAAGTAACTCTGTATCCCCACATCACCGAGCCCAGTGCCTGATACACAGAGGTTCTTAGAACACGTTTGTGAGCACACCACTATGGTTGCCATTTTGTCTCAGATCATCGATCTAGTAGATTACTTGTCAATCCTGTGGCTCAAAAGGAAAAACTTTTCATGACTTTCATGAGTTCCACCAGGTGCCAGGGCTCTGCTTCACTTTCTGGGGAACGAAAGCTGGTTAAAACATAGCCTTGGCCTCTAAGGGCTCAGGTCTCATGGAGAGGGCAGAGAAGCAAACCTAGGCTCACCTCTCAGATGGGCAAATGCCATTTAGGCAGGCCTGCAGTCTACCTTGTGGGATTTAGGACTGTCCTCCTTGTACTTTTTTCTCGGGTCCTACAGAATCAATTTTCTTTCCCACAGACTGAAAAAATATGGAATAAACGTTGGCAGGGCATGAGACCTTTTAGGATCCCTGACAAAATGCAGTGAGTGAAGTAGGTTTTTTGAGAAGCCGTCACCAGCTGTTAGGTGGGAGTATGAGAGGAGTGCGGGATGGTCTTCCAGGTCAGAGACCTTGAAAAACTTTACTTGTTTCGTGTAACTGAAACTGTCACAACGACGACCTACCATCAAAGAGGGTCTTTCTCTGCGCAATGCTTGAAATACAGAGGCCACGCCTAACTGATCACGTTCCTTTCCCCGTCCCATCTCTACCCCCGACTCTGGGGACCTTGCTCATAGTAGGTGCTCAGAAAGTATCTGCCGGAGAATGAACAGGAGAGCCTGTTGAGGAATATCTATGCTTCCTCTCTCTACACGGGGCCAATTCTCCAGTCCCTAGAACCCTATCCTTCCAAAAAATGGGGGATAGTAAGGAAGCAGGTCCTCCTTTGGTCTAACAGGCAGTGACTGTTGGAAAAAAACAGTCCTCCAGGGATTTAAAGGGGGTAAGCGTTAGCAAGTCAGCTTTCTACCAGGGAGCGTGTTTCTGCCGGCTACACAGAGCCCCAGGCCAGCTAAGCTAACCCTGCAGGGATGTTAGATGGAGTACAGCCACCACCTTGGGAATGTGGGGGAAGCCCGCCGGGCTGTGCCAGCTCTGCTCATCACTGAGGGGAGCCCTCTACAGAGAATGAAGTAGTAAGGGACTGGCCAGGACGATGTCAAACACCCTGAGACTCCAATGACATGTTGACAAATCTCACTCCTCCCTGCTTTCCTCAAATCAGAATCAAGCACGAGCAGTTTCCAGATCGGGTTTACACAGTTCAAGAGCAGGCTCTTCCTGCCTTGTCAGCAGCCTCTGACAGGCTCCAGGTGGGTGCCGTCCAGGAAAAAACCCCCAGAAACCCTGAAATATTCAGTACAGTGTTATTAGGGAGGCTTTGCCCTTCAACTACAAGCTTCTGGGGAAAAAATATCTAGTGGGTTTTTTTGTTTTTTGTTAAGAAAAAGGATTCACAGCTTGTAAAACTTGGCATCTTAAAAAAATAATAAAGATGATGACTGATTTCATAAAAGAAAAAGAAATGGAAATAAAAGTGCTAAATACCAGCACTCAAATGTCAAAGACGACAAGATTTTCCAGGAAAACATCAGGGATCGAAAAGCTGAAAAAGTTATTAGGATGGCAGTACTGTTTGAGACATAGTCTCTCCTTACTTCAGAGCAGATTAAAAAAAAATAATAAAATCACAGAGCTGATGTTTTTATTTTTGTTCTGGTTCTAAAGTTAAGCCAGGGTAACTTTATCCTAGCCTGATCTGCCTAGGTTTACTCTGGTTTAAAGGCAAAGTTGAGGTCAAGTTGAACAATAGTGTCTCATTCTCCAGCCTCAATCACATGTACTCAATGAAGCTTCTCATGGTTTTACTTCTAAACCGTGAACAAATCAAGTGTTGAAAGAAATTGGCTTCGAGTAATTGGGTTTTATCCAACTTGGGATTCAAATTATGTTCTTTAAACTACTGTGATGTCTTCCACCAATTTTGGAAAATTCATGGCCTTTTTTGTCCATACAATTCCTTTGTCCCATTCTCTCTCTTCTCTCCTTCTGGGAATCCAAATATATATGTTAAAACTTTTTAATACATCCTATGTCTCTTTTCTGTATTTTCCACCCAACGAAGTCTTCTCCCTGCTTCAGTCTGAATGCTTTTCCCTGACCTATCTGACAGGTCACTTATCCTCTCTTCAGCTGCATCCAAGCTGCTATTAAACTTACCTAATGAGATCTTCATTTTTTTATTTTATTTTATTGGAGTATAGTTGATTTACAATGTTGTAGATCTTCATTTCAGTCAGTATATTTTTCATTACAGAATTTCCATTTGATTCTTTTTAAAATTTTTAAAAAAATTTGTCTGTTTTTAAAATTTGTATTGGGGTATAGTTGCTTTACAATGTTGTGTTAGTGTCTGCTGTACAGCAAAGTGAATCAGCCATACGTATACATATGTCCCCTCCTTTTTTGGATTTCCTTACCATTTAGGTCACCGCAGAGCCTTGAGTAGAGTTCCCTGGTCTATACTGATTCTTTTTTAATAGGGTCTAGCTTCCTGGTGAAATTCTCCATCCTACCATTTATTTCTTGAATGTACTAATGACATTTATTTAAAATGTCATTACCTTTAGAGATAAGTGTAGTATCTGGATCACCTACGGGTCTGTTTCTATTATCTGTTTCTTCTTGGTCCTGTTTCTTAGTTTCTCACTTTTTTATTAAGTTTTGATGGAATGAAGAACATTGTATATGAAAATTTTATAGAGGCTCTGGACGATGTTATCTTCCTTTAGCAAGTCAACCCTCTCTGAAGGTAAAAGGTAAATCTCAACATCTAGAGCAGGGGGAGCTAACCTCAGTCTAAGCAAGGGCTCAGTTGACCTGAGAGAAAGTTTTACCTTTCTCAGGCTGGGTCTACCTTGAGTTCACGCATCCCTGGGGTGTTGCTTCCTAGAGGTCCCAAGAAGAGCTTTGTTTATGAGAGCCTCTCCCCAGAATTCTCTTTTTTGCCTTTCCAGCACCATGAGATTCTGAAAGCCTCACTCTGCTTTTTAAAAATTAATTAATTTTGGGCTGCGTTGGGTCTTCATTGCTGCGCACAGGCTTTCTGTAGTTGCGGCGAACGGGGGGCTACCCTTTGTTGCCGTGCGCAGGCTTCTCACTGTGGTGGCTTCTCTTGTTGCAGAGCACGGGCTCTAGGTGCGCGGGCTTCAGTAGTTGTGGCGCACGGGCTTAGTTGCTCGGCAGCAATGTGGGATCTTCCCGGACCAGGGCTCGAACCCGTGTCCCCTCATTGACAGGTGGATTCTTAACCACTGCGCCACCAGGGAAGCCCCTCACTCTGCTTTTCAGCAGCTTTTCCTTTGCTTGACTTCTTAACCTCTGCCTTATGCAATTAAGAATGAAAAACTTACTGAGGGGGAAAGGGCGTGGGGCCTTCCTTTCTCAGAGGGCCTGGCCCCTCAAGCCTTGGCAGATCTCTGATGCCTTCAAACAGATTTTTATTTTCATGTTCTCTGGCTTTTCTCCGGGTTCTTCCTGGGATCATTGGTCTGCTAAAAGCTGCTTTGCCAGAGCCAGGAGTAGAAGTGTTGAATAACTGTGGTGTTTGCAAAAGCAAAATCCCAGAGACAGAAAAGTATCAAGAACTCAGCTGGGAAAATTCCTTCCATGTGCCAGAAAGTGTACTTGTACTGGGGTTTTTACATGAATAAGATAATATCCTGACCCTGGGGGCATTCACATCCTATCAGGCTTCTTCTAAGGTGAACCTGATTCCATTCCATTTCCCCTCCTCTTTTTTTTGCTGTTAGTATTTTAGCTCAAGACCCCCAATAAACATTGGCTAAAAGACTCAGGCAAATATTAAGATCTTCTTGAGGATATGGGGAGGGGGAAGGGTGAGCTGTGACAAAGCGAGAGAGAGGCATGGACATATATACACTAACAAACGAAAGGTAGATAGCTAGTGGGAAGCAGCACATAGCACAGGGAGATCAGCTCGGTGCTTTGTGACCACCTAGTGGGGTGGGATAGGGAGGGTGGGAGGGAGGGAGACGCAAGAGGGAAGAGATATGGGAACATATGTATATGTATAACTGATTCACTTTGCTATAGAGCAGAAACCAACACACCATTGTAAAGCAATTATACCCCAATAAGGAAGTTAAAAAAAAAAATTAAGATCTTCTTTCTCTGAGACCTCACGCTACTTATGAGCACCAGACGGAGCAGAGTGGCGTGTCACAAGGCCTGAGGCGGTTAAGGCACTGGGCCCTACCCCCTCCCTGCACCAGACTGGGAGCTCCCTTGAAGAGAAGAACTAGGTCTGCTACTTACACTAGAACCTCCAAATCACCCAACATGTATTTCTGGCTTACTTTTTTCACTATAATCACTCAGTGGGCAAACTCCCATACTTTCAGCGTGTTTTTTTGTTTTGTTTTGTTTTGTTTTTGGCTGTGCCACTCGGCTTGTGGGATCTTAGTTCCCTGACCAGGGATCAAACCCGGGCCCTGGCAGCGAAAGCATCGAGTCCTAACCACTGAACCACCAGGGAATGCCCACTTCCAGTGTGTTTTGTATGGGAAAGAATGGGGTAAGGCAGTGACCCTGTTTATGGCAAGGGGAGGAGTGCTGAGACTGTGTCTCTGGGAGCTGGTTCTTCTTGTCTGTGCAGCATCAGTAATGATTCCAGCCCATAGTGATAATGAGTAGCATTTATAAACTGTTTCCCAGTATGCCTGGAATTATTCTAAGCATATTACATGTATTATCTCATTAAATGTTTAGAACAATCCTAAGAGGTAGGCTTTATTATTGCCCCCATTTCGCAAATAAAGAAACAGAGGCAGAGAGTGGCAAAGTTATAAAACCCAACCCTAATGCTCTCTTCTCCGGAAACATCAGCTGAGACCGTAACTCGAGAGCCCATTCATGGTGGTGGACGCTCGTCCTAATCTGAGTAACCCCTGGTGATGGACCCTAGCCGGCGGTGGAGAGTTGGTGGGAGACTTGCTGATTATATACAACAGTCTCTGCCTGAGAGACAAACCTTGCCATTTTCTTCTGGTTCCATCTACCATTTTTTTCGTCTCATTTCTAGTTTGTTTTACTCTATCAGTCAGGACTGAGTGCAGTCAGAGCCGCTACACTGGCTTAACCAGCCAGGGGCCTCTGTTTTTCCTGGAACAAGTGGTCTGGAGGTGGGCTCCTTATAGTCAGGTTCCTTATGGTGGTTCCCTAATGCCCTGAGGGTTCAGGCTCTTTCTGTGTGTTGATTCTGTTAGTTAAATTTGGAACTTTCAGCCTCATGCTTGCAATCTGGTTACTCCCTCTTCAGCACTGTGTGTATTTCAGGCAGGAAGAAGAAGGATAAAGGGGATCAGATATGGAGTAAAGCTAACAATTCTGTTCTCATTTAAATAGCTTTCCCAAGTCTCCTACACTGTTGGTGGGAATATAAGTTGGTGCAGCCACTGTGGAGAACAGTATGGAGGTTCCTCAGAAAACTAAAAATAGAGCTACCATATGATCCAGCAATTCCACTCCTGGGCATATACCCTGAGAAGACTATAATTTGAAAAGATACATGCACCCCTATGTTCATAGCAGCACTATGTACAATAGCCAAGACATGGAAGCAACCTAAATGTCCATCCACAGAGGAATGGATAAAGAAGACGTGGTACCTATATACAATGGAATACTATTCAGCCATAAAAAAGAACGAAATAATGCCACTTGCAGCAACATGGATGGAACTAGAGATGATCATACTAAGTGAAGTAAGTCAGACAGAGAAAGACAAATATCATATGATATCACTTATATGTGGAATCTAAAATATGACGCAAATGAATCTATCTATCAAACAGAAACAGACTCACAGACAGAGAACATACTTGTGGTTGCCAAGGGGGATGGGGCATTGGGGGAGGGATGGAGTGGGAGTTTGGGATTAGCAGATGCAAACTATTATATATAGAATGGATAAATAACAAGGTCCTACTGTATAGCACAGGGAACTTTAACCAATCTCCTGGGATAAACCATAATTGAAGAGAATACAAGATAAGAATGTATATATGTGTATAACTGAGTCACCGTGCTATACAGCAGAGATTGGCCCAACTCTGTCAATCAACTATATTTCAATTAAACAAACAGACAAACAAACAAGTAAATAAACAGCTTTCTCAGAAGGCCTATCCAGGGATTCTCTATACATCCAGCTGGCCAGGACTCTGTCACACCGTCACCCCTAGTGTAAGGAGTCTGGAAGATGGGTACGTTACTACACTGAAGAACATCAAGATTCTTTCAGTAAGGAAGAAAGAACAATAGCAACCTACAGTGCCTGCCAGAGTTATTGAAGTTTTAACTGAGGTCAGAGAGGGCACTTCATCGAGGACCAGCAAGCCCGGGAGGCTAGATTTCTCAGTGAGCGTCACAGTGACGTGTGGAAGTTTGAGTAAGAGATGAGCATCCTTCTGGATCAGAGCCCTGGTCCCACCTTCCTGTAAGTGATCACCTGTTGTACAACCGTGACGGTGTAGTGAGAAGAGCACTGAACTTAGAGGCAGAAGAACACCCTGCTTTTGCCACATCTAATCTGGGAGACCTTGGGCAACATATTTTCACAGTCCTTATCAGGAAAGTAGTCCCACCCACTCCACAGAATTGGAAAGATCAAAATAACAACTGTGCAAAAGTTTTGTAACCTACTGACCTGCGCATTTTACTTGTCTCTTATGACTTTTAAAAATTAGAAATGGAGAAGTATAAATAGAAACCAGCTAATTATTTCCATAAACTTTTAAAAGTCCATCTAAAATTACACAGGTATATACATTTATAACATTTTAACATTTTGTATATATAAAGTGTATCTTGATGTAGATAATTTTATCACATTATAGCCTGCACATACACATATGTATGCGGCTGTTTGTTAATGAAATTTTGCGATATCCTTGTAATGGAATGTGGCAGAATTTACAAAGTTCAGTATTAGTACTTATGCTTCTAGACCCCACTGGGTTGCTTAATCTACTTCTTGGGTTTATTCTATACTGGGGGGGGGGAAAGAGGGCTTGGAATTATCAGTGTATCTCAACGTTAAAACTGTCATCTCTCCCACTGGAAATATGAGAACAGTGCTGTGTTTTCTAAGATATATGCCAGCAATATTTCACAACATGATTAACAGTGCCAATACCTTATGAAGTTGGGCACATCTTTTCTCGTCTGGTCTTAGTGATGCCGTCTATCTTTGTGAAAGCTGATGTATTAAATAGCTTTTTAAAAGCCTTTTTGTGGCCTTTCTCTCCCCTCGGTATAGGACTATAACTTTCATGGGTCATAATCGGAGTTAGGCTAGAGCATCTGTGGGTTATGTGGCTTCTGTAGTTAATGGTGATGGACCAGGCTGGAAGCCACCGCCTGGAGTTCAGGATCCCGTCTCAATTATTTAAGCTCTCATGGTGGGGTGGATGGAAGGTGCCTTTCAGCTGGCCCCCAAATTTGGAGCTTTTCTACCTTTTATTTTGGCAGAAACCAGTGCGTGGACACATGGATTAAGTGAGATGGAGTGACAACAAATTTCATATAAAATTGTGTGATACCCAAAATCCAACATTAGCAGAACTTTCACCCCAAAGATTTATTTTGATGTAATCCTGAATTTCAGTTCAAGAGTGTATGAAAGTTATAACCTTCAATAAACAACGAGGTCCTGCTGTATCGCACAGGGAACTATATTCAGCATCCTGTGATAAACCATAATGAAAAAGAATATGAAAAAGAATGTGTGTATATGTATATAATGGAGTCACTCTGCTGTACAGCAGAGATTGGCCCAACGCTATAAGTCAACTATCCTTCAATTAAAAAAAAAGAAAGCTATAACGTTCAGTTAAATGTTATATACATCAGCCCTTGAGAACTAGACAGGAAAGCTATTTTTCCTAACAGAAAAAAAAGCCTGCTTATTTTAAAAAATCACACAACTTTTGAGCCGGAAAAGATCTATGTAACGGACTCACTTTATAGATGAGGAAAACGAGGCCCACTGAGGTTAAATTGTTTACCCAAAGTCAGTTAATTCTAATCCCTGACCATGGATACAGAAAACATTATGATAATGTGACACTTGATTGCCAAACAAATATATATGCTTCTTTGGAACAGAAGGGATGCTCAATAAATACTTTTTAAATAAATTCAATATTCGAGGGCTTAAGTATTAAGAATGGAGCTAACCTAATATAAAAGTTATCAAATTTATTCATGTTTTACTGTACCAGGAAAAGTCAAACTCATATAGTCAAGGAGGCTTGGTGGGATGTCCACCAGCCCATAATAAGAATCGAATAAACATTTGTTGACTGAAGGAAGCTTGTTAAAAGTTTATCATACGTGGAATGAAATGAAATACCCCAAAAGAGTAATTTTTAAGCTAACTTATTTTTTCCTTTGATGATGACTTTTACTATTCTGAACCCCAACCTTGACACAAATGATAGGATATGCCCTTGGTTATTCTGTCTGGAGTAGATTTCCACTACGTATTTAAAACCCTGCGCTAGTTTCTGAAGAGGAAAAGTGAGTGTGCCTGCTAAGAGTCACACAGGTGCGCTGGCATGTTTACACCCCCAGGTTGTCTTTTGCCTGGTACACAGCCCTGGGCCTGGCCTTAGCCTTCGAACACTTCTCCCACCAGCCTCACTTGACCTCGTCAGCCACAACCAGCTCCAGTCTCTACGTATTTCCTTAACGCCTGTCCTGGCACCTTTGGTCTTGCTTTCCTACCCGCTTCAGTCCTCTCCCGCACCTGATTTGCCTTCGTGCAAGACTCAGGTCCTACCGTACAGCACAGAGAACTATGTTCGCTATCCTACGATAAACCGTCATGGAAAAGAATATTAAAAAAAGCACGTATACATGTATAATTGAATCACTTTGCTACACAGCAGAAATTAACACAACGTCGTAAATCAACTCTACTTCAATAAAAATATATATGCTGATAAAAATTCAATTGTACACTTTAACTGGGTAAATTGTTTGGTACGTGAATTATATCGCCATAAAGATTTTATTTTAAGAGGAAAAAAAAAAAGACTCAAATATTTATCATCTTCTCTTTTAGACGTTACAACCTACCTAAGACTCTTCTCTCTGGGTCCCCGTGAAACCGAAACATCACTGCTATCGATGAAGTGAATGCAAATGTTGGGACCCACGGAATGCTGGCCCACGTCGCAAATCTAAACCGAAGTCCCCCTGTACTTACAGGAAACGCCTGCCAAGCAACGCTAACATACACCAGTGACAACCCTCCAACTCAGCTTTAGCTGGCCCACCTTATCCTAGAAGACAGGACCTGCCAGCCTTACAGGGGAGTCCCTGACCTCCCGTTCCCACCTTGCCTCTTCCAACTCCTGCAAAACTCATTCGTGCCCCAGAACCCTGCGGAAGCGTGCTCCACTGTTCGCGAGGCTCTGTCCTGCCCCTTCCATGGACTGTTTTCCTTTGAACAAATGACGTCAAACTTGTTACTAAATTGAATTATTTTTGTCACTTGACACTATTATTTCAATTATTTCTATAGGCACCATTTTCCTTTCCATTCGATTGTGAATTCTGAGAGGGCAGACACCCTGCATTCTGTTTATTTGTGTGTCCGCAGCAAGGAAGCCCCCCTGAAAACAGAGTGGGTGGACAGTAAATATTGGTAACATGAATGAGTGAAAACTGTCCCCCACCATAGACCCAACACCCGGTCCTCTGCGCTGGTCCTCTCCTCTAGGTGCATGCAAAGCACGGGCTAGCAGCCATCACCAGAACACGCCGCAGCTGGTTCTATTACTGGCATCCTTTTACTGAAGGGGAAACTGAGCCTTATGAGACGTTCAGTGACTTCCTCCAAGTCACACAGCGAGGCCCAACGGCTGTGCTGTGGAAAGACTAGGGGAAGAAACGTGAAACAAGTGGTAGAAGCCACAGCGGTAACAAAGACAATCCAAGCCAAGGATAGCACGGAAGAAGCCACAGAACAAAAGATCCAAGTGTGTTACCACGTAAAACAAGGAAAGCAGGGCAGCCAGACTTGATCCGTCGCCCAGTCAACTCTGAACGCTGGGATTTTGTCAGGAAGATGTCTGGATGGAGAATTTCTGCCACCAACCCAGGAACCTTTCCTGGGGCCCTCCACGGGGACGGGCGTCCTTCTGCTAACCCGAGTCCGGCATGCTGCTGCACTCTGAGAGCCGCTTGCCACGCTCCCCACATTCTACCGAGCTACTTTCATGCTCTTCCCTTTCCTTTCTTCTTGCAACCGGCAAGATGTTTCTGTCCCCCAGTTTATTCAGAAACATCATGTGTTTCTATTCAGTGAAACAGATCAGTGGCCTTTTCTACCACTGAATCAAAAAAATCTTTCTCTTCCTCCAACTTCAAAGACAAGCCTGCTAATACCCAAAACACTTTCTAGATTCTTTTTAATGCCTAGAAATTCACATGACAAAGGAAATAGGAAAAAACCCTCCCCACCTATCTCCTGCGTTTGTGAATATTTACAGCTCCATCATTGTTTATGTTGAGTTCTATTCCTTTTTGTCAGCTGGCTTCCTTTGTACAGTTTAACTACTTTCTCATCATGCCAAGCTCTCTGTGAATTGTCACAAGGGTTAATGGGATATTCTGTGTCAAATACTATTTAATTTTAAGGCATTTCTGTCTGCTAACACATTACCAACAGCAAATTTCATTTTGCCAAGGCAAAAAACAATTTATGTTGAAAATGGTTTTTCAAGTAAAATCTGATGGTACCCTTATCAAGCACTCTTATCTTTCATTAAACTAATGCTTTCAGACATAATTAAGAAGGGGTTAGAAAACTACGTATATTGTAATACACTGATATTAAGGAAGGCGTATCAAAATAAATTTGCAGTTGTCTCATTACATCAATCTGTACCCTGACTGCAGTAGTATTATAACCATAATTAATTAGCTATAATACAAATTACTAATAAATCTTTAGAAATTAAATGCCTAATCTTTCAAAACCATATGTCTTTGTAAGTTGATTATTTAGAATTTAGAGGCTTTTTAATTAGGAAGAAATTTATGCAATGCTGTATGTAATAATTAGGAATCAGCTTTTCTGCAATACTTTTGAACATCAGCAAAAAATTAAATCTTGGGAAAACAGTCTGGGATAATTATAGTATTTCACTGTCAAAAATCAACATAGAGGTAAAATTTAGAGGTTAATGTGGCCTTTCCATTCCTTTAACTTCCACCTAGCCTTATGTTCTCAGTGCTGGAATCATTAACCGAATCCAAAAATCAATGAGAGGGGGGAAATCTCCCCCATGATTTATGCCTCTAAGAAAGTTTTCATTTTATCTAGTAGTTTCAGCAAAAGTCATCAATCCAGGTTAAACATTTAACACTCTCTCTCTCTTTTTTTTTTCCTATTCCTCCGTAAGGATAAAGCAAGGCTATTTCTGAGCCTGGCCATCATTTTGGGTTAAGTGGTTATTTTGACATTAAGACACAAAAGCTGCTTTGTCAGGAGGGTGGGGACATCACTGGGGTCTAACAAAGGCATTGCTGAAGTGCGACCTCATTATGTGTGTGGGCAAGAGACCCACGGGGCTGGGAAGAAGCCCCAGTGGTGAGCCCCTGCTCCCCCAGGGACTGCTGCAGGCAGACGTCAAAGCCAAAGCCCTCCTGTGGCCAGGAGGCTGGCTGGGAGGTGCCCCGGGGCCACATCTGGTTCCCACCTATACTGGCCTGGAGGGAGATGCCTAGAGACACAACAGCAAGAGGGGAATCCTATGAAAACCAGATGATCGCCTATACAATCCAGAGACCAACGTTTTTCCTCCTTACTTCACCTCCGCCCACTGTAGCTCTCTGAGCCCAGCCCAGCCCAGATGTGTTTTGCATCCGTAGGTGCCATAGGCATGAGGCCAACCAGAGGGAAATGCAATTTTGCTCGTCGAAGCACTTTTCCTTAGGTCGTCCTTTTGAATTCACCTTCCTCGATAAAGAGTTGGGTCCTGAGTTCTCCCAAAGCCAGTGTCCCCTTGTCGGCCCAGGAAACAGAATTCTTCTTCCCCACCAGCTCCAAAAGGAGGGAAGCCACCGTTTTCTCCCGTTGGGGTTCCGTGGTGTATCCCCAAGCCGCTTCTTCATCTGAAGGTCTTCTGGAAAATCTATTGCAGCTCCTGAGCACATGACTCAAGGGTGTCAATCACTCACAGACGCACCTGTGCTCAGGCACAACTGGTCCCTAATTGTCACTCGTACGAGAAAGGAAGAGCAAGGACAGCATCTCTGTTCACTGTTGCCAGCAGATAACAAACTCGAGATGAAGCCACATTTACCGGGGAAAAACTTGCTTACGCCTACAGAATGAAATCTCAGGCTTTGACAACTGCTAGGTAAGTAAATGACAACCATTTTATTCTGGGGAAATGCAACACAGCACATCTTGCACAATGAGACGGAGCTGGCGGCCTGAGGGCGGAAGACATCCCAAGGGGTGCGTGTTCAGAAGAGCCCCCTAGGAGGAGAATTGGGACAAGGTGGCCTGACAACGGTCCCCTCATCAAAGCAGGGCTCCGTGTGAGCTCAGGTGGAAGGTACAGCCCCTGAAAGGGAACTGGAGAAAGCGGCTCTGAGTTTCCAGTTCAGCAGGCGAATACCACACAGGGACTCCGAGGGAGCCCCGTGTGAAAGGCCTCCGCCCGGATCCAGGAGGCAGACCTTCATCTCACGTCTGGAGGCTTCTCACAACCTCCTAACTGGTTTCTTGACTTCACTCTCCACCCGCGGCCAGAAGAGAAGCCTTCTCAAAGGCTGCTACACCCTACCGTCCATCAGGGGCCCCCACCTGCCATCAGAAGCCCTACCGCTTTAGGCTGATCTACAAGGCCTTCCACGCTGGCCCTTTTTCATGTCCCACACGCACTTCTCCAGGCCTTGCAGAGGCTCTTCCATCTTTGGTCCCTCTTCTGGCCAACTCCCGCTGATCCTTTAGGTGTCGGCTGAGCTGTTTCCTGTCCCCAATCCTTCTCTAACTCTCTGAACTGGGTTGGTGACCCTCCCCTCCGCACTCCCTTCGTGGCTCTGGGATAGCTTTATCAGAGACTCCATTCTCGCTTCACGTTTCGTCTCTGGAGTTTTCAAGGTTGCAGAAACTTGAATCAACTTGAGCTGAACAGGAAATTCGCTGGACCCTGGATTAGCTCACAGAACTGAAGGAAACGCTGAACCACCAAGCTCGAGGACAGCAGAATTAGGGTTCCTCCCAGACCCCCAGATTCTACATTAGGGCCTTGAACACTGGTCTTGGTTTGCCCCTATGTTTCTTTTTTTTCCTTTAAAATATTTATTTATTTATTTATTTGGCTGCGCCGGGTCTCAGTTGCGGCACATGGGTTCTTCGTTGCCGAGTGCGGGATCTCTTAGCTGCGGCACGAGGGACCTAGTTCCCCGACCAGGGATAGTACCCAGGCCTCCTGCATTGAGAGCATGGAGTCTTAACCGCTGGCCCACCAGGGAAGTCCCCGTCCCTATGTTTTTGCTCCCTGCCTCCGTCTGTCTCAGCCTCTCTCTCTCTCCTCTTTTCTGTCGACGATCTGTTGTCCTTTGCCAGAAGGGGCTTAAGCTTGCATTTCCCCCGGTTCTAATGTGAAAGGTCTGCAGCACGAATTCTGGTTTCTCCTTCTTGGGTCACCTGCTTGCCCCAAGACCACTAATGATGGCTCTGGCTTAGGGAGGATGTATTCTAGGAAGACGGCAAGCCCATCCAGATCCCATATCAAGCTCTTGGGTGGAGGGAAGAGCCTGGCAGAGGACAGAAGGAGGGGAAGGGCGGGCTCCAACACATGGATCATCTCTTGTTGCAAAACCCACAAGCACAAAATCTCAGTGGGATAGGTCAATAAGTATTTATTTTTTGTGCCACTGCAGGTTGGCTGGAGGTTGACCAACGTAGCGCTGACGGCTCTGCTTTGCACTGCAGGTCAGGCTGAGCCAGGCTCCTTGTGGTGGCTTAAATTCAGGCCTGCTCTGTCAACGTGCCTCATTCTGGTGCCCGGGCTGACGGGGCAGTTCTTCTTAGGGCAGTGACAGGGGTGCAGAGGGGAATGGAAGTCCTTGGTGGATCTCAGGGCCCGGGCTTGGAAGTGGCACACTGAATTCTAGACTGTTCTGTCTGGCTGAGCGCCAAGTCCAGGGCTGGGGATGGGCACCGAGCCTCTGGTGGGAAGCATGGCAAAGTCACAAGGCAAAGGGCAGGGATATGGGGTGGGGGGTGAGGACGGAGAGTCCAGGGATCCCAATGATTCCCCCTCCTTGCGTCCTGTGCCATGCCCTTCCTTCCACCCAATGAGCCCAATGATTTTTCAAAGGAAGGGTGAGGTCATTTCCTAAAGAAGGAAGAGGTGCTAAGCGGATAAAACCAGTCACGCCCACACATTCTCCTGTTCATGCTGTGCCTTTCGTGGCTTATTGACCTGTTTCTAACTCAGTGCTTGGCAGGCAGAAGGCAGTTGAAAATGACCGGTTGAACTGAACAGAAGTGATTTGGGGGTTACAGAGAGGACAGACACCCGAACCATTTCCTGTAAAACTCAAAATCTTGCTAGGGAGGCGCAAGTTCATGTGAGTAGCTGGCACAAAACACAGAGAAGTTCGTGCTCCTTCGGTTCAGACAACGTGCTCTGGGCGTGCTGGGGAGGAAGAGGTGAAGTCCAGCTACACATGCTCAGGATGTGTCCCCGGAACAGGTGGGATGCAGGGACAGCTTTAAAGGGGACGGAAGCAGCTTGGTGACCTGCCAGGTGCTGGCCTGGCAGCGAGGCTGAGGGCTGTCACCTGTTTCCCACTACGCACACCTGCAGGGGATGCGGCACCCCCGTGGTTTCCCGCGTGAGGCTGATTAACCCTTAGAATTATCCGGCTAGAAGCCGGCAGAGCCCCATTTGGACACAGGAACCTCGCCTGTCACCTTTTCATTGTCTGTGTCTTGTTTAGTGGCTGACACTTCGTACAGCGGCTCCATAAGTGTGAACCAATGAGTAGGTATTTAGAGCCTGGCTCTCTTTCTTCAAATCTCTGGCAAAGGGAGAAGTCAGGACAAGGCACTTGAGACAAAGGGACCAGTCTGCGTCTGCTGTAGGAGGAGAGAGGGCACATCCCAGAAATGCCCAGGATTTATGTGTGGCCAGGGCAGCACGTGTATGCGGTTCCTGGCAAAGCCCAAGGCTGAGAAGGTACGTAGCAGGCGAGCATGGGGTAAGGGTGTGTGCCTTATTCTGCCTACAAGTATCCCTTAGGGCCATGGATACCACAGATGACCTCCTAGGTAAAGGTTTATGATGTATAAGGCAACACAGATTGTACATGCTATGCACTATGTAATAATTCGGATCAAGCTCACTGCACACGTTTTTTTTTTTTACTATCAGCAGATGCAGGAAAGAGGTGCACTTAATTGGGAAAACAATTTATTTCTCATTCCCTTTTCAGCTTTCTGAATGAAAAGAATTTGGCTAGCTGGTCTTCTCTCCTTAGGAGCATAAAGAAGGTTGCACTGTCAGGAACTGCTCTTTTCTGGAGAGGACGCCTACAGGTGACATCACGTGCAACGCACTGACTGGTGTGAGCGCATCACGCACCAGCCCCCTCCTGCCACTGCGAGCTCCCGGCTGACAAGGGAACAGCCCCAGGTGAGGAGCCTCAGGTCAGCCTCATTCTGGAGAAAGGGGGGCCCGTCCTGGGGGTGGCTGTAATTACAGAGCCCGGGGTCTGAGGCTTCAAAGAAGAGATAAAGCTGAGGAGCAGGTCCCTGTCATCAAACAACTGTGTAGGACCCTCATCACCTGTGCGTTTTCACTTCTACAGACAGGAGCTGAGGCAATTTATAATTCTTCACAGAAGGCTCTGCCCACACAGAGGACAAATCTTTCATTGTTGGGCCATCCGCTGACTCTCACCCCACCCAGTTGGTTCATAGGAAATAACAACAATAAATAAAGCTTGAGTTCAGAGAGGGAGCCCCTGTGCTGACTTTTCAGAAAACAATCAGACAATTTAACAAGTGCCGGGAGGTGATGGGGGCTCTGCTGGGGGGTACACACACCTCAGATAGACATGCTGCATATTTGGGGTAAACGTGGATTTTGTTGTTTGTTTACAGAGGTTGAAGGGACAGAAGTTAAATGATATTTTGGTTGTTGCTGGTTTTTTTTTTTCAATGATTTATAAGGTATTTTATTTTATTTTTAAGGTTCTCATTAGTTACCTATTTTAGACATAGTAGTGTGTATATGTCAGTCCCAATCTCCCAATCCATCCTTCCCCCTCCCTTCCCCCTGGTAACCATAAGTCTGTTTTCTACAGCTGTGACTCTATTTTTGCTTTGCAAATAAGTTCACCTGTACCATTAAATAATATTTTTGGAGAATCTATCCTAACAGCCAACTAAAAAATGACCTTATAAACCTGTGGTCTAATATGGTAGCCACTGCTACAGGTGACTTTTAGAATTTATATTGATAAAAATGAAATGAAATGAAACACTTAGTTCCTCCTCTACCATATTGGGTGGTATAGGCACAAAGCATTTCCCTGAGCACGAAGGTGGCTGGGACTATGGGACTGGGCTGCTATAAGCTAATGGTCGCCATCCTCTCTTGCGTGGCCGAGCCCTGGGTTCTACCAAGTTGATGTCTGGGAAAATTACTGGAGAATAGCAGCGGCTATCGGCACAGGGGCTGCCGAATCCAGTAAGCAAATTGCCATTTCTTAGGTTCAGAAAGGGCCTTCCTGCTGAGAATTCACGTCCTCTCCAAGCAGAAGACCCGCCGTCCATCCCAGGTCGTGGGCTGCAGAGAGGAAACATGTGGTGAAGGAGAAAATGCCTGGATTGGGGTCAGAGGACCTGGGCTCTCACCTCAGCTCTAGGACTAGTTCTGTGCCTTTCGTTCTTACAGCCTCTCTGAACCTCAGCTTCTGCATCAATGAACTGAAGATAACCATTGTGGCTGGTTAAGTGAATATGAAGGTGTAACCTCCTCCCTAAACACAGAAATCTGTATTGGGTTGGCCAAAAACTTTGTTCTGTGACATCTTACAGAAAATCCTGAACGAAAATTTTTGGCCAACCCAGTACTCGCAAGGAGACTGCATCAGTAGCACGTCTTTGGGAATGACGTCTCTAAGGTCGTAGTGTGGACGCTTCTACCGAGGTGCTCACTGTCTGGTTCTTCTATGAGGACTTCTGGGAAGTCTGCCTTGGGGGACGTTGTGGCCTCTGAGCTACTGTCTCTTTGGGATGTCAGCAGCAGCAGCGGTCAGCTGTGATCTCTTTTTGCAATCAACAAGAGAGGTGTGCCCAACCCTCACCCACATCTGATAGAGTCTCACAGGTGCAGGCGGGTCACCCGGGCCTGACAGGACAGAGCAATGCACATGGGTCATACTATGGACAGCGGTGCATATAGTCCACATCCCTAAAACACACTTTCTCCAACCACCAAGGAGCTCCAGAAGGAAACCATCGTGATTTGCCTTAAAGTATCAACTTCATAAGGTCCCAAACATACCCCAAAGAGGACAACTTAGAAACATTAAGTAGAAGTCACGGTATGTGTACTGCCAGGCGACTTGATTGATTTGAGAGGTGAAAGGCACTGGTATTTAAGACTGAGAGAAGACGCTGGAGCTGCAGTAGAAAATCTTCTGGACTCAGTGGTAACTAACTAAAACACCCAACGAATGGGAGATGTTGGCATTCTTCATTCCACAGGAATGAGGCCAGCTTAGAGAAGCGCAGGCCTTGCACACACCTTGATCCTTATCAGCAAGCCTGCCCTTGAACCACGGCTATAAAACTCCTCAGCAAATCCTCCCGGGTCGGGACACACAGTTTTTCAGGGCAGGAGCCCACTGTGTCCTCCTTTGCCCGGCAAAGCAGTAAAGCTATTCTTTTCTACTTCACATACACACACAAGAAGGTCTGGACTAGTTAGTCTTGCTTACCTGTAACAGTGAAGGGCATCTCTTTGTTTTGATCCATCCTCACCTACTATACTCTCTTGGATTCCTGCTCTTCGGACCAAAAGAAATAAGCAATTGACCACTGTGGGCCAATGGAAGAGGTGACGCTAATATTCCTTAGGTAGAATATTGCTACCCTGCACCCACAGCTTGCTCCCTACCCAAGCTGCTCCAAAGAGCATGACCACGTAGCACACAGGGGCTCACCATGTTGCTGGTGGTAGTGGCGGTGGGGTGAGGTGGGTACAGCTCTGTTTTGTATTCTGGACACCCCTTTGGAGGAGAGAGAATATCCACCATAGGGCCGTGGTTCTCATGCAAACTTTAGCATCACCAGAATCACTTGAAGGGCTTGTTAAAGCTTGAACTGCCAGGCCTCACTCTCAGGGGTTCTGATTCAGTTGGCCGGGGCTGGGTCAGAGGTCAGGCTTGAGAATCTGCCTTTCTGACAAGTTCCTAGATGCTGCTGCTGGTCCAAAGGCTTCAACTTCGACAATCACTACTTTCAAGCCTTCTCAAACCTGAACACAGATGGACACATGCAAGAGGAGGTGTATTTCCCAAAATGCATATTTTCTTGTGCCTGATACCAACTCAAGTGACTTAGGCAAATCATAATAGTTAACACATAGCTTTAGTGTGTCACAGGCACAATTTTAAGTGCCAAATGCATTAACTCATTTAATTCTCATGAAAATCTTATAAGAGGGGTAGTATAGGATCGTCTGTATTTGGCAAATGTACCCCAGAGAAGTAACTTTCCTAAGGTTACACAGCTAAAGCTGGAAGTAGAGTTGGGGTCTGAACACAGGAATTTTGGCACCAGAGGCTGCGACCCCTATTCACACTGCCTCTCCCTCCCACCCCCTTTCTTTCTGAATTTTGTCCTTGTCCTGGGCAAATGACAACATTCCTTTAAGAGGGCACTTGGGAGCATCCCTGAATGCAATCCTAACAGCCTCAAGACTGTCAGATGGTAGCTTGGTCAAGTTTATTTTTATACCTCGTAACTGCAACAGAGCACAGCTTCTCATTTGCAGATACCCTGACATTTTGGGAGTATCCTGGATTCAATAATTATTCTACAAGTGATGTAGAATGACTTCACGAATAGAAAAATGGAAACCTGAGTGAAGGAAGATAAATAATAAACAGGAAAGAGAAAATAATAAAGCAAGAGGAAGAAGGGTGAAAATAACCAGATGGAAAGGTCGAGGTAGATCAAACATGGGAAATCAGGATTCTACAGTCCTGAGAATTAAACATACATGATAGAAAAGTTGGAGTGTGCAGCTGTCATACCGAGAAAATAGAAATTTAAAAGCTCAGAGTAAATCCAGTAAAGAGGAGAGAACACAGGAAACAAGGAGGACGGGAGATTAGGAGGGGCAGGAGACAAGTGATGCCATAAACTGGGTTTCGAACTCCTGTTATAATTGGGCATTTACGCTATGTCAACATTCTTCTTTATCCTAAGCATATTTCGCAACCTTTTAAATACAGGAAACGCCATTTGATTTTGTCCCAACTCTGGCCACTCAAGTCCTGGTTGCTTGTTTATTTTTTCTTTTGCAAAAGAAGTTTCACTAAAGGTTGGCATATGGGATAAATCTTTTAGAGGAAAGAGAAGGGAAAATAATTCAACGGGAAGGAAGGATTCATTATGACAGGGTCCAGGTCAGGGAAATGGCCACATAGCTGCATTCCTAAGAGCAAAGGCCTACGAGAAACTAAACCTGCATGAAGGCTGTTTGCTCTGCCCTGGGATCGAGTTGGGGTCACTCCAGAGGCCAGTCTCAGAGCCTGAGACTCAGAACGTTCTGTTTTAGATTAGAGCCGGGTTCACCCAAGGGGTACAGTGTGGGGAAGAATACGGCTGAGGTCAGCTCTTGTCTGAGGGCCTGAGTCCTGCATGGGAGCATCCCCACTCCGGAGCCTCTCTGGAAGGTGGTTGTTCCACTACTTGGGCAAAGGATGGCGGGGCGGGGGGGGGGGGGGGGGGCGGGAGGGAAAGGGAGGAGTGTTGCCTTTTATTCACCTTTTCCCCACTAGTAGTCAGATTCTTCTCTTTACATTTCTCTTTTGCTGTAATAGGAAACTCTTGAATTTTAAAATGGAATGCTTGCAAAATTTATCTTTCCTCCAAAACTAGTTCCTATCCAGTTCAGCATAATTTTCCAGCCACGCAGCTTACAAAGTCACTTTTCCTGCAAAGTCTTTCAGCATCTGTCCTCAGGGGATCCGTCTCCCTCCTCCCTCAGCCCCTTCCATCCTGGACGAGAGTTACCTGTGAGGCCATAGTACTATACTTCCTTGAATCCAAGACACCTCTGAGTGTAAGTACCAGGCATCGTTATTTCATATGCCACTACGAAAAAAGAATCTGCCAATTCATGCTGCAGCATTGGTTGTGAGATGTATCTCCAATCCACAGATGTTACCACGTCAAATCAAAACTTAGAGTCCATGCAATGCGGCATCGCCTCTGCAGGATGGTAAGCTCTTTGCTAGTAGGACTGCGCCTCAGACCCTTTTCTCTTAGTTCACCCCCAAGGCAGAGGATAGCTTTTGTATTTCCCAAGCTAGCTTGCTAACAATTTTGATTGAACTGAGAGAGATGGAGAGAGAGAGAGAGAGAGAGAGAGAGAGAGAGAGAGGAGAGAGAGTTTGATCATGAATATCTGCATAGCTAGCATTTGTATGCTATACTACAAAATCTGCGTACCCATTTCATCCTTAAGTTTTCCCAAGAAATTCAGGAAACGCAGATACTGAATGTTCCTGTCTTACATGCGACCGGCCTGAGGCTCAGGGATGTGATCTGATACACCCACGGTCAAGTCACCAGTAAGAGTGGAGACTAGGACTTGGAGCCAGGTCTGAGTCTAGCTTTTGCTTTCCATGCTCAGGACATAGTGGAAAGTATAGAGATTCCTCACTTCCCATCCCGGCTCCTGAGGAAAACCCTGCCTTTGATTAGAGAACGAGGGCCGTTTCTGTGCCCCCGTGTGCTCTGGCAAGAGGCGCCTTATTTTATCTCCGTGGCAGGTACCTGTCAATGCGCGGTGCTGGGAGCTGCTGGTAGGGAGTTTGTACACACCATAACCGTCTAAACAGACCGTTAAGTGGTAGTGAAGTAACACAGGGGAGCGACAGGTCAGTAAATCCCCAACAGCTTGTGCTGCCTGCGAGGGGCAAGCAGTGCTGAGGGCTGTGTTTTCACAAAGTCAATTTTACAAGTGATCTTAAATAATTCGAGAAGACGCCATCGTAGAGCGGATATTCTACATTCCTGTAATAGCCTCAGCATTCAGCTCACTGACGGCTTTCGTTTGATAGTACCTGTGGATTTCATGCTCCCAAGCAGCTATCTTCTCTGATAGCTTCTTTATGAGATGCTGAAATGCTACCTTACGAGGAACCGAGACACACATTCTTATCAGTGTTTTACAGACTAAAGACCCTGACGTTGCCTGTTAGCAGAGTCTTCGTGAAGCTCAGCTTTACGTGCATTTTCCTTTAATTCTCTAGTGGCAAGAACTTAAAATATTTGGGGGATCGATAGATCAGGGGAGGGGGTAGGTACCATACATACTAACCACAGAAGTTGGAGGAAAAATGAAAACTGTCTACAATGGGTTTATGACAACAGCAGAGAACATTTAGATAAATGTGGGTTATTCCCTTTAACTTTCTAGCCTCCTGGGTGATGCTTATTTTTCCTTTATAAAGTTTAAATACAATGGACCTTTTGTCGACATCAAACACCATTTACAATGTACTGCAGGGGTCCACTGGGGACAGGTTTTCTTTAGGGACTCACAGTCCAGAGGGGTCGGGTGGCTTCCGTCAGGTAGAGGGAGCCTCTCTGGCTTGTGAGGAAGATGCTGTAAACCCACATTTGCCCTGGGACGCCGCGGGTCCCATCTGTTCCCTCAAGTGCCTACATAAACGAAGTTTCTGCAAGCCATCTGCAAAGGGCCCTCATGCGTGCATACCGGCGTCTTGTGCTAATGCAATGTGGTGATTTTGCAACTTCCAATAAGGTTCCTTTTCATTGTCATTGTTAAGATCAAATGCTTTGCAGCTGTCTCTCTTTTGCGAAGTTGAAAACGTAACTTTGATGGTGGATGTGATGAAGTCTCAGGTTCTGTTTTCTCACCTGAACTAGTCCCTACATCTAGTATGTGCTTAACAAATTTTTTTTTTTTTTTAAACTGTGACTAGGAAGAGGTGGTGGGAAAAAATATACGAATCTCAGATTAAAAAGTGGGTTCTGGCTATTGCTCGGCTATTGAAGAGCTGTGTGACTGAATTCCCAGACATCTTTTTCCCCTTTTGTAAAATGGGTATGTTGATTAAGTCACTCAAAGGTCCCTACCGGTTCTAAAATGTGGGTTCTGTATTTTAACCATATTCCTCTCATAGCTAATTCTAACCTTGTTTGAATTTTCTTAATCTAGGGAACATGACACAATTTGGAAATTATGTCCCCTTCCTTTTCCTTTACAATCCCAACTAAAGTTTTATATAAACCGGCCCAGGGAGTCTCAGTTATCATTAATCACCGATTTTAATGAAACCACATACTATAAAAGATGACTTAATTAACTCTGGCTGGTAATTTTTATCTGCTTAAGAAACCTTATTTCCTATTACCACACTTTAAGTAAAAATTAAAAAGCAATTTATCTTAAGAGATATCTGACCTACACGGTGCCATGCACATGCCTTGTATGTAAGAACGCTTCTATTCTGTTAGGATTGTTGATACCACCTCCACATAGGCCTGTCTGCACGTTTCTCCCTCTGTCTGCCTTGCAGAGGACAAAAGCAGTGCACAGCTCTGAACACTGTTTTGTCCAGTCCCCTTTTTGATATGGTTGGTGTTTAGTCTGACGAGGAAAGCAAAGAAAGGACAATTAGACAAAGTCCAGGAATACCTGTTCTTTGAGTGCTGATAAGCTCAATTGCGTGGGGCATGTCTGAGCAGAATCTGTCATTAACACAATGTACTATTTGTCCAAACATCTGCAGGTCACATCATTTCTCTTCAAGCCAGTGAGAGCAAAAGCAAAACCAAGACGGGTTATTAATCACTTACTCAGTATTTCTCAAGCAACACTGAAAAAAAAAAAAGAGCTAACATAATGGATTGAAAGAAGATTACACAGAAGAAAAACAAGGCAGTTTTCATTATTGTGAAATGAGCCCACCCAGGTACCACGTGGTATACTTGGGGAGCTCTGGGGGCCATGAGAAGTTGGAAACAGGACCGGTGCCTAACGAAGGACACCCTGGTAGCTCTCATTTCCTTCGGAAGGAAATGGAAGTTCAGATGTGCATGTCTTCAATATTTGTGTTGGAATTGCTTCCACCAGGGGTGTGGGAACCCACATGGATGCAATGAGCCGAACGGTCCTTGGGACACCTGACAGCATCAGACACTGGTAGACCTGTGGAGAAAAATCCGAGCGTCCATTAATGCCAAGTGAAAAGAGAGCATGTGGGTTCTTGGCCATCCACAGCTGTCGAGGTGATGGGGAACTGCATAGGTAGGTGCACTTTTACACATCTGTCGGCAAAAGCCTGTTTCCAAATTAAAAAATCCACTACTCAGGAACAGCAGGTGTATTGTTGACCCTCCCAGGAGGACTTCAGTTTCAGGGCAAGGCATGGATTACAAGGTGACATAAAGACATGGTTGTAGATTCCACAGTGAAAAAAAATCATACAAATGAGCTTATTTACAAAACAGAGACAGACTCACAGACTTAGAAAACAAACTTATGATTACCAACGGGGAAATGTGCGGGGAGGGATAAACTAGGAGTTTGGGATTGACATATACAGACTACTGTATATAAAATAGACCTACTAACCAACAAGGACCTACTATTTAGCACAGGGAACTCTACTAAATAGTCTGTAATAACCTAAATGGGAAAAGGATTTGAAAAATAATAGATTATGTATAACTGAATCACTTTGCTGTACACCTGAAACTAACAGGACATTGTAAATCAACTGTATCCCAATATAAAATAAAAATTTTTTTTAAAGACATGGTTGTATCTGGGGCCATAAAGTCTGGTAATTACTCCCAGAGGCAAAAATTTCTTTTTCTTTAGTATTCTCCACACTAACAAAAGATAACATTTTGAGACAAATTGGAATTATGTCGTATCGGACTATATGTAGCCCGCAAACATTTGAGGAGTCCCTGCCCTGTGTTACGCACCAGACACTTTTCTGGGTGGTTGACACAAGCCTGAAGGGAGGGAGGTTGTTTTGTGGTGGGTAGAGGAATGGTAAGACTCCAAAGTGAGATGAGAAAAATGCCATTTGATGCAGCTGATCCTACACAAGTAAATCATAGTAGCTCGTCTAGGCGGTTTTCTTAAACAGTGTGATACGTTAGATCTGCAAAAAAATAAAGGCGGGGTTTTAAGGGCTTTACATGGATTAACTCATTTGCTCCTCCTTAATTCTGGAGAGGCAGATGTAACATGTGCCCGTTTCATAGGTGAGAACTTGACCCACGGGGAGTTTCCGTAATGTCCTTCAAGGTCACATAGCTAGTAAGTGGTTGGTGGAAACTTGACTCCTGGGAATCTAACTTTGGAGTCCATGCTTTTTATCATTCTCACTCAAAAAAATGGTATGGCTAAATGACTGAGGCTGATCACAAAGAGAACCTCAATTTTGATCGTGGTACGTGTGTCCCAGCATACATGTGTATGTTCACACACAGTCAGAGAGTTTAGAGGCAGGTATAAGGGATTGTAGAAATTCTCAGATTCTCTCACCCAATAGGTGGTGACCATGTGTTGTCTGATGGATAACAACATGTAGGCCCCCAAAGGATCCAAGTCTGTGCCCAACAAATGTGTTCATTATTTAACTCAAAAGTGTAAAATGGTACTTCTTGAACCTCAACAATTAGTCGTAAGAGCCAAAGGGCCCAAGAAACTGACCACCTTGCTTGACTCGACAATCACCGTGTAACTGCAGAGCTTCCGAGTAAGGTGGTAACCACTGGTATGAAAACAGGGCATTGGTACAGGAAATCTCACAGTTAAGGATGGATGGCTGTGATGTTGCCTACAACACCCATGGTTCTCTAGACAGAAAACAGATTATCATTAGGAGGTAATTCAACTCCAATGACAGGGTGGTGGAAATACACCGTTATCACTGAGAAGGCGCTGGTTCACCTACTATGCGTAGGGTCCTATATTTACTGCCTTGTTTGAAGCTAATGATTTTTCAGAGGTGGAGTATGCTGATGGAGGGTCATTTTCCAGGCTTTATTTTCTCTTTGGCAGATACCCTGTAATGGTTTTGGTGCCTAGCACTTTGGAGTAATGATTTTTCATTGCTTTTTGACAACCTGGTTTATTTCTCTCTGCTTTAAGTTTTCAGGAAAGTCTATTCCCAGCCTGCAAGATCATCAGTGCTTCCTGCACTAAATAAAAAGTATGGGTTTCAGAAAAGATACCGGGAAAAAAGAAGAAACATAAAATAATCTTTGGGTCTTCCCTGTGGACTTTTTCTGGGTGTGGTTCTGTAGTTCTTTTCTAGGCAAAGTCAAGGTTGGAAGTGCTGGGTGTAGCTAAATTTCTGCTAGTCATTCACACCTGAAGAGAGACGCCTCGTGCAGTTTGAGGAGAGAACATACCTATTAGGCTGGACCCATTCATTCCAGAGAGGGGGTCTGTGGGGATGGCCTCCAGTTGCCCCTATGGGCCTTCTCCCCATTCTTCCTGCCCCAGGAGGCTACATCTGCTCTGGCTTCTGGTTGGAGAACAATTAGCAGGTGGAAGGGGTGCCCCCAGTTCCCTCCCCGTTGGGGCCGCAGGTTGGGGGCTTTGTGAGGGAGGCCCCAGCTCCTGTGGAGCGGCCTCTGCCGTCAGCTCCACGTCAGCAGCTGCCTCCTTCCCCTCCCCTCTTCTCCCCTCCCGCTTCAGTCTGGGTACAAGAAGGAAGCCCTGGTCCTCCTTAGCGCCAGGATGCTTCTGTAACTCTTCACCCTACTCACACTTTTAGATTCTCCTCAACTAGCCAAACTCTTTCCTGCTGGGAACTTAACCTGATGAAAAGTCCTGTCCTGGGACCACTGGTCCTGAGACCTGCCCCCCTGTGCCCAGGCCTCAGACCTCACTTCCCGTTTGCCCTCTACCTTGGTGCACAGGGTGTGCGCGGCACCGTGGACGGGTCTTCGTGTGTGACTGTGCTCTCCAGGTGCCGACCAGGTCCCCAGCCCTCCTCCAACCATGCACCCCGCCCAGACCCCTGCTGGGGCCTCGGAAGGCTAAGGAGGATTCCCATTTGAACTGAACTTCATTTGCCAGTGGCTCGAAATTTCAAAACATACCTGAGGACTTAATGTGATCACAAGTCTGCTTTACGCTTTTTGTAATTTAATATATCACGGTTTCCCAAACACGTACTCTGTCCAGTCAGGTATCGCCCTGGCTTCTCATCTGGGAGCTCATTCTTTTCCTGTCTGCCCACTGCCCGGGGCAGCGTGTCAAGCCGCGACAAAGGAAAATGGCTCCTCCGTCTGGACATGGTTCCAGTCACGGACGGGTATCAGCACAAAGTTAGAAAGGATGGTGACAGTTTTCGTGGTCCACTCCCTGCCCTGGGAGAAGAAGGGGGTCCACAGCCCCCTTGTCCCATTACCAGAAGAGAACAAGACCCAGAATGCAGATCTTGGATTTTTTTTTTTACTGAAGTATAGCTGCTGTACAACATTATATAAGTTACCAGAGTACAATATAGTGATTCACAATTTTTAAAGGTTATGCTCCATTTATAGTTATTATAAAATATTGGCTAAATTCCCTGTGTTGTACAATATATCCTTGTAGCTTATTTTAGATCTAATAGTTTGTACCCTGTCCCTATACTGCCAATCCCCGCTTCCCTCTCCCTACTGGTAACCACTAGTTTGTTCTCTGTATCTGCTTCTTTTTAGTTATAGTCACTAGTTTGTTGTATTTTTTAGATTCCACATATATGTGGCATCATACAGCATTTGTCTTTTTCTGTCTGACTTATTTCACTTAGCATAATCCTCTCCAAGTCCAACCATGTTGCTACAAATGGCAAAATTTTGTTCTTTTTAATGGCTGAGTAGTATGCCATTTTATATCTATCACTTAGGTTGCTTCTGTATCTTGGCAATTGTAAATAATGCTGCTATGAGCATTGGGGTGCATGTATCTTTTCTAATTAGTGTTTTTGTTTTCTTTGGATATATGCCCAGGAGTGGGATTGCTGGGTCATATGATAGCTCTATTTTTAGTTTTGTAAGGAGCCTCCATACAGTTCTCCATAGTGGCTACACCAATTAATATTCCCACCAACCGTGTAGGAGGGCTCCCTTTTCTCCACACCCTCTCCAGCGCTTGTTATTTGTGTTCTTTTTGATGACAGCCATTCTGACAGGTGCAGGTGATATCTCCTGTGGTTTAGATTTGTACCAAAATGCAGATCTTAAGGTCATGAAGCAATTAGTTAAGTGCTTTAGAACATTGGGCACCTGGCCTGCAGACTGGACTTTCTAGCTAGAAGTGATTAGAGGAGAGGAAACATTTAGTATCTCTCAACACTAATAAGACTGTTTATTCTGACCTCTGGGAGCTGCTTTTCATTCCTTGTCTTTCCAGCACAACAAAAGCAAGGTCTTTCCTGTGTCTTCTAATGTCCTTCACTGGTTTTCTGGGCCCTCCTCATGCACCAGGCCCTCTTTCTTGGCTTCTTCTGTTGACGTCTCCTCTGACAGAACTCCCAGCGTGTGGACCCCAAGCTCAGTCCTGGGGCCCCTTTGCTCTCTGCTCTCCTATCCTCTCTCCTCTGTCCCTCCCTCCGTCCTTCCCTCCCTCAGAAATCTCATCTTGACCCATGCCAACGATTCAGAAACTGCACCTCTAGCCTGACCGCTCTCCTGGGCTCCAGACCCTATAGCTAAAAGCCTGCCTGACCTCTTTCCTCCATGGACGTCTCTAGAGATTTCAACAAACACACCTCATCAGAACATGTGCCCTTCCTCCTTGCTCTGCCCTCCACCCAACCTTGCTCCTGCATCTTTCCGCGTGTCAGTAAGAGATGTCACGAATTACCAGGTGCTCAGGCCACTGACCTTCTTTGATTCTTCCCTTTCTCTTACATCCACACTTCTAACCCGTCAGTAAGTCCTGTGATTCCACCCCCAACACATATTCCAAATTCACTCATGTCTGTCTCTCTGCAACTAGAGACCACCATGTCCTCTTGCCTGGAGCAGAGCACAGCCCCCTAACTGGCCTCTTGCCTTCCACTATCACCTCTCCTACCAAAAACTCTCCTCATAGTAGGCAGAGAGTGCTTTATTTAACCCAGTCTCATCTGGGGGTGTACCCCAGAGGATGTGTGACAGTGTCTGGGGGTGTACCCCAGAGGATGTGTGACAGTGTCTGTAGATACTGTTGCTTGTCACAGCTGGGGAGAGTGGTTCTAGCCAGGAATGCTGCTAACCCTCTTCCTATGCACAGGGCACCCTGTCCACCCGAGACAAAGAACTGTCTGGCCCCAAATGCCAACAGCGCTGAGGCTGAGAAACCCTGATCATCAGACCATGCCATGCATCCTCACGAATGATATTTGTTCTAGGACCAACATTTGTTCCAAAAACACTTAATGAACAACTCCCATAGGACAGGCACTCTCCTCGCCTCTGAGTATTTGCCATCTTTTCCGTACTGGTTCGCCTGCAGATTCGCTCATTTGTGCATTATTTCAATAGGCAGCATGTCAGAAACCACGGAAGGGGCTTTGGTCTTAACAATGACAGAGAAATGTCTCTAGTCCTTGAGACACCCTTGGACTTGACGTGCCAACATCACTGTCCAACGAATCAAATATGATCGTTTCCTTCTCTATGCTTTGCCCCATCAGCATTATGGTGGGTTGGATGATGTCCCCCCAGACCCACTCCACCCTCTGAAAAGGATTTGTCCATATCCTAACCCTGAGAACCTGTGAATGTGACCTATTTGGAAAAAGGGGCTTTACAGATACCATCAAGTGAAAGATCTCCAGAAGAAATCACCTGGATTAGCCAGGTGGGCCCTAAATCCAATGACTTAGTGTCCTTATAAGAGAAACGTAGGGGAAAGGCATGGACAGAAGAGAAGCAGCCTGGGAAGATGGGGGCAGAGGTGGGAATCAGGCAGCTACAAGCCACGAAATGCCTGGAGCCATCAAAAGCTGGAAGACTCAAGGAAGGGTTCTCCTCTGGGCCCCGAGAGGGACCACGACCCTGCTGGTCTTCAGAACTGCAAGAGAATAAATTTCTGTTGCTTTAAGCCAGCAAGTTTTGGGTAATATATTCTGGTAGCCACAGGAAACTAACAAGAGTGCCTACACCATACATAGCTGGTTCCTCCACGTGTCACTTGGGGACCTCCTGGCGTTGGCCTCTGCCTGCTCTCCTGTCTCTTCTCCGGGTTCTGTAAGTGCTTTCTACATGCCAGGCTTTTCCCACCACACAAGCTGTGCTTGAGTCAAATGGGATTATTTACATTCTCTAAAAACTCACCTTTACTGCTTCAGCTGCTCCTTTAGTCTGCCCTGTTCCTCTAGCTACTTCCCATCCTAGTGAAGCCAGATAGCTCCCACTCCTATTTCAAGGCCTGCTTTCTATTGCCCTGGTTTCTCATCTTAAGGCATGTCTGCAGGCACCTTCCTGCGCTGTGGTGCCAATTAGTCCCTTATGGAATTGCCACAGCTTGGAGTAAATATCTTTATTGTAATGCTAATTTTTGTGCTACTGTATTTTGATGATGGACTTGTATTAACGAATTTTAATTATAAAGCACTTCATGAATACAGTTGCATTTAAAAAGAGCACTGTTGAGGGACTTCCCTGGTGGTGCAATGGTTAAGAATCCACCTGCCAATGCAGGGAACACAGGTTGGATTGCTGGTCCGGGAAGATCCCACATGCTGCAGAGCAACTAAGCCACAGCTACTGAGCCTGAGCTCTGGAGCCCGCGAGCCACAACTACTGAGCCCTTGAGCCACAACTACTGAGCCCACGCACTGCAACTACTGAAGCCCGTGTGCCACAACTACTGAGACTGCATGTTGCAACTACTGAAGCCCGCATGCCTAGAGCCCATGCTCCACAACAAGAGAAGCCACCGCAATGAGAAGCCTGTGCACTGCAACCAAGAGTAGCCCCCGCTCACTGCAACCAGAGAAAGCCCACGTGCAGCAACGAAGACCCAACACAGCCAAAATAAAAGAGCACTGTTGATGAAGCTAAAGTGTCCCTTTGGCCACTCCTGCCAGTGGCTATAAAGCAGATTGCTGGAGTGGTCACCCATTTTTAATTTTAGCGAATACTGCCAAGTGTTCCTTCCCCAAAGGACTGGAATGGGACTGCCTGCTTTATGGTTTTGAGCTGAGCTATCCATGGAATGGAAGCATCGTGAGGACCGGCACCTTGTCTGTTCTTGTTTTATGCCCAGCTCCCTAGAATAGCTCCGGGTACACAGCGGGCATTCAACAAACATCTGTAGAATGGATGACAATTTCTCCGTTTTAGTAGAATGCAAACTTCTCTGGGCAGAATTAGTGGCTAGTTCCTTCTTGAACGCCCAGTACCTACAAGGGTCTCATACAAAACAAGCGCTCGAACATTCTTTATTGTTGAGCTAATGAAAATATATTCTCGGCACGATACCTCTGTATCCTGCTTTTCAGTTCTCTGAGATTACCTTCTAGGTGCTAAGTAGCTAAAAAGTGGAAACTATGTTCCCCACCTACTCCCCTGCCCAACTGAAGATGATTATAATCAGCGATTTCACACATCCAGTATTTAAATATATAATTATGTGCTCTCTTAAGAGCACAAAATCAAACGCATGATGTGGCTCGGCGATGCCTGTGGACAGTTGGTCGTACAGTGGAGAATTACTCAAAGAGGTCCAGGTGATCTGTTACAATTTACAGGTAAGACCTAGAGGCCAGAAAGGGGAAAGGAGCAATGGGCCCTCCTGACAGACCCCTGGGCTGGTACCACGTAACATTAGGCAGATTTCATTTAACATGTGATGAACACACCTGCTGCTTGCAATTAGAAAGAGATGATGAACTCATCTATCAAGGCCAGGTCTGTTTGTCAGCAGCTCAGGCAACAGGAGTGGCTTGTGATGATGTGGGTTTTCAGTGAAAACACATACAAGTCCTTATAAGTGCACTGCCACATCTTGCATTTGTGTGGAGATATTCTTTTTGGTCTTGAGCTGTGTGAAAGAGAGTGTGTATATATTTAAACAGTGTATTACAGTGAACATCTTTGATGGTGTCTGCTTGCATATAAGTGCTGTATACATCCTAATTATGTCACATATGAATGATAGATACTAAACTTTTTCTCAAATAAGGTGGTAGAGCTATTTATTACCAAGTTTGTTGCCAAATGCACTGTTTAAAGAATTCTTTAGTTTCTCTAAAAATGCAAGAGAAAAATTCTCAACTACTAGCCTAGAAGTTTCCAGATCTTCACATTTCAGAGGACGATTAAAAGAGCAAACCAGTAAACAAATTTAGGGTCTGCTATGGCTTGCCAAATTTTGTTTTTGCCAAGGAAGGACATTCAGAAAGAAAAGCAACAATTATTTACTGCAATCACTTCATAAAAGGAAAGATTTTTATGGCCCCCATGCCGCCCAAAAGTCAGAAGATTATTCTCAGAATAAAGGGAAGTCTTTCAACTTGAAGAAAGCAGATTTATAAAAAAATTTAGGTTTACAAAAAGATTTCCTTACATTTTCTCATTTCACAGAGGAGCACTGAAAACTCGATTGCCTACAAGCCCCAGTACAAGAAGCAGTGCTCGGAAACCACCTTTCCAGCCTGGCTGCTTCAACACTCCCTTGATTCTTCTGGAATTTTCCTATGAAATCCACGATAGTCACAGTTCGGCTGGGCAAGCAGGTTGACACAATTCCACCAGTGTTTACTAAGGTCCTACTATGTGCTCAGCCCTGAGGGAGGTGCTTTGCCAAAGGATACAAAAGTGGAAATGCTGCCCCGTAAGTAAATGTGCACTCATGGGGAGGGGTTTCTGGCAAAAACCAGAACATAGGAAAAAAATTCTTAAGACAAAATGCGACTGAAGCCATTATGCTGGGTGTCAAAGGAGATTGCTCAAATGCCACCACAGCTGGAATTTCCTTCTAAAATAATCCTCTCTGCCAATGTTGAAAACCCAATTTTCAAGTCCACATTAATAAGCATGTCTGTCTTTTGCTTTTCCTGTTGGTTATTCCAACTTGAGGAAATGCTGGAGAGTCTTTTTAGAGCTCTAGCTTCACATGTTTAGATTGACAGGAAGATCATGATGGAGATATACACAATGGAATATTACCCAGCCATAAAAAGGAATGAAATAACGCCATGTGCAGCAACATGGGTGGACCTAGAGATGATCATACTAAATGAAGTAAGTCAGACAGAGAAAGACAAATATCATACACTATACCTTATATGTGGAATCTAAAGTGTGACACAAATGAACTTATCTACAAAACAGAAACAGACTAACAGACATAAGAGAAGAGACTTGTGGTTGCCAAGGGGAAGGGGGGTGGAGGAGGGAAGGACTGGGGGTTTGTGACTAGCAGATGTAAGCTATTACATATGGAATGGATAAACAACTAGGTCCTACTGTATAGCACAGGGAGCTATATTCAATATCCTGTGACAAGCCATACTGGAAAAGAATATGAAAAAGAATGCATATATAAGTATAACTGAGTCACTTTGCTGTACGGAAGAAATTAACACAACATTGTAAATCAACTCTACTTCAATAAAATTTAAAAAAAGATAATGATGGAGCATGAACTCTTGGCATAAAGAAGGTTCGAGACAGATTTGCTTATATAAGGGCCCACCTCTCCTTCCTCTCTCTCAATCTAAAACGACATTCAGTCTGTTGCTATAATCCTGAGGCTTCCGCTGCAGAAAAACAAAAATGGCTCAGTTTGGGCCTCACTATACGTTCACCACTCTGGGAATGATCTGCTGATCTCATGCGGTAAAGTATAGCCCATGAACGATTCCAAATGCATGGATAAAATTGAGCAAATGCTCTCACCCAAGACACTTGAAATAACCTATTTTCTCTGCCCCACAGAGAGTTCATTTGCAGTCACAGACGGCCAACATGTGTAGACAACATAATAACGCTTCTTTTTAAAAACTGAAGTACAGTTGATTTACGGTGTGTTAGTTTCAGGTGTAGAGTAAAGTGATTCATTTATATATACACATATATATGTACATATATATGTGTATATATGTATATTCTTTTCCACAATATATATATTCTTTTCCATAATAACTCAACGTAGATGAATAAAAGCAAGTACCCCTCACAAAGGTAAACTTTTGCAGAGTGGCTGACAGGTGTTTAGAAACCATGAGTCATAAATAATTTGTGCTCTGTAAATTATTTCATTTCTATTTAGTTGTCCAGCTCATGCCTAACCTCACTCCACTTTCAAAGATCCGACTCCATCAGTTTCCTAGGAATCTGAGTGCTTTCTACATAAGTCCTATGGCTCCTCAAAACACAGGTTGCTTCTGTTAATCTGATCATTTGTTTCACATCATTAGAATTCAGTTGCCTTTTTGTGCAGGAGCTGAATAAATGGTGAATCTGGCTGTGTCTCACACCTACAGGGAAAGTTAGTGGCATGCAATCTGTCCTACAGTCTCCATGAGGATGCTTACATGTCTAGGAGTGTGGTGTTTAAAAGAAACGGCCAGTATATTCTTTGACGCCTTCCCACAGAGCAGTGGTTCTCTGGCCCCTCTCCTTGAACAGAGGTTCGGTGTGATTAAAGCATATGGCAGGGGACTTCCCTGGCGGTGCAGCGGTTGAGACTCCATGCTTCCACTGCAGGGAGTGCAGGTTCGATCCCTGGTTGGGGAACTAGGATGCCACATGCCCCAGGGTGTGGCCAAAAAAAAAATAATAAAGCGTAGGGCAGAAGTGTTGCCATGTGGTTTCCAAGGTAGGTCACACAAAGCTATGCTGCTTCCACCTTGTTCAGTTTTGTTGGAGTCACCACATAACAAATTTGATTACCCTGAGGTCTCCATGCTGTGGGGAAGCCCAAATCTCACGACCCCGGCGCAAGTGTCACGCGCGTAAGTGAGTGATCCTCCGTGTGATTTCAACCCCCAGCCTTCAGTTTACCCCTCATCTTCAGATATTTTTAGCAAGATGCTAGGTATCGTGGAGCCGGGTCAGCCATTGCTGTTGTGCCCTGCCCATACTTTTAACTCAGAGTCTATGAGCAGAATAAATGGAGTCTTTATGCCACTAAGTTTTGGGGTGGTTTGTTACACAGCAGTTGTAACTAAAACATAGAAGGTGTTTTCAGTTTGGGGAGATTGCTAACTTGGATGGCTAATTACCCTCTTTTAGGTACTGAGGGCATTCTTGTCAAGGAACTAGAAGCCCAGATGGCCTCATTTTACGTGTTTGCACATTCAGAGCATTTTTTTAGGGCCTTTGAGTAATGAGAAACTTCTTCTGGATATCTATCTAGATATCTATCCCCCAAATAACAATCAAAACAAAGCATGAATCAAGGGCCACAGCAGAGTACTAAGCTCCAGCAAAGAAGAAGTTGGTATGCTTTGTTGCAGGGAAGGAGGGAGGATCAAGAAAACAACGATAACAAAAAGCAACCCCCCCCCCCCCGCAAACAAAGCATGAGACGGACAATATCAAATTGAAAACATAGTTCTCACTGAGTCAAATGACAGCATTAATAATCAGATAGTAGGAGAAGGATGCAACTGAGAAGGTCTCAGAAGTGTAATATAAATTGGATAAACTACAGTAGTTTTAATAGGGGCATGGATGCATTTTAATTAGCATAATGATGAAGTACTCATCTATCTTTTACAATAGGAGGGAGGCTTATAAAAGTCTTTTGAAAATTCTACTAGTTTCTCTCGTTTAAAGGCAAATGAAGACAGAAGTACATTGTGCAAAGTTTCACAATGAGCGGGAGGTGAACATAGGGCAAAATGACCAGGCACAGCTCCTCACGGCTCCCCACCCTCTCCTCATCAAACAGAAATAACCTTTCTCTGGAGTTCTGGGCGCTACACACTACAGTCCCGTACTTATCTCCCGTTACTCTGCTGCTTCGTTATATACTCCAGACGAACGATTCCTGGTGAGCCTCTGACACGAGCACACATTCCTGCCTCTGAGCCTTTGTCTATGCGATTCTTTCTGCCTAAGACACAGCTCCTTGATCTTGGTTTCTTGGCTGGGTCTCGGGATGTGCGTGAGCCTCCCGGAAGCGAATGCAGGATTTTGTGTAAATCTGCATATGCGAGTCATTCTGGGAAGAGGTCCATAGGATTCACCAGACTTACAGAGAGGGTTGTGAGTCAAGGTTGTTTAAAAACTACTCACTCTTTCCCTTTTTTCAGAATAACCCTCATTTCCCTATGAATCCGCTTATTTGCTTATTGGCAAATGTTTACTGAGTGCCCACTACGTGTCAGGCACTGTTTCAGGCACTTGGGATGCAGCAGTGAACAAAACAAACAGGGATGCTACCTTCTTGGAACTTCTGGGAACTGTACTAATCTAGCAGAAGGATAGAGGCAATAAAACACATAATAAAGAAAAACTGGATATATAAATCATATAGTATGCTAGAAGGTCGGTTCTAAGGAAAAATTAGAACCTGTAAGGAGAATCAGAAGTGCTAGAGGGGAGAAACTCAATTTTCAATAAAACGGTCAGATAGGCCCTGTTAGGATGGTGACACTTGAGCAAACTGTTGAAGATGGTGAAGGGGAGATCTATGTGGGTATCTGAGAGAAGAGCATTCCAGATTGGGGGGAAAGCCAGTGCAAAGGCCCTGAGGTGGGAGTCTGACTCGCAGGTAAGAGGAGCAGCGAGTGGGCCCGTACGGTGGAAGCAAAGTCACAGAAGGAGAGAGTAGTGGGAGATGAAGCTGAGAGGCTTTGCCAATCGAGTGGGACTTGGAGAGACGTGGGAGCAGAGGAGGATTCTGAGGAATGAATGATGGAGTCTGATCTGTACCGTGTTGAGAAAAAGCTGTACGGTATGGAGAGGATGGAGTCAAGGACAAAAGCCAGCGGGCTGCGTTGACCATCTAAGTGAAAAGCAGTGATGGAGCAGGTGACAGGAGTGGGGAGGTTGTCCGATTCTGGGTGTATCTAAGGCAGAGTTGATAGGACTTCCTCACAAGGACGATGCCGAGATCTGTGGCCTGGACAACTGGAAGGGTGGTTCCATCCACCAAGATGGGGAAGGCTGGAGGGATGGAGGTGTTGGGGGCAAGCTGGGAATTCAGCTTTGGATACGCTGATTTGGATTCTAAGTGGAGCCATCTAGCTGGCAGCTGCATGGGTCAGGGGCTCCAGGGAAAGGTTCAGCTGGGGATAAACATTTGGGAGCCATCAATCTCAGATAGTCAGGAGAACTATCCCCAACGGCCTTCAGCCCTTCTCTGATCCCCGAAAACATTTTGCGGTACTTCCCTAGTGAAAATTTTTACATCTTTCATAGTACTGTAGTTTTTCTGCCTCCTTTCCTCATTCTCTTTACTGGACGATAAAGTTCCCCAACTGTATCCTGTCCAACTCTGTACCTCTTGCTTTGTCTCCCAAAAATATTGGTTTAAGTTCCTCATCATTAGGCCTTCATATTTCAGTTGCTATGACCTGTAGATGAATTGAATGTAATAATTTTGATTTCTTTTCTCATTACTCATCAACATTTGCCATCAAATCCAGGCTCTGTTTTCATCTTCTCTTTAATGTACATCATATCCAACCAAGTTTTTCTTTAAAATAGGTTGTTTTTAAACCAGACACTTGAAAAGATGCTAATCATCAGGGGAATGCAAATCAAAACCACAATGAGGTATCACTTCACACCTATCAGAATGGCCATCATTGAAAAGACAAGAAGTAAGTATTGGTGAGGATGCGGAGAAAAGGGAATCCTCGTGCACTGCTGGTGGGGTGTAGATTGGTGCAGCCATTATGGAGAGCAGTATGGAAAGTCCTCAAAAAATTAAAATGAGAACTACCATCTGACCCAGATTTCCACTCCTGGGTATTTACCCAAAGAAAACAAAGCCAGCAAATTGAAAAGATGTACCCCTATGTTTAGTGCTGCATTATTTATAATAACTAAGATATGGAAACAATCTAAGTGCCCATCAATGGATGAATGCATAAAGAAGATGTGGTACATATACTCCATGGAATACTACTCACCCATAAAAAAGAATGAAATCTTTTGCCATTTGTAACAATATGGATAGAACTTGAGGGAATTATGCTAAGCGAAATAAGTCAGAAAAAGACAAATAGTGTACGGTTTCACTTACACATGGAATCTAAAAAGCAAATCTAAAAAATGAACAAACAAACCAAACCAAAACAAAAATCACAGATGCAAAGAACAGAATGGTGGTTGCCAGAGGGGAAGAGGGAGGAAAGTGGGCGAAATGGGTAAAGGGGGTCAAAAGGTACAAGCTTACATTTATAAAACAGAAAAGCCATGGGGATCTAACGTACAGCATGGTGACTATAGTCGATAATGCTGTAGCGCGTACTTGAAAGCTGCCAAGAGGGTAAGTCCTGAAAGCTAACTTTATATGGTGACAGATGGTAACGAGACTTATTGTGGTGATCATTTCACCATGCACATCAATACAGACTCATGATGTGGTACACCTGAAACCAATATAATGTTATATGTCAAGTAAACCTCAATAAAAAAACCCCACTAGGCATTCTTATTGTAAACAAAGCAGAAAAAAATGTCAAAAGGCAAAATGTAAACTTTAAGAAATTCTCCTCGCGTAGTTTCCCTGAAAATTAGCTTTTGTACTCTGCTTTCACTTAGCTGGGTGCAATTACTAAGCTCTGTGGGTCTCAAGTTTCTCATCCGAAAGATAAAGAAACTGGGTCAGACAATTCTAAAATTCTTCAAATACTTCTTTTTGAAAAACTCAGAATGGCTCTGTTCAATCACTAACATTTCTGGAGACACACCATTTATTCTGCTTAAAACTAGATGTGATCAGAATAAATATCAGGGAGAAATAAATCTTGCAGTCAGTAATCTTTACTACAACTCCTTTCTATTAACTTGCAAATAGAGAATATATATTTTTAAAATAAAAGGACATTTCCAAGAATGATACTGACCATTTTCTATGCAAGGATTGATTAAAAAGAGTCTTTTTTCTGAGTTCCTGCTTACCATTTTTTCCCAGTTAATAATAGCTAAGTCTACTATAGATGCACCCCATAAAAAAGAGACCTAATCACGATGCAAACAAAATCACTCTCTGTGTTCTGGCGCAAGAGTATTTCATGAGCTTCTAGGACACAATTTGCATGACTAAACTGAAATCTTGTGATTCTTACATTAGAACGATTTTATCTAAATATGAGGGTGAAAAGTATTGTGTCCACAATATCTTGCTTTCTTTTTTGTTCAAGTTATTTTTAATCAGGAGCATTATAGGGACATACAAATGGCTCTTCTCAAAAATGACTTGCGGATGCTGCCTGTGGAATCATGATAATTAAAAGAACAAGGTCAGATCGGGCTGAGTGTTTGGGAGTGGAAGTCAACCATAGGTGGCGGCAGGGCAAACAAACAAATAAAACCCCCTCCAGCCAAAGAAACGCCTGTCAAGACGAGGCTTAAGTGGCTCTGATTGAGTTGACTCATTGTGTGACAAAGGGGTTAAAACACAGAGATTCCTTCAGATTATCTCAGATCTGAAAGCCCTCGGAGCACGGAGAGGCCAGCCAAGGAAAACCTTGCCCTCAGAAGAGATGGATGGAAAAGATTAAAAAAACCCAAAACCCAAAAAGCAAAGCAACAAGAACTTGCCACCGCCAACTGGTCCAATGGTGATAATCGGCTTCTCAGGCTTGACCCTGGTTGGATGTATCCATGCAAACACCAATATTACCCTCCATAATGAGATTTACTTTAAGAATACGTATGTTACAATTTGTCCATGTCAGGCAGTCTTCTAAGAACTTTGCAAATATTTCATTTTCCTGTAAACCCTGGGAGGTTCGCAGCGCTAGTACCTCTACCCTAGGTGAGGATGGCAGACATCCTAAAATTTGCCCAAAGTTGTGTAACTCCTAAGTGGCAGAGCTGGGGTTCAAACCCAGACATTCGGAATCCAGAATGTGCGCTCATGGTCACCGTGCTGTGTTGCAAGGAAATGGAAAAAAGACATTGCAGATGAATTTATATGATTCAACAACTCCTACTTTTCCCATTTCACGAACTTTAGAGAGCATCCTTTGTCCTGCCACAGCTGAGTAGCAGCAAAGCACAGGCTGTTCTTTAATTATTAAAAAAAGTATTTTAAGCACCTCCACCATTGCCTAAGTGTGCGCAACTCTGTTACCAATAAATCAAACCCAACCACGGCAAAACAAACTACCTTGGCCATCTAACTTGGAATAGGCAGCTGGGAAGCATAGTTGAAACCACTGAGCATCTGAAAGGCAGGCACACTGGGGCGAAACCAGCGAGTTTAGCTTCCAGGTTTACAGCACAAGGTGAGAACTAAAAATCTGGTCCTGCTTGTACCCCGGGAAGATTTTCCATGGCTTATGATGGTTCCTTTTCTCCTTTGTACAAAATGACATAAAATAAAAATTAGTGGCGTACACTCCCGGGTCCAAGAGGATGTTGATATAAGTTTTGGAAGCGAGAAGCACAGACCACCCCCAGGAGGAAATTCCAGAGAGGAAAAACATACTATCAGGGTACACATGATCGTAACCTGATTTAGCATCCTTTAAAACCACAGTCTCCTCCAGGATTTTCCTGATTACTGTCTTCAGAAGCGTGAAACAGTTACACGGGATTTTCCTGATTAATGAATGCAAAAGCATGAGAAAGTTCCATGAGTCACACCATAGACTTGTCTAGTTTGAAGTCTGCTGCCAGGCAGTTTGGAGGGTTACATATTTATTACTGCTACATAGCAGTTCTGGGAAAAGTAAAATATGTTAGTCATAAGAAAGCACATTCTTTAAGTGGGCTAGAATCTTTCAATCAAGTGTTCTTAACCTTTTGTTTTTTTTTTTTTTTGGTGGTAGAAGTAGGAAGGATCATGGATCTCTCTGAGAGTATTTGAGAATCTGAGGAAAGCTGGGGAGTGTGAGTGCACCCGAAGAAAACGCCTGGGCATATTGTCATACTATACTGTGCTTTATTTCACGGCGTTCATAAACCTCTGAACTCCCTGTAGTTAGAAACCACGTTATACGTTAGGGTCCCAATGGAATTCCCTAGACAGCTTAAGATGCTAGAACAGAACTGCCTGAGGGCTGGGCTTACTGCTGCAACTGGGTCAAGACCAATGTGCTTAACTCTGGCAGCCCTCTGCTCTCCCTAAAGCCACCTGGGACAGGAAGCAGGGAAACAAACACCCAGCTACGGTTAAGAGTTATCAGACAGGCAAGGAATAATCTGAATTCTGGTTTCAGTTACTTTTTCTTTTTTCCACAAATACCACTGAATCTACTTGGGGTAAGACAAAAAAATCTCAGCAGTTGTTTTTCTCCAGAGAATATCAATCTTACAGTTAAGTTTAATGAGCTAAGAGGAAATCAGTTTCCAGTGAAAACTAACTGGAATCAGATAAAACAGGACAAATAGAAAATAAGACCTTCACAGGAATCCCCATTGATAGGGCTGAGCACAGGAAACAAATCATCATCATACATTCACTCATGCATGATTTATTCGTGAACTAATTTAAGCAAGTTTCCATTGAGACTGCGATGTGGCAGATTCCATGGTATGGGGATACTCCACTGATTCAATGGATCCTGTCCAGCAGTGACAACAAAGTGCTGTGGGAGCTCGGAGCTGTGGGTACCAACACCATCTTCACGGATCAGTGAAAGAGATGGGCGAGCCCAGGAGCTAACTGCGAACACTACAGGTGAGGCTGTGTGATGATGGTGAGGATGACGATGACCCACCTCCAAAGGGTAGCAGCAGCCTTCCTTTAAAAGCGTGTTCTATTGCTAATTCCTAGAGAAATGAAAACCAAAACTACAGAGAGCTATCTCCTCACTCTGATCAGAATGCATCCTCAAAAAGTCTATAAACAACAAATTCTGCAGAGGGTGTGGAGAATAGGGAACCCTCCTACACTGTTGGTGGGAATGTAAGTTGGTACAATTACTATGGAGAACAGTATGGAGGTTCCTCAGAAAACTAAAAACAGAACTACTGGGACTTCCCTGGTGGTCTAGGGGCTAAAACTCTGTGATAAACTAAGAGTTTGCATGCAGCAACTAAGATTCCGCAGGCTGCAACTAAGACCTGGCGGAGCCAAATAAATAAATAAATATTAAAAAAAAGAAAACTAAAAGTAGAACTACCATATGACCCAGCAATCCCACTCCTGGGTATATATCTGGACAAAACTCTAATTCAAAAAGATACATGCACCCCTATGTTCATTGCAGCACTATTCACAATAGCCAAGACATGGAAACAACCTAAATGTCCATCAACAAATGAATGGATAAAGACAATGCGGTACATACATAAAATGGAATGTGACTCAGCCATAAAAAAGAACAAAATAATGCCATGGGCAGCAACATGGTTGGACTTAGAGATTATCATACCAAGTGAAGTAAGCCAGAAAGAGAAAGACAAATACCGTATGTTATCGCTTATATGTGGAATCTAAAATATGACACAAATGAACCTATCTATGAAACAGACACAGAATCACAGACATCGAAAACAGACTGGTGGTGGCCAAGGGGAAGGGGGTGGGGGAGGGATGGAGTGGGAGTTTGGGATCAGCAGAGGCAAACTATTATATAGAGAATGGATAAAAAACAAGGTTCTACTGTATAGCACAGGGAGCTCTATTCAATATCCTATGATAAACCATAATGGAAAAGAATATATTAAAAAAAGAATGTATATATAGGTATAACTGAATCAGTTTCCTGTAAAGCAGTAATTAACTTCACACAACATTGTAAATCAACTGTACTTCAATTAAAAATAAATCTGTGCTCTAACTGCCTTGTGTTACATGGTAAGTGCTCAGTTAGCTCTGTGCTGAGTAGATGAAAGCTTCTGCTTCTCACTTGGTTGCTCAGTGACTCCATAACAGGCAGGAGGGTCATGATCAGTCCTATTATGAAGATGGAAAAAACTCAGTCTTAAAGAACGTAAGCAAACGTCCAAAGCTAGCACAGTTCATACCTGCAGCTCCGTGTCTAGAATCCAGGACTTTTCAGCTCTCAGTCCAGGATTCTTCCCACTATAGCCCAACAGGGAGGTGAGTGATTTTTATAGACTCCTGAGATGGATGCAGGACATCGCGGAAGACGAGAGTCTGTAAAGCTAGCCTTAGTCCTGTTCAGAGCTGCCTGATAATCTTGTCCTGCTGACATTAAATGGGCCGGATTGGAGACGAAGGAGCAGTAAGCTAAATAGTGACTGAACTGGAATCAGGTGGGAGAGAAAGGAAACGACAGTAAAGGAAAACATTAAGTTCCTTAGAAACTGGGACAGGTTAAACCTGCGGAAATCAGACGCGAGCAAAGCTACAGACATACTTGCTTGCCACAGGTGAGGTGAAAAGATAAATAACACGTGGTTTTAATCCAGTAGAGTTCCGTTATCAAGGCTTCAAGGCCATTGTCAAATTCAAGACAGTCTGGGGTTGTTCTCTTCTCCTAGTTTTGGAGAGTCCGGGACACGTTCACATCAGGAAAGATGGATATTCAGATGGAGAGAGAGAGAAAGGAAGCTGGGATGATTCCCAAGGGGATAGGGGCTCAACTTCTCTTATGTTGAGGTCCTGCCATGCCCATGGCCTTGCCTTGGTTTGCTTTTAGGAGCTCAACTGGATCACTTCATTGCCAAATTCCAGATTTACAAACTCAAGGCTGTTTTTCAGTAAGTGGTGTGGTGTGGTGTTTGCATACTCCACAGGACACGAATTGTCTCTTATTTGATTTAAAACACACATTGTATTCTAGGAACTCTAGGCCCAGGGTCTGAAATGCCTGGGAAAACTCTAATCGAGCTCTAGCAGGTCTGAAGAACTTGGTTAAGGTCATCAGAGAAACAACTCTCCCATTAGTGCTTTTGAAGAACATCACAGCCAGATGCCCTCTTTTTGCAGCCAGACTGGGCTGAGGCGCCCGTGGAGAGAGTCATCACACTCTGGTGATACAAGGAGAGACGGGAATGGGGCCGAGGGTGGCGGCTGGAATGAGGGTAAACAAAAACACGTGGAGGAAAACAGCCAGGACTCAGTCCAAGAGAAACACTCACGATGATTTCTCAAAGCAATTTCTTAACCTTATTTGAAAGGACACAGACGCCTCTGGGCTGGGAGAAAGGCTGCAACGCACAGCACTGAGGACCACTCCATGCAGGCAGGTGCACAAAGCCAGGAGGAAAGGATTCAGACGAAGATCCTTAATGGGTAGGGACTAGCCTGGGCATCCAGATGAGAGGGCCCCCCAAACGACAGATCTAGGTGACCTGTAACCAAATCCGATGCAATCACATAAAATTCATTAAGGAAATCGGATTTGTTTTTCTGTGATCGATAAACAATCAAAAGAGCAAATGGACAGAAGGGTGAGCACAAATGAGGATTCTAACCTATAACGCCAAGTTTTCAAGGCGATGCTATAGGAAAAAAGCAAAGAAAGAAAAAAGTATAGATTGGTAGAAAGCAAAAAAAAGGGGGGAAAAGAAAAGAAGAAGAAAGGAAGACAGCAAGCCCCTCCCTACATTGCAATGAAAAGCAGAACAGAATGAAAAGCAATCTGGTTAAGCCTCTTTTTAGGAATGAATAGCTCATGCTCACTAACCAGTTTTAGCAAGGGTGAGGATATCCGAGGTTTAACTGGAAATAATCTAGCATTGCACCAGAAGCCGTTCCTTAAAACTAAGCCATTCAATAAAGCCAGGTTCACGTTTCTCCCACTTCTGTATTTGGAAACAGGAGCACAAAGCCTAGTTGGCCAAATAAAGGAGGTGGAGGCTCCATAGAAAACCCTCGAAGCCCATGATTGATGTCCATTGACACCTTGGGACAATGACACCATGGGAACCGGCAGAGGAGACACAGCATCCACGACAAGGGGGTGCCCTGCCCAGGGCCTGCGGAGGAGACCCCAACGCAGCCACAGCCCTACATCAGGACAACGTACTTTCGAGTTGCCATGTCTGCCTCGGAGGCATATTCTCAAACTTGACCATTCCTTCAACAACTATCTTTGCAGAGCCTCTGCGTGCCAGGCACTGCTGTTGGTACTGAGCGCGCAGCAGAGAGCACAGGAACCCAGTGCCTTCCCCTGGGCGTTTTACATTCGATGAACATTTACATTGTGGGGAGGCAGGCGATAACCACAGAGACAACACAGTGTTAGGCACTGGTGAGTGCTCGGAAGGAGAAAAAGAGCAGGGTGAGGGGAGAGCATAACCAGAGGAACTTTTCAGCAGGAAGTTAAACAGAGACCCCGGTATGGAGGTTCCTTAAAAAACTAAAAATACGGGTGCCATATGATCCAGCAATCCCACTCCTGGGCATATATTCAGAGAAAACCATAATTTGAAAGGATACATGCACCCCAATGTTCATGGCAGTACTATTTACAATAGCCAGGACATGGAAGCAACCTATGTGTCCATCAACAGATGAATGGATAAAGAAGATGTGGTCCATATATACAATGGAATATTACTCAGCCATAAGAAAGAATGAAATAATGCCATTTGTAGCAACACGGATGGACCTAGTGATTACCATACTAAGTGAAGTCAGACAGAGAAAGACAAATATCATATGATATCACTTATATGTGGAATCTAAAAAAAAAAAGGTACAAATGAACTTATTTACAAAACAGGAAAAGACTCACAGACGTAGGAAACAAACTTAGAGTTACCAAAGGGGAAAGGGACGGGGAGGGATAAACTGGGAATTTGGGATTAACATATATACCCACTCTTATATATAAAATGGATAACCAACAAGAACCTACTGTATAGCACACGGAACTCTGCTCAATATTCTGTAATAACCTAAATGGGAAAAGACTTTGAAAAAGAATAGATACACGTATATGTATAGCTTAATCACTCTGCTGTACACCTGAAACTAACACAACATTGTTAATCAACTATATCCAATATAAAATAAAACAAAAAAAAACAGAGATGCCCTGCAACAGATACACGTTATCGTCCTCTGAAAATTCTCTGTCAGACACAGTCAAAGCCATTTTTGCATGTTTGGGAGGCTCTGATGTCCATCCTGAGATGGACTCAGAACCCAACTCATCGGCCTGACTGGTGTGGAGGCAAGGTGCTCTCAAGCAGTATGGGCTGTGACTGTGGTGGACTCTGGCTGTGGTGGCCCCAATGCCCCACATGTCCTGGGGTTTACGCCCTGTACAGACTGTCCTCTTGAGTGTGGCCTGGCCTGGCAGCTCCTTTTAACCTGAATCCTTAAGAAGGCCTGGTAGTTTCTGCTTTTGCACCCTGGGCCCTATCCTGAGCCCAACCTGCTGTGAGAAGCCCAAGCTAGTCTTATGGGGAGACCCAGAGAGGAAAATCCAGGCCCCAGGAGAGGTGGGTAGATCCTCCAGCCCCAGCCGAGCCAGCCTAGGTGACCCTGCATGCAGGAGGGCAAGCTGCTCTGAGGCAGGAGACAGACGGGCCCCAGGCTGAGCAGCTGAAGTCTGTCCCTTGTGGACAGATACTCCAAGATAAGACAATGACAGGAACAAGGAGAAGCTGAGCCCTGCTTGAATAGAAGATAAAAAGACCACATATTTCTAATTCTCGAGGTCAAGGAGACTTTCCCGACCACACACGTGCAGAAAGGCTCCTGGGAGGTCAAAAGGGAGGGGGTGCCACCTTATAGTAGGTGATGTCAACCTTCCCATAGTCCTCTGCGCTAGAATCCATCTGGGCTAAAAGATGTGCATGCATGTCGGGGAGGGTCCTAGGGCAGGTCAGGTGTGGAAAAAGAAGTGAGATAATTGGCCAAAGTCAACAAAGACCCGAAAGAGCTGCCCTGCACATGTGATTAAATCACCACTTTACCGGGTTCCTCCTCATTAGGGAGGTTGCCCACACCTTTTCTCTCCGATGTGCATCTCTGCCTTACTTCTGTCTTAACTAAACCGTTTCTCTCTGTGCTCTCCCACTTGTTGTGCTGTGTCTCTAATAATAAACTTTGTACCTGTTTTTCCAGTTTTTGCCTCCTTGAAACATTCTTGCTTTCAAATGGGGCAAGAGCCAGGGCAACTTTTCTTCTAGCCTCTAGCCCTTGCTGGTCTAGTGGTTCGGATTCCTGGTTTTCACCCAGGCTACCCAGGTTCAATTCCTGGGCAGGTAACTAAGATCCTCCTTCAGAACAACTCACTGCCGTCTCCCTCAGATCAGCTCCACCCAGAGCTGCACACACTGCAGAATCAGGAGCAAAGAAATAGAACGGTTGATGTTTTAAACCACTACATTTGGCGGGTAGTTTTATTATTCAGCAGTAGTTAACCAAAACACTGACTTTCAATTTCAGGTGCTAACATAATAACTTTTTATGCACAATTTTGGCTTGGAAAATTTGGGATGGGGTTTAGACTTTTTTTTTTTTTTTGGTTTTGCTGTCTTTGCCTTTGATTTTAAAATACCTCCTCATTTGAGGACATAGATTACTGGATCTCAAATAGGGGAAAAAGATGTTCTGACTTAAAGCTTAAAAATAGAGATGTCTGCTGTTAGGAAGACAAGAATACGTTTCTGCTGACCTATTCATCTCACGAGGGCCAAACTTCCGTCCTGCCATAATTCTGTAGGTAGGAAGCTGAACTAGAGCTGACCTCAGTTAGCATTTCCCAACTCAAGTGACAATACCCCACCCTGGAATTCCTGACAACACTATCAAGCTCAGACAGCAGCCAGTTTCTGGCTATCCTCGGAAAGTGCTGGCAGTAAAGTCTTGTCCAAACAGGGGACAAATCTGCCTAGCTTTATGCAAAGGAAAAGGAAAAGCAAAGCAATTAATTCACCCTGGGGAAACATGCTGAGGCCATGCTTTTACCGGGTGCTGCAAAATGTCAGCTGCGTTCTCAGAGAGGATGCACCATCCTTCCCCTGTTCTCTGGCCCTTTCCACCTCCATCGCGGGGGAAGGGCAGCAGATGATGAGCAGGGGGTGGGAGGACATTTAGGACATGAACGGGTGCTATAAACCAGGACATAGTGGGAACATCACTTCTTGAGGGCATTGATCTTAACTACATTTGTGTCACATACATCAAAGGTCACGAGAGGATACAACCCAAGGGGTCATCAAGATGATCTACTGCAGAGGTTCTCAAAGTGTGGTCCTAAGACCAGTAGCATCAGCAACACTGGGGAACTTGTTGGAAATGCAAAGTCTTGGGCCCCACCCAAGACTGACTGAATCAGAGATTCTGGGAGGCGGGCCTGCCAGGTGCTTTTTGATGCACACTCAGGTATTGAAATTCTGGAAATAAACCCCTAAAACTTCTATTTATATTTGTTTGTAATTTAAAAAGGAGAAACATGAAGCGTTATTAACATTTACATGCAATCCACTCTCCTGTTCTCATTTGATTCTTATCTTGTGTCATATAGGATAAGACATTTTCCACAACCCAAAGGATTTGAGATTATTATCACTACTCCTTCATTCACTTTCAGTCTATTTAAAAATATTACTCTTATGCCCACTGGCAGATTTACAAATTATATTACCTAGTTTTAATTTCACTAACCTGTTTTAAATGGCCAAGTGGCTTAAAGGATTCCTGCAAAGAAACTGCCAAGCTGAAGCAAATAAGAAAACGGGCAGAGGTCACACTCTCACGATCTGCTCGCACTTTTACGAGCCATGACTTTGTCCCCACTATAAATATTGTTGAAAATAATATCTTACTGAGTACTCAAATAAAATTTATTTAGTATAATGAAATTTAAAATATTTAAGATGTTGTTTGGTTTACCTAATGTCATTCCTTAAAATATCTATTTTATATGGCCTGAGAATATAAAAATATATTAGCACAGAAGTACGTTTGTATACTTCCTGTGCGTATCTCGGGGACTCAGTCTAAAATACCTTCTATTGATAGGATATACTGATATACTCTATTGCGCTCTTTTAAACAGAATTCTTCATAGCAGGTGTACAGGTATGCACAATAAATTCTGAAAATAGTATAGGCAAGTTATGTTTCTTATCCAGGGTAAGTGGAAGATATCAAATAGAATAGAAACAGTTTGGGAGAACGTGCTATCATCTATCTTGGGTTAAACTCTGTGGGGTTTGACTGCCTTGAGAAATGTCCAAATCAAGAACAATTATAGATTTTTCTCATGCCACATACACCATGAAACATTGAACAAATATTTCTTTTAGACTATTCGGAAGCTTAGAAAGGAAGAAAATTGTCTATTTAGTGGTCGCCAAAACCAGTAAGATGGGAATACAGTATGATATGTAGAAGAAAAATAAAGAGAACCAAGACGAGCCCTGAAAAAAAAAAAAAAAAAAGGAAGTTTTGGGAATGGTGACACATGGGTACCTGTGCCTGGTATATAAATATGGAATACCCCAAATGGTTAAACCTGACAGGATTAATGCCATAAAATTAGCAGAAACTGCTCCACAGACACAGTCACACTTGGGATTTCGTGTATTTTTATATATAAGATGTGATTTTTATCTATTTCAAATCAGTACTAAATCCACCAACCCCATTTCACAGATGGGGAAACTGACGCTTACCTAGTTACATGAATATATCAAAAATCTAAGGGAAAGATTTAAACTCTGCAGCATCTGTTGGATCCCATAACCTATTGCTATCAGGTGACTGATGGCCTACGTGTGGCTTTTTAGCTTACGAAGCCTGTGAGCGTGGCGATGGGAGATACAGGTGGGCTGAACAAGATTGGATCCAGCTTGGAGATTTGTGTTCATCATAGAGCTTGCAGGAATTCTTAGAAGACACAGCCAGAGTGTCCTCAAAGAACCTGGACTAGTTGACAGTACATCCAGAGAAGGTAGAACGTTCCTGAGAAGGGTTTCCTATGCTATCACCAGTGATATCACCTGGTTGATGGGATTTGCCACGTGTTTTGCAGGCAGTGAATGAACCCGTGTGAATAACTGGAGTAGTCATTGCATAATTTTTTCACAGCATCGCACAGATTCCCTTCTTCACGAATTACAAATCTTGGGATGGTGTGGATTAAATGGGCTTTCAGGCCTTTCGCTGATTTTACAAAATGTCTAACGCTGAAGTTTCCATTATTACCACATCTTTTCAGTGCTTTTGGGTGGCTAACTTAGACTCCCTTGTCACTGTGCCTGGAAAAGTAAGTTTCACCAAAGTGAATTTCATGAAAAAGTAATAATAAATGATATTGAGAAAAAACTTCATTTAAAAATCTAAGTGCACCTAAAGACAGTATTCTTTGTGACCTATCATTGATGATTTTCTTAAAACATTCTTTTATTTGTTTATTTATTTGGCTGCATCGGGTCTTAGTTGCGATACGTGGGATCTTCACTGCGTCATGTGGGGTCTTTGGTTGGGGCGTGTGGGCTTCTCTCTAGTTGTGGCACATGGGCTCTAGAGCACGCAGGCTTAGTTGTCCCATGGTGTGTGGGATCTTAGTTCCCCGACGAGGGATCAAACCTGCGTCCCCTGCATTGGAAGGCGGATTCTTAACCACCGGACCACCAGGGAAGTCCCTTCTTAGAACATTCTTATCAAGTATCATTTTCAAGTGGGTGGCAGGGACTGCCTTCAGGTGGGGTACCCTGTGGATCGGGAGAGATGGCCAGCTCACAGGCTCCAGAGTGCCACCCAGTCTGGAGGCACATGCATTTTCCACTTCTACTATTAAGGGTGCATCCCACAGCTCACCCGTTCAGAACTTTCCTGCCCATGCTTTCAGCTCCTGGTACCTGGTACCTGGTAATATCAACAGCTCCAAATTGCATGAACCTGGCCCTGGCTATATGCAATGATCCTTCTTGTTAGGCTCTGTGTCTGGGTGGCTGAGCCCTGCAGGAGGAGAATCCACAGTAGATACATGGTGTCCATTTTAGAGCCTGGTAATCCGGTATGTTTTCCTGGTCCAGCGGCTTCTCCATTCTCAACCACCACAATTATAAACCTTCCTTCCTGTCCTCAAACCTATATTCTCAATGCTTACTTTTCAGAATACTCATGATAGCTTGTACTGACCAATGTGGAAGATTAATAACTAACAGTTCTCTTACCAACTTGACTAGAGCCTCATGTGGGCTGAGCCGGCATCAATGTTGCTCACATAGACTCCCCCAGAGGGTTTCACCTGGGGTAGCTGCTCTAATATGCATTTGAATATTTACTGCTCAGGAGAGATGAGTGGCTGCTTTCCAACCTTGACCCTTGGGCCCTGTCCCCCTCCAAATACCAGTGAGCCTTGGAGGGGGTCTCAAACAGCCTTGTCAAAACATCCTGTGTTGATGGAGCTGTAATCAGTCCCTTCGAGCTTCCTGATTAACTGGTGAGGAACAACTGGGGCACAGTCTGCAGTGCCTACAGAGGTGGTAAGTAGTGTCCATGTTGACCTTGGGATGAAGTCTCTAAGGGCAAAACTGCCAGAGACTGGTGAGCTTCTCTGAGACGTACAGGAAACGGGAAGTGGAAATTAAAGGCAATAAATTCAATAAAAATGCTAATTCATTTAGCCACCAATTTTTAATCATTTGACCATCTAATTAACGAATCAATTAGTTCTGTTTGGACTGTGGCTCCTTCCTGAAAGCATTTGGGGATGATGACAATAAAAGACACAAATAAAATAACCCTAAAAGTTACGAAAATTCAGAAGAAATGTTGGTTTTCTCTCCACTCCCTGTCTCAAGAAAATCCAGGCAACCAGGAGAGGATGTTGCCCTTAGGAATATTCTAATATGACACAGATTAAAGAAATTACAAAAGGAATTTAGAGACCTGGCCAGATGAAAAAATAAATGGAAAAGGTATTGAAGTTTGATTCGAATAAGGGAGCAGGCTGAAAGGCTCCACGTAGAGAGGCCTCAGGTGTCTTTGCTTTCGCCGCCCCTGACCAGACAGTCCCCAACCAAACCAGCAGCTGACCACAGATGCAAAAATGAACTGCACTGAGGTGGGTCAACTCCGGATCAGAAGAAGCACTTCTCAGAGCCCACCCCAAAGGGCAGGCTTGCAGAGTCACGAGCTAGTTAAATGATGGTTAGTTCTGGAGAAGCTCCTTACACATCAAAAGCTAATCGATATACCCTGACTTTGAACAACACAGTTTGAGCTACATGGGTCCGCTTTACACGGATTTTTTTTCACTTAACACATACTCCAGATCTGCAGTTGGTTGAGCCCCTGGATGAGGATGGGTAGATTTGGAGCAGGGCTGGCTGTAAAGTTATGCGTGGATTTTCAACTGTGCAGGGGTTGGCACCCCTGACCCCCAGCATTGTTCGAAGATCAACTATATTTCATTTCACACATAATCACCTCTTGAGGAACAAATACTTGTTTGCTCCAATCTGCAGCTTTGCCACATGGAAAAATCTTTTTAAGCTTTTCCTGAGTCCGTTTCAATTTCGTCCTTGATGGATTTTGTGCGGCTTAACCCTATCGGCTATTGGATGTAATATCCATAGGGGTAAAATAAAGTACCACGAATTTCTGCTCAGCAACCTCTGTTGCTTCTTTTTCACTACAAAACCAAAACAAAGAAATACTCCAGAGGTTAAATTGGACTCCTAAAGATCCAGACAGACAGCGTGGGTGAGTTGTGTTTGTTCAGGTTTTTTATGCTTCTGGGGGTACTAATACTATTGAGTTTGGGTTGAGAAAATTTTTTTCTCTTTAGAAGCTTGAGTCAGGGGCAAACCTAGCAAATCAACACCCACAGATATTTTCTACAAGGTGGTAAGTCAAACAATCCAACATCAGTATGTCTGCTCTCCCACAGTAAGATGGTCTCTGTAAACCAAACGAACAAGCATAAAAGGAAAAAGAAAGAAAATGCTTCAGAACACAAATGTATATTTTAACTTACAAACACAAGCATGCCAAATACTTTTCAGAAAGCATGCATGAGAATGACAAACAATTCACGCCTCAGCCCTAAAAGCTTTCCACTCTCTCTGGCTCCAACATGTATATAAGAGGTTTAAATGAACAAGAAAAACATGTTGGGATTAGGATTTGATTCCAAAGAGCTCTTATATCATATAGAATGGCCAGGAGTTACACTAGCTTCAAAAGACACACCAAACAAAAACTGATTTTTATCAAATAGCATTAATACTTTATGGACCAAAGTTGTTTTCACAAAGTATTTACATAATGAGGAGCTTGTCAAGCTGTGTAAATGTTTATGGCGTTAGGATTCCCATCTTGACGCTTTCAAATTCAGTCAAAGGAAAAACCATGTGTTTGTTTATTTGAAGTTTAAAATTTGTAACAAGATATCAAACCGCACATTTCTGAAACACAAATGGTGGGCCCAGTTCTGACTCAGTTAACTACTTTGACAGTGACGGTCAGACACCCCAAGCTGGGGTGCTGGTAGATGCATTTTGATAAGTTACTTCATTTCTTTGTTAATTGACCCAATCACGTGTAAGTCTCAGTGATATAAACATTACTCAGAAATTAATTGTTCTGGACTCGTTAATGTGAAAACGTGCCCAAGATGCTCAGAACCTGACTGAAATGAATAAACATAACTGTTTTTTCACAAAGTACCACGTCTTTTCATATGTTATTTCACTTTTCTTGAAATAACTCAAAAGTTCTCTACCAACCTGAGCTTCTAGCTTATTTCCAACATGATTTTATGAAAGAAGAAATGAAGGGTTTAATTATCCCATTACCTCTGAGGCAATCGGTTCAGAAAAGTGATCCAAGTCACAGAGGAAGTTTCTGGAATATAATACCAGGCTCCTGACTCTTAGCTTCAGGCTGAGAAGTTTTAAACTTTGCTAGCGTGCTGTCTTTGGTCTCCACGTTAAACCACACATTTAAGGACTGTCATGGCAGGCATAAAACCCAAGCTTTCCTCTCATAACTGCTGTTTTTCTGTCTGCTTGAGTATCCCATTTTACAAAATGCATTCTTCCGTCCTTTGAAGCCTTTCTTCCTGTATGCTCTCTTTATTTTGCTCTTTACAAACCTTATGATGTAAACCAGCAGTTCGCAAACTTTGCCATGAGTGAGAAAATGATTGGGTAATCATTATCACATGATTTTTTCCCCTGGAATTTTTTTTGGGTTGCATCATTCAATAGGGTTTTTTTTTTTACATTTTAAAATTTAATTTATTTTTTCATACAGCAGGTTCTTATTAGTCAACCATTTTATACACATCAGTGTATACATGTCAATCCCAATCTCCCAATTCATCACACCACCACCTTCACCCCCTGCTGCTTTCCCCCCTTGGTGTCCATACGTTTGTTCTCTACATCTGTGTCTCAATTTCTGCCCTGCAAACAGGTTCATCTGTACCATTTTTCTACGTCCCACATATATGCGTTAATATACGATATTTGTTTTTCTCTTTCTGACTTACTTCACTCTGTATGAGAGTCTCTAGATCCATCCACATCTCTACAAATGACCTGATTTCATTCCTTTTACTGGCTGAGTAATATTCCATTGTATATATGTACCACATCTTCTTTATCCATTCGTCCGTTGATGGGCATTTAGGTTGCTTCCATGACCTGGCTATTGTAAATAGTGCTGCAATGAACACTGGAGTGCGTGTGTCTTTTTGAATTATGGTTTTCTCTGGGTATATGCCCAGTAGTGGGATTGCTGGATCATATGGTAATTCTAGTTTTAGTTTTTTAAGGAACCTCCATACTGTTCTCCACAGTAGCTGTATCAATTTACATTCCCACCAACAGTGCAAGAGGGTTTCCTTTCCTCCACACCCTGTCCAGCATCTGATGTTTGTAGATTTTCTGATGATGCCCATTCTAACTGGTGTGAGGTGATACCTCATTGTAATTTTGATTTGCATTTCTCTCTTAATTAGTGATGTTGAGCATCTTTTCATGTGTTTGTTGGCCATCTGTATGTCTTCTTTGGAGAAATGTCTATTTAGGTCTTCTGCCCATTTTCGGATTGGGTTGTTTGTTTTTTTAACATTGAGCTGCATGAGCTGTTTATATATTTTGGAGATTAATCCTTTGTCCGTTGATGTCTTTGCAAATATTTTCTCCCATTTTAAGGGTTGTCTTTTCATTTTGCTTATGGTTTCTTTTGCTGTGCAAAAGCTTTTAAGTTTCATTAGGTTCCATTTGTTCATTTTTATTTCCATTATTCTAGGAGGTGGATCAAAAAAGATGTTGCTGTGATTTATGTCAAAGAGTGTTCTGCCTATGTTTTCCTCTAAGAGTTTTTTTTTTTTTGCGGTATGCGGGCCTCTCACTGTTGTGGCCTCTCCCGTTGCAGAGCACAGGCTCCAGACACACAGGCCCAGTGGCCATGGCTCACGGGCCCGGCACGAACCCGTGTCCCCTGCATCGGCAGCCAGACTCCCAACCACTGTGCCACCAGGGAAGCCCTCCTCTAAGAGTTTTATAGTGTCCAGTTTTACATTTAGGTCTCTAATCCATTCTGAGTTTATTTTTGTGTATGGTGTTAGGAGTGTTCTAATTTCATTCTTTTACATGTAGCTGTCCAGTTTTCCCAGCACCACTTATAGAAGAGACTGTCTTTTCTCCGTTGTATATCCTTGCCTCCTTTGTCATAGATTAGTTGGCCATAGGTGCGTGGGTTTATCTCTGGGCTTTCTACCTTGTTCCATTGGTCTATATTTCTGTTTTTGTGCCAGTACCATATTGTCTTGATTACTGCAGCTTTGTAGTATAGTCTGAAGTCAGGGAGTCTGATTCCTCCAGCTCTGCTTTTTCCCTCATGACTGCTATGGCTATTCAGGGTCTTTTGTGTCTCCATACAAATTTTAAGATTTTTTGTTCTAGTTCCGTAAAAACTGACATTGGTAATTTGACAGGGATTGCATTGAATCTGTAGATTGCTTTGGGTAGTATAGTCATTTTCACAATATTGATTCTTCCAATCCAAGAACATGGCATATCTCCATCTATTGGTATCATCTTTAATTTCTTTCATTAGGGTCTTACAGCTTTCTGCATACAGGTCTTTTGTCTCCCTAGGTAGGTTTATTCCTAGGTATTTTATTCTTTTTGTTGCAATGGTAAATGGGAGTGTTTCCTTACTTTCTCCTTCAGACTTTTCATCATTAGTGTATAGGAATGCAAGAGATTTCTGTGCATTAATTTTGTATCCTGCTACTTAACCAAATGCATTGATTAGCTCTAGTAGTTTTCTGGTGGCATCCTTAGGATTCTCTATGTATAGTATCATGTCATCTGCAAACAGTGACAGTTTTACTTTTTCTTTTCCAATTTGTATTCCTTTTATATATTTTCTTTCTCCGACTGCTGTGGCTAGGACTTCCAAAACTATGTTGAATTAACAGTGGTGAGAGTGGACATCCTTGTCTTGTTGCTGATCTTAGAGGAAATGCTTTCAGTTTTTCAGCACTGAGAGTGATGTTTGCTGTGGGTTTGTCATATATGGCCTTTATTAAGTTGAGGTAGTTTCCCTCTATGCCCACTTTCTGGAGAGTTTTCATCATAAATGGTGTTGACTTTTGTCAAAAGCTTTTACTGCATCTATTGAGATGATCATATGGTTTTTCTCCTTCAATTTGTTAATATGGTGTATCACATTGGTTTATTTGCATATATTGAAGAATCCTTGCATTCCTGATATAAACCCTACTTGATCATTGTGTTTGATCCTTTTAATGTGTTGTTGGATTCTGTTTGCCAGTATCTTTGTTGAGGATTTTTGCATCTATATTCATCAGTGATATTGGTCTGTAATTTTCTTTTTTTGTAGTATCTTTGTCTGGTTTTGGTATCAGGGTGATGGGGCCCTCATAGAATGATTTTGGGAGTGTTCCTTCCTCTGCAATTTTTTGGAAGAGTTTGAGAAGGAGGGGTGTTAGCTCTTCTCTAAATGTTCAAAAGAATTCACCTGTGAAGCCATCTGGTCCTGGACTTTAGTTTGTCAGAGATTTTTAATCACAGTTTCAATTTCATTACTTGTGATTGGTCTGTTCATATTTTCTATTTGTTCCTGGTTCAGTCTTGGAAGGTTATACCTTTCTAAGAATTTGTCCATTTCTTCCAGGTTGTCCACTTTATTGGCATAGAGTTGCTTGTAGTAGTCTCTTAGGATGCTTTGTATTTCTACGGTGTCTGTTGTTACTTCTCCTTTTTCCTTTCTAATTTTATTGATATGAGTCCTATCCCTATTTTTCTTAAGAGTCTGGCTAATGGTTTATCAAGTTTGTTTATCTTCTCAAAGAACAGCTTTTAGTTTTATTGACCTTTGTTATTGTTTTCTTTGTTTCTCTTTCATTTCTTTCTGCTCTGATCTTTATGATTTCTTTCCTTCTGCTAACTTTGGGTTTTGTTTGTTCTTTCTCTAGTTCCTTTAGTGTAAGATTAGATTGTTTGAGATTTTCCCTGTTTCTTGATGTACACTTGTATTGCTATAAACTTCCCTCTTAGAACTGCTTTTGCCACATCCCACAGGTTATTAATCATTGTGTTTTGTCATTTCTCTCTAGGTATTTTTTGATTTCCTCTTTGATTTGTTCAGTGATCTCTTGGTTATTTCATAACGTATTGTTTAGCCTCCATGTGTTTCTGTTTTTTACGTTTTTTTCCCTTTAATTGATTTCTAATCTCATAGCATTGTCGCCAGAAAAGATGCTTCATATGATTTCAATTATCTTAAATTTACTGAGGCTTGATTTGTGACCCAACATGTGATCTATGCTGGAGAATATTCCGTGCGCACTTGAGAAGAAAGTTTAATCTGCTGTTTTTGGATGGAATGTCCTATAAATATCAATTAAATCTATCTGGTCTATTGTACCATTTAAAGCTTGTGTTTCCTTATTAATTTTCTGTTTGGATGATCTGTCCATTGGTGTAAGTGAGGTGTTAAAGTCCCTCACTATTATTGTGTTACTGTCGATTTCCTCTTTTACAGCTGTTAGCAGTTGCTTTATGTATTGAGGTGTCCCTATGTTGGGTGCCTATATGTTTATAATTGTTATATCTTCTTCTTGGATTGATCCCCTGATCATTATGTAGTGTCCTTTCTTGTCTCTTATAACATTCTTTATTTTAAAGTCTATTTTATCTGATATGAGTATTGCTACTCCAGCTTTCTTTTGATTTCCACTGGCATGGAATATCTTTTTCCATCCCCTCACTTTCAGTCTGTATGTGTCCCTAGGTCTGAAGTGGGTCTCTTGTAGACAGCATATATATGGGTCTTGTTTTTGTATCTATTCAGCAAGCCTGTGTCTTTTGGTTGGAGCATTTAATCCATTCACGTTTAAGGTAATTATCCATATGTATGTTCCTATTACCATTTCATTAATTGTTTTGAGTTTGTTTTTGTAGGTCCTTTTCTTCTCTCGTGTTTCCCACTTAGAGAAGTTCCTTTAGTATTTGTGGTAGAGCTGGGTTGGTGGTGCTGAATTCTCTTAGCTTTTGCTTTTCTGTAAAGCTTTTGACTTCTCCATCGAATCTGAATGAGATCCTTGCCGGGTAGAGTAATCTTGGTTGTAGGTTCTTCCCTTTCATCACTTTAAGTATATCATGCCACTCCTTTCTGGCTTGTAGAGCTTCAGCTGTTAACCTTATGGGAGTTCCCTTGTATGTTATTTGTCATTTTTCCCTTGCTGCTTTCAATAATTTTTCTTTGTCTTTAATTTTTGCCACATTGATTACTATGTGTCTTAGCATGTTTTTCCTCAGGTTTATCCTGTATGGGACTCTCTGAACTTCCTGGACTTGGGTGGCTATTTCCTTTCCCATGTTAGGGAAGTTTTCAACTATAATCTCTTCAAATATTTTCTCAGCTCCTTTCTCTCTCTCTTCTCCTTCTGCGACCCCTATAATGCGAATGTTGTTGCATTTAATATTGTCCCAGAGGTTTCTTAGGCTGTCTTCATTTCTTTTCATTCTTTTTTCTTTATTCTGTTCTGCAGCAGTGAATTCCACCATTCTGTCTTTCAGGTCACTTATCTGTTCTTATGCCTCAGTTATTCTGCTATTGATTCCTTCTAGTGTAGTTTTCATTTCAGTTATTGTATTGTTCTCTGTTTGTTTGTTCTTTAATTCTTCTGTATCTTTGTTAAACATTCCTTGCATCTTCTCAATCTTTGCCTCCATTCTTTTTCCGAGGTCCTGGATCATCTTCACTATCAGTATTCTGAACTCCTTCTGGAAGGTTGTCTATCTCCACTTCATTTAGTTATTCTTCTGGGGTTTTATCTTGTTCCTTCATCTGGTACATAGCCCTCTGCCTTTTCATCTTGTCTGTCTTTCTGTGAATGTGGTTTTTGTTCCACAGGAAGCAGGATTGCAGTTCTTCTTGCTTCTGCTCTAAATAGGGTTTTGAAGAGTAGCAAACTGTCTCGGGAAGACACGGCACACACTGGCACATCAAAGGCAGTGACTGTTTAACCCAGTATTTCCTAAGCTACTTATTTAAAGAACTAGGTTTGGACTTCCCTGGTGGTGCAGTGGTTAAGAATCTACCTGCCAATGCCGGGGACACGGGTTCGAGCCCTGGTCTGGGAAGATCCCACATGCCGCGGAGCAACTAAGCCTGTGCACCACAACTACTGAGCCTGCGCTCGAGAGCCCATGAGCCACAACTACTGAGCTTGTGTGCCACAACAACTGAAGCCCGTGCGCCTAGAGCCTGTGCTCTGCAACAAGAGAAGCCACCGTAATGAGAAGCCTGCACACCACAATGAAGAGTAGCCCCTGCTCGCCACAACTAAAGAAAGCCTACGCAGCAGTGAAGACCCAATGCAGCCAAAAATAAATAAATAAATAAAGCTATAAAAAAATAAAGAACTGGGTTCTTGTTATACATCTGAAACTAAAAGAGTACTGTAATTAATTATACTTTAATAAAAAATATACAACTGGGTGTGGGAAAATTTCTTTTTGAAAATTCAAAATATTCTTTTCTTGAATAAAGCTTTTTTCTTTTCTTCAGAATTTTCCCTAATTTAGAGTTTCATCTTCTATTCAAATTATAGGAACTATTGCTTGAGATGAAAAAGCAGAGATGAGGGGAAAAAAATGAGATTAATCTCCTCCTCCAGACTTCCATTACTTCTCTCTTTCTTTCACAATTATGTAATTTAGAGACCAAAAGAGAGAAAAACTATAAGTGTGCAATTGGGAAAACATTGACTACGAATGTCCTATAGGCATGGCACTCTGCTGGGACCAGAGAAACTGACAGCAAGAGGACCTGGGTCTCAAGGAGACCTTCAAGATGGCGGAGGGGTAAGACGTGGAGATCACCTACCTCCCCACAAATACAACAGAAATACATCTACATGTGGAACTACCCCTACAGAACACCTACTGAACGCTGGCAGAAGATCTCAGAATTCTTAAAAGGTAAGAAACTCCCCACGTACGTGGGTAGGGCAAAAGAAAAAAGAAAAAATAGAGACAAAAGAATAGGGACGGTACCTGAACCTCAGGGAGGGAGCTGTGGAGGAAGTTTCCACACACTAGGAAGCCCCTTCACTGTGGAGATGGCGGGTTGGCGGGGGGGGGAAGCTTCGGAGCCACAGAGGAGAGCATAGCAACAGGGGTGCAGAGGGCAAAGTGGAGAGATTCCCATACAGAGGATCGGTGCTGACCAGCACTCACCAGCCTGAGAAGCTTGTCTGCTCACCCGCCAGGGCGGACGGGGCTGGGAGCTAAGGCTCAGGCTTTGGAGGTCAGACCCCAGGGAGAGGATATGGGTTGACTGAGTGAACACAGCCTGAAGGGGGCTAGTGCGCCACAGCTACCCGGGAGGGAGTCCGGGAAAAAGTCTGGACCTGCCCAAGAGGCAAGAGACCATTGTTTCCTGGTGTGCGAGTAGAGGGGATTCAGAGCACCGCCTAAACGAGCTCCAGAGACGGGCGTGAGCTGCGGCTATTAGCGCAGACCCAGGAGACGGGCATGAGATGCTAAGCCTGCTGCTGTAGCCACCAAGAAGCCTGTGTGCAAGCACAGGTCACTAACCACACCTCCCCTCCTGGGAGCCTGTGCAGCCCGCCACTGCCAGGGTCACGTGATCCAGGGACAACTTCCCCGGGAGAAAACACGGCGCGCCTCAGGCTGCTGCAACGTCATGCTGGCCTCTAACGCCACAGGCTCACACCGCATTCCATACCCCTCCCTCCCCCAGGCCTGAGTGAGCCAGAGCCCGCTAATCAGCTGCTCCTTTAACTGGGTCCTGTCTGAGCAGCGAACAGACGCCCTCAGGCGACCTACACGCAGAGGCGGGGCCAAATCCAAAGCTGAGCTCCTGGGAGCTGTGAGAAGAAGAGAAAGGGAAATCTCTCCCAGCAGCCTCAGGAGCAGTGGATTAAATCTCCACAATCAACCTGATGTACCCTGCATCTGTGGAATACATGACTAGACAACGAATCATCCCAAATTGAGGTGGTGGGGCTTTGGGAGCAACTGTAGACTTGGGGTTTGCTTTCTGCATCTAATTTGTTTCTGGTTTTATGTTTATCTTAGTTTAGTATTTATAGAGTTTATTATCATTGGTAGATTTGTTTATTGATTTGGTTGCTCACTTCCTTTTTTTTTTCTATATAGATATATATTTTCTTTCTTTTTCCTCTTCTTCTGAGTGTGTATGTGTATGCTTCTTTGTGTGATTTTGTCTGTATAGCTTTGTTTTCACCATTTGTCCTGGGGTTTGGTTTGTCCTTTTTTTTTTTATGTATAGTTTTTGGCACTTGTTATCACTGGTGGATTTGTTTTTTGGTTTGGTTGCTCTCTTCTTACTTTTTTTTCTTTTCTTTTTATTACTTTTTAAATTTTTAATAATTGAAAAAATTTTTTTATTTTAATAACTTTATCTTCTTCCTTCCTTCCTTCCTTCCTTTCTTCCTTCCAGCCTTCCTTCCTTTTCTCTTTCGTTTTTTTTTCTCCCTTTTCCTCTGAGCGGTGTGGCTGACAGGGTCTTGGTGCTCTGGCCAGTTGTCAGGCCTATGCTTCTGACATGGAAGAACCGAGTTCAGGATATTGGTCCACCAGAGACCTCCTGGTTCCACATAATATCAAACTGTGAAAGCTCTCCCAGAGATCTCCATCTCAATGCTAACACCCAGCTCCACTCAACGACCAGCAAGCTCCAGTGTTGGACACTCCATGCCAAACAACTAGCAAGACAGAAACACAAGCCCACCCATTAGCAGAGAGGCTGCCTAAAATCATAATAAGGTCACAGACACCCCAAAACACACCACCAGACACAGTCCTGCCCACCAGAAAGGCAAGATCCAGCCTCATCCACCAGAACACGGGCACCAGTCCCCTCCACCAGGAAGCCTACACAACCCACTGAACCAACCTTACCCACTGGGGGTAGACACCAAAAACAATGGGAACTACGAACCTGCACCCTGAGAAAAGGAGACCTCAAACACAGTAAGTTAAGCAAGAGGAGAAGACAGAGAAACACACAGCAGATGAAGGAGCAAGGAAAAAACCCACCAGACCAAACAAATGAAGAGGATATAGGCAGTCTACCTGAAAAAGAATTCAGAGCAATGGCAGTAAAGAGGATCCAAAATCTTGTAAATAGAATGCAGAAAAGTACAAGAAACTTTTAACAAGGACCTAGAAGAACCAAAGAGCAAACAAACAATGATGAACAACACAATAAAAGAAATTAAAAATTCTCTAGAAGGAATCAATGGCAGAATAACTGAGGCAGAAGAATGGATAAGTGACCTGGAAGATGGAATAATGGAAATAACTACCGCAGAGCAGAATAAAGAAAAAAGAATGAAAAGAATTGAGGACAGTCTCAGAGACCTCTGGGACATCATTAAATGCACCAACATTCAAATTATAGGGGTCCCAGAAGAAGAAGAGAAAGAAGAAGGGACCGAGAAAATATCTGAAGAGATTATAGTTGAAAACTTCCCTAATATGGGAAAGGAAATTGTTAATCAAGTCCAGGAAGTGCAGAGAGTCCCATACGGGTTAAATCTCAGGAGAAACACACCAAGACACATATCAATCAAACTATCAAAAATTAAATATAAGGAAAAAACATTAAAAGCAGCAAGGGAAAAGCAACAATTAATGTACAAGGGAATCCCCATAAGGTTAACAGCTGTTCTTTCAGCAGAAACTCTGCAAGTGAGAAGGGAGTGGCAGGACATACTTAAAATCATGAAAGGGAAAAACCTGCAACCGAGATTACTCTACCCAGCAAGGACCTCATTCATATTTGACGAAGAAATTAAAACCTTTACAGACAAGCAAAAGCTAAGAGAATTCAGCACCACCAAACCAGCTCTACAACAAATGCTATAGGAACTTCTCTAGGCAGGAAACACAAGAGAAGGAAAAGACCTATAATAACAAACCCAAAACAATTAAGAAAATGGTAATAGGAACATATATATGGATAATTACCTTAAATGTAAATGGATTAAATGCTCCAACCAAAAGACACAGACTGGCTGAATGGATACAAAAACAATACCCATATATAGGTTGTCTACAAGAGACCCACTTCAGACCTAGGGACACATACAGACTAAAAGTGAGGGGATGGAAAAATATTCCATGCAAACTGAAATCAAAAGAAAGCTGGTGTAGCAATTCTCATATGAGACAAAATAGACTTTAAAATAAAGACTATTACAAGAGACAAAGAAGGGTACTACATAATGATCAAGGGATCAATTCAAGAAGAAGATATAGCAATTGTAAATATTTATGCACCCAATATAGGAGCACGTCAATACATAAGGCAAATGCTAACAGCCATAAAAGGGGAAATTGAGAGTAACACCATAATAGTAGGGGACTTTAACACCCCACTTTCACGAATGGACAGATCATCCAAAATGAAAATCAGTAAGAAAACACAAGCTTTAAATGATACATTAAACAAGATGGATTTAATTGATATTTATAGGACATTCCATCCAAAAACAACAGAATACACTTTCTTTTCAAGTGCTCATGGAACACTCTCCAAGACAGATTATATCTTGGGTCACAAATCAAGCCTTGGTAAATTTAGGAAAATTGAAATTGTATCAGGTATCTTTTCTGGCCACAACACTATGAGACTAGATATGAATTACAGGAAAAAATCTGTAAAAAATACAAACACATGGAGGTTAAACAATACACTACTAAATAAACAAGAGATCACTGAAGAAATCAAAAAGGAAATCAAAAATACCTAGAAACAAATGACAATGAAAACACGACGACCCAAAAGATATGGGATGCAGCAAAAGCGGTTCTAAGAGGGAAGTTTATAGCAATACAATCCTACCTCAAGAAACAAGGAACATCTCAAATAAACAACCTAACCTTACACCTAAAGCATTAGAGAAAGAAGAACAAAAAAATTCCCCAAAGTTAGCAGAAGGAAAGAAATGATAAAGATCAGATCAGAAATAAATGAAAAAGAAATGAAGGAAACATTTGCAAAGATCAATGAAACTAAAAGCTGGTTATTTCAGAAGATAAACAAAATTGATAAACCATTAGCCAGACTCATCAAGAAAAACGAGGAGAAGACTCAAATCAATAGAATTAGAAATGAAAAAGGAGAATTAACAACTGACATTGCAGAAATACAAAGGATCATGAGAGATTACTACAAGCAACTCTATGTCAATAAAATGGACAACCTGGAAGAAAGGGACAAATTCTTAGAAAGGTATAACCTTCCAAGACTGAACCAGGAAGAAACAGAAAATATGAACATACCAATCACAAGCACTGAAATTGAAACTGTGATTAAAAGTCTTCCAAGGAACAAAAGCTCCAGACCAGTTGGCTTCACAGGTGAGTTCTATCAAACATTTAGAGAAGAGCTAACACCTATCCTTCTCAAACTCTTCCAAAAGATAGCAGAGGGAGAATCACTCCCAAACTCCTTCTACGAGGCCACCATCACCCTAATACCAAAACCAGAAAAAGAAGTCACCAAGAAAGAAAACTACAGGCCAATATCACTGATGAACATAGATGCAAAATTCCTCAACAAAATACTAGCAAACAGAATCCAACAGCACATTGAAAGGATCATACACCATGATCAAGTGGGGTTTATTCCAGGAATGCAAGGATTCTTCAGTATATACAAATCAATCAATATGACAAACCATATTAACAAAACGAAGGAGAAAATCCATATTATCATCTCAATAGATGCAGAAAAAGCTTTCAACAAAATTCAGCACCCATTTATGATAAAAAAAACTCCAGAAAGTAGGCATAAAGGGAACTTACCTCAACATAATAAAGGCCATATATGACAAACCCACAGGCAACATCATTCTCAATGGTGAAAAACTGAAATCATTTTCTCTAAGATCAGGAACAAGACAAGGTTGTACATTCTCAGCACTGTAGAAGTTTTAGCCACAGCAATCAGAGAAGAAAAAGAAATAAAAGGAATCCAAATCAGAAAAGAAGAAGTAAAGCTGTCACTGTTTACAGATGACATGATACTATACATAGAAAATCGTAAAGATGGTACCAGAAAACTACTACAGCTAATCAATGAATTTGGTTAAGTAGCAGGATACAAAATTAATGCACAGAAATCTCTTGCATTCCTATACACTAATGATGAAAAATCTGAAACAGAAAGTAAGGAAACACTCCCATTTACCACTGCAACAAAAAGAATAAAATACCTAGGAATAAACCTACCTAAGGAGAGAAAAGACCTGTATGCAGAAAACTACAAGACAGTGATGAAAGAAATTAAAGATGATACAAACAGATTGAGCGATATACCACGTTCTTGGATTGGAGGAATCAACATTGTAAAAATGACGATACTACCCAAAGCAATCTACAGATTCATTGCAATCCCTATCAAACTACCAATGGTATTTTTCACAGAACTAGAACAAAAAATTTCACAATTTGTATGGAAACACAAAAGACCCCGAATAGCCAAAGCAATCTTGAGAAAGAAAAACGGAGCTGGAGGAATCAGGCTCCCGGACTTCCGACGATACTCCAAAGCTACAGTAATCAAGGCAGGATGGTACTGGCACAAAAACAGAAATATAGATCAATGGAACAAGGTAGAAAGCCCAGAGATAAACCCACACACCTATGGTCAACTAATCTATGGCAAAGGAGGGAAGGATATACAATGGAGAAAAGACAGTTTCTTCTATAAGTGGTGCTGGGAAAACTGGACAGCTACATGTAAAAGAATGAAATTAGAACACTCCCTAACACCAGACACAAAAATAAACTCAGAATGGATTAGAAACCTAAATGTAAAACTGGACACTATAAAACTCTTAGAGGAAAACATAGGCAGTATACTCTATGACATAAATCACAGCAAGTTCCTTTTTGACCCACCTCCTAGAGAAATGGACATAAAAACAAAAATAAAGAAATGTGACCTAATGAAACTTAAAAGCTTTTGCACAGCAAAGGAAACCATAAACAAGACCAAAAGACAACCCTCAGAATGGGAGAAAATATTTGCAAATGAAGCAACTTACGGAGGATTAATCTCCAAAATTTACAAGCAGCTCAATACCAAAAAAACAAACAACCCACTCCAAAAGTGGGCAGAAGACCTAAATAGACATTTCTCCAAAGAAGATATACAGATTGCCAACAAACACATGAAGGAATGCTCAACATCACTAATCATTAGAGAAATGTAAATCAAAACTACAATGAGGTATCACCTCACACCGGTCAGAATGGCCATCATCAAAAAATTGACAAACAATAAATGCTGGAGAGGGTGTGGAGAAAAGGGAACACTCTTGCACCGTTGGTGGGAATGTAAATTGATGCAGCCACTATGGAGAACAATATGGAGGTTCCTTAAAAAATTAAAAATAGAACTACCATATGACCCAGCAATCCCACTACTGGCATATACTCTGAGAAAACAATAATGCAATGTGTCAGGTACCACAATGTTCATTGCAGCTCTATTTACAATAGCCAGGACATGGAAGCAACCTAAGTGTCCACTGACAGATGAATGGATAAAGAAGATGTGGCACATATATACAATGGAATATTACTCAGCCATAAAAAGAAATGAAATTGAGTTATTTGTAATGAGGTGGATGGAACTACAGTCTGTCATACAGAGTGAAATAAGTCAGAAAGAGAAAAACAAATACTGCATGCTAACACATATACATGGAGTCTAAAAAAAAGGGAAAAAATGGTTCTGAAGAATATAAGGGCAGGACAGGAATAAAGACGCAGAAGTAGAGAATGGACTTGAGGACACGGGGAAGGGGAAGGGTAAGATGGGATGAAGTGAGAGAGGGGCATGGACATATATACACTACCAAATGTAAAATAGCTAGTGGGAAGCAGCCGCATAGCACAGGGAGATCAACTCGGTGCCTTGTGACCACCTAGAGGGGTGGGATAGGGAGAGTGGGAGGGAGACGCAAGAGGGAGGGGATATGGGGACATATGTGTACGTACAGCTGATTCGCTTTGTTAAACAGCAGCAACTAACACACCACTGTAGAGCAACTATACTCCAATAAAGATGTTAAAAAAAAAAGGAGGGGACATGGGCCGCATCTTCAAGATCTTCGGAGTGTAGTGGGGAAAACTAGACTAGCAGAAGGAGGTAGATGTACACATTTTGTAGGACAGCCGCCCTATGCTATAGTCTTTCCCTCCACGCAGAACCCTTCAATCTGCACCTGAAACTCTCATCTTCTAATCAGTCACTCCCTCCGCTAGCCCCTGCCGCCACAGAGGGCAAAATGTAAATGGCAAGTCAGCCAGGTACACTTTGTATCACGAGTATTTGTTTTTTTTTCTCTTTAACCATGAGCCCTCTTTTGTTGTACTCTCTGCAGCGTGGACTGGACTCCCCATTGATCTTTCAGTGCCACAGCCTCACCACATCAGATTCTTTTATTTCCTTGGTGCTTTAGATGAGACGTAAGCCCAGGTCCCTGCAGTGGAAGAGTGGAGTACTAACCACTGGACCACAAGGGAAGTCCACGCCCCCCCACCACCCACCCCCTTTTTTTTTTTTTAACTCATCACTTTCTTGAACTGAAATAGAGAGCAATCCAAGACCCCCTGACAAATTTCAGTTGCTTGTGGAAACTACAACTCTGCTTGATCATCTTATTTGGCTTATTCCCTAATATTAGTCATGTGTTGATTCATCCATTCAACGGACATTTATTTAGGTTTTACAACGTGCCAGGCATTATGTTAGGTGCTAGGATATAGTGGTGAATGAGATACACACAATTTCTTTTTCTAGGAGGTTTGATTTTTAATGGAAGAGATAAATATTAAGTATTTACTTATAATTGTGACAAATACTATGGAGGGAAAGTACAAAGTGAGATGAGGATATTATAGGGAGTTAGTGTAGCATGAGGACTGTCAGGGGAAGCTTCCCCAAGGTACACTGAAACCACAGTTTCTAAGCTTTGGCACTACTGACACTTCGGGGTAGAGAATTCTTGGTTGTGACGGCCACCCTGTGCATTTCAGGGTGTTTAGCAGAATACCTAGCCTCTTCCCACTAAATGCCAATAGCTCTCCCCTCCCAGTCCTGACAACCAAAAATAGCTCTAGACATTGACAAATATGCCCTGGGGGGCAAAGCTGTCCCTAGTTCAGAACCACTGACTTAAAGACTTGAAAGATGAACAGGGGATTCAATCACACCAAAAGGGAGAGGTTCATCTTTCACCCAACCCTCTTTCCTTGGTAAATTTTTAAAGCCCTCTTGCTTTATTCAAAGACCTTTAAAAATCACTTCTAGAAATGTGTTGAATAATCGCAAAATAGGTGCAAAATTCCCTCTGGTTCGCACCCTGAATAAACAGTATGTCTTATCACCTTTTTCTTGTTTTCCTTTTTAAATTATTTTATATTGGAATATAGTTGATTAACAATGGTGTGTTAGTTTCAGGTGTACAGCAAAGTGAATCAGTTATACATATACTTATACCCATCCTTTTTCAGATTCTTTTCCCATATAGGTTGTCATAGAGTATTGAGCAGAGTTCCCTGTGCTATACAGTAGGTCCTTGTGGTTATCCATTTTATTTTATTTATTTATTATTTTGTGGTACGCAGGCCTCTCACTGCTGTGGCCTCTCCCGTTGCAGAGCACAGGCTCCGGACGCACAGGCTCAGCGGCCATAGCTCACGGGCCCAGCCGCTCCGCGGCATGTGGGACCTTCCCAGACCGGGGCACGAACCCGCGTCCCCTGCATCAGCAGGCGGGCTCTCAACCACTGTGCCACAAGGGAAGCCCGTCCATTTTAAATATAGCGGTGTATTCATGTCAATCCCAAACGCCCAATCTATCCCTCCCTCTCCCCTTCTCCCCTGGTAACCCTAAGTTTGTTCTCTAAGTTATGACCTTTTTCTACTCACTGTTTCACCAACTGCTGGGTGCCCTGAGGTCTGGAAGCATAGATGGTACTATTCCATTTTTCCACCAATCGAAGATGACCTAGAGGACCCTCAGGCACATTCACCTGCGCGTCCAGACTGTATGGCACCCTGTATATTGCTTGCTTTCTTCTGGCCTCTCCACAGCCCGGCCTTGAGGGGCTGTTTTGTGCGGGGCCGTCTTAGATGCTACAGTAGGACTATGATAAGCAAAGAGCTGTGCTCTCTGAGAACTCCCTCTCCTGCTCCCCCAGGAGCAGTACAGGCAACCCTTCAGTGTGTAGCCAGGTACTTTCTGCTGCTCGAGTGTCCCTTCAAATGAAAACAGATTGAGAAGCAAAGGCAATGCCCATCTGGTTCACACTTCAGCAGCTACGATGGTAAAGGGAGAATATCCGCAGAAGATTGACTGATGGTAACTCTGGTAGCAAATGATGAATGACTGATTCTGCACTCACTCAGACAACCTGTAGCTGAAGTGGCCGTTCTCCTAAGGTTCCATTCTTCCTAATTATTTGCTGAATCAATTAAAACGTGGTTTTCATTTGCTTCAAGCTCTGTTGATGGCTTCCCCAAAGGCAGATCTCTCCTCAAATCCTCCGCCTGGCTTTTGACCTACTTCCTTCTTGGCCCGTCTCCCCGAGACAGAGCTTGCCCCTAAAATCTCTCTTGTCTATCACCTGTCTGGCCAAGTCAACTGCCAAGGACAGCAAAACCGAATGGAGGCAAAGTATTTCTTTCCCGCTTTGTGAAGCCAGATACTTTGAGTGAAAAAAAAAGGTACCCTGTGCTTCCTAAGTCATGTTTTGTTTGGTCAGAACCGCACAATGGTTCACACATCCAGGCTGCTTATAAAATAAAACCAGAGGCATAAAAACTGATAGCAACATGCATTTCTATTTTTTTTTTCCTGTGAAAGGGAGCTTGATGGTGGTGGCTCGTTCCTCGTGTACTGAAAGCGGACTTGAGATTTTAAAGTAAATGGGGCTCAAAATGGAGGGATGGTTGAATCTCGAACTCAGGTAAATGGGAGATTAAGCTATTATCCTGTGGAGGTAAAAGTAATGCACCAGGAGAGCCCCCTGAAGGGAAAAAGTTCACTAGAACAGTGCAATGGGGTAAATACAGTAGGACCCAAAGTCTCCCCTTCCTTCCACGGGCCCTTCAGGTGCCTCTGGGGTGAGCCTGGCATCGAGACTAAGGAGGACGGCGCCACCCTCCCTTCTCTTCAGAGGAAGGAAAATGGTAGCAGGTCTCCGCATTCAGTATCCATGACCTTTGCCCCGAGTGCGCCCTGTCACTTTAAGCATCCGTTACATGGTTAGTGCACTGAAGGTCTTCTTTTTCACGTGCCCATGAGGGGCTTTAAACCCACTCAGGCCCTCTGCATGCCTTAAGCTTGCGGTCATCTCCACGGTGGGGCGCTTAATAGTTTATTTCTGAGAAATTGTCTAAATCATAGCGCAGAAACCGTGGCCAGAGCTATGTGAGACTCAAGCAGTGTTATGTGGAGACTGCCGAGGACAAAGTTCTTTTCCAGAAGATGACAGGTTGCCAAGCACTGCAGTATACGTTATTAGCTGGACGCAGTCCTTGGACCTTCCCTGGGAATGGAATACGGTTGACTCATATATCCCAACTGATGCAGCCGTGCAGGAGCGGGAGGACGTCCCTGTTCCCTCGTGGGTGTACGTGTTAAAACCAGAACATCCTTTCTTTGGGAATTCTCGCAAATTAGGCAAAGGGTGTGAGGCTTGTTTCGGTAAGGGCAAGGCAATGGAAGTAGATCCTGGGGGACTCCTTCTTTAGGATGTTTGTAAACAGCTTAATGTGTTCATCTTATGTGAGTTCCATCTCTCTTATGAAGTAAAGGACATAGAACTTTCAAATGCAAGTTTCATTGCTCTTAGGGTCTCAGGCAGCCTGATATTTAAATATCTATCATATGGAAGGTAAGGGCGCTGCTACTCAGAATGGACCTGTTCCAGGAGGCTCCCTGCTGTGTCAGGCAATGACTGTTGGGTGGTGATTTTGGGAAGGGCTGGTGAGGGGGTTCTGGTGGAACAACCCAGGTGACCCTGGTGCTGCGGGAGGCTCAGGATAGCGGACCCTTGAACAACACTGCTCGGGTCCACTTATACATGGAGTTTTTTCAAACAGTAAATACTACAGAACTATGTGATCTGCAGTTGGCTGAATCCCCAGATGTGGAATTGCAGACGCAGAGGGCCAACTGTAAGTTAGATGTGGATTTTTGACTGCACAGGGCCAGGGCCCCTAAGCCCCTGCATTGTTCAGTGGTCAACGGTATTTCACAATTTTAACACCCAGTATAGCTGTACTGGTGCAAACTGCTGAGTATCAGCCTTACTTTCATGAATAAAATTAGATGAATGAATAGATGAATGACATCCTCAAGGAAGAATCAGGTCCTCCTGAGTTCCCCAGAAATCTCCAGAAGCTTCGAAGGGTGAATTCAGTCTTTTCCTGGGAACTTTCCTGTGGATACGAGGCTGCTGAAGAACCGAACAGGCTGGCCACTGCCTTTTGGCCATATGTCAGAGTAACTGGAGAAGGTAAATGATTCCCACCAAAGCTATCAATAATTGACAGCAGGTAATTTGGGACACTGATTCCCCAGCCGCCTTTCTACAAAGGTGGCAAAGAGAATGTCTCTCTGTTTCTCTTCACCCATTCAATTTAGACACTAGCCCACCTCCAAATAATGCCACACATTCCAATCACGAAAAATAAACAGTGTGGCGATAGGCAGGGGCCCTCAGCCCAGAGCATCCCTTTGGTAAACACAGCCTCCAGCTGCCGTCTCCAGCTCAGCTCTTCCAGGGGACGCCTGCTGCAAAGAAGGAAGGCTGAACCTGAAAGTTGGGTGGGTTTAGAAATTATGGGTTATATCACCCTCTGGGACCCAAATGTAGCACCTGGGCCCCAGAAAACTTTTATCCTGTGTGTGTGTGTATGCGTGCTCAGTAATGGTGATTTCATTCTAAAGCCAATGATTCAATGAAAGAGAGAGCATTAATTATTTGTAGAGGTAACTTACAACTGTTAGATGTAATTTTCTGGAGCTTTCAATTTATTATCTCTAGGTAAACTCGATTAAATTAAATTTATTCATTTATTTATTCAACCAGTATTCATTGTCTCCATTCTGCACCATCTACTTTTTTTAGGCTCCAAGGATGTAGAAGGGAAGAGAGTAAACAAGAAATCTATACTCGTGGAAGTCACCTTCTAGGGAAAAAAGCCAGATAAATAAATAAACAAGTAAATATTTGCCTTACAATTTCAGGGACTAGTAAGTACTCAAAAGAAAAATTAAGCAGGATAAGTGGTGGGTGGGTGGTCAGGGAAGGCCTTTGTAAGGAGATGACCTCTGAATAAGTGAGGGGAGAGACCTCTAAATATTTGAAAGAAGACCATTCCAGGCAGAGAGGACCATCAAAGCAAAAGCCTTGAGGTGGAATGATCCTGGTGTGTTCAAGTCACATCAAGATGCCCAGGGAGAAGATATTTGCAAACAATGCTACTGACAAGGGATTAATCTCCAAAATTTATAAACAGCTCATGCAGCTCAATATCAGGAAAACAAACAACCCAAGCAAAAATGGACAGAAGACCTAAATAGACATTTCCCCAGAGAAGACATACAGATGGCCAAGAGTCACATGAAAAGATGCTCAACATCACTAATTATTAGAGAAATACAAATCAAAGCTATAATGAGGTATCACCTCACACCAGTCAGAATGGCCATCATCAAAAAAATCTACAAAAGATAAAAGCTGGAGAGGGTGCGGAGAAAAGGGAACCCTCCTACATTGTTGGTGGGAATGTAAATTAGTACAGCTACTATGGAGAGCAGTATGCAGGTTCCTTAGAAAACTAAAAATAGAGCTACCATGTGACCCAGCAATCCCACTCCTGTGCATATATCCAGAGAAAACCATAATTAGAAAAGATGCATGCACCCCAATGTTCACTGCAGCACTGTTTACAATAGCCAAGACATGCAAGCAACCTAAATGTCCATCAACAGATGAATGGATAAAGAAGATGTGGTACATATACACAATGGAATATTACTCAGCCATAAAAAAGAAAGAAATAATGCCACTTGCAGCAACATGGATGGATCTAGAGATTACCATACTAAGTGAAGTCAGACAGAGAAGGACAAATACCATATGATAGCACTTATATGCTGAATCTAAAATAATGGTACAAATGAACTTATTTACAAAACAGAAACAGACTCACAGACTTAGAAAACAAACTTATGGTTACCAAAACGGAAAGGTGGTGGTAGGGGGGATAAATTGGGAGTTTGGGATTGACACACACACACTACTATATTCAAAATAGATAACCAACAAGGATCTACTATATAGCACAAGGAAGTCTACAGAATATTCTGTAATAACCTAAATGGGAAAAGAATTTGAAAAAGAATGGATATATATAACTGAATCACTTTGCTGTACACCTGAAACTAACACAACATTGTAAATCAACTATACTCCAATATAAAATTTTAAAAAAAAAGGATGCTGGATGTCTGGAGTGGCCTGAACGAGGGTGCAAGTGTAGGAGAGTAGGCTAATGTCACTCTTGATAAGTCTCAGCCTTCTGGCAGGCAGATGGAAGGGACTTTTCAAATCAATGCTGTAAGTTCCCTCCGAAGAACTGAACCCTTCCTAAAATAGGTCCAGTGGTGGTGATGAGGACACGGAATTGTACGGTCATGCTCCTGAAACAAAAACTTTAATATTGTTGGTACCTGGTATGGTTTCCCACGTGATTCTATAGCAAACGTGTTTTAATTTTTCCGTTTTCTGTGGGGGAGAGGAGGGGCAGGATGGTGGTTTAGTGGCTGACATATCTAGACTAAGGCTAAATACAAAACAGGACAAAATGTGCATTTCTAATTCCTGCCTTTTCTGATTTAACACATGGCCCCAGAGCTCTCTCTTTCCCACACTCTCACCATTCAGTGATACCCTGTTCCAACTCACTGGGACCTGATGGAGTTTCTCTAGTAGAATTTAGTTTCCACGAGGACAGGGGTTTGTTCATGGCAGCCATGGTGGTTCACAGAGAGTCGCTGAACACCTGGACACACTCTGCCCAGGTTCATCTCTTCCTTGTTATTGCTGTCTCCTCTGTTAAGCCTCACAGGGCAGGACACCAGTCTGAGAGGAGCACCACAGGGCACTCTGGTCTCCCAATCATGCCCCCTCATCCGGAACATAACGTGCAATGGGCCATTCCATGGGAGCCCCCATCCACCTGGTTCAGGTAATAGCACTAAACTTAGGAACAGTTCAGAGGACTTCTGGGTGATGAGAGAGGGGGCCGTGTTTGTCCAAATGGTTCCTGTTGTTTTAGAGGATTTGTTCTAAGGATCCTAAATTGGCGGTAGCATCACATCCCCTCTGTCTTCAAAGCTGGGATATTTATAAGCACTTATCAGAAGAGAGCTGGGCACTAGTGGTGAGACAGGCTGGGACCTGGGCCCCTTGGCTGCAGTGCTGGCACCTGGACAAACGTCTCCTCCAGCAACAAAATACAAAGAAACCATAAGGGACTAAAAATAGCTGCGTGCGTGCACAGCTGGGGCAAATTATGGACAAGAAGATACGAAAAGACCAGAAAAAACCCCAACTGCCATTTCTGAAGAGCCGGGAGCAAAAGCAGGGCACCGTGCATGCCCCCTGCACACGACACCACCTAAGGGCTGGGCAGACCACCTAAGCCACCCTTGTGGCCTGACCCCTGGACCTGCCCCTCCCCTCACCCTATATAAGGAACCAGCTCGCCCCCACTTCAGGGAGCAAGCAAGGGCACCTGTTGTTTGTTCTCGCTCCCCTCTGCTGCAGCAGGGGACCCAATAAAGCCTTGCCTGGATTTCTTGTCTGGCCTCCAGTCAATTTCTATTGATGAAGGATGTCAAGAACTCTGGTTGGTAACAGCGTTACAGAGAGGTCTAACAGCTGGTTCCTTCCTACAAGAGGTTCAAAATCTACTGAGGAAAATGGTAATAATAAGATACCATTAAACTAAATTCTAAAATAAAATAAATTTCATTACCAAAGTGCACTGAATTCTAAAAGCATCTAACATGGCATTGGAAAATAAGTACTCAAATGTTCTTGAGTACTTATAAATAAATTTGTGCTATTTATCTTGAGGTTATTACTACTACTTTTAAATCATATATATATTTTCTCTCATGATAAAATAATAGACTTCCTAAATAAAAACAAAAAGAAGAGAGGAGTAAGGAAAGAAATGAAAACTATTCATAATCTTTGAATCCAGAAAGACCTCTCTTAATATTTTGGTTTATTTCCTTCCAGTTGTGTTTTTTTTCCTTCTTCTTACATAGATAAGATCATATGGATACGTAATTTTATTTCCTATTCTCCTCTTAAAATCAGAGCATGTTCTGCATGTTTTAAAACTCTCTGGTTATTGGCAAAATAATAATCAAATAAATGGTTTATTAACTAGGCTGAAATTTTATGTATGCCCTATTACTACATACTCCAACAAAATTTCTGTATTTGGATGCTTCACACTGTCTACTGTGCTTTGCTTTGGTCTGTCCCCTGGTCGTATAGGTGACAAATTATCATTTCAAGAAAAGAATATAGCAGAGAACATACAGATAAGGCCTTCAGAGGCAGAAGCTCAGTATTTACTTGTCTGCCCTTGCAAAAAGTGACCATGTGGGATTCTGGCTGTCTGACAGGGTTCTCTGTTCCCCAGCAGGGTTCCCTCAGGAAGTAAACTCTCAGTGGCCTTTGGGTTGACAGCCAGAAGATAGGCGATGTTGTCAGCAGTCACGCCAGAGCAGAAACCTGAAGAGGTGAGTGTACTGATGGAATCGGCGGAGCCGAGAGAAGGGAATGAAGTGCCAAACCTGGCCTGACAGGCAGAATGCAGGGGACAGAAGCCAAGCAAACACACATCCACTCGCTGGGCTTGGGAAGTCTGTCGAATGGTGGATCGCTTTTGCAAAGCTTTTCCATTCATAATCAGAGCCCTGTAACTAAATGCAACTAACAATTATTTTTATAAGGAAATTATTTTTTAAAAATCCATGGCTTTGCTTCCTAAGCATTTTGGACACCTTATTAGCACTTCCACTTACTATTTCATGATGTGTATGTTATCAGCTAAAATGCAGTGGTAATTGCTGCTTATTGAACATTGAGTATGTGCTAGCACTGAAATGCTCTATACGCATCCACGCGCTTAATCCTCCCAACAAACCTACCCAATATGCTTGTTCTATCCCCATTTTCATGTTACAGATGCGGAAACAGACGCACAAGAGGTTGCCCAGAGTCAGCCACCCAGGGTGGGTGGAGAGTGGACCTTGAGCCCCTTCCCTTCACTACTCCAGTGCCCTATCTTTCTCCATCCCTAAGTAACCCCACAAGGGACATGGTTGTGCCTTATCTTCACATCTGCCACGACTGACACTGACTGGGAAAAAGAAGGTGACCAACAAATAACATTGGCTTGAATTGAATCATACCATGTTGGGTATCCTTATTTTTGTTTCCTTTTAATTTCTTTGTCAAAGTAACATACATCATTAAGAAAAATAAAATAATGACAAAAGAAATGTAACAATTAAACACCCCTCCCCGCTGCATGCCCCCAACTTCCACCTCTTTTATTCTCCCTCCCTCCCTTCCCTCCCTCCCTTCCCTCCCTCCCTCCCTCCCTTCCTTCCCTCCCTCCCTTCCTTCCCTCCCTCCCTCCCTCCCTTCCTTCCCTCCCTCCCTCCCTCCCTTCCTTCCCTCCCCTCCCCTCCTTTCCTTCCTTCTTTTATTTTTGGCTGTGTCGGGTCTTAGTTGCAGTAGGCAGGAACTTCCTTGCTGCATGTGGGATCCTCTGCTGTGGCGCTTGGTCTCCTCCTTGTGGGGCACGGGCTTCTCTCTAGTTGTGGCATGCGGGCTCCAGAGTACATGAGCTCTGTAGTTGTGGCACGTGGGATCCTTAGTTGCAGCCCATGTACTCAGTAGTTGCAGCGCACGGGTTTAGTTGCCCTGGGGCATGCGGGATCTTAATTCCCAGACCAGGGATCGAACCTGCGTCCCCTACACTGGGAGGCGGATTCTTAACCACTGGACCACCAGGGAAGTCCCCCACCTCTTTCTTTTACATCTCCTTTAGCAATTTTGCCAAATTTCTTATATAGATATTTCTCAGGATATTAATTTTATACTATGTATATAGATATCCTTTATGAGACATGAGGATCTAGCTTTTACATCATTCTCCTTCTCACCCCATTTAAGAATATATATTTCTAATGATATACTAGGAATATCTATAATTCCTAATAAAGTTCTTGTTAAATCATCAATGTATTAAGTACTGTGTATTATTTACTGCAGAGCCAAGTAGTGTGCTATGATTATTTTTCATTTCTTATACAAATGACCTCATAATTGCATCTTTTATTAAATTTGCTTAGCTTTCCATATATCGATCTTTAATTTTCTTTCAACCGTTATACGTTCCAATAGTCAAGTCGGCCAGATAATATACCAATTCCTTCACCCTCCCACCACCCTGGAGAACGCCTTCGCAGAACGCTTCATTCTCTTGCTTTAATCTGAACTCCTTTCCCTCTAGGCTAATGGCACAGTTTGTCATCTGGGACTTTACCTTTCCCATAATCTGGATATTGCTTTACATTTCTGATTTTCTGTCTTGCATCCTCTATTTTATGGATCCTTTCTACTTCAGAGTTAATTGCCTAATTTGGCTAAAGCCAAACCTCGAGGATCAGGTTAGGAAATCGTGCAGGGAAGAGAAATATTCTGAGACCCCACATATCTGAAGATGCTTTATTCTGTGCTCACACTGGATTAAAAGTTTAGGCAGGTGTAAAATTCTAGGTTGAAAACCTTTTCCTCTTAGAATGGTAAAAATACTGCTTTTATGTTTCTCTCTCTTCTAACTGTGGCTATTAAAAAGTCTGATGTCTTTTTGGTTCCTGTTACTTTGAGTATGACTTGCTCCCCTTTATGGAATGCTTTCTGAGTCTTTATCTGTTATTGAAATATCCCAGTAGTGTTCCTTGGTGTGTATCTTTTCATTTACTGATTTTTCTTTTTTATAAATTTAATTAATTAATTAATTGATTTACTTTTGGCTATACTGGGTCTTTGTTGCTCCACGCGGGCTTTCTCTAGTTGTGGCAAGCAGGGGCTACTCTTCATTGGGCTTCTCATTGTGGTGGCTTCTCTTGTTGCGGATCACAGGTTCTAGGCGCGTGGGCTTCTGCAGTTGTGGCTCACAGGCTCAGTAGTTGTGGCTCGCAGGCTCAGTAGTTGTGGTGCATGGGCTTAGTTGCTCCGTGGCATGTGGGATGTTCCCGGATCAGGGCTCGAATCCGTGTCCCCTGCATTGGCAGGCAGATTATTAACCACTGCGCCACCAGGGAAGCCCTTTACTGATTTTTCAATTACTATACCTAAGCATCTGTTGTGCCCTTTCTTTCTGGAACTGTATGTCCTTCATATCTTGGAAATTGTCCTTTATATTTTATTCTGTATCTTTCAAAATTTCCTTCCATCCATTTTCTCTTTTCTCTCTTTCCAGAATTACTGGTAGTCAAATGTTAAACCTTCTGTGTTGATCTAAATCTTTTTTTTCTCCCTCTTATTTTACATTCCCTTTGTCTTTTTATTCTACATTTTGGGAAAGTTTTTTGATATTCTCATGTAGTTACCTATTAAATATTTTCATTTCTATAAAAAGATGTTAATTGTGACTTTTCAGATTGTCTCAGAGTATCAGGAGAGGCTCCCGAGGCTGACAACAAAACTTACAGACCTACTAAGGAGATGCTAAAAGAAGATGAAACCACAAATGGAACTAGACTGTTGGAAAAAAGTTGGACTTGCTGGCTGAAGTCAGGAAATCATTTTTTTTAATACCATAGACTGTCTATCAACCATATTATTTTGAATATTTTCTTCCTGCTCTTGAAAGAAACTTGGGTCACTTCCAGGTATTAAGAATAGTTTCAATTAGACAATTGTCTCTAGAGACAACTGGGGACATCTTGCTTGTCTAGGGGTCCCTTCCAGGGTGATGCAATTTCTGCTCCTTTCCATAGTTTCCACACATGACCCACGAGAAGCACAAAGATTTGTTCCACCGCCAGTGGTATGCAGTGGGCTTTCACCACAGTCCTTTCTCCTTGTTCTCCTGCTGGGGCCGTTAGGTACCAACCATTCTGTCCCCCTGAATTTTACGGAGACATATAGCAACACCTTTCAGTGTTTTTTCAAAAGTGAATTTCCTTTCCCTAGGGGGAAATGAGCAATGAAGAACGCACTGGTACCTCTCTCTAAAGAAGCTCTCACTACTGCTCTCCCTCCATAAATCTCATTCTCTCATATATGCTTAAGATGCGTGACAACAAGGGATGCAAATCCATCTCATGTTCTCTTATGTGGACCAAATAGGTTATCTGCAGTCCACTAATCTTGGATCTACTTAAAACTGAGACAGCAAGAAAATCTGCATTTAACCTCTTGCTTCACTCTAGCAATTTTATTTTTATTTCCAAGAGTTCTTTTTGTTTCTTCTTTTCAGTTTCCTGCTCTTTATTAACATACAGTATCTTCAGATTTATCTGAGACCACAAATTAGTAATTTTCCATTTCCTTTATTATCTCTGTTTTCTTTAGGTTCCTCTTTTGTTTGTTTACTTTTGCTTTGTTTATTATTTTACATCGGAAGCATCCTTCCTATGCTTGGGAATTCTTGATAATCTGCTGTCATTTAAGAGTTAGGGACTAGTGTCTGAGTGGTGTTTTAGAAGGGAGATAAACTTATGGTTAAGTTTACACATTTAACTGAAAGGTCTCTTGGGCTTTGGGATCATCAATTAACTGTAATTTTTAAGTCTTATCACCACATTAATCCATTTTAGGGTCATGCCTTGTGTCTTTTTCTGCAGTTCTTCTTTGTGTGGGCCTGGAGGTCCCGCATCAAATATAGAGGTCCTTCATTATCCAGGATAGTGGGAGTTCTGAAGAGTTTCCAAACTAGATCCTTCCAGTAATGGGCAAAAGATTTTATTTCAAAATGCATGAAATATAGTATATCAGCCAAAGTTATGGCATCTACTTTCCCCATGTATTCCATGCATACACACACAGCCATAGTTCTTATTTGGGGGGATACTGAAAAAACCTTGGGTATTTACATTGAGTAGATGACTATTATACCTTACGGCCACTCCTAGATGACTTATGTTGAACACGCATGTTGGGACACAAATGGACTAATACATCTGTTGGCTAAAAGTGGCACATTTTTAGAGTCACACCGTGGTGGATGCAACCCCCCTCCCCACCCATGGGTCCTATGCCATCCTGCCCACTGTGAGTCTGTTTCCCCTCACCTTGGATCTGGGCTGGCCCTGTGACTTGCTCTGAGGAAGAGAAGGTGGTGACAGTGACACTGTGAGGCTGTCAGGTTGCGTGGCTGCTGCCCTGCCAAGAGAGGCCGCACAAGGGGTACCGAGATGCCCAGCCCGCAGACGTGGAAGTGAGGTCCTCCTGGGTCTTGCAACCCTAGTCACGAGCAGGCGACCACACTCGAAGCAGAGAGGAGCTGTGCCTGCCGAGTCCCGCCTGAATGTCTGACCCACAGGATCATGAACAATCCAATGGTTCATGTTTTAAGTCACCGCATTTGGGGGCGGTTACGCAGCACTGGATAAGTGTGCCTTTAGAAGAACCATTCAGGGACTCAACTCATACAGCATCTGGGTGTGTGTACTTCTAGACACTTGTTAAGAGATGGAGTCCACAGCTTTCACCTGATTCTTAAAAAAGTCTTTGTCTCCGAAACGACCAAGAACCACTGATTTACGGGTCATTCAAAGTTAAACACGGTATCAACACAGCTTTTAGCTTTTGTTTATAAAAATAATACACGTTTGTACTTTTATAAAAATAATACGAGAAAATTAAGTAAAAGATTGTCCTAAAGGCACGGCAAAAATGTTGGTGTGTACCTCCCAGGGCACATAAATATTAAGAATCTAGCTGGAGAAATTTAAATGGTATACATATGTTTATATACGTGTATCTTTAGGTGTACATTTATATTCATATATGAATGAATCACTTTGCTCAGTAAGAAAATCAGACCTTTGAAATATGTATTGGAAATATCTTGTACTGGTTTGTTGTTTGTCCTTTGACTTTTGAGGAGAGCCTAGTTTTGTTTTCCGTCAGATATATCAATATCTTACACTATAAGATATTCTGCCTTTCATGTCACTCCTAGAAAGGTCCTCCCTTCTTTAGCATAAAATACACCCAGGAATTCTTTTACAACTTTGTGGTATCAACTTTTTTCCCCCCACTGTAATCATTTATCCCTCTATGGGTTCTCAGAAATGTTTAAAATTTTTGGTGGAAGAAGTGAAGTAGGAAGCTTGCTTTATTTTCTTCCCATCATTTCTTAAACTGCACACCTTTCCACCACTGATGTGAAGGCCACCTCATCTGCTGACTTCCCCTGTGTACTTGGAACGACCTCTCCACGAAATGCTGCCCCACCCATCTTGCTACTTCTACATCAGTAGCTCTGTTTTCATCACTGTTGCTTACGATGCATTTCATTATATGGAAAGGAAGTCCTCTCTTGTCTCTTTTTACAAACATCTTTTTCCCTGATTACTATCTTTTAATTTTTCGAGATGAACTTAAGAATCACATCAAGTTAGCATCCATCCTCTGACTGCCTGCCTTCACAAACTCCCCAGACATCTTTTTTAGTTTAGAAGTCATACCATTGAACTCACAGTTCATTCTGCGGAGAAGTTACGACTTTATAACACTGAGCTCTCCTACCCAAGAACAAAGTATATTTGCAGTTATTCAAGAAGCACAGTGGCTGATGGCAGATTTAAGATTTTTTCTTTACTTGTCTCTGTTGAGTTTATCTCAGATATTTTAACTTTTTTTGGTCAAAAAGATAGTATACAATACAAATATTCAGTTACCTCTGGTTTGGAGGAAGCAGACACATTACTGTGGTGTGCAAGTACACCCATGACTTTCCCCCATATGTTTCAAAGTCACTTTAGTCAAGTTCTCAAAGTCTCAATGTGACACACAGAACTTCAGATACGGCATCGGTCCTGTTCAGCTCAGGGATAATTGCCCTTGATCAACTCGGTGGTTTCCCAATTCATCCTGGTTCACCGTGTCCAACACGGGAAGGTCTGCCTGTTAAATTGAAGCTGATTTCCACAAAGATGCCAACACTTAGAAAAACAGGGCTTCCAGAGAGAAACCCCAAGCTCCTTTGATGGGCTTATACAGCTTACAATTTGAAGGAGGATACAGAGGAAAAATACTTTTAAATATCAGTGTTAAAAAATATATATATATATCAGTGTTGGTGGGTGCCTCAAAATTTCCCAGGTACAAGTCTCTGTTCTGTAAATCAAAGTGTTTTTTTTTTTTTTTTTTTTTATGCGTTACGCGGGCCTCTCACTGTTGTGGCCTCTCCCGTTGCGGAGGACAGGCTCCGGACGCTCAGGCTCAGCGGCCATGGCTCACGGGCCCAGCCGCTCCGCGGCATGTGGGATCCTCCCAGACCGGGGCACGAACCCGTGTCCCCTGCATCGGCAGGCGGACTCTCAACCACTGCGCCACCAGGGAAGCCCCAATCAAAGTGTTTTGAAGGAATTAAGTGATGAACATTGAGGCTTTACCTGGGATTTCACTAGATGCTTCAAGATTGAAAGAAGAAACACTCAGATGAATTCACTGGGAAAGAAGCCAAATAATATCTCTGGTATAAATATGTATGTAAACCCTTGGTTTCAGAAAAAGCCCGTTTTTTTAGCACTTTTTTGAGAGACATGTTAACATCAGTAATTCTACCTGTGGATCCACATAAATGGAAGCCTGGATTCTGAATATTACTTTGGTGTTAGATGTAAGACATAAGAATTTAGAAGTCAGGTAGCTATTTGACATGATGAAGAATTTAAAACACAAGTATACGGGGGTAGCATAGTATGGAGAAGTGGCAGAAGGAGAACGATAATGGCGGGGGGAGGGTTAGTGAATTGGTAATGGAGTCACAGCAAAAGGCCTCTCAGTGGCCGAGATTTAGATTGTGTGTTTTGGCCCTGGTAAGCTTCTCTTCTCTCATCATGATACAGTGGGGATCAGTTCCCAAAGATGATCAGATAGGGATTCCAACTGAAGCTGGTGTGAGAGCATAATGCAGAGAAAACAAGCACGTGTGGGGCAGTGGTAATGTCTTATGAACCATTTATATTTACTACAATATTTTGAGGGAATATAGTGAAGTCGTGAAGAAAAAACAAGATAGTGCGTGGGCTTCTCATTGCGGTGGCTTCTCTTGTTGCGAGGCACGGGTTCTAGAGCGCAGGCTCAGTTATTGTGGTGCACGGGCTTAGTTGCTCCACGGCATGTGAGATCTTCCTGGACCAGGGCTCGAACCCGTGTACCCTGCATTAGCAGGCGGGTTCTTAACCACTGTACCACCAGGGAAGCCCACCTTAATATTCTTTATGAAAACATCCTGACCATCTCTGATGACTGCATAGAATTTATTGTGGAAAGGGATCCTAATATTTAGGAGCTGGTGGTGGGCAGTTTGTAGAGGTCAGGGAACCTTTGAGGGGGTCAGCGCCCCTTGCCTTCGTCTCTCCCAGACTGATGTATCAAGAGATCCAAAAGCAACATACCCATTAGCATAAAAGATGGTCCTTATCACTTTCATTTTTAGTTGCTGATTACGGGGAACATATCCACACTGTTCCAGAAATAGCCTGATATACAACAAGCCTTTGACCTCCCAAATTAAGTTAGGATATCAAGATATCTCTAGTGACATTCTGCAGTGAATACTTCCAAGCTGTGTCACCTTTTCAAAACAATAATAATTTTAAAAAATGGCTCGAGCGTATATCCTGAATAAATAAATGTCTGAAATGCGCACAGCGCAGATTCTACCTTAAACGTGATTTTTCTGTTCTGGAATGTAAACCTCCTCCACTCCATGAACACAATGTTCACTTGGTCGTCAGATTACCTTCTCATCAGGACCCACCCCTCTTCAGGCGGCGGTGAAACCTGCTGCTGAGGAGAAGGAAATCAAAACCGCCACGTATGCACGGCGTGATGTCGAACTGGGTCCTCGGGACTGTAAGGAAAAGGCCCCCAGTCACCGGCTTGGGTGGAACGTGACCACTCCTCATTTTTGGTTGGTCGATGAGCTTGTCTGGGCTGAGGGCTGGAAAACGGGTGTAGACTCAGAACATGGAGAGGGGAAATAGGGTGAGGGGTTTATGAGAGTCCCACACATGATGCAGCAGCTGGGTTCAGAAGACTCAGGTTCACTCACCCCTGAGGACAGCACGACCCTCCACAAGAGAAAAACTAGTTATCCTCCCCATGAGTGAGATGGATGCTATCAAGAGAATTCCACGAGGATTCAGTTATTAGGCGGGAATTGCCTACGTCATCAAACCGTATCCCAGGAGGACCATGGGGCTGTGATGGCCGCGATCACAGGACTGCAGGGGTGAGAGGGTCAGAAAATACTCATGTCAAGTCCCTTATCCCTCCTGTCCTCCCCCCCACCCCGCCCTTTTTGGAAGGCAGAACTGCAGCATTAATTTAAACCTGTCATCTGTCATAGAAGAATTTCCTTTCATCTCCCAGGTCCAAGAACACAAACGTATCGACCCAATAGATCACTGGAAACCATCTTTCATATTGTAGTTAATAAAAATTAACAGCTAAATCAGATCTTTTTTTTTTTTTAGAAATGTTTTTGGTATTTATTCTCCATCTTCTCTTTCTATACTTAAAAAAATTTTTTTTTATTGAAGTATAGTTGATTTACAATGTTGGGCCAATCTCTGCTATACAGCAAAGTGACTCAGTTATACCCATATATACATTCTTTTTTTTTAGATCTTCTTAATTCTACCTTGTTATTCAGTAATCAAACACAGACACGGAGTTCGGGGGAAAGACACATCACGAGTTACTATGAGTGCTGGGCCCTGCGAGCGTTAAAATGAAATGTTGGTGAATGGACACAGAGAGGAAACGACATCACGGATATTGCCCGAGGACAATGCCGAAAAATCAAAACCTTCCTGAAATTCCCGTGTCTAGCAGGTCACGAGAGTCTCAAGGTGATAATGGTTAAACGTGGGGGCCACTTACAATCCTGCTAGGCGCTGTTAAGAGTCGTCGTATGCTTGGGTGGAAATCATCCTTTCAGGAGGACCAGAGAACCCTGCATTTTCTCCTAAAGAGCCTCTTCTTTAATAAGGACTTGAGCAGACCCCTGTCACTGTTCTAGATAATGGATTACCTATACATACATTTTCAAGTGTAATGACACTCTTGCTTATTAAAGACCTCTCAGCTGAAGGGGCAGAATATTATGAACTGGCCGAGCCATTCATTTTCCTGAATATGTTATTCAGTATTTTATGCTAAACCAGCAATACACCATCCATTTCAGTACAATGATCCTTATGTTCGATAAAACTGAAGTGTCACGTCATAAATCATTAGAGTCATTTATTTTACATTAGACACATTAGCCCCTATATTCCATAATCTATTACAATAAGGTGGATTTAAATGTACCCCAAGGAACTGCAATAATAACTCGAGAACCAAATATGGCAATTTATGGATAAAATATGCTTAACCTAAAACTGCACCAGCTATTGTGATGGCTGTGAACTCTGAATGGAATCGAGTGCTGATGGGGACTGAACTCAGCTGCACAGAAAGAGGGAAAAGAGAGGGAAAGAAATGGCAGACTTTCCTCACATTTTCTGTTCATTAGTTTAAAAAAATGCATAAGATTGATAATGACACAATCAGCGAGAGAGACAAACTTTGCTGTGGGAAGGTACTCAAACAAAACCTTTTCTCAGTGACACGTGTTCAAGATCTCCAGTTGGCCATTTAACGGGGTGTCTGCTGCTTCCCACATTGTGGTGCCTGAAAAACCTCATCAATTCAGACTTCCCTTAATTACTCATTTGTGAAAAGGCAGACAGAGGTTGCGTGGTGTGGAGAAAAAGGTGTGCACATGTAATTAATAATGTGAAAGAAGTGCCAGGAGAATGTTTTCATACCAGAGAACCATCTAAAACCGTCCTGAAATTTTGTAGGAGGCATCCTGTTACTCGTAACTGAGAGGATGAATACACATTCTTATCAATGAATGAAAAGAGGTTTCCCCACTGATCTTTTCTAGGTAATATTTTATTAGCCTATTCCATTTTTCCTGTAGGCACCTAAAAGCAATGCAATTGTGTTCTGCAGTTCAGATTCTTCACTCATTTGGTGTTCCTCCACTTAGTCATAAATAGTGAGGTCTTATTGCTAATTTCAGGCAATTGACTCCTAGCCCTGCTATTGACGCTCCCGGACACCTCTCTTGGCAAACTCAAGTCTACTGATCATGAAAATGAGAGTGGATTTTTATATTACCTGAAATTAAGTCCTTGCTGTGTTAAATGTAAGATAGCATGGCCCAGAATTGCCAAGGTCAGTTCTTCCGCAGGAAGTTGGAGATCAGATCAAATTTCCCCTTGGAGGTCGGTCACCTGTCTTTCCACCCAACCTCCTTCTCTTCCTCACTGTCTCCCTCCCTCTTTTCCATCATCCAAGCATCCACTCACCAATCAATGATCCAGCAACTCTGTGTCGGACATGAAGTGAGCACTAAGGATGCAACAAAAGACCAGACAGAGCAGCTATCCTTGTAACAAGACAGGTTCAATGATTACGTTATTCTTTTACCTATGCAAATGCGCCGTGTGTTTCTGTGGGTTTTTTTACACCATTTCTAATCATCAAATACTTATGGTTAGTTTTGCATTTTCTCTTAGTCAACATACATGGAATTGTAAGTTGACACACAAGGAAGATTCTGAGGGGAAAGGAAGGACCTTGTTTAACCGAATCCCTTGATGTGAATTATTTATTCTTGCATTTCCTTATCTGTACAATGATGGGGTAACCAGGTAGTTTCTAGGATCCCTTCTCAAATTCTAGGATTAGAATACTTTTTGCTGTCCCTTATCATAACCTGTCCCATTTATGAAAATGTCTCCAATATTAAAAAAATGACAAAATACAGAAGTATAAAATGGTACCATTGTCATATTTGTTAGTCCTCTGCAATGCCACTTGTACTTTTTGGTCTTTTCTTTTTATCATTTACACTAACAAATTTGCTATTCTCTCAACAACTTGCAGTCCAGTTTTTGCTCTTAAAGTTATTACCATCTGAATATGGTGCTGACCCCAAGTTTGTTGTCACTGCTATTCTAATCCTCTTTCGGTCTCAGCACCATCTCGGTTTTACTACTCTATTGATAGATCTGAATTATATATTATTTCCCCCAGGCATGTTTTTCCAAATGAAATAAAATTTCATTTTCTGTTCCTAGTTCTAATCCCACTAGATTCTTTGGCATTTTTATAACTTGGTCCTATTACCTGTATTATATAAGGTACTTCAAGGGAGTTCTGGATGACGCTCGCTCATATTTAAGGCTTTCTCTTAATAGAATATGCCACCTTTCATATGTCTGCAATTGTGGAGAAAAATGACACTCTCTGTCTCTCAATAAGTAGACAGACTAGAAATTATATAAATACATAAAAAAGATATACGGATATAATGGCCCTCAGATTAACCTGTGGGCTCAGCCTGCTGCCAACATATCAAAAGTTTACTGAAGACAATAGGGATCTACTGATACAAAATCTTTAGGCTAAATTCAGAAACATATAAAAATTTCTAAGCTTATTTTTTTTAAGCAGAAAAAGAGTATGGATCAGAGTCCAGTTAGAAAAACAACCCCATTCTAGGTGATCCAGTAGAATGAATTTAATACAATAACTAGTCACACATGTTCTGTTAGAGCTGGAAATTGAAAGGGGTGCTGACAGAAATTAACACAGGCAGGAAGCTGGAGGGAGAAAGGGAAGAAGTGGGGTGAACAAAAGCCAGGCGCCCCCCAACCCTTGCCAGTGCCTCCTTTTGACCAGGCCAGGCTGGAAGAAGTGGATTGAGAGGGAAGTTAGTGAGGCCTAGGCTGAAGGGCCTCAGACCCCTTACAAGGCCCTAGCAATTTGTGTACAAGGGTCCCATGTATGCAATTTGAAAAATATGCTATTTGAACTCACGGCTATCACTGCTGTCTCTTTAAATTCTCTATGCACACCCCGTCTCACATTCCCTCTCGAATTTGTCATTCAAATGGCCTGGGGCATCTTTAGGGCCTGGCTAGGGGAAGGTGATTTAGTTGGTGTCTAGTGGGGTGTATGTCTGTGGTTCACATTTATTTCGGAGATACATGAACAGGGAGTCTGGTTGCTGTCATAGGATTGAGGGTTGCTAGCACCACTTAGTATGTAGACATCCTGCAGACATCAGACTGTCCCACGCCCCTGAGAATTTTCCGCATCTTACATGCATCTTAAACGTCCCATCAGACATTCAGACAGAGGAAAAAGGTTTTCCCTGGTGTCAGAATAGCCTACAGTAAAACACGACTGTCCGCTGTGCCATTTCACCTGCCTATCACCTCGGACGCCTTAACATGAGGACGTGATAACAAACCATTTGGTTGCAACATAAGACACTTAAACTACCTTAAAAATCTCACAGCTCTACCATTGAAAGCAAGCTGATAGAGGCTTGCCCACAATTGACAACGATCCTAAAATTTTACATAACTGCATTAATAATGAGTTGATAATGGAAACTCTTCTAAATTGTCAATAATAAAAGAAGTGAATTCCAGTCAGCATACTGAGGAAGGACTGAATGGTATTTCTGATATTTTCTATAGAAAATTATTGTCATAGGAAGAGAAAATCCAAGAGTATAAAGTCGAAAATTCTAGGAAAAAAGTAGGAGAGAGACATCTGCCACAGTTCAAGAAAAATATGATCTTATGTTTCCAGCTTTTTATTTTTTATTTGCTCTTTTATTTTCTCACTGTAGGTAAAAATTTTAAGATCTGTAATTTGTTGTGATTTTTTTCATTAAATATTCCCTTTTTTACATAATTTTGTTTTTATAATTTTGAATTATTTTTTATAAAAGAGGGCCCTCAAACTGCATGAGCTTTACAAACCTGCTGACACAGGAGCTTGGGAAGTGTATTTTATGGCGGTTTCCCTGTACAACATAGAGTAGACGAGGGGATGGGTGGGGAAGGGAGCTGAGACCCACCAGGCAAAAGACAAGTGCCGCAGGGACCTAAGGAGCTCACGGTTCCTCTGCGAAGGCCAGAGAACAGGGCTTGGGAGTTAGGCAACCAGCGAGGATGGCTCACTCCATGCAGGGGATAGAGGGAGCCCAGACGTGTCCTATACTGGCTCACATCGCCAACCCACTGATGCTGGGTGTTGAATGGTACCGCTGACGCACCTGCCATGGCTGTTTCCACAGACGCAATGTAGCTCTTGCAAGACGCACCATGCATGTGTGTGTTCCTGTGGGTCACTATCTGTCAGACCTATGTCTGGTTCATCTGCATTTGACTGGAGAAGCCAGGGACACCCAGTGCTGCCCTAGGTGCTAGGGAGTCTTGGGAAACATGTGAATCTCCTTATCCCCATAAGATGGGAACTTACAAAGAAAGAAAGAATGTTGAAAGAAAAAAAAAACTACAAAAAAATCCCAAATATCCAATGCTCACAGCAGCACTATTTACAATAGCCAGGACGTGGAAGCAACCTAAATATTCACCGATGGAGGGATGGATAAAGATGATGTGGTATGTACACACACTGGAATATTACTCAGCCATGAAAAGAACAAAATAGGGCTTCCCTGGTGGCGCAGTGGTTGAGAGTCTGCCTGCTGATGCAGGGGACACGGGTTCGTGCCCCGGTCCAGGAAGATTCCACATGCCGCGGAGCGGCTGGGCCTGTGAGCCATGGCTGCTGGGCCTGTGCATCTGGAGCCTGTGCTCCGCAACGGGAGGGGAGGCCCGTGTACCGCAAAAAAAAAAAAAAAAAAAAGAACAAAATAATGCCATTTGCAGCAACATGGATGAATCTAGAGATTATCATACTAAGTGAAGCAAGTCAGAAAGAGAAAGACAAATATGATATGATATCGTTTATATCTAAAAAAAGGTACAAATGAACTTATTTACAAAACAAAAATAGACTCACAGACATTGAAAACAAACTTATGGTTACCAAAGCAGAAAGGGGGGAGGATAAATTAGGAGTTTGGCATTAACAGATACACAATACTATATCTAAAATAGATAACCAACAAGGACCTACTATATGGCACAGGGAACTATATTAAATATCTTGTAATAAACCATAATGGAAAAGACTGTGAAAAAGAATATATATATATATATATATATATATATATATATATATAAAACTGAATCACTTTGCTATATACCTAAAACATTGTAAATCAACTATACTTCAGTGTAAAAAAAAAAAAAAGAAAAAATATCTAAAGAAAAAGAAAGGAAAAATAACAAAAAAAAAATCCCAAATACTCACTATTGTGCTACCATTATCATCCCTATTTTATAGAATGGAAATAGAAGTGGAAACCTTGAGAGTGAAAGTAGACTGCCATGTTCACATAGCCAGAAATTGATAGAGCAAGGAGGCACAAGTTTAAATGCCTGCAGAATCCAATGAATGGTGCAGATGAGTAGGAGAAAAATAACAGCAGGGGTGTGATGGAAATATCAACTGACCCCTGGTCTTCAGGGCTGGGGACGATAGGGAATGGTGAGGACTGTGGCAAACTAGAGCACTCATATCTATCAAAGAGGGACACGCTCCTAAGCTCCTGCTGGTTGTGGCCATGTGGTACCAGACAGTGGAACCAGACATGCTGATTTTAAGAGAGATGAGAAATCTAGATTTCACTGTGAATTGTCCTGAATTTTAAATCTTGTTAAAAATTGAAAAAACTTTGTCAACATCGTTTGGGCCATAATTGTGCAAGGTCATCTTCTAGTAGATTATGATCTCTATTTGCAATTTCTGCTCCAGAGTGAGCCCTTGCCTACTAAACCATTTACATTGCCACACCTCCTCTCTTAAGTGGATTGCATTTTATGAACCCACTGTTAACTCTCATGTTTTGCTTTTCCTCCATACTTGACAAGACCAGAGTTAGGACTGAGTTTCTAAAGGCCTGACTTTACTGTTCATTAGCTCTGTAATCTTGAGGGAATCCTCTAACTTCTCATCTGTCAAATGAACACCAAAAAAAAAAAAAAAACTACTCTGCCTACCTCCCAGGGTTGCTGGGGGAATCAAACAAAATACTGGATCTGGACGTGTTTTGAAAACTATCAAGATCTACAGAAAGGTCAGTGCATTATTTTTAATGATAGCCTTAACTTTCCGAAAGGTAATTAGCCCAAATTCCACCTTTCCATTTATAGAAATAACACACTAATTTTTCTTCCGTCTCTGACTCTCCCCCACCCTCCTTGGCATTTCAAAATGACTGCCTTGGATTCAGTAAGTTCATTAACCACTTCCCCTCATACCATAGGAAACAACTCATCTGCTCCCCAAATAACTTCCATTTGGAACACAGGATTTCTTTTTTCACCCGTCTTCATATTTTTTGTTTTTAACTGAATACAACATGAAGGAGCTTGGGTCTCATGTGAATTTTTCTGTGGGGACCTGAAACTCACTTACTTGAACAAGGAGACGGAAACACCTAGGAGGTCAGCTGAGAGGCAAAGAGGGGTGGCTGCAGTGTGTGCCTCCACAGCCCCTACTGTCATTCCCTGTGTTTTTTGAGAGTTTGTGTCATGAGCCTGAACTGTCTATGTACCATATGTGCCCTGGGGAAAGCCATTCTCATTGAAAGCCTAAATAAACCCATCACTTAGATGAAGGATGGAGACCATTTGGCAACTGTGTTCCTTTCCATATTTCCCTTCTCCAAATGTCTTTTTTTTTTTTTTTTTCATGGAGAGGCATTTTATTTTAAATATAGCAGTGTGTACATATCAATCCCAAACTCCCAGTCTATCCCTCCCACCCCCAGCCTTACCCCCTGGTAACCATAAGTTTGTTCTCTAAATCTGTGTGTCTGTTTCGGTTTTGTAAATAAGTTCATGTGTATCATTGGTTTTTTTTTTTTTTTAGATTCCACGTGTAAGTGATATCATATGATATTTGTCTTTCTCTGTCTGATTTACTTCACTTAGTATGACAATCTCTAGGTCCATCCATGTTGCTGCAAATGGCATTATTTCATTCCTTTTTCTGGCTGAGTAATATTCCATTGTGTATATGTACCACTCTTTATCCATTCCTCTGTCAATGGATATTTAGGTTGTTTCCATGTCTTGGCTGTTGTAAGTAGAGTTGCTGTGAACGTTGGGGTGCATGTGTCTTTTTGAATTATGGTTTTCTCTGGATATATGCCCAGGAGTGGGACTGCTGGGTCATATGGTAGCTCTATTTTTAGTTTTCTAAGGAACCTGCAAACTGCACCAATTTCCATTCCCACCAACATGTCTTGTTACAGCGTGAGGACATGCTTAAGCTCCCCCCTGCCTCCCCATGGAAGCCTTCAATTGACCCATTTACACTGATGTGGAGAATCTGCCATCAACACAAGGGATGTCCAGGGAGGAAAATTTGTAATTTGAAAGTTTGATAGCTATTGTTAATTAGATGAAAACTAAATGAACGGAGAATCTGTGATAAAGGGAGAAGTCCCAGATAGGCAAAGCTCTTTTTGTTAGCTATGGGAGAGCTTTTTGATTGAAAAGAAAATGAAGAAATCCTTCACTACACATCTAGACAGTATGGATGGCTGGTATTCTGTCTTTCCAAGTTCTACCAGTGGGCTCCTCTGGTCACTGTCCGCACAGCGCTGGTCAGACTCTCCTCCTCATGCCCGCTCTCTGTTCTTACCAGGGGGGCCCCATCCTGCTTCCACAGGACACCACACTCACTGTCCTCGCCTTCCCTAAGGGGGCTCTCCCTGTCTGACAGGTCACTCCCTGATGCCCTCCACCTACCTGGAGTCTACAATCCTTCCAGGCTGGACACGAGTCCCATGCTCTCCATGAAGCCCTCCTTGGTCACCCTCATCCCCACCATGTCTCCCTTTCCCCTGACTCTGAAACACAATTTAGTACAATGTGTCATGCCCTGGTGCCTACCTGCCACTTTTTTTTAGCAGTCACTGTCATAATTCCCTTCAGAGGGCTATTTAAAAAAAAAAACAAAACAACACAAAAGCCAGGTACATAGCCAACATTTTTTTTCCACTCTGGAGTAGTCTTTCAGAGGGCAGGGATGAAACCATGGGACGATTGCACCCTGAAATGAGGCATTCAAACACTTCTGGGACCTACCTGACTCTCAAAGAATAACTGGTTAAATACCAGTGTGAAACAAATTAAAGGGGTTTAAAAAGAAACAGAAGTTAAAAGAAAAATGATATAATATGTATTAGCTATAACAGAAATGTTACTTATCTTTATTAAAAGTTTACTAACACTACTCTGGGCATTTTGAACATTTTACCTGTATTTTCTCATTTAATTCCCACAACTCTCCAATGAATCAATCAGTATTATTATAACCATTTAAAGAATGCCGGGCTTCCCTGGTGGCGCAGTGGTTGGGAGTCCGCCTGCCGATGCAGGGGACATGGGTTCATGCTCCAGTCCGGGAGGATCCCACATGCCGCGGAGTGGCTGGGCCCGTGAGCCATGGTCGCTGAGCCTGCGCTCCGCAACGGGAGAGGCCACAACAGTGAGAGGCCCGCGTACCCCAAAAAAAAAAAAAAAAAAAAAAAAAAAAAAAACAAAAGAATGCCTACCTGCCACTCTTATCCGTCTACCTGAACGTGAAGTTCAGGGCCATTGTGCAAGCTTCTCCTCTAAGCTCCAGAGCTTCTAGTCCAAGGCAGTGCTTGGCACAAAATGGGAACTCATTAAAAAATGGATTTACCTACAAATTCTGGCCTTGGGGATTTCACCACAAAATGTAATTTGCTGCGTCTCCAGACTTCTGGAGTGTAAGAGCTTCAGAGGAAAAACATTCAAGCAGACACAGGTGCTCAGAAATGTAACATTGCCTTGGGAAGTGGTGAGGATCCTATTTCCGGAAGTATTCAAGTAGAGGCTGGACAACCATGGGTTATGAATGGCATGGAATGGAATTAAGCATGCATGTAAAGGGGTAAAGGAAAGAGAGGCCCAGACGAGTAGAGTGGTCAGCCTAAAGTCACACAGCAGCTAAGTGGCAACACTAGCACTTAAACCCTGGCACTCCGACACCCAGCCTGGATGATCTCTAACGTATTCACGGACAATCACACATCTCAAGACACTCCGCCTGAATGTGTTACCTTCTGTCTGCCACACTGTATTTGGAAGAGTCCAGGTGTGACGTGGCCATGGCATTAAATGTTAAACCCTTTATTTCCACAAGGGTAGAGATTTTCGTTTTGTTCACTGTGACAGCCCAAGTGCTTTCACACAGTAGCTACTAAACAAAGAGTTACCTGACGTTGGATGAATGAGTATCCAGAAAATGTGAATATAAGTCAGATAGGCCAGGCTATGTTGCAAAAACAACCCCCAAATCTCAGCCACTTACAGAAACAAAGGAATATTTTTCACGCAGTCTCCATGTCCACCCTGACTTAGCAGGGGATCTGCTCTCTGCCACCATATTCTGAGACCCAGACTCATACGATGGCCACAGTCTTGAATGCTGCTGAGCACCATGCCAGAGAGAGAGAGAGAGAGAGAAACTGAGAGAGAGAGAAAGAGAGGAGAGAGATCCAGCGTTTTGAACTGGCAGTTACATGCTCGGTCTGGAAGTGATGCACATCATTTTCACGTTTGTGATTCATTGGCCAGGTTTCATCATATGGTCTGCTCAGCCACAGAAAGCCAGCATGGGCAATCCTATCATGTTACCAAAAGGTGGGGAGTCTTTGTTTTTAGCCACTTTCTTTCCATTGGAGGTGGATAAAGTAGGTGGGAGAAGAGTCAGTAGTTTGGAAGAAGCCATGTTTCACATGGATGGATGAAGGGAGAAAGGATTAGAGACCTTTGCTTTATTCCTTCCCAGTTAAGAAGCAACTATCAGATGTTAAGGGATAAGGTTCCCTTGTAAAATCAGAGACACAGCTCAGGCAGGTGTGATGGCGGGGGTAGGTCTGTGGAAAAAGGCCAAAGGTAGGAAAAAGAGCAAGATAACTTTCTATATATCCAAAAAGGGGTTGTAGTTGATGCTATGGACTGAATGTTTGCATCCCCCCAAAATTCACAGGGTAGAGCCCTAACTCCCAATGTGATGGTATTTAGAAGCGGGGCCTTTGGGAGGTGATTAGGTTTAGATGAAGCCATGAGGGTTGGATTAGTGTTCTTATACGAAGAGACAGAGAGACCTCTCTCTTCAGGTGCACACAACCCGGGAAAGGAACTGCAAGCATACGGTGAGAAGGTGGCCGTCTACAAACCAGGAAGCGGGCTCTCACAGGAGCCAAATATGCCGGCACTTTGGTCTTACAATTCCCAGCCTCCAGAACCGTGAGAAACACATGTCTACTGTTTGAACCACCCAGTCTATAGTATTTTGTCGTAGCAGCCAGAGCTGACTGAGACAGTGGATTTCATGCATGGTCAGAATCAACAGTGAGATGTGGTCTCCCCAAAGACAAATTCAATTTTAGCTTACAATAATAGAAATATTAACTCTAGAATGATGGAGGTGATGGCTCTGTGTAACTCCACATTGGTGGAACCACAACCTGGAATATTGCCTGAGTACCTGGTGATGGATTAAGGCATCCAGGGGAGTGTGACTGGATTGGTAAAGGCCTCAGTACTCAAACGTAAAAGGAACCAGGAGAGTAAACTGGAATATCTAACTTGAAGAAGAAAACACTCAGGGAGAAAATAACAGTTTTTAATACCTGAATGATCATTGCATTGAGGAGGGTTCATACTTGTTTATATGCCTGCAAAGCATACAGACATACAAATGGAAAGAACCAACAAGGAGACAGATTTTTACTTGATTCAAGGAAGAGTTCCTAACGGAACTATCAAAATACAGAATGGCATGTTTGGGGATTTAATAGTTGTCCCAATACTGGAATATGTTACTGACGGTAATCAAACATGGGAAGTAGAACAAGGTGATTTGTAAGACTGCATCTCACTCGAAAGGCCATGATTTTAAATTCATGATTTAACCTACTCTTATGTTCGCGTTCATAGTGAAGCTTTGAGAAGCAGCTGTATCTACTCTTGGACATCATAACATAGGAGAAGATTTTAGAAGGAACACACATTTTTTCCGGGAAGGACCAGATAGCAAATACTTCAGGCTTTGCTGGCCATGCATTCTGAATGGCAACTACTCAACTCTGCTATTGCAGAGCCATAGACAATATGTAAACACACAGACATGGTTGTGTTCCAATAAAACTTTATTTACAAAAGCTGGTGTCAGGTTAAGATTTGGTTTGTGGATCTTGTCAACCCCTGCTGTGGACGCTAAGCAGGATTCCGGTTAGAGGAGCTGCTTATCCAAGAAATCTACACTCTCTGAGTGTATCATCCTCCTTTTAGGAATAAAGACTGAAAAGTTAGAGAATGAGCTCATCTTTGTCCAAAGACAAGGAAACCCCAATAGTCCCTGGCTTAGCAACAGGTAGAGTGAGCTCTGAAAAAGGCACACAAGTTTGTGATAATGGCTTGAAAACATGGAAGAACAGAGAAGAAGGACATGGGTTTTTAGGAAAGATGTTTTTGCTTGACTTTCAAATCTAACTCATGGCACATCATAAGAAAACAGAAGTGCAACCAGAGGTGCTGTGGAGGCTTTGGTGTGTTGGCCCAGGAACTTCTGAGATCAGTAGTAACTATGCAACAAAATCAGGACTATGCCAGGAACTTCTGTGGCTCTGTTATTGTTCTTAACAATGAAAAGGTACCACTGATGTTTTCTGGACCACGGTGAGAACAGACGTAGGTCTCTGACCCTCACAGAACGTGAAGGAACATGTCTTACCACGGGGCAGCTTGACATGCCACCCTGAATGCTTGCATGATGAAAGTGGTCCATCCACGGTCCTTACCCAGGGTGAGGCCAAGTCAGGCAGATGGTTAACACAGACACACGGTTTTTGATCTGAACTAACAAAAATGTTCAACCCACCCCACTCAGCATGCATAAGCGAGCATTATTATAATGGTATGCAAATTGCAGAAACGGCAGACATTCTTTCCAACTCTGTTTTCATTAAAGATTCAGCTTCTTTTTTTTCCCACAGAATAATAGTAAATGACATGCGAACTTCATATGAACTACGGGTCGTGCAAGGATTTAGTATTGGCATTTTTAATCTAAGAAGTCTGGTGCCAGAAAATCAATATGTTTCAGCTGCAGCGTTCGGATGCGATTTTCCTCACGTAACGGGTTTCTTTCTTCCCTTCTTTCTTCTTAGTCTTTTTTTTTTTTAAAGAATGAATAATTCCTGTTTTTTCTATGAAACAAGCTGCTGTATTATAAGGTAATGACATCAATAACACATTACATGTAAACAGAAAATGAACAAAAAATCATTCAAGGCCCTTTTGAAACTGGAGCGCTTTTCATCAGCGCTATTACAGGTTTCATTCACATTATCGGGTTGAACCATCCTGCATAACCGAGGTGCTGACAAGTCCTGATTACCCAATAACTCCTGGATCCCTTTCAGGCAGGTTCATGCAGAGGACAGGGGTACCAGGCCTTGCTGGGGGGCCGCCGGCCCGCCATGGAGACCTGATCAAGAAACCCAACGCCAGCTCACTCACTCCTCCCTGCCAAAAACGGGCACGGCCCCTCCTGGGGTGTAACGGCCTTTTCTTCCCCGTGTTCTCCATGGTTTCAGATGACAACTGTAAGATACATCGGGGAGGGCCAGCTAAACCTCCTAAACTCTTCCCCTCAAATGCGACCAGGCTCCAGGTAGGGTACCTACGTGTCACTCAGGAAGCAGAATCAACAGAAGAGCCTGGGCCCTCGGGACAAGACGGGGACCCGGTGGGTTAATCGCCTGAACTGCGTGGCTGTCTCAAACAACCGGCCACCTGCCTTCCTCTCCTGACTCTGCAGTGACCCTGCTCCCAGGATGCCTCAGACCCTTCCCCATCCCTGTTGTTCACACCACTGGGGGACATTTTCCTCTTTCTGAGGGAACGCTGGTCGAAGCCCAAGCTCTTTGTGCTACTCAACAAACAGGACTATTCCCTCCTTATGGGGCAGGGAGTGTGGTGGACACTTCTGGCCGGCGGTGGCTATGGTGAAAGCCAGTGGCCCACCGGCCTGCCTGACGTCAGCAGACCAGGGCACTCCTTCCAAAGACGCAGAGCCTCTGGGAGGGCAGGACCACGGTGCCTCTTCTCCAGATGACTTTTCAACCCTTGCCTAGAAACTGCAGCCCATGGCTTGTGGTGCAGCTGAGCAGCTAAGCTAACCTAAAGCAACCTTTAAATAAGCAAGCTGCGGTTTTGCCTTTTGGGTGGTATATCACCATATATTTGACGTAATCTGCGGCTTGGGAGAGATCATATTTTTAAAACAAATTTCTTGGCTCCCAGCTTGGCTCTGGGGCATTACTGTCTGAGGGATTGGGCTTGCCTAATTAAGTCAGGCTCCAGTTTTTTCTCTTCTCCCTTCCTTAAAATCTTTCCACCTACAAAGTCACACACTGATGCATTTGCAAATGTAAGAAAACAAATAGTGTCGGGTTCCTTACAGAAATATTTGAAATTACAATGAGGGTCTGAGAGCGTGGATTGCAGCACATCTTAGTATATGGCCTATGTCTAGCAGCAGGGGCGGTGGTCCAGAGGCTGGTATGGGTTCAAATCCTAGCTCATGGCTTACTGCCGGTGTACTTGGGGAAAGTCTCCTGACCGCTTTGTGCCTCTGTTTCTTACCAGGTAAAACATGTAAAAGGCTTCGAGCAGTGCCTCGTGTAAACACTTTTCAAGGCCAGCTGTTATTATTAATATGGACAGTCAAACTCCGTGAAGAAAGTTTTAATCGCTCGTGTGTCTTCGAAGATGTTGGTGAACTTTCACTTTCATCCTAAGGGTGGTGGGAGCCATTGAAGGACCCTGAATAGGGGAGGGACATGCCTGGAATTACAGTCTAAAAGGATCACTCTGGAAGCCATTCTGTAAGGGCAGAAGTGGAAGTAGGAAGACTTATTGGGTGATTATTACAATAACCAAGGTGGCGTCAAATGGTGCCTTGTACTTGTGTGGGTGGTAGGCAGTGGGGAGATTCTGGAGGACTTTCGAGATGGAGCTCATAGGTGCAAATCAAAACCACAACGAGGCATCACCTCACACGGGTCAGAATGGCCATCATCAAAAAGTCTACAAATAATAAATGCTGGCGAAAATGTGGAGAAAAGGGGCCCGTCATACACTGTTGGGGGGGAATGTAAAATGGTGCAGCCACTGTGGAAAACGGTATGGAGTTTCCCCAAAAACTAAAAATAGAACTACCCTATGATTCTGCAATCCACTTCTGGGTATATATTTTAAGAAAACAAAAACACTAATTTGAAAAGATATATGCCCCAATGTCCATAGCAGCACTATCTACAACTGCCAAGATATGGAAACAACCTAAGTGTCCATCAATAGATGAATGGATAAAGAAGATGTGGTACATGTATACAATGGAATAATACTCGGACATACAAAAGAATGAAATTCTGCCATTTGCAGAAACATGGATGGACCTAGAGGTTGTTATGCTTAGTGTAACAAATTAGAGAAAGACGAATACTGTATGTTATCACTTACATGTGGAAACTAAAAAATAAAACAAATGAATGAATATAACAAAACAGAAATAGGCTAACAGATATAGAGAACAAACTGGTGGTATCAGCGGGGAGAGGGAAGAGGGGAGGGGGAGATAAGGGTAGGGGATTAAGAGGTACAAACTACTATGTATAAAATAAATAATCTACAAGGATATATTATTGTACAGTACAGGGAATATAGCCAATATTTTATAATAACTATAAAGGGAGTATAATCTATACAAATATCGAATCACTATGTTGTACACCTGAAACTAATATTATAAATCAACTATACTTCTATATATATATATATATCTCTTAAAACAATCAAAATAAACTTAAAGCAGTAGTTCTCAAACTCTGCCGCACATTAGAATCACCCCAGGAGGTTTTAATGATTCTGACACCCAGGCCTCACCCCAGATCAATTAAGTCAGAATCTCAGGGGAAAGGACCCAGGTATCACCAGTTTTTAAAGCTCCCTGGCAATTCCAGTGTGCAGCCAATACTGTGAACCAGTGCTTGGAGCAAACTTGCATCTCATTCAAGGCTTACGTTCTAATACCCAAGGCAAAAATTGAGAGTAGAAAAAGTTACTCTTGATAAATCCTTTAACTGCCCATGAAGTAGAGCGTAAGTGGCTTTGTGCCTGTAGCCCTGAACGGTTGATATTAAGTGCACCCAGAAATGTAGAGCGTATAGTAAACGGTACATGTGCATAAGAGAGTTCTGCTATATAAATTACATAACCAAAAGCACACATTGTATTTCATTCAGGTTATTAAAATGCACAGAAAGATGAGTTCCACTACCACATGTGGAGTTAAAGTAGTGTTCATACAAATGATCACTCTTTAAATTTTGGACGGCCCACTGCTAATTTTAAGATCTGAGAGTTTTCATACCATATCTCTGGTAGTATTTTTACAACTTTCCTGATGTTCACAAAAGCAAGTGGCCTCTTATGTGATGCACAGATCATGGCTGAACCTAGAAGCCAGGTGTCTAGACTCGCAGTGCATTACTGGGCAGGTAGTCAAGCCTCCCAAATCCCCACTGCACCTGACTTCTCCGCCTCACTTTCGCTGCTTCCTAGCAAAGCTGCCTTACCCAATTCTGCGGGTCTCTTCTTCCCCTGACATTCAATGTCCGTTCCATTCCCACAGCTTTGTGCAAGCGTTTTCTCCTGCCTCGAATGTCCTTTAAATCCTCTCCACTTGCCCACGACCCCGAAGCCACCCGCCTCTGTGCTCCATCCGTCCTAACTGCGGTGCTCTAGTATTGCTCCCTCAGACCCCCAGGATGATTTCTTTCTTCCTTACTCAGCTTGCTGCTCACATTCACTCTTCTGGACGTTTTCTCTGACCTTGATCCATTCCAGCTTGTCAGTCCATCTTTGGAATAATCTTTGACTCTTTTCTTCCTTTATTCCCAATATCTAATTCTTCCACAAGGCCTATGGGCTCCATCTTTTGTTTCTTTTAAATTGAAGTATAGTTGATTTACAATATCATATTAGTTTCAGGTGTACAACGTAGTGATTCAATATTTTTACACTCCACTTATAGTTATTCTAAAATATTGGCTATATTCCCTATGCTGTACAATACAATAAATAGCTTACTTATTTTATACATAATAGTTTGTACCGCTTAATCCCATACCCCTATCTTGCCCCTCCTCCATTCCCTCCCCCCACTGGTAACCACTAGTTTGTTCTCTGTATCTGTGAGTCTATTTCTGCTTTGTTATGTTCATTCATCTTATTTTTAAGATTTCACATATAAGTGATAACATACAGTATTTGTCTTCTCTGACTTATTTTACTAAGCATAGTACTACCCTTGAGGTCTATCCACGTTGCTACAAATGGCAGAATTTCATTCTTTATTATGGCTGAGAAGTATTCCATTGTCTATATGTACCACAACATCTTTATCCATTCATCTGTTGATGAGTACTTAGGTCGCTTCCATATCTTGGCAACTGTAAATAATGAGGCTGTGAACTTTGGGGTACATGTGTCATTTTAAACTAGTGTTTTTGTTTTCTTTAGGTACCTATGAGTGAAACTGCTGGATCATATAGTATTTCTGTTCTTAGTTTTTCGAGGAACCTCCATACTGTGTTCCACAGTGGCTGCACCAATTAACATTCCCACCAACAGTGTATGAGGGTTCCCTTCTCTCTACATCCCCACCAACGTTTGTTCTTTGTTGTCTTTTTGAAGATAGCTGTTCTGACAGGTATGAGGTGATATCTCACCATGGTTTTGATTTACATTTCCCTGATGATTAGTGACACTGAGGATCTTTTCATGTGCCCGTTGGCCATCCGTATGTCTTCTGTGGAAAAATGTCTATTCAGAGATTCTGCCCAATCGCGGTTTTTTTTTCTTTTTATATTGAGTTGTATGAGGTGTTTATATATTTTGGATATTAATTCCTTATCAGTCATATCATTTGCAACCATTTTCTCCTATTCAGTAGGTTGTCTTTTTGTTTTGTTGGTGGTTTCCTTTTCTGTGCGAAAGACTTTAAGTTTAGCTAGGTCCCATTTGTTTATTTTTGCTTTTATTTCCTTTGCTTTAGATGACAGATCCAAAAAAATACTGCTAAGAAGGATATTTTATTTTTAAGGTTAGCAAAGGAAAGGTATGCACGTACCCATATTACTGTGGTCAAGGGGGTTAAATATGTCTTCTGTCAGGTCTCCAGGTGCCTGTGGGGGAGGTAAGATGGACCTAGAAGGAACTACCATGTTTCCAGTTTTTCTGGAACTTTGGAGCTGCTCTGTGTTCTTTTCTATACCAGGTACCCGCAAGCCTCAGGACTGTCTTGGCTATGGCCTGGCAGTATTCACAAGCCTTGGTAAACCAGTGGGCCACCCACGGTTATAATTCATCCTTGAATCCTGGACACTGCAGTCTGTAATTAAGAAACAAACCAAGACCAAACAAAACAAAATAAAAACATTCTGCCAGACTGGCAGTGGCTCTATGGGGCTCAAAAGTAGCTCTACTGAAATTCTGCCAGTGATTGTGGTAAGCTGTTATTGTGTCTGAGTTTCACCAAGAGGGAAACCTGAGCATCTAAACAACCGTTTATCACGGGGAGAGAGATGATGAACACCATCTTCTGTACTTGATGAGGTTTCAGCCGTGCGGTGGGCGCCTGTGGTGTCTGCCCAGCTGAGCTCGTGGGGGATGAGAGGGAAAACCAGAAGTCAGACAGGACCCGGGCTTCCCTGGGGGCTCTTACTCATCAGAGCCGTTGGTTTACTTACTCTTTGGGCTAGCACAGAAATTAACTGAAGCTCAGCTTTGCTATCATTGTCAATGATCATGTTTTAGCTCAGTTGTAGTCATTACTGAACCCATTACTGTGACAAAGTTAGTCAGCAAGGTTCACTGTTTTTTTTAAAATTGATTGAGCTATAGTCGATTTGCAATGTCATGCTTAATTTCTGCTGTACAGCAAAGTGACTCAGTTATACATATATACATTCTTTTTCATATTTTTTCCATTACGGTTTATCACAGGATATTGAATATAGTTCCCTGTGCTATACAGTAGGACCTTGTTGTTTATCCATCATAAATATAATAGTTTGCATCTGCTAACCCCAAACTCCCACTCCATCCCTCCCCACAAACCCCCTCTTCCTTGGCAACCACAAGCCTGTTCTCTGTGTCTGTGAGTCTGTTTCTGCTTTGTAGATAAGTTCATCTGTGTCATACTTTAGATTCCCCACATAAGCGATATCATATGGTATTTGTCTTTCTCTGTCTCACTTACTTCACGTAGTATGATAATCTCCAGGTCCATCCATGTTGCTGCAAACGGCATTATTTCATTCTTTTAATGACTGAGTAATAAGAGCACTTCGAAGAATCAGATTAAAGGGGGTTGGCAAACTCATGAGGATAAAATCAATGTCCGTTTTCTTTGCTTCTTGAGCCACCATCTCCCTGAGCTTGGTTTTTCTCATGTGCAAATGCGAATACTGATACCTCCCCAAGTTGTTTTGAGTGAACAAGGCTCCAGGGCTGGACCGCTGTGTGTGCCAGGGGGCTGTATGTGGAAGGGACCACAGAGCCTCCGGGGAAGAACGCAGGCTCTGATGGGCATGGAGGTTGGAGCCGTCCTTAGGAGGGCATCCAACCTGCTCTTCAGATTATCTTCCAGGCCAGCCTCTTAGAACCTGAGTCCGCTGGAGGATGCAAACAAATGCTTAACGAGCTTTTCTCTCTCACACATACACACACGTTCTGTGACTGGAGAACAGTACACCTTAGACCCAAACCACTCAAGTGAGGGGTGAGAGGAATTGCTCTCACGGGACCTAGTGTAACCTCTGCCCAGCTTTGGTGAAGACTCACTTTTTTGTTCTAACAGTTTAATTGAGATATAATTCACATAACGTAAAGTTCACCCTTTTAAGGTATACAATTTAGTGGTTGTGAGTATATTTACAAGGGTGTGCAACCATCACAATTATCTAATTTGGGAACTTTTTCATCGTCCCCCAAAGAAAACTCAGTAGCTCCCCATTTTGCCCTGTCACAGCCCCTGGCAACCACGCATCTACTTTTTTGTCATATCTGTTTATTTTGGACACGTCATCTAAATGGGATCATATAATATGTGGCTTCTTTCACTTAATGTTTTCGAGTTTCATCTGTGTTGTAGCATGTGTCAGCAATTTATTTTTTATGGCTGAATAATATTCCATTTTATGTTTATCCATTCATCCACATCCATTTTTCCATTTGCAAGTGATAAACATTTGGGTTGTTTCTAAATTTTGGCTATGATGAATAACGCTGCATAAACTTTCATGTTCGAGCTCTTGTGTGAACACATTTTCAGTTCTCTTGGCTATGTCATCCAGAACCGCCAGACTATTTTCCAAAGCTGTTGCACCATCTAAAATTCCCACTGCAAGGGCTTCCCTGGTGGCGCAGTGGTTAAGAATCCACCTACCAACGCAGGGGACACGGGTTCGAGTCCTGGTCCGGGAAGATCCCACATGCCGCGGAGCAACTAAGCCCATGCACCACAACTACTGAGCCTGCGCTCTAGAGTCCGCGAGCCACAACTACTGAAGCCCGTGTGCCTAGAGCCTGTGCTCTGCAACAAGAGAAGCCACCGCAATGAGAAGCCTGCGCACCACAACGAAGAGTAGCCCCTGCTTGCCGCAACTAGAGAAAGCCCGCGCGCAGCAACGAAGACCCAATATAGCCAATAAATAAATACATTTATTTAAAAAAATAACGTAAAATAAAATTCCCACTGCCATGTGCAAGGGTCTCAGTGTCTCCACATCTTTGCTTACACTTGTTATTGTTGACTTTTTGGTTTTAGCCACCTTAGTGACCGTGAAGTACGATCTCATTGTGATTATGACTCACTTTTGTTTATTCAGCTTGGCTTTTGAATGAACTTCATCTGAGGACTCATGTCCTAAAAAATTCATGGCCACTATTTCTTTTCTTTTTCATGCTTTCTATTTTCTCTTTTTGTGCCATTTATTAGATGGATGTTGGAAGTTCTGGATCTGTCCTCAGGTTTCTTCACCTCTTTTTTTTAATACTTTCCATCTCATTATTTATCTTCTAGCTCAGGGATTTATTCTGCGCTTGAGTCCAGTATGCTGTTCAGCTTAGCTGTTGAGTCTTTAACATTGTCGCCACTGTCAATGGCTTCAGCCACAGTGGAGGCGGTACCAGTGTCAGGCTAGAAAAGGTATCTTTGGCACAGGTGCTAGCACCATGGGCATCAGCCCTGCGATCATGGAGGTGGAGAAACACCTTCCAGAAGCCCCAGAAACAGCAGAGGGCTCAGCCATGATCTAAGAGGGCCAAGCAGAAGAGAAGGAAAATGACCCACATGGGCAAAGTTGGTGGGTACATGTGAGTCATCCACAGGAGATGCCAGGAAACTTAAGTGTGTGAAGCTGGGGATTCCTGAAAAGAGTTGGCATTGAAGGGGAGGACCAGAATGAATCCTATAAAGGAGATTGACATCAGAGAAATCTCGGCAGGTGCAGCTTGAGGATTAAATGAGATGATGTACACAAAAATTTCCTAACATATACGAAAGGGGAAATGGGGGGTTGGGATAAATGAGGAGTTTGGGATTAACAGATACACACACTACTATATATAAAATAAGTCACCAACAAGGACCTACTGTACAGCACAGGGAGTTCTACTCAGTATTTCGTAATAACCTGTAAGGTAATAGAATCTGAAAAAAATGGATACATGTGCATAACCGTGTACCTGAAACTAACACAACACTGTAAATCAGCTATGCATACTCCCATGAACAAAAACTGCCTAACACAGAGTCAGTCACGTAAAAGGCCCTCCTACGTTCCCTGAATATGTACCTGAAAATACAAAGAACGGCTAGCTTGGTCTTCATGCCCTGGTCTCTGTACCAGCTACCAAGGGGATGTCCTGTCAACCCTTACAGGTGGGGGGCTTCCCCGAGAATCATTATGTTCCCTCCGTTTTCAGCCTTTATGAGCCCGTTACAGAAAGCTCTGCCTCCCTTGATTCTTCTCAGAGAACCGCCCTCCACGTACGGGGTCCCCGCAGGATGGCTGTGCCATAAGACCTTGTCCCCTTGGCTCCCTGAATGAGCCCGGAGGACATCAGACTGGACAGTCATATTCCTTCTTCTAGAACCTGGAGGGAATGACGCTGAGACTCAGTCATTCTGCTAACAGTGAGACCAGGAGGTCACATGGGATGAGGAGGTGGCGTGTGCACAGGACAGCGTCCTGCACCCCGTGGAAAGCAGTGTCACCAGGCCCACGTCAGCCTCCTGACCCCGCAAAAGCGCCGTCTAGAAGTTTACAGCATCTTAATCCTCTTCCACATGGAGGAGCACGTCTGTGCTGAACAAATGATCACGCAAGAACATGATCATGTAGAAAACAGTGTCATCTTTTGTCCCACAGGAGTGTTTATCAGATACACCGCGGAAGCGCTAATGGAAGCACGGGTTAAATTCAGAGCCGCACTTGACTTCACGCACCATCTTCTCCTGGGGCAGAAACTATGACACTATGAAGGCTGCTGAAATGAACAGAGTTTGGTGTTGAAATCGAAGCAAATGAACTAAGTATCGATTTGACGTACATTTAACGCCATGCAGAGTTGTAATTATGTTGCATGGCAATTAGACACAGAGACAAATTCTTCAGGGGGATTCATATAATTATTACGACTTTTCCACAGTCAGTTGTAGTGGGGGAGGGGGGCGAGTGATTCTCAAAAAGGAGAGAGAAAGGAATTAATATTTCCTAGTCGTGAACTTGCTAAGCAAAATCTCTTAATCTGATTTTTGTGCCACTGACCCTTCAGTTGGCTTTGAGGCTTGTGAACCCCTTCTCAGAATAGGGTTTCATAAGATAAACTATATAGTATTACAAAAGAAACCAGTTTTATTAAAAGACAGTTAAATACGCATTTTAAAATTTATGATAGAGTAATAGACATTCCTCTTTATTAACTCATTAAATAACATATTAGTGGTAGGTCTTAACAACAAGCATAACTTTGAAATAGTGATGAGCATGAGTAATATTTTGAGATATTGCAACAATTTAAATGTGATATAAGAAAAGTCACAGGTGCCACCAGTACTATTATGGTTGGTTCTCTCCATTCAAAATCCTAAATTTCAGTTAGGAGTGAGTGATAATGAAGATACAACTTTTTTTTTCCCTATCAATGCTGATGGATCCTCTGAATCTATGTTAAGAAGCCTGTCCTGAGGGGAGAGATCAAAAGCAATTAACCATCAGGACTTCCCTGGCGGTCCAATGGTTAGGACTCTGCACTTCCACTGCAGGGGGTGCAGGTTCGATCCCTGGCCAGGGAACTAGGATCTCACATGCCCAAAAAAGAAAAAAAAAAAAAAAAAAAAATTGTACATTAAAGAAAACAACCATCACTCTCCAGGAAATGTTCCCTAAATGTTAATTATTTGTTGTACAAACAAAAGCTGCGTGAATAATAACAAGTGTTTTCATGCCACCTAAAACTGAGCTAATACACTGATTGTGTTAGAGTAAGTCACTTAATGCCATCCTCCAGGAAACAGTTTTAATAACTGCACAAGTCAATGATATCCCCAGTGTGAACGGTGCTGCCCTTGTGCAGTGCACGTCAGCACAACCAGACAGGGCAGCCTTGCCATGAGGCCCTGCATGACTGCAACATTAGTTCTTGCTCAGATGCTCCAGTTCCCTCCTGGCATTTGGAATCAGGACTGACCTCTTCCGTCTGAGTAAATCCCTGTTTATTTGGATGATCTGGGGAGGGTTGAAGAGGTCTCCGACCTCCTGAATCAGGTTGTCCATAGCGGTTATTGGAAAGCCCAATGGACTTCTCCAGTTTTCATCCCCGAGCCCTCCCAGGGAAGCTATGAAGTTCTGCTCCTTCTTGGAATCTGCAGACCCCATGCATCCAGCCTCCTGGGCCACCCAAGTCCAAGACAGGTGAGGACTGTGGATATTCCCAATGTGGTGTCACACCTGGGACAGGAAACTAGAGACCAGCCTAAACTCACCACTGCCCAAATCACTGGCCTGAGATTTGATTCTCAAACACAGACACACGAGTTGTTGAGTTAAGAGAACGTGGGAACAGCCCTTGCTGGTTCTTTATCACTGTATCTAAGCCTAGTTTTTAAGCACACACTAGAGGAAAAGATGTGGTAGCAACTCTTAATAAAATTATATGAATGTTTACATAATCAAAATAGCTCTTTTGTAAGCTGGACAAATAAATACTACTGCCGCCTCAGTCTGACCCTCTGCTTTGAAGAAAGAACGCGTGCTTAGCTGTCCTCTGTCCTATGTTACAAAAGAAAAGCCCCTTTCTCTGGAATATCTGAATCATCCACTGGCAGTTTCTCAAGGAAAACAGAGTAAATTAAAAATTAATGTTTCTCATATGTATGTATACACAACACAGAAGTGAACGCTTGCCTCACCAGGCATTAAAAACAGTTGAACCCATCCATCATTACAAAAAGCCGCTAAAAAAGTACATATGCTAGGACAACATCAAAAAATTCTGAAAACAATCTCCTGGATAAAGATAGATGTCCTTGTCTAATTAATCCCATGCATGAGATTAGACTGAAGGATGAGGATAAAAGAAACTGGATCAACTCTTGCTTTTAACAGGGGACAAGACAAAAGGAAAGAAGTAATACTTTCTAGTCCTGATATCTTAGGAAAGGGAAAAAAAAAACAAAACCTCACGAAGATCTGCTTTTTCCTGCCCATGATTATCTTCTCCTCATGAATTAGGTTTCTGATAAAAGCTGCTTCAGATTACAAGAAAACAAACAAACCATGATGCTTATGAGTTCATATTACATTACATCTCTGTAGAGAAGGCAGGAAAGCCTTTAACCAGTCTAAATCCGAAATAAAATTAAAAGTAAACTGTAAGTTGGGAAAAAGAAAAGCGGCTTTTGGATTCTCTGTTTTTTCCAACTCTGCGATCCTGGGGACGGGGACGGGGACAGGGCGGTTGCTGGGTTACGTGCACTGATTACAATCTCCTTTCTTTCTCTAGGGTACCACATTTCAGGTATTGGTCTGATTATCCTGCTGGTGCGGAACCTAGACCTTAATTCCCCTACTGTATCCTAAACCAGTTATTATTTTTAACCATTTGAGAATATGAAGAAAGCAATGAATTCTCTCGTAAGAAAGATGTACCCAGGCACATACAATCATGCCACAGGGGCATGGGTGTCCTATAGTCTCTATCCTCACAAGTCTCAGAAGTCCAGAGAAGTCAGATGAAGGGCCTGGGTCTTTAGCTGATTTTACTGGCCACTTAACTCTTTCTGTAGATCACAGACACTTGGGAAAGGAGAGCCCTATACCAAACGCAAAGTCTCCCGGAACCATCTGGGTCTACGGGCCTTAGGGACCTCCTTCCATGATATTCCAAGAACTATTCGCTTGCCTGTGTGAAACATCCTCTCCAGATCAGGTGGGAAGTAAAGCACTGCTGCGGATGGCATACTGAAGAGATGGCTGGTTCACTTAACCAATCGTACGGATTCAGGCCAGAGAACAAGAGTCATAGGACTTCCAAATTACAACCGGTAACAATGACATAGACCAGTTCATGGGTCAGGCTGGAGATCCACCCTGAGAATCATTGAATTAAATAGTAAAACAATTTGGACAGGGAATCAGTTGATACTCCCAGGTAGAGTAAGGTTTTTTTTTCCCCCAGGGACACAGATCATTCCTATCCTTCTCTTCCTTGAATAATTTACTAAACCTTTACCACCAAATAATTAACATAAATGAACTAAGAATTTTGGATATTTACCACCTGCCAGGTACCATGTTAAGCACTTTCACATACAAACTCATTTTAACGTCATATCAATGTCAAGAAGGAAGTACAGTTAAAATCAGAATTTTATAGATGATGACACGGAGGCACAGGGACATAATTTACCTGAGGCCCCAAAGCTAGAAAATGGTGAAGTTATTTGCCATCCACCTTTTCTCATGGATATGGTGATCTCAGTTTTCCTTTACGTGGTAGCTTCCAGCAAAACCCTCATTCCCAGCTTCCTTGGTACAGAAAGAGTCTTTCTGGATGCTCCAGGGCTGCCTGCCCTTCAGATTTTCTGCTATGGGTGAGAGGATTTTTCTTTCGTTCTTTTTTTTTTTTTGGACATTTCATGATGTTTTAATCTTTTAATCCTTTTCTAAGTTTCTTCTTTCAAGGCTCACCTTGAGTTTTGCCTCTTTGGGTATCTGACTGTCCCAGCGTTTATTATATTATGTTGCATTGTGCATCCTTGAATGCACTTTTATTGGACAGTCAATAGCCATGGACACATTTCTCCAAATAAGACATACAGATGGTCAAAAGGCACATGAAAAGGCGCTCGACGTCGCTAATTATTAGAGAAATGCAAATCAAAACTACAATGAGGTATCACCTCTCACTGGTCAGAATGGCCATCATCAAAAGACCTACAAATAATAAATGCTGGAGAGGGTGTAGAGAAAAAGGAATCCTCCTACATGGTTGGCCAGAATGTAAATTGGTGCAGCTACTATGGAGAACAGTATGGAGGTTTCTTAGTAAAACTAAAAACAGAGCTACCTGCAACCCCACTCCTGGGCATATATCTGGAGAAAACTATAAATATAGACAGAAAAGATGCATGCATCCCAATGTTCATTGCAGCACTATTTACAATAGCCCACATAGAAGCAACCTAAATGTCCATCAACAGAGGAATGGATAAAGAAGATATGGTACATACATACAACAGAATACTACTCAGTCATAAAAAAGAATGAAATAATGCCATTTGCAGCAACATGGATGGACCCAGAGATTATCATACTAAGTGAAGTAAGTCAGATGAAGACAAATAACATGATATCACTTATAAATGGAATCTAAAATATGATACAAACGAACTTATTTACAAAACAGAAAGAGACTCACAGACATAGAAAACAAACTTATGGTTACCAAAGAGGAAAGGTGGGGAGGGATAAATTAGGAGTTTGGGATTAACAGATACACACTACTACATATAAAACAGATAAGCAACAAGGACCTTCTGTATAGCACAGGGAACTCTACTCAATATTTTATAATAACCTATAAGGGAAAAGAATCTGAAAAGGAATATACATATACATAAATACATATATATATATACACACACACACACATATATATATAACTGAATCACTCTGCTGTATATCTGAAACTAACATGATATTGTAAATCAACTATACTCCAATAAAAAAAAGTGCTAGGGCTTCCCTGGTGGCGCAGTGGTTGAGAGTCCGCCTGCCGATGCAGGGGACGCGGGTTCGTGCCCTGGTCCGGGAAGATCCCACATGCCGCGAAGCGGCTGGTCCCGTGAGCCATGGCCGCTGAGCCTGCGCGTCCGGAGCCTGTGCTCCGCAACGGGAGAGGCCACAGCAGTGAGAGGCCCGCGTACCTCAAAAAAAAGAGGCCCGCGTACCGCAAAAAAAAAAAAAAAAAAAAAAAAAAAAAAAAAAAAAAAAAAGTGCTAGGTCAAAAAAAATAGCCATGGACATTTACTGAATTGGTCAACAAGAAAATCTTTTGAGAACCCCCTAGTGTATGAGGCAAAGCTCCCCTCCCTCTGGATCCTCCACACATGCCTCTCCACCTCCTGATACTTCTGAACCCTCTGGTGGTTGCTGGGGGTGGTGGGGAGGAGGGTCATGGAAACTGTTCTCAGCTTGGCCCTTTCTGCTTCTGATGATCTGCCTCACATGTAGGTTGGATCCAACATTAGCACTGGTACCTGAGTCAACACGGAGGCAGAAAAAGTCCCATTTTACTATCTTACCATAGCAATAAAGGTGGGCCACTGAGACATCAGAACTGCAGGCAAGGCCTGAGAAAATTATCAGTTACAACTTAGGAGAACACAGCCCTGCATCATTAGCCAGATCAAACTGAAAAATGCTGTGAGATTGGGACTCTTCTTAATCTTACTTTACAATGAAAAAAGTGAGGAACACAGAAGTTAAATCACCCAACATCACACAGCAGGTACAGCCAGAATTTGAATCCAAGGGCTTCACAGCTCTGGTTCTTAATCACCACACTACCCACGCTGCCTCTAGCATAAGAGAGCTTCACGGTAAATGGTAACATATAGATCTACTGCTTAGGGTTATATATGGTTCTTTTGGGAAAATGAACAGATTAAGAATGTCTCGGAGGAAAACGCATAGAAATACTTTCTGGTTACCGACCTCTATGCCATGGAGCCCTGTAATAAAGAGCAGAGCAGGGGGAGGGTGGGGAATGAATCTGGGAGATAATCTGCAAAGCTTATGAATTTTTCTTCTCCTTTTACAGGAGCAGGAGGGGAAAAGACTGGGAAAGGTGGAATGCATTGCCAACTGGCTTCCAGGAAGTTTCCACCAGCAGGGGCAGGCATGGGGAGAACCCTCTGCCTTAGGTGCTTCTCCTGGGTGACAGAACCTCCTCTGGGGTTTGGCTCTCACCATCCGCCCTAGTCCCAAGCCTTTGAAGCACCCACCATTGTCCCTTTGGCCCCCTGTGGAAGCTGACATCTGGGCTGCCCAGCTCCGAGGTTCCTCTTTCGGCTCTTCTATCAGCTGTACAACCAATTCCCTACATTAAATTCCTTCTGTGAGAAATAACTGGAATGGTGTTTGTTTGTCCTTACTGGATGCCAGCTGATGGACAGCTGGAATGAATTCAAGACTAACACTTACCTAAGGTCACACAGTAAGTACTGAAGTTAAGTTCTTGTGGTCCAAATGTCTCTCTCCAAAACCTAAACCTTTCCCATTAGAAATGTTCCTCCTCAGTGAGGACCCAAAGTTTAAAGTTTCATTCTTAGCCAATGACAAAATAACCAAAATATATTTTAAAAAAATCTTAGGACTTCCCTGGTGGCACAGTGGTTAAGAATCCACCTGCCAATTCAGGGGATGCGGGTTCGAGCCCTGGTCTGGGAAGATCCCACGTGCCATGGAGCAACAAAGCCCGCATGCCACAACTACTAAAGCCCGTGTGCCTAGAGCCCATGCTCTGCAACAAGAGAAGCCACTGCAATAAGAAGTCTGCGCACCACAAGAGCAGCCCTCGCTCGCCACAGCTAGAGAAAGCCCGGGCCCAGCAATGAAGACCCAGCACAGCCAAAAACAAATAAATAAATAAATTAATTAAAAAATAAGAATTGGAATTTAAAAAAACTTAATCTTCAGTTTTTTATTTTCTTTACATTGAAATTATTTTTATTAGTTTGTTTTGCCTTTTAAATATATTCACTATTGTACAGAAATTAAAAATTTTTATGTACTCAAACTTATCAGTATTTGCCTTTACAGTTTCTGTATTTCATGGCGTGCTTAACGGTTCTTTAATTCTACTGACTCTTTCGGCAAGTTCTAATTTGCTCATGAAATTCTTAGAGATGCGGGGATCTTTCCCGGCAAACAGGTTGCACTTTCCTTGATGAATTCTTTGGTGAGTATCTCTTCTCACCTCCTCTGAATTTATCGTTGCTTGACACTCATATTGTCACCAAAGGTGAGGAGACTTATTGCAGGGAACGAAGTCCTTCAAATAAATGATTGGGGTCAGGATGGAGTCCTGATTAGCCACTTCTGGTTGTGACACATGTGAAACTGGGCCCCAGGGTTCTCTGCTTGAATTGCAAAAATGCAACTAGGTTGTGGCCCTGTGAGACCAGCAAGGGTAGCGGGGAGAACCAGTTCTTCATTTTGGTGGCAGAGAACAGATGGGAGAAGGACACACGCGCACACACACACACACACACACACACACACACACACACACACACACACACAGCTTCTTAAGCCAGAACTCCTGAGCCTGAGATGTTTCCATCATATACAAATAGGATTGTGAACAGGGATGGACATACCAGGTGATGATGGTTTTAGACAAATGGGATGAGTTATTGCCATAGACACACACAAGCTGTTGTCTATCTCTGGATTTTCTTAATGGAGTTACTGCAGCCTTGGGAAATAATTTTCTTCTTGTCCAGAGTTCTGCAAAGTGTTATGTAAACTTGGAAAATGTCTTGTTGTGTGCTGGTTAATGTGCATTCCTCCTGTAGACACCACTAACCATACCATGACATCAACTACAACAGAAACATTAAAAATGTTAATAGCAACTAACCTTTGAGGGCTCACGATAGGCCAGGCTCTATTTCCAGGGGTTTATTGTAACACACTGATCCTCGTAACAGCCTGATGAAGGAGGTACTGTTGTAACTTTATCTTACGATGAGGAAACTGAGCGCGGAAGGTAGAGTCACTTGCCCAAAGGGACAGAGCCAGTGAGGGCAGAGCTGGGGTGCCTTTGCCCACAAGTCTGACTGCATACTCACTCTCCAAGATGTGTCTCAACTTGGACATAGGCGTATGTTGGAAAATCACGCGTGCACCATCTGACCTGGCCGTGACCACACAGTGAGGGTCATTAATACCTTTTGGTCCCATGTGACAAGCAGGCCAACTCCCTTTACTGACAGTCTGGGATCTTCTTCTGTTCTTGAGGGAGCCTCTCACACACCGTGCTTATTTTGTGTTACATTTTGGGGGGCCCTTCTGTTTCACGGACCCTGAAGGCATTTCCAGGCTAATGCTAAGGCAAAAGCTATTTCTAAGTGACCAGCCCTGAATAGTGAGGACCGCTTTTTCTCATAACCCAGGCCTACCACTAAAATAAAGGGCACGTTTAAACAAGCACATTTTGAAACCAACCCTTCAACCCCCTCTTGCCAGTGGGGACAGCTGACCATATCAAAGGGAAGGGAGTGCCTGAAGAGTCTGGTTTCTGAAGACTTTGGTTTCTGAGGATTTGAGAAAGCAAAGGAGGGAGGGATTAATCTAAATCTTCTCCTGCCCAACTCCATCTGTGATGTGAAGCTCGACAGAGCAATGCCAGCTCCCTCTTGTTTTAGAAGGACTTTTTCGTCTCATAATCTACCGTATAAAACTACAAAGGTCTGTGTCTACAGGCTTTTCCCCATCTCCTTTCCCTCCCTCAAAGGAAGACAGGGCCTGGTGTTTGGCTCCCGCCTTAAGAGAAAATGTTCATGGACGTGGTGACGTGACCCAGCCCACATAGGGGAGGGCTTGGTGTGTCGCCACTTTGCCTTTACACTCTGGACATTGGGAAGGACTGGCCCAAGGCGGGCATTCCTTGGATCCATTTCCAAATCCCATTTTGGTGGGATGGGGGTGTGAGAGGGTCAACTCACCAACTGGTGGCCCTTCCCTAGCTTCACAAAGAGGGGTGAGGAGCATCCCTTGTAGCCTTATTTTTATTTTTTTTTGGTTTTTTTTTTTTTTTTTTTGCGGTACGCGGGCCTCTCACTGTTGTGGCCTCTCCCGTTGCGGAGCACAGGCTCCGGACGCGCAGGCCCAGCGGCCATGGCTCACGGGCCCAGCCGCTCCACGGCACGTGGGATCTTCCCGGACTGGGGCACGAACCCGTGTCCCCTGCATCGGCAGGCGGACTCTCAACCACTGAGCCACCAGGGAAGCCCCCTTGTAGTCTTATTAATTAGCCAAATTCCCTCTTAGGGACGAGAGAGCCAGCTTCCCTCCTCAGCAATCCCTGAAGCAGAGTATTCTGCAAGGCAAGAGTAGGGAGTCTGAGAAACAGTCTCTATCAAGGTTTGGCCAAACAATGGGAGGAAGGCTTACCCTCCTCTTCCCACGTATTAGAAACAAAGTCGTATTAAATTGGTAAAATTTTAATGAGAAGAACCCCGTAAGAGGAGGAATGTTAAAGTCCCAGGTTAAAGATTAATATTCCAAGTTCAGAACAAAAGGATGCTCTTTTGTGGTTCTGTGCTTATACCTCTGAATGTAAACATTGTTCTGAGAGCCATTTTTTCTTTGCCAGATCTTTAAAGGGTAATAAATTAGCCTGCGGACAGCCATACAAGCTGCTACTAGATGTGAATGGGAATGCGTCTGAAGAAAAGGCTGACTTTCAATCAAAGTCTATTGAAAGAATGGTTGGATTTTCTAAAGAAGCATGTTGTGCCTATTAAGCAACTTACAAAAGGGGCCATTTCCTTGATTTATGTTTGGTTGCTATAGAGATCCTGCAGCCCAGACTGGCAGGTGAAGCTCCCCTCCGACAATCTCAGAGGTTTTTCTTAGTTACCCTCGGAGGCCAAACACAGCACTGGGTAAAAGGCAGGGTGCAAACAAGCTGTGTGTGTTAAAAAAAAGAATCAAACATCTGGCTCAAGCATTTTCACACATCCCTCTGAAATGATGACTTATATGCAAGACTCAGGGGCAAACATTCTTATAGCCCTTATAAACATGAGTACAAAGAAAGGTTCATTGTCCTATTTGGGACCATTAATGGCTGGTTTCTGTAAGTGCAGCTCATTGCTTAAATTTTTTGCAGAATGCGCCGCGTTCAATGTCGGCACGCTATCTTCGAGGATGGCAGTGCTTTCATGGTCCCGTGGGAGAGACACAGGTGTGTCTCAGTGCGTGTCTTCGTGCATATCTGCGTCGAGCAGGTGGATTAGCATCACTGCGTGTTAATTCTGAAGGGATCTTAAAGATAATCTTGCCTCGCCTCTCTGTTTCTCAGAGGGGGAAAGGAGGGGATTTGCCCAGCGTGACACGGGTGGTCTGTGCCAGAGCAGAGCTGTCTCTGCCGATACTCTCGCCATCACTCCCCTACCTTGTGAGTGGGTCATAGAAAATTCCGGGGTCAGAGGTGGGGGGAGGGCTTGTATATTGATGATGGGGTAATTTCACATGGAATTCTCAAGGAAAACGTTATCCCTGGGTCAAAGACAGTCCACAATTTATGTTCTGGGGGAGAGGGAGAGAAGAGGGCTGGCGAGAGGAGAAACAGAGGGGTGAGCAGGAAGCTAAGGACATGCTTCACTGTCAACGGCCCTTGTACAGGGAACGACGTCCGAGAAAGAGGTCAACGCAGCCCGAGAGGCTGGTATCAACTGATGATGCACCATCTCTTCAAGGAGGCGGAAGGCACGGGTGGGGGCACTTCTGACCCTGAACCAAACCATGTGCCCACTTGGAGGCTCCTGGATCAGGGGAGCTCCTTGTAAAGCCTTCTGAGTGTCTGGGGAAGACCATGAAGGAACCTTCCTCCCTGGTCTTGAGGTGTGTGCTCTGTGTCCTTTAACACGTGTATTAGTCAGCTCAGGCTGCTAATAAAATGCCACAGACTGGGCGGCTTGAACAGCAGTCTGGAGGCTGGGAGCCCAAGATCGAGGTGTTGGGGCATCATTTCTTCTAAGCCCCATCTCCTTGGCCCACTGATGGCCGTCTTCTCTGGGTTCCTCGACACGGTCTTCTCCCCGTGCGTGTGTGTCCTAATCTCATAAAGGACACCACGTCAGATTGGAGTAGGGCCCACCCTGATGACTTTATTCAGCCTTGATGATCCCTTTAAAGGCTCTCTCTCCAAAGACAGTCCCATGGCTAGGTACTAGGGTATCTGACTTCAACATCTGAGTCTTGGGCAGACACAATCCAGCCCATAACGCACAGTTACAAGAGATTTCTATTGGAAGAATCCAACCCTTCACCGGCCTGAAGAAGGAGGATGCATTCTGCAGAAGGCTTCCTCAATCCCCCAAACTCAGGCCCCAGAGGGAATTTCCACAGGCCCTACCAGTACCTGCCAGAGCCTCTTCCTGATTTCCAGTAAAGCCAGGATTTCTTCACAGCTCAGAGCTGTGGTGACATCCTTTCAGCCACTAGGAATTCCTGGAAGTCTCGTTCCCCACAAGGTCTTGGAGCCTTTTGGCTAAGAACTGTTTGCTAGTGGTTGAAAATGAATCCTTTGGTTCCATTCCAAAAATAATTTATGGCTTATTCCCTTGCTCTCCCATACTTCCAAGAAACTGAAGGGAATGGCCCAGAGGGGGAAGAAAGAAAAGAAATCCTGTTCCTCCCTCCTACTCCTTTATTATGCTACAAACATTTGTTAACAGAGCAATTATCTTTTGAGCTGTAAAGGCTAAGTAAGTCTGAGGAAGAGGGGGTGAAGGAGAGGTGCAATTCTTCAAGTTTAATGAAGTCAAGTGAGATTATTTCAAGTGGATGTGAGTTATGGCGGACAGAATCCTTTTTGCTGAAGTTTAGTAAATAACGACATACCATTCTGTTGATCTAAACCTCCTTGCAGCTCAGTTTTGTCAGACTACATACACATATACACAATAAAGACATCTGTGGACAACTGTGGCCTTTTAGAAAGGTAACTCTTTGTGGTTGATAGGTGGCTGGTGGTCATGGGAACATGGATACGTCGTCTCTTTGATAATCCATAGTTTATGAAGCTGTCTTCATCAAGCGTTTGCCAGGAGTCCACCACTGTGCCCAGTACTTGTGTTTTTTTGGCCGTACCACATGGCATGCGGGATCTTAGTTCCCCGACCAGGGATCACACCCGGGCCCCCTGCAGTGGAAGCACAGCGTCCTAACCACTGGGCTGCCACGGAAGTCCCATGCCTGGTACTTTATACACTTATCTTATTTCAACCTCACAGTATCCGTGTGAGAAAAGTCTTCTTTACCATTTTTGGCGAATGAGGAAGTAGGGTCAGACACACTAAGGAACATGACTAGGATTCCACAGCGTGTGGGAGGTAGAGCTAGTATTTGAATTCAGCTTCGGCTCTAAACCTGGTCTCTAACCTACTACCGGGCACATCTGAACAGGCTTCTCTGCTGGTCCAGGCATCTACATGTACTTTGACACCATGAAACACGGCCTCAATGGTGGAACGTTATAACTGAGTTAACATCATCTTTGGCTCACAGATTATTATTCTAGAAGTTCAGGCCTCCAAATACAGGTGAAGTACAAGGAATGAGGAGTAATAGAGGGTTCTGGTCCTCTGCCTGGTGGAAAATGGCCATCGAATGGGAACTTGCATATAAGAGAGAGTTAAGGAGAAGAGGACAGGTGGGGTAAAGATCAATGTCTCAAATTTCTACAGGGGTGATTGAAAGCAGAAATTTAATCCTTAGGAGAAAAAGCACAGCTCCAAAGCAGGACAAGTTCTCTGTAAAGATGGCAGCCCTGGGATGAGTGTCTTTCAATGTCTCTGTTGTAGGGAGCTCTGCCCATGGTCAGGAATGGAAGTATCCCCAGGGTACAAAGGCAGTCTGTGACCAGGTAATCATTCACCAAATGGACACCACCTGGGGTGCAGTCCCTCACACACGCAAACTGGCCCTCATCACCTCCTGAGCTTGTGGGTTATCTGAATGAACAGAAATGGGATTTGATGTCAAGTGGCCGCAAAAATATGGAGAACACTTTACACCAAAGACTTGGACTAAAGAAAATGGCACACTGACTGTGTCCTCTCTGCTTCCATTAGCTTAGAAAGTCTTGCAGTCATTCCCACTGCCAGCCCGACGTGATTAGGTGGAGAAGTACTGAACAGCTGCTCTATAGTCTGCGTTGGAACTCAGTTCCAAAGTCTCTCTAGATCATTTATCTTGCTGCTAGTTATTTATTTTTACATTCCAGACATCTAAGCTGTTCCCCTCCTTTCTCCCTAAGCCGAAGCTACAGTAAAAACATAATTGACTGCTAGGTGCAGTATTGCCTGTAAACCATGTGGATGATTCCCTGTAATCGCTTTATACATTTGCAGCTTGAATTTCTTTGACAATGTTTTACTATATTTTGCCACTTACTTTTAACGTTAAATTTGATACTCTGGGCTTTCCTGGTGGCGCAGTGGTTGAGAGTCCGCCTGCCGATGCAGGGGACTCGGGTTCGTGCCCTGGTCCGGGAAGATCCCACATGCCGCGGAGTGGCTGGGCCCGTGAGCCATGGCCGCTGAGCCTGCGCGTCCGGAGCCTGTGCTCCGCAACGGGAGAGACCACAGCAGTGAGAGGCCCGTGTACCGCAAAAAAAACAAAACAAAAAGACCCTGATACTCTTAGCTGGATAAACACACTATTTAATTTTTATTGGATATAGATTTTTATTTTTAAAAGTCACGAGCTTTGTGGATAATTTAATAGTGAAAAATTTCTCCCCCTCCCCCCTTTTCGTACACATTGAATGAATAAATCTGTGATCCTACATGCACTGCCTGAATGTTTGGGATCACAGCTGACCTGCTTTTATTGAGCTCTAGGTGAAGATGGCTGAGAACAAATGGAAGAGAAATGGCTCCTCCAGAACTACAATCATTTCTCACAATGTCTATTTGCATCCTTCCTGAATTTAGTTTTCAAAATAAACTGAAGAGTGAAAAATATGAAATACAGTAGACATTCTATTTATATAGAAAACTCTGTGATTTACAAACTGTTTTCTGTGCATTTCATTAGCTGAAAAAGGGGAAGACCCTTTAAAAATTTTGAACTCATACCAAAGGAGCTGGAATTTGCAGTGACTCCTGATACCGGGGAAGGCTGCTCGCCTGATACTAAGGGAGGCTGAGGGGTCCATCTGTGTGTGGACCAGGATGGATGAAGGCATTTCCCATCCACGTTTCCCCCTTCTGCCCTGCTAATGACCTCAGCCCTGGCCTGAGGGACAAACATCCCTTAGAATGAGAGGTTATTTAGCTTTGATATGAGTGCAGCCTTGGGAATCTCTGTAGAGAAATTGCTTATTCCAAAAACTTGGCTTCTTTCTTTTTTTCTTGTAAGTGGAAACATAGGAGGAAATGTGGTTTGGAATACAGAGTACATGGAAAAAACAAAGCCATGCCAGGAATGGGCTTTGGGTGGAGCAAGGAGGATGGATTTCACGTTGGTTGGAAGAGAAGAATGCCAGGATCTATAGGAGAGCACCTTGGGCGCTTAACTCTGCTCAAGGTGATGTGCAGTTCTGCCCAAGATGTGAGACCTGCGTCACTGTTAGGATGTGACTGAATTCACGAGGCACACAAACAGAAATGGGAAAACAGTCCGCAGTGAGCAATGAATGGCCTCTTCCAGTGCTCTGAGCCCAGCCAGTAGAAAGTCTTCCTATTTGCAATGTGTCTTTACCTCTGATCTCTCCTCAACAAAGAGAGAAAGTATCACAAGTGATAGGGTTTCTTCCTGTGTGGCCATGATATATAAAGTTTCTTATAAAACAAATGCATTTAAGTAAAAACGTAGGTTTATTTAAAGAGACACATTGAAAGAGTAATACTATAGGTGCCACTTAGCATGAGTGACTAATCTCTTGGAGTCTTGATTTACTCGCCCGTGAAATGTGAAAATGCTAACCTTGTAGGGTTGTTCTAAACATGAGAAAGAGCTCTGTCCATCCTTAGGTGCCATTAAAATGTTCAAATGGCTGGTTAGGTGTGGGTGAAGATTCAGCAAATGTGGCGGAACCAAGAATCACAGAGAAAAATCACTGGGGAGTTGCATCCGGAGGGTGAAAGGGAGAGAGTGAGGAGGTGGGGCTTTAAGCTTAGGTACTGGGGACGCCTGAAGCTTCTGAACAGGGCGTGCTATGACGAAAGAGGTGTTGAAGAAAGTCAATCTGGCAATGCGGCAGAGGACACATTGGGGAACAAAGAGGCTGGGGAGGAAACTGAAACTGTTACTGAAAAAATGCTAGAGGGCTGGCAGTAGAGAGGGAATAGAGAATCCAGTGCTGTATTCCAAAGAGATTGCCAGAGAAGGGTCAGGAGTTAGCAATGAACCGAACGGGGTTGGGCAGCTGGAGAAGAGTGCTTGGTTGAGACAGAGGGGTTAAAGGAACCAAAGTGGGGAGGGCAGAAAAAGTGGGTTTTAAAAATAGTTTTGAGCTTGTGCGTGCACAGTACACGCATGTGCGTCTGTGTGGACATCAACGTTACAGAGCCCGCCTGAGCGTGTGCAGATGTATCTGTACGTGTTTATCAGTGATACACAGGGATGGACACAGAAGAAAGAGGAAGACTAGTCTCAAGCTCAGTTGTCTAAGATGGAATTTGGCATCCATAATCTTTCTCCTTTCTTTGGCTCTGCCGTTGACTTTGGGCAAGTTGTCACCCTCTCTAAGCTTCGAGGCATCATCTGCAAGAGGGAGGTAGACATGGCACTTCCTCTGCATCACCTACAAAACTCATCCCTCACCCTATCTACCTCACCTGAGACATCTCTCTCAAAATGCTCCCCAGCTCTCAGCCACCACCCTGGTGTCAGGCACCATCCTCTCTCCCCTGGGTGACTGCAAGTGCATCTTACCTAGTCTCCTAGGATCAACTCAGCTTCCCCTCCAGCTGGTTGTCCACACTGTAGCCAGAGTGACATTTCCAATGTGCCCATCTGACCACGTCACCACCAAGCGCCCTCTTGAAATGGCTTCCATCGTGTTTCCTACAACCCCCTACAGAGCCTGGTCCCCACTGACATGTCCTATCTTTCCTCCTCGCTCTGGAGGGCATCAAACAATGGGCCTTCCCAGCACATGGCCTCCGTCTGTCCTCTTCCCTCTGGCGGGAACACTTCTCCTTGCCCCATTCACCTAGTTAACCCATCCTTCAGTCTTTACCATGTCACTTCCCCAGGGAAGCCTGCCCTGACCACACGCTTTGTTGGGAGGAAGCTTTGTCGCCCTGGGAGACATCTCAGGTTTTAATGATATCTTCATGGTTGTGATCCTTGAGGTACTGCTGCTCTCAACTGTTAAACCGGCAGCTCCATGCCCCTGACCTAGTACCTGGAGATGCACCGGTGGATGCCCAAGGGAAAAAAGGAGTGAATACACAAATGAAGACAGGAGTAAGTGGGTCCTGGGGCACCGATCTCACAGAGATGCTCTAAGGACATCTTTAGGAAAAGTAATTTGTATTCCAACACGTGCCAAGGTTTGATTTATAATTCTGAATATTCCCGAATTGCCCACCCGAATGGTTTTACTAAGCATTTGAGATCCTCCTTTCACCTTCCAGGGATCTACGGAGTGCTGAGTACCCATATTTTAGAATTCTGCTGCCCTTATTATATTATCTACTGCTGTGTAAAAAATTACTCATAGCTTAATGGTGCAAAGCAACAACGTTTATAATCTTATGGTTTCTTTTGGTCAGGAATCTGGGCACAGCTTAGCTGGGTGCTTTACTTCAGGGTCTCTTACTGGCTGCAACCAAGGCATTGACTGCGTTATAGCCATCTTAGGCTCGACCGGGGAAACATCCACCTTCAAGGCCATGCCTATTTTTTCAGAATTCAGTTCCTCGAGAGATGTTAGATGGAGGCCTTCAGTTCCTAGAAGGAAACTGGATGAAGGTCACCCTCAGTTTGTTGCCACGTAGGCCCTCCCAACATGGCGGCTTGCTTTGTCGAAACAAGCATGATGCTGAGGAAGAAGGGAGAGAGAGAGATGGCCAGCAAGAGAGAGGGAAGTCACGCCTTTTATAACCTCATCGTGGAAATGACATCCCATCCATTTTGCCATATGTCGTTTAGAAGCAAGTCACCGGGACCACTGTGCACACACAAAACGAAGGGGTTAAAGAAGGGAGTGAATACCAGGAGATGGGGATCGTTAAGAGTCATTTTAGGGCTACCTGCCCCACTCATGCAAATGCCCAAAGGATATGGTTACTTAGCAACCAGACTGTGATCCTGTCCCACTGGACCCTAACCCAGTGCACACACTGGGCCCTTAGAAATGCTTGTGTTTGCTCCCGATGATGGAATAATCCTGCTCAGAACAGTAGCCCCGCAGCAGATGACCTTATTGATCTACAGCTGAAAATTTCTCTGTTTCTTCACAAGGTGTGTCAGGGAGAGAAACAGTCAGTTTGACCCAGCAAGGTCACGTTTACTCCATTTCCATTAAATAAATATTCACAGACTCCGGTGAGCCACCTCTAAGGTGTCAGGTATTACGCTTTAATTTCAGCAATTATGTGGCCTCCTGTCAGACTGATGTGACACCAGTGTTGAGATACAGAGGGACCAAAGAATTTGTACTTGGGGTCAAGCCCAAAATAGAAGGAAGTCACTTAATGTTCTTCAACCTAAGTGGACTGGGTACTAATAACAAAGAACCTGCCACAGAAAAGGTAGTGCTTTGAGTAGCTATTCTCAGGTTCTGATTGGTTTCTATAAGCCTAACTCTGCTTTAGGGTCTGGTCCAACATTGGCAAAAGTTAGGGTCGCTGCCATAATTCTAGGAGAGGGCAAAGCCTCCCTGCGGATTGAAACTCCCGATTTGCGTCTTATTAGTACCATGCTGTGAGTAGCCAACAGAGATGATATGGAGTGAAGAAAGGGCTTCGTCTTCTTCGTTTTTAAAAAAATCTTTATTGGAGTATAATTGCTTGACAATGGTGTGTTAGTTTCTGCTTTATAACAAAGTGAATCAGCTATACATATACATATATCTTCATATCTCCTCTCTCTTGCATCTCCCTCCCTCCCACCCTCCCTGTCCCACTCCTCTAGGTGGTCACAAAGCACTGAGTTAATCTCCCTGTGCTATGCGGCTGCTTCCCACTAGCTATCTATTTTACGTTTTGTAGTGTATATATGTCCATGCCACTCTCTCACTTCATCTCAGTTTACCCTTCCCCCTCCCCGTGCCCTGAAGTCCATTCTCTACATCTGCATCTTTATTCCTGTCCTGTCCCTAGGTTCTTCAGAACAATTTTATTTTTTTTAGATTCCATATATATGTGTTAGCATACGGTATTTGTTTTTCCCTTTTTCACTTACTGCACTCGGTATGACAGTCTCTAGGTCCATCCACCTCACTACAAATAACTCAATTTCGATTCTTTTTCAGGCTCAGTAATATTCCATTGTATATATGTGCCACATCTTCTTTATCTGTCGATGGACATTTAGGTTGCTTCCATGTCCTGGCTATTGTAAATAGAGCTGCAATGAACATTGTGGTACATGACTCTTTTTTTTTTTTTTCATTTGCAGTACGCGGGCCTCTCACTGTTGTGGCCTCTCCCGTTGTGGAGCACAGGCTCCGGACGCGAAGGCTCAGCGGCCACGGCTCACGGGCCCAGCCACTCCGCGGCATGTGGGATCTTCCCGGACCAGGGCACGAACCCGAGTCCCCTGCATCGGCAGGCAGACTCTCAACCACTGCGCCACCAGGGAAGCCCATGACTCTTTTTGAATTATGGTTTTCTCAGGGTATATGCCCAGTAGTGGGATTGCTGGGTCATATGGTAGTTCTATTTTTTTTTTTTTTTTTTATGCGTTACGCGGGCCTCTCACTGTTGTGGCCTCTCCCGTTGCGGAGGACAGGCTCCGGACGCGCAGGCTCAGCGGCCATGGCTCACGGGCCCAGCCGCTCCGCGGCATGTGGGATCCTCCCGGACCGGGGCACGAACCCGTGTCCCCTGCATCGGCAGGCGGACTCTCAACCACTGCGCCACCAGGGAAGCCCCAATTTTTAGTTTTTTAAGGAACCTCCATACTGTTCTCCATAGTGGCTGTATCAATTTACATTCCCAGCAACAGTGCAAGAGGGTTCCCCTCGCACCACACACTCTCCAGCATTTATTGTTTGTTGATTTTTTTCATGATGGCCATTCTGACTGGTGTGAGGTGATACCTCACTGTAGTTTTGATTTACATTTCTCTAATGATTAGTGATGTTGAGCATTCTTTCATGTGTTTGTTGGCAATCTGTATATCTTCTTTGGAGAAATGTGTATTTAGATCTTCTGCCCATTTTTTTTTAATTACTGTATCTTTATTTTTATTTTATTTTTTAACATCTTTATTGGAGTATAATTGCTTTACAACGGTGTGCTACTTTCTGCTTTATAACAAAGTGAATCAGTTATACATACACATATGTCCCCACATCTCTTCCCTCTTGCGTCTCCCTCCCTCCCACCCTCCCTATCCCATCCCTCTAGGTGGTCACAAAGCACCGAGCTGATCTCCCTGTGCTATGCGGCTGCTTCCCACTATCTATTTTATGTCTGATAGTGTATATATGTCCACGCCACTCTCTCACTTTGTCACAGCTTACCCTTCCCCCTCCCCATATCCTCAAACCCATTCTCTAGTAGGTCTGTGTCATTATTCCTGTCTTACCCCTAGGTTCTGTATGACGTTGTTTTTTTTTTTCCCCCCTTAGATTCCATATATATGTGTTAGCATACGGTATTTGTTTTTTTCTTTCTGACTTACTTCACTCTGTATGACAGACTCTAGATCCATCCACCTCACTACAAATATCTCAATTTCGTTTCTTTTTCAGGCTGAGTAATATTCCATTGTATATATGTGCCACATCTTCTTTATCCATTCATCCGATGATGGACACTTAGGTTGCTTCCATGTCTTGGCTATTGTAAATAGAGCTGCAACGAACATTTTGGTACATGACTCTTTTTGAATTACGGTTTTCTCAGGGTATATGTCCAGTAGTGGGATTGCCAGGTCATATGGTAGTTCTATTTGTAGTTTTTTAAGGAACCTCCGTACTGTTCTCCATAGTGGCTGTACCAATTCACATTCCCACCAGCAGTGCAAGAGTGTTCCCTTTTCTCCACATCCTCTCTAGCATTTATTGTTTCTAGATTTTTTGATGATGGTCATTCTGACCAGTGTGAGATGATATTTCATTGTAGTTTTGCTTTGCATTTCTCTAATGATTAATGATGTTGAGCATTCTTTCATGTGGTTGTTGGCAATCTGTATATCTTCTTTGGAGAAATGTCTATTTAGGTCTTCTGCTCATTTTTGGATAGGGTTATTTGTTTTTTTGTTATTGAGCCGCATGAGCTGCTTGTAAATCTTGGAGATGAATCCTTTGTCAGTTGCTTCATTTGCAAATATCCTTTCCCATTCTGAGGGTTGTCTTTTGGTCTTGTTTATGGTTTCCTTTGCTGTGCAAAAGCTTTTAAGTTTCATTAGGTCCCATTTGTTTATTTTTGTTTTTATTTCCATTACTCTAGGAGGTGGATCAAAAAAGGTCTTGCTGTGATTTATGTCAGAGTGTTCTGCCTATGTTTTCCTCTAAAAGGTTTATTGTGTCTGGCATTACATTTAGGTCTTTAATCCATTCTGAGTTTATTTTTGTGTATGATGTAAGGGAGTGTTCTAATTTCATTCTTTTCCATGTAGCTGTCCGGTTTTCCCAGCACCACTTATTGAGGAGGCTGCCTTTCCTCCATTGTATATTCTTGCCTGCTTTATCAAAAATAAGGTGACCATATGTGCGTGGGTTTATCTCTGGGCTTTCTATCCTGTTCCACTGATTTATATTTGCTTTTGTGCCAGTACCATCCTGTCTGGATTACTGTAGCTTTGGAGTATAGCCTGAAGTCCAGGAGCCTGATTCCTCCAGCTCCGTTTTTCTTTCTCAACATTCCTTTGGCTATTGGGGGTCTTTTGTGTTTCCATACAAATTGTGAAATTTTTTCTTCTAGTTCTGTGAAAAATGCCATTGGTAGTTTGATAGTGATTGCATTGAATCTGTAGATAGCTTTGGGTAGTATAGTCATTTTCACAATGTTGATTCTTCCAATCCAAGAACATGGTATATCTCTCCATCTGTCTGCATCATCTTTAATTTCTTTCATCAGTGTCTTATAGTTTTCTGCATACAGGTCTTTTCTCTCCTTAGGTAGGTTTATTCCTAGGTATTTTATTCCTTTGTTGCAATGGTAAATGGGAGTGTTTCCTTAATTCCTCTTTCAGATTTTTCATCATTAGTGTATAGGAATGCAAGAGATTTCTGTGCATTAATTTTGTATCCTGATACTTTACCAGAATCATTGATTAGCTCTAGTAGTTTTCTGTTAGCCTCTTTAGGATTTTCTGTGTGTACTGTCATGTCAGCTGCAAACAGTGACAGCTTTACTTCTTCTTTTCCAATTTGGATTCCTTTTATTTCTTTTTCTTTGCTGATTGCTGTGGCCATTCAAAACTATGTTGAATAATAGTGATGAGAGTGGAAAACCTTGTCTTGTTTCTGATTTTAGAGGAAATCGTTTCAGTTTTTCACCATTGAGAGTGATGTTGGCTGTGGGTTTGTCATATATGGCCTTTACTATGTTGAGGTAAGTTCCCTCTACGCCTACTTTCTGGAGGGTTTTTATCTTAAATTGGTGTTGAATTTTGTCAAATGCTTTTTCTGCATCTATTGAGAAGATCATATGGTTTTTCTCCTTCAATTTATTAATATGGTTTATCATGTTGATTGATTTGCATATATTGAAGAATCCTTACATTCCTGGAATAAACCCCACTTGATCATGGTGTGTGATCCTTTTAATGTGCTTTTGGATTCTGTTTGCCAGTATTTTGTTGAGGATTTTTGCATCTATGTTCATCACTGATATTGGCCTGTACTTTTCTTTCTTTGTGACATCTTTGTCTGGTTTTGGTATCAGGGTGATGGTGGCCTCGTAGAATGAGTTGGGGAGTGTTCCTCTGCTATATTTTGGAAGAGTTTGAGAAGGATAGGTGTTAGCTCTTCTCTAAATGTTTGACAGAATTCACCTGTGAAGCCATGTGGTCCTGGGCTTTTGTTTGTTGGAAGATTTTTAATCACAGTCTCAATTTCAGTGCTTGTGATTGGTGTGTTTGTATCTTCTATCTCTTCCTGGTTCAGTCTCGGAAGGTTGTGCTTTTCTAAGAAATTTGTCCATTTCTTCCAGGTTGTCCATTTTACTGGCATATAGGAAGCAAGGGTTTCTGAATGATGAGATGTTCGGGGTGAGCCTGGCTCCGAGATGTACTTGTTGTGAGACGTACAGCAAATCACGCAGCCCTGAACCTCAGGCTGCCCATCCAAGAGGGAGCACAGTGGTCTCCTCCACGTGCCCTTAAGGTCCTACGGCAGATAGTTGGGTTGGCTTCCGAAGGCTCCATTACACCTCCTTCTACGTGAAGACGTTGCAAATGTAAATACGACATTTGCCAGATTGTCTTCTTAAGGGTTTGAAGGAAAAAGGGAAGCAGAGGCCATCCTCCCATGGCAGGGAAGGCTGTCAAGGAAGCTCCCAAAGATGTGCATGGTGTGGTGCGGTGGCGAGCCCTCCCAGCCCTACATCAGCAACAGCTGGCTGAGCTGTGGATTGCAGTTACCGTGGTGTGCCCCACCCCCGCCCTCGCCACCTCAGGCAGCACCCTGGCTCCCTCTCCACCAGCTCTTCCAGCCAGGCTACAGGCACCTAACTCACTTACCAAATATTCCATGTATATTCCAGGGACTGATGAAGGCCCTTGGGGCTCATCAGTGTTGAAGAGACATAGAATCCTATCTGTGGATATTACAGTGTAAAGGGAATTAGAAATGCTGTAAGTGAGAGTGAGTAAGAATTTTAAATCTTGCAGCTGGGGTAAACATCATTGAAAAGGTGGCATTTGAGGAAATAAATGAAGGAAGAGGGAGCTGGCCATGTGGTAGCTGACGGAAGAACATTCTAGACAGAAGGTATTGTCAACACAAAGGCCTCTTGGTGAGCGTGTGACTGGGGAACTCAAGGAGGAGGGAGGAGTCCAGTGTGGCTGAAGCTGGCCAAGGAGGAAGAGGGTAGAAGGAGATGAAGTCAGATCTGGAACTTAATTCCCTACATTAAATCCCTTTCTGCTTCAAACAACTAGAATGACCTCTCTTTCCCCTATGACACTGAACAAAGCAGACCCTTTGCACAATTTTATTCTAACCTTTATGCAATCGCATTGAAATTATATTTGCACCCACCCTGAAGCCATGGCCTCATGATCTTTGTACTCCAAGCACTAGCCCAGGGCCTTACAGGGCAGGCACTTCACATAGAATATTGAACATAATGCAAGCACAGCTATTTCCAAACCACTGCCTCTTCCAAACAGGAGGCTTCTCTGTGGGAAGATGTAGCCTCCAAAATGGCTGGATGTGTGGGGGGATAAAGGTCTTTCTCATTGAAGGGATACATTTAGTATTCTAATGAAGTAATTATAAAAGTAAGTAATTATTGAAATAGCCACATCAACTGCTAGTCATTAAAATCCTCCAAAACAGAGCTGGCATGATGGCTTAGGCTATTAGAAACCTTGGCAACCACCCAACGCCTACAATAGCTTGTAATAATTGATCTCACCTCTTATCTGCTATTGTTAGCCCAGTGCCATCATTTGTTTGGCCTACAGATCCTACTGCCCCTTCCTTTTGATTGTATTTGTTACTGTACCCTCTCTATCTCTTTCAATTAAGCACAGGTTAAGTGGTTCACCCCCGCAAGAGAAGAGGAGATAATGGTACCAATCAAAGTAATCTCTTTAATTTGCTAAATGGATTACAGGGAAACCCCAGCCAAAGTGAAGTCATAGCTAGTGGCCTTCCCTTGAACTACACACAGAGTATCTAATTATTAACCCACCATAAGCCAAACTTGATTGAGGAATCAATGTCTACAAAGGTAGCAGGTATAAGCAGTTTTCAACAGAAGAGATGGCTCTCTGTGACTATACTGTTTCCAGGGTGAGACGTCCCCACTGGCTCCTTTCCTGTTTCTCACTCGCCTTACATACCATTGCAACGCACAGCCTCACACACCGAGCAAAGTACTGCCCAGCACTCCAGTCAAGAGAGTGGATTTATAATCTCTTTGAGGACATGCTCTGGCTAGAATTCATTTTTCTTATTTGTATATAAATGCAAATGCAGCTTCATAGGCGTGATGGCTCTGGCTTTTGCTGACTCTGAAAACAATATATATTTAAGAGTAAACAAGTTTATCCCTAAGCTGGTAAGTAATCTTCCTTCTTTTTTGTGACCCTGCTTGTTCTCTCTGTTACACAACACACACACACACGCACAAACACACACACACACACGCACACGCACACGCACACAAACAACTCTGAGACCCCGGGTGGGACAGAGTATAGAAAGATCCCACACCGCTAGGATTCTTGGCTTTGCACATGTCCTTGGTTTGTTAAGCAAGCAGGCAATTAGGCAAAGAATGTTAAATCTGGTCATCTCCCAGTACAAGAAGAACAAAGGGTAACAGCAAGAGTAAAATGGAAGGTGAAAAAATACAAAATAAAACTCTCAAAGACTGGAGCACCCAAATTGTGGTTTGAAAAGTTCAATAAATATTGATGTAACCTCTTTGTCTTCAAGCCATCCAGCTTTCCATGGAGTCCTAACCACTGGGCCACCAGGGAAGTCCCAAATTGTCTACTTTAAATGAGGTAATTTAAAACATTACATTATTATTTACATTATTTTCTTTTAATTCAATGACCAAAAAATTTATAAAATACAGTAATTAAAATACTTATAAAAAAAGACTTCCAGCTTTCTGGGGTCATTGTTTTTTTCAATATCAACTAAAATGACTTGACCCCCCAAAAGCCCATGTTCTGCAGTGTCCTGTGACCTTCCCAACATTCCCAAGTGTTCCTGAGGAGGCTTACGTCCAGGTTACTTCCACTCAGCTCCTGCTCTTGACTCAGCTCTCAACCTTCTCCTCTTCCTGTCTTGCCTCCTGGGACGCTTGACCTCCCTCTTGTCCTCCCTCTTTAGACCAAAGACCGACCTAACTCCTCTTCCTCCGTTTTCTAAAGAACCACTGACACAGGATGTGTAATCTGATTTTACTGGAGTTCAGGGTAAAATCGTCCAGAGGGGTACTATAACACAGAACAGAATAGGGGATGCCTGGTGATAAACGTTAGCTATCACAAGCACTGCACCATCCTCACCACAGAGAATGGATCACTAGCCATATTTCCTTCTGGGCTCTGGCCACCCACCGTCTTTTTCAGAGCCACCCTAATCTCTCCCATCTCCTCCCTTCTGGTCCCAACCTTCCTCTCAGTTGCCAGGAAAAAATGCTTGTTCCATAGCTCAATAATAATCTGTCTCTTCTCTACATTTGCTCTGGGATCTGTCTTGGCACAGACAAAAGTTTCCTTAGGGTCTTGTCTCCAACAAGAATGCCTTTCAGGGGCTTCCCTGCTGGCGCAGTGGATAAGAATCTGCCTGCCAATGCAGGGGACACGGGTTCAAGCCCTGGTTGGGGAAGATCCCACATGCCGCAGAGCAACTAAACCCGTGCGCCACAACTACTGAGCCTGCGCTCTAGAGCCCACGAACCACAACTACTGAAGTCCGTGTGCCTAGAGCCCTTGCTCCACAGCAAGAGAAGCCACCGCAATGAGAAGCCCGCGCACCGCAATAAGGAGTAGCCCCAGCCTGTCGCAACTAGAGAAAGCCCGCATGCAGCAACGAAGACCCAACGCAGGCATAAATAAATAAAATTAAATCTTTAAAAAATCAAAAAGAATGCCTTTCATTCTCTACAAGCAATTCCGAGCTCCTAGAGTGAACTGTTTAAACTGCAACTGGCCTGGAAAGAAAGCACCTTCAGCACCCACTCTGTTTAAGATGCAGGAGTGGGTGCAGAAGAGAAACGGCACGGGATGAGGGGCGCCCTCTGCTTTTGGGGCGTGTATAGTATAGCAGGGGAGGTGAGTACACACCCAAGAGACATGTGGTGAGCGGGAGGAAGTTCGAAGGCAGGAGATCCAGGTTTGGCTCCCCTACTTGATTATGGTGCACACATGGACAGGATAGGCAACCTTTCTGAGTTTTAGGTAAAACAGGGATACAACCATTCCCTTCCCTGCCTCATCCCCAGGGTGGTCGTGAGGATAAAAGGGAATGCTGTGTGTAGAAGGGTAATGGAAATCCTAAAGCCTGGTACGAGTGCACAGAATTGTTGCTGTGATCACCGTGTGAGAAGGACACATAATAACTGGCTACAGGTGCACCTCCTCACCGGTGAGCCAGCTTTTGGGTTCAAATGTTAAAATGTTGGTGTCACGCTCGGCAGGACTAAAAAGAAACTAAACACTAAACAAATCAAGGACCGTCCCAATGAAACCATAGCCACATACTTCAGAATCCTCTTAAATCTGCAAAAACATTCTTAGCTCTCACACGCGGTCCCCTTTAGTGCTTCTGATTGAGCAGAATGTCACGGCCCCAACTCTGTTCTCACATATGATCGTAAGGCCAAGTTCACATAGAATCTGGTAAATATGTAAATTTCCTTTGTGGCAGGCCTGATATTTTTCTCCCTCTCTTTCCCCTTACTTTGGTAAGCTATATGTTGGTTTCCACCTGTTTATACGACCTGCTCGGTATTTCTCTGATAGACGGTATTACGACCTAGTGGAGTTTCAGCTGTGGTGGAAATAAAATCTACATATCAACAGATATTCGGCAGTGACCCCAGGTAGAGACACTGGTGTACCCATGTATGTTGGCCTAGAGTCGAGAACTGCTCCCGCAAACCCTATGTAATATATGGGTTTGGAAGGCCTGAGAGTGGTTAGAGAATGCTTCAAGAAAGATGTTGGACTTTTTGATGGGTACAACAAAAACGGTAGAATAGGGTCTCCCTCAAAGTATCAACTGTTATATTTGCATCACATTTAAAGTTTGCAAAAGGTTCACACACATTATCTCATTTAATTGTTACAATAAACCTGTGAGGCTGATACCACTGATTTCATTTCCTAGCTCTAGTGAAACAGATGCCTGGAAAGGTAACCCCACAGAAATGTGTTCACATGTGCCCCCAAAGGCATGTACAAGATGGGTAATAGCTACAGTGTTCACAATGGCCCCTAAATGTCCATCCTCAGGATGGAGAAACACACACGAGTGTAACACTGTATCCTCACAGCAATGAGAACAAACCAACTGGGACCCGCTGCACAAAAGGATGAGTCTCTCAAACATCCTGTGTGTGAAAGATGTCAGACACAAGAGAGAAAATACTGTATGATTCCATTTGTGCAAATTTCAAAAGCCGGCTGTCAGAAGTCAGAGGGGGGACGGTGGTGACGGAGCAGGAGAATGGAGGGATCTTTGGAGGCACAAGACATGTTCTGTTTCTTGACCTAGGTTCCGGTTACCTGTGTGTTCACTTCCGAGGTCAACCCCAGTTCACAGACTTTTGTTATCTGAGAGCCACTGCTCTTTGGAATCTGGAGAAAAACCAGCTGGGCAGGAGCTCTTCTTGTGGTTTCTGATCCACAGATTTCATGCATATCTTTTCCCCTTTATTTCTCCTGCAAGTGAGAAGCTTAACTTAATCATGACCCACTGGGGCTCTTCTCTGAGTGAGCGGAGTAGGGTGGCTTTGGGGTGGCTGAGAAAGTCCTGGACCCCATGCCCCAGGCTGCTCTCCCAGGTGGACCATCCGGTTCCAGTCTGCCCACCCTCCACCTACACTGGCCTCCACAGCACAGTCACAGCCAATTCTGTTATTTGCCGGAATTCTTCCTCATCAGCTCCACCTTAAACTATGCCTTGCAGCTTTAAGCCTCTGCTCTGCTCTTTGAACGAACAGGTATTCAGCTAACTTCCGGAAACTACCTGGTAACACGTGGACATGGGTTTTGTTGTTGTCATTATTATTGGCCTTGAATAGGAATACTCTTTATCTACTCTTTCAACTATGCAAATATTCATTCATTTATCCATTCATTCATTTTTTCCCTCGCTTCTCTTTTCCTGTCTAAATCAACCAGAAAAGATGACCAGTGCTGGATCTAGGACATAAGTTTCCAGTTTGTGAAATGTCTATTATACAAACTGCAGTCAAGATATACTGTACTGGTCAAGTTCTCTTGATCCCCAGACCTGTCAATCAGTCATATGCGGAATGGAGACTGGTGTGAGAAAACTGGGTATTCATGTAGCCATTAGGCTTACTACCAAGGACCCCGCTCTCTTCCAGGTATCTGCAAATGGATTTTCAGCTGGCTTTGTTTTCCCTAGGCCTTTCCCATGCCAGGTGTTCAGCCCATCATTTCTATGATCACTCTTTGAAATTAGACAGCCAATATCTTCTTTTGCCCCAAACTTTATGAGTAGCAGCTCATGGTCTGGGGATTACTTTGACTGGTTCCACAGTTATTAATAGAGGGAAAATGAGGTGTGGAATGAGTCTAGTGAAATTCCCTCTATTATACTTCACTTCATTTGTTTTCTTATATTCCCATTCCACAGATTACCGATTTATTTATCGAGTTTTTATGAGGTACATGTATTTTAGGGCTTTTACATGAATTATTTAATCTTTACATCAACCCCATGATGTAAATTTCCTATTACAACCTCACTTTACAGAAGAGGAAACTGAATGACCTAGGGATGCCCTCGTTTCATACGAGACCCTCTCTGTGGCTCTGACTTTGCTGCCTCTTTCAGGATAATTTCATTCAATCAAGCAAACATGATGATGCCAGTCCCTGAGCTTGGCATTGGAGGTTCAGCCATGAACACAGTGGGCTTCCTCACTGTCCTCCTGGGGCTGTGAAGCAACAGGGCATTAAGAACGCCGAACACACATGATCCTGAGGGTGGTATGTATTATCAAAGGCAGCAGAGCACAGCGTCCTCCTGTGGCTGAAAGTATAAGGGGGGAGCTTCTGGATGTTACAGGCGGTGAGCCAGGTGCTAAAAAATCCAGAACTGAATGAGTTAGGACTCTGAGCTCTTAAGGGTGTGGCATGGAGGGCCTGTGAGCACAATGGCTGAGAAGGTGCAGGACCCCTGAGGGCAGTGAAGGAGCACAGGAGAGCACAGGGCCAGGGGAGGCTTTAGGTCTTATTTAAAAAAAACACTTCTAAGCTTCTAAGCTGAAGCTGACCCGCTAATTATCCTAAGATGGCACATGGCGTTGAGTATTGGCTCCCACCTTCTCTGCCCTGCCTGCCTTGCCATGGTCAGTGTGGGTGCAGGACACTTCCTCACCCCCTTGCTGTCGGGCTTGCTCACTGACTTGCTTTGGCCAGTGGAATGGGGGGAGAGCTGACAGTACGCCCGTCCCAAGCCTCGGCCTTAAGACGCCTTAAGTGTTTCCTCTTGTCCCCTCTGTACTTTTGCTACCATCAGGGGAAGAATGTATAAAGACGCAGCTGCTGGCCAATGAGGAGCAAAGAGGAACCCAACCTGAACCCTGGGCCTAGCCCCAATCTCACCATGCCCTCCAAGACCCTGCAGAGCCTGGCCCACTACAGAAAATATCCTATTGTTATAAACCACTGAGACTTGGGGGTTGCTGGTTTCACAGCATTACTATAGCGAATACACACCAGGGGGCTTCCCTGGTGGCACAGTGGTTGACAGTTCGCCTGCCGATGCAGGGGATGCGGGTTCGTGCCCCGGTCCGGGAGGGTCCCACGTGCCGTGGAGCGGCTGGGCCCGTGAGCCATGGCCGCTGAGTCTGCGTGTCTGGAGCCTGTGCTCCACAACAGGGGAGGCCGCAGCGGTGGGAGGCCCGCGTACCGCAAAAAACAAAACAAAACAAAAACAAATACACACCAGGATTGGCTTAGGTCCCATTTTCAGACAGCCAGGCTCCAGAAATTTGTCCTTGCTTCCCCACTGTCACAGCGTCCCTGACTCACCCCGTATAAAGGGGCAGTCCCCCGCTGGCAAGTCACTCTTTACTTTTCCTTACAGCACAGAGAACTATTTTACACATGATGCATTTATTCACTTCCTGTCTCTTCCCCTGCTGATATTACTTTGTAGGGTGAGTAACTGAGCGACTAGGTCTAGAGTGGTCCCCAGCCACGGCAGCACGCTGGAATCACCTGGAGTTGAACAAGCCCCCTCTCACCCCCCAAACTAAAGCCTGAATCCCAGTAAGATCCTGGTCAAATTGATCTGGGGAGAGGTCTTTAGGCTTTTAAAAAACTGCCCAGAAGATTCCCACGTGCAGCAAAGGTTGAGAACCACTGAGCAATGGGGTGCAGGGGCTGAGGTCAGAGATGGCTTTCTAAAGGCAGTGCCTGATCTGAGTCCTCCAAGGTGAGCTGGATAAGCCTAGTGAAGGGGGTGGGAAGGGGTAGAACTGCCCTGTCCGGTGGGGCAGCCTATAGCCATCAGCCACACGCGAGCACTTGAAATGGGTCTAGTCCAAACTAAGATGTCTTATAGCGCAAAATGCACACTGGGTTTTGAAGACTTAGTCTGAAAAAGGGAATGTAAACAATTTCATTCATGATTTGTATATTGGCTACATGTTGAAATAGTACTTTGAACATTCTGGTTTAAATAAAATACATTGTTGACATGAATTTCTCCTGCTTCTTACTTTTTTTTAACGTGGTGATGAGAAAGTTTAACGATACCTCGGTGGCTCAGGGTGTGTGTCTAGCGGGCAGCTCTGGGCTGTGGGGTTTTTCAGGCCAACAGAATGTGACCGAAGAGTGAGAGACATCTGCGGGGGCGGGGAGGGTTAGCCTGAGCACACGGCTTGCTAGGGCTCACAGGGTCGGGGAGGTAGGGTGGAGGATTCACTGAGGGCGGCACAGAGGCAGGAAAGCCATGCTTAGGGCTGCAGCCATCTCCCGGAGGTGCTTGAAAAGGATCTTTCTTAAAGCAGGACATTCAGTGGAAGATTATAAGAGGAGACGGGCAGATACTAAGGAAGTGAAGTATTTGTAATAGGCGAGTCAAGAGCCGGCTGGCGACCGCTTTCCTATTCTGAGGCACTTACAGATTGATTCATGGGCAATTTGAAGCCATGAGCAGTTACGGTGATGAAACATATAGCCTGAATGATCACCCATCCCTTATATCTGCCAGTGAGCGTGTACTCCCCTCTGCCTGCCGTCACACACACTGTCACCTTGAAAGGTGCTATCCCATCACTGTCTCCGACGGGATGAGCCGGGAGATGTCACTTCTAACAGCCCATGAGAGATGGGGCCATTCAAAGATGTATTAGGCAGCCTCTAAGAAGCCAGCCTGCTTTGGCGAAAAGCAAGAGGGAAGAAACTCAAGTCATAACCAGATCAGAATGTCATGTAAATATACCTTTCACCTCAGTGCCCATTAGGTGATTGATGACTTTAAAGGCTAGCTGTGGAAACTTCTGGAGAAGGAAATGAAACGACTGCACAAATGAGGACCAGGAAAGACTTGGGACGTAAAAAGAAACATTAGCTTGTCACGTACAATAGCTGAGGCCAGCTAGAGCCCCTTGTTAGATGTCCAACCATCAGTGATGGTTCTGTGCTTGATACAACACGTGGGTCCACACAGAAGCCACTGAACCCTCAGCTGGACTTTACACAGCGGACAGTAATGCTCTGTGTTGGTGGCCCGTCCCCCTGGTACACGGAGACAGCGGGGGCTATCTGGGTAAGCCTGGGGCTCTCTGAGGCTTGTATAGCATCAGCTTACAGTGGATATAAAATGCATAGGAATTAACTGCGATGTCAAAAGAGAAAAGATTTCTCCCCATAATTTAATATGAAGGGTTCTATTTGATCACATTAGTAGGAACTGGTATTTCCTAGACTGATAGAAGCTGGATGTGAAGGAGATCATCCCTCTCACTGAACAGGGGAAGATTCCGAGGCCCAGGCAGACAGCGACTCATCCAAGGTCCACAGCCAGTCGGAAGGAGGGCTGGAAACTGAACCTGGGTTCCGGTATCCCTGTTTAGTGCTACATGTGGCTGACCCAGGGGCTGAGCTGCCTTGGACTAAAACTACTTGAGGTGCTAGGAACAGGTCTTAGGGCCGTGGTTCTCAGCCCCGGGTGCATAGTTGATTATCTGGAGGAATTTTTAAAGAATCCTGGCTGCAAATCGGAGTAATTAAGGCTCTCTGAGGATGGGACCTAGGCATGTGCATTTCTAGAAGCTCTCCAGGTGATTCCAATCTGTAGTTGAGAATTGCTGCCTAGCAGAGTATCTGAGTGATCTTGGAGAAAACCCAGTTTTCAAAGGCAGGGCATCACCTGCTGGAGACGACTGCCATGCCCAACAGAGGCCTCTGTTACAGAGGAGGAGATCACATTAGCAATATTACCTTGACCTCAAGACTTTTTTGTTAACAGACACTGGTGAGTTGCAAAATCACCTTACTGGTGCCCAGAGAAGGAGATCGTGGCACACCTACGAGCCCTGACTGGCTGATGCCAGCTTTGTTTCAGTTGGTGCAATGGTGAATTCTCCCACCAGCCCCTCCGTGGGACCAGATGGCACACAGCCCGAGATGAACAAGTCTTTAAAGCAAAGCATAGAACAGTCCATAGAACTTTCTGCAAAGATGCAGTGTTCTCTGCACTAAGATGCTGCTAACAGCCACACATGGCTATAGTGTAGTCGAGATGTTTCAAGTATAACTAAGAAACTGAATTTTAACTCTTATTTCACTTTATTTTATATTTCAATTTAAATAGACACACATGGCTAGTGACCACTATTGGACAATGAAAAGAAGGTCTCAGAACTGTCCCAACCAGGTAGATGACAGAAAATCTGTAGAGGACAAAGATAAATATTTTAACTTTAAACTGTGCTGTTGCTGATTCACGCTATACATGTCATTAGCTTGCTTAGCAAGACTGGACATTAAAAAAAATACCTTAGCAGACAGTGGTTTGTGACAATAAAGCCACAGGTAACACTGATTTTTTTAAAAAGTGATTTGTGCATTTGGTTTCCCTTTATAAGCAAGATTTACTGAACTGTATGAGAAAACTCCTGCCTCAGCGTGTTAAAGTATATGATGAGAATGAGTTTGAGGCATAGCAAGGGTCTCAGAGCAACTGCCTTGCTCTCAAATGCTTGAAAGAATCATATCATAGATGGAGCTACTGTTTCATCTAATGACAACCTTTCCGTGGCAACTCTTCCAAAAGCAAGTTATTTGAATGCCAATATCAACTTATTCTCCCAGAAACACAAAAAGCACCAAATTCTCCTAATGCAGAGGCAGGCCTCTGGCCAAGGAACATGACTAAACTTTTCTGATCACGTCTTTCAGTTCAGGAAACAGACACTCTTTTAGGCCATGCATTTAAGATGAGATTCTTGGGATGTTGGTAGCTTAGCCTGTATGACATTCCAACAGTGAGTTGTTTTGGTTAGCACTTTAATTTTCACGGAAAAACCATATCATGCCCATAGAAATGCAAACCCCTGCCATCTCTATCTTGATATTTTATCTCATTCGTAAATAAATGCTAGACAGTTTTTCTTGATTTACCCTAAAGAAAATGGAGGGATCGTAAACTTAATTCATAGTCCTTCATCCTTGGAGATTGCAGTATCTCTACCAATTTCACTTTACAAATTGTAAAACAGAGGTTATGAGAGACCTCTGGTTCTTTGCCTGCCTGGGTATGAGCATTACTTCTATTTCACTGACAAGTAGAGGAAAAGAAGATCTGGTCAAAGGCTGGGCTGATTTAGAGGAGAGAGCACGGGAGATGCGCCTGAAGGCTGAGGACCTGATGCCAAACTTGCCAGTAATGTAACCTTGGGTACTATGCCACTTAATTTTCCCGAGATCCGCTTTTCGTATCTGCATAATAGGGATGAGAACAATATTACCTCAAGGGGGTCTGTGAGGACATCACAAGGTGATGCATGTTTATACGTTTCGTAAACTGAGAGTGTTATGCAGGTATGAATTATCAGGGAGTGATAGCATGGCCTGTTCTTTCCCAGCAAGACCTGCATGTAACCTGGTTTTGTGATGGACTTTTTGGCTTGTTTCCGCCTTTTGGCTATTGTAAATGCTGCTGCCATGAACATGTGTGAACTAATGTCTGTCGGAGTCCCTGCTTTCAACTCCTTGGGTTTATACTCAGAAACGGAATGGCCAGATCATATGGTAATTGTATTTTTAATTTTTTGAGGAGCTGACACATTGTTTTCCACAGTGGCTGTACCATTTAACATTCCCACCAGCAACGCACAAAGATTCCAATTTCTCTACCTCCTCACAAACATTCTCTGTTCTTTGTTTGTTTTTGAATAATAGCCATTCTAATGGGTATGAAGGGGTATCTCACTTGGTTTTGATTTGCATTTCCCTAATGATTACTGATGTTGAACATATTTTCATATACTTATTGCCATTTGCATATTTTCTTTGCAGAAATTTTTATTCAAGTCCTTTGCCCATTTAAACATGACATTCTTAATGTCAATGAGAGTATATCTATTTTGTTAAAAAATGTTTTAGGATCTAACAACAAAGTCATAATGTCCTTAAAAGTCACTGTTAAATGACTCCACATTGTTATTATAATCACTATTATTTTAATAATTTATCATTCTTGCTATTTAATTTAAAATGATTGAATAATAGCCCTGTTCTAGGCACGGTGCACATGTATTGACTTACTGGATCTTCACACCTACTCTACAAAGCAAGTCTTGTTAGTATTACCATTTTATAGTTGGGGAAACTGAGGCTTAAAGGAGCTAACTAACTTGCCCAAAGGCCATGCAGCTATTAAGTGAAAGAAGTGGGATTTGAAGCCAGGCAGTCAGGTACAAATTCTTTGTTCTCACCACAATGTGTTACTGCCTCTCAGTGATGGCTGCTGGTCAATGATCCACTGACCTTACAGGACATCCATGTTAGAGGAACAATAAATAACAGGTTATTGCTCGTGGTCTTTCATTTCAGAATACTTAAGGAGATTCATGGACTCATTTCTATGACTATTCTGTGTTCTTCTGAAGTGATCCAGCAATATGACTGTAGTTTGCTATTATTTAATAGCTCAAAGATGAGATGTATTTTGGAACATACCTGAAAAAATATATTCCATAACACCATACTGTCTTGGCTTGAAAATTTACTCTAGGGACCAAGGTAAGTCATAATCACTTTTGGTATTCAGCATCCTTACATACTGGAGGAGAAAATTTGCATTTCATCCATTTATTCTACAAATCTTTATTGAGGGCCCCTCATGTGCATGGTACTATTCCAGATTCCAGGTATTCAAACAGACAGAGCTTTGCTCTGACTGGTGGTGAGGCAGGTATGACAGGCAGGGAACATGCAATTGCATAAAAACTTCAATATCAAGTAATGCTGGGGACCAGGAAGAAGAATAAAGCAGGTAAGAGGAGGAGGGGTTCTAAGGTGTGAAGAGGGTCTGACATTTTAGACAGGGCTATCAGGGAAGGCTTCTATGATAAGATGACATTTGAGAGAGAGCAGAATGACACAAGAAAATGAACAATTGGTAGAGAGCATCTCAGACAAAGGGAACAACCAGTGCAAAGGCCCTGAGGCAAGAACATCCCTGGAATTTGTGTACCACAATGAGGAAGGAAAGGTGGGTGGAAGAGAATGAAAGGGGGGCTAAAATTCATTAACTCTGCTGTTTCTTGAATTCTTCATGGCAACACTGGAGTTTATCAAATGGCAGTGACCCAGCTGGGGACCAGAGCTGAAATATACCACATCTAAGATCTGAGCTGGGAGAATGACATGGAAACGGTAGATTTGCTTTTGAAGAGCACGTAGCACTGGATTATTTTTCCATTTCCTGGAGGACCGTGAATCAGAAATGTCTGAACAAAGAAGAATTCCCCAGCAGGTAAGGCACTTCCTAGGGCATTGACGTGCACACATAAATACCAATTGGGACATTAAGATTCATTTCTCCTACATCAAATGATGAACCCTTCAATGTTGGATATGTTTGCTCTTTCTAAAAACCAATGATGGTCACCAAATCCTCTCTAATGGAGAAGGGGAAAAGAAGTCCATAAACATTAAAAGATTAAAAGAGGATGATTGGACTTCCCTGGTAGCACCGTGGTTAAGAATCCACCTGCCAATGCAGGGGACACGGGCTCGACCCCTGGTCCGGGAAGATCCCACATGCCGTGGAGCAACTAAGCCCGTGTGCCACAACTAGTGAGCCTGCACTCTAGAGCCCGTGAGCCACAACTACTGAGCCTGTGTGCCACAACTACTGAAGCCTGTATGCCTAGAGCCAGTGCTCTGCAACAAGAGAAGCCACCACAATGAGAAGCCTGTGCACCACGATGAAGAGTAGTCCCCACTCACCACAACTAGAGAAAACCTGCGTGCAGCAATGAAGACCCAATGCAGCCAAAAAAATAAATAAAATTTAAAAATACATAAATAAAATAAAATAAAATAAAAGAGGATGGTTCATGTGTGACAGCTCATCTGTGTACAGATTTTTTTATTGTAAAATTTTGTTAAAAATTTTACCATTCAATAATATGCTCCAAGAAATTTGACATTAGAATCACAGATAATTTAGGAAAAATATAACCTTTCTAGAATTTGACCAAAACCTTGAGACATTATCAAAATTAAGAAAACATATTAGTTTCAGCATTATGTGTATACATTTGTCAATTTTCCATATTGGATTTCTGTAGTTGATTCTGAATATCTCAATCCATAAACACTAGAAAATGAGAGTACTTAATTCCATGCCATTATTATATATAAAGGTCTGATTTTTAATATATATTTAATAACCAGATACTGGAAAAACCACAAATTATATAGCCCTTCAGTTCTTACAGAATGAACTCCCACCCAGATAACTCCCAAATGTGAATAATGGTATTTCAGAATAATACCCAAACACTAAAAATCTCTTTTCAAAAGGAGTCTGTCACATTTTCTACAGAATAAAAATAACCTCAGTCAAATGTGGAAAAGGTAAGGGTTCTGTAGGATTCCAGCCTCCAAACTCCACTGTCAAGGATGGCATTTTATTCCTAACAACAGGAAGAAACTGAACAAGAGGTGGTAAAATGAAGACAGACCAAAGAAGTAGGTAGGAGAGTTAGGAAATAGTTATATACACACGACTATATATAAAATAGATAACTAATAAGGACATACTGTGTAGCACAGGGAACTCTACTCAATACTCTGTAATAACCTATATGGGAAAAGAATCTGAAAAAAGAGTGGATAGATGCACATGTATAACTGATACACTTTGCTGTACACCTGAAACTAACGCAACATTGTAAATCAACTATACTCCAATAAAAATCAAAAAAAGAAAATGCCCACATTCTCAAAAAAGAAAAAAAGAAAAACAATGAAATCGCCTGTGTAGAGAATTGGGAGCGGCAGTGGGAGGTGGAGGAGGGGACTCGCTAGAGGCCAGGATGGGTCTCACGCCGCCTTTTGATCTCTAAAGAGAGGCCTGCAGTGCTTGAACAGTTAGAAGGCTGGGCTGCCACAGTTTCCCGACACTACCTAATATACCATGGCTGCTCAAAATGAATATGATGTACTCTACAAATAAAGTAAGAGGAAAATGCAGCTGCTTAATCAATACTGAATCAAGGTCAAATCAGTCCTCTATCTTGAGGTGGGAGAATGGGAGAATACCAGTTTCTAACATAATTATATGGTTTTTGTAATGCTTACATTTATAAAAATTAAAAAACATGTTAGTTTTCCATTAAAGAAAACACTTACATTGGATTGCACTAGAATAAAGCAATATATAATTTTGCTAAGTTCATCGTGAATAAGTTATTCAATCAGCTCTCGCAGACTTTTTGAGGATGCCAGCCACAGAAGACCAAGAGGAAGACTGACTCCACAAGGCATCATTCGAGCTTTGGCAAGAAGTCATGCCTTAGCCGTTCTCCCTCGTGAGAAATAGGATAGTGGCTCTTGCCCACCACGGTTATAGAGTGGAGGAAAAACCGCTTCCCTTTACGCCTGAGGGTTCTCGGAGGCATCCTGGGATGATGCTGTCCCCTTAAAGTCCTTCACGCTTTCTCCTCCACTTCCTCAGATTCTAAATCAAGCAGGTTACTGTTTAGCAAGAGCTTTGAATTCAGTGAAAAATATCATCAGCTTTGTAAACAAGTTGTTTGCCACAAAACAGAATCACCCTCCAAAAAAATTGTACCCAAGCTAATAAATACATATTACTAGTTTGCTCTGCCACTAACTGAACTGCTGAAGTAAGTGAGGGGGTTGCCTGAAAACTTACGAATTCTGTTGCCCTTGCACAAAACAAGCTCCTGATACCCCTTGTCTTTGATGGTGTCTACTTCTTTCCAGGGGTCTAAGACAAATAAGGGTGTCAGAGCAAATGCCTTCAAGGGCTTCCCCCCGCCCAAGAACTGCCGCGAAGACAGAATTTCTGACTGAGAGGAGGCGACAGCGTGTCCCCCAGAGGCAGCATGAAAGGCAGATGCTGTGAGCAACCGCAGATTTAATGTACTCTTTCCTTCCGTCTCTCCTCCCGGGCACACTGGCCTTCCCCTGGGACTGACTCTCATCAAACTGACAAAATGATCATGTGTGGACTCACAGTTAGGCCCAAGGATTTTCCCAAAGACCAAGGTGGCTTTGAAAGATAATCCATGGCTCGTTTTTACACTTGAGGCCCATAGTGTATATGTCTTAGAAGTTGCCTGGCCGAAAAATCTCAGATGGAGCTAATTCACTCAGTGTTTTCCTTAAACCCGTGAGGCTAAAGGCTATTGGGTTTCATGAGAAATAAACAAAATTTTGAATTAACTACAGCGACCTCCCATTTATGTTGACTGACCACAGAAGGGATTGTTGGGGTTGGCAGAATAAAGGGGATCACTCAGTGTTACCGTATGTTAAGCTGGCTGACATCACGCGAGCTATTTAATGTCTCATGCCTCAGTTTCCACATTCATGAAATGGGCAGTAGAAATTGTACCTACATCAGAAGATTGTTGTAAAAACTAAACGAATTAACACATGAAAAGCACTAAGAGCAATGTCTGATACATAATAACAATAAAGTATATGACAGTATAGCAATAAGAGTAATGCAATTTATCTTCTTAACATCACATATTGGTTGACCAGTTTTCATAGAAATGGAATTATTGATATGAATAACTGTAATTACTGGGCACAGCTTGATCCCTCTTCTGTGCTGATCCTTAAAGGGAATCTAGGTTATCCCTAGGTATTCGAATGATCAAAAATGTTTACTGAGGGTCTATTATTTGTTCTTAATATAGGGATTCAAAAATGAATAGATGCTAAAGAAGGTCAAAGTTAAGTCGGGGAAACTGACAAATATACAACTGCTACAGCAATATATAAATGTATCAAATTAACATGCTGTACCTTAAATTTACACAATGTTATATGTCAGTTATATCTCAATCAAAAAAACCCCGCAAAATTCTATGATGGTATTTATCACGTGGAATGACAGAGTTCTGTGGGAACACAAAAATGGGCACTGTGGTAGGCAGAATAATAGCCTGTCCAAAGATGTCCATGTTCTCACCCCCAGAACCTATGTTACATACATGTCAAAGAGGAATTAAGGAATTAAGGTTGTTAAACAGCTGACATTAAAATAGGGAGATTATTCTGAATTTTCTGAGTGGGTCCAAAGTAAACAGAAGGTCCTTAAAAGTGGGAGAGGGAAGGAGCAGAGTAAGTCAGAGGGATGTGATGGGAGGAGGAGTCAACTAGCCATCGCTGGATTTGAAGCTGAAGGGAGGGACCACGAGCCAAGGAATGCAGCTGCCGTGTAGCACCTGAAAAAGGCAAGGAAACAGATGCTCCCCGAAGCCTACAGAGAGGGATGAGTCCTGCTGAAGCCTTGACTGTAGTCCATGAGACCCATATTGGACTGCAGACCTACTGAGCTGTGAGAGAATAAATCTGTATTGTTTACAACACTACATTTGTGGTACTTTGTTGGAAAACTGATACAGAGGTAGGATCCAACTTGTACGTGGAAAGAGAGAGGCGTGATAGAGATGGGAAGTTTCTGGGAGGGGTCACAGCTGAGCTGAGAGTCAGAGGATGACCAGTGGACACCTGTAGTGAAGGGACTTTGGATGAAGAATAGTTTCACTGATCCAGTGAACAAAGCTTGAGGTGTGGAATGTTTGAAAATGAGTCTGGATAGACATTATGGCTTCCGTAATAGGGAGTCATCATCTTTAGCCTATGAGACAAAGGGCCTCGGAGGGGCTTTAATCCAGGGGATAATAGGGTCATTTTGGTGTTTTGGAAAATTACTGGGGTAGCAAGCTTGAAGAGGGTAGGCCAAGAGAGAGGAGACCACATATGAGGTCCAAGTGAGAGGTGGCAGAGTCAGAATTAAGGCAGTGGGGAGTCAGAAGAGAAGGAAAGTACCAATTTGGGAAATACTGGCCAGAAAAATGGTTTGAAAGTGAGGCACGAGGATGAAGATGGAATCCAGAACCACCTCTGTATTTCTAGCTTGGGTGACAGGAGGTAAAGGTGCCCTCACATGACGGAGGAGGAGGAGAAGTTGATTTAGAGGGAAGACGATGAGTTTCTTTCTGAATGATCTGGGGTCACCAGATGGAGACACATAGTGGACAGCCACACGGGTACCTCTGGAACCTATGTGGGCCTGGACTGCTGAGATGGGTTTGACATCTGGAAACAGGAGTTGCCATCGGCATGTGGGGGATAATTTGAATAGTAAGACTGGATGACATCACTCACGAATGAGAAGAACAGTGGGCTGTGGATAGGGGACCAGAGCATGTAAGAGGTCCATGAAAAAAGATGGAGGAGCAACGAGCAGGAAACAGCCTGGAGAACTAGCATGGGTGGTGTCCCAGGAGCCAAGGGAACAGAGAGTTTCATGAAGGGAAGGCAACAGAGAGTCAAATGGAGCAGGGTTTAGGAAGGTAATAACTGGGTGGTGATGATGGTGGTGGTGGTCATCATCATCATCAAATTATAAGGACAAGAGAAACCAGCACTTCTTGAGCATTCATTTTGAGCCAAGTACAATGATCTTATTTAACGAATACATATAGAGCACATACTTCCTACCAGAAACTACTCTAAGCGCTTTATAAGTTTTAACTCATTTCATTCCTATAACAATCCTAGGAGGTAGACACTATTACTAGTTCCATTTTACAGATAAAGAAATAGTAACAGAGGTTAACTTGCCCCACATTACTCAGTAAGTGATGACTCTCTAGAGGCTATGGCCACACCATGTGGCTTGTGGGATCTTAGTTCCCCAACTTGGGATTGAACCTGGGCCACAGCAGTGAAAGTGCCGAGTCCTAACCCCTGGACCACAGGGGAATTTCCTAGAGGCCAGGCTCTTATCACTAAGCTCTGCTGTCTCCATCTCCCTTGATTTTCAAGGACACATAAGCCAGTGAGTAGGTTCTGCCATCATCCTAATTGAAGAGATCCGGCAATCAAGGATTAGCAAGGTTTACCAACTTGCTCAAGGTCAGCCAGCCTCGGCGGTGGGCCTGGACAGGTGAGATCAGGCTGAATGAATGGGCACCGGTAACTTGAAGGAGAAGCTCTAGATGACATCTCTCACAAGACATAAGCTCCCCTTTCCTCTGGCTGGCAGATGAGGTGAAGGGCTGCTCCAATCCAATCAAGCATTAAGCTGGGTTGAGCACAGGTAGCCATTTTTAAGACTTGGTTCCATTCTGGTTTGTTCTTATCCCTTGGGTGTGGCCTCTTGACTTCTGCTTGAGAGCCTGGCAAGTCTCTGTCTCCTGGGGGATCGTAGGAGACCCTGCCCCGCCCTTTGGAGGTCTGCTACTCTTTTCTCCTACTGAAAGGAGTGTGAACAAATCCCAACACTGAACTTTTTGGTCTGTTCAGTTTCTGTATAAATGGTAGGCCAATAACTGGGACAAATCTCCTTTAAATTAGGAATTCTTTACTGGCTTAAAACAGAACATAGAGGTTCCAAAAACATATCTACGACATGCACCCCAATGTTCACGGCAGCACTATTCACAATAGCCAAGACATGGAAGCAACCTAAATGTCCATCGACAGATGAATGGATAAAGAAGATGTGGCACATATATACAATGGAATAGTACTCAGCTGTCAAAAAGAATGAAATAATGCCATTTGCAGCAACACAGATGCAACTAGAGATTATCATACTAAGTGAAGTAAGTCAGACAAAGACAAATACCATATGATGTCACTCATATGTGGAATCTAAAATATGACACAAATGAACTTATCTATGAAACAGAAACAGACTCATGGACATAGAGAGCAGACTTGTGGCTGCCAAGGAGAAGGGGAGGTGGAGGAGGGATGGACTGGGAGTTTGGGATTAGCAGATGCAAACTGTTACGTAAAGGATGGATAAACAGCAAGGTCTTACTGTAGAGCACAGAGAATGATATTCAATATCCTATGATAAGCCATAATGGAAAAGAATATTAAAAAAAGAATATGTATATATATGTGAATAACTGAATCACCTTGCTGCACAGCAGTAATTAACACAACATTGTAAATCAACTCTACTTCAATTAAAAATAAAAATATAAAAATAAAAGCCCCCAAAACACAGATTTATGTATTTCTTATTCTACACAAAATACTGCAGCTTTCTTCTCTGTGAACCAAGACTTGCAAAGTTCTGGTGTTCTTGCATTTGCTGTCTTCTGCCCAGGCCTGAAAGAATGCAACTGGGGTCCCCTATCCCAGGGAACTCTGACCACTGGGTATCAGAGGCTGATCTCAGTCAGTACAAACAACAAACAAAGCTGAGACTCAGCTGGGCCTATGCCCAAGAAAACCAGCCACACACGAACTCACACCATGGGGGGAGGAGAAAGGGGAAAGAGTTCCAGAAACAAACCCAAGAGAGAAAAAGGCAGGCTGAGAAGCTGGCTCCACACTGACTGGCTCCCACATGGATGTGTGAGAGACAAAGCCTGAGAAAGATAAAGCTTCCCTCCACTTGCCCAGGAGAGGAGCCCCCATCTCCTGACTTGGCTGGAAAACAATGACAAAGGCTAAGAGGTCTGACTCTACTGAGATAGGAGACAGACAGCTATGATTCATGCATAAAATAAAAGTAGGTTTTGCTTAGAAAGAAAAACATCAGAACTGCTTTGCCATCTTCTGTATTCTTTGTATGGAGAAGTTATCCTGACTGAAGCATTTACTGGAAGACTCATGGGTCAGTTAAGATAACAATAGATGCTGTAGCAGGTAAACCTGAAACCTCAGTGGCTCCACATGGAGTGGGGGAGCGTGTATACAAATGAGGAATAGACTGAATGAGCTTCAGGAGCAGAGAGCTGACGTGTGCTTTGGTGGAAAGGTTGAGCTTTCCAGACTGAGAAGCTAGGGTGGTAGTAGGGGTAGCATCAGACATGGCTTGGCAGGGGGTGGACTATAATTATTGTAAGGGACTGGGGGATGGAGGGGGCTACGAGATGTAGGAAGGAATGAGGGCTTGGGAAAGAGGGGAGGAAGAGGGACAGAAGCGGGCAGGAAGGGTCTGGGACGACGTGGAGGAAGCGAGCCCATGCTTGGGGTCAGAGCCTTCAGTTTAAGCATCTCTAATGAGCAGACCTCCTGAGGAAGCCAGTTTCCTATCTGGACAACTTGAGATGCCATCAAGGTCTTCTCAGCCCAAACCTGCCTCACTTTGGTTCCTACCCTCCTGCCCTGGTTCTACTCTCCTAGACACGTAGGTCAAGCATAATCCCCTTTCCACAGGTCAGCCCTTCCAGAACCTCAAGTCAGTTTTCATAGGTCTCCACGAGGATCTCCCCTTCTCCAGGATAAAAGCCCTCTTCATATGTGTTTTCCTATGAGGATGGTTTTAACCACCTTTTCATCATCATCACAGTCCCCTATGCAGGACATATTCCAGCTGGTCAACTTTTCCCTTGAAATGTGGTCCCCAGACAGAACAGGCTCTTCCAAATGTGGTTCACCAGCCCAACCTTTGATCTGCACTGGAGCATCAAATGGTGTTACCAACCAGACATACCACATGGCTGAGTCACGCTCAACTTCCTGTCAGCCACTACCAGTGCCGCTGCTAAGCTCATTCTCTAGCCCACTTAGGGCAGATGTTTTTTGAATGTGAGTATATATAATCTTCCTTTGATCAATTTACATTTCCCTTGGTAAGATTTGGTCCGTTTTTCCAGGCTGTCAAGAGCTTTTGGAATTCTTTTATAATGTCTTGGACAATTATTATAAGCATGAAGCCAAAGCCCTCCTCTAAGTTCTTGATCATGGTATATAATGAGACAAAGAAAGGTAAGATAGAACTCCATAAATTGCCACCCAACACCTCTCAAAAATAGGCTGTGTCACTCTTTATTTTCATCCTTGGATGTTCTTATCTTTCCGCACATTTTAACGTCTTCCGTTTTAATATCTGGGTTCATCAGAAAACTCCATAGGCGGCCAAATTAGTTTCTTCAGTTTCCTTTCTCTTTTCTGCTCCACTGATGACATGGTCAGAATTTTATTTCTGACCCCCTCCTGTCCTTTTTGAGAATACTGTCCTTTGAGTTGTTGTTCATAACTTTTAATTAACGTTTGCTCAAATATTTAAAGATTCTGAAGTCATGGTTATATGTCTGATCATGAGCTACTTCCCAGTACAACGTTTTGGGTTTTTTTCCTGTATAAATTTTAAGAAAACATGGACCACACCTCCTTGATGGGATATACCTCTTTAATCAATTTCTTCTTAATTCCTTTCATTCCTCCTTAATAATTAGACAAGTGTTACTCATTGTTTTTGCTCTTGCATTCGAGGAGATTATGTCAATAAGAGTGGAACAACAAAGCGAGATGGATTTTCTAGACTGAGGGAACAATACGAGAAAAGACAGGTAAGTAAAGAGAACAGCATATATTCTGCAGATTGTTCATGTATGTATGTTTCGTTCACATCTCCCAAGTAGACTGGCATTTCTTTGATGGCAGGAAGGGACCACATCTTTTCTGTAGAATATTGGTTCTTCTGCTTCTATCACAGTGGAGTGGCAAGTACCCAAGTATCCACGAATATTTTTTAATAAATAACAACGACAACTACACAGTTTGATGTTTAAATGCATACATACTTTCACCCACTGGTTGAAGCAATTAAAGTCCTGGAGATTAGTCCAATGTGTAACACCATTCCTCACAGAAATATTTATAGACGTACATTTACACGATAGATCAAAAGACAGTCACAAGTAAATCAGAGTCTAGAAGGAAAAATTCACCTTTAGGAAATCTCACTGAAAAGTCAGTAAATCTTGTGAAACGAATGTTATAAATGAAAACAAACACACACAGTGGCCTTTACTTGTCCAGCAGACCAAAGGTATAAAATAATCATTTGAAATTTATTTTTATCAATAGTTATATACTTCAAAGACCAGGTTCCAGTTGTCTCTGGACTTTAGCAGCTCAACTAATAAATAAATTGTGTTGCATAAACTACTCTAATATATATAAAATCTATCTGCAACCAGAATTTATAATTACAGTTTTTTCACCCGTATTATCAGCTCTGTGAGAGCCCTAAATGGTGAGTACTGACTCTTATTCATCAAGATAAAATACTAGCTTTTATTTTTTCACTTACAAGGTGCATAATGATTAAGGATTCTGGTTGCCAAGGGTGAAATGCTGCTTCAAACTCACAGTTCAATTGTTTTGTGAATTTGTAATTGCACCCTTTCTCAGGGATGAGGAAGGCAGAGGAGGAAACTCACAAAAGTGACACAAAGTAGATAATAACAGGGTCCCATGAAGAATCCATAATGATGTTTAACATATGAGGGAAAGAAATTGTTTTAGTCACTAAGAATGATCTCTGATCGCCCACTGCTAGCTACCACAGAGAGGGCTGTAGATCTTAGGATGCACACTGTGTTCTGATAACAAGTTAAATATCCAGGTCCTGATCCCCAGAGAAAATTCATATTTTTCTTGATGCCCTGTGGCTGCGAAGTTCTTTGAGAAAACTCACCAGGCTTTCACTGGGTGCCCATGTTTGGTGATAGAAATGTGAGGCTGTTATCCAAAGCGAAGTCCGAATGTAAAATGGCCAGCAAACTTGACCTCTTGACCAATATTGAGGGCAGCCCCTGGTCAGACCAACAGAGAACTAGAAGGGTGCTAGTATTTGCTGAGAATGTACTAGGCATCAGGCGTGGTGTTGGCTGTTCCTAAAAAGTTCCACGTCAACCACTTCAAGTGGTGACTAACATGTCCAGTTTACAAACAAGAGTGCCAAGCGTGACAGAAACATGCAAACTGCCCAAGGCCACAAAGTCCGTTAGTGGCAGAGTCTAGTATCTCTCCAAACACCATCACACTACACTGTCTTCTGCTTCCATCTCACTTTTTTTTTTAAAGATTTAATTTTTTTGATTTATTTTTTATTTTGGCTGCACCAGGTCTTAGCTGCAGAACGCGGGATCTTCGTTGTGGCATGTGGACTCTTAGTTGCGGTGGGCAGATGGGATCTAGTTCCCCGACCAGGGATCGAACCCGGGCCCCGTGCATTGGGATCGTGGAATCTTACCCACTGGACCAGCAGGGAAGTCCTCCCTTTTTTGTATTCTCCCCCTCTTCACCCAGCCACCCAGTGGCTAAGCCACTTGGCCATCCAGCACCCTCCCACCCGCCCCCGCAGACCTTGCCTTGAAGGAAAGCATTTTAAGCACAGTTTCAATGACCCTCTTTCAGGTGACGCATTTCAGGAAAGCTGTCAGAGCAGGAGCATCCAGCTGGCTGCTAAGGTTGATGCTCAAGGATGGCGTTATCCCAGTGTGATTATTCTCAATCAGTTTCTCAGCATTTTTGTAAAAGCAGAAGTAGGATGTCATTAGTTCATTCAGAGATGATCAGGCTGTAGGTGACTAACTAATGCCCATTTACTAACATAAGCTAACTATGTCCTGAGTTGTTAATCTTGTTCTCTGCGGAACTGCTTCTCAGTATAGAGTACCAGAGAAATCAGAGGAGAGGAAGTACTCCTGAAGTCTTTCATCCAGGCTGTAGGAAGGTGTGATGAGCTATCTTCATTCCACAATAAGTGTGTATCTTTTTATTTATTAAAGTATAGCTGATTTACAATATTCTGTTAGTTTCAGGTGTGCAGCAAAGTGATTCAGTTATATATAAATGTATACACACACACATATTCTTTTTCATGTTCTCTTCCACTACAGCTTATTACAAGATATAGTTCCCTGTGCTATACAGTAGGTCCTTGTTGATTATCGATTCTATATATAGTAGTGTGTATCTGCTAATCCCAAACTCCTAATTTATCCCTCCCCCCACTTCCTCCTTTGGTAACCATAAGTTTGTTTTCTATGTCTGTGAGTCTATTTCTGTTTTGAAAATAAGTTCACTTGTATCATCTTTTTAGATTCCACATATAAGTGATACCATATGATATTTGTCTTTCTCTGTCTGACTCACTTCACTTAGTATGATAATCTCTAGGTCCATCCATGTTGCTGCAAATGGCATCATTTCACTCTTTTTTATGGCTGAGTAGTGTTCCATTGTGTGTGTGTGTGTGTGTGTGTGTGTGTGTGTGTGTGTGTGTGTATCTCACATCTTCTTTATCCATTCCTCTGTTGACGGACATTTAGGTTGCTTCTATGTCTTGGGTGTTATAAATAGTGCTGCTATGAATATAGGGGTGCACGTATCTTTTCAAATTATGGTTTTCTCTGGATATATGTCCAGGAGTGGGATTGCTAGATCATATGGTAACTCTATTTTTAGATTTTTAAGGAATCTCTGTGCTGTTCTCCACAGTGGCTGCAACAATTTACATTCCCACCAACAGTGTAGGAGGGTTCCCTTTTCTCCACACCTCTCCAGCTCACTAAGGGCATACCTTTGATGACCTGTATCAGGTACACACATCTCTCTCCTTTGGATAATGATCAGAAAACCCTGACAAATTTTTAATATCATACTCCATTTTGCTGTGAGTCATTATATGTCTCATGATGATATGGCAACCAACTGAACAAGCTGATAACTGATTTCAGAGCACTTTACCTTAGAACATGTTACCCTAGCATATATCGCTAGTGGGAATGTAAAATTGTACAGATGCCTTAGGAAAGCTTGTTCCTCAAAAAGTGAAACATAGGGCTTCCCTGGTGGCACAGTGGTTGAGAGTCCGCCTGCTGATGCAGGGGACACGGGTTCGTGCCCCGGTCCAGGAAGATCCCACATGTCGCGGAGCAGCTGGGCCCGTGAGCCACGGCCGCTGAGCCTGCACGTCCGGAGCCTGTGCTCTGCAACGGGAGAGGCCACAACAGTAGGAGGCCCGCGTATCACAAAAAAAAAAAAAAAAAAAAAGTGAAACACAGAGCTATGATATGACCCAACAATTCTAATCCTAGGTTAGAATCCCAAAAGAGCTGAAAATAAGTGTCCACACAAAAACCTGTACATGAATATTTATAGCAGCTTTATTCATAATAGTCAGCAAACGGAAACAATCCAAATATCCACCAACTGAAGAATGGATACACAAAACTTTGTATCTGTACAGTGGAATATTATTTGGTCATCATATGGAATGCAGTACTGATACATGCTACCACATGAATGAACCTTGAATACATTACTGTAAGTAAAAAAAAAAAAAAACGAGTCACAAAAGATTACATGTTGTATGATATGAGCCCATCAATATGAACAGGCAAATCCATAGAGACAGAAAGTAGAATAGTGATTGCCAGGGACTGAGGGGAGGTGGAATGCAGAGCGACTGCTAATGGTTACGGGGTTTCTTTTTGGGGTGATAAAAATGTTCTGGAATTAGTATAGGTAATGGTTGTACAACTCTGTGGATATACTAAAACCCACCGTATAGTAGACTTTAAAATATACGATATGTGAATTATATCTCAATAAAGCTGTTATTTTATTTCACTTATTTTTAAATTTATTTTTAAAATCTTTATTTATTTAGTTTTTGGCCATGCTGCGTGGCTTGCAGGATCTTGGGATCTTAGTTCCCCAACCAGGGATCGAACCTGCACCCTTAGCAGTGAAAGCACAGAGTCCTAACCACTGGACCACCAGGGCATTCCCAAAGCTGTGAATTTAAAAAGAGTTTATCTGAGTTACTGACCAAAAGCTTATACATCACTATATTTTTGGAGTACAATTTTTAAACAAAGACTACCAGCCTATGTAAAACAAAGAACTGTTTAGAGTATAGTCTTTCATCCACTGTACTACAGGAAAATGCCATTTGGTATTTGAAATGTTGAAGTGAAAAGAGGAAAATAAGTGGCAAAAGGGAAAAGAAACAGGATATTTATTAAAGTAATATTCTGGTTACTTTAAAATCATTTTATAATGCTGTTTGGGGAAGCTAACCTGAGAGATTATCTAATAAATGACATCAAATTGTTATGAAGTTTTAGTTCTTTAGTAACCAAATTCTCTAAATGGATTGCTCGAAGTGTACTGAATATTGTTTGATACAGAGTCGCTCTGTTGCGAGGTATTAATTCAGGAAAGCTTTTAACTGTTAAAGGAAATCTTTTCAGATAAAAAGAGAACTTTATTAAATGGAAAGATGGCAATTATGATAATAGCATGAGATATTCTCTTTCGAGCGATACCAAAAGTACAGAAAAATATCACGTGTGGAAAGTGCACTGTCTGATTAGCTCAATACTGGAAGGCTTACAGCTTGTGTTTAGAGGAGTGCTTAGGTAGAGAAATAGAAGGGTAAGAGAGCAGACAATTATCAGATAAATGTTATCTCTGAGGTTTTAAATGAAAATTATAATACTAAAAAAGTATATTAACCATAAGGATTGATAGAAGGTTTTGTAGATAAATAATAACAATATCTACATTAAAAAGTGGTCCTAGCACTTTTTATAAAATACATTGAATGAGGACGAACTCTGTTCTTTCTTATACCCTCTACCAATACTAAATTCCACATGAAATGCTACTTCATGGAAACAGTAGCAAAAGGATGCTGGTGGAATAGTCAGCATTTATTTTCTCTATTACACTCATATATTAATATTAATAGTTTGTGGCACCAGCTCTTCCATGTTGATTAAAGTGCACAGTGAGGGGAAAACAATCCTCTTCTCCCTCCGTCCCTCCTCCTCCTTCTCTTTCTTTCCTCCTTCCTTCCCTCCTTCACTGGCTCTTACGCTCCATCCTTTCCTTCCGTTATCTTCTGTTAGTAACATAATGGCCATTTTGTTAGTAACATAATGGCAAAAGCATGGCTTTTGCTTCAAGGGTTCAGGAGTTTTTAGAAGAAGAAAGAAACTGGAATAAATATTTGGCCAGAGACATGTAAAGCAAGCAATTATCCATCTGTTATTTTGAGGTAACAATAAACAGTATATCATTGTCTTTGAAATTATCTGGAGCTTAAACATTGTTGAGTAACATAAAGTGGGGTATCCACCTGGTCACCACATCTATCGTTTTTATTTACTGCTTAATTCTATTTTTCCTTGGCACAATTAATGCTTGTTGAATGAATGTAGCACGGCGTACAGCTACATACATAAGGCAATCCTTTATACAATGAGATTACCACGTCATGAATAAAAATCAGAAATGAGTATTTCTGAGGACTACACAAAGAGGATATATAGAAAGTCCAAAGAAGACAGAGTAAAAAACTAAGATCCCCGGAAAAGTTCACATGGACTCTTTTCTCAGGCTACTTATACCTGAGGTTCAGGATCTTATAAGGCATCTAGAGATGTTTGATTCGTGACCCCAGAGTTGATGTTAATGTGAAAAACAGAGGTGATGAATGTCTCTCGTGTCTGAATAAGTTATCGGACCACTTTTTGGTATTGTTTATTCACAGATACAAGTACTGTGGGGAAAATAATGAGATTTCTATTTACATTTTAATGCACAAATTAAAAAGTGAGTAATAGTCAAAGAAGGGCTTTTGTAACAAAACATTTCCACCTCATGTGTATATCTGTGTGTGTGCTTCTTCACTCTGCCCTACTGTCTTGTAACCTTACCCAAGAGCTATAATAAGTAACAAAAAAGTGGCTGACCACATGAAACAGCAGACTTGCTTATTACATCTATGGCAAGTTTTGCCTGTGATTTAAGTGAGTAAAAAGCATGATGAATATTACAGACACAGAGGAAAAAGGCAGTTGAACTTCAATCACAATGAAGAGTGAATACCCTTCAGCTTTGCTGGGACCCTGAAAACATATCCAACCTCTTTTGGTGAGGAGAAAGGTGCTGCTTTTGTAGTTCAGAATCCTAACTCACCTCAAATGTCTCTAAACTTTTGAATCGACTGTCATTGTAAGCCCAATTTCCAGAACCTTCTCTGGTCTTCTGAGTAAAATCTTGCTGGTAATATTTGATGGTGAGATTGTGTAGTACTCACCAAGACACAGCTAGTCTGCCTGAGACTCTGTCTCTACATATCGTAATAAGAGAGTACAGACAGAACATAGCAACTATCTGAGGACCTGAAAGTAAACACTCTGCAAGCAGAGCATGAGGAAAGCTGAGACTTGAAGAATGACCACTGAATCTACTGGTGTGGGACCAACACCTTAGCCGCAAAGCTATGCAATAGGCACATGGAGAGAAACCCTCTTACTGACCAGAAAAAGGGGCTCCTGTGAGCTAGAAGTTACAGGGAGAATACCTGGAGCTTTTTTCTCCTCACCCAGGACTGCTCTGTGGACAGTGCCAGCCATGAAGCCATGCTGATGCGATGAAGATGTTAACAGTGGCCACAGTGGCATGGGTACACAAGATTCCTAGAAGAAAAACTGCGTCTCTGGCCAAAGGCACCAGAAAAAGAGGCCCCTGAGGTCCAAAGTGTGTGGGAGGAATTCCTGTAATTTTTTTCCTCCCTCTTTTCTCCTGTTGATTTACCCCAAGGGCAGATGCAGTCACTCAGAAACATGCAAGATTTTATGGGGAGAAACCCATCTTCCTGGCCAGAGGAACCAAGAAAACGGGTCCCTCTGGAACCAGAGAGTGTGGGAAAATCCCAGGGAAGAGAAGACTGAGAAGGAGGTCTTCTAATTCTACATTATAAACGGATACAGGTGCCAGGCTCACCCCCAAGCCACGCAGACATGGAACAGGTGGAAGTAACAGGTTAAGAACATGCTACTTCCAAATATGGCCCCTCGGTGTGCTGACTATTTTAGGCTGAAGGAATTTGAGAATTGGCAAATGCAAGAAGGACTCTCCGATCTCCCCTTTCTTCCCTGAAGCAGGTCATAGAAATAGAAAGTGCTGGAAGGACTCTCTGACCTCTCCCTTCTGCCCTGAAGGGAGATAACACCCTCTTGTGAGAGGTGCCTGCTCTGTATCTGAAGGAAAGGAGCATCTTTATCTCTGGAGATGGAGGGGTACAGAGAACAACAGTCCAAGTGAACAGGCCTTGGTAGGTTTCTCCAGTTCACTGTGCTTAGACCAAGGCTTTTGTCCTGTCATGCTTTCCCCTGACTTTCCACTTTTCATCAAACCTAGTATAAAAAGACTCTGATTTAACCATTTCCTCAGGTATTACTTTTCTTATGAAGGCTCCTGTGTCATGTAAAACTTATATTAAATAAAGTTTTATGCTTATCTCTTGTTAATCTGTCTTTGGTCAATTCAATTATCAGGGCCCCACCCAGAGAATCTAGTATGTTCATAGGAAAAAGAATTTTTTCTTCCCCTATGCACAGTAAGAAATAGTAAAGACAGGAGCAGAATAGGATGAAACTGACAACAGAAAATCTATAGAGGAAATTAATAAAGACAAAAGCTAATTCTTAGTAAAGATTAATAGAAGTGCTAAGTATCTAGTCAGACTAAGCAACAAAAAGAGAGAAGAAACACTAATTACCAATATTAAGAATGAAAGAGGGGATATCACTATGGATCCTAAAGACCCAAAACTGAGGTGAAACGTACCGATTCTTTTTTTGCGGTACGCGGGCCTCTCACTGTTGTGGCCTCTCCCGTTGCAGAGCACAGGCTGCAGACACGCAGGCTCAGTGGCCATGGCTCATGGGCCCAGCCGCTCCGCAGCATATGGGATCTTCCTGGACCGGGGCACGAACCCGCGTCCCCTGCATCAGCAGGCGGACACTCAACCACTGCGCCACCAGGGAAGCCCTGCACCGATTCTTTTAAAGATAGATTATCGAAACTTGGGACTTCCCTGTGGGCATGGTAGTTAAGAATCTGCCTGCCAATGCAGGGGACACGGGTTCGAGCCCTGGTCCGGGAAGATCCCACATGCCGCGGAGCAACTAAGCCCATGTGCCACAACTACTGAGCCCATGTGCTGCGACTACTGAAACCTGCAAGCCTAGAGCCCATGCTCCACAACAAGAGAAGCCATCGCGATGAGAAGACTGTGCATCACAACAAAGAGTAGCCCCCGCTCGCCTCAACTAGAGAAAGCCTGCGTGCAGCAACAAAGACCAATGCAGCCAAAATAAATAAATAAGTAAATAAATAATTAAACAACAACAGAAAAGAAGAAATATATAAGCTGGATAGCCTATAGATATTAAAGAAATTGAATTTGTAATATAAAATCCTTCCAACAAAGAAAATTCCAAACCCAGATCGTTTCCCTGGTGAATTCTAACAAATATTTAAGAAGGAAATAGTAGAAGTTTTACACAGTCTCTTCTAGAACTCATACTATAAAACCAGAATCACCCAGATAGCAAAACCAGACAAAGACACTACAGGAAAACTATAGACCGATAACCCTATGAACAGACCTCAAAATCCTCAACAAAATATTAACAAATTGGATACAGAACAATATAAAAAGATAATACATCACAACAAAGTGGGGTTTATCCTGGGGAAACAAGGCTGGCTCAACTTTCAAAATCAATCTAGGACTTTCCTGGTGGTCCAGGGGCTAGGACTCTGCGCTTCCACTGCGGGGGGGCACTGGTTTGATCCCTGATTGGGGAGGTTCCACATGCCTCAAGGAGTGGTCAAAAACAAACAAAAAAACCCAACAATCTAATCACGGTATTAACAGGTTAAGGCAGAAACATGTGATCCTCTTAATAGATACAGAAAAATCATTTGACAAAATTCAACAACCATTCATAAAGAAACCTCTCAGCAAATCAGGAATAAAAATAATGCCCTTACCCTGATGAAGGGTATCTAAAAAACTTACAGCTTACATTATATTTTAGGATGAAAGATTTAATGCTTTCATCCTATTATTGGGACTGGGACAAGTATGTCTGTCTTCACTATTCTCATTCAACATTGCTCTGGAAGTCCTAGTCAGTGTGGTAAAGCAAGTAAAAGAAATAAAAGGTATACAGATTAGAAGGGAAGTAATAAAACTGTCTCTATTCACATAAGAGATGATTGCCTACATGAAAAATCCCACGGAATTTATAAACATGCACACACACACACACACACACACACACCCCTTCTAGAACTAATAAGTGACATTAGCAAGATCATAGGATACCAGGTCAATACACACAAAAATCAATTGTATTCCTATATTTGGGAATCAAAATTTTATGAAGTACCATTTATGATAGCATCAATAAATACTTAGACATAAATCTTAAAACTACTGGCAGGATGTGTATGCTGAAAATTATGAGACACTGGTCAAAAAAATTCAAAGAAAACCTAAATAAATGAAGAGATATACTATGTTCATGGATGAGAAGACTTGATATTGTCAAGATGCCAGTTCTTCCCAAATAGACATACAGGTTCAATGGAATCACATTGAGCATCATCTTGTAGACACCAAGAAGCCGATTCTAACACTTATTTGGAAACGTCAAAGGAACTAAAATTGCCAAAACAATTTTTGAAAAAGAACAAAATTGGAGCAACCATACTATCCAATTTTGAGACTTATGATAAAGCTACAGAAATAGACACAGTGTGGTATTGGTAAAAGGATAAGCACATAGATTGGTGGAAGAGAATAGAGTCCAGAAGTGGAGCCACACAATATGGTCAATTAATTTTTAACAAAGGTGGTTAAATGAAGAATTGACAGTCTTTACAACAAATGGTCATAGGAAATTTGATATCTATATGCAAAGGAAAAATAAATCTCAAACAATAACTCATAGATCTAAATGGTAAACATATAGCTGTATGACTTTTAGAAGAAAATTTTGGCAATTTTTGTTGGGAAATAAGATCTTGGATATGATACCAAAAGAAAAAAAAATGGATAAATTGGACTTCATCAAAATTCAGAAGTTTTTCTCTGTGAAAGACAGTGTTAAGAGAAAGAAAAGACCAGTCACAGACTGGAAGAAAATATTTGCAAATCATATCTCCAACAAAGGCCTTATAAGCAGAATATATAAAGAACTCTTAAAATTCAACAATAAGAGAGGAAGCAACCCAATTTAAAAATGCACAAAAAAGTTGAAATGATCCTTCAATAAGATATATGGATGATAAGTAAATGCGTGAAAAGATGCTCAACTTCACTTGTCATTCGGGAAATGCAAATTTAGACCACACATGATACTGTTACACACTAGAATGGCTAATATTAAAAAAAAAAAAAAAAAAAGACAGTACCAGGGGCTGATAAAATGTAGGACAACTAGAACTCTCACACATTGATAGCTATTGTTATAGCTTTGACTTCTCAGAGGAATAACGTAAAAGGTCTCAGGGCACTGATTGCTTTCTAAGTGTTGCTTGCCTGACAGGAAAATTAAAGCTCTACAAGGATTTTTGGGTTTGACTTCAGATGAGCTGGAAGAGACATGGTATTGGAAAAGACCTTGCCTATGGTGATTCTAAACTAGAAAGACCTACGTGGTCATAAGTCAAATAAGCTAACTATAAAGAAGGTGGGAATTCTTCTATTTCCTGAGAAAAGCAATCATTGCTTTGCTCTCCTGTATATTTATGAACAGTCTTTTAGTTACACATGCTATAAGTACTGAGTTCTTACTTTCAAATGTCTCTCTGGAATGACCCTTAAAATGTTCACAGCAAACTGTTAATTTTTTCTTGGATACTGGGTGTTAAATATTTGTTTGTTTAATGAGGGAGTATTGCTAGAAGCTGAGAGCCAAACAAACTTATAAGGTGCCTTCCATATTTGTCTAAGATTTTCTTATTTTCGTAAGAGTTTAGATACAAGAGTTTTAGAGACAGCATAGTTATTGTTCAGTTCCTTGATTACCTACTGCTGCATAACAGAAAAAAAAAATGAATCTTAGAGAAGACAGCTAGATCTGTGTGGTCTAATATGGTAGCTCTATGTGGCTATTTAAATTTAAAATTAAATAAAAGTTAAAATTCAATTTTTTATCACATTTATGATAAGATAATCTATAATGATAATTATTGTTAGAAACTAACCACGAGGCAAATATAATTTAACTGAGGAATTTAACTTTTCTTTGAAATTGTCTACTCCAGGTTTGAATAACTATTTATGTTAGTGAATAGGGCATTATTTTGACTTCTTCCTATGAATCTATCTCCCTGAGATTTGGAGATTAGTGGGAGAAGGGGAAAGTGTCCCATTTGTAGTTATAATTCCACGGAATGGGAAGGAGAGGTGGACCAATATCTCACTTCCTTTCTATGTATTTGTGTGTTCCCACTGTGTGAAAAGGCACAAGGTGTGCTGTGTTTTGGGAAGAAATAAATTGCTATAAGCTTACTGTTCTTGATAATTACAAAATCACTCTTCTCCAAATACTTATTAAGAAATTAAAGCGTTTCAAACAGAGTGTTTGTACGTAAGAGAAAATGGCATTAGAGATGTAGAAGAGAGAAGGGGATAGTACCAGGTGTTCCCAGGCTAACACTTCAGGATAAGCATACTTTATTCATGATCTGTATTTCTTTGGTGTCACTAGGCACCATCATTCATAATATACTCAAGATCCTTCCCCACTCCAGAAATACGGTTTATAATACAAGCCTTTGATGATCTGAAAAACTATAGTCCACTTCATTACAGACTATACTTAAAGAGAGGATGAACTTCAGTTGGGGTGACCTGTCACACCCAACTCATCCATTACATCTCTTGTCACAACTGTTTACTTTTTCACACTGTGCTGGAGCCATTAAGAAGGAACACTAGGTAGGACTGGCTACATGCTGTTCTCCTCTTGACCTGCCAGAGAATTAATCTTGAATGCTCAATTTAATACTTTCTAACAATGACTGCTGGGGGAAAAAAACGTCTGTTGCATTTTTTTTAAATGCACCCATTTAAAACACAGAACTTAATTTCACTGACATATACATCTATCACTTTATCTTTGATAGGAAAATAGTAACTAAAGGTCCACACATCTCTTTACCATTATACAGTATAGCCAGCGATTACTGGGGTAGGATGCTTGCTTACATATTAAGGTGGACATGTATCTGTAAAAGACACCAATTTGTAGACATTCATTGCAAATGATGGTAATTTATGGAGAATTATAATTTTCTACCGATTTGAGATATGAATTTACAACTTTATTACATTTATCAAAATCAATTTAGGAGTCTTTGCATTTTGTACACTTTTAAGAAGTCACATGAGGACTTCCCTGGTGGTGCAGTGGTTAAGAATCTGCCTGCCAATGCAGGGGACACGGGTTCGAGCCCTGGTCTGGGAAGATCCCGCAGGCCGCAGAGCAACTAACCCCGTGTGCCACAACTACTGAGCCTGCTTTCTAGAGCCCGTGAGTCACACTACTGAGCCCGCGTGCCACAACTACTGAAGCCCGTGTGCCTAGAGCCCGAGCTCCACAACAAGAGAAGCCACGACAATGAGAAGTGAGAAGCCGGTGCACCACAACGAAGAGTAGCCCCTGCTCTCCGCAACTAGAGAAAGCTCGCACACAGCAACGAAGACCCAATGCAGACAAAAATAAATACATAAATAAATAAGAAAAAGAAGCCACATGAAACTCATACAGAAAAAATGAGGTAAAGTTCTGCGTGTCCTTTTTCCTGAAATTCATGGAAACAAAAAAAAGGAATAAAAAAATTGGGTACAAAAATAGAGCTCATAATTAAATTAGAAAACAATTACAGCCACAAATCACAGACTATGAAGATACTTTGCCTAAGACAGTGACATTTGTTCCAAACTAAGTAAAAAAATTAAGCCAACAGATCCTTGCAAAATTCTCTAGCAGGGCACACATATTTTGAAGATGAGTTAGTGGGTAACAGTACCTCCCCTAGAGGAGTGAGGACTGGCATAGTAGACAGGGTATCATGGACAAAGAAACCTCCTTGCAAACTTCTGGCTCTTTGCAACGCTAAGATATCAATACTTACTGGAGATGAGGTGAACATAGAAAAAATGAGGAAAAATGGAGAGAGACAAATTGCAATTTGGTGAGGAAACTTCACTATGAATTGACCTAATGTCTGCCTCAGTGATTTGCTCTCACAGAAGAGAAATATTCTTCCAGCGCAGAAGGTGCATTAGTGAGAGAGTGTTCTTGCTAGTCTCAACCCACTCCCTTACATGCGTGCTTTTACTTACACCAGTGGTGAGCGCACAGTCACACCTAGATGACTGGTACCCAACAAGGATCCAACATGGGGCATCTGTATGTGGATACCATGACACTCCTGTCTCCCCCACAAAAAGGCCACGAAGGTACATAAGAAGCAATCAATACATTTCAGGGCTTTGGAAACAAGGAAGACTATGAATAGTCCTCTATACTCAAGAAAAATGGAAGGATCCTTGGAATCTTTGGCAGGAGGGGAGAATATCAAAAGAGCAATACAAGAGATGAAAGAAGAGATAAGATAATTAAAGAGACGAACGGTAATCTGGCCAACCTTAGGAAAGAAATTAAAGGAAGCAATAAACCATTACTAAACAAAAGGAAACCACATCAGAAAGAGCCAGAGGTAGAGTGGATACTGCTAAAAATAGAGGCAATCACATGGAGGATAAGCATAAGAAAATAACATACAGGTGACCCTTGAACAGTGTAGGGGTGAGGGGCACCAACCCCCTGTGCAGTCAAAAATTTGCATGTGACTTTTGACTCCCTCAAAACTTAATTACTAATAGCCTACTGTTGACTGGAAGCCTTACCAATAACATAAACAATTGAGGGCTTCCCTGGTGGCGCAGTGGTTAAGAATCTGCCTGCCAATGCAGGGGACATGGTCCAGGAAGATCTCACATGCCATGAAGCAACTAAGCCTGCGAGCCACAACTACTGAACCCGCAGGCCACAACTACTGAAGCCCGTGTGCCTAGAGCTCGTGCTCTGCAACAAGAGAAGCCACTGCAATGAGAAGCCCGCGCACCGCAACGAAGAGTAGCCCCCACTTGCCGCAACTGGAGAAAGCCCACGTGCAGCAACGAAGACCCAACACAGCCAAAAATAAATAAATAAAATTTAAAAATATTAAAAAAAAACATAAACAGTTGATTAACACATATTTTGTATGTTATATGTATTATATACTGTATTCCTATAACAAATTAAGCTAGAGAAAAGTAAATGTCATTAAGAAAATCGTAAGGAAGAGAAAATACATTCACAATACTGTATTTACTGACACCTTAAGTATAAGTCATCTGTTTATAAGATGAATCATCTGTCTGTCATTATCTACATCAATATTGTCTTATACAATACAAAATATTACTAACACTAAACATCAAAAATGAAAAGATAATGTGAAAAAGAAATTCATATCACTTATAGGTGTACTGATTCATACATTAACAAAGAAGCAGCAATATGATTTGGTTCACGATAGTCTAGTCTGTACACTAATGAATGAACCATTATAAAATTTTTATGGCATACAGTATTACAGTCATATTCATAATACAGTATTGGAAACATTGTTACATAAAAAAAATCCACTTCCTTGTGATGATAGGTTGATACATAGTTTCTCCAATTACAAGAGAGAGGCATACTGCACAGTACTATAATTCTTTCAAAGCAAAGTTATAAAACAGCAAGAAAACAAACACATTATTAATGTTATATTAAATATCACTCACCCTGTACCTGTGTAAGGATAGGCTATTCAATACAAGCCTTGCACACGATGTTCTACATGAACACTCCTTGCACTGCAGTTAATAGATTTCACACGAAGACACTTACACACTTATCCAACAGATAAGTTGATTTCCTGTAGGGCAGGATGGTTATTCATTAAGTGGAAGTGGATCACCATAAAGGCCTTCCTCCTTGTGTCCATGCTGAGTAGGCTGAGGAGGAGATGGGAGAGGAGGGTTGGTCTTGCAGTCTCAGAGGTGGCAGAGACAGAAAAGGTGAAGGAGGTGAAGGGGAAGCAGGAGAGCAAGCACACTTGGTGACCTTTACAGAAAGACACTGTCATTTGTCTGACTTTTTTGCTTTTTCATTTCTCTAAAAACGTTTCTACATGGTACCAATCCTAATGCCACCGTTTGCTTTAAGTTTCAGCGCTCATATCACAGAAGGGTCCATGTCAGAAGCAGTCTTGGAATAACCGAAACCCTTCTGCCGGACTGTCTGATGTCATTTTGTCTTCTGGCACTGATCTGGAGGCAGAATTAGAGGCGCTGTGTTTGGGGGCAAGCAGACCATTTTGACGCCTTCAGTAGCAAACTCATGGGGTTCTGGGTGGCCAGGGGCATTGTCCAATATCAAAAGAACTTTAAAATGCAGTCCGTTACTGGCAAGGTACTTCTGACTTCAGGGACAAAGCACCGATGGAACTAATCCAGAAAAAGGGTTCTTGTTGTCTAGACCTTCTTGTTGTACACCAAAAGACTGGCAGCTGCTGTTTATCTTTTCCATTCAAGGCTCAGGGGTCAGCAGCTTTATAGATAAGGGCAGTCCTGATCATAAATCCACCTGCATTTGCGCAAAACAACAGAGTTAGCCCATCCCTCCAGGCTTAAATCCTGGTGCTTGCTTCTCTTCCTTACTACTGAATATCCTTTGTGGCTTTTTTTTTGTTTTTTTTTAATCTGCATTAAAAAACCTGTTCAGACAGATATCCTTTGTCCTCAGTGATTTTCTTAATGGCATCTGGGAACTTGTCTGCTATCTCTTGGTGAGCAGAAGCTGCTTCTCCTGTTATCTTGACATTTTTAAAGCCAAACCTCTTTCTAAAATTGTCAGACCATCCTATGCTGGCTTTCAACTCTCCAGCTTTAGATCCTTCACCTTCCTTTTGCTTTTGGTTGTCATATGATGACTCTGCTTGTTCTCGAAATCATGTTAGAGTCTAGAGTTATGACTTTCTTATGGCAATCCGCACCCACCTAAAAGTTGCATTTTCAGTATGAGATCAAAAAGTATTTCACAAGAAGTGCAAGGCTTTCGCGTCTGCTGGTGTATCTGTGGTGATGGCTTCACAAATTTCCTCTTCTTTTTATAGTGGTTCTTACACTGGATTCATTTATCTTGAAATGGTGGCAACCACAGCCACAGACCTCAATCTACAGCACACATCAAGCAATTCAACATTTTCTTCTCATGTTATGACTTTTCTCTGCTTCTTGGGAGCACTTCCAGCATCACTAGTGGCACTTGGTGGGTCCCATGGTGTTATTTAAGGTTTACAGTATTGCACTGAACACGATAAAAAAATATATGGGAGAACCACAAGAGATCACTTCTACTTTGATAAATATACAGTTTCCTGGTGAGATGAACTGCTCACATGCAGAGGTGAGCATCACATGGATACTGGCAGCACTGAGCTCACAATAGCAACAGGAGGTGGCTCGGAAGTTACTACAGCAGTACAAGATGTACTACAGTTAATTTTATGCAGTCATGATTTGATTTAATACTGCATTTTTACACTTGTTTACATTTCTCTTGACTGTGAATGGGGCCATGAAAGTGTGTGCACACGTTTGATAAATTTTAACTTTTTTATGATAGATTGGTGTATATTTTATGGTAACAGATAATAAAAAAGACTAGTATCTACACATATTTTATGAATTAATGACATCCTAACCTTTTCTTAATTTTTTGCCACTTCTAGGCTACGTGGTTGGTCTGTGAGTTTTTTTCAAATTGTGGAAAATCTCCAAAAAAAGTTTCACCTTATTTATTGAAAAAATTCACGTGTAAGTGGAGCCATGCAGTTCAGATCTGTGTTGTCCAAGGGTCAACTCTAAATGCAAAGGAAAACTAAAAATCCATGAAAGTTATTTTAGGTATGGAACAGTTGAATATCCTTAAAATAGAGAACTGAACGAATGAGCAACCAATAAAACAAACAAAAGAAAATCTCAAAGACATAATAGAAGAAAAATTTCCCATGAGAAAGGAAGTTCTAGATCCAACAGCACAGCAATTTTTTATAAAAATAATTATAGAATAATCAGTAACATGATATGTTCTGGTGAGGTTTTTGAACTGCAAGGATAGAGAAGGAAACCTGAGAGTGTTGAGACAAAGTATTAAATCACCTGTAAGACATAAAAATCAGGCTAGCCTCAGACTTCTCCACAGCAACATATGCTCTCAGAAGGCACAGAAGCAACGTCTACTGAGTTTTAAAAGAAAAACACAACTAATACACTTATCCCAGATTTCAGTCACTTTTAAAGACAAAGAAAGTCATTCTAAACAAAAGTGAACTATTGGAAGAATCTCCTTGATAAAAGAATGCTGTCCATCAAGAAATGAGTGAAGAGGACGTGCAACTCAGGGAGAGGAAACTACAAAATGACGGGATGGTCCACGAGAACGGATGCCGTGTGAATTAAGAAGAAACTTAATGATAAACCACTATGGAAATTATGATTACTGAGAGAATGTAAATGCTACAAATGTTTACAATGCAAATCTATATAATACAGTAAACAAAATGTGGCTGTGATGGGCATGGGAAGAAATATAAGTGAGCCACTTTCTTTTATCTTCCGTGCAGGATTCAAAGATGACTTCATGAGGTTATTTCCATATAACAGCTTGGGGGATACAGTTGGACTTTGAACATAATTTACAGTCAGTCCTCCGTATCTGTGGTTCCCCCACATGCAGAGATTCAAACAACTGCAGTCTGTGCTGTGCTGTAGTATTTGCTATTGAAAACTATCCACCTGTAAGTGGACCTGAGCAGTTCAAACCCGAGCTGTTGAAAGGTCAACTATATTTGCATTATGTGAAGTGAGAAAAATAGTCACAGAAGCATATATGTAGTATGATCCTAACTGTGAACTTTGTGGGGTGGGGAGTAGGGCTGGCAAGAAAAGCAACCTTTGATTTACCCTTATGAACTGTAGGAAATTTCTGCAGTGCTTTTATAACTAATATCAAATAAATCCCTGTTTTGAATGGATAAATGTTATAGCTTCCATGCTTAGTCCAATTGTCACGCTGACGATTTGAGTTATTTTACTGCATAACTTACTCTTCTGAAAACACTTCTTCTGTTTTAATTCAAGGTAAAATACTCAGACTTGTATTTATTTCTCTCAAGTCTTTAATTTTTAAATATAGTTTCAGCACACACATAGAGCTGACCAGTGAGCTCATGAACCTATCCAATGACCATCTTTTTAAAACTGCACACACGCTCTCTCAGTTCTGTGACTCTCTTTAAGCAATATCTTTACAGTGTCCAAACATCAGCTTCTGGAATAAAAACTAAAGCTTGAAAAAGTAAGTAGACTAATTGGGCTCGTCAAGGAAAGCAAAACACCTAATCAAATCAGTCAACAACAATCACGCTTAGGTTGAATGTGGGCTATCACATATAGGTCTCCCACAGTGTGACACGGTCTGACTCATGAGAAAAATCATGGCATTAAGTCTTCCTGAGGTGCAATTATGGATAACTGTGGGTCCCTCCAAAGCCCCTGCACTCGGCCTTCCTGAACCTGTCACATCCTGACCAGTTTCGACTGTGTCTCATTGTGTTTGATTTACAGAGCGGTCTGATAGGCAGGGGCATGGAGCTTGGGGTAACCTGCCAGAGAAGTGAAGGGAGACACTTTTTTTGATTGAGTACCACTAGCAATTCAGACAGCAGCCAACCTGCTTGGAGACAAGCTGAATGCCAAATCCAATTCACGTCCCTCAGCAGATGTTGTCCTTGTTCACCTGTCATAGATATAGTCTAGATGATATTAAAACATAAGGATTGGCAGGTTTTCAGGTTTTCTTCTGAGAAGATAAGAAAACTGTGTAAAGATCTCCATAAAATGTTTGGGCAATTCATCATAAAGCTGATTTTAAGTTCCCCTTCAAAAAAGATTGACCCTAGTACTTTTTTTCCTAGGAGAAATATTGTAATGGACTATTTGGAGGGAAAAACTAAATTATCCTGAAGTCAGAGCAACTTCACTGCTATTTAAGAGTCATTATGATCTAGTGCCATTGTTTGTTTAATGAAGGCTCTTGTACTACCAACGAAAATAAACTTTGATAATGTAATAGAAGTGCCTAACTTTTACAGAGTGAACATGAACTTTAATTGAAGATATTTGTAACTCTACTGATTACCTAAGTGAACAAGGAAAACATGCAACATTAAAAAAAATCTGGACTCCCCTGGTGGCGCAGTGGTTGAGAATCTGCCTGCCAATGCAGGGGTCATGGGTTTGAGCCCTGGTTTGGGAAGATCCCACATGCCACGGAACAACTAAGCCCCTGCGCCACAACTACTGAGCCTGTGCTCTGGAGCCCGCAAGCCACAACTACTGATCCTCTGCGCCACAACTACGGAGCCTGTGCCCTAGAGCCTGCAAGCCACAACTACTGAGCCCGCGTGCCACAACTACTGAAGCCCACGTGCCTAGAGCCCATGCTCTGCAACAAGAGAAGCCACCGCAATGAGAAGCCCACGCACCGAAACAAAGAGTAGCCCCCATTCACCGTAACTAGAGAAAACCCGCACACAGCGACGAAGACCCAACGCAGCCAAAATAAATAAATAAACACATAAAAATAAAAACTAAAAATAAAACGTAAAAAAAGTCTGATGGCAAAACTTTTAGAAAAGTGAACCTCCTCCCCTTACGTATGAAGTTGAGTGTTCCTGTGGGCAGTTTGCCTAAAAAGGCTACCGTTGTCTTTATTAAGTTATCTTACAAACATTTAAACCACCAGGGACTTAAAAATTACTTTTATTATATATTTCCTGGTTTTATGGGTAATAAACGCATCTTTATTTGGAAGATGACCAAAGAACTTTGCGACACAAAAATCTGCGACGGGTGCTAGGTTGTTCAAATCTTGCTTTTCTTTTTTTAAATTTCAATCAAAAATACCATCACACTATTGAAGCAAATTAAATTAACCTATTGATTAGAAATGACTGTTTGAAAATTTTGGTATAGTTGTCTCCATCACGTGTGTGTGTGTCTATGTTTATATCATCTGTGTCGAGTTATCCTGTTGCAAATTCTTTCTTATTTTTAATTGAACATTTTAAAGTTCCAGGTAATGCTTTTTTTAAAGTCAAATCATGACTTTCTGTAGTATCAACATCCCATTTTGAGAGATTTCAATGTTTTTTTTTATGGCATATTATTGGAAATTTAAGGATTCCAGAAAGCACGGGGTCTTAAATGATTCTGAGTTCCATCTATTTGGTGTTGAAATATAACCAAGTTATTTGGCTTCCTGATGTGTATCTCCCTTTGGAAGCATTATGTCCTTCCAAAGTGAACCCAGGGAGAAGACACCCTGCTATTTCCTTTTTCACAGATTTCCTCTGCAGCTCCAGGAATTACCTTCATCTTGTTACCCTACTAAAATGCTTTTCATATAAGATCCATCTCAAAAGCCACCTTCTCTTGAAGTCTTCCTTAATTCCCTCCCCACATTGAGATCTTCTGTTCTTCCCTTTGCCCTATCAGAGTATTTACTCATTCCTGTGTTATAGCACTTAATCACTTCACAAGCATTTGATAAATAATTTTTGCATTAGTGGATGGATGGATAGATGGAGCAAGCCAGAGTTTTATCTAGTAGCAAGGGGACGTCTAAAGTGCTGGTTCAGGTATCACTTTGCTGGATTTATAAAACAACACAATTCTGTTGTATCTTAATGGTTCATTAGATCTATAAAATTCAGAATATTGCAGAGGGCTGCATCTGAACTTTTTTTATCTGCTGAATCCAAATCCATGTGAATGTCAAAGTGACAAGAGCCAAAATTAACCTATTATGATTTCAGATGAACATTCTACCTGACAACCTAATTTCTGGAATATTTAGTGATTTGACATAGAGAGTACACCTTAAAGACCAAATAAAGGTTTGGTTTAAGGTATATAATTGATAGATTTTGCCATCTGCTGAGATGTCCGGTTGAGTTGAGGTTCCATTTGCTCCAGTATAGAACATTCGCCTTCTTTTATTTGTTTTTCTTGCTTTGACATGGATTCTAATTCAAGCTATGTAGCTTCTCCTTGTGAAAGTTATTTTTTCCTTGACATGCTCCAAAATACCACTCAATATGATAGAGACTGCACACTCTCAAGTCTCCTGAGTAAATTTTTTTTAGGATACGTTTTCTTTTTCTTTTCTTTTTTTCTGGCCGTGCTGCACAGCATGCAGGATCTTAGTTCCCAGACCAGGGATGGAACCCGTGCCCCCTGCAGTGGAAGTGCAGAGCCTTAACCACTGGACCAGGGAAGTCCCTCTCCTGAGTAAAGTTTGAATATGAACAGGTAAGCAAACTAAACGATCTCCCTTTTGCTTTCAGTTCAGCTCTGCCAACTAACTGCTTGCTGACTGGGATTAACAGGCTATATTAACACATTTATCTTCAATTGCACAACACCTGCCACCGAATGTGTGAACTGGGGCAACTCATTTTAGAGAGTCAGCTTCCTCCTCTTTTCAGATGAGAACATTAGACTCAACCATCTTTAAGTGTTAACATTCTATGGTGCTCTGTTTCTAAGTGTATCGTTCCTTGGTTATACTTTTATATATTTAGAAAAACTCTTAGAAGTGAAGGTAGTACATGATTCAGAAAATTACTAAATATTTAGAAATGTTTTTAGGGCAAATAAAAGGACAGGGCATAGTAAATGTCCTGAGTTGATTATCCCGAAGTTGAGAGTTCAGGATAAAATACATAGGATACCAAAGGTTTTTAAAATGCACAGGTGATAGAGCTAAAAACGAGTCCATGAGGGACCTGAAATATGTCCAGAGCATCCAGTCACTTTACAAGCACTTCTATGGTAAGTGCTCAGTGCGTAGTAATGAACGTAACTTTCCCCGTTAAGTCTGACTGCTCCTGATCTTGAGGGACTGTTGTAGGTGCGTGATGAGCATCTATTAATGTCTTCACTTACTTACCTAACAATGACTTATTAAGCACCTAGGAAAAGCAGGCACTGGGCTAGATCCTGCAGATATGATATGATGGTGAGCTGGAGAACACGATTCTATCACTTAGCTTGCAAGCTCACCCTGGTAAAGTACTAAAGGATTTATTGAACTAGAAGGCATTGGCTCTCTATTCAATCAAGAATACACATTGCCACCTCTATGCTTCTTATTAAATTCAAATGGATATTCTTTCTAGCAACTGTTCTTAACATCCTTTAAGCTTTTTTCTTATGAAAATAAATCCAAATGAAATACTACTCAGCAATAAAAACGAACAAAACACGAATATATACAACAACATAGAGGTGGAACAAAAGAAGTCAAACACAAAAGATAACACGTATATTTGGTTTATATGGATTTCTAGAAAAGGCAACTTAAGAGTGACAGAAAGGAGACCAGTGGTTGCCTAAGGGGGTTGTCAGGAGAGGAGACCCACTGCACAGGAGCCTGAGGGACTTTTCGGCATGATAAAACTCTTCAATGTCTTGATTGTGATCGTAGTCACATGATTATTTACAGTTACCAAAATTCATCTCGATGTATGCTTACAAAGGGTAAATTTTATTGGTTGCAAATTATACCTCCATAATGCTAAAAAAATCATAAATTGTTACCCACCTCTTTAAAAACTGTTCAGAGGAGAGAAGTGATTTTAGAGGGAAATAGTAGAAAGAAATGGTCCCATTCATTCCCACAGATTTTCTAACCCTATTCCCAAAGAAAATTATATACCGGTACCACATTAGCTTTGCTTTTCACAGAAAATGCCTTAAATGGATATGTTTTAATTACAATATATCCTTGACTTTATCAAAGGATGAGAATAAGAAATCACTATGAAGAATTTTCAGTGATATTACCATTAAAGGCAAAGTCGATTAAATTCTTTAAGGCTCCTTAGATATACATCCAAAGTAAAAATATTTTAAATTTAATATGAGAAAGAACATTTCCAAACGAAATAGTTTTCATTCTTTCAATCCATCATCCCATTTTGGTTGTCTGCCAGTAGCTCAGAGATAAATATAATACTCAAATGCACCAGCTATGTTAGCCTGATTTCTTTTTTTTTTTTTTGGTATAGAATCTTGTACTTTCTTTTTGGAGGTATGATTGTCATTGTGTAGATTTCAGATGAACAACATATTGGTTTGATGGATTTATACTGCAGTGCGATTGCCCGTATAACAATAGTCAACAACTCTACTGCATCACATAATCATCATTTCTTCTAGTGGTGAGAACAATTAAGATCTAGTCTCTTAGCAGGCTGAATGTTTATAATACAGTTTGTTCTCTGTAATGCCTGTACTGAGTATTAGATCTTCAGGACTTATCTACTAGTTGCAAAACGCTGATTTTTAGGATCATTATCTTCCTATCTTCTTTTACTGGCGTGGCATTACTGAATGAGTCTTCAAAAAAAACCGTATCCACTTCACAATCATGTAGGGTATGAATCTATAGAAATCCAGAAGTGCTTTGACAATGTCCGGCTATGAACTAAATTTTCTCTGAGTGTGACTCAGGAAAAAACCAAGTGGATCAAATCACACACCCAAAGGAATGAAAGTTAGATATTTCTGGACCAGCTAAAGACTCCACGTTAGTCAGAAATGAAAAACTGAGAACAGTCTGGGGACAGATGAGCACTGATTTGGATTAACTTAAAAGTAGCTAAACTTCAAAGAGTAAGAAGGGTAGGGGGAATCCGTTACACAGAGCTTCTTGGACCCTGGGTTGCAGTCAGCTCACAATCTGCCCCTGGATGCTTTCTGCATCGGATAGGCCTGCTTCTGGAGTAACACCTTACTAGGTGGATTCACCCTGTTGATGAATTACACTAATGCATCATTAGAATGACGGGTCACACTGGGTGATGTACTGCCAAGGAACTTAATGAGAGCAAATAGCTCATTCTGATTATGCTCCCATGAAAGGAGGGCCCTGTCTTCAGAAGAAATCATCTACAAGTCGATTCTACTTAATTACACGATACAACATAAACTAATAGCAATGTCAAGATGTTCTTTGGCACCAAGTTTTGGCACTGATCAAAATATAATTTATGGCTCTACTCTGTATACTTGGAAACATTCACACAGTCTCAAAATGAGAAACGAGACACCCTGGAATCTACTTGGTTTGAGGCTGGAAAAACCAATTTCTACTGTAGATCTCTCAAGAGATGCCTGAACAGATACAGATTTGAGTGCTTTTGTCAATCAAGTTGTCCCGGAGGAGGCTGCGTTTGGTTCAAAAGAGTTGGGGGAGGCAGAAGAAGTACTATGATTTCCCTTTAATGGCTGGCAGAAACTTTTTATTACACAAATTGCATCTTCACAATGACAGATTACTTTCATATGGACTAGACCTAACAATAAACCCACCGATGTCTTAGGCTTGTGTGGAATTTTGATAGCACCAAGTATTAGCCTAAGAAAGCAATGGAAACATTCTGATAAAGTAGAAGAGGAGGATTATTTATTAAACTTCTAATAATAATCATTACCACTTCTTACCTGCCTACTTTGTGTCAGGTAAGCTACTAGACCTTACAGCAACGAAGCTCACATTATCATCCCTGTCTTACAGATAAGGAGACTGAGGGCCTGAGAGTTTATACAACTCACCTAAGGTCTAGTAAACGGATGGCTCAGAATCTGACTGGCTCTGAACCATCCACTGTACAAAACTTCAGTCCCTGTGAAGACACTGTTTGGGGCCAGAGAAGATGAGCTGTTCATCAAGAGTTGGAAATAGTTTTTAAGACAAAGACCATAACACTTCTGATTCTAGATCACACATATTAGGTGGAAAACTGACACAGTAAAGACCAATTAGAAGAGGCCTGGAAATGGGTGAGCTAAAGACTGGCTACTGGCTTTTACTGTTTGACTGAATAGAAGTAGACTTAAGAAAGAGTGTATCTTTTTTCGAATATTTGAGAAAGTCACCTGGAAGAGGGAGCTGGCTTATCCTCTGTTCTCGCAGCTCTAAGGAACAGGGACAAGTAGGAGAGTTTACAGGGAGGCAGATTTCAGCTCAGTGTAAAGAAGGACTTTGTAACTATCAGATCTATCAGAGGGTAACCAGGCTGCTACCAAAGTATCAACCTCCCCCAAACCCAAAGAGCTCAGAACAAATGGGCAGGGCCTGGGAGGTTATTGTGAATTATGGATTCAGTAGAAGAGATTTCCCTTTTCAGTACATGTTCTGACAAGTTAAATATTAAGGAAATTTGTAACCCCGGTGATAAAATAGGTCATCAATTCCTTATATAAAACCACTGGGGCTGGATGTGTTTGAATTCAGAATTTTTCAGAGTTTAGAAAGACATTTAGGTGTATACACCATTTGTATACAATGCAGGATCCCCAGCATTGTCTTGGGCTGCACTCCCATAGCCAAATGCTAAATATTTCTGCTTTTGCTTTAAAATTCCACTTAACAGTCAAAAGAACTCTAAATAGCCTCACATCAGTTTCAGGTCAGATTATGCTTCGAGTTTTAGGTAAGATTTTGCTGTCAAATGAGTTACGAAAAATGTTTTTAGACTCTGGAAATTCTGGGGGTTTGGAATCGCAGATATGGGGTCGAACTGTAATAACTGCTGTGTTATCGATTGCCATCTGTGTGGCAGGTAATGCACCTCTAAGAGTAGAGCAACTCTGGCAAGTTGGATTTGGCGGACTCCTATTTTGCAAACGGAGAAAACTAAGGATCAGCTATACCAAGTGACCTTACTAAGGCCACCCAATAAATGCAAAGCTTGGAATAAAACTCTGTCTATGTAACTAGAAAACAAGGCTGAAGGATGCAGCCTCTAAGACTTCATAGGTTTATAGAGCAAACTTTCCTCCTCATCTTGAACCCAAGTATATATTTGAATTTGGTAATAATCTAATTCATTTTTCCATTTCCTCTATCACCTCTGAGGTCCAGATATTGCTAAAGGATCCAGGCAAAAAGTTAAAAAGCTATTAACACAACTCACAGGTAGGGTGATTTCTGGATATACAAATACAGACATGGCAGGCGTATGTGTGCACCTCACATGATATAACAATGCTAGGAAAACAAAGGAGTGAAACCCTAAGGATATTTTTCCAGGCACTCAAAGTGTGGACAGAGCACTTGAAAGGTGGCTTTTATTTCACAATATTCTAAAATAGCTTTGAGCAAGACTGATTCACAAAGAATTAATTAGTTTTATGTGCAGCAACAACACTTTAAATGGGGCACTTTGATAACAAAGATTATAGTTTCCTTAAAAAGCATTTGGTAATGATCTATGAAGCCTATTTTAAGTAAGGTATACTGCAAGGACAATCATACTGGGAAAACCATGTAAATAGGGTGTTTGTCCTGACTGCTAGGAAGCTTGGGAAATTTTAATGTTAGTAGTTCCTTCTAATTTCTCTTGCCTTGTTATCTGGCTGCTGTTCATGCATCCTTGTTTGTTTGATTCTATTATATCTGTGTCTTGTATCACATAGATACTTCAAAAATGTTGGGGGGAAGTGGAGCATAAATTACAACAAAAAAAGAGTAGATTTGCAAAGCCGCTGAGTGTTTGTGTATGTGTGTGTATGTGAAGCGGAAAAACAAAACCTAAAGAAAGATACCCTCTTGCATCAGTCATTACTTTACACTCTTGCAAGCGCTATTTTTTCATCTCACTTGACTTGCAGCAGTGATCCCATTAGATAGCCAAGACATGAATGACCATCTCCATTTAAGAGATGAGTGCCCGTGGGGCTTCCCTGGTGGCGCAGTGGTTAAGAATCCACCTGCCAATGCAGGGGACATGGGTTCGAGCCCCGGTCCGGGAAGATCTCACATGCTATGGAGCAACTAAGCCCGTGCGTGAGCCACAACTACTGAAGCCCGCGCGCCTAGAGCCCGTGCTCCGCAACAAGAGAAGCCACCACAATGAGAAGCCCGCGCACTACAAGAGTAGCCCCTGCTCGCCGCAACTAGAGAAAGCCCGCACGCAGCAACGAAGACCCAACACAGCCAAAAATAAATAAATTAATTAATTAATTTAAAAAAAGAGAGAGAGATGAGTGTCCACTGTCATATAGGAAATAAATGGTGGAGTTAGCTTTGGAACCTGGGCCTCGTAACCTCAAGATGAGTTAGTTCTCTTCCTCGTGTATAGTGCTTTCTTCAAAAGAACCACAACACTGATCAAAAGACTTTTGATAACTGTTGGACAGTGGTTAGAAATACAGCAACTCAGCTATTGCAAAATGAATTCTTATACACAGAAGACAACTGTCTATTGGTTGGTGTCTGTTGAACCATGCAGTTTGGGAGATACAGCTGTCAAACTGACTGGTCGAGACAGTGACAGTGAAGGAGTCCAAAGGCGGTTCAATTACAGTATTTAATCAATGGCTGCACACGAGGGCTTTACAAAACGTGTTAAATGGTGGGTTTCTTGTTACGTAAGATGATACAGATACCTTCTTTAAGATAATCCTATATCCCTACTCAAAACTGTCTACAGAAAAAGAGATGAATTCAAATCAATACACTTTTCTCAAACGTCTTCCTCTGAGCATACTAACAATCGTTTTAAGATGAGGTATGCGTGCCGCATTATATAGATTTACTTCTATTTTTGATCCTAGATTAGTTTTTTCCATTTCATGGATCACACTTGACTCTCTTTGCAGGAGTCTAAAGACTGTGGATGAGCTGGAAGGGTGAGCGTGTAAGAGCCTGCATTCCAAAACCATTCAGGAGTATAGCCTTTGACAAACTGAACGGGACTTCCTGAAGCCTTGAAGTTGTGGGTCATGATCTGACTCAACTCTCCAGAAAATACCATTTTCGAAAACAAAACCATGCTTTATTTGAAGATTCTGATAAAATGGGTTTTGGGTGTGGGAGGTGGGGAGGGCAGAGTGCAACCGGCTGGCAAGTGTGAGCAGAAAACAACAACAAAGCAACAAACCCCTGCCGATCCTTGTCTGGGCACCAAGGGATGAATTAGGTTCTGTACAGTAAATTGTTGATTTTATACCCCAAACAACATATTAGTATTACTTCAAAGTGTAAAGACAAAATGGCTCAGGCCCAACAACTCAGAGCTGTGAAATGCTTGTTCTCCAACTTTGTGCCTGGACTCTCTCTTCTTTTTCTTATGGTAGTAGCTGAATAGGACAAGTAGGTAGCTTGAGACTTCCTCACTCTTTACATGATACATGGATACACACTGAATTTTTAACCTGGAGACAATAGCTTTATCAATTTCCTTTCAGGAGAGAAGAGCGTTAAAAGTTGATTTTAACAGGAAATGTCAGACATAAACATATTATATTAGTATGTATAAATCATTCTTCCACTTGACTATAAGCACCCTGAGACTGTTTTGTTCCCTACAACCAGGGGCCCAGTGCTTGACACATTGTAGATGCTGAAAAAGTACTTAGAGTTGAATGAATAGGGTCGGCTTAGGGCTGGCTGAAAGGGAAAGTGATAGGACCCAAGTGCTTGCATCAGCTGGAAGTTCAAGTGCAGAGGCCAGGAGCTTCCCACAAGGGGAGCAAGGAGCGCGTGAAGGTAGGAACTCATGCTTCCCTGAAATAAGTGAAGGCCCCGGGGTACGGTGGCAGAAGGACCATTGGGTGAGGAGCGAGGGTAGTGGAGTGGTAGTTTTGCTCTAGCAGCTCAGCAACCCTGAGTCACCTCTCTGAGCTCAGTCTTCTATTTTATAAAATGGGAGTAGAAGTATGTCCCCAGCCTTCCTCGGGGTCAGAGGCAAGCGTGTACTTGACCATTTCTGCATAGACATAGTCAAACCCTACAGCGATGTCAGGCCTTCACAACAACTTCCTACTTCTTTTATGAACAAACATCTAAGCATTGATAAAGTTTTATTTATTTTTTAAAAAAACTTTATTTTATATTGGAGCATAGTTGATTAACAACGTGGTGTTGGATAAAGTTTCACGTCACTGTGGCAGAGTGCCCCAGAATCCTCCTTTCCTACAGGTGGATAGAGAGCATGCAGCCTGGGTAAACCACTGGTCGGGATTTACCTAGCAGCATCTGGTTTCAGCTACAGCTTTCCTGGAGAGAATTTCCTTTTCTTTGAAAATAAATGGCAATTTTTAAGCTGTCTGAGCTATGCAAGTGAAAAGGAACAATCTGGGGGAAATGTAGAACAGCACACTGGGTTATTACAGGAGCCTTGACGGGTAACCAAAAAGCAATGTGAGAGGAGGGATATGTGTGTGTGTGTGTGTGTGTGTGTGTGTGTGTGTGTGTGTGTGTGTGCACGTGCGTGTGTGTTGGGTAAGGGTGCAGAGCTCACAACTGTCACAGCGTTTCTGAAATGAAGCCAGAGAAAACTGCCCTCTCTGGAAGTTGGAGTCCTTCCAACTAGATAAAAGTGTGGGTGCCTGTCTTCTTCCTGGGAGGCCCACAGTGCTGTAGCTAAGACCATCCTTTTCAAAAGCTGGAGAAGCTGGTTGGTGTGTTAATAAAAAAAAAACTTCTAGGAATGACCAGTTAACTTTCCTCATAAAACAAACGTAGGGACTTCCCTGGTGGTCTAGTGGGTGAGACTCTGCGCTCCCAGTGCAGGGGGCCCAAGTTCGATCCCCGGTCGGGGAACTAGATCCCGCATGCATCCCGCGACTAAGAGTCCATATGCCGCAACTAAGACCTGGCACAGCCAAATGAATAAATAAATACTTAGAAAAAAGAGAGAACAAACAGAATGAAAATACATTTTATTGAATGGCGATAATGAAAAGTTCCTTTAGAAGAAGACAAAAAAAGAGTAGTGGGAAAAAAAAATAACTACATGCACTAATGGGCCTGAATCTTTGAACAACTTGTAGCCAGGAAAACATTCTCCTAACAGATATTATACATCAGAACTATGATAGATTGAAACAAACCAAATATGTTTATATTCATGAGTTCCTAATGATTTAGGACATTAACTGGCCAGTTTCTGGAAGAATGCTAGGCATCTTCTTCTTTATTTTGAACACTGGTAAATAAAACGAAATACCCAAGCATTTATCCTGCCTTTCTTCTATAAACTGTACCACCAGACAACCAAATAATAGAAAAGGGGAAGGTTCTTTGTATAGAAATATTTCAACAAATAAATGAAGAAAGAATGAGAATATCACCATTCACTCCTAATGGATTAAGGATGTAGGTACTGAGAATCAGTGGCTATTTCCAAGACAAAAAGAGAGAAAATGAGATAGAATGTATTAACATCTCCTGATGAAGAACACGTCACCACCTAAGAAGACGTCTTCTCCCAAACAATCATATCTGAATGTGACTAAGCCTCTGGAGTCAACAGCCAGTTTGCTGGAAACACAGAGGCCAAACTCAGACGTGAAAGCACGTGGTGGGGTGCAAAAAGGTGAGCACAGGCTGAGGCAAACTCCACAAGAGATGACCTGGTTTCTCCGACAAATAAGCAGCAATGGAGTAAGACAAAATGAAGGAACAGAGTTATAGAGGAAAAGAGAGCCAAATGATATTAGAAAAAATAAAAACAGGCAATGATAACTCTGGTGTCTGGGTGAGAAAACTATAAAGAAAAGTAAAAAGTTGATTACCATGAAAGTCGGGGTAGTGGTTCCTCTTGTGGGTAGGGGAGAGGGTTGTGTTTGGGAAGAGACAGGTGGAGGGCTCCCGAGGCGCTTTGCAGTCTAGCTCCTTCCATGTCTGGTGGCTACAAGGTGTCCTCCTTTATTAACTAAGCTACACATTTGTGTTACTTTCACAGTAACAGGCTTTTACATAACTGTGTTATGCGAATATGTGTGTATGGGTGTATGTGTGTGTATTTGTGCGCACGCAAATGTATGTGTGCATATGTGTACGTGTATAAGGTAGGTATGTGTCTGTTGTAGTGTGTGTGTGTTGTAATATGTATGTGTATGCGTGTGTATGTATGCATGTGTCTATGTGTGTGCATGTGTGTGTGCACGTGGGCAGGTGTCTATGTGTACATATGTGTGTGTGTATGGTTGCTCCTCTCCAACTTGCTTCAAGCATGTATTCCCATGTGGTGGTTAAGGGCTCTGAGCTCTGGAAGAGTCCCTGTCTCTGAGTGTGAAAAACGCACTTCTGGGGAGAATTCCTTTAAAAACCTGGCTTATTGAAAACAAAAATTCTAAGTTCTGTCCTCTTTATAAATTTTGAATTCCAGTTCGGTTTGACAAACACCAGAATCTCAGACCAAAGTATGTCGGGAATTACCTTCTTAAATCATAGAGCCATTCCATTTGCAGAACAGTCCAGGGAACAGTTCTGGTTCTGCCGACTCGGAAACCCAGGCAGCCTGTCCTGTCTCCACCTTCATATCCTGCTGGCCTCTCTTCACTCTGAGTTTCCTTTCCAAAGCCTGGAGGCCAGAGGTCATGTGATGGACCAGTGACCAGGAAAGGTTGGCTTCAAATCACAGCACCAAGAAAGCCCTCTCCTTTGTAGTAGCCTTCAACATGCCCTGTCTCTCCTCCCTCCTCTCCTCCACTGCTCCAGTGGACCAGGTGTCCAATTACGTTACTAAATTTCCTTCTCCATTTATCTCTTCGTGAAAGTGCTATATGTAGAACAGTTTGCAGGTTGTCAATCTCTTTCACATACGTGCGTTTATTTTCATGCTTTCTTTAAAAATTACATTTTTGATTTAGATTTAACTGCTTAGTCTACAAAGGCATTTAATCTCAATCTGTGGTTTTCAACCTTGGCTGCAGAAATGTTTCAAATACACTGCGGCTGGCCCTTCATCCTAAACAAAACCAGACAGACACTCAGGTACTAAAGCCTGGGCCCCAAGTGATTCTGTGTGCGGCTGGGATTGAGACCCAGTGGCTGGGTCTTTACAAGTTTAGGTGAAATCAATCAGCTGCACTTGACAGGTGTTTTTCTTTGCAGATTTCCCATTCAGTATTCACTGTACGTATGCTCTGACCATCATCCTCTCCTTGCCCAGACACGCTTATTGTAGTGTGTGTGGTTTACACGCATCCCCGGGAGGAATCTCTGCTAACCCTCCCTGAGGTAAGAGCGGGTAATGAAGGGAAAAGATGAAAGTCAGAGCTCCACTACCTGCTGACTACCTGGCACTGGGAAGTGACCTCTTAGCCTCTCTTGGCCTCTGTTTTGCATATAGAAAATAGGAAGAACAATGTGATCCTTTGAAAGCTACTGTGCAGATGAGAAACACACAGAGATTGAGGAAGAACCTGGCCTCTAGTCAGAGCACAAAACCTAGGGCTCTGACTCTCATCGTTGCCTCGGGAGCCATGTGACTCGTGCCAGACCCACGGAGGCTCTGAAGCCCTTTCAGCTGCATTTTGTGACACCCGTCCACATGCTCAGGAATCTTACAGTTGGGATATGTCTTCTGCAGTCCCATCATTCAGTGTGAAAGATACATGACTTACCTACACGAATATTTGTATCACATATTTATATTTAAATTCATGTCTACTTATATATTACTTTATTTATTTTTATTTTTTATTTTTGCGGTACGCGGGCCTCTCACTGTTGTGGCCTCTTCCGTTGTGGAGTACAGTCTCCAGACACGCAGGCTCAGCGGCCATGGCTCACGGGCCCAGTCACTCTGCAGCATGTGGGATCTTCCCGGACCGGGGCACGAACCCATGTCCCCTGCATCGGCAGGCGGACTCTCAACCACTGCGCCCCCAGGGAAGCCCCTATATATTACTTTAAAAGGGGAAAAAAAATAAAAACCACTGACCTCCATTACCTCAGTCTCAGTCTCCCTGTGTGTGGCTGACGTACATATTATCCCACCTGTCCTCTTCCGACTTAGCAAGGCCCCTCCTGGTAGGAAACGCTTCAGCGCAGCCCATTTGCACCTTGCTGTAATCCCTGGGGGAGCCCTCCTTTCACCTGGCCAGGACTCTGCCCTGAAGTCAACAAGAGCTCTGCCAGTACAGAGGGAGGGAGAGCCAAGAAACCAAGGGTAGGGCCCCATCAGGCAGCGTCCCCCATGAGTCACGGCCCGTGCCTGCAGGCCCGAGTTCCGAACTTCTGAATGTCTGCTATGCTGAGACAACCCACACTTGACATTTGACTTCAACGTCTTCTATTCTGACTATGAAATTATAATGGAAATATTGCAACTTCAGAGAAATACATGAAACACTCTGTATGCATAGTTTCGGTGAGTTGGCTCTGCTGGATTAGTCAGCAGCCATGATATTTACTAGTATTTCTATGGTCTGATAAGCCAACAGTCTAGAAATATATCACAGAAGTTATTAATTTATCCACCAAAAGAATGAATGAATCATGCAGGGCAATGGGGGGATGCAAAAAGGACTTTTTTAAAAAGAGAAGTTTATCAATATCAGGGTGGAGACTTGAAAAATGATGCAGACATTATCGAAGGTGTCCTCCCTCTCCATTTCAAACAGAAGTGTGACATTCTTGGCGAGTCAAGGTCTACACAGTTGAGATAATCACAGCCGCTCTGCCGTGGTCCAGCACTGCTCCTGTGCTCACGAGACCCTGGTCCAACGCCACATTCTTACGGGTCATGCCAGCGCTCATCACAGTCACCACCCGCATGCCTGCCTTTAGCAGGGCCCGCTTTTAACTTGTTCAAAAACTGCTGTGAGGGACTTCCCTGGTGGTCCAGTGGTTAGGACTCTGCACTGCAGGGGGCGCAGATTTGATCCCTGGTCGGGGAACAAATATCCCACATACCATGCTGCACGGCGAGAAGAAAAAAAACAAAACAAAACAAAAACCCAAAACAAAAGACTGCTGGAGCTTCAGGAAACTGTTTGGTAGAAAATATTGAAGCCAAGTGTCCTCAGACCCTGTAACCCACGCCCAGTGGGAATGTGCAAGTATGGTCCCCAAAACACACGCATCAGGGAGCTCACAGCTGCCATGTTTGCAATAGTCCCAAAGTGGAGACTACCCAAAGGCCCATCGATCCTAGAATGGATCGATAAAATGTGGTGTATATTTACACAATGGAATACTGCACGGAAATGAAAAAGAACCAACAGAAGCTCCACGGGACAATACGGATGACCCCACAAACATATATATTTTTTAAATCTATTTTTATTTATTTATTTTGGCTGTGCCGGGTCTCTGTTGCGGCATGCGGACTCTTCATTGTGGCATGCGGGATCTTTTGTTTTTTGTGTGTGTGTGTGGCATGCAGACTTCTTAGTTGTGGCATGCATGTGGGGTCTAGTTCCCTGACCAGGGATCGAACGCAGGCCCCCTGCATTGGGAGCAGGGAGTCTTACCCACTGGACCACCAGGGAAGTCCCCCCACAAACATATTGAGTAGAGGCAGCCAGACACGAAGAATCCAGACCGTGGGATGTAACAGGCAGAGTGCAAGAACAGTCCCACAAACGTACGCCAGGGGAAATCAGGACAGTGTGACCCTTGCAGGGCAGTGATGGCAGCAGGAAGGAGAAAGGATCGGGTATGGGTCTCCGGTTCTCACCTGGGTTCTGTGAATTCACTGAACTGTGTACTTAGAGTATAGATAATTTTCTGTTTGAGTACCATGCTTCCATAAGAAGTTAAAAATAAAAAGCTGTGGTGAGCAAGGAAAAATAAAGCAAAGCATTCAATTTAAATTAAGACTATGTGAACTCTGGGGAAAGCTGGAGAGGTTCGCTTTGCAGCCAAGAACAAGAGGATTAGCTGTTATGATGCTCGGGGATGTCCCTTCCTTCCTTCCTGTGCCCTAGTTTGGGTTCCCCAGTAAATAATCTCTTGTAATTAAGACTTCACATAGCTCTGCCTGGAGTTTCCTTAGTTAAATGGCTTTGGTGTTGCAGTTCATGTGGATATGGGCTTCAGAGGTCTTCAAAATGCTTTTTCTTCTGTATTCATAAAAAAGTGGGAAATAAAATAATTGGCATGTTCATGGAAATAGCATCAGACTAACATGTGATTCGATAGATGATATGAAGATTTAGTATCATAATGTTGTGGAGAGCACACTCTTTCACATTTAACAAGATACTAATTTCTTTAGAAATGAAATCAGCATCTCGAAGAGACTTCTGCATGCCCATGTTCACTGCAGCACTATTCACAACAGGTGAGTTATGGAAACAACCTAAATGTCCATATAGACAGATGAATGAATTTAAAAAGGTGGTATATATAAACAGTGGAATATTATTCAGCCATAAAGAAGAAGATCCTGCCATTTGTAACAACATGGATGAGGCTGGAGGATGATTATGGTAAGTGGAATAGGCCAGACACAGAGAGACGAATACCACACGATTCACTTATATGTACAATCTAAGAAAGCAGCACTCATAAAAGCAGAGAGTAGAACGGTGGTTGCCAGGGGCTGGGGGTGGGGGCAACGGGGAGATGTTGGTCAAAGGGTACAAAGCATCAGTTATGTAGAATGAATACAGTTTGTGAATCTAATGTACAGCACGGTGACAAGCGTTAACTGTATTAGATTGTATACTTGAGATTTTCTAAAAAGATAGATTTTAAGTCAAATCTCACCACACACACACACACACACACACACACACACACACACACACACTGGTAACTATGTAGGCGGTAAATAAGTCATTTAGCTTGCTTGTAATCTTTTCACAAAGAATATGAGAACACATCAAGTTGTACATCATAAATATATAAAATTTATGTCAAAGATAACACAAGAAAATTGTTTGAAAATACACATCCATTTACCATAGGAAGTGTTAAACAGCAAGTTGTCAGAATTATTGATGCTCAATTAAGCATAAACGGTCTATATTATTGAATTAATTTTTGCATTGTGCTTACTTATATCCATTTTTCCTTTCAGTTTTATTCTCAAAATATGAGAATAAGAAGTGGAGTTCAAAGTCTTTAACTTCAGTCCATTATTGGTCCTTTGTCCATTAGCGTTTCACAATCTCATTTCAACTTCTTAGAAGAACAAGGCAATACTCATCCCCCATCCCCCAATTAAATAGAAATACTTGACAAAACACATTAAAATTTAGGTGGCACAATATACCTCTTTTTCTTCAGATAGACCTTATGCTCCTGGCAAAAGGGAGCTGAACCAGTGTTTGCTTTAGTGATTCTGCTTCACCAGTGAGAATATTTTATGGGGGAAGTAGGTAGTATACTCAAGAATGAGAGAGAGAGAGAACAAAGAGAAAGAAAGTATACCTTGTATATACCTTGTAATTGCTTAAATCCTGAGTCTGCAAATTATGGCCTCTGGGGCAAATGTGGCCACCACCTGTTTTTATAAATAAAGTTTTTTTGGAACATAGCCATGCTCACTCATTTATGGATTGTTTATGACCACTTCTGTGCTACAACAGCAGAGTTGAATAGTTGCAGCAGAGACTATATGATACCTAAAGCCAAAAATATTTTCTATCCGGCCCTTCACAGAAAAAGTTTGCCAACCCCTGGTTTAAATGACAACATTTACATTTACATTTCAGATTTCAGATTTGAACCATGGGGAAATGAACCAGGCAGATATTCTATCCCTTGATGCTTGAGTTCTCATGCTATCTTTCCCTATGTTATTGATCATTATTAAAAATTTCTACTAGATCACAATGGCTTCTATAATATAGTGCAAAGTACACTACATTCAGGGCAGTGTGCCTTCCACTGCTTTTGACATGAATTACCAAGGCACTGTGATGATATATGTTCAGAGAACCTTCTTTGTCACGTTTTTGCAGAAATGGCTCAAATTTATGCTAACCAAGAAGGCTTATAAAAATTCCTCCCCTCTGCTCAGTACTCACTCTGTTGTCAAGGCAGCTTCAGGATCCTGTCCTGTTTCATGTTCCATGCTAAAATAAAATAATATAGTCTAGTGCCTTGAACATGTCTTGGTCCTTGGTAATAGGGCCATAACCTCAGGACCAATAAAATCAATTGATTTGATGAATAAGACTAACATTTGCTGAGTGTTAGCTATGTCCCAGGCCTAGCTCTGAGTGCTTTTCATTTATTAACTAAATTAATCCTTACAACTATGTCAGAGAGGTAATGTTACCTCCACTTTGACAAGATGAGGAAACTAGTGCAAAAAGGTAATTTACCCAAAATTACACAACTGGGGTCTGGACCAGAAACTGAATTCATATCGATATTTTAAAATAGTATGTTTAAAAAAAAATAGTATGTATTGAGCGGTCTTTCATGGGATAGATCTAGTGCAAGAGTCTGCAAACTTTTATAAAGGGCCAGAGAGTAAATATTTTTGGCTTTGTGAGTCAGACAAGGTCTCTTTGCAATTTCTGACCTTGTAGTAAGAAAGCATGACTGCTTTTGTGGACAATATATAAGCAAGTGGGCATGGCTGTGTTCCAAAGAAATCTTGTTTACAAAAGCAGGCTGCAGACTAGATTTTGCCCAGAGCTGTAATTTGCCAACCCTTGGTCTAGACAAACCTACTAACCTACAAATGGTATTATTCTGTGTACCTATCACTGTGTGGGTGTGTTGGATGGGAATGAGGAAAGGTGTGAACATAACTCTCTCTAGAATCAACTGACACACAAAACTTATCTGCCAGCTAGGATCTAATTCTATTATGATCCAGCCCAAACTGATAACCTGAGAAGTTATGGGGCTATTCTGAAACCTCAACTCTAGAAAGTAGAACCAGGGACTTCCCTGGTGGCGCGGTGGTTAAGAATACGCTTGCCAATGCAGGGGACACGGGTTCGAGCCCTGGTCCGGGAAGATCCCACATGCCATGGAGCAACTAAGCCTGGGCACTGCAACTACTGAGCCTGCGCTCTAGAGCCTGTGAGCCACAACTACTAAGCCCATGTGCCACAACTACTGAAGCCCGCGTGCCTACAGCTCACGCTCTGCAACAAGAGAAGCCACCGCAATGAGAAGCCCGTGCACCACAACGAAGAGTAGCCCACGCTCGCCACAACCAGAAAAAGCCCGTGTGCAGCAACGAAGACCCAACACAACCAGAAAATAAAAAAATAATAAAGAAAGAAATTTATAGGAAGTAGAACCAGCCCCGGAGGAAAATGTTGGGAAAAGATACCGGAGAGAGCCCAGTGGGTTAATTTCAAGAACATGTGGGCTATGATGATATGTCATAAATGGGATTATCAAATTTACCTTATTTATTACAGTTTCTGGATTTTAACTTTGAAACCAAACTGGACTGTGGGAAGATGGCAGACGAAAACTTCCTGGCAGTATTTTTGGTCATATCATAGGGCCCAAAATACATTCTGAAGACAAACTCACCATCTTCCACCACAGGGGAGGGAGAGGCTGTTTTCAGTTTGTTTTGAACAGGGCTGCACTGTAAATCTGAGAACTCAGCTGTTTTTAGATTTCCAGTGGGATGTGAGTGGGAACAGGAGAGCCAGGGCTGGAGGTGGGAAGTAAGATCCCAGTAAGGTCTGCTCTGCACCACTGTGCGTGCTGCTCCAAGCAGAAGGGGGCCGAGCTAAGGGGGCATAGAGGGGCTGAAATGCACTCTCCAAACCACGCAGCCCCGGATCCGCCTGCCTCCAGGGTCTTTTCTTTCCCAGTTCTCGCCCAGGCACCCCATGGTTTATCCACAGTCCTGTAAAGAACTGAATTTGGCAAACCTCTGGGTTAATTACGACTGCACAGACATGAAGCGTGGTCTCATCCTAGCCCACGTGATGACGGGTCCTCATCACATTTATATACATGTCTGTTAGGGATCGACTTCCAAGTGTCTTCCACACCCACCCACGGCATGACTGTGCAGCCAAGAAGGCACTCGCGCTTCCAAACAGAGGTTAAATGAAGTGATGGTAAGGCCGGAAACACCAGACGGAGGAGTCAACAACTTCCTACGGGGCCAGTGATCGTGGCGTCACCAGCCTGTGTCTGCTGCCTGCAGGTGGAGCTCCAGCTGAAGCTGAGTATACACTGAACTGGTCTGTGGACACACATATTTGTGGCCACTTGTCACAGTGACAGTGAGAATAGGTGAAACGTCCTCAGCTTCCTGTTTCCCTTTTAACTGAAAGCCTCTTCTCACCACAGGGAGCTATGATTCATGTTTGTTTTCAAACATTAGACTGAACCCAGGGCACTACACTGCTTACGCATTGTGTGTGCAGGCACTTTAGCAAGTGAAGTGCTCCTCCTTAAGAGGAAAGACCTTTTCATGAACTCCAAGGACAATAAAGTAGCTGGGGGCTTCCCGGGAGAATGACTGGTCCTGCGTCCCGGTCACCTTCTCTTGCTGGTTAAGAGAAGGTACAAGCTAAGTGGCTTGGGGCATTTGCAGCCAAATCTGAAGGGCTCTGAGTGATCCCACGGCTTTGTTTGAGAAAGGAAATACACTGCTTCTGTAAAACAAATGAGGAAAATAATATAAAAATGTCTGGTCAGAGAGCTAGGTCAAATGCATGACACAGTGGGGCATTTTGTCTCTTTTCTAAGAAACAAGAAGAACAAAGCAATTAAAAAGAATGAGAGGGAATAACGTATTTCCAAGACAGAATGGTACTGTATAGACAGCAAAGGAAACCAACAAAATGAAAAGGCAATCTAGGGATGGGAGAAAATATTTGCAAATCATATATCTGATAAGGGGCTAACATCCAAAATATATAAAGAACTCATGCAACTAAAAAAAATTCAATTAAAAAGTGAGTAGAGTATCTGAATAATCCACAGAAGACCTACAGATGGCCAATAGGCACATGAAAAGATGCTCAACATCACTAATTATCAGAGAAATGCAAATCAAAACCACAATGAGATATCACCTCACACCCGTCAGAATGGCCATCATCAAAAAGACAAATAACAAATGCTGGAGAGGGTGCGGAGAAAAGGGAACCCTCCTGCACTGTTGGTGGGAATGTAGATTGGTGCAGCCACTATGGGAAAGAGTGTGGAGGTTCCTCAAAAACAATAAAAACCCAAAAAACAAACATCATATTATCTAGCAATTCCACTCCAGGGTATTTATCCAAAGGAAACAAAATCACTTACTTGAAAAGATATCTACACCCCCATGTTCACTGCAGCATTATTTACAACAGCCAAGACATGGAAACAATCTGTATCCATCGATGGATGAATAGATAAAGATGTGGTACATACACAAAATGGAATATGACTCAGCCATAGGAAAGAAGGAAATCCTGCCATTTGCAAAAACATGGATGGAACTTGAGGGTATTATGCTAAGTGAAATAAATCAAATACTGTGTGATTTCACTTGTATGTGGAATCTAAAATAACCAAAAAACCAAAAACCCCAATTCACAGAAACAGAGAACAGAATGATAGTTGCCAGAGGCAGGGGGTGGGTGAAATGGCTGAAGAGGTGTAGTCAAAAGATACAAACTTCTAGTTATAAACAAGTCCTGGGGATATAATGTATAGCATGGTGACTATCAAAAAAGAGACCAAATGGTGGTGATATTTACGACGAGACTACATCATAGATTGGGGGGTGGTAGTGCTCATAAGGCGGGCATTATGTGTTTAAGTTTTAAATGTAGAAAAGAAATGCAAAGTGAGAGCAAATGACTTGCCGGAAAAATCAACAGTAGAAATCTAACTAAATCACTGGAATAAAGCTGAGCAATCAGTATTTAACTGCCAATATGTGAATGAGCCTTTTGATGAATCCTGATCTCCAAAGGAAATTTATTCTGATATTCTGATAATTCAGAATTTCAGATTAGTTGGAGCTTTCTCCTATTCTAAAATTAGCTTCCTCTAATAGAAACACAAATCTTTAGATCCTTGGGGTCTAATTCAACTATAAAACACGCATGCTCTGCCTATGAAGAATTTGGATTGCATTCATTCATTTATTCAAGAAATACTGACTAGAGCACCCCGAAGCTGTTCTCAGGGCTTGGAGTGCCTCAGGGAATACAACAGATGAAAATCCTTATTCTTTTAGACTTTCCATTCTAGTAAAGAAGGAGAGACAAAATAAATAAGTAAATGATTTAATATATTAAAAGGTTTACGTAGCATAGAAAAAATGAAGCAGGAGAAAGGAATATTACCACTTTTTTGGTAACTTGACTAGTTATTACTTGTCAAAAATGAATAGTTGCTCTTTTATGTGTTTGATACGTGCTTTGCTTAGTATTATGCAGAATATGTAAGAAGAACATGGAACCAGGAAAGAGGAGAGAGGACATGTGAACACATGTCCCAGATCTGCGGTGTTTCCTTGGGCAAAGCACTCGACCCCTCACCATCTCAAGTGCCTCATCTGTAGAATAAGGGCATTGAACTCGATAATTTATTTCTAAGGCTCCTTCTCTTCTTAACCTCACGATTCTGTGATTCTAAGAATGAAAGCTTACTGTATTCAGAGAGTAGTCAACAACCATGAAAAGAAAGGTGTTGGGGGCAAATCCTTTTCCTGAAATTCACTAATCCAATTTGACTTGGTCAAGTAGCTTTTACTGCAGGAACTGTCCATGACACAGGCCTGGGACTGACTACTGCAAAGTCACTAAACATTGATTCCAGCACTCAGGGTCAGTTAGGTAAGTGGTAAATGCAGGTGAGGAAAAGTAAAGCCAGGGTTTGGAGACTCTCCTGGAAGCTATCAGGCATGACAGGGCACCCACAGCACAGGGGCACTGTGGCAGTGTTCACCCTAACATAGCTTTTTCAGGAATAATAATTGAGGTAGTTCTAGGGTACCTCCAATCTACAATGAATCTCAGCATAATTTTTTTTTTTTTTTTTTTTTTTGCGGTACGCGGGCCTCTCACTGTTGTGGCCTCTCCCGTTGCGGAGCACAGGCTCCGGACGCGCAGGCTCAGCGGCCATGGCTCACGGGCCCAGCCGCTCCGAGGCATGTGGGATCTTCCCGGACCGGGGCACAAACCCGTGTCCCCTGCATCGGCAGGCGGACTCTCAACCACTGTGCCACCAGGGAAGCCCCTAGCATAATTTTTGAATGTCTCACTGAGCTATTGTGTGGCATCCAAACACTATTCATTTCCTTTCCTTTAAATTGTTTCTTTTTTAAAATTTTATTTATTTGGCTGTGTCAGGTCTTAGTTGTGGCACTTGGGATCTTCGTTTTGGCATGAAGGGTCTTCGTTGCGGTGTGCGGGCTTCTCTGTAGTTGTGGTGCTTGGGCTCCAGAGTGCTCGGGCTCAGTAGTGGCGGCCCATGGGCTTAGTTGCCCTGCAGCATGTGGGATCTTAGTTCCCTGACCAGGGATTGAACTGACATCCTCTGCTTTGGAAGGTGGATTCGTAACCACTGGACCACCAGGGAAGTCCCCTAAATGGTTTCTTAAGCACACAGGAAGCTTAGAAAGACAAGTTACCTGCAGTGGATAGATGAAAATGAACTTAGGAGCCCTGAGCTGGAACTATATCCCCAGGCAAATGACCCCATTATTCCCTGACCAACCGGCAAAATCTTCAATGTAAAGCATCAGCGATTTATACACTTTTTACTTGAATGTTAAAATGTGACCTGAATAATTTAGGTGTAAAAATTTGAGTAAGCAATAGAGACTTCCTCTTCAGAATTAGAAATTTCACATGAAGAAGGCTTAAAATATCAACTTAATAAGGAAAGGACACCAGCTATCTAAATTCTAGAGGGAGGTCTTATACCGACTGCATGGGCAAACAGACCCAGGGATGGAGGGTGTCCAAGATGGAATATTTCCAGGGCTGGTAAATTGATGTTGGGCAAACATTTAGCTATAATATTGGGATTTATAGTAGAGTATAAATATTTAGGCAATGAGATATGCTAGAAAAGGCACCTGAGGGTAGGTAGTACCTAACCTGCTTTAAAAACATTTGTGGTGAGTTGATTGTCCATTCCATCTTACAGGGAAATGGCATTGTGATTATTTCTCTGATGATCAAAAGGCTAGGTGGCCACGAATTAGTATCCACGGTAGCAGATGCTGTCACTGGGGGAGACCAGCCCATATCTCCTGGGCACTGATCTTTTCAGTGCATCCTAACTGCCAGTACTTGCATCTCTTTTCGAGAGGGCTTTCTTTGGCCAACTAAGCCCACTCTCACTGTGGTGTGACAGCAGAAAGTGCTAGAAATTAGCATCCTTCCTGAAGAACCTCAGTCAGTGGGTTGGTAGATAAATAACCAAGCTGTTTGCCCCTTGGGTGGGGTAACTATAGTTCAGTGCAGGTTCTACACTGTCTCCCTTTGGGACCAAGTGTCAGTTGCCCACATGGTAATTTGTATGATGCTACATACTGTATCGCTTCCTTCTCTTATGTATCTTACTCTCCACTCCCCCAATTTACAGCACTTCCTAATAAAACAATTTGCACTCAATTCTTTGTCGCAGTCTGTTTCTAAGGGATCCCAAACTGAGAAAATGATAGATGCATCTGGAACGCTTCTATTTTTTCTGGTCTGTAATAGCTCCCCTTGAGTGATACAGTAACAGTAAGGCATAAGCCTGTCCCACTTGAAAGTCAGGCACTGAGTAGAAAATTTCATCATTTTATATATAGATACAAGAGATTTTGAAAGTTTGAAATTCTGTCAGTGGTACACCTGATAACCTACTCTACAGCTAGAGGCTGACCACGATGAATTTTTAAATGACTTGAAGTGAACAAGAAAACAATGCAAATACAACCACAGAATTCCCCAAGAGCCTTGCTTGCATTAGTTCACTAACCAAACAATTAATTTAAAAGAGCCACGAAACAAACACTGATTCTAGGAAATTAACAGATCATATATAATTGAGAGATATATAGCTTTGGGCATTTCATGGAAGTTGTGTACATTTTGATACTATATCATTACCAATGTTTTATCAAAACATTATAGTTTTTCCTTTAAATATGTTTATGTTCACAAAATTTCCACATTTTTTATTTTTACTTTATTTTTAACGTTTTTCCCACTATACAAAGATATCACCAATATTATTGTGCTGCACATTTCACCCTATGACTCATTCACTTTGCAACTGGAAGTTTGTACCCCTTAATCTCCCTCACCTATCTCACTTGTAGCCCAAACCCCTTCCCCTCTGGCAACCATCTGTTTGTTCTCTGTATCTATCAGTCTGTTTGTGTTTTGTCATGTTTGTTCATTTGTTTTGTTTTTTAGATTACACATATAAGTGAAATCGTATGGTATTTGTATTCTCTGACTTATTTCGCTTAGCATAATACCCTCTAGGTTCATCCATGTTGTCACAAATGGCAAGATTTCATTCTTTTTTTATGGCTGAGTAATACTCTATTGTGGGTATATATATATATATATATATATATATATATATATATATATATATATATATATACATACACATCTTCTTTATCCATTCATCTATTGATGAACACACCAGCTGCTTCTTCATTTTGGCAGCACTATTGTAAATAATGTAAATAATGCTGCAATGAAAACAGTGGTGCATGTATCTTTTCAAATCTAGTGTTTTCATTTTCTTCACAAAAATACCCAGAAGTGGAACTGCTGGATAACATGACAGTTCTATTTTTAGTTTTGTGAGGGACATCCATAATATTTTCTTGTGTACCTATTTACATAGCCACCAGCAGTGCATGAGGGCTCATTTTTCTCCACATTCTTGCCAACACTTTTATTTGGTGTTTTTTTGATGACAGCTATTCTGATGGGTGTGATGTGATAACTCACATGGTTTTTGATTTGCATTTCCCTGATGATTAGCGATGTTGAGCATTTTTTTCATATGTCTGTTGGCCATCTGTATGACTTCATTGGGATAATGTCTATTCAGGTTCTCTGCCCATTTTTTTAACCAGGTTGTTTTTTTTTGATATTGAGTTGTATGAGTTCTTTGCAAATTTTTGGTATTAATCTCTTATCAGATATATCATTTGCAAATATCTTCTCCCATTCAGTAGGCAGCCTTTTCATTTTGTTGATGATTTCCTGTGCTGTGCAAAAGCTTTTTAGTTAATCTAGCCCCATTTGTTTATTTTTGCTTCTGTTCCCTTTGCCTGAGGAGAAATATCCAAAAATACATTGCTAAGACCAATGTCAAAAAGCATACTGCCTGTTTTCTTCTAGAAGTTTTATGGTTTCAGGTCTTACATTTAAGTTTTTAATCCATTTTTAGATTATTTTTGTAAATGGTGTGAGAAAGTAGTCCAGATTGATTTTTTGCATGTATCTGTCCAGTTTTCCTAACACCATTTATTGAAGAAGCTGTCTTTTCCCCACTGTATATTCTTGCCTCTTTTGTCGTAGAATAATTGACCATATGAATGTGGGTTTACTTGTGAGTTCTCTGTTCTGTTCCATTGATCTGTATATCTGTTTTCAGTACAGGACCATACTGTTTTGATTACTGCAGCTTTGTTTGTTTGAAATCAGGGAGCATGATACTTCCAGCTTTGTCCTTCTTTCTCAAGATTGATTTGGCTATTTGGGGTCTTTTGTGTTTTCATACAAATTTTAGAATTATTTGTTCTAGTTCTGTGAAAAATGCCATTGGTATTCTGATAGGAATTGAATTGAATCTGTAGATTGCATTAGGCAGTATGGTCATGTAAACAATATTAATTCTTTCAATCCGTGAACACAGTATATCTTTCCATCTGTGTCATCTACAATTTTTTTCATCAGTGTCTTATAGTTTTCTGAGTACAGGTCTTTTACTTCCTTAGTTAGATTTATTCCTAGCTATTTTGTTCTTTTTAATGAGATGGTAAATGGGATTGTTTTCTTAATTTCTCTTTCTGATAGTTCATTGTTAGTGTATAGAAATACAACAGACTTCTGTATGTTAATTTTGTATCCTGCAACTTTACCAAATTCTGATGAGCTGTAGGCGTTTTTTTGGTGGTGTTTCTAGGATTTTCTATGTATAGTACCATGTCACCTGCAAACAGTGACGGTTTTACTTATTTCTCTCCAATTCAGATTCCTATTTTTTCTTGTCTGATTACTATGGATAGGGCTTCCAATACTCTTGAATAAAAGTGGTGAGAGTGCACATCCTTCTCTTGTTTCTGATCTTAGAAGAAATGCTTTCAGTTTTTCACCACTGAACATGATGTTAGCTGTGGGCTTCTCCTATATGGTCTTTATTATGTTGAGATATGTTCCCTCTATACTCACTTTATTGGAAGTTTTTAATCATAAATGGATGTTGAGCTTTGTCAAACATTTTTTCTGCATCTATTGAGATGATCATATGATTTTTATTCTCCAGTTCATTAAAGTGGTGTATCACACTGATTAATTTGTGGGTACTGAAGCATCCTTTCATCAGTAGGGTAAATCCCACTTGATTATGGTGCATGAACCTTTTAATGTATTGTTGAAATCAGTCAGCTAATATGTTGCTGAGAATTTTTGCATGTATGTTCATCAGGGATGTTGGCTTGTAATTTTCCTTTTTTGTAGTGACTTTGTCTTGTTTTGATATCAGGGTTATGCTAACCTTGTAGAATGAGTTTGGCAGCATTTCTTTCTCTTTAATTTTTTGGAAAAGTTTGAAAAGACTAGGGGTTAACTCTTCCTTAGATATTTGTAGAATTTTATCTGTGAAGCTGTTTGGTGCTGGACTTTTGTTTGTTGGGAGTTTTTTTTTTTAATCACTAATTTCATTACTGGAAATCATCTGTCCTATTATCTGTTTCTTCCTGATTCAACCTTGAGAGACTGTACATTTCTAGGAATTTATCCATTTCTTCCAGCTTGTCCATTTTATTGGTGCACAATTGTTCATAGTTGTATCTTACGATCCTTTGTATTTCTGTGTTGTTGGTTGTAACTTTTCTTTTTTCATGTCTGATTTTACTTATTTGGGCCTTCTCTCCCCCTTTTTTTGGTGATGACCTGGCTAAAGGTTTATCAATTTTGTTTATCTTTTCAAAGAACCAACTCTTAGTTTCACTGACCTTTTCTATTGTTTATTTAGTCTCTATATCATTTATTTCTGCTCTGATCTTTATGATTTCTTTTCCATCTACTAACTTTGGGTTTTGTTTTGTTTTGTTTTGCTCCTTTGGATGTAAGTTTACGTTATTCATTTGAGGTTTTTCTTGCTTCCTGAGGTAAGTCTGAGTCACAGTAAACTTCCCTTTCAGAACAGTTTTTTCTGGGTCCCATAGATTTTGGATCATTGTGTTTCCATTTTCATTTGTCTCCAGGTATTTTTCTTTATTTCCTCTTTAATTTCTTCTCCATGTGGTTGTGTTTTTTGCAGTTTTTTTTTTTTTTTTTGTAGTTGATTTCTTGTCTCATAGCATTGTAGTCAGAAAAGATGCTTGATAATGATTTCCATCTCTTAAATTTACTGAGACTTGTTTTGTGGCCTGGTATGTGATCTATCCTGGAGAATGTTCCATGTGCCACTTGAAAAGAATCTGTATTCTGTTGCATTAGGATGGAATGTTCTATATATATCTATTAAGTTCATAGGGCCTAATACGTTGTTTAATACCTGTGTTTCCTTATTGACTTCCTGTCTGGATGCCCACTGATGTAAGTGGGGTTTAAAATCCCCTACTATTATGGTGTTGCTGTCAATTTCTCTCTCTATGTTTGTCAATATTTGCTTTATGTATTTAGGTGCTCCTATGTTGGGTGCATACATATTTACAATTGTTCTATCTTCATCTTGGATTGACCTCTTTATCATTATGTATTGTCTTTCTTTGTCTCTTGTTACAGTCTTTAAAATCTATTTTGCCTGATATAAGTATTGTTACCCCAGCTTTCTTTTGATTTCCATTTGTGTGGAATACCTTTTTCCATCCCCTCACTTTTATTGTCTTTGTCTTTAGATGTGAAGTGAGTCTCCTGTAGGCAGCATATAAATGGGTTTTGTTTTTTAATCCATTCAGCCACTCTATGCATTCTGAGTGGAGCATTTAGTTCATTTACATTTAAAGTAACTATTGATAGGTGTGTATTTATTGTCATTTTGTCAACTGTTTTCTTGTTTTTGTAGTTCTTTTTATTCCTTTCTTCTTCTTTTGCTCTCTTCCCTTGTGATTTGATGACTATCTTAGTGTTCTTTTTAAATTATTTTCTTTTTAGGTTTTTTATATTATAAAAAATAAAAAACTTTTATATTACAGGTTTGTGGTTACCATGAGGTTTATATATAGCAATCTATATATACACATGATTATTTTAAGTTGATGTTATCTTAAACTCAAAAGCATTCTAACAATTCTGCATTTTTACACCATCCCCCAATTGCTGTTTTTTAAATCATATTTTACATCATTTTGTTTTTGTATCCCTTAACTACTCATGGTGGATATAGATGATTTTACTACTTTTGTCTTTTCACCTTCCTACTAGCTTTATAAGTGTTTGATCTACCTCTACTGTATATTTTCCTTTCTCAATGAGATTTTTTTCTTTCATAATTTTCATATTTCTAGTTGTGGCCTTTTCTTTTCTGCTTGGAGAAGTTCCTTTAACATTTCTTGTAAAGCCAGTTTAGTGGTGCTGAACTCTTAACTTTTGCTTGTAAAACTCTTTATCTGTCCTTCAATGCTGAATCATAGCCTTGCCGGGTAAAGTATTCTTGGTGTAGAATACTTTTAGCATGTTGAACTTAAAATATCGTTTCCCTTCTGGCCTCCAAAGTTTCTGCTGAAAAGTCAGCTGATAATCTTAATAAGGGAGTTGCCTTGTATATAACTAATTGCTTTCCATTTGCTGCTTTTAATATTCTCTCTTTATCTTTAAGTTTTGCCCTTTTAATTACAGTGTGTCTTGGTCCTCTTTGGGTTGATCCTTACTGGGACTCTTTGTGTTTCATGGACCTGGATGTCTGTTTCCTTTCCCAGGTTAGGGGTGTTTTCAAATATTATTTCTTTAAATAAGTTACCTGTCCCTTTTCTCTCTCTCTTATCCTGGGACCCCTATAATGTGAATGTCAGTATTCTTGATTTGTCTCCAACTGTCCTCATTTTTAAAAATTCTTTTTTCTTTTTTCTGTTCAGTGTGGGTGATTTCCACTACTCTGTCTTCCAGTTTGCTAATGTGTTCTTCTGTATCTCTAATCTACTGTTGCTTCCCTCTAGTATACTTTTCGTTTGTTATTATATTCTTCAACTCTGTTTGGTTCTTCTTTATATTTTCTAACTCTTTTGTAAACTTCTCACTGTTTTCATCCATTCTTCTCCCTAGTTTCTTGAGTTACCTCTATGATCATTAACTTTAAATATTTATTGGGTAGATTGCTTATCTCCACTTTGCTTAGTTCTTCTTCTGGGGTTTTATTTTCTTCCTTAATTTGGAACATATACCTCTGCTGCCTCATTTTACTTAATTCTCTGTCTTTTCCCTGTTTTTATTTCTATGTATTAGGTAGGTTGGTTACATTTCTCAATACTGGAGAAGTGGCCTTTTGTAGAGGATGCAGCCCAGCAGTGCACTCCCTTCTTGTCACCTGAGCTATATGCTCTGGGGGTGTCCCTGACATGGGCTGTGTGGGTCCTTTTGCTGTGGTGGGGCTGACTACTGTGGGCATGCTAGTATGCAGGGCCGTCCCTTAGCCTGTTTGGTTGCCAGGCCCTGCCTCGTGCGGTGGCTGCTGGCTGCTGGTGGGCAAGACCTTGTCCTGGGTCTGGTGGCAACCTACTGGTGGTTGGGGCCAGGTCACAGGGTAGCTGGCTGGGGAGCTGGGGGGTTAGAGTGTGTGGGTTTTCCCACTGTTGGGTGGGGCTTGGTCCCAGCGTGGCTGGCTGCTTGGCTTTGAGTGTCCTGAGGCTGATGTTGACTGGCTGGTGGTGGGGTAAGTCTCCATTTACAGGTTAGAGGGAGGATTCCAAAATGAAGCTCACCAGTGTCCTTGTGCAGTAGAAGGCACTCCCAAAAATGCCTGCCTTCAGGATCTGTGTCCCCAGCAGGAGTCCCTGTTGCCTCCTGCCTCTCTGGGAGATTCTCCAAGATCAGCAAGTGGGTCTGACCCAGGCTCCTTTCAAATTTATGCCTCTGCACTGGGACTCAGCATGTGGGATTTTGCATGTGCCCTTTTAGACTGGAGTCTGTATCCCACAGCCCTCCAGGTCTCTTGTATGCCAGCCCCCTGACCTTCAAAGCCAGACATTCTAGTGACTCATCTTCTCACAGTGCAGGACCCCAGCACTGAGGAGCCGATTTGGGGCTCAGACCCCTTGATCCTCGGAGAGAATCTCTGAAATTGTAATCATCCTCTTTTTTTGCTAGTCTTCAGGTGTTCTCATCAAGAGCTGCTCTATAAGTACTTGCAATTTTGATTGTGCCCATGGAGGAAGGTGAGCTCAGGGTCTTCCTACTCCACCATCTTGGCTGCTCCTCCTACTTGTAATTTTAATTTAGATTTAACATCCATTTTTTTTATCCTGGGAATGAAACTATAATTTTACAGTAAGTCAATTGTATAATACACATTCCACTAAACTGAAATTCACTACGAAGTTAAATTTTTAATGCACCCTTGGTTCCATAAAAAGCATTTTAAACTCACTGATTCTGATAACGTGCTAAGAAAATGCCTGGGAATTGGGTAAAGATGGAGAGAGCAGTAATAGAAATGAGATTTGATGGATTTATCTGGGATAAACTCAGAAACTAAGAAACTCAGAAACTACATATGATATTAAGGATAACCAAGCTAATGCCACAACTACTTTTTTTAAATGTTTAAATATGTTTGAATCATATTAAGAAATATTACTTTAGCGTGTTACTACTGAAACCCACCTAACCAAATCCAGTGACATTGATACCTATTCCCTTAGCCCATGAATAACTATAACAAAGCTTTTTACCAATTACTGTGTCAGAAATTGAGCATATAAGACCCTGTATACTTTTAAGTGATCTGATTTCAAGAATAAGGCCTGTGTTGGTGAGGAATTAGCAGACTCCAAAGAAATAAATATCTGCAGGTGAATCTATGGAAAAGAAATTCCCACATCAAGAGCTATAGGGAGAACAGTGAACAGTTTATATGACTTGATTTCATGGGAACCATAGAGACTTTTGTACCAAGAAATATCCCTCATCTTCCAAATACTGACTGATGTTAAACACGTTCTTTTAGAGTCACATTTTAATCTTTCTGTTTAAAACTTTTGTTCTGTTAAAATAAAATATCCACGGGAGGTATAAGATAGTAAGCCATATTAATCATTTGCCTTTTACTATAAATTAGTTTCCTTTTCCACCACACCTTTGCTGAGAATGAAATGCTGACAAGCAATTATAATTGAGTTAATTGAAACATACAAAAGCACAATCAGTTCGTGGTTTGATGGAATGGAGAAGTGATTTCTAAAGTTTCTAGGTCTTAATGTTTCTATCTTTTTACTCCAGAGCAAACAGATTTATTTTTGCTTTAAAGTTAAAATTTAAAAGACTTCTTACTATACTGGAACAATCTTTGAAGAACACTCAAGGGAAACTGGTTTCCATTCTATGAGAAATTTTCTTTGGATTAGGAAGAATGTAAAATCAAGGGTTTAGGAGAAGTTGGGATCAGTGGAAAATAGAGACATACAACTAAGCCAAAAGGGTCACGGTCAAAAGAGGGTTAATGGAACAAGTGCTATAATGTTTTCCCATTACTTAGGATGTGAGGTACCACATGAGGCCCCCATTCCTGTACTTCAAAGTTTTCTTTTGCATATTTATTCAGGTAAATGGCAAATGAAGCTTTCCACTTTATCACTTTCTTCGCTAACATGACCTGAAGCAATATTTATTAAAAGGCTTTTTCTGGAAGGTAAGTTTCAGGAGAAACTGTCTCTTTGTTTCATTCACAGATGTATATTCTAAGTACCTAGAAGACTGCCTGGCACACAGTAGGTGCTCAATAAGTGTTTGTGTACAATGCACCAGGCACCCAGTCAATTACTTTACTCTCCACATTCACTAAGACCCGGTCTAGAGACGCATGTGTTTCTCAGTGGGGGCTACTGGCATTTTGAGCAGAATGATTGTGTGTGTGTGGGGGGGGGTAGAGGATTGTCTGGTGCAATACAGATGTTGAACATCCTTGGCTGGTACCCATTAGTTGCCAGTGGCAGCCCTCAGTTATAAACGACAAACCAAAAAATTCCTACGTACTTCCAAATGCTTTCTGGGGAAGAGTTCTACCCCTTAGTTGAGAACCACTGATAAGAAAATCGATGGGTAGGGACTTATCTGGTGGTCCAGTGGATAAGACTCCACGCTCCCAATGCAGGGGCCCTGGGTTTGATCCCTGGTCAAGGAACTAAATCCCACATGCGTGCTGCAACTAAGAGTTAGCATGCTGCAGCTAAAAAAAAAAAAAAAAGATTCCCCCATGCCACAACTAAAGATCCCACATGCCGCAAGAAAGATCCTGAGTGATGCAACTAAGACCTGGTGCAACCAAATAAATAAATAAATATTTTTAAAAAATAGATTGGTAAAGAGAGTTACTAAATATTAAATTACTAAAAAGCATAATAGGTTATTTATAAAAAAATTATTAATTCTTACTACAGGCATATGAAAAGTTCACTTTTAGTGTCTATGTGGTATTTTATTGAGCAGATATATCTTATTTTCAATAATTTCTCTTTCATTAATAAGGGAAAATATTTACATTATTTTCAGACTTCATTATTTTCAGAAGCTCACATTCCTTTTGGCCTAACTTTGCCTAGAAGTGTTATGTTCATTGAATAGAACACAGTTTCAATGATTTCTTGTGAGAAGTAAACTTTCACTAGTAATTATATCCTGTAGTCTACCTGTAAATATAATATAGATTAACCTTGGAGTAACCCCTTTCCTTACCTTCAAAAAAGGGCAAAATTGGATCGAGACTGGTTGTCAGTGCAGAACTTCTGCACGTCATTTCATTCTTGAAAATTTATCCAAAGAAAGTAATTTTTTTTTAATGGGGAAAAAAATTCCTTGGATGTAAAAGTTGTTTAGTATTTTCTGCACTGGTAGAAAAAATAAAAACCATCTACATGCATATGATGGTTTACCTCTACTTTTAAAATATTACACAGAAATTAAAATGATAATTATGAAGGACACATTATAATAGTAAAAGAAAAAAATTCTTGTAGAAAGAATTTTAAGTGCTTTATATAACATAAAGTGAACTGAAAGAAAACAGAAAACTGTTTGAAGAAAGTAGAGTTGGATGAGAGAAAGAAAACATGATGCAGAGGTATGTTTGGAAAATGTTCATTGTAAATCCTGTATTTCAAGCAGACTACAAAGGTACTCTAAGCCTTCCAGGATCCAATGCAAAAAGGGAGATGTGATCATCAAATGGGTCTCCATGGCCGTAAGATAAAAAACTTTTTTTTCTCACTAGGAACATTATTTGGGCTGTACAAACCAGAAAACATATTTCCCTGGGATGGCTCATAAAGGAACACCGTGGAATAGAGCAAGCGCTATTCCTCAGCGACACCCAACAGAGCAACAAACAACACCATCCTTTTGTAAAGAAAATCAGAGACCATAATTAAAAATCGTTTTTGCAACACAACAACAAAAAAACAAACAACCCAATTGAAAACATGGATAGAAGACCTAAATAGACATTTCTCCAAAGAAGACATACAGACGGCCGATAGACATATGCAAAGATGCTCAACATCACTAATTACTAGAGAAACGCAAATCAAAACTACAGTGAGGTATCACCTCACACCAGTTAGAATGGGCGTCATTAAAATATCTACAAATAACAAATGCTGGAGAGGGTGTGGAGAAAAGGGAACCCTCTTGCACTGTTGGTGGGAATGTAAGTTGGTGCAGCCACTATTGAGAACAGTATGGAGGTTCCTCAGAAAACTAAAAATAGAACTAACATAGGATCCAGCAATCCCATTCCTGGGCATATATCCAGACAAAACTATAATTCAAAAAGATATGTGCACCCCTACATTCATAGCAGCACTATTCACAATAGCCAAGACATGGGAACAACCTAAATGTCCTTTGACAGATGAATGGATAAAGAAGATGTGTTACATACATACAATGGAATACTACTCAGCCATAAAAAGAAGGAAATAACGCCATTTGCAGCAACATGGATGCAACTAGAGATTATCGTACTAAGTGAAGTAAGTCAGAAAGAGAAAGACAAATACCTTACGACATCACTATATGTGGAATTGAAAATATGACACAAATGAAACTATCTACGAAACAGAAACAGATTCACAGACATAGAGAACAGACTGGTGGTTGCCAAGGGGAAGGGGGTTTGGGGAGGGATGGAGTGGGAGGTTGGGGTGAGCAGATGTAAGCTTTTATAGAGAGAATGGATACACAACAAGGTCCTACTATACAGCACAGGGAACTATATTCAATATCCGGAAAAGAATATGAAAAACAATGTATATATATATGTGTAACTGAATCACTTTGTTGTACAGCAGTAATTAACACAACACTGTAAATCAACTATACTTCAATAAAAGAATTGATTTTGGGGCTTCCCTGGTGGCGCAGTGGTTGAGAGTCCACCTGCCGATGCAGGGGACACAGGTTCGTGCCCCGGTCCGGGATGACCCCACATGCCGCGGAGCGGCTGGGCCCGTGAGGCATGACCGCTGGGCCTGTGCGTCTGGAGCCTGTGCTCCGCAACGGGGGAGGCCACAACAGTGAGAGGCCCGCATATCGCAAAGAAAAAAAAAAAAAAGAATTGATTTTGCTTTATAATTATATAAAATTATGTATGCATATGGGCTAAGACCAAAATAAAAGTGAGGAAAATAACTATAGTTTAATTTTCTAGAGTTATATTTAGATAAATTACATTCTGATACATTCTGATGTCTCAATATTGGGACATTTATGAACTATTTCTATTCTATAAATGCATTCATTAAAGTAAATTGCAGGCTATTGTACCTAATAATAAACATGAGAAAATAATCTAAGTCATAATGGCTAATATCTAACTATATTTATTGTAAAACTAGTCCCTGAAAACATAGCTTACTCCATAAAATCATTGACCAATAGTTTTTAAACAATCACATTGATTTCTACCAATCAAAATCTTTTAAAAAGGTGGCCGGAAATCTGGAGAATAATTAGCTTATGAGGAGCCCCAAGAGGCTACAGTGCTTCACTTGTTTGGTCTATAAGTTATTTTACTATGAGAGGTTATTCAGTTGTACTTAAAGCATCATAAGAAAACCTTTTCTAATTCGTGTTCTGATATTTACCAAGTCATTGGGCAAAGATACTACCTTTACGTTCCATAAGCTCCAAAGATGAAGAATTATGTAAATATTAGATTTGGAGCATTCAAAGTTCACCGTCATTCCTGCTCTTCCAGAATAACTGCTGTGACTCTGTAGTGTGTCAACACTCAATCTCTTTCCCTAAGAGACTCCACATTCTCCCCCCACCTTCTTTTTCTCCACATCCCCTCCCTTCCTTGCCTGCTTTACATTAAAGGAAAACCTATACATCAGCAAATTCACAGGATTCCTTGACCATGCAATCAGAGACAACATGGGAAACTTTTTCCCCAAAGATTTAATTTGTCGTCAAAGTGCACTACTGCGCCTTGTTACCCTGGATTATAAATATTTTAATCTCCACTGAGAGACTGTAATTTAGGAACACAGAATTCCTGGTTCAGGAGGTATGGTTTCAAGTCCTTGCATAGATGGTATAAACTTAGTTAAAGTGTCTTCCTAATGCAAGTTACTTAGTTACTGCTCAGCTTTAGTTACTGTAACACGATCCAGAAAAGTGGTTTAAAAGCTCAATATGGATCTTTTCCTTTATTCCCCCATGCGCTTTGGAATAAAAATTCATAGTCATCCATTTTTGGATTCTTTCCTTCACTCAACAAAATCAGGGAGAATCTCCCTGGTAAAAGGCATCATCCAAGTGAATTTGGCAGCAATGTAGGTCTTACCCTCAACAAGCTGACAATTTCATGGGAGGGAATAAATGTTTAAACCACTGACCACATTATAAGGGTAAACAACCAAAAATCTTCATTAGAGACATAAAACTCATGTGGTGAGAGTCCAGAGGAAGTAAAGATGAATTCTGAGGGGAATTTTCATTGAAAAGAGGAGAGTATTATCCCACAAGCAATGTCTGGGTATTTATTACCATGTTGGCACCAACACTGTGAGTGTCAGAGTCTATATGAGAAACAAGACTGTCTGGCGCTTTTCAAATTCTCCCCTGACTCATTCACTGGACTAAAATGCCCCTTTAACTCATGAGAGAGACGTAAAAGTTACGCTATGGTATCAAATACGTGCCCACAACCTCCCAGTAACCTAACACTTACAGAATTCGTCTCCTCTGCTGTAAGCTCGGATGTGGGGAGAGAAGAAGACGGGGCCGGGGTGGGGGGGGGGGGGAGGAGGGAGGGGATGGACAAGAACCCCAACACAAGTCCACGCAAACCAAGCAGTTGTCTCCAGGGAATTAACTGATTCTGACTCAATGTATCACATGTTTCTGAACCGGATGTTTGTTTGTTTGTTTGTTTTTTTCACGGCACATCTGGCAACATCGTAAAAACTCCACGTCCCAAGTGATTAGGCAGGAAACACTTCTGTAAATTATTTATAACTATTACTGATGTGAGCTCATTCTGAGCAGCCAGTGACAAAAGTAGCCAAGGACAAAGGAAAAAAAAAAGCCTAGGGGTGGGGATAAGGTCCTTTTCACTTTGAGATGCTTCTCATGAAGGGCCATCATTTATCATCTGAAGCTAGAAAATGGCCGTCATTAACAGATTGGAATTAATTAAGCATACTTCAAGGAATCACCCGGCAGTCTCTTTTTCATTTGCCTTTTAAAGAAACGCATTCCTTAGTTGAGCAGTTGAAGCTTTCCGTGAAAAAATGTGGCACACTCTGACCTCAGAGAGAACTTGCCAGTTAAACATCTCCTGCTGTGCTATGTAATGCAAGACCCATAATAAGATTAGGAAACACTTCATATTTCCCGCCCCCCCAAAAAACCACCACCACTGACACTTTGTAGCAAATATCAGTACCTTGATGACCACACAAAAGAAGGCAATATCATTTGGAAACATAAAGCATCTCCTCCTGCTGTGTTTTAGTTGAATGTGTGGGTCTGGGGGATGGTATTGGAAGGGGAGGGCAAGGGGGTGTGGGAGTATATGTATTGATTATCCCTTCCTTGATCCAAAGAAAATTAATCCAACTGAGGGAAACACAGCCATAAATCCATTTGCTTCTGCTGAAGTAGTTTTTCTTCCATGAAGAAGAGTCTTAGTTCCAGATACTATTATTTTCCATTTCCACTTTTTCTTTAAGTTCTTCATACTCCTCCTCTTCCCCCAACCCCCTTGCTTCCCTATCAATCAACTGACCTACAATGAGGGAGAAACTGAGCCTGACTGAGGCTCCATGCAATGGACCTTCCACACAAGCTTCCGTTCAGTCCTCACGCTGGGCCTACTTCCTGGCGGATAAGATGGGCAGAGCCATGCCAAGAGAACAGTGAGAGGAGAGGGGATTTAGCCGAGAGTTCCACAGCTGGGTCCCAGCGGAGGTTTTTCTGGCTCCAAAGTCTACACTTTTAACTATGTTGCTCTACATTTTTCTATAACCTGGTGTCTGCTGGCACTGACTCAAAATTAGTCCGTGAGGGAAAATCCTGTTCCTTTGGCTCCTTGGGTCTTTGTCAGGAGAGTATAACCTCAAATTCATGGCTTCTCCAGGCTTACAAAAATCCTTGGCGGAAGAAAATACTTTTTACGGAGAATTGCCTGAAGGCTATGAAGACCATTTTTTTCTTTAATCTTGACACGCTAATACTTATTTTTGGATTAAGTTCAGATTGAGAGAGATCTATATGTACCTGGAGACTTTGGTTGGGACCCCCGCAGGGACCCGCTTTCACAGATTGAACTTTGGAATGATTAATTTGGCCTGCACTGAGGGATGTTATTAAAAACACAAACACACATAAACAGTCAGATTTGCTGTCTCGTTGGCCTGAGCTGGTGGTACCGTTGTGCGTGTTCTCTGGGTGGCTGGGTAACTTCATGTTACGAACCTATCAGCCATGTGACTGTGTGGACGGTCTTCTTGGGACAGGCTTTTAGGTCATCTGGGCAACACTGATTATCTGCCTTGTAGGATGCACTTTAATGCACTGGCCTCAAATTGGTTTCAACCCATTTCCCTCATACTTATTTTCTCTTTCCCCAAAAGTACTCCTTTACAATTCTAAAAAGTGCTGTGTATGCTTTTTTGTAAGTTATAAAATTTATTTTCCTCAATGAAATAGGACATACGTAAATAAATTAATTAAAAATACCTCACATTTGCTGTTGAAAAAATAAGATAACATTTATAGTTTCTCACGTAGGTGATAATTATGATTTTATAAGATTCTATAAGACAGCAAGGCTGATAACAATTACAGTATATCTGGAGTCTACCTCTTTGGAAATTCTACCACTGCTGAGTTAGGATCTTAAATGAAAAGTTACTATTTTTCGAAATGCAAATGTCCCTGTGAAGGGTTAATTCCTTGGAAATGGAATCAGGCATGAATATCTTTAATGTGATACTCAGCTCTGGGAGGAAAAGGATGATAATTTAGGTGGGAGATTTGTTTCAGTTGAGTACAACTGAAGTAGCTCAATAGAAGGTCTCCTTTCTTTTATTTTAATTAATTCCACAAGTTGTCATTTAATGCATTCATTCACACAACCAGCATTTAGTGGGTACTTACTATGTGTCAAGGACTTAGCAGTGAGGATATAATAGTAAGCGAGACAGTCCTGACCCTGAATAAAGTTAAAGAAAACATCACAGGTAATCCCATGACCAGCAATAAATACTATAAATATGCTCCCTAGACTCTGTCCTGAACTCACATAGATACCTCCATACATATACAATATATACCTGTTTAAAAGTAGAATAATACTTAAAACAATTCTATTAAGTCTGTAACTTGTCTTCCCCATTGAACATTTTCATGTCAATATATTAATTTCTCCATCAACATTTAAAAGGGCTGCTTATTATTTTTATTCTCTCTGTATTTTAATGTAACTTTTTATTAGCCATGAAGATTGTACCAGTTTTTTTTTAAATTATAAACAAGTCTGTGCTAATATCTGTGTTCTCCCAAGCACACTGAAACATTTATTTCTTATGAATAAATTCACAGCAGCAAAAACGCAAAGCCATTGGTATGAATATTTTAAGGCTCTTGTCATTTACTGCAAAATTATTCCATAGAAAAGATATATCAATTTTCATTCTCACCATCAAGGCCGTATATAAGTATTCATTTCCCTATAGCCTGAGTAACAAAGGGAATCTTTCTTTTAAGTCTTTGCCTTCTCATAACAAGAAATAAAATCTTAATTTGCATTTCTTTAAAAATTTGCATTCATACAATTACTTTGAAGACTGAAAATTTAAAAATATTATTATTGGCCATTTGCCTTTTTTGGTAACATGAACATGTGAATTTTCTGCTCAAGGCGATTGCCATTTTTCTTCACTTTTCCTTTCTCCTGTCTGTTTCTAACACATGATGGATATAGTCATAGCTTTTATCTTTTTAATGTACAGTTAACAATTACAAAAATAAATGTAACATATGTGTATTGTATAAAGCATATTAGTAAAATGAATATTTAGGAATTGGAACTCTATCACTTCAGTTGCATCCACCACGTGGTCCTTGCCTACCCCGTCCACCTGCCTATCCCATTTAACACCAGGAGAAATCTGTTATCTTGAATTTGGTCTTTATTATTCTCTTGATTTTTTTAATGTACAGTTTTATTACAAACATATAGTTTTTCTAAACAATGTTTCTTTTAGATTTATAGAAATGTTAGCATCCTGTATGTAGCCTTGAAGAATTTGCTTTTTTTTTTTTTCGGTACGCGGGCCTCTCACTATCGTGGCCTCTCCCGTTGTGGAGCACAGGCTCTGGACGCGCAGGCTCAGCGGCCATGGCTCACATGGCTCCACGGCATGTGGGATCTTCCTGGACCGGGGCACGAACCCGTGTCTCCTGCATCGGCAGGCGGACCCTCAACCACTGTGCCACCAGGGAAGCCCGAAGAATTTGCCTTTTTACTTAATATTATGTTTCTACGATCTATCCGTGTTGTTGCCTATAACTTCATTTTCATTGATGAAAACTACTGAATTAGTGAAATATGCATTTGTCTGCTCATAGATATTTGGGTATCCAATTTTTACAATTTATGAACAGTGCTACAATGACCATTCTTAAACATGAATCCTGGTATTTCTGTTAAAGAGCTTCTCTAGGATAGTACCTAGAGACAAATTACTTGGTCATAGGAAATCTGAATATTACATTTTATAGGATAGCACTAAGCCATTTTCAAGATAATTACACTAATTCAGACTCTCCCCAGCAACATATCTCAGAGTATCTGTTGATTGACATTCTACCTAACACTTGGTATTGTCATCACACTTCTTAATTTTTGCAACTTAAAGGATATAAAATCACCTTGCAAGATGGTCTTGATTTGCATTTTCTTAATTACCAATGTGAGACTGATATGGGTCATTTGAATTTTTTTTTAGTAAAAATGAAGTTTACTGACTATGCCTGGTTTGGATTATTTGTCCTTTTCTTTCGATGTACGAGGTCTTTCCATATTCTTTGTATATTCTGTTTCTGCTGGTTGTGTTTGCAACTGGAGTGCTGGATCCCCAGCAACAAGCCTTGTCTTTTCCATTCCTCCACAGCACTTCTCTGTTTGCCCACTTCTGGACACACTTCTCTGTTTTCCATTCTCAAAAAAAAGGTGACAGGTGCTAAAGAGATGTTAACCTTTGCAGCCGTATTTATTTAATGTATATTTACTTAAACCTACCAGGGGAATTCAGAATTGAACAAGACAATATTAATAGTGGTACATGCATACTTTGTTACTTGGCTTTGGTTCTGGAATAAGACTTCTTGTGAAGAAGAAATGAAAGACAAGTACTGGAATTGCCTCTAGGAGGTCAGGGCAGGGGTCAGGGATGGTGTGAAGTCCCTTCATGTCTCAAAGATTGCCATCAGAACCCAAGGAAATCCCTGTTTTGTCAAATATTCCATCAAGCCATTCTGATAAAAGAGGTTTACTAAGTATGGGAAGGGTAACTTCCTTTTTAAGCATGCGGTCATCATGACGTGCTATACTTGTGTAAAATGTCAAGATTAATTTTTTTCTTTAGGTATCTTATGTTGGATTGGTCAACTTCATAACCATTAAGCAAGTAACATTAGAGTAACTTGGTATTAACAGAAGCAAAACCATCACGGTTGAGAAATGTATGTTATTATCAACATCACAGAAATTAAATCAAGCATTATTAGAGATTGTTTATAGACACAGAGTCACCTGCAGAGCCTGCAGCCCCTGGAGGAGAGGAGGGCTCAGCCTTCAACCTCAGATGCACATGCGTTTCTCAGATGTGAACTCTTTGTGATAAATACACATTACTCCACAGGCCATGGTTACTCATGAGAAAGAGTCTTTTCCCATACCCAAACTCAAGACCACCTCCTGGAGAATTCTGAAATTTAAAGGAAACTCTTGGCAAGGTATAAACTCTGTGAAGTGAAAAGTTCCGTATGCCTAATATAGATTGTAAAGAATATGGAGAAGTACATGTGTATGTGAAAAAAACCTTTGCATTTAGGAAGCAATTCTTAGAATGACAGTTGATGACATGACCGTCCAGTGACAACGAAGGATTTTGCTTATAAGTGGACAGATTCTGATTGCAGAGCACAGGTAAGGATAACGACTGTTATTATTTACTGAGTTTTTACTGTTCTAGCACTGTTATAAGTAGTTTACGTGTTATCAGTTGATGACAATCTCATCGTATCCCTTTGAAGGAACTGTTACTATCCTGATTTTACAGACCAGGAAGCTGAAACACAGGTTAAAAAACCTGTTCAAGGACACAGATGGGGTCTGGAAATAACAAACTCTCTAGCTCCATTTCTACTACTCTCCTGTACCATCCCCCCAATTATCTGCATTAATACCATTTTTAGTTCAACAAGATGAACCTTTCCTAATCCATAGTTTTGTCTTCGACTGTTGCCCCTAGAGGTAAGGGGAAGTCTCTGAACAGTACACAGTGTGATATGCGATTCACCACAAAGTAATGGCTACATAACTTACTGCTGTCATCAGTACCCACAGGGCACTGTCCTTGTCCCCAAAATACCCAGCTTATGGGCATTGGGCAAAAATCTTAACATTAAATTAAGAAGATGCATTCTCATTGGAAAGTGGTCATTCCCATCAAACAGTACAATGGCTTTATTTAGATTTTGGCAACAAACTGAAACAAAAAAACCTCTATATGTACAGATTTTCATATTATTAAATTTGACTCATCTTATGACACAGAAAGACAGAGACCCAGGTACCCACTTCACTGAAGGCAAAGTTTACCAGGAAAGAGTTTTGTGAGGTTTGGAAGCCTTAAGTAAAGCTTACATGTGATGCAGCTTTAGGTGGTCTCAAAACAATTTAGAAAGGTTTTTGGCTACAAGAAACTAAAAAAATCTCAGATGTGGAGAACGAATAGAGGTAGATGTACAGAGTACAGAACTAATTGTATGACAAAACTAGCTCCAACGATATAAAAGGAGTGTATTATTGAAGGAAGGGTGCCAGGGGCTGGACGGGAAGTCACTCAAATTTTCCTGTTCAAAGAGGGAGAAGCCACTAAGAATTCCAGAAGTTTAGACAAAGTCAATTAGATTTACAGCTCACAAATCCTGAAGAGAGACTGCCAGACAGCCAACAAAGTGCTGTTCAAGATAATAAAGAACCAATCATGATAATGATAAGATCACTGCTACCAGAAGCCTCCCAATGACTGGAACTTGAAATATGGTCTTGAAATAAGAATGACTTTTCTGGAGACTCTCACAGACTCCAATATGACCATGATGGACAGAGTTTTGAGGGAAAGGCTTTAAAAGTAAGAGCAAAATGAATATTAAGGAAGACTCATGGGGGTTACAAAAGAGGGTGTGGGTTTGGCATCCGAAGAAAAGACCAAAAGAGAGCAAAAAGCCATAGAGAGAAATTCATTGAAAACATTGTGCCTCAAGACCATGGACTTGTAGCTGCCAGCATCAAGAGAGATTGGCTATGAAGGGAAAAAAAAAAATACTTGCCTAAAATAGTATTCATTAGTTCAAGTCAATGGAGCCATATAATGCAGGAAAAGAAAGTCATTGTGAGGATAAAATTATGAGAAAGTAGCTGAATTACTAGACATTTTTAGAGGGGGGGGAATCAAAAGCATAGTTTTTCCTTCTTCGGTGGTAGGAAGGCACAGTTAGGGTTCCCAGTAATTTCCTACGGCCGCCATAACAAAGCGCCGTAAACAGTTCTGGAGGCTAGAAGTCCAAAATCAAGGTGACAGCAGGGTTGCTTCCTTCTGAAGGCTGTAAGGGAGAATCTCTTCCATGCCTTCCTCTGAGCTTCTGGTGGTTTATTGGCAATATATATATTTTTTTAATTGAAAAAAAAAGATAAGTCAATTTTGTTGCTTAGTAGGTTTGAGCTCTGGTTTCTTTATATTCTGGGCTTTGTAATAAGAGGAAAATATAAAGTGTCCTTGGGGTCTAGAGAGACTTACACAGATGTTTATTTTTATTTATTAATTTTTACAATAAATTTATTTATTTTATTAATTTATTTTTGGCTGCGTTGGGTTTTCGTTACTGCACACACGGGCTTTCTCTAGTTGCGGCGAGCGGAGGCTGCTCTTCCTTGCGGTGCACAGGCTTCTCATTGCGGTGGCTTCTCTTGCTGCCGAGCACGGGCTCTAGGCACGCGGGCTTCAGTAATTGGGGCTCAGTAGTTGTGGCTCGTGGGCTCTAGAGCACAGGCTCAGTAGTTGTGGCGCACGGGCTTAGCTGCTCCGCGGCATGTGGGATCTTCCTGGACCAGGGCTTAAACCCGTGTCCCCTGCATTGGCAGGCGGATTCTTAACCACTGCGCCACCAGGGAAGTCCCTACACAGCTGTTTATATCACTTCTAATAAATGTAATTTTGCAAAAATTCTGAGGGGTAATAAGTTTCAGGTTGATAGAATCCAACTGTTACAATAAAAAAAGACCATAATGAACTTAAAAGTTGGCTTTCCTTGTTTATTTAGCAGTTCTATCTTCCTTTTTATTGAAAAATATATAATTAGTCAATGAAAACTATATGGGATAAAAATCTATGTAAAGAAATAGGAATAAATGTTATTTTCTGAGAAAAGAAACAGAGATTGCCTTGCACAAGTTTGTGAGTTGGCCACATTTGACACACTCAAATCCGCTATTATGCTGTCTCTCCAGATGATCCACTTATGTATTTAAAAAATATCTGGGTGGCTATATTTTAGTCATGCAGCATGGTGGAAAGAACAAAACATTCTCTTGTACATGTGGAATTTATAAGCCAAAGAGAAAGCTAAACTTTCAAGAAATAGCCACATTTCAACTGTAAAGTTAGAACTGTGACTGTTTTAAAAAGGTAAGCTCCATAGGGTGCTAGGTTATAGTAGGGAAATTTGATTTCTTCATGGAGATAGAAGAAGGAAAATGGACGGAATGTGCTATTTGGGCTGAAACGTAAGGGCATTTTACATTTTGGTGTTCCTTATCTTGTGCCAGCATAACTCCAAAATTCCCAAACTTCTCCCTGTATCTTTGTCTCTGTGTCCACATTTCCCCTCATTGTAGGACATTGTCATATTGGATTAGGATCCAGCCTAATGACCTCATTTTAACTCCATCATCTGAAAGATCTTATTTCTAAGTAAAGTTACATTCAGTTCATAGATCCTGGGGGTTAGGAGTTCAACATCTTTTGGGAAGACACAATTCAACCCCTAACAGTCCCGTAAGTTTTTCCTGGTAAATCCTAAAATGATGTCTCATTGGAGATAGAACCTGACAGGACACACAAATGAGAACCAATTGCTCTGATGGGTTTACCCAGAAAACCATCAGAGAGACTCAGAAGTGCCAACTGCAATACCTAACACACGTGTGTTACGTAAATACTGGAAGAGTGAATTCATGAATAACAGTACATTTGAGTCCCTTCTGTACACCTTGGGGACTCTGGTTACACATCAGGAAACGGAAACAAAGGCTGGATGTTCCCTTGTCAACCCCACACACCATCCAAGATGGAAACTTAAAACACCTACCTTCTTTCCCTGGGTATTCCGCACATGGCTTTTCCCAGTGCCATGCCACTGTCCCATGCCTGGTACAATCACTGGATTTGGTTTTGCAAATCTTTCCCTGTCCATTGAACTAATAAAGTTCCTCCCTCTCCTCTCAACAGCTAGAACATTTACTTTCTAAGCAGTTTATTTGACATTGTCAGTTATTTTTCACTGATTCATTCATGGATTCATCCATCCATTCCGGTAATCTTCAACATTTTGGATGTAACGCTTCTTTTGGCAACATATAACACCTGCTTTACAATATCAAAATGAAAATCATAGATAATACAGCCCACCTACACATGTAGTTTGAAAGAAGATAATATAATGCCCTGATTGCAATATCAAGGGTGAATTCAAAGAAAATCATTTATAATAAAATAATAGTTATTTTAAAATTACATAAAAAAGTGGTAAGATGCTTGTCCCTCTGTGCAGAATTGCAATGAATGTTTTAACTGCAAATGCAGGTTGTTAAAAATGTGTGGTATTGGTGACCCAAATACCAAGAATAACACTGTCATCAGTGACACGATTTCCTGAAAAGTTGAAAGCCTCTTAGAAACACTTCCAAAACACCAAAGATGAACCTATTCTTGATTTACACAGCAATTATAGCCCTAAGTAAGATACATTAAAAGCATACAATATTTTGCATTTATATTTAAAGTGGAATTACAGTTTAGCTTCAGTTAATCATAATTTATTTTCGGGGGGGCTGATATGACTGGTGGGACACTCAGAAGTCATGAGGCTATCAGGGAATTCCTTATGATTTGCAATGACTGCACAGGGCCCATACCCCAACGCTTACAGTGCTGTCAATCATTGTGATATCCAGAAGCACATCCACAAATTTCTAAAATCCTCTACCAGCAAGAACCATTGATTCGGTCATTCCGCAGACCTTAAATGAGTTTCCACTGTGCGCCAGGCATTCATGTTAACAGTTGCACAGAGGAAGTAAAGCTATGAAAACAACTGAAGACAGCAGAATAGGACATGTATCACACACACACACAAAAAGTATGCACAGTAGGCTCATGGGTGGGAAGGGATATTAAAAGCTTTAAAAATTCAAGGTCTTCGAGGGCAAAGAGCAATCAGAGTTTTAGATCTAAATGATTTTCGGTGATATGACTACCCAGTAGGAGTGCAAGGTACAGTGTTCTAAAAATCTCTGCATCACCTTGATATCCACGGCTAACATGGGGTATGAAAATGAGACTGGCTTTGGTCAGAGCGAGAGGAGTTCAAACCCAGTCCTACAGTTTCGGTCGGAGCAAACTTAGAAAGTTGGTTACCTTAGTCTTTGTTTCTTTTCTTTTCCATTTGGCAGACAGAGGTAATACATGCAGCACACTAAATAAATGGCAGCTACTTTTAACACTTATTCTTACGGCAAAGTGAAAAAACAAGCGAGCTGACGCTACCACCTGGCTGGTACCATTGTCTGGTCTGGTGGTCTCAAACTCTTGGAGGTGGCCTGCAGCTCAATGACACAGTTAATTATAGTCTCTGTCTTTTTCCTACCTCTCTCTCTTTCCCTACTTCCTTGCCTCCATCCTTCCCTCCCTCTCTCTCTCCCTCCTTTCCTTCCCCTCTCTTTCCCACTTAAAATACCAAGAACCATTCAAATGTCAGAGGGAACAAAAGCAGAACAACAGAGAAACAAAGACAAAATAGGGAGTTGTATCAATTTAATGACATAGCATAAATCATCAGAGCTTCTGTGGGACCACCCAAACTCCATCCTTAAGATGGCCCAGAGGGCAGCCACCTGGTGGCAATTCTACCTGTCCTCGTGTCCATCTACATGGATGTGTATGGAGGTTAGTCTCCCATCACTCAAGGTCATCTGAATGGGTTTATCATCATTAGAAGCAAAATAACCCATCTGAAATGTGTAGGAGTTGTAGATTGATGAATTCATCAAGACAGAAATGTGCAACCCATGAAAGGTCTCACATCTCACGGCCAACTCAGAGCTGCTGTCATTCCAGTTTTCAGAGCTTCAATTTTCATGAGGTCAAAAATACTCTTTTTAAATGTCTTCATTTAATTTATTTGACAAATCTAAACTCTAAAGCATCCCTTTCTTTTCTCCATTCTTGGTCTTTCTTGGTATATATTCTTCCAAACATGTGCTCCCTAGAAATAATCATAGGGAGAAACTTAGAGGAAAGTTCAGTCCTGTTTTATGATCACCTCCATGGACTGAAAGCCTATTTTTCTATTCAAAAACACACTTCTTTTTTTAGATTCCATATATATGTGTTAGTATACGGTATTTGTTTATCTCTTTTTGACTTATTTCACTCTGTATGACAGACACTAGGTCCATCCACCTCACTACAAATAACTCAATTTCATTTCTTTTTATGGCTGAGTAATATTCCATTGTATATATGGGCCACGTCTTGGTTCTGATGAACCTAGTGGCAGGACAGGAATAAAGACGCAGATGTAAAGAATGGACTTGAGGACACAGGGAGGGGGAAGGGTAAGCTGGGATGAAGTGAGAGAGTGGCATGGACATATATACACTGCCAAATGTAAAACAGATAGCTAGTGGGAAGCAGCCGCATAGCACAGGGAGATCAGCTCGGTGCTTTGTGACCACCTAGAGGGGTGGGATAGGGAGGGCGGGAGGGAGGGGATATGGGATATATGTATGCATATAGCTGATTCACTTTGTTATACAGCAGAAACTAACACAGTATTGTAAAGCAATTATACTCCAAAAAAGATATTAAAAATAACAAAAACAAAAAACTACTTTCGAAAAAAGAAAAACCCCACACTTCTAGAGTAATGATTCTCCTTTGGGCACTGTAGTCAATTTGATGAACTTGAACAATAGTCTTTTTGTTTCTGATTCATGCTCACATATTCCTGATGCCCTTGGGGTAAAGTCCAACAAACAGAATGAACCCAGCTCCTCATTAGAACTAAGAGGATTACATGTTATACTCCATCAAAGTCTGGGGAAATTGTACAGACGTTGAGGAGATGACACAGAGATTTCTTTATTATTGGGGAAAAGAGGTACTTCACTGAAGTAATCAGTATCTCTGCCCCTTTAAGAAACGGTCTCTTAATATAATACACACATGGCCCTGGGCCTATGCAAAACACTAAAACTGTTCAATCATGCTAAAAGCTTAAACTGTTTCTAAAACATTCAGGTAAAGGCTTTTGACATCTCTAAGCCTCAGAACTTTAGAGAAACCAAATGACCAAAGGCAGATGAAATGGGCTAACCTGTTTTAATTGAGTTTACTCAAATCCCTAAGAAGTTTCTTTTAGTCCATTTTACCTTGTTTTTATTCGGCTTAAAAATCGTGAAGGATACATACATATGGACCATACTATTATGTTTGACATTCACTAAATACCAGCAATATATTAAGTCCCAGACATATTAAAATTAGATGTGATCCCTGTCCAATGGGGTCATTGTGCTTGTTTAAGGACAAATGTAACTCACGGTAGAACGAAGATAAGACTACAGCGCATAGGATGATGGATAATACAAATTAATGGGTTGTTTTAGTTATCATTAATCTGCATGCATTTAAAACAGGATCAACACCTCCGGGCCCATTTTCCTTCACACGCAATAAGAAATTCCAATCTGGCCACACACCCTGCTTTAGACAAGCTGTGTAAACAAGGCTCCTCTTACTTTAAGACAAGATATAGAAATAAGACCCATTTTATGCCCTGTCGTTGGTAATTCTGAGCTTCATAGTCTGTCTCTCTAGAAGGTTGGGATTTTCTGAAGCAAATACCCAATTCTGTGATTTTGACAGCACTTTCTGATCGGTAAAGAAGCAGGGGAAAGAGCTCTCATTTTAAGATGCTGGCGTTAAATGGCGATCATCTTGAGAGAGGCTCCGAAGCCAAAACTCTTAATATTTTCCAGCTTACAACAACCTATAAAAAAGCACATGTGCAGCCATAAGACAGAACAAGCAGCCATGAAAGGAGCATAAAGAGAGACAGGCGGACAGTGGTCCAACTTTCACAGCGAGCTCTGGAACATTAAATTTTGGGTGTTCCCTGGCACAGAGCATCAGGCGTCCTTCCTGTCGTGTTTGCTGGAGGTGACGAGCTTGCCGTCCACAGGAGACAGATGAGTGGAAACACTGCAGTGTCCACCCTCAACACCCCCTGATGAAAAATGATAGCTGCTCCCACAGTAGCTGGTGAAACCAGAGAGGTTGTGAGGTCCTATAAATGTCTTACATCTCCTAGGACTCCATGAACCACCATGGAAAAGACACCCGCAGTGCAGCTGGGGGATTATCTGAGGGGTTGAGTTGGCCCCCTTGCCCAACACATTGGGAAGGACACGCACTCTGGGATCCCAAGACCTGAGCTTGGGATTTGGCTCCAAATTAACTAGCTGCTTAAGCTCTTTACTTTCTCTAAGCCTCATGGGTAATTTTTCTTATTACTTATTTTAACTCTCTCTTTTATGTATTTCCTCATTTCTAAGCTTATAGAGATTCCACGATGTAAGAATTAAGTCATAATGCAAAGACAAGGGCATCCCACATGGAAGATGCTTCAAGTTCACCTCTCTCCTGCAAATATTTTTCTCCTTTCAGTTAGAAGGTTCTGGAGAACAGAATTTCTGAGACGTGGCTACAGTGGAATTCCCTCTGAGTTGTGCGTGGTCGCAAACGGTCATACCAATAGCCAAGTACTCCTTGCTGCAGGAGAGGAGGAATCACCACTGGCACAAACCAAGAGAGATGGGCTGTCTGCCTGCAAATGGCGTGGAGACCAGGAGAAAATCTGAGCTATAACATAGAGAATCATTGCCTGCTAGAGTTGAAAGGGCCCTCGAGATGCCCTGATTTCATCCCTTTGTAATACAGCCCTTCTAATTTATACCCCACTTTTATCCTGAAAAGATTTGAATATGATTGTTATCAAAGACTATTCTTTAAATAAAAATATTTTCTAGTTTATGGAAGAGAAATTCAGGGCAGTTGAATGACTGTAAACAAGATGTCGGGTCAAGGACTGTCTCACACGGGGATGTGTGTGCTGCAGGAAGACAGGGTTCCCGTTCTGGTCTAGGAACTGGCCAGGGTCTGGCTGCCCAGGGAGTCTGAAGTGGAGGGCAGAAGAGTAAGGAGCAGGTGTAACATCAGTAGCCGCTACGGAAATTGTCCTCACTTGCTTTTGAGGTAGAAGGTTCCGGAACCTATAAATAATACAGTGCTGAAAGAACCTTGCTATGAGGCAGGAGAATTTCTCTTCTGGTTGAGCTGCAGAGTCAAGGTGTGTACAGATTATGAAAGAAACGTCAGCAGATCCCATCACACAGGGACAAGACCCCATCGATGGAGTCGTCCCCACCATGTTTGTTCCCTTCGGATCCCCACGGTACCCAGCTTTCCACCCAAGCATGTGTTTTGCTAGTTGTCAAGATGATGAAATTCGGCTACCTCTCTAACCTCAGTATAAGAATAAAACTTCAAGTTTAATTTTAGCAAGAGAAAATCTGTACGTAACTTTTAGGACCTGACCCTTGTTTCCCAGTCTTTCTAAACCACAGGCTTTAACAAAGACAACTCCCTCTTGGAGGACCAACTAAAAGGCCACATAGTAACAGTGGCTTCTTTTAATGATCTTCTTTCACGTGCTTTGTCTCTGTAGTAAGAAATAATTAAACAAGGTATTAGCCAGAGTATGAAGTCAGCCAACTTTGGAGTTTCCAGCCTGAATTTTCTGTACTTTGTCCTTTTTCTGCCCCTTCTCCAGACACCCTCCAGTGATATCTTCCAAGTGTAGTTACTCAACACCCTCTCACCAAAGCCCTCAGAAAAAACCCCAGTAATTAATTATTTACCCTCTTTTTTTGAATTGCATACATTCTCCTTCTACAGGTTGAATTATATGAAATTGCCAATACTGACCAATTTTGATCTTGAAAAATAGCAGTTGCATAATGGGTCAACTTAGTAGCGACAGTATCTTGTACTTTACCAGTAATTGTGAAATGAAAAGAACAGCCTTGTGTTTATAGGTGACCTTCGGTACAATATAGCCCAGCTCCTTCAGGGTCAAAGGCATTAGAAGAGCTAACATCGCCTGTTACAGACAGAGCCTGATTAGATTTGGGATGATTTGATTCCTGTCCCAATGCTCTTATCTCCATAATAGGAGTCAGCAAACTTCTGCTGCAAAGAAAGAGATAGCAGATATTTTAGGATTTGTAGGCTATATGCTCTATCATTGTAGCATGAAAGGAACCATACACAGTATGTAAACAAATGAGTGTGGCTGAGTTCCAGTAAAACTTTATTTACAGAAACAGGTGGTGGGCTGGCTTTGCCCTGCAGGCTGTAGTTTGCCAAGCACTGCTCTATAGAATTCTTAGAATTCTAAAAATATCTGCAAACAGATGGGTGAGGGATTTGTATACTGAGAGCCTGATCAAGTGTTCAGGGATGCTCATCCAGCATAAAGATCTCACCCGCCCTTCCATTTACTATGCTCTGCATCCTCCTTTAAATCAGTAGCCAAAAAAGCCCAAAGTTGCTGGGATTTGCTGGCGGGCATCTAGGGGTTGCAGCCACCTAAGAATTCTCAATCTTTCAAGCAAGATTAGATCACCCAGGTTGGGACTAATACTCATGTCTTAACTCCTTGACTACATTTACAAAATATACTTCCAATCTGAGGATAGAAATATGTTAGAATGTGCTGTCCTTTAGGCTGGCTGAGCTACAGAATTAGCTCTTGGGGGAAATTTTAATAGCTTTAACAATCATTTAGTCAGGCTCATTCATGTGTTAGTTGAAAGTAACCTCATTATATCATTTGCACGTTGGGTGAATAGGGTTTGAATTGGCACCTGGGTCAACAAGATAGTTTGAATACAGGTTTTTTTTTCCATCTCTCCTGATAGCCAAGAAGCTACGTTGGCTACATCTACTTTCGATTTCAACTTGAGAAGCATGGGAAAATGTTATTAAGCAATTTAAAAGACTTTATTGGTCACATACTCAGGCCAGAAATGCAAAACACAGAAGGGAAGAATTATAATCAGGTCATTCCAAGAAGAAAAACAAATCACTAAATATCAGGCATGATAATACTGTGATTGCAATCAACATCCCTGCAGAGAGAGTCTGTCCATCTGTTTGTTCATCCCATCCATTCATCCGTCCATCTATCCGAATACCCAGGCATCCAGAAATCCATCTCCTACTCATTTTGAAGGCACTACACCAGGAGCTGAGGGATCCCAGTTAGGTGGAGCAAGCTCTCTGCTCCCAGTGAGCTAAGGAGGCAGGAGGAAGGAGAAAAGACCACAATACAGAAAAGTGAAGGGAGTAATTTAAAGGACAAGCTTCTAAGACCAAGCCAATATTTGGAGGAACACCTAAAAAAGCAGCAAACTGCGAGATAATCAGCAGGAAGAACTCTGAAGAGCTAGTGCCAAGTTATGAACCTGAAAGAACTTAGAGAAGATGCTGGGACTTCCCTGGTGGCGCAGTGGTTAAGAATCCGTCTGCCAATGCAGGGGACATGGGTTCAAGCCCAGGTCCGGGAAGATACCACATGCCGTGGAGCAACTAAGCCCGTGTGCCACAATTACTGAGCCTGCACTCTACAGCCTGTGAGCCACAGCTACTGAGCCCATGCGCCACAAGTACTGAAGCCTGTGTGCCGTAACTACTGAGGCTGCATGCTGCAACTACGGAAGCCCACACACCTAGAGCTTGTGCTCTGCAACAAGAAAAGCCACCGCAATAAGACCATGCACTGCAACAAAGAGAAGAGTAGCCCCTGCTCGCCACAACTAGAGAAAGCCCCCACACAGCAACGAAGACCCAATGCAGCCGAAAATAAAAATTAATTAATTAATTAATTAAAAATAAAAAAAGATGCTGCAGATGCCCTGATGCAGCATCCACATGCCTTTTACCTTCAGATGACAAACCAGGAAACCTGTTTCTACGAGGTGGAAGACGTGCTGGCTACCACAGCCTGTCCTTAAATAGGCAGAACTATTTTTTTTAAAAATCCCATAATATGGGGGCTTTCTATGAGTGAGTCATATCGGTCTTGAAGAATTCTAACTCGAAATACTTTTATCTTATAGTACCCAATATTTTAGAGAAGACTGGAGGTAGAAATGGCTGAAGGAGCCAAAAGTGTTCAACGACATTTAAAAAGCTTATGTGGTATGAACTGGTGGCAAAGATCCCTGGGAAGTTGAAAACAATTACAGATTCTATCTGTATCCAGGAAATGCATAAAGAGATTCAAAAGAAGACCTCACAACCAAAATCGATGTTAAACTCAGGATTATCATTAGTGATTTTTATAGTAACATCTAATTCATTGCTCATGTTATTTATCAAGTGGACAATTTCTTCAGGTGTATTGGTCACACTTCCTGATTAATATTTGTGTTTACATTTTATCTAATAGAACAAATTACCAATGTGGTTTTGAACGGACCAAATTCTCAAATTCACCATTTATCTGGTTTCAAATTACCTTTCTGCTGATAGAACCAAAGGTACAGTTCTAGACCAAGAGAAACTGGCACCCAACGAAATGAGAACTCACCCAGGATATGAACCATTGTGTTTTCTCAGATCCATTAAGCCAATCAAGCAAGAGAAAAGAGAGAAGATTCAAATGGTACTTACTTGCAGGTGATGGGGTGCTACATCCACTCGGCGGAGGATGGCTGTGGAGGCCATGCGGGGGAGGCAGGGAGAGTCCGCCAATGACCGGTGGGAAGAGTAGTGGGTAGGGTGCGGCGGGATAGTGAGTCATGTGCCCGTTCACTGCTGGGACGTGACATGCGTGGCTACTGGTGGTCATGTTTTGGGCTTCACAGAATGAAAGGTGCTCTGGGGCAGGAACACATCACTCCAGGCCTTGCACCAAAGTGGGGTAGGTCAGTTCAGAGAGAGAGTGGAGTCTGAGCTGTGTTCTGCGCCAAAGGCAAGGCGGCTCATCAGATGCCCTTGCTTCTTCCCAGCCTGGTTTTTCCACCTCTCATTTTGCTGTGCTGATGACAGGAGGGGTGGCTTTTTTGTTCAGCTTCTCAGTTGAAGGCTGGGAAATGCTACCACTTTAAAAGTCCAGAGCTGCTAATCCTGTAAGAAAAAAATATACACACATATATCTCACAGGACAAAAAATATTTTCTTCTTTATCAAGTTATTATCTGAAAAATCTCTAATATTAATCTGGGACTCCTAATTCCCAGTTGTTCCCCTACACTCACTACCTTAATTTTCTTAAATTCTCACATTCTAATATAGAATAAAACTTCTACACAATTTCAAAATAACCCTGTCTGATTAAGTAACACCCCTCCCCCAACCCTGTCATTCCCCGTATCCCCGTATTCCTCCCCCACTTCACTTTTCTCCAGGCACTTAACTGCATCCATTACACATGGGAGTGTTTGTTTATTTCCATCTCCCCCATTAGAATGTGCTCACCAGGAGGGCACAGGTTTTCTCTGTTTTGTAAACAGCTATGTTTTAAGCTCCTATAAGAGTACCTAACAGGCAATAGAATCTCAATAAATATTTGTTGAATGAATGAATGAATGAAATTTGTTTCTTGCTCCTTTTAGAGAAATTTATTGTTTAATGTTGTCCTAACCTATGTGCTTACAAGACTTTGGACCTTCCAACTTCAGATTTTATGCAGCTGTTTGGAATGACCCACTCAACAAGATAAATATAATTGTGAGGGAAAATTATACCTAATGAGAGGTAGGGAAGAGACACAGCCATTAAAGATCAGTGGAATACTTTATATCAGCTCCTTACTGTCAAACAGTATGCCCCCTTCTTGTGAGAGCAACATCCATCCTTTGGTTTCCGTTCAATCATCCATACATCCATCAAATCCTAACATGTCATTGTGTCCAGGTGCTGATATAGGGCACTGGAGGTACACAGTGTGGGACAATGCTACTGTGGTTCCTGCCCTCATGAAGTTTCTAGCTTTAACAGCTAACTGGGGTCATATTGTTAAGGAGGGTTCAATTGCCCTGTTGCCCAGGAAGGACATTCCAGGGATACTCAGCACTTAGAATTCCTTGACACTGAAATAGATTCTAGGGTAGGCTGACAGTGGACCAATATTCACTAAAATTCCCAAACTCTGGTGCTCACTGAATGGCAAGCCCTGAATGTCAACCCATCTGGCATGAAACAAGAACAAGATCTCAGGGCCAGCATAGAGTGGTGGTTAAGAGCATGATACCAGAGCCAGACTGCCTAGATGCAAATCATGTTTCCGCCCCCTTGGGCAATTATCTTACCCCTCAATAGTTTTTATCGTAAAATCGGGATAATAGTAGAATTTATTTCAGACGGGTGTTGTGAGGATTAAATGAGATAATGAGGTAATACCAAGAGAAGAACAGTGCCTGGTACAGAGTAAATACCACGTAAATAGTAAACATTAGGCAATTTTGCCATTACTGTATGTGTTGCCCCATCAAATGATATGTTTCTGAAAACCCAGCTTGCTGGAATGAACTAGTGGCTTTGGGGACAGGACAGGGAGGAGACCACATCACAGTAGTCCTGGAAAAAGAACATTAGGACTAAAACGTTTGTCATGGAAATAAAGGAGTAAAGGCAGGATGCGGGTGAAGCTGAGGACAAAGACTCGTTAAGGCTTACTGACTTCTCAGTTTGGTTTCTGCAGACCCGAAAATGTTCTGATCAATAATAACTTCCATTTACTTGTTTACCATGTGTCAGTCACTTCACTTGTGAGCTCTAAGTTCTAGCCTGTAGAACAGCCCTAGGAGGCAGTTGTTATGATCCGTATTTTCCAGATAAGAAAACTAAGTCTCAGTGAGTTTAGGTGACTTACTCCTAATGTCAGAGGATCAGCCTGTGGCTTAAGACAGAATCTGCACCGAGATATGGCTGGTTCTACCATCTCTGCTCTTTCTCCTCGGCCATGCTGTGCTTACATATACCGAGTGCCTGCATTGTTCTAACTGTCCCTACAGAACAAAAAGTCCATGTGCAGCTGCGATGGGGGGGTTGTCCTCACTCAGATGACCTTCTCCCCTTGATGCCTGGAGTGTTCATATGAAACCTGAACATCATCAACAGGGAGACCGTGTGGTCCCAGGTTCCCCTGGACTCCCCTGAGTCTTCCGAAGGAGACTGCATTCCCAGCTGACTTATATCACACACTAAACTCCAAAAGTGATGTCCCTCAAGATATCAATGTCCTTTTCAAACTCAAAAGGTAACTTGTTTCTCTGATGAAAAGAAAGTAAATGGACTATGAGAGGTGAATGTTTTCAGTGCTTTCTCTTCTAAAAATCACAGACCATCTAATAAGTTGAACAGTTTATTTTGTAGTTTGTAGTAAATTAATTAGAAAATAAACAACAGCATTGAGTATTTGCTGTGTTTCCACTCAATTTGATTTTTAAATCACACAAAGCCCAGCATTGTTATAAATGGTCTTTTCTATTTCCATTAGACAAACTACCTCATTAACTGGTGAAGCTGACAGTTCAGCAAACCTGCCCCCACAGGGCACAATTCTTAGATTTTTAAAGCTGTTTGTTTGTTTTACCAACCAGGGACTATTTCTATCCTTAGTAATCCTTCATTTCTCTTTGCTTTCAAACACCACAGATTTTCCGTATCCTGTCCCTCTCCTTGAAAAAGGTCAGGTATTATGCCTAGCATCTTAAAAAATAAAAATAAAAAAAAAACCCTACTTATACTGATACTAGGCAAGAAGAAAAAAGATCAATGTGCCAGGAAAATCCTGTTATGTTGGTGGAAAATTGTCTGAACAGTCACTGGGTCTGTGTTCACATATGTGACTGATTAAGGCTATTCCTGGAAGCAGAGAATTTCCTTTGTTTCAAGCTTTTAGGAAAAAGATGGTCACTGGTATTAGCAGTGCTTTTTTCTTCACGCCTGATTTGAGTTTGGGCTCATTTGGTTTTTTTTTTTTCACACCACCTGAGGCAAAGCAAACAGGAGCTGGGGTGGCAGAGGGGAAGGAAGTAGGGACTGCATCAGGGGGTCTTGGATCTAAAACCCATGAGATTCCCTGGGTGTCGGTTTCATCATCTGTGAAAGGGGTCAAGAGAAGAGAAGTAGGTTCTAAATCACGTTTCTTAAATTGTGTTACCCAGAAAACAAATGTTTTACATGAAGACATTAAATGAAACATAAAAGGTGAAAATGATATTTTAAAGGAGAAAATGAAAAAGACAGGACTTTGGATAACTGTCTGCATCACTGACGTTGTTATGCAATAATCCGTCTCTGATAAATAGTGGAATGGCAGGAGGTATCATGAAAGGTCTACCCACCAGCCACCGGGACGACATGTGCCAGGGAGGGGCAGGGGTCCTGGGGACAGTTAATCTTTATGTCTGTATCTGTGAGATCTTATTATTAATACAACACACTATATTTGCTTTGGTGTACTTTGTTACTGTTTGTGTTCAGCTAAAAAGTTTTTTAAAAATTACATTTTAATCATTGCTTGTCACACAATTTACTGGAGGTTGCTTTTGTATGTATTTAAGCTTAAATTTGCATGCAAGCTTCCAAGCTTATATTTCTAAACATTTAAAAGTTATTTTATATAAACATGATACTTATATATGCCTTTTAAAAGGCAGATAGTTCTTCTAGACCAGTGGTTCTCAAAGCACAGTCCCTAAACCAGCACATCAGCATCACCCAGAAACTTACTGGAAATGCAGATTTTCCAGGCCCCATCCGAGATCTACAGAATCAGAAAGTCTGAGGTGCTATCTGTATCCTAACAAGCCCTCCAGATGATTCTGATGCAGCTAAAATCTGAAAACCACTGCTCTAGACATGAGGTTGGCCAATTTCTTGTGTAAAGAAAGTAAATATTTTAGATTGCAGGCCATACAGTCTCTGTCACAACCACTCAGCTCTGCTTTTGTGCTGACTTCTTGTGGCACAAAAGCAGCCACAGACAATCCATAAACAAATGGGCGTGGCTGTGTTCCAATAAATCATTATTTACCAAAACAGGCAGCTGGCTGAATTTGGCCCATGGGCCACAGCTTGCTGACCCCTGCTTTAGATTAATAGAGAAAGAGCAGCCCATTTTCTCCATCCTTAAACTCCTGTCCGTAGCAGCAACTGCTCGAAACTATTTTGGCTGGGCTTTTTTCTGTTACTTACATTTCTAGATAATGTACTTAGACTATTTTTGTAATTTTGTAAAATTTTCTTTATTATCTATTGGTTTCTACAATACATATGATTTTGTTCTCTTAGGCTATTGCCCACACATACAAAACTCTCCCTCCTCTCTTACTCTTAAAATAATTTCATCACAGTTCTAAAAGTGAAAATTATTTATATTACTATGACTAGATTATATTGTTACAGCTGAGCCACATAATGTATTATACTTACAGTACTTTCCTTATAGAATTTTTTGTTTTTCTGGAGTTAATAATTGCTTTGTTTATATAATTTGATTACTTTTCTTTGTATCTATGAATTCTTTCCCAATTCTCGGACAATTTTGTCAGACATGTCATATGACCTATGGGTTCCACTGTTGGAGACATTTCTCCTGTTCCAGGGCTGACTGGCTGCTTTCCTAGCCTCAGACATTGATATAACTAGGACTATTATCACTTTCCTATTTTTTTTTTGGAACACCTATTTCTTAGAGCTCGTGTCTTCCTCTTTCTTGGTTTACTTCTTCATCTGGGTGGCTTCTGCCCCAGGATATTTCTGAGAAATGGTGCATGAGAGGTAAATGTTTTCAGTCTTTGCATGTATTAAAATATTTTGATGCTATACTTCACATTTATTTGATAGTTTGGCTAGGTATAAAATTGTGCATTGGAAATAACTTTTTAAATTAGACCTTTAAGTATGTTGCACTAGTTTTCAAGCTTTTCACATTGCTTTGGAAATTTCTAATACTCTCCTGATTTCAGATCTTTTATATGTGATATATTTCCTTTTTAGAAGCCTTTATAATCTTCTTTTTATCCCCTAAGGATCTTTTTTCCTACACTGTGCTAGGCACTTGGTAGAGGTCTTCAATCTCATGATCCATGTTCTTCTGTTAGGAAAAAATTTATTTTATGCTTCCTTTAATAATATCTTCCTTGACATATTTTTTTTCCTCTCCATTTGGAAGTCTTATTATTTAGATAGTGGGCCTTCTGAATTAATTCTCTAATTTTCTTTTCTTTCATATTCTACTTCTTCATCCACTTGTTCTACTTTCTGCAAGATATCCTCACTGTAGACTTCCAACTGTTGTACTGAATTTTATATTTATACTACCATATTTTTAACATCCAAGAATTTTTCGTGTTTTTTCTTCTTTATACATTCCGGGATTTTTTGTCATGAATGTCTTATCTTTTCTGAGTACCTTTTACAGTATTAAGAATACTTTTTATTGTCTTATTCTGCTCTCTACATCGACTATGTTTCTTTTCACTTTTTCCCGTTTTGTTATTTTTTTAAATACAACATGCATTTCTCAGTTGTATTGTCTGCCCAGTTCTAGCACTGTCCATTTACATCTAAAAGGGAAAACTTATTGCAAGGTCCATTTTCATGAGCAAACATGTCAAATGGGTGAGTTTCACGAAAAAGTGATCAAACTGGGACATTTCTTTGTGGGACTTCCCAAATGTTACGTTTATAGGCTTTTTATTTGGGGCTTGAAAGGTTGCAAAATATGCCACTTCAAAATATGATTGTAGGAGTTCAGGGCATGCCACCTCAAATAAGCTGCTTTGGTATACTGATTACTCTGAGTTGCAGACACTAGGAAAACAGTAAAATCAGGAGAGGCTTTCCGCTGAACCCTCCTTATCTGCCTAAAGACAGATCCTTCAAAAGGAAGATGAATGTCATAAATCCCCTCCCTGGGAGTTTCATCAGCCATCAAGGATTGACTCTTATCACAGGAGAGGAGAGAGGAGTCAATACCACACCCAGACAGACTTTGTCACAGACTATCATACCTGCCATTATTCTGCTAAGGGCTTGCTCATCGTTCTTAAAAGTCATTTATTGTCCCATCAGAGGCACCCCTCCCCTTTTCCCTATTAAGATGGTGTTTAGTCCTGAATTCTAAGTCACCTCAGAGCGTTACTCAATTTTTCCTCTGGCTATCTCCTGTGAGGTATACACGTTAATAAACTTTTGTTGGTTTTCTCTTGTTACTCTGTCATTTATTACAGGGGTCTCAGCCAAGAACTCAGAAGGGTACAGGAAAAACTATTTTTCCTCCCCTAGAGGCTCTTTGGTAACTTCATCGAGAAATCCTCTAAATTGTGCCCAGGATGGAGAGGAAAGGAAAAGCCTTACTGAAAAGCCACCTGGTAGTTGCATGGAGAAAAGAAGCCAGGGCTGCTGATGCATTTACTATTAAATATAGTAAATATATTTAAATAGTTAAATATACAGTCTTTCACTTCTTCCTCCTGTTTTCAGCCTAACAGCACCTCTCCACTCCACATTTATGCCTGGTATCCAGAACACAGTAACCTCTCTAGTTCTATTTTCTTCAAAGAATAGAGTTACCTTTCCTACCAAGATTAGGTTAAAGTAATCACCAGGATGTAAAAGGGAGAGGAGCAGATTTAACTGCCCCCTTGTTCAGAAGTTCAACCTATCTTTGTATTCAGTCATCACTTTCATCTTTCCAGGTATCTGGTGCCTCTACGCTCTGGGACTGTCCAAAAACCTACAGCTTTTATCTCCTTGCTTCTTCTTTGCATCTCCTTCTTTAGGCACTTAGCAGTCTGCTCTCTATCCTTTGCTAATTTATTCACTACTGCCTATCTACTTTCCATCTTCAAAAAATTTGCTGCCATTTCTTGTCTGCAGTTAGCATCACTCGTGTTCTTGCTCACTTTAATGGCTTATACTTTTTACATCTATGACTATCATTTTAGTAAAGATTTGGGAAAGAGTAGGGACAAAGGCATGTTGTTAGTATATTACAGTTCACTAGAAATTCACTAAATTAGAAAAAAAGTAGCCGTGTTCAAATAAGTTTGGGAAAGTTTGAATGGATGATTCCTTACCCTTTTCAGCTTGAAATTCCTTCTATGAAAAGGGGGTTAAAGAACAATCTAAGATAAAAGGGTTCACTCAAGACCCCAGCTGAGATAAGGTTAATTCAATGTCTAAACTGTTACTCCTATATGGCAAGAGAAAGTCAGTAATGGTCTCAATCTGAAATTGAACAAAAGAAGTGAGATTTGACCTGCCATCAATGGACATGCCCTGGGACTATGTCAAATGACTTCAACTAAGAAATAAATAAAATGAAGATGGGATTTGACCTGCCTTAGCCACGCACCTACAGGCACATTGGGTAATTAAAAATGCTAGTTAATGTACTGATGACTTGATACGTGCTTTCTTGATGACTCCAAGTTGGAGACGGAACTCTTGGTAGAGTCCACCTTAAAATATAGAAGCCAAACACTTTAATGTGGCAAGAAGTGTTAATTTTACATGGTAATGCCTTCATAATGTAATCGATGCAACAAAACAGACAAAATTTTTGGAGAAAACATTGTATCCATTTCCTTCTACTGAAATTAATGGCACCACGGCTGATGTGGCTAACATAAAAAAATATATAGGCAGAAGTGAACAAAAGATGGATTTTAAATTTCTTGTAATGGAGAACAGAAAACTCTCCTGTATTTCTTTAGCTGATTTAGAATTTCTTGTGGGGGAAATCTTTGCTTTGACAGACACCACATGCATATGGCTTCTTTTCCTAGTGTATTTTAGCTCAAATCTCCCTATTTATTTAAAACATTGGTTCCGGGTAGTGCCACTTAAAATTTCTCAAATGCATTCAGCCATGTACCTGTTTTCAGCAAAAATGCTAAACTCAGCACAAATCCTGTGAATTGCTTTTGCTGCTGTTTTGATAGAAAAGAAACATGGCTGTAAAGAAGTCAGTTTTACATGCATGGTAGTTTTGTAGCCTTTCTGATAACTGCCATCTTCAGCATAAATATTACTGATGAAATTATGTTCAGCTTAAATCAAAGGGAAGCCACAATGAGTAACTTGAATTTGGCCAAAAGAGATTATTTCTTACCTCCTTTTGATTTAATTTGGGAATGAAAGAGATACAACAGACTCATTTAGAGGGAATAGTGCAGTCAGAGGAGTCCCTTAGAACACCAAGTGAGCAGAGAGTGAAATCTGAATCCCTGTCTGCATCAGGAGGTGGTCGTTTGGCATGCTGAATATCCATTTTTAAAAGCATATACAAAATGTCCCTGTATTCCCTTTTAGGGTACGTTTATAAGATCCCATCTGCTGAAGAAATACGACTTTCAGAAAATAAACAGAAATGTACATATGTTAGAATGTATAAAACTCTAAGATTTTAATCTCATAAATCATGGGAACAGTAGTGTAAATATGGATTTTAGGGTGTCAACACTCAACCCAAAGTTGTTACCTATGCTAGCCTGGTACACACTTCCTAAGAGAGAGCTTTCACCTAAGGTCTTTTCACATAGATTCCAAAACATAAGGTAAAACTATGTATAGGCCCAAATGTGGTGTCATTGCTCGTCTCTGAGAAAAGTGGCAGCGGGCTACTCCTCGTACAATGGTTTCCATGCTTTGTATCACGGAATTCTGCCAAAGCAAGCAGAATGACTGGACTAGGGTTTGGTTCTCAAGGGAGAGTCAGCCACAGATTCTCAAGGGACAGTGAGCTGTCTACAGGCTGCTTAGCAGCCTATGAGGTGACCTAGAAGTAGTCTGTCTTTACACTGGAGGGTGACTCACCTGTCCCATTAGAGTATTAGTATTGATTTGTTTTGAATGTTCAACACACCAAGAATGACACAGAGAGAAGACTTGCACAGAAATGTAAAGACACACAGGAAAATAAGTTGGCAGAAATCATGAGGCTAGAGAAACCACAAGTCAGAAAGAAACGTGAGGCAGAGAAGGACATAAAACCAAAATACTGGTTAAAAAAACAGAGATAAAATGAGTTATAATAGCTGTAATTGTGCTTCTAAAGTTATCTTTTAAAAACTTGAACTGGAGTTGACTTACAATATTACATTACTTTCAGATGTATAGCACCATAATTTGATATTTTTATAGACTAGACTCCATACGAAGTTATGATAAAATATTGACCACATTCCCTCTGTTCTACATTACATCCCTGTAACTTATTTATTTTTATACCTAGTAATTTGTACCTTTTAATCCCCTTTATCGATTTTGCCCCTCTCTGCAACTCTCTCCCCTCTGGTAGCCACTAGTTTGTTCTCTGTATCTTTCAGTCTGTTTCTGTTTTGTTATATTTGCTTATTTGTTTTATTTTTTAGAGTCCATATGTAAGTGAAAACATACAGTATTTGTCCTTCTTTGTCTGCCTTATTTCACTAAACATAATATCCTCCAGGTCAATCCATGTTGTTGCAAATGGCAAAATTTCATTATTTTTTTATGGCTGAGTAATATTCCATTGTATATATATATATCACATCTTTATCCATTCATGTATTGATGGATACTTTGGTAGCTTCAGTATCTTGGCTATTGTAAATAATGCTGCTATGAACACTGGGGTACGTGAATCTTTTCACATTAGTGTTTTCATTTTCTTTGAATAAATACCAGGAGTGGAACTGATGGGTCATATGATAGTTCTATTTTTAATTTTTTTGAGGAACCTCCACACTCTTTGCCATAGTGGCTGCACCAATTTACATCCCCACCAACAGTGTACGAGGGTTCCTTTTCTCCTCACCAACACTTATTATTTCTTATCTTTTTGATGACAGCCATTCTTATAGGTGCGAGGTGATATCTCATTGTGGTTTTGATTTGCATTTCCCTGATGATTAGTGGTGTTGAGCATCTTTTCATGGGTCTGTTGATTATCTGTATGTTTCCTTTGGGAAAATGCCTATTCAGGTCCTCTGCCTATTTTTTAATAATATTGTTTGTTTCTTGCTATTGAGTTCTTTATATATTTGGTTATCAACCCCTGATTTGCAAAAATCTTCTTCATTCAGTAGATTGACTTTTCATTTTTGTTGATGGTTTCCTTTGCTGTGAAAAATCTTTTAAGTTTGATTAGGTCCCATTTGTTTATTTTTACTTTTGTTTCCTTTGCCTGAGGAGACATATCCAAAAAAAAAATTGCTAAGACCAATATCAAAGAGAGTACTGTCTATGTTCTCTTCTAGGCATTTCATGGTTTCAGTATTACATAGAGGTTTTTAATCCATTTAGAGTTTATCTTTGTATATGGTGTGAGAAAATGTTCTAGTTTTATTCTTTTACATGTAGCTGTCCAGTTTTTCCAACACCACTTATTGAACAGACTGTCTTTTCTCCATTGTATGTTCCTGCCTCCTTAACCTTGTAGATTAGTTGACCATATGCATGGGGGGTTATTCCTGGGCTCTCTATTCTGTTCCATTGATCCATGTGTCTGTTTTTGTGCCAGTACATTCTGTTTTCATTACTGTAGTTGTAGTATAGTCTGAAGTCAGGGAGTACGATATGTCCAGCTTTGTTCTTTTTTCTCAAGACTGCTTTGGGTATTCGGGGTTTTTGTGGTTCTCAACAAATTTTAGAATTATTTCTTCAGCATACCTCAACATAATAAATGCCACATATAACAAATCCACAGCAAATATCATACTCAATGGTGAAAAGCTGAAACCTTTTCTTCTAAAATCAGGAACAGGACAAGGATGCCCGGTCTTGCTACTTCTATTCAACATAGTATTGAAAATCCTAGCCACAGCAATTAGGCAAGAAAAAAATTAGAAGGGAAGAAGTAAAGCTATTTGCAGATGACATGATACTACATGTAGAAAACTCTAAAGACTCCATCAGAAAAATTAATAGAGCTAATAAATGAATTCAGCAAAGTTTCAGGATACAAGATGAATATACAGAAATCTGTTGCATTCCTATATACTAATAATGAACTGTTAGAAAGAGAAATTAAGAAAACAATCTCATTTACAATTGAATCAAAAAGAATAAAATACTTGGAATAAATTTAACCAAGGAGGAGAAAGACCTATACTCTGAAAACTACAGGACATTGATGAAGGAAACTGAAGATGATACAAATAAATGGAAAGATATCCCACACTGATGGACTGGAAGAATTAATATTGTTAAAATGTCCATACTATCCAAAGCAGTATACAGATTTAATGCAATTCCTATTAAAAGAGTCATGACATTTTTCACAGAAATAAGGTTATCTTTAGTGTTAAGAACAGCATTCCAATTTTTGTGAGTCCTGAGTCTTTAACCGTTCCACTGTTTTATATTTTTGTTCACTCTTTCATACAACAAAAACTCAAATTGTATATCTTGATCTTAGACCCCAGAAGAATCTTACTAGCCCAGTACTTAACTCTTCCCTTTCTGAAAGACGTGGCTAGTTTTCTGCTGAATGTGATAAATGACTATTGATATAACGTCAACTTGCATGTTGAGATTAAGATGGATATAATGTTACCAAGTAGGATTTCATGAATGGCACAGTGCTGGAAAAGTGCTAAAGTAAGAGACTCCTTTGAGGTCCCTGGACCCTTGCTGTTTATAATAATATGGAGATTTAAAATAAAGGCATAGTTACCTTGCCATAATCATACTCAGTCTGTATGCATATACATTGTCGTACGAAAATAAATTCATTGCATATTTATTCTTTCAAAAAAACCCTGAAAATTCATATAACAGAGATCATAATAGAGTCCCCAAAGTAGTGAATGTAAATAATATGTATTTAATATTTATTAATATTTAAATGTTATAACATGCTTATAACTTTTAGGGGGGCTATCTACTGTAGAAAGTGAGGCCTAGCTATAAATGTATTCTTAACAAATTTACAAAATCAAGACAACAAAAGAGCAAGAATTTTTAAGGCACACTGAATTATTTGGGTTGCCTAAAAAATGAAATGGTCACATGGTTTCCACCTTAATAAGGAATGGAGACTGTCAGAGCTGCTACAGGACATCTGGGCACTGTACACAGGAGTTACCAGTGTCCACTCTACATCTTCTCAGGTTCTGGCACTAAGGTTGGCCTCCAGTCTTAGATGAAGCAGGTTAAGGCACCTATGGTGCTTCTTATGATGGCAAGCGGGGTCTTGAATGAATCTTGCAGTTCAATTGCCACTGAGCTACAGGAGGTAAGCCCTCATTCTCGTCAGTTTCTCAGTTGAGACAGGATCCCTGTCACTGATCAACTCCCCCTCCACTCCCCAGCACCCTCTGGCTGAGGTCCAGATTCTCTACCTAGCTCATGCCAACTGCCCCCTCCTCAATGGCTGGATCTTGTCCCCTTGCGTCTGGGTGCTAGCATTGTGCTCATGTCAATAAGGACAGACAATCTGAAACTATCACTGCATAACCGTGATCTAGCCCTGTCTGCAGTCACTGTAGCTTGGTCCATACTCCATTCACACTAGATCCTCTTGGAGAAGGATCAGTGCCCATTTTTGGACACAGTTGTCATGCTGTTAGCTTCCTTAAGAAAAAGCTCCATGGCTAGACAAGTTACCATAGCTCAGGTCTTATCCTGTCCAATATTCTTTTCATTTCAGGCTACCTTTACCTCTTGAGGTAAAAGAAACATCACAGCTATATTCAGTAGAATAGAGCTTTCCAGTTAGTTTTCTAAAAATGGGTTAGAAATATGCCTGTGTCTTTGATTCTCCTCAGGCTCTGGTGGCTTGGCAGGGCCTGATGGTGGGGGAGGTGGAACAGAGCCCCTGACTCAATGCATTCATCCATTAGCAGACTCCTTTGCTTGCTACCATGGGCCATGTAAATGTTATTATTATTATTATTTTTGATTTACTGAAGTAGAGTTGATTTACAATGTTGTGCCAATCTCTGCTGTACAGCAAAGTGACTCAGTTATCCACATAGAGACATTCTTCTTTCTTATATGCTTTTCCATTATGGTCAATCCAAGGATATCGAATATAGTTCCCTGTGCTATACAGTAGGACCTTGTTGTTTATCCATCCTATATATAATAGTTTGCATCTGCTAATCCCAAACTCCCAGTCCATCCCTCTCCCTCCCCGCTTCTTCCCTGGCAACCACAAGTCTGATCTCTATGTCTGAGTCTGTTTCTATTTTGTAGATAGCTTCATTTGTGTCATATTTTAAATTCCACACATAAGTGTGATACCATATGGTATTTGTCTTTCTCTTTCTGACTTACTTCACTTAGTATGATAATCTCTAGTTGCATCCATGTTGCTTCAAATGGCATTATTTCATTCTTCTTTATGGCTGAGTAGTTTTCCATTGTATATATATATATTGTATGTATATATTGTATATATGTACCACATCTTCTTTATCCATTCTTCTGTCACTGGACATTCAGATTGTTTCCATGTCTTGGCTATTATAAATAGTGCTGCAATGAACATTGGGGTGCATGTATCTTTTTTGAATTATGGTTTTCTCAGGGTATATGCCCAGCAGTGGGACTGCTGGGTCATGTGGTAGTACTATTTTTAGTTTTCTGAGGAACCTCATACTGTTCTCCATAGTAATTGTACCAACTTACATTCCCACCAACAGTGTAGGAGGGTTTCCTTTTCTCCACATCCTCTCCAGCATTTGTTATTTACAGACTTTTAAATGATCGTCATTCTGACCGGTGTGAGGTGGTACCTCATTGTAGCTCTGATTTGCATTTCTCTAATAATTAGTGATGTTTAGCATCTTTTCATGTGCCTTTTGTCCATCTGTACGTCTTCTTGGAGAAATGTCTATTTAGGTCTTCTGCCCATGTTTCGACTGGGTTATTTTTGTTGTTGTTATTGAGCTGTATGAGCTGTTTGTATATTTTAGAGATTAAGCCCTTGCCTGTTGCATCATTTGCAAATATTTTCTCCCATTCCATAGGTTGTCTTTTCATTTTTTTTATGGTTTCCTTTGCTGTACAAAAGCTTGTAAGTTTGATTAGGTTCCACTTGTTCATTTTTGTTTTTATTTCTATCATGCGAATGTTATCAACCCATGTGTAGCATAATGTGGAAGAAAGTTGGGAAGCACCATATTAGACTCATGATACTTCAGAGAGAAGAACAGACCAAATAAACAAATATTTACATTTTTATAGGTGTGGAAGAATGTTTAATTTCTTTAGATTTGATTCGACTCTAAATCCCTATACATCCCGATATAAGGGAATTCAGTCTATTGTTGTTAGGGTTTTCTCCCTCTTCCCGGGTTATACAAAGTACCTGGGATATCATGCAATCGATATTTCAGGGGTGGGTTATGAGAATAACTATAACAAGTGTTGTAGAGCATGTGTAGAAATTGGAACCCTTCAACATTTCTGGCAAGAACATCAACTGGTGCAGCCACTTTGGAAAACAGTTTGACAGTTCCTCAAAATGCCAAGCAGAGCTAACATATGACCTGGGAATTCCACTCCTGGGTATATGCACAAGAGAACTGAAAATATATGTCTAAGTAAAAATTTGTGCCCAAATATTCATAGCAGCATTGTTCACAACAGCCAAAAAGTGGAAACAATCCAAGACTCTATCAATTGATGAATGGATAAACAATAAGTGACCTCTCCATACAACGGAATATTTTTTGGTCATAAAAAGGAATGAAGTACTGATACATGCTACAATACAGAGGAATCTGGAAAATATTGTGCTAAGGGGAAGAAGTCAGACATAAAAGGCTACATATTCTTTTGCACAGCAAAGGAAACCATAAACAAGACCAAAAGACAACGCTCAGAATGGGAGAAAATATTTGCAAATGAAGCAACTGACAAAGGATTAATTTCCAAAGTTTACAAGCAGCTCAATAACAAAAAAACAATGCAATCCAAAAATGGGCAGAAGACCTAAATAGACATTTCTCCAAAGAAGATATACAGACTGCCAACAAACACATGAAAGAATGCTCAACATCATTAATCATTAGAGAAATGCAAATCAAAACTACAATGAGATATCATCTCACACCGGTCAGAATGGCCATCATCAAAAAATCTAGAAACAGTAAATGCTGGAGAGGGTGTGGAGAAAAGGGAACACTCTTGCACTGCTGGTGGGAATGTGAATTGGTTCAGCCACTATGGAGAACAGTATAGAGGTTCCTTAAAAAACTACAAATAGAACTACCATATGACCCAGCAATCCCACTACTGGGCATATACCCTGAGAAAACCAAAATTCAAAAAGAGTCATGTACCAAAATGTTCATTGCAGCTCTATTTACAATAGCCCGGAGATGGAAACAACCTAAGTGCCCATCATCGGATGAATGGATAAAGAAGATGTGGCACATATATACAATGGAATATTACTCAGCCATAAAAACAAACGAAATTGAGCTATTTGTAATGAGGTGGATAGACCTAGAGTCTGTCATACAGAGTGAAGTAAGTCAGAAAGAGAAAAACAAATACCGTATGCTAACACATATATATGGAATTTAAGAAAAAAAATGTCATGAAGAACCTAGGGGTAAGACAGGAATAAAGACATAGACCTACTGGAGAACGGACTTGAGGATGTGGGGAGGGGGAAGGGTGAGCTGTGACAGGGCGAGAGAGAGGCATGGACATATATACACTAATAAACGTAAGGTAGATAGCTAGTGGGAAGCAGCTACATGGCACAGGGATATCGGCTCAGTGATTTGTGACCACCTGGAGGGGTGGGATAGGGAGGGTGGGAGGGAGGGAGACGCAAGAGGGAAGAGATATGGGAACATATGTATAACTGATTCACTTTGTTATAAAGCAGAAACTAACACACCATTGTAAAGCAATTATACCCCAATAAAGATGTTAAGAAAAAAAAGGCTACATATTATAAAATTCCATTTATATGAAATGTCCAGAATATGCAAATCCTTAGACAGAGAGTGGATTAGCGGTTGCCGGGGGCTGGGAGGAGGAGGACTAGGGAACAACTCTTAAAGGGCATGATGTTTCTTCTTAGAGAGATGAAAATGTTCTGGAATTAGATAGTGATGATGGTGAAGCAACTCTGTGAATATCAAGAACCACTGAATTGTACAACTTAATAGGGTACATGTATGTTTTGTGAATTACACCTTGATAATTAAAAAAGAGAAATAGGTACATAAACCAACCAACCAATCAACCAACCAACCAAACAACCAATGGCGGTAGACTCAGTCCACACAGGTTCTGCTGATCTATGCCCAAGGTCCGAGCCTAGATTGACCTGTATGTCTGGCTTTCTTGGCCTCTGTCCCTGAACACAGGGTCTAGCCTCCCCATGGCACCCTGCAGCCATTTCTCTTGGAAGGATTCTCACCTCCAGGGGTCTCTGTCAGGATCAAGTCTGAGTCCTGAGCACTCATAGGCCTTGGACTCTTGTCCTCTACTCATATTTAGAGAACTTCCTTCTCTTCTTTGCTTCTCATGCATTTCCTTAAATTCTTAAATTCAGTACTTTTAATATTCTTATCTATTTTTATTCCCCCCCTTGGAAGGGACTTTGTCAATAAACTTACATTTGCTACTTAAAACATTCAACCTTTTGAAAAAAAGAAGTAACCAAGATACTTATACACACGAAACTAGCTCCGCAAAGAGGCATGCACAAGAACATTTACTGAGAAAAGTGGAACGGGGAGGAGGATGGAAGAGAATGAGGAGAGTTTGACATTTTTGAGCTGGGGGACCAACGAAGGAAGTCTGGAGGAGTAGGAGTGTCGGTGACTTACGGTCTTGCGTTACCGTGACGAGGACATTACCTTAGTCAGTTTGGGTAGCTGAAACAATATACCATATTCTGGTAGTTAATGGACAATAGAAATTTATTTCTCACAGTTCTGGAGGTCTGGGAAGTCTAGAGCAAGGTGCCAGCCTTGATCAACAGTCCTGTCCTGGGGAGGGCCTCATCTTCCTGGTACATAGCCTGTGCCTTCTTGCAGTATCCTCACAGGGTGGAAGCAGCAAGCTACATCTCTGGGGTCTCTGTTATAAGGGTGCTAATCCCAACCATGAGGGCTCTGCCCTCTCATCCTGATCACCTCCCAAAGGCTGCACCTCCTAATGCCATTACTTCAGGGGTTAGAATTTCAACATGTGGACTTGAGGGGAATACAACCATTCAGACCATAGAAGGCATGGACTTAGGCCTCTGTAGAATGGCTGCATTGAGCCAGCGATGGTGGACTAAACAATGTCCCCCAAAGGTATCTATGTCCTAATCCCTGGAACCTGGGAATAGTATCTTATATGGCAAAAGGGATTTTGTGGATGCAATTAAAAGAAAGGATCTTGATACATGCACCCCTATGTTCACAGCAGCACTATTCACAATAGCCAAGACATGGAAGCAACCTAAATGTCCATCGACAGATGAATGGATAAAGAAGATGTGGTACATGTGTACAATGGAATATTACTCAGCCATAAAAAGAACAAAATAATGCCATTTAAAGCAACATGGATGGACCTAGCGAAATAAGTCAGAGAGAAAAAGACAAACACAATATGATAGCCCTTATATGTGGAATCTAAAATACGACACAAATAAACATATCTATGAAACAGAAACAGAATCACAGGCCTAGAGAACAGACTTGTGGTTGCCAAGAGGGAGGGGTGAGGGAGGGATGGATTGGGAGTTTGGGATTAGCAGATGCAAACTATTATATATAGGATGGATAAACAACAAGGTCCTACTGTATAGCACAGGGAGCTACATTCAATATCCTGTGATAAAACATAATGGAAAAGATTATAAAAAAGAATATATATATAACTGAGTCACTTCACTGTACAGAAGAAATTTAACACATTGTAAATCAACTATAATTCAATAAAATTAAAATAAAATAAATTTAAAAAAAGTAAGGACCTTGAAATGAGAAGATTATCCTGGATTATCTGGTAGCCTAATGTAATCATAGGGTTCCTTACAGGAGGAAGGGAATGGGAGATTTAACTACAGAAGAGGAGAAGGGATGATATGATGATTGAAGAAGAATCTGGAGTGACTTGCTGAGAAGCTGGAAGGAGTCAAAAGCCAAGGAATGCAGGTGGCCACTAGAAAATGAAAAAGGCAAGTAAACAGATTCTCTCCTCAGAGCCTCCAGAGGGAACTAACCCTGTTGACACCTTGATTTTAGCCCAGTGAGACTGATTTCAGACTTGTAAGCCCCAGAGCTGTAAGAAAATAAATTTGTGTGTGTCATTTTTTAGAAATTAGTTAATTTATTTTTGGCTGCATTGGGTCTCTGTTGCTATGCGTGGGCTTCCTCTAGTTGCAGCGAACAGGGGCTACTCTTTGTTGTGGTGCGTGGGCTTCTCATTTCGGTGGCTTCTCTTGCTGCAGAGCACAGGCTCTAGGCACACGGGCTTCAGTAGTTGTGGCATGCGGGCTACAGTAGTTGTGGCGCGGGCTCAGTAGTTGCAGCTCGTGGGCTCTAGAGCGCAGGCTCAGTAGTTGTGGTGCAGGGGCTTAGTTGCTCCGTGGCATGTGGGATCTTCCAGGACCAGGGCTCGAACCCGTGTCCCCTGCATTGGCAGGCAGGTTCTTAACCACTGTGCCACCAGAGAAGCCCCTGTGTGGTTTTATAACCACAATGTTTGTGGTCAATTGTTATAGTGACAATAGGAAACTAATACACCAGTCCACTCTGAGCCTGAAAGTACCTGGTCAAGAACACAAACCACAAACACTGATATATTCCTTATCCTGGAGCCAGTAACCAGTTTATCAGTTCTGTCAAAATAGAATTTTCCCCGTGGAGGAAAAAGCCAATGTGTGGTGTTGATCCAGGAGAGAAACTTGAAGATGCTCACCACTGGCTACTAAAATGCCCTACACCAGGGAAGCAGAGATGATGCCCAGCCATGCCAGTTCTAGAGAAGATGGGGGCTCTAGAAGAGGCCAAGGGTCAGAGCAATGCCAAGAGAAGAGGCAAAGGGACTGCCCTGGCGGTCCAGTGGTTAGGACCCCACGCTTCCACTGCAGGGGGCATAGGTTTGATCCCTGGTCGGGGAACTAAGATCCCGTAAGCCACACAGTGTGGTAGCCCGCCCCCCACCCCCACTCCCCCAACGACAATAAAACCACACAAAAGAAGAGGTAAGAGTGTGGTATATTTGTTAAGAATGTACAACCACTCCCGAACACCTGTTTAAAATGTTGATTTGACTCTCTTGCCTTCCTGCCATGTCATGTAAAAATCGTGCGTGGTCACTTATTTATCTGCAGCCTCAGAGCATCCCAGAAAATGGCCAGAGTCTGGAAGTATGTGATAGAGCTATTTAACCTGAAATGGACAGAATGGAGGCAGGTAAAGGAAGGAGTCAGAGGATTCATGTGTGCATGTGTGTGTCTCTAGAGAGCGTCTGGAACAAAAATAGTAAATTTCAGTGTTCTATTTTGAAATTTTTTTTTGGTTTCCTCTTTTTAGTGAGAATTTCCATGACTAACTTAATTACCTTATCTATGGTTCTCAAGAGACTTGGGAGTAGCAGAAAGAAAAGGTGGCAACCTATTTCTTGCAAATAAAGACATCTCTGAAATATCTCCTTTTATTCTTTTTGAGGGAGAAAGAAAAAGATAGTACCTAAAAGAAAAATGAAACATTTAAACATTTCCTAATGTGGTCTTCCACATTAGGAAATGGCTTATTTCCTTTTTAAATCATCCCAAGGCTTTCTTCTCCCAAAGGTTGGCAGTTTTGTTGCACAGCCTCCAATCCCATCACAGGACCCGGCCTCTGCCTCTCCATCTATTTGTCAGAAAAACCCGTAAGAGAGGCTTGGCAGACAAAACCCAACAAGTCTTGAAACTGCTTTGCTACTGTCATCTGAATGGAATCATGTATGCAACGTGGATAAAACGTAAAACCAATAGGAGAAATCTACAAGAATGTGCCTCCAAGAGCACTCTTCCTCTGAGGCAGTTATAGTAAGTGATTCAGCAACTTACTCAGATTATGCTGCTATTCTATATCTGTGAGTCTCTTTCTGTTTTGGAAATAAGTTTATCTGTACTATTTTTTTTTAGATTCCACATATAAGTGATATCATCTGATATCTGTCTTTCTCTGTCTGGCTTACTTATTACTATGACAATCTCTAAGCCCATCCATGTTGCTGCAAATGGCATTATTTCATTCCTTTTTATGGCTGAGTAATATTCCATTGTATATATGCAGCACATCTTTTTTATCCATTCATCTGTAGATAGACATTTAAGTTGCGTCCATGTCTTAGCTATTGTAAATAGTGCTGCCGTGAATATTGGGGTGCATGTATCATTTTGAATTACAGTTTTCTCCTGATATATGCTCAGGAGTGGGATTGCAGGATCATGTGGTAGCTCTATTTTTATTGTTTTAAGGAACCTCCATAGTGTTTTCCGCAATGGTTGTACCAATTTACATTCCCACCAACAGTGTAGGAGGGTTCCCTTTTCTCCACACCCTCTCCAGCATTTATTGTTTGTAGATTTTTTGATGATGGCCATTCTGACTGGTGTGAGGTGTGGCACCTCATTGTAGTTTTGATTTGCATTTCTCTAATAATTAGTGACGCTGAACATCTTTTCATGTGCCTTTGGGCCATCCGTATGTCTTCTTTGGAGAAATGTCTAAAGAGACTCACAGACATAGAAAACAAACTTATGGTTACCAAAGGGGAAAGAGGGGTGGGGGTAGGGATAAATTGGGAGGTTGGGATTAACATATACACACTACTGTATGTAAAAAATATATAGCCAACAAGGTCCTACTGTATAGCACAGGGAACTATACACAATATTTTGTAATAACCTATAAGGGAAGAGAATCTGAAGAAGAATGGATCTCTCCCTCTCTCTCTCTCTCTCTCTCTCTCTCTCTCTCTCTCTATATATATATATATATATATATATATATATATATATATATGCACACACACACACACACACACACACACACACACACACATATATATCCCTGTACACTTGAAACTAACACGATACTGTAAATCAACTATACTTCAATTAAAAAAAAGATTATGCTGCTATTATTCAAGATACTTTTGGAATGCCTTTTTGGGAGAGAACACCCCTAGAGTTAACATGGCAGAGACATTGCTATGTTCTCGCCAAACTCCATATCCTTTTCCTTCTAGTCCCACAACCAGACAATATTTCCTAACATCCCCTGCAATTCAGTGCAGGCATGAGACTGAGCTCTGGCCATGCAGTGGGGGTGGACATGACGTGTGCCACCTCTGGGCCTGGTCCCCAAACCTCCTTCTTGTTCTCTTCTCTCACCTGCTGGCTGCATGCAGAGGGTCCAGTGAGAACTCTGACAGCCTAGGAGAGAACAGAGCCACCACATGGCAGGAGCCTGGGTCCCGGACCTATTGATGTGCATCTGATTGTGACATCAGTAAGAAATAAAATGGTACTGTATTAAGGCACTGACCTTGGGAATTTCTTTTGAAATTATATTTTTAAAGCAAATCTATCCCAAGGGTGAAGAGTGGTCACCTTCCTAAGTAAACTGATGCTTGCTACAGAGGCAATTAAAATGAAGAATTCCAAAGACACTGTGATCACCTGTAGCACCGCTGGAGTCGGTCTACAGCTTCTCCAAGGATCATCTTTGAAACCCGCAGCACTCATTTGAATACAGAACAGAGTTTACAAGGCACTGTAACATAGTAAGAATCTGAGCCACGGGATTATTATAAAAGGATATTTTAAAACCATGACCACTTTAATAATCACAGCATTCTAATAATCGAAGCATGACTCTGTTTTATGTATGGTACAAAGTGATGGTGTGAGCTCCAGGTGAAATCATAGTAGCCTAGTCCCCAGGACAGTTAGGAGAAGGGAAGCTTGTAAGAAAATATAGCAGTACTATCTTGCTAGTTGGCTGGTAATGCATGAGCTGTAATGACCCTTAGCTGCTTATGTATTTGGGGAGGAAATTATGTTTAAAGTATTTAATTTCAGTTGTACAAAAATCACGCGATGGGGATAAAATGCCATTTATCAATTGTTACATTCTTTCAAAATCAAGATATCCACATGCTGGAAAATTTTAAAATTCAGAATGTGTCAAATTACAGACATTGTAGATCAACAAGAGTCTGCTGCGTTAGTTCTGGCAGGTGTGATTAAAACTGGTAGGTGCGTGAGCCACAACTACTGAGCCCACGTGCCACAACTACTGAAGCCCACGTGCCTAGAGCCCGTGCTCCACAACAAGAGAAGCTGCCGCAATGAGAAGCCCATGCACCGCAATGAAGAGTAGCCCCTGCTCGCCACAACTAGAGAAAGCCCGCGCACAGCAACAAAGACCCAACGCAGCCAAAAATAAATAAATAAAATAAAAAAAAAAAAAAAAAAAAAAAAAAAAACTGGTAGGTGCACTGCTTTGTGAATTCATACCTTGCAAATAAACAGGTGAATCTTAATCTAGGAAACAAGTGATGAAAAAGCTATTGTATGAGGCAACGGGTGATGTCTCAATGTCACTGAGTCTCAGTCTCCTGATTTACAAAATGGCAACAATAACAGTACTCAGCTCACAAATTTCTAACACGGAATAAATGAGTCAACGTACATAAAGTTCTTAAAACTGTGCCTGGCATCTAGGAAACACTAGTTATTCTTAATAGTGTTGAGACCATGAAAATGCTTGATAGCTTTAAGCATATTTGATCCATTAAGCCAGAACAGAGCAAAATATACTTTTTCCTCATTATTTATTTAGTTATTTAATTTTTTTAAACATCTTTATTGGAGTATAATTGCTTTACAATGGTGTGTTAGTTTCTGCTTTATAACAAAGTGAATCAGTTGTACATATACGTATGTTCCCATATCTCTTCCCTCTTGCATCTCCCTCCCTCCCAACCTCCCTATCCCACCCCCTCATTATTTATTTTTAACCAATAATCTTTTCTTCTGTGTTATTTCTCCATCTATCTATTTATATCAGATGTGTGTTTAAATACATAAATGTACATATATACATTCTTTTTTAAAAGTCAAGTTTCTTAAAAGCCAGTTTAGGAAATTTCTTAAGGAAATGACAAATGTATGAAAATGGTCATTATTTCCTACTGACTGACTTTACAAGTGCCTGCCACATTCTTAACTATTGTGTCCGTCCAGCTGTCTGTGAGAGACAGCACCTTTTACCCCTGTTCTCCTTAAGACTCATTCTGTTTTTCCATTGCTTAAACTCTATTTTCAGGAGGAAAAAAAAAATTCAGCCTAAAAATTCCTCTGGGCCAAAACACAGCCTTGGGCATTATGCTAAGAGGGACTTGAAAAATCTGGCTGCAGCATTTTTTGAATCTGTTTGTAGGGATGAGAGCATCTCCATTTAGACTCTGTGTGTATTTCTATAACTGTTTAATTCTCTCTTCGTGAACAAGCACTTTAAAATCAAAATGAAAGATTAAGTGAAAACTCCAAATGCCTTTTTTTTTTCCAGTTGGTGCAAGAATCTGTGCAATTGAGGGAGTCTCTTAAAAGGAAGGAAAATTAACAGCGAGAAAGCTGGTGATGTGAATGAATGGCCACATTTCCATGACATTTTACTGCATCCACTCAAACAGATGGGATTCCAGGGCTAACTGGCCTCCGTTGAGATGAATGAGATTCCACAACTATTAGCACATTGGCATAGCAATGGGCCGGATTCGGTTGCAGAGGCATTCTTACAGAAACAAAGAAGAGCACAAAGCTATCCTGTCTCCAGTGCCCATCAATACAGACCCATTTGTTATCGAATCCCATTCATTCAAGCTCAAGCTACATTCAATATCATATGACCCTCTTCAGGCACCACATGGAAATCCTGAGGATTGGATCAGCTATTAACCACTACTGATGCTGATGTGGCTGGTTTGGCTACAGAAGACCAAACAGCACTCCTGCAAGTGGTGATGCAAGTCAAAAAAAGCACCAGGCAAAAATCAAACACGTAGAGAAAAAGCAGACTCACGGATAAGCAAATGCACTAAGGCCTCCTGTGTTGGCAAAGGTCACCCAAGACACTGAAATTCAATGAAGGGGGTTTTAAGTTAAGGAAAACAGGCAAGCACCAGGGAAGCTGTCATGTAAAAAAGGCTGGGGACCCAAGCCCCCTTCCCTATAGAAAGGAGCCAGCACGGGGCATGCCTTGCAGATGGACTGGGCTAGCACACAGCCTGCAGAGCACATCTGGCACACAGGTGTATGGCCCTGGATTCGAAAGTCAGCCATCAACAGTCATCTGCAAAGAGTCCTATTGCTATTTGGGGTGAAAAGTGAGAGAAATTAGAGCTGAAAAATCATCATGCTTTTCCAAAAAAAAAAAAAGCGTATGGGTCCCTGCCAAAACACTCTTCCTCTAGCAGATTATATTTTTAATCCACCTACTTAATTAACTAGCTCCTCAGTGGACCAAATGATATTAGTGAACGAGTTAGAGTAATATTGCCACTGGAGCGGCCATTTAATTCTGGCAACTCTAAAGCAAATTATTTCATAAATGGATAGTTTATTCAATTCCGTTCAGTTCCAATTCAATTCTGAGCCCCTTCTATGACCAAAGCACTGAGCTAGACCTGTGGGGGAACAGAGTGAGGGAGGAACAATCCCTGCCCACAATCTAGACGGGGAATGGTGACCGATAAGTGAATTACAGCAATAGAATGCACACCAAGCACATGCGTGGGCGTGGGCGTGGGGATGGGAGGGAAGAAACTGGTCAGAGAAGGGGGGTTATTTTCATGCGTAGGAAAGCAGAAAAGACTTGACGGAGCAGAGACCATGGATGATGAATATGAAAGATGCAAGAAGGAACTGGGCAGATAGAGATGAGGGGGTGACAGATGTATTTGGGGAGTATAGAGAGAACACAGTGATGTAAATCTAAACTAGAAGATGGCAATGGGAATGGGTAGAAGGGGAGTGACTGCAAGAAAGAGATAATTTAACAAGTGTTTGGATGAACTGGGCAAGTTTCATGAATGACTGCTTATGTGATAGGTCCTACAGTGGATGCTAGGACATGAAAAGACACGCTCAGGCCACACATACCCCTAAGGTAGCTCACAGCCCAGTGGGGGAAAAGACCACCCACCCATAAGGGTTTGTTCCATCCTCTGACAGAGTCATGTGCCTCATATTATGAGAGCACAGAGATGGGCACCTAAAGCAACCCAGGGCTGGTGGGGGAAGGGTGAGAACTGAGCTGGAGGAAGGGTCTTCTGCACAGAAGAGGGAAAATGCAGGGTATCAGTCAGGGCATTGTGTCCCATGAGGCAGGAAAGGAAGGAACTAGATGGAGAAGCCCCTGAACACACTGTTATGGAGACTGGACTGTTCTCCTAAGGGTAATGGCCAGTGATTCTTTAGTAGGTTTGAAGAAGGGGAGTGACATTATCAGACTTGCATTGTACAAAGTGCACCTTGACAGCTGTGTGGAGAATGAGAATGGATTGACAGCAAAGACTGAAGGCTGAACAACTGGACAAGAGGCAATGGCCACGGTCACCCTGAGACATGGTCCATGGGCTTGGTAAACCCAAAGGATATTAATGGGGTATAACATAGACAGAGTAAGACCTGGACTGGACACCAGGCATTAAAGCAGAGTAAAGAATCAAGGTCCACTCCAGAATTCTGGTTTTAGAAACTAAGCAAATGATGGTGACCTTCATCAAGATGGGGACAGAGAAGGGGCAACAGGTCTCAAGGAGGAGGAATGCTGCTTTGGATGAGTTAACCTGAAGTGTCTATGGTACACACCAGCTGAGATGTTCACGAGCACAAACTGATGTTAAAACAAGTCACAACCCTACAGAAAACGGAATGAAACAAGGTACCTCTAATTGTGCACCCCAACATGGCTGGCTTCTTACAGATCAGTATGATCACAGAACAGAGTGATTTAGAATGAATGGAATAAAAGGGAAAGGTATACAAAGATAAGCCCTCCAACGCAAAAGGCTTTCCTGTAGCGTGGATTCTCTACGTTCTTTCACGTATCTCTTTAGAGACATGGTCTTCAGAAGGCTCAGTGAATGTCAACAGGTTCTGGGCTCTAATTCGCCGAGCTCTCTGATTTGTAAGCACTTTGTGAGTAACTGCTGTGTACGATGTACAACACGGGGTGAAATGAGGAATCTCAAAACAGACACAGCCTTGTCCTTAATGTCCCAGACATTATCCATGTGGTTGATGTGACACAGGTATGCATGACCAGAACACACAATAAAACCTGCCTGGTGATGAACAATGAACAAAGTGAACAGTAGATGACGATACTGAGCTGATCTTATCCAATGGTTGGTGTTTTTTCATTGTGGGTTTTTTGCATTGATTTTGATTTTTTGGCCATGCCGTGTGGCTTGTGAGATCTTAATTCCCCAACAAAGGGATCGAACCTTGGGCCCTTGGCAGTGAAAGCGAGGAGTCCTAACTACTGAACAGCCATGGAATTCGCAATTTTGATTTTTTAAAGAAAAATTTTGCATTAAAATATTAGCTTGATTGCTGCACTTTCTGGTGCCCCCTTAGACTGTGTGTCCCAGGTGAGCACCCTACTTGCCCCATCCCAATCCTGGCTCAGGAAAAGTTATCCGTAATTCAGACAAAGCAAACAGCCAGGAGTCATCAAGGCCAAATCGTGACCTCCCCCTTGCTAAATTACTGTAGTCTCTGAATTCTTCTTCATCCCTCTCATGAACAGAGCTGCCTCCTCAAAACAATTTAACTGACAGGTGTGCTTAGAGCTTTCCTTTTGGGCAAATCCTCTATAGTGAATCACCAGGAGAAAGATGGTATCATTAATTAGCTCAGATTTTACATTTTGCTTCTTTATGGGTAGTCTCCAATTTAACATAAGTATGTATTTTGATTTCTATCAAAACTATTTCTTCCCTCCGACCCCCAACAGGTCTGTGCATTTTAGTACCCAACAAAAATATATATTTTTTTTTTTTTTTTTTTTGCGGTACGCGGGCCTCACACTGTTGTGGCCTCTCCCGTTGTGGAGCACAGGCTCCGGACGCGCAGGCTCAGCGGCCATGGCTCACGGGCCCAGCCGCTCCGCGGCATGTGGGATCTTCCTGGACCAGGGCACGAACCCGTGTCCCCTGCATCGGCAGGCGGACTCTCAACCACTGCGCCACCAGGGAAGCCCCCAACAAAAATATTTTGAGCAGACGAAGAAAATTGGAGTTTGCTGATCCCTCCACTGGACCCAAGCTCCCCTGGGGAGAAGAATCCTTTCCAGCAAGTGCCCTGCTGTCTTCTCAGTGCCGAGGTCTGTGTGGTCAGACCGTAGTTGGTACTTAATACACGCTTACCCAAGTGTTGAGAAATAGAAGATTCTTAACAACTACATTTACCAAAACAAGTTAGAAGATACTCACATTGCTTAATTACAGCCATATATGTGTTCTCATTACTGTTTTGTATCAGCCCAATGCCCACAGAAATTCAAAGCATGACTTTCCAACCCTAACCTCATTGAATTGTCACCTTCTGACCATTTCTTTGGTAAAGGCAGAAGTTGTACAAATGGATTTGAGTCAGGGTACTTTACACTCAGTGAAGAAATCGTCTCTGTGTGCTCTTACTAGGGAATGAAATTTTGAGCCACCTTTTGGAGGACAGACTGCTCATTAGCGATATTTCCTTTTTGAACTGTTATCTCTTTTTTATTGGCGTGTAGTTGATTTACAATGTCGTGTTAGTTTCCGATGCACAGCAAAGTGATTCAGTTATATATATTTTTTGGATCCTTTTCTCTTATAGGTTATTACAAAATATTGAGTAGAGTTCCCTGTGCTATACAGTAGGACCTTGTTGGTGATCTGTTTTAGATACAGTAGTGTGTTTATGCTAATCCCAATACTGGTGATATTTTGATGGCTAAAGTGATATTTTTTGATGGCTAACCTGACTTGGAAATGTCTCGTTAAGGGTCTGGGAATGATGTGCACAAAACCAGACGTGTCTCTGCTTGTGCCTCTGTGTATGCAGAATTGCTGAGCACGTTTCCTGGAGAAAGATAACTCAGGATGCCTCTCCCCTACTGAACACTCACACACACACACACACACACACCCGTGGCTATTATTTGGGTGGTCTGGATCATGACGCAGAACAAGTGATGAATTCCATGAAAGCAGGAATGAATGGTACCTAACCATAGATAGATTAAAAACTCTTCTGTACTTTTCCCCTGAGGAGTTTTACTCCTCCTCTTGCCTCAAATGGCTTGCCCACATATTTTTAGAGGCTTTAGATATTCCTGGGGGAAGTGTCATCCAGCTAGTGAACCCATCAGACCTTATTCAGTTTATGAATTCTTATGAGCACATAGGTCAAAACGTTACTGCCCTAAGTAACATTTTAAATGATTTTAATGTACTCCCATAAAAAGTGAGCTGCCAAGACTCAAATCTGTGGACTCCAGAATACGGGGACTATACAGAATCCTTTAATATTACAACTAGTTTTAACGCACCAGCCTGGTTGGTATTACTGCGTGTGCACATGCCTGGGTGTGTATACGTATTACATATTATATACATAATTATAAAATGAAAAATACATGTATAGTTTCATGGAATACTGTATTTGTTTCCTTCTCTAGGTATAGCAGTTAATTCTGTCTAATAAACTGTAATTTACTTCTTCTCACTTTTAGTTCCACAGAAATAAAAGAAAATGCCAATAATTATTTTCCCCTCTGTTGTTTCATCTTCACAACAAAATATCTTTGCACATAAGAGGAACAAAATGTACCAATTTCTAATGTACTTCACAGCATAATATTTTGGACCAACTTAAAAATATGTTAACCAGGTTTACTGCGTGAAAAGGGTAAGATCTTTAGCTAAATTATCCTAAAATAAAAAGGCAAGTGAGTTGAAAGCACAGCAGTTCAAAAAACCAACTCTATAGATATCCACATGTCTAGAGAGTATTTAAACTATTTCACTTTATAAAATTCAACAGGGAATGTGATTTCTGGTGTTCTGGCTTATAGAATCACTTGGGAATGAATAATTCATAGGCTTTTTACCCAGTCTCAAGTGTAAATCAGTCAAATATAGCAACATGATATTCATGCTGAATTTCTAAGTACTTAAAAACATTTAGATGGAAACTTCTTTTCAAGAGAACAGGAGGAAGAATGTCACTTTCCCTCTGCTCACTGTGCTCAGGCATATTTGCACTACGTCGTCCTTTAAGAAAATCTATACAAAGGGATTTAATGAAACACTAAACCAGTTAGGTTGCAGAAGTGAAGAAAAGAAGAGCAACAGAAAACTTTCTCACTGTTATGTTTTCTGTATTAACATACTGATGTGAAACTAAACAGAAAAAGCAATCTAATAACAAACATTCCTTTGAGACATGCTCAGGGAGCAAAAGGACATCCACTTATTGTTCCGCCCATCCGATTGGTCCATATATGGCAATAAAGGTACAATAGACGGAAACAGGAAACAGACTGGCACATCTGTAGTATCTTATTAGCAGTTAATGGATATCTGAGAAGAACACGCATATAAAGCTGAACCGTCTGGACCAATCTCCGAAGCAATTACTCTTAATTAGTGGGTTCTGTTTATAGATTCAACTTAGTGTACCCTTATGTATCAAAGAGATGAAAGCAGCTGCAGAAAGAGAAATGAGTCTCTTAAAGGAAAAGTATTGCAAGATGTTGGAGGATTTCTTTTTGGTGAAGTGAAACCATTTCTTTCCCTTCTCTGCCTGGCAGCAGGGGGCTTTCTCCTTTGTGACTGATTAAAGAAAAAATTTCCAAAGCTGGTTAGCTGTTAAAGGTAGTCTTGTCATTTGCCTTAGGAAAATGTAAAGAAAACTGGTCAAAACAAAATAGTTGTGCTGGACAAAAATACTCCCTCAAACTGTAACTTTAAACATTTCCAGGAGGTGCCATCCTCCACCTTCAACCAAATCAACGCTTTAGAGATGGAGCACCTGCATTTGGTGTTCGCCAAATTGAAAGCAGTGGGGCAAAATGGGTGATGTGACCAGCTGTATCTCCAGAAGGGGGAAAACACAAAATGGTTTTTCCAGGCCAATCTAGTCAGAAGAGATCTGAGTATATTCAACGAGCCTCTGAGCCAACCGCCCACTGTCTGTAAATGGAAAACTATCATGTAGTTCAGTTCCCCACCCCATATATACCACATACTGGCCTTTTCAACAAAACGGAAATTCTTTTTGGGTAGTGGATGTTGCATTTGTGCAATCCTATTCCCATGTAAACAGGTCTATGGCTATCTTTCTTAGAGAGAGCTGTCACTGGGGTCCTGCCTTTGGTGTGACTCTTAAACTACTAGCAGGCTTGATTCTTTAAGCATTTCTGATTGGTTTTGCAACACACTGGTCTACTTGCTTGAAAGTCAGTGAAGTTCTTTCCTGTCTTGTGAAATTCTGTTTTAAAAGATCATTTTGAATGGACAGTTAGTGCACTAATGTTTAACCTGTGACCATTCTCTCAAATGACTGTACTCTGTGTATACCTAAGAAAGCTGGGCTGGATTTCTTCAGAGGGTAAAGGAAGGAACTTCTTACTTGTCTGGGGTTTACCACAATTCAGGATAGGCACGATTTCTTTGCATTTGCCTTTCTGAGTGTCCAGAGTTTGTACATGAGCCCCTCCCCGCCTAAGGCAAGAGAAACTAAAGGACTGGCCTTTTCCATTGTCTTCACACGCAGAGCACAGGCCGAACGGAGCCTCCTAGGCTCTGGCTCCCACGAAGGGCTCCAGGAGTCCGTGCTGGAAGACAGTGCTGCAAACATGGGCTGCTCTCCCCAGGGAGACCTCTCTTCTTCCAGAAACCTGCTCCAGACGTGCTCTTCGGATGAACCCACCTCTGTTTTACTGTGTTATGCATTCAATTTTTCAGGTCTGAAATTTAAGATTCTTGGCGAATGGTTCTAATGTCATGAATACGGGCAATGTTGTTAAAATTTCATTAAGTTTATAAACAGCATTCTTTTTTTAATGCATGTACGTATGTATGTACCTATCTATCTATCTGTATTGTTTTAAATTGAAGTATAGTTGACTTACAACATTGTGTTAGTTTCAGGTGTACATCAAAGAATATACATACATATCTACATATGTGCATATATTCTTTTTCAGATTCTTTTCCCATATAGGTTATTACAAGGTATTGAATATGATTTCCTATGTTATACACTAAGTCCTTGTTGTTTATCTATTTTATGTATGGTATCTGTTATGGTATATGTATGTATCTGTTAATCCCAAATTCCTAATTTATTCCAACCCCCTTCCCCTTTGGTAACCATAAATTTGTTTTCTATGTCTGTGAGTCTATTTGTTTTGTAAATTTCACTGCATCATGTTCACATATAAGTGATAACATATGGTATTTGTCTTTTTGTCTGACTTACTTTGCTTAGTATGAAAATCTCTAGGTCCATCCACGTTGCTGCAAATGGAATTATTTCATTATCTTTTATGGCTGAGTAGTATTCCATCGTATGTATGCACCACAACTTCTTTATCCATTCCTCTGTCAATGGACACTTAGGTTGCTTCCATGTCCTGGCTATTGTGAATAGTGCTGCTATGAACATTGGGGTGCATGTCTCTTTTTGAATTAGAGTTTTCATCTTTTCCAGATATATGCCCAGGAGTGGGACTGCTGGGTCATATAGTAGCTCCATTTTTAGCTCTTTAAGGAACCTCCATACTGTTCTCCATAGTGTAGCCTTGTGTTTTTTACGTACTCTTTATCGAGGTGAATGACAGAGTCGCAGGCAAAGAATGGCATACACAAATGGAGAGAGCCGTGTTGCACCGTGAGTGCATTCATTCACGAGCAGTTAGATTGTATGGGCCGCAGGCATGGGAGGCGAGTAGGAGACAGCAGCAGTCAGTGTTAAGCACTACGCAGTGATTGTCACCCTCCTTCTGAGTCCGTGCTCCAGCAGCGACATGAAACGGGGTCTCGAACGTGAGGGTCTTCAGCTGGCCCCTCTCCCAGAGAGTTCTCATGGTGTGTGTATGAACGCCACCTGCTTAAGCAGGTAACCGAAATGGCCCAGAGAAGCGACCTGTCCACAGTCACATTTTCTGATAAAACCGTGATCAGCATATGTGCTCTCTAGTATACACTACATACCATTCTCTAGGTTATACATTCACATGCATGCATTACTGCTCAGGCTTGTAGAGGCCAAATCACGTGTGAATGGTTCTCCATATGGGTAATGTAATGTTCTAGGCTACTTCTGACAATACCCAAATGTCAATAGAGGCATTTTTCACAGATTTGAGAACCCATTCCTAACGGAAGAGTCACCATAATGCCACTTTATATAGTTCCTACAGACCAAATCATCCTCCCCACACCCCCATCTCCTTTCTCGCTCCCAAATGTCTACAGGTGGTAATTAATTTTCTTTCCCACTCAGAGTGTTATTTCTGGATGAAGTTCAGAGAAAGGTAATGGGATGGCCATGTAGCTAGGTGGTTTTCGGTCCATTTCCATAACATATCAGAATAAAACTAATTCTTTATTCCTAGCTTGTGTCTTTCTACTGCTCAGCAGCTGTGAAGATAGACCAGACACAGGGAGAAATGTTCAAAGTGAGCTAAGATGATGGACATATAATGCAAAAGGAAGCAGCTCCCAGGCCCTTACTTTCAGAGGCTGAGCTGTGCAAGAGTATACATCCAAGCTGCGGCTTTAACAACGGAAAGGGGAAAGTTAGCAACTACTTACTAGGTTAAAGGATCTGTGGCTGGCATTCTTTCATACAATAATTTAGTTCAGTCCTTTCAGTAACGCTGAGAGCCAATGAATTATTGTCCATACTTTACACATGAGGAAACTGAGACACAGAGATATTACATAATACGCTCAAGTCTGCAAAGGTAGAAGGTTTTAAGCAGGGTCTGAACTTGCGTTTTCCACTGTACCAGCTGCTTCCATTAAATAACAGCCATAGTTATTAGCTAGTAATTATGATCATCCAGCAACTATAGGAATGGTCCTTGCAAGTCGAACTAAAAGAAGATCCAGTACAAGTAGGAGATCAGAAAATAAGAGTAGATGAATATGGGTATGTTGAATTACAAGAAGGTAAGAACTAATTGGATGTTTGAGGAGTTTTTATGGAGGAGATAATAAATAGTATCCACTATTACACTGTGATAAAACTAATAAATAGCAGTTAAAGCATTACCAGGATGTTTCAAAAATTATGAGGAATAAGAAAGCTATGTTATATTGAGTTAAATAAATATGAATGATACAAAAAAAAAAAAAAAGAAAAGAGAAAAAAAGAAGATCCAGTACAGAGAGCCATGAAAATCTTGGAAGAGCCACCTCTTCTGACCCAGCCTCACCGGGATCTACTGATCCAATGATTTTGTAACATATCAAGATTACCATTTTTAAGAGCATTTAAAAACTGTTTTCGTCAAGTAGCTACCATGTTAGTCGACAATTACGTTTTCTTTAAAAATTTCTGCCCATGATTAATAGAAGCAACCCTGCCTCTGACCAGTAGACAGAACAGTGTGTGGTTTTTTAAAAAACTTGTGAGAAAAGGGCCTTCCTGGCTTGCTGGCTCATTCATGATGTAAGATGATGTAAGAAGGCTCACATCACTTCATTAGGGCGTTCATGTCTCTTAACCATCACATACTCTGTTATAGAGAAAACTGTAACTTACATACCTCAGTTAGGAATTCTTTTGGCTGCATGTAACAGAATTTCTGAGTGGCTTAAGCAGTGAAGGTATTTGAGTGTGTCATGTAAACAGCGAACCAAAAAAGGAGCATAGGTCAAAGAAATCACCAAAGAGCTCTGTCCCCTATCTTCTTTCCACCTCCATTGATGTGCTGGCTTGGTCAGTGCAGGAGGAAGGATGGGAGGGTGGGAAGGGGCATGTATACATTTTGCCAGGATAACCAGAGCTCTCTCAGAAGGACTCTTCAGACTTCTGCTCAAGTCTCAGTGGCCAGAGCTGTCACCTGGCCAGCCCATGCTGCAGGGTCTGCTGGGAAAGTGAGAAGATTTTCTAGTCTCTTTGGTGGAAGCCAATAGGGGAGAAGAGGGTTGACATAGCTGTTGGCATTCAGCAGCACCTGCCTCACTAATGTAGTGACTGTGAAAAAGGATTTTGTTTCAGACTATTAATATTACATTATTTTGGTACCAGATATCGACATACATATTACTGCTTTATTTCTATTGTACAAGAATTTTCAAAGCCGGTTTGAGTCTCATACCTATACTCCTCCCTTTGCTATTTGTTTTTCAATTTGGGATGAGAGGCAAGAAATAACCAAACAGTGCTAGTTTCAAACGAACACTATTTTCCAAAGACTTCCTTTGCCCTCATAGGATGCCTGGGTATTCCTCCCACCAGTTTACAGTTATGTCACTTATAAACAAATGTCAGGTCTTGTATAATTTCTATGTATCCTCTATACACAAGAAAAAAAATGGAAAGACTTCTTGGCCCTAAACTATCTCCTCACTTGGTGCAGAACTATTTTTCTTTTTCTTTTAAATTTTAATTTATTTACTTACTTACTTAAAATTTTTTTTTGGCCGTTCCACATGGCATTCCAGATCTTAGTTCCCTAACCAGGGATCAAACCCTTGCCCCCTGCAGTGGAAGTGTGGAGTCTTAACCACTGGACTGCCAGGGAAGTCCCCAGAACTATTTTTCTTTAGTATAAAACTGGGACTCTTACTCTGGAAATGAGACATACCACTTCAACTCAATCATCCAGGAAAATCCATGTCACATGGTGGCCGTACCCTCTAGACTGGAACAAACCTCAAAATTCGACTCTGGAAGTAACTCCTTTGGCCGATATGTGGCTTCTCCAGCAATATGGCCATGGCCCATCAGAATGATGGGCTGCCCTAACTTGGATCTCCTAGTCTAGGTGTTGGGAAGAAGCTGTAGATCAAGTAATACTTAATAGAAGGAATAGAAAAGGGAGGGTGAGTTTCCCAAACTTGTCTAAGGATAAGAATCATTTGGTGAGCTGGTTAAAAATATAGATTCCTGGGCCTGAAGCCAGAATCGAATCAGAATTTGCAGGCAGAGGTCTAGAATCTGCTTTCTTTTTTCTAACAAGTGCCCCCCAGTAAATTTTATCATCGGTGGTCCTCATCCTGGCTGCTCAGTAGAAACATCTGGAGAGCTTGCATAAAACACCAATGGTCGGAGCCTCAGCCTCAACCAGAATAAGAGCATACAGCCCAGCATCTGTTTTTTTAAACATCTATGGCAACTCTGCTGTGCAGATCTGACAAAGGCACAGGCTTTGGCGTGGAAACCCGTATGTAAGTGTGGCAGCTTAGAGAAAGACTTGATTCAGCCAAAGGCATTACTTCAGGGCTCAAACTATGGCCTACAGGCCACATCCTGTCTGCTCTGTAAATAAAGTTTTATTGGAACACAGCCATGCCAGTTCTTTACCTGTTTTCTGTGGCTGCCTTCTGCCCTACCTACCACAGCAGAGCTGAACAGCTGCAACAGAGATCACTATGGCCCACGAGCCCCATATATTCACTCTCTGTCTGTTTACCAACTTTACCAATCTCTACTCACCAAACATTTGGATCAAGGACAGTTAAAAAATTATAATCGTAACACTAAGCTTGGATTATATATAAGATATGGTTCTGAGTGCCCTGCATCTACTACCTCTTATTCTCACTTTACCAATAAGGAAACTGAAGATCTGAGAGGTTGAGAAACGTAGCTAAGGTCATAGCACTAACAAAGGATGAGGCCAGGATTTGAATGCAGGCTGTCTGACTCCAGGACCTCAGGATGTCCCTTTTTAATTTAATTAGTTTGTCTCTTAGACATGACTTTTGTGAAAAGATACAGGAAGAGCAATGGCGAGTCATGAAGACAGATGTCTGAACAATCTAAGCCACCCCTGTCTGTTCCCTTGAACCTCATGTCCACTGGAGCAGTCAGCCTGGAAAGGATTCATTCTTTTATCAAACTTGAAAAATGATGAGTGCTGAACTGTACAATTTCTTTCTCTTTTTGCAATGTACCATGTTCAATATGACTAACTCTTTAAGCTGGAGTCCTCAGCATCACTCAAGGCTCCCAGACATATGGCACGATGATCACTTCCTTGGCTGCATTAAGCCTCACACCGTTAATTTGTCCCATGATATATTCAATATGTTCCTAGTTTTCCACAGGGTCATCAGGATAATAGTTTGCTGTTAAAGACTGGACATTCCTCTGGAATCCCCATTTGTGGCTGCTTGTCAGAGGATCAGTGAAGCAGTTGGAAGAGAAGAACATGTAGCCATTAAATGCTGAGGAACAAAGACCAGGCAGTGGCTGGTGAGACAAAAATACCCATTTTATTGTCAATGTTTTGCTTTACAGGGAGCCAATAAGGCAACGGAAACATGTACATTATATGCTGAGATAACTCAGCCCCACAAAGTCCTTTGGAGGGGGTGGAGCTTCCGGTTCGCCTGCACTGACAACAGAGCCCTCACCATCTCAGGTGCAAGGACAAAGCCACAAAAGGGCTCTGTGTTTCTCTAATTACTTTGGCCCAAATTTTATAGCCCTGAAGTTAGGCGCACTGTATGACAAAGTGCTCATCAGACAAGTTACATGAAGGGTGAGCAGCGTGCTGAGTCATATTACCCACCCAGGTCCCTCCACTGGTTTCATTTATTGTTCGTTGACCTGCATAGCCTTGAGATGCCTGGCCACGCACTCACACTGGCCACATCCTATTCTAGCTTTATTGTTACCAGTTCTTACCAGACATTGAGAATACAAGGCCAACAACGATGTTATTCCCCAATGGGAGAGCCAAGTGAGGTCCACCTAATGTTCCCATCACTTAAGACAGACTGTTTAGCCTCTGGAACCATGCCAGATTATTTGGAGAGTGTTCAGTGCGGTCAGTGAAACGTTTTTTTTTGTTCTTGCGTCACCGCTTTTTCTTTTTGAACGTTTAATGCCGATCTGATCTGAATTCTTTAACCAGGGAAATTTGGTCTCTGGTTCATGCTGACCCTCTCCTCCTCACTCCCCACTCCACACTTTGGGAGCAGCCTTCCTTGTAATGCCCACCCCCAGCCCCACTCTAGAACCTCTTCCACAGGGCTCCTCTCTCTCAAGATTCCAGGAAAGGACTGTTGGCCTGTCTTTACCTACACATTCCCAGGGAGAGGCCATCGCTCATCTGAATGGTTTCCAAGTGAGGTCACAAATGTGATTACAAGCAAGAACCTAAGGCTTTAGAGCTGCTGTTACAATCTAGAAAGTGCAGATTTGGAGAATGGAGGCAGGGGAGAAAGGGAGGTGTATATCCTAGCACCACAGAGCCTCAGAAAGGCAAAGACGCAAACAGGATGCTCCCTCTTCTAAGGATACATTCAAATCTTACTCTATATCTGGCAGACTCCCTTTCCCAGTCAAATGGAAAAACGAAACTGGGCCACTGGATGCTTAAACTCATAGAATTCCAAGGGCCGGGGCAGCTTTCATCCCAGGCAGTCTAGTCCCAAAGCATGCAAGGGCAGCACCGAGTTATCCTGCTTCTAGGTCTGAAAGTGGAACAGCTCTGGGTCGCTCAGTTCCAGAATTATAATGGAGGGACGACAAAGACCTACTGAGGCTAACAAGGCATTCTGTGGGCAGCCCTGTGTTAAGGAGGAGGGCCAGGGGGCACAGTGCCCTGCTGAGGATGGCGGAGTGCCCAGGTGACCTGACTCTAACCTGAGCTTCTGTGACACACGTGTGCGAGCCGGTTCCTGGAGGCTGCGTTATGACGGATACGGATCAGATTAGGTGTCCCTGATCTAAGTCTGAAGACTAGGACAAACGAAATTACACAGCTTGGCTAAGTTGCATACAAGAGGGGTTTTATCAATGTTAGAGAAAAAAAAAGGCACACAAATGGTCGGTCTAGTTGGGATTTACACAGGAAATCCCCAGCACCTTCTCTGCCCTCCTCACCCCTCACTGTCACCTCCTTCACTTTGCCTCAATGCTGCAGCTGCTCTCTAAATTACAGCACCAAGACACTGCTAGGCGAGTGGGGAGAGCGTCTTGCCATTCTGAAGTGCAGACTTCAGAATGGCAAGATGAGCACGGAATTCACGAGCAAGAGACGATTTACCTCCTATCAGTGGATACTCCAGGATAGCTTCTGCTCAGGACAAATGGTCCTCAGCTAAATGCTCAACTTATCTGCCTGCACCAGGATTCAACTCCTCTTTCAGAAACTGTCCAGAAGATTTGTATCACTGGCATGATATTTTTATTTTTTTTATTATTTATATTTTTATTTATTGCGGTACTCGGGCCTCTCACCACTGTGGCCTCTCCCGTTGTGGAGCACAGGCTCCGGACGCGCAGGCTCAGCGGCCATGGCTCACGGGCCCAGCCGCTCCGCGGCATGTGGGATCTTCCCGGACCTGGGCACAAACTCGCGTCCCCTGCATCGGCAGGCGGACTCTCAACCACTGCGCCACCAGGGAAGCGCCTGGCATGATATTTTTAAAAAATCATTATATTTCATGTCAGTATCATTATCTCTGAGGTGTATCCACCCTTACAGCAAAGACCTAGACACAGATAGTTTTTGTTTTGTCCACTAATCGTCTACAATTGTCTATACAATCCTGCAGCGGCCCCATTTTCTCCCTCGACTTGACCACCGGTTCCGAGTTAAAGCACAAACCAGCCAGCTATGGATTGCAGCCTGTTCGCTGGCTCTCATGCTTTGCTCATGGTTCTGTAGGCTTTCTGTGAGGCAGCATTCCCTCCTCAGAAAGTAGATACATCATCTGTCTGTTAACCACAAATTATCTTTCCCCAAAGCTGATGATGATGGCAAATGACCATGTACTCAAACATGCCATTGATGGGCTTTAAAAAAAATACTGGCAATGATTTCCTGCACTGGAAGAGAATTCTGGTGAGAGAGGGAAGGGCAGAGAGATTAAAGTTTTTCCTCAAGTACTACTGTAAAGGATAATAAAGCAGCAGGGCAGGGCTTCTCAAACTCGGGGATCTTGTTAAAATTCAGGTTCTGGTCCAGGCGTTTTGGAACCAGCGATTCTGCTTTCCTACCAAGCCCCCAGGTGAGGGTGATGTTCCTGGTCTTCAGGCCACATTGGAGTAACAACACTAAGAGAAGTCTACATGGGACGTCATCAGAAGCACTAGTATTTCCAATGACAAATCTTACAACCCACAAATCTGTCACACATGCACACCCTACTCGCCTGATTTCCACGTCTCTATGCTGCCTGCAGAAGGTGGAGATGACACTTCATTATTTATAAAAATAACTTCATTTTATAAAAATCTGGATTTACCAAACTGATTTTATACCACTTAAAAAAGAACTCGCTTCATGGACGAACTTAGAGATGATCATACTAAGTGAAGTAAGTCAGACAGAGAAAGATATCACTTATATGTGGAATCTAATTTTTAAAAATGATACAAATGAACTTATTTACAAAACAGAAACAGACTTACAGATTTCAACAACAAAATTACGGTTGTCAAAGGGGAAACGTGTGTTGGGGGGATACAATCAGGAGCTTGGGATTAACATATACACACTACTATGTATAAGACAGATAACCAACAAGGACGTACGGTATAGCACAGGGAACTCTGCTCAATATTCTGTAATAACCTAAATGGGAAAAGAATCTGAAAAAAATGAATATATGTATATGTATAACTGAATCACTTTGCTGTACACCTGAAACACAACATTGTAAATCAACTATACTCCAATAAAATTTAAAAAAAGAACTCACTTGAGCATTCCTAGATGTAGAATGCTCCCCTACTAGCAAAATAATGATTTACTTCAAAAAGTTGTACTTTGAATATAGAAGCATAAGAAACCATTCATGATTAACCTGGTAAACATCTAAACTGGGACATGGTGGAAAGAAGTTAACACCACAGGACTGCAATGAAAGCCCTTGGACTTTCCATTTGAATGGCTAAATCTGTCACAGTCCTCAGGGTTTTAGCTGCTCCCAGAAAATGGGCAGCAGGGTTTCAACAGATGCTAGCCCTCTAAAGAGCCTCTGAAATTGTCAGATCATTCCACCTATGAGTGGCCACCTGGGCAGTGAATGAATTGGGTCAGTACAAATAGGTCAGGTACTTCTCAGAAAACCACTAGAGATATGTTAAGCTAAGAAGCCAAAGAAACCTACAGTGGATTTTATTTGCACCATCCTTACACATCTAGTATATTAAATTCAGACACTGGCAGAATGTATATTTGTCAGTGTCAAAAGTTATCCAGGGAAAGACAAATATCTTTTGAGAACATGCATCAGTTTCCTTGTACTAAGGATTTTAAACTACAGTGTTTCTGAACCCTCTCTCTTTTTTTAAAAAATTAATTTATTTTAATTAATTTATTCTTTTCTTCGGCTGCTTTGGGTCTTTGTTGCTGCGTGCTGGCCTTCTCTAGTTGAGGCAAGCGGGGGCTACTCTTTTTTTTTTTTTTTTTGCGGTACGCGGGCCTCTCACTGCTGTGGCCTCTCCTGTTGCGGAGCACAGGCTCCGGACGCGCAGGCTCAGCGGCCATGGCTCTCGGGCCCAGTCGCTCCGCGGCATGTGGGATCTTCCCAGACCGGGGCACGAACCCGTGTCCCCTGCATCGGCAGGCGGACTCTCAACCACTGCAACACCAGGGAAGCCCGGGGGCTACTCTTCACTGTGGTGTGCGGGCTTCTCACTGCGGTGGCTTCTCCTGTTGCAGAACATGGGCTCTAGGCACACGGGCTTCAGTAATTGTGGCCTGTGGGCTCTAGAGCGCAGGCTCAGTAGTTGTGGCACACAGGCTTAGCTGCTCCGCGGCATATGGGATCTTCCCAGACCAGGGCTTGAACCCGCATCCCCTGATTGGCAGGCGGATTCTTAACCACTGCACCACGAGGGAAGCCCCTGAACCCGCTCTTAAAGAACCATATCTTATAGAGGATCAAATGATAAAAGACATGTTTTTTGAGTACAGAATTCTTATCAGTTAGTAATTCTAATGCTAATTTAGTCAAGTTAAGGTTGAAACTAATGGTTCCTTTTTTTGCTTATATGTGGCCTCAGTTAAAAATAGTAATCTATGTAGAAACATCACCTGTGTTGACAATTTTCAACAGATAATTGATAACTATAATAATACAAAACGATCTTGAACATCTACCTCAATTTTCTTTTCTCAGAAACTAATATTGTTTTCCAATGTCCCTTCATGCTTAAGTCTATCAAGAATGAGGACTCACGTTGCTAATTAGAACACTGGGCTTAAAGTTTAAGTAGAAACAGTAAGAAGTAATGCACATTGAATCTTTATCCGTTTTGCTTCATCCTGTGCACCTTGGTACAACAGGTGATGGACGGGACTCAGTGAGTAACCCTGTTTGAACCAATGATCAACCTAGAAACCAGAAGAATTTTCCTTTTTTAAAAAAATCTTAGTTATGGTGCTGCTTTTAAACGGATGTATCATAGCCTGGGGGCCAGATAGAAGCAGCTAACTTTTAGTAATTTCTTCACGGACGCGTCTGCTTTCATCTCTGCACAAGCGTAATTCGAGTATCCCCAACAGTCTCTAGTCACCTCCTGACTCTTGGCCACGCCAGATGTTGGGGAATTGCTTGAAAGGCAGGCTTGTGGCTCCCTGAAGACTGGAATTCCCTCTAACCCTAAGGTCTCTCATCTGAAGTCAAAACAAATCCTTCTTGACTCGTTCTGCCAATCTTTTATCTCTTGGTTGCCTGACCATGCCTCTCCTGACTGAGATCTCAAATTTGATCTTAAGTGAAAAGGATGTTTTGAGTACCTTTACTCCTATGTAGACAATGGCTATTTCAGAGAGCTCTAGTCTTTCAAAAGCAGATGCTTCTTTTAAACTCAACAAACCCTTGCCTTTGGATCTTACAAAATGCTTCTGCCTCTCAGTCATGGCTGAGGGCTGAAAAGACAGGGGTAACTGGGAATGAGGAGGGAGGCAAATGCCAGTGGGACCTTAACTTGAGTACATGGCTTCTTATTACACAGTCATTTAAATAGCAATAAACAAAGCTGCAGCTGAGAGGCACTCACAGGTCTGGTAAATCTTGCTCTAAGGTATTAATTTCTGCTGGAAATGTGGAATCTCAGTAAAACGCAACAAGAATGTGTTTACAATTTATAAAGCTCTTCAAACTTCAACATCCACATGGAAAAGAAGAAAATTTTCTACTGAAACTGAACTTTGTTTTCTTCATCTCTGACCAAACTGATTTCACTGTTTTTTTTTTTCTGTAAGTCACTGCAAAATACTGATAGATAAACAAAACCAAATCTCAAACCCTACAGTATATATGACCCATTATTCCTGAATTTCAACATTACCAAGCTTTTTAAAGGTACAGAGAAGGGGACAGAAATCATGTTCTTTATTGAAATCCCATTTCACTGTTGAAACAGAAAACACATCTTAAAATATCAAATTTTATCCTATGTGAGAAATGAGAAATTATAGGCATTCCAGCTGCATTCAAAATTCCTTAAATTTTAAGTTCTTAAAGTTTGTTTTCTTTGGCTATATAATCTCATTCTTTTAAATACTACTCAGTCATAGTGAAATATTCTTTTAAATGACAGAAACATTTAGTGCTAGCCTAGGCTAAATAATAGGGCTTTTGGTCTATAGAAAAAGGCCTGAGATTAATGTACCTTCATCTGAAAGCAATGCTTGAGCACCTCAGTGATTACAGAGTTTGACATCCATCTGCTGTTCCTTGCTTAACGCTTTTTTTTTCTTTATCAACACTTTAGGTGCAATGAAATTGCTGACTCTTTTGTGATCTTGACAAATCTGCTTGGTATTCATTAACATTAACAATGTCGGCCCAACCTAACTTACCCAAAGTATATCTCTCTACCTCCCCATTGAACTATCTACTAAAGATACCACCCACCACTCCCCCAGTATTCCCTGAACCCAAATTCGTAGCCCATGAAGCCCTCTCTCTTCATCCCAAACACTCCCCACCCTTCAGTACTGAAATCCTGTACTGAGATCACATCTATTAAACAATCATCTCTTCCCAGGCCTGGTCACTGGCCATCATATGTACTATTAATTGGAGGTAGGAGACACATACTATATCCAGCTTTATGCTGGTTCTTCTATTGTGGTCTTCTATGCCCATTTCAATCACTGTCAATTAATTAGTCATGTGTTATATTTTCATGCAGTAATCTAATAATCTAGAAAGCTAGCTATTTATGAAACAAACCAATCCAACATGCTCTACAGGTTATGTTTCCCAATATATAATCGATGCCCTAATTAAGGTTAAACACCAAGCAAAGTTTTCACAATAAGTCATAAACCCATTCAAAGAGGGACCACATATGAATTTTTATATGACCATCTCTTAATTGAAAACTAAGGAAATTTAATTTTTTATAAAAGTGTGAAAAAAGACAACAGCTTATACACATGTGTCCCAGCCCTAGCTTTCGGTAAGTATTAATTCTGCAGTTCAACCAGCCCCTATAGTCAACAGAGCCTCCAATAAGCCTTTTGGATAAAGCTTCCTGTCACAACACATACCGTGACATTCTCTGGAGTCTGCCCTAAATTGAGCTTTTCTGTTCGGTAAATAGCCTGAGACTGATATATCCTTATAGTTCTTCTAACTTTTATTTCATTTTTATTTGTGCTTCATACACTCTCTGTCTCAAAAAAAATGACATAATACAGTACTTCCTTTATTTATTTATTTATTTATTTATTATTATTTTTTGCGGTACACGGGCCTCTCACTGTTGTGGCCTCTCCCATTGCAGAGCACAGGCTCCGGACGCACAGGCTCAGTGGCCATGGCTCACGGGCCCAGCCGCTCCCGCGGCACGTGGGATCTTCCCGGACCGGGGCACGAACCCGTGTCCCCTGCATCCGCAGGCAGACTCCCAACCACTGCGCCACCAGGGAAGCCCAGCTCATTTGATTCTTAAACGAACCTGTTAGGAAGGTACTTGGATTATCCTTGAGGAGCAGAGGGACAGAAAAGCTAACCCAGGAAGTAACCCAAGTGACAGCTCGTAAGTAGCCAAGCCTGTACTTAAACCAGGCAGGCTGACTCTAGAATCTGTGTCTTCACCATTTACCTACTACGGCCCATAAATCACAGATGAACTTTTGCATTTTTGACCAGTTAAAAAACTTCATAACATACAGTTCTAAACTCTACTAAGTGTCATTTAATAATTCTTCACTGGCTCAGAAAAGAATTCAGATACTACCAGATCTCCTGATTTTCATTCTGAGCAAGAGTTTTCACTAAGCAGCGCTGGTGACCAAAGAGGTTTGGTAAACCAAAAGTTAGGCAATTGGTTTCCTCCTCCACCTCTGGAAGTAGACAGAAAATATGAAAACAAAGACTAAAAAGCAGGATTGACAGGAATTGCTGCACGAAAGGAATGTTCTCTTAAATGATGGCAAAACATCTTTTTTTTTTTTTCCTAGCAAAAACAGTACTCCCCAGGAAATCTCAGTTTTTGTTTTTGTTCAACCAGGACTGTAATATTTAATTAACTTCACAGCTGGATCAACATATTGATGACATTTTATATTCATTTTTCTTAAATGTTTCAGTGGAAATGATCTCCTCACCAGCCCTTCCCTCCCCTCGTTCCTCCCAATTCTCTCTCTCTCTCTCCTCCTCTCTCTCTCTCTCACACACATACACTTTTTTTCATCAGTGCTAATCAGCTTTTTATTTGGAAATGTGTGTGTGCATGTGTGCCTTTGTCAAAAAATTTCTTTATCATATCTTCATGATGCCTTTCTTTGACTCCTTAAAAGGCTGCTGTACAGAAAAAACCAAAAATGAAAAATTATAAATTATAGTTTTCTTTAACTACACTAACTGTTATAAATTATAGTTAGCATAGTCACAGAAAACAAGATCTTAAAAATGGGTCTAAGTGAAAAAAGAAAGGCAGACTTTTATACTTGGAGTGAACTTTTTTGGATAACTTAAAAGACATGATTGAGACCTAGAATTTATTCTCAGGTCTGCCTTTAAAGCAAGGAGGCAGTAAACTAGATGTCATTGGTCCTAAACCACATACTTTTCCCCTTTTCATTATTTTTGCTTATAATTCCCATCCTCAAGGTGCTGCTGTGATGTTGCTATCATTGTCTGTGCTACCTCAGAACTTGAAGAGTGAGTACCAGAAGCCTGGAAAAAAATTCGGACAGAAACAGTGTAGCACCGTTTGAGATATGCTCTGTTGCCATTGTTTTTTTTAATCTCATGGTGGGCAAAGCCAGGAGCCCTGGTGCTTATTAGCAGAGGGCTTCTTCTAGGTATATACACTGTTTTACTTTTTAAAAATTACAGGCCAATATCACTGATGAACACAGATGTAAAAATCCTCAACAAAATACTACCAAACAGATTCCAACAATACATGAAAAAGATCATACACCATGATCAAGTGGAATTTATTCCAGGGATGCAAGGAGTTTTCAATGCCTGCAAATGAATCAATGTGATACACCACATTAACAAATTGAAGAATAGATACCCTATGATCATCTCAGTAGATGCAGAAAAAGCTTTTGTTAAAATTTAACATCCATTTATGATAACAACTTTCCAGAAAGTGGGCCGAGATGAAACATACCTCAACATAATACAGGCCATATATGACAAACCCACAGCCAACATCATACTCATCCGTGAAAACCAGAAAGCATTTCCTCTAAGATCAGGAACAAGACAAGGATGTCCACTCTCACCAATTTTACTCAACATAGTTTTGGCAGTCCTAGCCACAGCAGTCAGAGAAGAAAAAGAAATCAAAGGAATCCAAATTGGAAAAGAAGAAGTAAATCTGTCACTGTTTGCAGTTGACATGATGCTATACATAGAAAATGCTAAAGAGGCTACCAGAAAACTACTAGAGCTCATAGATGAATCTGGTAAAGTTGCAGTATCCAAAATCAATATACAAAAATCTGTTGTATTTATATACAATAACAAATATCAGAAAGATAAATTAAGGAAACAACCCCATTTACCATAGCATCAAAAAGGATAAAATACCTAAGAATAAACCTATATAAAGAGACAAAAGACATGTATACCAAAAACTATAAGACACTGATGAAAGAAACTGAAGATGACACAAACAGATGGAAAGATATATTATTGGATTGGAAGAAGCAGTATTGTTAAAATGACCATACTACCCAAGGCAATTTACAAGTTGAAGGCAATCTACAGGTTTAATACAATCCCTCTCAAAATACCAATGACATTTTTCACAGAACTAGAACAAATAATTTTAAAATTTGTATGGAAACCCCAAAGACCCTGAATAGCCAAAACAATCTTGAGAAAGAAGAATGGAGATGGAGGAATCAGGCTCCCTGACTTCAGACTATACTACAAAGCTACAGTTATCAAAACAATATGGTACTGGCACAAAAACAAACACACAGATCAATGGAACAGGATAGAGAGCCCCCAAAAAACCCCCCCCACACTTGTCTTCAATTAATCTATGGCAAAGGAAGCAAGAATATACAATGGAGAAAAGACAGTCTCTTCAGTAAGTGGTGTTGGGAAAACCGGACAGCTACATGTAAAAGAATGAAATTAGAACATTCTCTTAACACCATAAACAAAAATAAACTCAAAATGAATTAAAGACTTAAATGTAAGATTGGACACTATAAAACTCCTAGAGGAAAACACAGGGAAGACACTCTGACATAAATCACAGCAATATTTTTTTGGATCTGCCTCCTAGAGTAATGGAAATAAAAGCAAAAATAAACAAATGGGACCTAATTAAACTTAAAAGCTTTTGCACAAAAAAGGAAACCATCAACAAAATGAAAAGACAACCTACTGAATGGGAGACAATATTTGCAAATGATGTGACCTATAGGATTAATATCACCATTGTTATTGATGCTCTTGGGGAGACAAATGGTGATTCTGAGCTGAAAAGTGATTGAGAAAAGTCTGACTCTAAGAGTGGAGACGTTCAGAAACATTTTAACCAATTTATTTCACTTATCCTTTCCATTTTACATGTGGTTAAGAATGATGTGTGATAAGAATCTATGTCTAAATTAAGTCTAAAATAACTCTTTCAGTAAGTTAAAAACAAAAATTCTAAGTGATAAGCAAGCACAGTGCCACAGTTTAATTGCTAGTATTTTTTCTTTCTTAGCGGTACATAAAATAATGGTGTGTCTTTCTGTGATACCATCTCAGATTTGATGAAATGCCATAACATGGTGGTTTAGAACGCCAGTCAGACAAAAGTTGGAATAACTAAGTACTCAGTCTTCTACTTCTTATTACCTATGAGTCCCTGTATGAATTTCTTTACATCTCTGATTTTTAATTTCATCATCTTTTATCTCAGGATATAAAAGTTCTTATCAAGTATTTTTGCAAAGATTAAATTGAATAATGCAGAGAAGCACCTTAGCACAATGCCTCGCACATAATAAAGACTCCATAAATGGCAGCCCCTGCTATTATTATGTGTTAATATGGGCAAGTCACATGATTCTTGGATGATGAGTTTTCTTAATTGCCAAGTTGAGTCTAAAATTTCCTGTCTGATCACTTAGGGCTGCTGTGATGTTCAAATGCAATTATATTATGAAAACACAAAATGGTAAACTGCTATACAGATATGCTATTATTGTTTGTAACTATAGTAGCAATTGGTGCTATTAAACAACAAGAATACTGTCTTCCATGGTTAAGAGTACCTTCGTACAGAAGGATTTACCACTTGGGTTCAAGCAGAGGTTGACAGAAGAAGAAGAGTGAAACCTTTTCTGGGGAGTGGAAAAGGAGAACCTGTGTTGGGCCATCTTTGAGATGCCTTCCACAGGCAGGATTTTTTGAAATTGAGAATCAATAAGGTTTAATGTGTTGAGATAGTGTAATAAGTCAGGATGGAGGATTGTGTCAAACTGAGGAATGTGTAGCACAGACATCCCTCGGTGTCTGCAGGGGATCAGTTCCAGCACTACTGAGGACACTGAATCCCTGAAGCGCAAGTCTCTTACATAAAATGACGTACTATTTGCATACAACCTACACATCCTCCGTACACTTTTAATCATCTCTAGATTTCTTATAGTACCTAATACAATGTAAGTGCTATGTCAATAGTTGCTGGTACAACGCAAATTCAAGTTTTGCTTTTTGGAACTTTCTGGAATTTTTTTCCCTGAATACTTTTGATCTGCGGTTGGTGGAACCCCTAGTTACAGAACTCAAGATGCCAACTGTACTTGACTCTTGGTGGGGCCCCAGTCTTTAGACCCCCCCTGCTTTTCACTTTCTTGGCTTCAATCCCTCCTCTTCTCCAACCTCATCATCTTTTCACCCTAATCCTGCTTCCTATCCTTTCTCCCAGGAGCCCACAGTTCCCTCTGACTTTCTTTGTCCCCAATATATCTAGTGCTGGCAATGGTGAGAAACTTCTCAGCTCGATATTTTGTTTCCTTTAATTTTGGGGAGGGTGTGGGAGTAAGAGGGGGAAGAAGTGCTGATTTTGGCACCAATTCTCAAATTAGAATTGTAAATGTTCTGGGACCTCGTATTCTCTCCCACTGGCTATCCTGGCAAATGGCTCTACCCTCTGTCCCCCTTGAAATGTTTCTTATGGTGAATAGGATCCATCATAGACTTGTGATTCCTGAAATCTAAAGCCTTTACAAATATATTTTTTTCCTTAGCAGATGAGGAACTTTGAAAAATTATAGCACACCAGACGAGTTTAAACAATTCATCTGGTATGTTGAAGCTAATTAGACAGGCAACATAAACACTGCCACGATAAAAATGTACAGAAAAGGCATTTCACAAACAATATGACTATAAAATCCTACATGTGATCAAAAATGTTTGAAAAGGAACAAGTCTGTGCCAAGATTTTTTTCCCAAGGTCTATTATTTTGAGTGTGATATCTGTAGAAGGAGCCAAGTCACTGAAGAGCTTGATGTTAAAGGGTGAAGGACTCAAGCTAAACACAAAATGATTAGGAGCCCAGGGGGAAGGCATGGCTCTTGTTATCCTTGGCACTAAGCTTGTGAATCTTTCTTGAAACTTGGTTGTTTCTGTAGGCACCTCACCTTGCATCACTTTGCAGTCTAATTTCTGTGCTTGTCCTAAGACCTCAACTGACTTTCCCTTCAGGCTTGCTTTGCAGAAGACAAACTCCATTGAGTTCACATAAATCAATGGAGAGGTTTGAAAGAATTAATGATAAATATCTCCAAGTCTACTGGGACACATTGTTACGGTATACGAAGTAGAAGCAGGGATGGACAATTTGTTCATTCAAAATTTCCAGGTCGAGCAGATTCTGCATGCAAAGATGGGATTGTGAGGGACCATAAGATGAGTGAGACAGGCCTCTGACCTCTTAGAATTACTGCAAGAAAGTCAAGACATTTATAACAGTAACTAAAATAGGTGACAACGTTCAGTGTTGATTTTGAGCAGAAAAAGCAAATGTCCCGCTTACTTTTTTTTTTTTAATACATTAAGCCTTAATAGGAAATTTAATACCAGGGCAGCAAGAGTGAGACAGAAAAAAAATGTAGTGAGGTAGGCAGGAAGGAAAATATTAATAAATGCGAGGTGGTATATCACAACATTCTCAGTCTTGCTAGAAAAGTCGTGCAGGAACACAGCACCTTAGAACAAGATTGTCAAGGTTATTCACAGAGGTTGTTATTTTACCCAACAGAGCACATTTTCTAATAGGAGTTCAGCTAAAACTGTTCCAGCAAAGCTGCGTGTTGCAGGTGTGTTTTAGCTGGGCTTCGGCAGGTTCTGCCGGAGGGAGAGCATTCCAAGACAGTGCAAGCACTCCCAAAGACTGGAGCTGCTGTGGAAGCGCTGCTTTACCCATCCGTGCCCCTCCACATGAGGACAGAATGGACCAGATGCTCAGCTGGCCTGCTGTGGGCCTGTTAGTCCTATGCTGCAGTTATATCCTGGCCGCAAATAATGTTTTTGCCTACAGATTCCCGTAGGAGGTTGGTCAAGCCTCAACAAGGTCTTTACCTGGGTCTTCCCGCAGATGTTCTAAGCTGGGTTTTCAAATCCAAAGATTTGCTTATGTGGACTGGAGAGGGTTTAGTGGAGGAAAGCCCACATAAAGGAGAGACTCTGAGATAAAACCATGTAAAGATAGATTTTTAATGGGCAGGAAATATTGCTAAACAGTTTCTAATCACTTTCTTCCTCTAACACTATGCACCAAAAGACTGTGTAATTAACATCAAAAATGATAAATGATGACTACAACATTTAAGAAAATAGCAAATCCAAACAAATGTAAAAAGGTACTTTGACTTAATATTTTTTTCTTTTAATCAATCTCCTAAAATTTGAAAATAATTAATAATAGTCATTAATTCAGTCATCTAAGAAGTACTTACTAAATACCAGCTATATGCTAAGGGTTAGTCTTAGCTCTGGTCTTTTATTTACAATTAAATATTTTCTGGCCTATAATCTGGACAAACTGAAGGGTTAACATAAGAGTAAATTTAAATGCAAAGACCAGGACTACTGAATCTACTTCACCGGGGCTTGAGATCAGTTCTTGTAATACAAATAGAACCTACATAATCTCATTCTAAATGTGCCTGTTACATATTTATATTCCAGACTTTGTTTTAAACAAATGAAAGATCAGGAATCCTTAAACCATTTCTCTATGAAAAGACACACTCTACTGATGTATTAAAATATATATGGAGGATAATTTTTTTTTAAAAAATCTACTTTTGTGCAAAAACTCAAAAATTGAAATCAGAGGTTCTAATATTTACACACAGGAAAATAAATTGATTTTAAATGTAGAAGAATCGGTATAATCCTTTTCCACTAAACTTGTCTGCTGCTTTAATAGTTTATTACCTACAACTAATAAAACAGCCAGAAATATGTCTAGTACAATACTAAAAGGAGGAAAAAAAAGATTTACAAAAAGGCCAAACTAATTCACTGGATTTATATGATGAGTTAAACACTAGCTTTTGCAAATATTGCCTCTTCCTCATTAGAACCTGTGTTGGACCTTCTTACCCTCTTCGCCATGTCTTTTAATTTGTTTTGTATTCTATCATTTTGTCTTCTCAGTTAATTATATAATTTCTTTATATCTGGCTTCTCAATTAATTCTTTCAGCAGGTTCTAAGTTGCCGGTTCTTTTCTTTAACTTTTTTTCAGCAGGTTACCTCATCTGTTGAAGTTTTATTTTTAATTATTAAAATCTTTAATTTGACATTTTTTTCTAAATCTCTCTTAAAATTTCCTCAAGCCACTTATTCTGTTTTCAGTGACTGACCTAGACTTCTCTGAGCACATTTAGTTGCTTTCAATGACAGGACTGTTCTGGGTGTCTAGTTCACCAGGGCCTGCTTCCGGAAATAAATCCAGGACTGCCATCTATAGCCCATTCCATGTAAAATTATACCCTGAACTGGTGCTCCTGGAAACCATTTACATAGATAAAATGTAAATGGTCATGCCATCTACATGGGTTGCAAAACAAAGGCTGCCTCCTGGAATTGTGCAGTCCCCAGAAATATAAGCCTAGGTACTTTACATAAATGATTTGAAAATCTCATCACAACGGATTTCTATTTTCATCTAACAGGTGAGAATAAGGAGGCTCGGAAAGGTTTGGGCACTTTCTCAGAGTCACATGACTAAGAAGCATGGAGCCAGGATTTGAAAGCACTCAGTGGACTCCAAAGCACACTTTCTTTGCACCACCCAGGCGTGGACTTAAGGGGAGGGATGAAACACCAAAGTGAGCCAGGGCAATTCATCCAGCCCCAGGACCCCGGCCAACCCAGCCTTAGTTGACCATTTAGCAAATGTTAGCTCTGGGTCCCCAGACAGCAGGCCTAGAGCTCTGTCAGCACAAATACATTATCTAGAGTGGAGAACCTTCATTAGGAGTGTTGTTCTCATGTAAATTTTCCCAAATGGTGCCTTACTTCAACTTGCTTGAGTTTCTGGAAATAAAAGTTAATGATGTTACTAAAACTCAACATAGAAATGAACTACTCTTTATAAAAAAATATATTTTTAAGCCTTTAAATTATATGTGGTAATTTCTGTCTCTCCTAGAACATGAGAGAAAGGTAATGAAAGGTAATTTCTAATAGTACTCAGTACCAAACTGAAAAATGTGGAACTTTTTTTTTTTTTTTTTTTGCGGTACTCGGGCCCCTCACTGTTGTGGCCTCTCCCGTTGCGGAGCACAGGCTCCGGACGCGCAGGCTCAGCCGCTCCGCGGTATGTGGGATCCTCCCGGACAGGGGCACGAACCCGCGTCCCCTGCATCAGCAGGCGGACTCTCAACCACTGCGCCACCAGGGGAGCCCGTGGAACTTTTTAATCAAAGGTTTTGGGATTGTTTTCCTTCCTTCTTTCTTTCTTTCTTTCTTTTTCTTCTCTCTTCCTTCCTTCCTCCCTCCCTCCCTCCCCGTCTCTCTCTCTCTCTCTTTCTTTCTTTCTTCTTGGCTCCTTTCTTTCTTTGCCCTCCACTCCCACCCACCCTCCCTCCCTCCCTCCCTTCCTTCCTCCCTCCTTTCCCTTCCTTCTTTCCTTCCTTCCTTCCTCCCTCCCTTCCTTCTTTCCTTCCTTTCTCCCTCAATTTTCTTCCTTCCTTTTCTCCTTTCCTTCCTCCCTCCCTTCTTTCCTTCCTCCCTCCCTCCTTTCCTTCCTCCCTCCTTCCTTTCCTTTCTTCCTTTCTTCCTTTCCTTCCTTCCTCCCTCCTTCCCTTCCTTCCTCTCTCCCTTCCTTCCTTCCTCCTTCCCTTCCTTCCTCCCTCCCTTCCTTGTCTTCCTTCTTCACTTTCCTCCACCCCCCTCACCACTGCCCCAACCACTTGTGAAATGCCAGACCCTCAAGGAGCTTATATTCTAGTGTGTTGTTGTGAAGCCAGAAGATTAACAGATACAAAAAAACTTACTTTCCGAGGGTGAAAAAAATAAAGCAGGCTGATAAAATACAGAATGGGGCACGGCTGATTTAAATAGGGTCTTGAGGTTCTGCCACTCCCAGGAGGCGACCTGAAGGATGAGCAGCCACCAGCACCAGCCCAGCACCCTGGGAATAGCTTTTCAGTCGGAGACACACGCCAGTGCAAAGCTCAGAGGTAGGAAGTCGGCTGGTCTGTGGTACGCAAAGAGCAAACAGAAGGGCTGGAGCGGGGCTCCCTGGGGAGAGGGGCCTGGAAGAGGAGAGCGAGGTCCGTGGGGTCAGATCAGGTAGCTCTTGTCTGCCGCGGTCATGGGTTGGGCTTTATTCTGAGCACAGGGGAAGCTACTGGAGGATTTGAAGCAAGGAGGCACGTCGTTTGATGTCTACTCTTGGACAATCACTTAGCAGCTGTCAGGCAAGAGGAGAAGCTGAGTTTGGGGACTCTTAAGAGCCGGGGCAAGAGGCACTGAAGGATCTGATGGGGCTGGTGTGGTGGAGATGGAGAGCACAGGATGGATACAGGGTGTCTGTGAAGGTACAGGTGACAGGACTGTGGATGTGCTGAAAGTGTGAGCGAAAGACATGCCACTGACAAGGACTCAGGGTTTGCCTCACCTTTTAAGCGGCCTTTAGGACGAATTCTCAGATGAAAGAAGCAATTGCTGAGTAGCTCAGCTGAGAGATCTCGAAAGTTACCCCAAAACCAGTCAGATCATAAACACAAAGCTATGTTCCAATGACTGATGAGGGAGTCTACTGTTCAGGAGATGCAACTTATCGCTTAGAGCCTTGCTACTTAAAGTGTGGTCTGGGGCAGCAGCACTGAATTACCTGGCTAGAAACGCAGAATCTCCATTCCCCACTGCAGACCCGCTGAGTCAGAGTCTGCTCTGTAACCGGATCCCCAGGGGGCTGGTGTCCACACAAAGGCTGGAGATGCAGTGGCTCAGAGAGGTTCTGGCTGACTGGAGGCTGCAACCGAGCAGGACCCTCTGGGGCCTTCCAGGGACAGTATCTGATACACAATTCCTGAGTTGTTTTACAGATGCTAAAACCCCAGTCAAACATTCACTAACTACTTGATGACCTTGAGCATATAGCCCCCTGGAACCTGAGGACTGATTTTTTTTTCTTTGATGTGGACTTCTTAAAAAAAAAGTCTATTGAATTTGTTACAATATTGCTTCTGTTGTTATGTTTATTTTTGCTTTTTGGCTGTGAGCCACGTGAGATCTTAGCTCCCTGACCAGGGATGGAACCCACACCCCCTGCATTGGAAGGTGAAGTCTTAACCACTGGACCACCAGGGAAGTCCTAAGAACCTGAGGATTGATAATGTTGGCCCCTGTGACATCGCCTGTTACCTCACCATTAACCAATCAGAGAATTGTGCATGAGCTGCTTACATACCCTGCGACACCCTTCCCTCACCTGGGCTTTAGAAATGCTTTGCTGAAACAGGTTTGGGCCTTTTAAGCACTAGCTGCCTGGACTCCCTGCTTGGCATCTGCAATAAATGCTGCACTTTCCTTCACCACAACCCAGTGTCAGTAGAGCGGCTTTATTGTGCTCGGATGACCAGACCCAGGTTTGGTTCAGTAACAAGGCCACTCCTTTATTTTAAGAAATAAACAAAGGCCCCATGCTTATTTGGTATTAGCAACCTTAAAAAGTAGAAATTGCTTGACCTGGTACGACAACCAAAAATACCAAAATAAAACTTAAAACCAGCTCCAAAAAGCTTACTTCAAATCCCCCTACTTACCAGATTTCTTCCCCTTTGCAATGGTCTTATTTTTTCATCATTTTAGTGATTACACACATGAGAATGGAAATCTGCACAAATCTGGTTAGCAGACTTCAGGGCCTTGTCGTCAGGAATACTGCTTTCCAGTAAGGAAACGTTACTTTCTTCAATTATAAATAGGGGTCACAGCAATTTCTGTGCAGACCCCTAAATGTTTTATGATGTTTCTAATGAAAAAAAGGCAAAGAAGCCAATGCTGCAATATATCATACACACAAGAGTGGCAAAACATTATAATAAAAATCTATGTACTCAACTACATTTTCAACCGGCAGTGAATCTACTGAGAATGCAACCATTTATATATAGCTCATTTCTTCCTTGAGTTCAGGGGAACCTCGCTGAAATGCACTTCCCTCAAAATCTGGGTTTCCTTCCTGGAGATGTCACCTAAAAACTGAATGCGAAAGCCATCTGTTTAAAAATGAAATCAAGATGTTTTCCAGAAGTGGTGCTGGTATTTCTGTATTGGCTTGCACAGAAGTTATTAATAAAAGTTTGGAGAGAATCAAAGTTCAATTCAAGCCAACAAGTATTTATTGAACACTCATAACACTTAGGCGCTTTTGAATTATGTGCATATAGAGCTACTGAAAGTTGCTGATTGAGAAGTTTCCACATTGACAATTTCAAAGACAAAAGGAGAGACATTCCTTAAAACTTAAAACGCTCACAACTATGGAGATTTAATCCCTCTTTGGAGTATTAAATTTATTGTATCTTCTTTCCCCCCTTTTAAAAAATATGCAAGTCTAGTGATACTGCCTAAGTGAGCCCCCTCAGAAGATCTTTCCTGCCCACCCAACTGAACACGGACTTTCCCTCTCATATAACCTAGTTCTTTCCTTTCATAGCACTAAGTACATGCTCTAATTTTTTGTGTGTAGCTTTGCCTTAGCTCTGTCTTCCCATTAGATCACTTCTCACGAGGACAGGAGCTGGTCTGATTTGCTCTCCAATGAATGTAAGCGGCTAGCGGAACACCCTTTCAGGACAATAAATATTTGTTGAATGAATGCACGAGTGTTAACAAACTCAAAATCTCTTCTCTGCTCCACTGATTACCTCCTGCTCATTTCATATGCGCTGATTAGCACACATCTTACTTTAAGTTTCCGATTCATCTGCCTATTCACTGAAAACACTATGTGTGCTGGGTAGAGTATATCTGTCTAGAAGAGAATAAATATTGGGTGGGCCAAAAAGTGCCTGCGGCTTTTTAAGTAAAAATAAAAGACACATTTTTCATTTTCACCAAGAACTTCATTGAACAGTGTATTCACCCTTTTGTTCCACTACCTTCTGCCATTTTCCAGGCAACTTCATAATTCCATCTTCCCAAAACTTTTTATCTTTTTGAGCAAAGAACTGTTCCAGGTGCCTTTTATAGTCTTCCAGGGAACTGAAATTTTTTCCATTAAGAGAATTTTGTAAAGACTGAAATAAATGGAAATCCAAAGGTGCGATGTCTGGTGAATACGGCGGATGAGTCAGAAATTCCCAGCCAAGCTGTAACAGTGTTTACCTGGTCATCAAAAAAACATGCGGTCTTGCATTATCCTGATGGAAGATTATGCATTTTCTGTTGACTAATTCGGGACGCTTTTCGTCAAGTGCTGCTTTCACTTGGTCTAATTGGGAGCAGTACTTGTTGGAATTAATCGTTTGGTTTTTCAGAAGGAGCTCATAATAGAGGACTCCCTTCCAATCCCATCATATACACAACATCACTTTCTCTGAATGAAGACTGGCTTTGGTATGGTTCTTGGTGGTTCATTTCGCTTGCCCCATGATCTCTTCCATTCCACCTTACTGTATGGTATCCACTTTTCATCGCTCGTCACAATTTGTTTTAAAAACGGAACGTTTTCATTAGGTTTCAGGAGAGAATCACATGTGGAAATATGGTCAAGAAGGTTTTTTTCACTTAACTTATGTGGAACCCAAACATCAAAGTGATTCACATAACCAAGCTGGTGCAAACAATTTTCAAAGCTTGATTTTGATATTTTGAGTATGTTGGCCATCTCCCATATGGTATAACACTGATTATTCTCAATTATTGTTTCAATTTGATGGCTATCAACTTCAACTGGTCTACCTGACCGTGGAGCATCGTCCAGCAAGAAACTTCGCAAACCACTTTTGACACATTCGATCAGATACAGCACCTTCTCCACATACTGCACAAATCTTCTGGTGCGTTTCAGTTGCGTTTTTACCTTTCTTGAAATAATAAAGCATAATATGCCAAAAATGTTGCTTTTTTTCTTCCATCTTCAATATTAAAATGACTACACAAAAATTCACCAATTTTGATAAGTCTTTTTTAAATGCACGCTGATATGACAGCTGTGACATACAATCTAACAAAACTGTTTCGAATGAAGTTAAAGACAACTAAGTGCTACTACAGCTATCTTAGGGAAAAAACTGAATGAATCTTTTGGCCAACCCAGTATGTTCTTTTGAGGGCTCTGATTCTAAATCTCAGCTGTCCTAATCATCCAACAGTCACGGATCCTAGAACCTTTTTATTGCTTTATTTAATTTCTGATTTTTCTCACTTAAATCTACATGTGGAAGCCAGTTGTAAGCGACATGACCTTACTCAAGGATTTCCATCATTAACTAAAAGCTAAATAATCAAGTCCAATGTGTAAGTTATTAGTGCCAAAATTCCCATTAAAACTATTTGTCGTTTACTATATTATCCAAATGAATGACAGATCTCAAAGAAGACATCCAAAAAGATCAATCTATTTAGAAAAAACGTAAGGAACGTAGACACAGGTAACCCAGTGGAATGTCCCCAGTTTGTACCTGGATAACAGGACCACTGCAGCTGGGCTGACCACAAACAGCAGGCAGATGAAGCTGAGGGGCCACAAATCAGGAACATCCATCAAGTGGAAAGAGAAAGGAAACACCTCAACCTAAACTTGTCTCCAAGCCCAAACCTCAAAGCTGCATTTTGGTGCACATGCTTATCGGGTTCACAGGGAACAAGGCAGAGAACTAGGGAGAAATATTTAGAAAAATTTCTGAAATAGTCAATTAGGCTTCCAAGGTGGGCAGAAATCTACTATAGTCGATTTGGAACCCCAGATCTAGTATGGCTGCAAAGGTTTTGAAGAGGGACACAAATGTGCATTCCATTCCCAGTATAGGATCAAATATCTATTAATTTGCTAAATGTACTTTTTCTTTATAAAAGTAATAAAGGTCACTAGAGAAAATTTGGGAAGTAGAGAAACAAAGGGCATCACACACAATCGCTAATACCACCAGAGGTCATAGATTAACTGATAATGGTAAAATTGGGGCAGAAAATAGTTTGTCTTCTATTCATCAGTTTCAAAAACTTGCCTGCCAAGATTACTGGAAGAAGCTTAGTGTACTGATTTCAAAAGGGGGGGTGGTGGCTACTGAATGCATTCAGGATAAAAAGGGAAGCTTAATTACAGTTGCTTATATTCCCTAGCTTTTCACAAATGTTACTGCTAAACAGTCAGAGGTCTGGGACTGGGGCTCATTCGCTTGCTCAAGTCTTGTCTGTCGTGGAGACTGTAATGGACTTGGTTCTGAACATTCATCCCACTCCTCCCTGACTGAGTTCTGGTTACCTATTTTGAGGAGTTTACCCCAACTCAAGGGGATGTACAGTTGGATTATTCAAGTTATCCTTGATACTGACTGGTTCAGGACTGAGATGTCTGGCCAAGAAGACATGAGAAGATGTTTGCTATCAGCTTTTTGGAAAGTTCTGGAGAAAGCCCCAGGAAGCACACCTCACACACAGCCCTGTAAAGAAGCAAACTTAAAAGTAAGTCAATATCATGGATGGTAGAGGAGAGAGATGAAAAAACAAATCCTGGATGATATGGTTGAACAGATGAATTTACAAACACTGAGCCTATCGTAAGAGGAGTGGGTTAAAAGAGCCAGAACAGCGGTGGCTGTTGACCTGCTCTTTGCTACTTTTTATGAGATATTACAAGAAAGAGATGAGCAGAAAGGAGTTGCTGGTTTGCAAGCAGAGATAGGAAGGAATGAAGGTAGTCCAGCAGCTGGATGCTGGCTGGGCTCACATGACTGAGAAGGGGTCCTTCCCCAGCCTGACATTTCAAGTGGTCTCAACAGAGCCACCATTCATGTGAAAGAGACGTGGTACAGCAAGGAAATAAAGACATAAGGAAGTAGAGCAGTGTGTCTGTGTGTTGTATCATGAGACGTGATGGGACTCAAACGGGTGAGAAGCCTGCTATGATTCCAAGGAAATTATGTTGCCAAAGAAACCACAGGACTAGCCTGCAAAAAAGCCCGTGATGATTCAAGCCCTGAATGGACTCTCAGCTCCCCCAAAGCGATGCCAGCAGAAACTGGATTGTGAAACAGATGTCCCAACATCTACCTCAGATAACACAACAGAGGATAACAGCCAGCCAAGAAATGACCTGTCAGTGGATGGAGCCAGAAGCCACAGAAGATAGTGGGCAAGAGAGTTTTTTACCTAGAAAGCAGAAACAGTCTCCCACTGCCAGGTCAAAGAGCATTCCAAAGTGTTTGTGCAGGAGGGTTCTATTTTTGCTACTGACCAATTCTTTCCCTAAAAGGCAGTTTTTAAATGCAGTTATACTGTCCTTCAGGTACCATCATGGTTGTATGAATGTGTTGTGTGTGCGTTTTGGGGCGCCGGTATAAATAACTTGTCTTTTAGTACACAGATGCCCAGACCAGGAGGAACCAATTCCAGACCTAATGGAAATAACTGAGCATCAACAGAGATCCTGGATTTGACCCTGAAGCAGTAACAGGTTGCGTACTTCTGGTTTCTTCCCTTGGGAAAGGGGGGAGCATTCTCTAAGCGGCTAGGGGGTGGACAGTACAGAGACTTGGCTGTTCACCAAATTCTTTCTCTCCTCCTCTGGAGCTGCGTGGGCCGTGATCTCCTAGCTATGTTACACTTCCTAGCCACAGTTGCCAGTACTTTTGACCATTTAACTAAGATCTTGCTGATAGAACATGAGTAAAGTGATAAGAGTACCAGGGAGGGTCCTTGGAGAGAGAGGCTTACCTCTCTCATGCTCTCCTTTCTCCTGCCGTAAGCATGAGCAGGGACACACCTGTGCCTGCGGGTTAATGCTAGCAATTAAACCTAGCTTTACCTTGAACCCGTGCATCTGCACGCAAGAAAGCCCCAGGGCAGAGGCTCCCAAATTTCCTCATCTTTTCACAGTGCCCTTTGGCCAAAAGAAATATCTGATGATTCCATTTCAAAGCAGTTAGGTTCAAAAAGTTACATATGTATGTCCTAATGGTAGTCTAGTAGTTGTTTGAAAAAATAATACATATAAAGTTGAGAGAGAAATATTCTTACATAACCATCATTGCTTACTAATGAGATTTGTGCATCTGTTGAGCTTTGTACAACTTCTCAAACACCAACTTTATTTCCTATGCAATGTTGATTTGGGCACAATATTTGTTTTTAAAAATCACAAGTTCTGAAAAACCAGCTTCACAAAGATATGATGTCATTGAAAGGAACATAGTTTAAGATCTGATGTTGAAAGTGATCTATCTTATTTGCTTGTTGGGTTAGTTTGTTGCAACAATTAGCATTACCCTAACTAATGTATTAACTGAACTCTTGGATGTCCTTCAAAGAAACGTAAGAAACTGTCACGCTGAGTTAGAACGAGATATGGGTTTCCCTGGCTCACTAGTGCCTTGCTTAAGGCTGAACCGAAACGTAGGAGGAAGAACCCGACCAGTACTCTCGGGACATAACCCTCCAACGAGCATGAGGAACCCCCCAGCCAAACAGCCTCCAAGTAACTCTAGTGCTGTCATCCCTGGTCCTCTTCTCAAGCAATAATTCTCGAATGTTCAACAGATAAATCTTGAAGAAAGAGTAGGAAATGAATACGTATAAATTATTTTGACTAGCTTATTCATTAATTCAGAAAGTATTTACTAAGCACTTACTATGTATACATTACTGCCAGATATTAAAATAAATAAAACATATACAGTATCACTCCACGTGAAATACATTCTTTGCAAACTATTCTTAGGATAAGCAAATCCACATTACTTATTCCTTTGACAGATTGGATTCTGACGCCTTGCTAAGCCAAAAATCAAATGTTCACTGTTTGCAACATCGCTCCCTGAGAAAATGTTAGTGTGCTCAGACATTTTTCTTATGGACCATATTCATTGTCTATCTCGACTGGGTAGTTTATACATCAACTAGCTGTGTTCTGTTTTAAAGTGGAGTCAAAGGAGCTGGTCTTTAAATAACTTAAATACGGACCTTGCTCTTCTGAGAGCTGAACCAAGATCTTCCTTGCTTCCCTGATTTACTCCTGAGAGTTTTCAGCCCTCCTTTGCCTCCTGTCTTTAGCAAGCTGAAATCATTAGCTGTTATCCCAGCACGCCACACCTGAAAGTTCTCCCTTCTGCACTTGGGAACTCTGCCCTGTCCTTCAAGACCCAAGTCGAATATTACCGTTTCCGTGCAGCCTTCCACACCACCTCCGAGTAGTAATGATCCCTCCCTCCTTCAAGCTCTCCCAGCACTTTATCCACAAGCACGTGAATTTATATACACACACTTCTGTTACACTACTTTTCAAATTACATAATCATTTTTGGTTGGTGCGTTTATTTAGATTAGGGGTTGGTCAACTTTTTCTGCAAAGGGCCTTGTAGTAAAAGTTTTAGGCTTTGTGGTCTATAGGTCCTCTGTTGCAACCGCTGAATTCTGTCATTGCCAAGGGAAAGTGGCCAAGACAATATGCAAATGATGGGTGTGGCTAGGTTTCAGTTAAACTTCTGCTGTAGGCCAGACATGGTCAAAGGGAAATCTAACTCTTCAAGACAAGAAGTCCCATATTGCTTATGAAGTTTCCTAGGTCATTTATCTTCATGGAATATGCATGGAATATCCTCCCTAGCCATTTCCCAAAACTCTGTGGGGCTACCTGAACAACAGGATCCATTTTTGACTGGAAAATTTTGGCCAGGGCTTTCGTTTACAATATATAGCTCACATCCAATAGGATGTGAGTAAACCAGATGTTCAAGACATCACACTCAGCTGGGCACACCGTTGTGTTTTACTTGACCTCTAATGTTGACCCATGTAATGTCTTATATTTCAATTGGTTGTTGATCTTTTTTTTTTTTTTTTTTTGAGGTACGCAGGCCTCTCACTGTTGTGAGAGGGCCTCTCCCGTTGTGGAGCACAGGCTCCGAACGCGCAGGCTCAGCGGCCATGGCTCACGGGCCCAGCCGCTCCGCGGCATGTGGGATCTTCCCGGACCGCGGCATGAACCCGCGTCCCCTGCACTGGCAGGCGGACTCTCAACCACTGTGCCACCAGGGAAGCCCGGTTGTTGATCTTTTAAAATAGAGATCTTAAAAATTTAAAAAGACCGCGTTTCCTACTTTTCATGACAAACTGGAAGCCATGGCCCTATTCCATCTACCTTCCACCATGGTGACAGTCCGTTGGATGTGAATAGTAGCTGCCTTTTTTTTTTTTTAATTGGGGTATAGTTGCTTTACAATGTTGTGTTAGTTTCTGCTGTACAACAAAGTGAATCAGCTACATGTATACTTATATCCCCTTGCTCTTGGACCTCCCTCTCACCCCCGCCCCCATCCCATCCCATCCCTCTGGGTCACCACAGAGCACCGAGCTGAGCTCCCTGCACTGTACAGCAGGTTCCCACTAGCTATCTATTTTACACATGGTAGTGCATATATGTCAGTCCCAATCTCGCAGTTCATCCCACCCCCCCCCCGACCCCCGTGTCCACACGTTTGTTCCCTGTGTCTCTATTCCTGCCCTGCCAATAGGTGCATCTGTACCATTTTCTAGATTCCACATATATGCGTTAATATTCAATATTTGTTTTTCTCTTTAGCTGCCTTTAAAGGAGCAAGTAACCTCCAGTTTTCCCTAGTCACCACTACTCTCTATTGCTCTCAGAGTCTGAGGGTCATTACCATTTATCATCTGCCCAGCCTCTTTCTTTTATTACCCGTCTGGTTCCTGTCGTCATCTGAGTTTGCAACTTTTAATATAGGTAATATAGGTATTAAGGTAAATATAAATATAGGTATTAAGAATTCCTGGGTGATTTGAGACCACAAGTTTTCACTTTTCTTGCACCCATCAAGTTTTACTCCTTTCCTGCACACCGTTTTTTCCTGAATATATTCAGGTAGGCATACCAATTTCTGTGATGAATCAATTTTATAACTGTATACCTTGAAGTTGGGAGGGAGGGACATGAAATTCTCTGCTTACTCTGTACTAATCAAACCATCACTTCTCCTTTCCTCCAGTCCTGGTTGGACATTTTGATTGTCCACAGTCTCACAGGTTATCTCATTTATCTAATTAGATCCTTCTTTTTTAAAATGCAAACGCTCATTCACTTTTCAGTGATAAAATACAAGCACCAGCTAATAAGCATCTTGAGCTCTAGTTGAGAGTCCCTCTAAATGTTCATAGTAGCCACTTGCTAACCTGAGTGAATAAGCAGGTCTTCAAATATGAAGGTAAGTCCCTTGCTATTAGCAGCACAGCATGTGCCCTTGTGATGACTACATCACTCGTGGAGCCGGGCTGAGTTATACCTATTTGTCTGGTCTGCCTTGTGTCCTGCAGCCTGCATTTGTGATATGGATGCATTGGGTCAGCGCACCTAGCTCAACTAAGACTAGTAATAGCAGCCAATGCTTATTGAGCACTGTGTGTACAAGACTATCCTAAGATCTCTTACATATATTATTCTGTTTAATCCTCCCAAGACACCTATGGAGTATACACTATTATTATATTCATTTTATAGCCGAGGAAACTGTGATACAAACAGGTAGTTTGCCAAGGTCAAATGGAGGATCACGAATTTGAACCCAGGAAATGAGATTTCAAATCATGTTCTCCTGACCACTGAGGCCCCCAGGGCCCCCTCCCTCACTCTTGGTAGACGACCATACAGCAGAACCAAGCCTCTTGTCCAAACAAGTTCAAACCCAAGGTATTGCCAAGAGGTCTACTAATGCAGCTATCATACTTCAATCTAATTGTAATAATGCTGCATTCCAGAATTACCCATATTCTTGTTTAGTAATGAAAAAAATAATGCAGATTTACTATTCCTAGGCTTAAAGAACCTGGGACATTGGCGACAATTTTAATGGAAACTTAAAAAAAAATTGCGTTATAGTTTTTCAGCCTACACTGGGAATGACACTGCTCAAGCTTGATATTCTCTAGATACTCTATTTGCTGAAATTTTTATTTTTTATGACCAAAGTGGGCATTTGGTTACAGCTGCTTTAAAATTTTTCTGAGATAAAGATTAAAGTTGTACCTTAAAACAGGGAACTCTGGGACCTCCATTTCCCATCTGTCTGTGTTATGATGGACTCAAAATGACTTTCTGGGGAGGATCTTGGGTTGCCTGGGACTATTCCTATGACTTATTGCTAAGCAAAACCAGGTACACTTCTGTTGAGGCACAGCTCATTCTTAAACACCCTGACTTCACAGGAGGGTATTAATTCTACCCCAAGCTTGGCTGAAAAAGTACATGGCTTTGCACTTCCTGGTACAACAGAGCAGCTGTCCTCCATGTACTTTTCCAGGAATATAACTTTAACCTCAATATCAATCCTGAAATATCTTTTTAAAACTTGGCTGAGAGAAGATGTATGTATGGAGGATTTTCCCAAAGCTATGCCTATACCTCAGAAACAGTGAAGAAATTAGGTTCTTTCCTACTTTGATATCCAAAACAAATATGCAGCATGTATGTATATCCACTCTTTTTTTAAAAAAATACAAGTTCAGGGACCACACAAACACAAGGTAAGGAAAAGATAGTCCACATTCCATCCCGGGTGGATGGCAGACCATCAGAAACTGGCAATCGACCACAAAAGTTCGAATCTGTTGGAAACACTCTCTTCTTTCACAGAGTTGACTTTCAATTACTTTTGTGACAACAGATGCTGTGGTCTGTACTGAGGGACTACATAGGGAAGAGCTGACAAAGGTTATCCGATAAGGATGTCGTTCATGACACTATATGGTGTCACTCTAGAAAGACTTACTGGAGAAATTTCTCTTTGGTCTCAATAGCAGGCAGGATGGGACTTCTCCAAGCAACTGGCTGCATTTAACTGATGAACTCCACAGATGTTTGCTTCCTCTATTGGCTTCTGAATGGCTTGGTGTCAAACGTGTGGTCCTTCTCTCCAAAGGAGGTCACCTGACTCTGTCTCAATCTTCCATGATCATCTGTGCTTTCCTTCATCTATTTATTTTCTCTTGTTATACTGAACAGATTTTAGTAACATACAGTAGTAAGATTTTTGACAAAGAATGGTAGAAATAAGCAGTTATTTTCTTTGGTGTTTCTTCCCCCTGGTGACTGGCTCCGCTGATGATCCTGTCACTACAGCTAAAACCCTGAAAGTCATTCTTGACTCCTCCTTCCTCATGCCCACACCTGACTCTGCTTCAGATTCATCCACTTAGAACTCCACTGTCACTACCTCAGTCAAGGCCAACAGCGTCTCTCTTCTGGGCCACCACAGTAACTGAACTCGTCTTCCTCTCTCATGTCTAATTCATTCCCTTATCCAACCTATCCTCTAAGCGTCAGCCATGCTGGAAACCCTAGTTTGGCTTCCCTTTGGCCTTGGGATATGGTCCAGACTCTCTAGAAGAATTTTCAAGTCCCTGGAAAACCTGGAATGAGCACTTTTGATCTGACCCATGGACAATCTCCTACTTCCTCAAAAGTACGGTTCCCCCTCTCTGTCTTTTGGACGTTTGCATGCACCATTTCCTCTGCCTGGGATGCTCCTATTCTATACCCCTGGCTCTCTTTTATTCACCTCTCAGTTTAAATGTTCCTTTTTTGCGGGGGCAGGCTTTCGTGGCATCTTAGATTGGGTTACACATTCCTGTTATATGCCTACAGAAGCAGTTATTATTTGGGAAGTACAGATTATTGTGTTTGATCAGAGTTACTGATTGGATTGTCTGTTTTCCCTGCTACACAACAGGACAGGGATGCATTTTTGCTCACTGCTCCAGCCCTAGTGCCTGGAACAATATAGAAATGTAATAAACATCAAGTGAATGACTGAATGAGATAAATCACCATCATAACATCACTCATAAAGCACCAGAAATTAGGAACAGCTGAGAGAAGATTCCTGGCTAGTATATCTTTAGTGGACCCACAAATTTAATGAAACAACCTGCAAGGTGGCTCTTATTTTTATGTAAAAATGTCATTACAGGGCTTCCCTGGTGGCGCAGTGGTTGAGAGTCCGCCTGCCGATGCATGGGACACGGGTTTGTGCCCCGGTCCGGGAAGATCCCACATGCCGCAGAGCGGCTGGGCCCGTGAGCCATGGCCGCTGAGCCTGCGCGTCCGGAGCCTGTGCTCCGCAACGGGAGAGGCCACAACAGTGAGAGGCCCGTGTACCGCAAAAAAAAAAAAAAATAGAGGAGAATTCACACAAGCCATATCATTCCTGGGCTGATTCCCTATTTGGTTGCCATAAATCACCCAGGTAATGCAGCAATAAAAGACGAAGTTAATCTTCAGAGATCTTTCCACTTGTCAAGGAAAACTCTGTTAGCTAGACTTAAAGGGAGGCTATGGTTGTCTGCTTGAAAGAAAACAGAGAAGAGGGATGATTACCATGTAATTTAGAGATTTCACGTACTTGCCAAAATCGCTGTCACCTCATTCCCCTTGCAAAGCCAATGCAATGCAACTGACTCATGACAACGATGGTTTCTACTTTTTTGGTGAAAATAAGTTGTGCTGTTACCTTTTCCACACATAGTACAAGGAAAGACAATATAATATCACAGACTCCTATTCTTGGGCTGAAAGTATGCAAGTAGACCTAGATCTAGGATGGACCAACAGATACCTGGCTTCACTTCCTTTATTTCCTGCATTCTTGACTCCTGCTCATTCATGAATTCTAATGAGATATTCCTATCCGATGCATATGAGGATCGTGCAGGTTATAGCTTTCATGAAATTCAGACAAAATGATTATTCTTACTTCTGCTAAAACAAATATTTTAACTCAACAATGCCTATAGAGCATTTCCAACCAGTTAAAACTCTCAGTTCCAGTTAACTCTTGAACAAGGCAGGGTTCGGGCACTGACCCTCCATGCAGTTGAAAACACTCATGTAATTTATAGTCAGCCCTCCATACTCAAGGTTCCTCCATATATGTGGTTCGACGTTTGCAGATTCAACCAACTGTGAACCACATAGGACTAGTATTTACTACTGAAAAAATTCCACGTGTAAGTAGACCCACGTATTTCAAACCCATGTTGTTCAAGAGTCTACTGTACTTGCGAATGGAGAGGGGACTTCTGGGTTGCTATGATACTCAATTTCTCAGACTCAGCTATATCTCAGGCCCTGGGTTCTGTGAGATGCTCTGTGCTCTTATACAGTGACTTCTGTTACCTGCAACCAACGGAATCTGAACAAGTAGAGCAAGCCCACTAGGTCAAGTTCAAACACATGGGTGGTCTGAGGTACAGACTGTTACAGAGAAAGGAAAGGGAAACCCTGAAATGACCTCTGTGGGAGAGAAGCAAGCCACCCTTTAAAGACAAATGCAAACTATCTTCCAAAATGAAAAACTGAAGAATATAAGCATAATTAGAAGTGCTGACTTCTTCTGCACATAGATTCAGCTCAGTTAAGTAATCATCTTCACACATACACATGCATCCACACTCACCAAGGTATTCTCTGCCCCTTTCTCACTACTTTTATAGACTTAAAATGCCATGAACAGTAAAGCACAGTTTATGTACCAGTAAAAAAAAAAAAAAAAGTACTGCCAATTAAATTGTAGTATAAGGCTTTCTTACCCTTTATTTTTAATTTTCTACTTCTTGAAATGGCTTCTTTTAGATTTAGGTAGACAGATTTTTAGCACTTCTCATTTTTATGCATAAAAAGGGAAATGTGAGATAAATATATTAAGGTATTCCTGAAACATCTTTACATTCAGAGTCCAACCCTTTCAAATCACTTTTCCATTCAGTCTTTGGTAACTATGCTTTTTTTAAAAAAGAAGCATTTCTTTTAAAAAGTGCTTCACCATTGTCTCTAAGCTGCCAGCCATCATTTGGAAAGTTCTCACACTAGAGCTTTCTTGATCTTACCAGAAGGTGTCAACAGAACATGGTCAGACAATAACCTAATCCTCCTTCCTCAAATAGAGCTTAAATGTCTGTTTTAAATGTCAAGAAGTTATGGTTGTCTAGCAATGCAACTAGAAATAACAGCCATGCCCATGCATGCAAAGAACAGCAATTAGGTCATGGGTGCTGCCAGCAGTGATTGCAAGATGCCATAAACCATAAGCAGCATCCTGATTTTAGAGATAAGAAAATGTGTGTGTGTTGGGGGGAAGTGTACCTTAGAATCAATGAAATACAATGGATACTCACCCCAAAATATAAAGTAAAATCCCTGTAAGACAGGCTCGATCAGTTTTACTTCTGTGAAAACAAGTATTTTAACTCAAGGATACTTTAGAGCATTTTCAAACTAGTTAAAACTCTCCGTTACTTGCAATTAGAGTAGTTTAGTGGTAGAATAATCAACCCAAAGCAACACTATTGCAGCTGGCTGGTTTGGGCACATGGTTCTTCTTTAGTAAAAGGAATTTTACTGCAAGCTGTCCTGATCCAGAGGAGGCAGAACTTTCATGAAGGGTCGTATTTCCCATTTCTCCTACTCCATAGAGATGGAATGGGTAGACTATAGTAGATGTGAAACATACCCGGCTTAAACACATCATTGGTTTACCTCCCGTCCCCCACCCTTCCTTACAAAGAATGATGATACAAGCTGCATTCAGTGAAATAACCAAGAAACAAACTGAACAGGTGTGTAGGCTGACAAAATATTTTTAATACACCATCTGTAAATCTCTCAAACTTTTTGGGTTAAGCCACAAGCTCTTTCATGCATAAAGTCTGGGGATGATACGGAAAATTTTCAGGGGAACAGGATAGACTTTACTATCCTGAGAGGTCCCCTGCCTTCCAAGGAAGATAGGGTGTTGCCAGTGCAACCAAACTTCCCTGTTCTCCACTCAGGGCCCTTTCTTCCTGCCTCAGTGGCCACCACTTGTTGCTGGGGATTTTTGTGGCCAGTGTTCCACTTATCACCCTTCAATTCAAGATTCTTTCCTAAATCTATTGTCTGCATCCCAGCTGGGTGGCAAGACTGTCTGTGAAACCCTGCACCAGCCTCTAGCCAAAAAGTTTCCAAAGACCTGAAACTAGCACTTGGTGGAGATTATCAGAATTTGATGAAGCTAATACACTGGAGAATTAAGTAGCAGCTTGATTATTAGCAGGAAGTTGTACAGAAAAGAATAATAATGCAAGTTATTCTCTTTCTACTAAATAAAGCAATTATCTTTTTTCTTAGGCCTTGTCTTTGGAAGAGGACTTTATTCTTCAAGTAAGAAAACAAACAAGCCAAAAATATTTCCACTGCACATTCATTGTTAAATTAAGCAAGGCTTGGTCTTAGGGTTGTCAAAATAAACAGGATATGAAAATTTAGACTTGTAGGAAATTTACAGTGATGCTGAAATGTACTGTACCCAGTGGTAATTTAATTTCCTTATCAGTCTTTCTCAAGAGAAACTGGGAACAAAATGTGCCCAAGCCCAAGAAGAAATCCTGAGGAGACTGCAGGAAAGAAGCTAACTGCAACCATGAGTACAAGACTGAGCCAGTTCAGATAATACAAATACAAAGGGGCAAAAACAGGGAATTCTCAGTGAGAAAGAGGAAGAAAAAGAAAAAGAACAGAACAAAAATAAACCAGAATGGCAGATCACTTTATGATGTGATGTGTTTTAAAATCAATGGCAGGTCAGGACAAAACCACATGAAAAAAACCTGGCTCTCAGTGGTGCTGAAGATCTATCAAGAACAGCACAAAAAATAGATATTTACTAGACAAAAAGAAAAATATTTCAACATTCAGAAAAAAATTGAGAATGTATCTAAGAGGGAACCCAGAAGACTTTCCAGTCACTATAAATTTTATACTGTTAGGCTGACATGACTCTGCATAAAAAATAATATATTGACTATTAATTTCCCATACATCAGGGTTAGAAAAACCAATATTTTTTATAGGAAAATGTTATTTTTAATACCATATAATACAGTTAGGAAAACTAGTGTATAATGCAAGGAAAGGTCTCTCTTTAATTTTTATATCAAATTTTAAATGAGGGGTCAAATTATAAGGTTTTGAGAATTCTGTTTTAGTGTTGTAGCATAAGTGTTCCCGTGGATTGCATTTTAAAACAGGATGGTTACTTGATGCTGATGTTGGGAATCTATAAATATCATTGAAGTGCTTTTAGGCCAATATGTCTTCTACATTAGTGACCCTCAAGTTTTCCCATGCATACAAATCACCTGAGGATCATGTAACGCAGAGTCTGACTCAGTAGGTCTAAACCGAGGACCGAGAATCCGCATCTTAACGAGTTTCTAAGTGCTGCTGTGGACCATGATTTGAGCAGCAAGACTCCCCACGTGACCTCTGTTTCTGGTGGGGTCTTTCACTCATGATACGTGGACTGGAAGGATGATCAACTTCTAGTCAGAACAATCTCTGGTCTTAATTATGGATTTTGCTTTAAGAGCACCTATGTCCAAGTAACTGTTAATGTCTATAAGAGCCTGCTCTCTCTTTTATTTAAAGTCATCATTATAATGAAAAAACTGAACTGCTGCCTAATATCTGCGTAGTTGTAGGTTAGGTTATAAATGGAAATACAGACTCTTGTCCTGAGGACTTTACAGCACAACATTGTGTGGGTGTGAATGTGACATTCCAAAGCAAAACAGCAACACCAAAGCAGATGCATATCTTCAAATCACATCTAAATCAAAGGTTTCATCTGTTTTCAAAGTGAAAGAAAAATAAAATATAAAATCTGATGGAAATTGAGATAATTTAGCTTAGGAAGTTAATTGTAATTTTATACAGCTGTCAGTTTTCTTTTGGACAATTCCTATGAAAGGGCACAACACGTCAGAAATTATAAAAAAAAAGCAGTTTTCCAGGCTGCAGGGGAGAGAGCACTTCTATGAGCACAATAACAAACAGGGCTGCCAGGGTCAAGAGCATTCTTGGCCATTAAAACAGATACTGATGCATAGTGGTCAGGGAAAAGCAATGAAAACTACAAGGAGATATCATCTCACACCTGTTAGAATGGCAATTATCAAAAAAATAAAAGTGTTGGCAAGGATGTAGAGTAAAGGGAACCCCTGTACACTGCTGGTGGGAATGGAAGCTGGTATAGGCATTATGGAAAACAGTACAGAGGTGCCCCCCCAAAAGAGAAACCCCACCAGAAATGGAACTACCATATGATCCAGCAGCCCTTCTGAGTATATATTCAAAGGAGATGAAATCAATACCTTGAAGAGGTATCTGCACTCTTATCTTCATTGGCATTATTTACAATAGTTAATAAGATATGGAGGGCTTCCCTGGTGGCGCAGTGGCTAAGAATCCGCCTGCCAACGCAGGGGACATGGGTTTGAGCCCTGGTCCGGGAAGATCCCACATGCCGTGGAGCAACTAAGGCCGTGCGTCACAACTACTGAGCCTGCGCTCTAGAGCCTGTGAGCCGAAACTACTGAGCCCACGTGCCACAACTACTGAAGCCTGCGTGCCTAGAGCCTGTGCTCTGCAACAACAGAAGCCACAGCAATAAGGCCACGCACCACAATGAAGAGTAGTCCCCGCTCACCGTAACTCTTAGAGAAAAGCCCACGTGCAGCAATGAAGACCCAGTGCAGCCAAAAATAATAAAATAATTTAAAAAAAAGATATGGAAACAACTTTAGTGTCTATTGAATGATGAACAGATAAAGAAATCGTGGTGTATACATATATATATATATATATATAAAAATATATAAAATGGAATATTATTCAGCCTTTAAAAAGGAGATCCTGCCTTTTGCAACATCATGGATGAACCCAGAGGACATTATGCTAAGTGAAATTAGCCACACACAGAAGGACACTGCATGGTATTACTTACATGTGGAATCTGAAAGTGTTGACTACATAGAGGCAGAGGGTGGAGTGGCAGTTATCAGGGGCAGGGAAGGGGTGGAGATGGAGAGATGTTGATAAAAGGGCACAAAGTGATAGCTCTGTAGGACAAATGAGCCCAGAGATCTAACCTGCAGCACGATGATTACAGGTCATAACACTGTACTGAATACTGGAAATTTGATAAGAATAGATTCCAGGTGCTCTCACCATACACACACACAGCTACGTGAGGAGATGAGGTTGTTAATTCGCCTGACTGTAATAATCATTTCACTATGTATGTGCATATCATACAATCACATAGTACACCTTAACTATACACAGTCTTTAGTTTTCAGAAAAAGGTGGTGGGGAACTTAAGAATAGCTGTCAGTCATTAACAACTAAGATTAAATATACTTGTGACTCTCAAATATAATTGAAGCACTTCCTAGATTTATGCAACTAACTTTTCCTCCAAAAGCTTTATAAAAAATATATCTCAGTAAATGAGATCAAAACAGTATTAGGACTGATTACTTGCATCTGAGAAAACAAGATGCATTTGTTAGGAATTCTAGAGTTCCTTGCTGCCATGGCCCTACAAGCATTTAACTGGTATGAAAATAATCCTGCCAAGCTTTAGAAAGACCCCAGGGTCTGGAAAGAGCCAAGATGTTAGAAATATCTCCCCATTCCCACTGTTCTTTCTGTCAAACTCATAAAAATGTACATAATCCCTGCACATTTGTAAAAGTGCACTGTATTTACGTCAAAGCAAACTGGAATGTGGAGCTTTCTGTGTCTTTCACACAATGCAGCCCATTGTTCTCTGAGAAAAAAAGGATGAGATATTTTGATGCCTGGGGCAAGGCTGAGATTATTCAATTTGAGTTGGGGAATTAAGAACAGATTCTAACTACTAATGCTTGATCAGTTAAAACTGTTACACTACACCAAATACTCCTTCTTCCTGAGATTTTGAAATTTAATATCTTTTAAAATGGGAAAAGCCAAAGATGATTTCTCTTTAGAATAAGATACAATTATAGCTGCAGTTACGTGACTAAGCCAATTTATTGTATTACCTTTCCCTTTCACCATGTCAACTGGCACTTTATTCTCTTGTTAGAAGAAGTCTTAATATTTAAAACAAAATTTGCTCTAAATGAAGCAATTGGTGCTTTTAAAACATTTCGAAAAGGTAGCTGTAGTACAGAGAATTAAAATATCTGAATTTGCGTCCTTGGCTCTTTCACTTACTAACGCTGTGATTTCAAGCATCTCAGAGGTTGAGTCTCTTTTGTAAAGCTTCTCAGAGACATGAAAGAAGGGTATCTAATCCTTCCTAAGGATTATCCTAAGATAACACATATGCATGCCCTTTGGAAACTCTAGAACGCTATGGTAGTTTTATGTAATTTTAGGTAGTGGCAGCAGCAACCATAAAGTAAGACAAGTTGACATATATTTAGCCTCAACATGGTAAGCTGTCAATTTATGAGCATAGCCACCCTCATATCCTATATTTAGGGGTTTGTTTCTGGGACCACTCCTGGCATGAATTTCTGAATCAGTCAGGAGACAGAAACAGTATCAGACAGGATTTAGTGTCAAGAATTGTTAACCAGATATTGGAGACCTGAAAAGGCAAAAAGGGAATACAAGTATTATATGGCAATAAAGTGCAGGAAGCAACTCTTAGTCCCAGGCTGGGGAAACAAAGAGAAGAGGTTGGAACTGTCACAGCTTAAGGCTCAAAGGAGGGATCAGACCTCTGAGAAGACTCCACCTAGAGCATGCTGGGGACTCTGAAACTGGTTCTGGGAGTGTTGGAAAAACTACAAACTGGAATCAAGGTAAGCCATTGAAGGAAACTGTCACTGCCTGGGCGAAGGGGTGTGGTTGCGGAAGGGCTCACAAGGAAGGGAAGCAAACCTGCTCCTTTTTCCTTGTCCTACCTCCCAGTGACCCTCTAGCATCTCTGTTGGAGGTGAACAGGGATCCAGCTGGATGTGACGAAATGTGGTTGCACTGTACCAGGGCAGCATCACAAGCAGAGAGAAGAAGGGTACACTTGTCCCTGAGAAACCACATCTTAGTAACCAGCACATCCAGATTTAAGACATTTTGCTTTTTGGGAGAATGTTTCGAAAGACATTTTAATTTTAGTACTTTTCGTCTGGGCATGCATTCACCAGTTAACCACAGTTCCTACCATTCCCCGTTATCACATTTGAGTCTGATCCCCCAGATCACAATTCCAAGTGCCACTGATTCTTCTAAAGATGCTGTGGAACATGCTCCAAATATTATATTCCCCTCAGGAAATAAAGCCAAGAAACACAAAAACTCATCCTTTATCAGGTGTTACAACTCAAAGGATGCAAAGTTTGGGTGGAGTAACATCTTCAATCATATCCATCCTCAAAGGAAATATCATCAGCATTAGGATATTACTAATATACTCATATATTTGTTTACATAGTATAAATTACTATAATATTTTAATAATATCATTTTTTTTAGGTTACTGTACCTACCAGTTGAATGCTTATCATAATGGCAAACACTGAGTGAGATGATTCACATATCTTACATCATTGATAATTTGCTATCTTCCAGAGCCATTATTATGAAATGCCAACTTCAAAAGATTAAGCATCATAGCCAAGATTCTACCACCTGTGTGTCAATGCAGGGCTAGAATTTGGTCTGGATGACTCCAAAGCCCAAAATCTTTGCTCTGTATCTCCCTGTTTCCATATAAAGATTAATTTTGTACGGAGGGGCCCACTTGGAAACTGGCAGAGAATATTTGCATAAGTAAAAAGATACAAAAATACTGCTGCCATGGTGAGGCTAATTTTTAAGTGATATCAGTTTTAGCAAAGTAAGTTTAAAATGTAGCTTTATTGGGAATTCCCTGGATGTCTAGTGGTTAGGACTCTGTGCTTTCACTGCCGAGGGTGCAGGTTCAATCCCTGGTTGGGGAACTAAGATCCCGCAAGCCGCGCAGCGCAGCCATAATAACTAACTACCCAACTAAATGAAGATAAAATGTAGCTTTATTGTAAAAAAAATTTAAAGTCAACTCACACATAGTTTTAATTTTAAAACCTTGTACAATTTGAACATTGTAAAAACTACAGAGAAGAAAAAAATGGCTACAGAATTGGCAAAATGAATGTCACAAAATCTCTATACAAAAAAATATTGAGCAGAGACTGGCATCCATCCATCAAAATCCATTGTCTCTCTCTCTCTTCCTAGGCACTGAATTAGACTACATTACCCAGGCACCCTTGCAGGTAGGTCTGGCCCCATGACTGAGTCCTAGCCAATAGGATTGAGAGTGGGGGCTGTGTGGTCCTTTCTTATCTGGCCCATAAAACTTCCCACCATCATGCCTTCATCTCTTCCCTTTCTCTCTGGGTGGATGCAGATGACATCAGGACTCTAGGAAATGGAAAAAACTCAGGTCGGAGGACGCCTGGATAGGTAAATCACCTCATGGTGACCTCCACCCCTCTTCTGGGCTTTTCTGTATGTGAAAAATAAACTACTACTATGACTGAAGCATTTTATGCTTGCATGTATTTGTTTCCACTGCTTAATTTATTCTTAAGGAATATACACATGGTTTTTAAGAATTAGACTAACAACAATACTAAAAATAATGCTGATAGCTCATACTTATTAAGCTCTTACCGAAGTGTTAGGCTTATGAAAGACCTTGTCAGGCCTTCACTCAGAACCGCTCCATACTTTGCACATGGCACAGAGGATCCCAGTTAGGTGTTCTTACAGTTCAGACTGAAGAAGAAAACTAGAATAAAAAGATTTATCTGTAAATAAGATCCCTGATAGAAGCAAGAACTGACAGCAAAGGAAGAGGCAGAAGGAACATACAAACCATGTAAGAAAAAACGCAACCTGGGACCATTTGGTGTAGGGCCGTAACTCCACCAATCCGTAAAGCCTTTGAGGAAATCACAGTATGATTGCTCCTTTCAATAGCTGATGTTTACAATGATGACTATGTTATCAAAAAGTTAAGCCACATTCCCTAAGTCCTGCTTAAGAAAGCAGAAGTGTGCTACAATATGCCTGTGAATATTTTCCAATTGACATGGTCCACATTGAAAAAAAGAAAAAATCTTGGGACCTCCCTGGTGGTGCAGTCGTTAAGAATCCGCCTGCCAATGCAGGAGACGTGGGTTCGAGCCCTGGTCTGAGAAGATCCCACTTGCTGTGGAGCAACTAAGCCCATGCGCCACAACTACTGAGGCTGTGCCCTAGAGCCTGCGAGCCACAACTACTGAGCCCACGTGCCACAGCTACTGAAGCCCGCGTGCCTAGAGCCCGTGCTCCACAACAAGAGAAGCCACCACAATGAGAAGCCCACGCACTACAACAAAGAGTAGCCCCCGCTTGTCTTAACTACAGAAAGCCTGAGTGCAGCAACGAAACACAAGAGAGCCAAAAATAAATAAATAAATAAACAAACAAAAAAACCCCCTGATATCTAAGGGATGTGCTTTAGTTAGCTGGAAAATGTGCTTATGGAACAGCAAATTTCTAAATGGTGGTACATTACTATGCATTTATTTATCTGAGGAACCATCCTTTGAAACATCACAACTCTAAATCCTGATGGGAACTCAGACGGGGTTAGGTTTGATACAATGCAGCCTATCAGGAACAGTCTCTTTTACTGCATTCCCAGGTCATGGGCAACAACCTGTTCTGATGTGAGTTACTCTCACACATTGTTGGTTATCTTTCCACTGCTGTCTTTCTGGGGCATCTAGTGTGAACCATGTAACTCAGCTGTGCGGCTTTCCTGCTGGGATTAGTAACAGCCGTGCCACCAGATATTACTGTGCAATTGACCTAGGGGTTACATTTAGATTACTTTGGATTTCTATACTTGGGAAATGCATGCCTTAATTTTCCTCTTAGGTTAAAATTCATAATGGAAAAGAAGATGTCTGTTCATGATACTGACTTATACAGTGGGTATGATTTGCTTTATAATAGCAGTGCTTGTACCACCAAATGTACCTTTACGAATTAGGGCATCCAGCCTAAGGAAAAAAATAGGCTGACAAGTATTAATAAAAACACTGGGAGTGGGAAACAATCCCAACTGTAAGGCGGATAATAGAAGCTGCTTTCTCTACCTATGAGGGGAATTTCAGGAGTGGAGATTTGGTGATCGTGCTCTTTCAGTCTTCCCTTCCAAATGCATGGAGGCCTATAAACAGCCGAATCCATTATTCACAAGATAAAGGCCAAGCAAGGAACCTAGACCATTATATCAGAAGCAGTGCAGTCTTACCTGGCAAAACATATGACTGATATCCTTTACGGCACCACAAATCTTTTGTTTTGCTTTGTTTTGCACATGGATATACTGAACAACTGTCATTTATTTTTATACCTGTTATGAATTTTTTAAAAGTGCTATCGAAGCACTTGTTTTACTATCTTTTTTTTTTTCTCTCTTTTACAGTAGGTCTCAGAGAAGCCTGAGGGCACATCCTAAAGCTCATTAGGTAGGAGAGGAATAACAACCAGCCACACATTGATTCTCTGTAGGGACTCAAGATATTTGTATGTGGTGTAAACTGCAGGGAGCCAAAATAAAAATTCCCTAACACTAAAAAGAATAAAATTGTGAAAATATTTTACCTCTAGAGTTAAAATGCTCGAATTAGAGTGACTTTTCCTTCAACAAGAGTTTTTAAAATATTTTAACATTTTGCTAAACCACAGAAAAGGGCACAAATTGTAAGTGTGAGGCTCACTGAATTTTTACCAAACACATGTGTGACCGGCATTCAGATTAAGAAATAGAACTTGATGCACAAATAGAAGCTCGCTCTCAGTCTTTCCCTCCACCACCCCCTGCCAGGGAAATTCCTGGGGTATTGAAGATGAACTCTGCATCTGTATATCTACACACTGAAAGCAGAGAGTATGGTACTATAAGATATAAGATTCATCCATATTGTTGCACACAGTTTTAACTCTGTTTATTCTCACTGATGTAAGACATCCCGTTGTTGTGTCTCCATTCTGATACTGGGTACTATAAGATTTAAGATGCATCCATACTGTTGCATACAGTTGTAACTTTGTTTATTCTCATTGATGTATGACATCCCGTTGTTGTGTCTCCGTTCTAATATTGATAGACCTTTGGGTATTTTCCAGTTGTCAGCTATTGGGAATAATAGTAGCACCAGCTTGCTGCACCCATGTTTTGGTGAACATACGCTACTGCTTTTAATCAGGCTTTCACTGAGGCATACAACCAATGGGTCATAAGATATGAGCATGTTCAGATTTATCAGATACTAATAGTTTTCCAAAGTGGCTGCACCAATTTATACTTCTACCAGCAATGTATGGGAGTTCTGGTTGCTCCGAATAGTCACAAAAATTTGGTAATATCTGTTTTCCATTTTAGCCATCCAGGTAGTTGTGTGGTATACTCATGCTATGATGTTAATTAGCATTTTCCTGCTGACTAACTAATGATGTTAAACAGAATGAGACCTTCTGACACATTTTAAAATAAATGTGTATTGTACAGAATCCTGAGACAGTAAGGGATCTCAAAGACGGTCCATCCAAGGATAGCAAATGTGTAGCACATCTGCCCCCACTGACCCCCTGCCTGTACCTCTGGAGGAGAACACTGCAAACTGATCACTGGACCTGGATTCAGCCTCAGAATCTTTCCCAATACAATTCCTTACATAGTCATTTCCAAGCAAACAGAATAAACTAACCAGAGGAATCTTATTGACCAGATGAAACTTATCAAAAGCAGAGAGGTAGGAATAGTGGAAAAGGCTAAGGGAGACTGCCCCGGATTTAAGTTTCAGAACTGCCATTCACCGTAGCAGAAAAGAAGGTCCCCGTTCATGATACTGACTTTATAAAGTGGTTTGTTTGGCTTTATAGTAGCAATGTTTGTATAGCAGCAATATTCAATTCATTGAATTCAGTGACAATGGCAAGTTAATTCATCTCTGGAAAGTGTTATTGTGAGGATTAACTAAAAAATATTTGCATTATTTGCAGTTCTATTCTCCTTCCCTTTTTTTAAGGACAGCTTTCTTTCTCCTGGGGACAAATCTTTTACTACTTCTGCTAATCTATCTGCTCTTGAACTAATATGCTTCTTACAAGCCTGCTGAAGATGGCAGAATTTTAGGCCGACTATGAGTCATTAAGAGAGCAAGGTCTGGATAAAGAAGATGTGGTACATATATACAATGGAATATTACTCAGCCATAAAAAGAATGAAATAATGCCATTTGTGGCAACATGGATGCAACTACAGATTATCATACTAAGTGAAGTCAGTCAGGAAGAGAAAGACAAATACCGTATGATGTCCCTTACATGAGGAATCTAAAATATGACACAAATGAACATACCTAGGAAACAGAAACAGACTCAAAGACATAGAGAACAGACTGGTGGCTGCCAAGGGGGAGGAGGGGTGGGTAGGGATGGAGTGTGAGTTTGGAGTTAGTAGATGCAAACTATTACATATAGAATGGATAAATAACAAAGTCCTACTGTATAGCACAGGGAACTATATCCAGTCTCCTGGGATAAACCATAATGGAAAAGAATATAAAAAAAGAATGTCTATATGTGTATAACTGAGTCACTTTGCTGTACAGCAGAAATCAGCACAACATTGTACAGGATCTAGGTCGTGTCCCCGATACTTGCGATGGTGCATATCACCTCCGGCATTCTGGGAAGTATTCATTCACTCACACCACCCTTAGCAGATCTCCTGAAACTGTTTCATGATCAACAATGATGTCAACCATTGGCCAAGATGGGGCAAAGTGCTCCGGCCCAAAGAAAACGACAGAAACGATCAGACTCTCTCGGCAGCTCCTTTTAGCTACCTTTGCATGGTTCCAAAGTCCTCAGCCTGCCCTCACAGGCAGGTGGAGGATTCTCCCTCTCTGCTGGGCCAAACTGGGCTGGGAGTGGTACTAATTCATGGCATCTATGTATGCTATCTTTCAAAATCCAAAACATTTTGAATTCTGAAATAACTCTGTCCCCAGGAGTGTTGGATAAAAGAACTGGACCAGGGTTGCAACAGGTCTTGTTCTCAAACTCCTGTCCTCTGAGTGTTTGCCCTTTAACCTGAATTATTTTAAAGAGAGGCAAATCAAAATAGAGAGACACAGGCTTTCACCTAACAGAGAAGCCAAAATATAAACATTTGAAAGTACCCAGGGTGGAAGAAAACATGGGGGAGCAGAGACCCCCATACACGACTGGTGGGAATGTATATTGGTACAAACTTTTTGAGAAGCTATTTGCAATTTTCCTAGAGAATTTAAAATGCATGTACACTTTGATCCAGCAATCCTACTGCAATGTATCCTGTGGAAAGAGTCAAAACAGTATGCCAAGGACATGCCATATTGAATATAACAGAAAAATATAAAATAAAGGTTTATCAATAAAAGACTGGTTACATAAATTTTGGTATAACCACACAAAATAATACAATGAAGCCTTTAAGAAAGTGGAAATGAGGCAGACCTATATGTAACAATATGGAAAGATAAATATTTAAGTGAAACAAGTAATTTGCAGAAGAACATATATAACATATGAGAAGTATATGAAATTATATAATATATGGTTTTTATAATTTCAAAGGATATGCTTATATTCTAGATAAGAAAAATTTTCCTTACACGTATTTTTATGGAAAATGACAGGTGGTGATGATTGGGGATGAGAACAAAGGAAGAAGCCTTTCACCTTTCATTGTATATGTTTTTAAGTTTTTCTTTCCTACGTGCATGTTCTGCTCTTATTATTGGTCCTCAGGAAGCCTGTGGAGTCTTCACAGGCTCAGTTACAGTACAAGTCACTGAGCATCTTTCCTAAGACTAGAAGTGCCATGAAGGGAAGCCTCCAGGCACCAAAGACCCCCACGACTTTCTGGTTAAACTTGACCTCCACTGACCCTTACATATAGACGTAAGACCTACAGTAATATAAACTCCCTAAATGACATCATGGAATTCTAGAGTTGACTTTCTGCAAAATAAAGCCAATAATCACCTCTAATTACCTCTTCAATGTGTCCTATGTGAGCCATGTTAACTGTATTTTCGCCTTTGTGATCCGACTGCATGGTCTGTGCATCAGCTCTGGTGGTGCTCAGAGCCAACGGGAGTCTGTGATGGGTGAGCGACATTGAATCTCAACCCAGGGGTAATGATCCCAGGTCTTCCACTTCCCATTTCCCCACTTCACCCAGCATGTGAGAGCTGGCTTACATCTTGGTATAGGATGACCTGTGTGCTGTCCTGCCCAACACTTCCTGAGTGGTGACCAGGATCTGCTTGTTTGATGGAACAGTAATCACAGGATGAGAATGTCTATGGACCCCTTCAAATCCACTTGAAAGATCTAACTCTGCTCTAAACTTATCTTCTAATCGGATTAGAAGGATGACAGGAAAGAGCAGAGTCACCTTTCATTGTCAGGCCATACACACCAAGTTTAACACTACTCATTCTGTCCAGTAGAAACATATAAAAGAATATAAAACAACATGGTTGGTCAAACTACCAGGCGATAGATGTATCCTTAAGAATCAGATGTCTGGTTACCCTACAGGCTTTATTATTTTGAGTTAAATCTTCTCCGCTTTTTCTAAACCATTTATTTTCCAACATAAAAAAAAATCTAAGTACACCCCATCGTTCGGCTAAATCTTATACGTAGAACACTCTTCTCCCTGATCTTTGCAAGGCAGGCTGCTTCTTGCTGTCTCGATCACAGTGTAAAGGCACCTAGATTGGTTCCTCTAATGAAGCACCGTCACATGCAAATTTCCTGTATATTCCTTATCATCATTTATTTCCTTTACTTGCTATTTATTCAAGTATTGTTGGTTTATTCCCCATCCCCCAGTATGTAAAAACAAATGTTGTCTGTTTTGATTATCAGTATATTCTCTGGCACATGGTAAGTATTTGGTAACCACTGGATTAAAAAATGAGTGAATGAATGAGCGCTTTCTGTCACCTCTCATCCCCTAGAAGGGTAGCCAGATGCTTTGTTGGTGAAAAAGGCAAATCAGATATCCCTTTTGTGTAGTAGGCAAAAGGCCAGTGAAGCCAGGAAATAATTTTTTAAACTGAATAAAGCATGGAGGTTAAAGGAGCAGAGGTGGTCCATAAGCAAAAGTGTTTCCTAAGTCTCCGATGTCTTCCCAAAGCTTTCCTGCGCATTGGAGTCAGGGGACTACACTTGCAAACAGAGTAGAGGTACTCCAAGCTCTCCAGAAGTACTTCTGAGATGCACCATGTTCAAATCTGTTCACGAGTACTGAGCACTGGAGAACTGAAATAAAGACAGCAAACGCCCAAATGTAGGACTCTGATGTCCTTCAACAGACAGACGCACACAAATAAAATCTTTACACAAATGTTTAGACATCATCTACTGCATAATGAAAGCTTTTTTTTCCTTTTTAGTTATGAAAGCACTCTTGAGAAAGTTAGAGGAAAACTGACAGTAATGGAAACATGTTAATAGTACAATAATATCTAAGAGATAATCTGATTCAATGATATTTATGCATCTTAATCTTGGTATTTTTCAGATGAACCTTTCCCCTGCTAAGTTTTTCTTTTCTTTCTAAGACATTATAAATAAATGCTTCACTCAGCCCATTCATATTCTCTTAGATTAATATTTTTCCTTTGAAAGCGTGTCCTGGCAATCCAGCCCTCCTCTTTACCCAATGCCACATGAGAAACCTACTGTCTGCAGTAGCTCTATGTCTCCCCTGAAACAAGGCTGCACAGGCAACACTGACCTTGGCCAAGGGTGCAGAAAATGTGAGCAGGGTAGGTGCAATTTTCCTTGGGGTCTCTGACAACTGAACTGCTTTTTTAAAGCCAAGGGGTTTGAGGAGTGGCCACCTGTTGTGCTACCATCTTTCTTTTTACGCCCACTGGCTCGTGTCACGATGACTACTTAATCAGTTCACCTGCAGAGTCACTCTTGCATGCCTCCTCTGTGCGAGACACACAGCCAAGCGCTAAGGTTGCAACGGTGAATGGACCTCAGCTCCTGCTTACCTGGAGCTGACATTCTAGTTACTCAAAGTAGGGGTGTCACAGGTTTGTAGCTTCTGAAATATCTTAGAGGAAAACATTTAAAAAATTTCCTCGGACAATAAGTGCAATAAAATGAGGAAGGTTTATAATTTAAGTTGGATGCAGGGGTAGGTCGTTGGTGTTGAGGAGGAGGATAAAAATTTTAAAAGGAGGCATTAATGGATTTATTAAAAATAGACTTATCCAGGTTAACAACAACAAAAATAATAAATGCATGCTAAATGTATAGCTCAGTGGTCAGCAAACTTTTTTCCATCAAGAACAAGAGAGTAAATATTTTCAACTTTGTAGATCAGATAGTCTCTGTTCCAATTTTCCATGTGGCACCAAATCAGCCATGGACGATACATGGCCATGGCTGTGTCCCAATAAAACTTTATTCATGAGGCCAGTTGGCAGGCTGGATTTGGCACACAGGCATCGTTTGCCAACCCTGACCAGTGCTCATCTTTTCCCAGCAATCCTTTATGATGAAGAAACTGAACGTCTCCTGGGTGAAATCCTTTGCCCAACACAGACAGGTAGGATTGCTCTAAGTCACTCTGCATTCCTCATTTCATCTAGTTGGTGGCTAGGACAAACATGGAGAAAAACCAGCCTGGGGGAGATTGAGTGATGGAGATGTCTGACTTCGAAGATAAGTCCTATGACTTGGGTGACTTGCTGTGATTAAAAGAAGCTGATTGGGGAGAGCTGGAGTAGTTATGGAAATCCTGGAGAAGGTGGGTTGGAAGGATTTCTGCCTTGGAATTCCCACTCTCTCTTCCCCTACCTGCCTCACCTGCCTGTAAACACCTATCACTGCTCAGGTCTCACCTCCTGCTTCCCTTGCTTCGGGAAGCCTCCCCAGAGCCCTCAGGCACACTCAGGTGCTCCCTCTGCAGGGCTCCTGCTGCCCGTGTTGAAAGCCCACAGCACCACGCGTACACTTTTCTGCATGTGTATTATACTTCATTAAAAGGAAAACCAACAGACAAAAATCGGCAGTTCTCCCATGGTACCACGGACCAGTTATTTCCACATCTGAATCTCCAAAGGGCTGTGAGCAACCCAAACGCAGGGAGTGCCGTTTCACCTCTTTGTCTGCAGTAAGCCCAGGGCTGGCACTCGGTGTGCACTCAGCACTCGTGAGCTCATGAGTAAGGTGAGATGTGGAGGAACAGGGGTGGGGAAAATACACTCCCTAGAGGGGGATCATCTATGACCCGAGCTTGAGCGTGAAGCTGCGGCTGAAACGGGGGCACCATGAGGAGGTGAGCACAGCGGGAGTGGGGCTTGGCTTAGGGGGGGTTCCCCAGGAGTGTGCTGTCCCTTTATTGGTGGCACTGCCCTCCACTCAATAACTTGTCATGCACAGTTGGAAATTATTTTTGACTGAAGATATTTTCATATGCAATTTTAGTGAAGCTGATTCCCCTGTTGAAGTTGTACTACTATCTTACAAAAACATTCGTGTAACACCCCGCATGTTTTCGTGTTATTCTCTTTTTTAATACCTGTGGATACGCTTGGGCTAGATTTCTATTTTAACCTATCTTCTTCTTGCCCTTTCATTTGTAGCTTCTCCTTCAGTTTCTCTGCCTTAAATTGTGGAGGCTGGCCTTTGGTGGATCTCCATAAAGTCTCAGTATGTTGTCTATCAAGCCATGTATTGTCTTGTTCTAGGTGGTCTTTGACTAATGGTACAAATATGGAAACATGATGGACAGAATCTTCACTGCATTGTCACTAATTGTTTGCTCTTTGTCTGCCTTTCAAATCACTTGCACCCTTTTCACTAAATCACTCCAAAGAACTGGAAGAAACAACTCCCAGAGCAAGGTTACTGAAATGTGCTGTGATGCTGCTGTCATTCTGGGCTGCTAGTAATAAAGGCTTGTCTGTGTCTCCTTATCCAGTCCCAGAGGCTGGGCAAGACTTTAACTCAGAGGTTTCAGGTAAAGAGGTTTCAGGTAACTTGAAATAAAGCATCATTTCATATCCCGTATCACTTCTTAGCTGATGAAACTGTAACCAAGCCACTTTCCTACTGAGGGGTCTATTTTCTTCTGACAACATCTTTTCTATGAATAGATAAGTCTTCCCAGGATCCTCAGCTGCCAGTTGATTAAGAGGCAGGGTCCACCCCCGGATTAATCATCTTGAGATACTAGGAGGTGAAACACCCACCCAGACAGGTAAAAGCAGCTAAGCTGCCCTTTTCCCCACCCCCTCTTCCTCTTTTCCTCAGCATTTTCACTACATCGTTAGACACAGGTTCCTCATGACATGATGGAAACAGAAAAAGTCAAATGATGTCCAAGTCAAAACTCAAAGTCAGTTTTTGGTTGAAAATGGTACAACTAAAAATAAATAATTCACTAAAACGTAGGGGCATATTTTGCATATATTATAAAGCATCTTAGTATTGGTGACTAATGACTAATGTCAAACAGCTGGAGTGTTTGAATCTGTACAGTACTTTTAGATACGATTTCCCCTATTCTTCCAATGGCATCCAGCCTTGCATGAATATTTCCACTCACTCCTCCCCTCCTGGGGCTTCAAAGGAGTCCTCAGTTTAAACAATCATATCCCATTAACACCTCTCTCACCCCAACATGCTGGACTCTTAATTCTTTCACAAACCATTGTCCTAAGAACCAGTAAAACCTAACCCAAGCAGCTACTGAGCGAAGTCCAGAGGGAAATACTTGAAAAACATGTCGAAAACCAGCCACACTGAATGAATGAACATGCAACAAAGGGCATCAGGGAAATTGGCTAATACACTGAATTACTTAAAATTATAATGTTGAAGAAAATAACTGCAGTAGTAGGGAAATTATGCCAATTAAGTATCCCAGTAATGGGACAGAGGCAGGGGAGAAGTCATTTTGCTGCCGTGACCCAGCCCTTCCCTTCTCAGGCAGTGAGTGCCTGCCTTCTGCCATCAACACGGAACTTCTGAGAAGATGTAGATTTCAACTGCTCTGAGATTTCTGCCCCTTAAGAAGACATCACCACTGACTTCAAAGCACAGGAAGGAAGGACCACAAACGACTGAAGCGAAGTCAGATGACAGTACTCACTGCTTTCATTTTTCTCCAGAGGACAATTTCTTCCTTTTCCTTTTTTGCTTTTTGATGGCGCAGTACTCTGGCCACCCGCAGAAAGATTCCAAAATCCTCCCTCAGTTTTTATTCCTGCAGTTGGCAACCGACACTACCTGGAAATCCATCTTTAATACAAATCTGAATGCCTTGTACTGTCATTTGGGGTTAAATATATTTCCCCCTGAGCTCTGGCCTCAGTAAAAATAGCAGACAGCTGGTCACCATGCTCCACACTATAAACCTGTTGGGAGGAAGTATGGCCAAGGAGGTTGGCTTGCATCAAAACCACTTGGAAAGCTTGTTAAAACACAGATTTTTGGACTTCACTCTCAGAGTTTCTGATATACATATCTGGTATGGAATATATATCTGATAGTAGATACCTACTACCTCAAAAGCTAGGACAGTGGTTCCCAAACTCTACTATATCCCAGAATCACCTAAAGAGCTTTGAAAATTCCAATGCATTTTATACCAGGTAAAGTACAATGTCTATGCAGGCACCCATTTTTTTCTAAGCCAGGCATCAGTACCTTTCAGAGCTCTCCAGGAGACTGTAATATAGAGTCAAGTTTGGGATAAGGCCTGGAGACAAAGAGAAGGACCAGAGGCCAGAAGAGGGAGGAAGAGCAGCCCTTGATTGTGGGATGATCCCTCTGTTTCCCTAGTCTGTCTTTTCTCATCTGTCCAACGATACGACTAGCTCTTTACTTTCCTCTCAAGCATCAGTAGCAGGAAAAATACATCAAACAAGTAAAATAGTTTTGAAACTTAGGAAGCAAAGGAGGTGGTGCTGCCAGGGTAAGATGCAGAGGCTTTGCCATCAGGGAGACCTGGGTCAGCATACTGAGTCTCACCAGCTCTGTGACCACGTTAATTTAACTGCTCTGTGTTGCATTTCCCTCCTCTGTAAAAAGAGAACGACATTACCTTGCTCATGGGATTCCTCCAGAGCAATCTTGCTCTTTGCCCAGGTTGAAATGGGTGCTCCAGAAATGACTGTTATTTGATTGGTATACATACTACACATGCCGTTATCCCTAAATATGCAAAAGGCAGACTCTTGGGAAGAATTTCAAACAGAGGTTAGTGAGATAAACAGTGGAAAGTCTGTAAAACAGCATCCAACAGACAGCCCGTAAGCAGACAATAGACAATTGTGGGTGTGTGGTTTAAGTAACTCAACGGTTGGGTCTTAAGGCATCAGGTCCTTAGAATTACAGATTTCCACCGTCCTTTCCTCCTGCTTCCGGACAAGACCCATTTACCAGCAGGTTTGCTCTCTGACACTCCATGTACCGGTGGTTAGCCTGAACTTGGGGGTACTTTCAGATTTTCTATCTGGCGCTTTATTTCACGTATGTAAGTTTTTCTCCTGGGCTAGACTGCAAGTCCTTGAATTTCATGAGTTCATGTTTTCCTAGAGCACCCACGAGCTCACAATTCTGGGTGCTTAATAGTCATCAATGTCTCATTTATTTCCACAAGGCCTTCTTCTAATTTGCCCTTCATACAGCTTCCAGAATAATCTTTCAAAAATCCAAATGTCATCTCTCTACTTAAAAGTCTTCCGAGTTTTCCCACTGTTCAAAGGGTCCAGCTTACACTTCTTAGCCAGTTCATAAGGTTCTTTGTGATCTGGCCTCTGCTGACTTCCCCCCAACACCTTGGAAGAGGAAATAGCCAGGGTTTTGGTGTCATGGAGATTTGGACTTGAAATCCAGCCCAGCCTCCAAAAGGCTATGCACCTGCCAAAGAGTTCCATAGTCTCCCTGAACCTCAGTTTCTTTATCTGCAAAATGGGAAAATACTAACTCCTTCCAGGTTTGTTGTAAGACTAGAATTAATAAACGTGAAATGCCTGGCCTAAGACAGACATTTTTAAGAAATATGAACTGCATTTCCTGATCCTTATACACGTGCAGCCCCTGCCCCAGGAACCGGGAGCTCCCTCAAACACTTGATGCTACATCATGCCTCTTTACCTTTGAACAGATAGCTTCCTACCTCATCAGCTCGGAAACCTCTCCCCTTTCAAGACTCAGATGAACAAGGTCACTTCTGTGGTGGCTCCGTGACCCACAGCTACGAAGCCGCTCCCTCCCCTGGGTGCCATCTTGGTACGAAGCTCTGTTTAACTCACTTTGTCGCAATTAACGGTTTCTACGCCTATCTTTCAAACCAGGTAGAGGGTACTGTAAAGATCAGGGACAGTCCACAGTTATTTAGCATAGCATGTGACTTGCGTGGAATGGGTGACCGTGTCAGCTAAATGTCCCCCTCCTCACTGTCTGTCCTGTGATCTGCGTGGGCTGACACATAATCTGCTCCACTGTAGTTCACAGAGGGTGTCCTGCACCTTTGCCACCCCCAGCCCAGGAGCACTGACATCCCAGGGGTGTCTTCCAGGATTAGAGAATCGCAGGCCCCCTGATGACTGGCTGCATCACAGACCGCGCTGTAACCAGCTGCTTGGGTGATGTGCACGCACACTGGAGGCTGAGAAGAGCTGCCCTAAACATACGTGCACCCCACTAGAGACACACGGTAGTCACCGGGCGAGAACGAGAGTGAGGGGAACGATGCAGCACATGTTAGCAAGCAGGAGGGCAGCGCTCTGAAGACGTCGCAGTCCCAGCATAACGCCGGTCACAGGAAGAGTCACAGATTTCAGTGTGGAATGATATATATATGTAATATATATAACACTGTGGTGATGAATTCCAAGCGCCGTGTTCACAGGAGTCCCTGAGAAGTATCACTCCTTACTTTGACCAATAAAAATTAAAGTCAGCAACAACAACAACAACAGAACAATCCCAACCCAGATACTTGTATAAAAGGAGAAAAACCAGAGCTTTAAGTGGTGCTGGAGCACATAACGAAAACTGAAACAACTCAAAGCTAATCTTCTAGTGGAGCAGGAAGCCAAATCGTGTAGAAGAGAACGTCCACTATGAACAAGAGAATTCTCATTCACACCTACATCAGAGCAAGGGAAGCCGTGACAGGGCACTGATCCCAAGTCAGTGCCACCGCGAGTGACACTTGTGCTCTCAGCGAGGACGGATGCCAGCCAGACGAACACGGTGAGTGGGATACTGTCACTTTAAGTCCCCTTTCCGCCTCACCTCTGTAACGTCGTTCTGAGCTGTAGGCTCAGTCCCCGTGCCCTACCTCCTAAATTAACATTAGGGACTGAGCACGAGGAAAAATGACCTTTGCATCAAACAACCTCCCTCACACCTAGAACTCATGTTCAGGTGACATTACTGTCTGGGAATCCATCCAGTGAAAAACATGTCCTGATAACCAAGAGCAATTACATAGCAGGATCACAAACTTCTCAGAGGCATGTTTTTGACATTCACAAAACTTCTGCACAATTGTAAATGTTGTCTTGCATTCTTTTCTGGAAAAATAAAAGGAGGAAGCCTGTAATCTGAGTCAAAGATTCCAATTTCCAGGTAACAGCCTGCTCTTAGTGGCACACGGTGGGCTACAGAGCACAGAGGTTACATCTCTTCCCAGGACATGGGGAAGGTGGGATTAGAAACATCGAAATAAAAGTGAGACAAATAGTTTTTACTTCAATTTTCTCTAAATTCTGGAGGAATGCCTGCTTACAAATTAGCAGCATAGAGACACTTCATTTGTGAACAGTCTTTTTTTTTTTTTTTAAAGATCTTGGGCAAACAAACAAAAAATCCCACATGAAACAAGGAGAAAAAGGCATTTGGAGTACTTGCTTTGCGATCCTGTTCTCAAAAGAGCTCAGACATCACTACAGCTTGCAACCTTTTTGGTTGGATACTTTTTTCCCCACCACTTAACAGAGGAGAAAGATTTTGTGAACATTTTAAAGGAACCAACAGGACCGCCTCCTCTTCCCTAAGCGCCTAGTCAGCAGATTCCTGGAGCCTGGTTGTAAAAGCACTTGTTTCTACTTTTCCCCAATCTCGGAAAGATGCCTCTTAAGCTATAGTGAGAAAGAGCATAGCCATTCAATTATCCATAAAAGAACATCGCGCTGCAATTGGTTTCTTAATTTGAGTGAAACAGCATGCCCGAACATATCCCCAGATCCTGAAAATAAATCTCCACACAACATACTTCTGATTCAACTGCATTGCAGGACACATTTTTATCAATTTTGACATACCTGTAGAATATGCAGACCATACCAATATGATCACGGTATCACAAAGGAAAAATAAACCCCAAATTAAACATTTTACGTGGCTTTTTACATGCTATTGAGAGTAGCAACAACAGATTCTATTTTTTTGCCTTTTCTGTACAGATGTTTCAGATTTCAATTTCCAGGATGCCTTTAAATGTATTCAACTGTTTTAATGTGACACGTGCCTTTTAGTGCCCACTTTCCAAATATTCCAGTCATCCTTAGCTACGGGCATTCTGTCTACGACCGCGTCGGAGAATATGCAGGGGAAAAAACCTAACCAAACTAAAAACAACTAACAGATAATTGTGAAGTCTATAAAACTTCTATCTACCCCATAGGAAGCAGATGGTGGGTTCTTTAGTAGGCATCAAGCCACGAGCTGTCCAGTGTAAGGTTTGGTTTGGTAGCAGCTATTTCCTAGAAAAGAATGGCTCATCACAGTTTCGGGGCACTTTTTCCTGCTCTCCCAAGGACTTACCTGTGCTTGGAAAGAGGGCCGGAGCTTGAGAATTCATTTTCCTAAGGAAACCATAAAACCCATGGACACACCGAGTTCAGCTTCCAACCTTTGCCATCAGGAGACCATGCACCCTCAAAGCTCAGAAAACATCCGGGAAGCACCACGCACATTCAATGCTCTGCACATCTTGGAAAAAAACTACCTCTCACTCACTTGCGTGGATATCTTTATTGCAGTTGACATGGGCTTGCCCAGGGGACCGACTTGTTGTTCCACAAAGATCCTTAAATAGGCACTACTGATGAAACATTTAATCCAAGCCTCGGGATCAAATGCTGCTACTACTAGGGACAGCAGTAGAAGAATCTATTCCCCAATTAAACAATTGCACGCAAAGCTATGACTGTTCATTATGTCCTTTAACCCAGTTCAGCTTTTCTGGAACACAGCCAACAGGCTTCATATTTTATTTTAATAATATGTATGTAGTACTTTCGAGATCCTGGATTATTTTAGAGATTCCTTGAAGGAACTCATCTCTTTCCCCCACATGAAAAATGGAGTGTGAGTTTGAACAAGAGATGCTTGTTACACCATAGAGCAATTATTCTTTTAAGTGCATATTGGTTGTTTCTGAAATCCTTCTCTACTTATGGTTAAAATGTTATATTTTATTTGGGAGGCATTTCTGTTTCCTTAGTACCATGAATATTTTATTTTGGCCTAATTTAAACTGTTTATACAGGAAGTGAGAGGAGATTCATCAACTCTATATTAAGGAGCTGTGCCCCCAAAGTCCAACAAAAATCTTGTTCCCCAAAGCAAAAACATCCACATTATATGAGAGCATCAGACAATAGGAAGGTGGTTGAATGGAAAATGTCCAGAATGATATGTTGTTCTGAAGCTTTAACTTCTTAAGAACACAGGGGATTGTAACTAAAGTGACAGGGGATTTTTTATTTTTTTAAGGGAGGGAAGTTAACATACTGAACATAGGTAGTGAAATAGTTCTTAAAATTAGAACACTTGTACATACAAATGAACTTCTTTACAAAACAGAAATAGAGTCACAGATGTAGAAAACGAACTTATGGTTACCAGGGGGAAGGGCAGGGGAGGGATAAATTGGGAGATTGGGAATATGACATATACACACTACTATGTATAAAACAGATAACCAGTAAGGACCTACTGTACAGCACAGGGAACTGTACTCAATATTCTGTAATGACCTGTATGGGAACAGAATCTAAAAAAAGAGTGGATATATGTATATGTATGACTAATTCACTTTGCTATACAGCAGAGAGTAACACACATTGTAAATCAACTATACTCCAATAAAATTTTTTTTTTAAATTAAAGAAAAAAAGAACACTTGTACCAAAACAAGTAAATGTTGGCTCTGAAATGCAGAGCTATTAGAACAAGAACAAATATCAGCAGTTTGGGGAGGCTTAAAATATCCCCATTAGAATCTTTCCTCAAATACTTTTTCCCAAGAAAGAACTAAAAAACACTGCCATGCATGCTTCTCATCTCTATAGGGGGTTTATTTTGAATGAAGTTCTTTCTGATAAGGTAGCACAGAATTTGTTTCTCATCCCTTTCAAGGAAATGGATTTTTAATCCTTCAAAGTTGCCCTATGTCTGTGTTTATTTTGTGCTTTCATTCAGATTAACTATGGATTTTAATTACTGCTTCCTGTCATTTGGTTAATGAATATGTTTCTGATAAGTCACATTGGTAGACCTGGACTGAAGTTACATCCCACATCTGGTCAATGATACGGGATTCTTCTCCAAGACCCAACGATTCTCGTGTCATTGAATCGGGACTCTGAGTCCCAAGGTACCAACATCTGGGAACTGTCTTTCTCCTCATGTCAAAGAATTCTGATTTAACAAGGAATACAATCTATGAAAAGCATTATTTCCATTTTGACTTTATCATCATTCACATGGGAACTATTTATCAGTTCAAACCACTTTAAAGAGGAGGAAATGAATTGAAAATGTTCTTGGTTTCTCTTCCAAGGAGAGGGTTGCTATTGCTGAATATCACTGAGATAAAACAATGCAAAATAAAACAAGTAACTTCAAATAATGCCTACATCAATAAGTACATGAAAAAATGAACCACAATGTGCTTGTCTCAGACCATTTTAACTTCCACTTCAATGGTAAGAGTTGTTTACTTAGTAAATAGAGTGAACTGATACTAAGCAGTATTTCAGCATAGCTCTTGTCATAATTTGGGATATTTTTGTAGGATATGATCTAGTTCCCATCAGTGCTTACAATTCTCTTTGATTTTCTTTGTTACTTCCTTTATTTTTCCCTGAAGGATCAACATTCTCAATCACTAAAATATTTTGTGTAAATAGACCACCTAAAATTTACTGTATCTAGTGATGAATTACTCTAATATTGGCATTATAATTCACTTGCAAAAATGTGTATGTAATTTTTTTTCTGAGTAGGCTATTTTTTTCTGAGTAGGCTATTGAAATATCAGGAAATATCCTTAGCTGGCAAGGTTAATTTTTTATGGAGAAAAACCAAAATAAACTAAAAATAAATTATAAAGTCTGATATCTTCACAATGAATATGAAAGAAAAGAAAACTGGCTCACGCTATCCTTTCCAACCCTTGAGAAGAATCTCGAATTACTTTCAGAAACTTAGTATCAATTTCTTGCACCCTAAAGAAATGTGCAACCTAGAAAGTTTCACTGATTCTTTTCGAATTAGTAAAACCTAAAGGGTGAGGAGGGAACATGGCCTTAAATTCAGCATGTACTAGAGTGACAGGTACCCCAAGCTATACTGTGATGAGGCTGCCAAAAGCAAACAAAAAATCTGTATCTTTTCCCCTTTTTCATTATTAGTAAAAAGACTATGCCATTTAAAACGAGCTTTCAACTGCTCCCCAGTCAACAACTGAGCAACTTGTCAGGGACTTTGAAGAGACTTTTCAATATTAATAATTTGAAATATTAATATAAAATTTCACTTTCGGAGTAGCGAGTATATCTGGTTCACCAACCAAGATAGCTTGGTTTTTCTTTATAAATGTCCCACAATGAATACATCAACTTTAACATCTATTCTTTTGATAAGCCATCTTGAGGTGGTCTGACTTTTGTTTTCTTTACTTTCACAAACACACTCCTCACCATGATGAATGGCCTCCCATTGGGTATATGGAAAATTTCCCAGCCCTGTTCCCTTGAGAATGCTCCACTACATGGACTTCTGGGCAAAGCTAGATTAAAAGAGGAGGAGCATGAGCTATGATCCCTCTACCCCACAGCCATCAATTATTTGCAGCTATAAATCAAAGTTTTCAGCCCAAACAAAGACCCGTGTGGCAAGCAAACAAGGGCATTCTAGCAAATTGTTTTGAAGCCGAATAAAACTCTTGACAGAAAACAATGGGGTCGGCAAAGCCACTGTCAATATCACTCTAAAGTTTAGCTGATTTATGAAGAATTAGACATGGTGCATCAAGTCACTGGAGGATTGATTGAGAAACAGCAAGAAGTGTGAATACACTTCTATACACTGATATAAAACCAGACGAAGCTCCTCCTTGATCACAGAAAGTTTAGCCAAATAATGCATTTATCCATACGAATTTGAGCCCCTGCCTGAGATCCCTACTGTGAAATCTCTAATTATCAAACATGCTCTCCCTCTCTCCCCTCCTACTTATTTTTGGTTTCTGTGGAAGCAAAATTATCGGCCTGTAATTTACAACCTTCCTGTGAAGCACGGTTGCAGGCTCATACCTTCCTTTCTGTTTTGATCCTACACTTGGAAGAATGTAATTTCAGTAGTTTCATATACTGTTTACATGCCCCACATAAAAATATATCTTAAATGGAGAAACAGAAAAATATTGACTTTTGTGAAAAATAGAAATACCATCAGGAGGCAAAGCTAGCTCAGAAGGCATGAAATTAAATAAATAATGGTGTCATTTCCTAGGTGGTTTTTTTTTTCTCTCTCTTTTTTTTAAATCCTTGAGGTCTAACATTTGTCAAGAGCTTTCTCTTTTAGAGCCAGAAATTGCCCACACCTGGAAGGCATGTATGTACTTGGGTGAGAGAATGAATAATAAATCTAATAATAATCGCCATTACTAGTGTAACATTTATTGAGCATTTACTATGTGCCAGGTATTCGTCAAAGCAATGTATGTGCGTTACCTCATTTATTCTCGAGAGCAAAGCTATGAAATATTTACTATGATCCTCTCCATTTTATGGAAGAAGACTCTGGTGCATCAAGAGGCCAGCTGGCCTGAGGTTGCATGGTTAGGAAGTTACACAGGTAAGACGTGGAGGGTCCTGGCTTTGAACCCAGGAAGTATGACTTCTTGAGTGTATGACCTTAGCCACTACACCTAAACTCACATTTGGGAGAAAAAAAAAAAAAACCATGGCTTCCTTATATCACTCAAAATTGTTTCAAAATCTTCATATGGTAACAATTTTCCTGAAGACAGATGTCTTACTTGCCCCACTCATCTGCTTACCTTACCAAGTCGTGAGCATCAACTCAAATGTTATAGTACACAAGTATGGAAAGGAACTCTTCTAAAATGGATGGAACATCTAAAGCTATCTTGCCCACTATCACTTTGTTTAATAACAAAACTGCTCTTTCCTGTGGATCACCCATTCCATGTTCTTCTGCTAGGAGCTGGATGAGGGGTGGGTATCATTCAGGTCTAAGTAGAATCCATCACTCCCACAGCTAGAGTGTAATGTGAGTGGGTATGACGTGGGCCATTTCTGTGTCCAGACCATTAAGAGGTGAGTGACCCTCTGTTACATTCTCTTCTCTTCCACCAAGAGCCCTGGCTGTGGTAAACCTGTTATGACCATGCTTCTTAATCAAGGGTGCAGAGGATGGCAAAGCCACAGGACAGCAGGAGCCCAAGTCCCTGAATCATTTATACGGAGGAGAGCTGCCTGAACACCCACAGTATGTTGTTTTATAAATAAGAAATAAACTTTTGCTACTTTTAAGTGTTACAGATTTTGGTCTATTTGTTACAGCAGTTTAGCTTACCCTGATTCATGCAATAAAAATACAAATTCAGCTACTTTCAGTTTAGATCATTTCATTAGACTAGTCAAAGAGAAGAGCATGAGAAGGAGCTTGGAACAAATCAGTACAATTGTGAGGGGTCTGGGGCAGGAACAAGCAAGACAGAAAGAAGATGATGAAGCCAAGAGTTCCTAATTTCATCATTTGGGAGGAAGTGGGCCCTGACCAAGACTAAGAAATTAGATTCTTTAAATTAAGAGTGTTTATCTTCAGTTTTGTGTTCAGGAAAGAATAAAGGAAATGAACTATTGGATCAGACAAAAAGTTCCTTTGGGAATGAACTTTTGGGTTTCTTAATGAACTTTCTTATGGAAAAACTCAAACTAACTTCTTGGCCGACCCAATAAATCGGTAAAAGTCGTAAAGAAAATTTAGCAGGGGGCAGAAAAGAGACTCGAACAAGGAAAATCTATGGGAATGAAGAAGAGAAGGAGAGAAGACAGAAATGTGAAAGCAGTAAAATGAACAACAAAAACCCCAATAATCCCCCCAAACATACTTCTTACCAAAATCTGGAACATCCTTGAAGAATGATTTATCCAGATTTTTCCCATTCTGTGACACGATGGATAAAAGTAGATTCATCATTAAAAAATAATAAAATTTGAAACCAAGTTAACCTGAGAATAATTATCTCATGTTCCTCAGTAGGGTGCCTGATCATTCTGTTTTCTAAGGCTTTTGCTACATTTTTAAAAGAAATTCTGCTTCACTTTCACACGAACAGATGACACTGTTGGCTTGCCAAAGAATAAATTCCAAGTGATAAAATAATCCAGTATGTTTGAACTTCAGGTGGCACATCTATAGTGATCACCTCTTGGTATTCTGCTTTTGGAATGATGCATGACTTAGGATATCTTCAAAATAATGGATTCTATTAATCTGTAGTTTATTCAACTAAAAGCACTGGAAGCTGTGCCTTGTAATTTTACATGGAAAGAATATTACACAAATGATTTCTTGTTTGTCATGATTCTTGCATAAAAATGTACTTTAGCATTCAGTGAAGTGGTGGAAAAAATGGAAATATTTAGGAGATTACATTGATTTATGGTGGGGTCTATGCAAGTTGGCAAATGCTCTTTTTAAAAAAGTACTCAAAATTGACTTTAAAATCTAATTAAAATTTTAGATTAAAATAAATATACATATGAAAAATAGAGATAAAATTCAAAGAGCTAGAAAGAAATGTTTAAAAAACCCAAACAGATGGCATATAAAAAGGAGGGAAATACAAGAGCAATATAATTAAAACCAGAGGAAATCATAGCAAAAATGTCCCTTTGCATTTTCTGATGAATCCTAAAAGAACAGCTTACACATCTCTTTTAAATAGTATTTAATAAACCCCTCCCCAAATGCCAATAATTTTCTAGTCATAAAAAAATCTAAAATAGTTTGTTCTCTATAGGAAGATTAATTATTGAATCATTAGCCAAACGCTATTTTCACCCAGAGGGTGTAACTCACTGAGGTCTGGTGGAGAATAGCTACTGACAGTGGGGAGATGAATGAAGCTTCCGAAGGTAACACAGCACTGGAAGACATTTCAATTCTACTCAAAGTGGATAGACTTTGTGGAATATCCAGAAAATTCAGGTGACACTTTATAAACGTTATACCTTAGAAGCATGGCAACTCTAGGCCTACAATCAGAGCTACTTTAGATATTTCCCCAAAAATCCTAAGACCAACCTGAGACTCTAGCTACTTAAAAGCCAACTAAAACAAAACTCAGACATCTTTAAAGAATGATAATTTAACCCAGACAGCCAACAACACAGAATTTACCACATCTAGCATACATTCAGTAATTAATAGACAATAAAAGCAGGAAAAAAAATAACCATGAGAGATAAAATATAGAAACCCAGACATGACACAGATGTTAGAATCTGCAAATAAGAATTTTAGAAGTCATTATGGGGCTTCCCTGGTAGCACAGTGGTTGAGAGTCTGCCTGCCGATGCAGGGGACACGGGTTCGTGCCCCGGTCCGGGAAGATCCCACATGCCGCTGAGCAGCTAGGCCCGTGAGCCATGGCCGCTGAGCCTGCGTGTCTGGAGCCTGTGCTCCACAACGGGAGAGGCCACAACAGTGAGAGGCCCGCGTACCGCCAAAAAAAAAAAAAAAAGTTATTATAGTTAAAATTAAAATGATTTAAATAAAAGATGGACATAATGAGGGAACAAGAGGCAAATCACAACAGAGAAATGCAAACTATAAAAGGTCCAAGTAAAAATTCCAAAGTTGAAGAACATAGTCTGAAAGGAAAAAATTTCATTGATGAGATCAACAGCCGATTGGAAATGGCAAGAGAAAAGACCAGTGAACTTCAAGAAGGGTCAACAGAAGCTGTCTAAAAGTGAAGCACAGAGAAGATTAAAAGATAAAAATAACTAGACCCTTAGTGATCTATGGGACAACATAAAATGGTTTATCATACATGGGGACTTCCCTGGTGGTCCAGTGGCTAAGACTCTGAGCTCCCAATGCAGGGGGCCCAGGTTCAATCCCTGGTCAGGGAACTAGATCCCACATGCCTGCTGCAACTAAAGAGTTCACATGCCCCAACTAAAGATCCATCCCTCAGAAATGAAGACCCCACATGCAGCAACGAAGATCCTGCAAGCTGCAACTAAGACGTGAGGCAGACAGACAGATAGATAGATAAATAAATAAATATATATATATATACACACACATATATATATATATTATATATATATAATATATATATATATAATATATATATATATATATAATATATATATAGATAAAATACATGTAACCAGTGTCCCCAAAAGAGAAGAGACAAACTGGGGCAAAAGAAATACATTTGAATAAAAATGATTAATAATGTCCCATATTATTGTTCCAAAATATTTTTTAACTATCAAGATCCCAGGAGCTTAATGAATCCCACACAGAATAATTATAAGAAAAAGCAAACCTTAAGCACATCATATTAAAAATGTTGAGAAAAGAAGATAAAGAGAAAAGTCTTAAAAGCAGCCACAGGGTAAAAGACATCACATACAGAAAAACAATAGTAAGAGTAACTGCTGTTTTTATCAGATACCATGCAGGTCAGAAAGCAATGGAACAACATTTGTAAAGTACTGAAATCAAAAAACAAAACTAGACAAGCTAGAATTCTGTAGCTGACAAAAATATTCTCCAAAAACAAAGGCAGTACAAAAACATTTTCAGATTAACAGAAGTTTCGAGACTTTGGTACTAGAGCACTTGCATTATAATAAATGTCACAGAAAGTTTTCCAGGTTGAAGTGAAATACTATAAGGGAGAAATTCAAGTCTACTTGAAGGGCTCTTGAAAAGATGACTACATGGTAAACATAAATAATCTTTTTTCTTTATTTGTTAAAAGACAAATGATTGCTTAAAGAAAAATAATGACTTGTGCTTTGGGGTTCATAAAATATATAAAAAAGATACAAGAGAAGTAACACAGAGGACAGGAGGGGATAAGTAGAAAGATATGTAAGATTTTTAACATTATACTTGAAGAGATATAACATTAAATCAAAGCAGACTAGAATAAGTTAAAGATGAATATAATCTCTAAAGCAAATATAAAATATAACTATAAAAATATAGCTAATGAACATATAGAGGAGATAAAACAATGCTAAAATAACTCTCAAATAATCTAAAAAAAAGGTAGGAGAGGAGGAAAAATAGTTATAAAGATAAAATGGGAGAAATATAAGATGTTATACATAAACCCAACCATATCACAATTACATTAAATGTGTACGGACTAAATAACTGAAAAGAATGAACTGTCTGACTGGATTCAGAAAAAAGCTGTTCCCACTTCTATGCTCTTTACCTTTATATTTTATATGGTCTTTATATTTACATTTTAAATATAAAGACATAGATTAAAAGAAAAGATTGAAAAAATATACCATGGAAACAGGTGTCTAAAGAAAGCTGGAGTGGGTACATAAATATCAGCAAAGTAGAGCTTCAAGACAAAGAGTATTACCAGGGATAGAGAGGGATAATTCATAATGATAAAGAGTAAGTTCATGAGATTCCAGACCAAGATGGAGATGCCGGAGGCTCTTGAACTCACCTCCTCCCAAACACACACCAAAGCTACTGCTACATACCAAACAATTCCCTCTGAAAGAAATTCAGAAGTGGAGTAACTTCTATGCATTGTGAACACAAGAAAAAAAACATACTGAAATAGGTAGGAGAGCCTGAGACATAATCTTGCCATAAACCTCACCCTCGGTGCAGTGACACGCAACTCCCAGCTTCTCCCTGAGGAATGAAAGGTTTGTACTCCACATCTGGTGTCCAACTTTTAAGACTTCCACCTGAGAGACAGGCTCCTAAAACACCTAGCTTTGAAAGCCAATAGGACTTGTATCCACAACACCCACAAGGCTACAGGTGAACTAAGAAACAGTTCCTAAATGGCTTTCATGGACTCATTGTGGCAAAATGATGCTGAAAACTCTGCCTCTGTGCATAGGTGTTAAATCGAATCTTGGAGACAGAGTTTTGGGTGAAGTAGAGAAGATTAGCTTTATTGCTTTGCCAGGCAAAGGGGGACACAGGAGGCTCATACCCTTTAAAACCTGTGTGTCCATTGAAGGAGGATTTGGTGAGGAGTTTTATAGCAAGGGTTCAAGGGCGGGGTTGCTGATAAAGATCAGGGTGTGTGCAGGGCCTGGCTCCTTTAATCTGGCCTCAGGTGGCCTCCTGATGAGCTTCTTTCTGGAATAAAGAATGCTTCATCAAGTAGTTAACATCTTCCATATGTTGGGGGTTTAGTTCTGCAGAAGAGCTTGAAGATATTGTTACGTGTACCCCTTGAGGGGGAACCAGGGCCCTGCCCCGAGGCTGCACTATTGTATCTTGGCTGCTCCTCCCTTGTCTCTGCATCCCCTGCCTTCCCTGATCAACAGCTGTTTGAACTTTCCCTTTGGAACTCAGGGAAGGTCACGGAGGCTGAGGCCTATTCCCTACAAACAAGAAACAGGGGAAACAGAAAGGCTTCCATGCCCAGGAGACCCACAGGGTCCTGCTCAGTTTCAAAAGCCCCCAGGACCCAGTGCAGAGGCAGCAAACTAAAACACACCCAATCTTACAGTAAAAGAGGCCCATTTGTTTATCTTAAAAGCTTGGGTCTGAGGAGCAGGCTCCTAATTTAACACACATCTAAAGGCTGAATGCAATTCTATCCAGAGACTACAGAGGCAGGCAGATGCCACCTTCATGTTCTCCCTCGGCCTCCCGCCAGGTTGTTGATATCTCCCAAAAAGAAGCTTGTGCACATGTCCAGTGCTCTAGTTTTTGCAGCTGCCACCCATGGGATGTGGCTCTGGTGCTCTGTGGGGCTTATGTTTGTGGTTGCTACAGAACTGTAAACAAATAGAGAAAGAGTTCCTAACCACCATTCCTCTAGGGCACAGTGTAGAGGCAGCAGACAGAAAGGCCTGGTTGTCTTTCCCTGAAAGAGGCCAATTTACTTATCTTAAAAGCTGTGTCCTGGGGGGCAGATTTCTAATTTAACACACATCCGGGGGCCAGCTGCAATCATTTTCAGAGATGGGGGATGCCAGCTGGCACAATCTTCACATTTACCCTCTGCCACGTCCCAGGCTGCCATTGTATCTGAGAAAGGAGCTTGTGCACATATCTGGTGCCAAAGCTTTTATGGCTAATGCCCAGAGGATGCATCCCTTGATAGCCTGGCTTTGGTGACCAGTGGGCCTTGTGTTCACAGGTTCAATGGGATAGTAGCAAAGAAAGAACCAGCTCTCAAGTGACTATGCCTGCAGGGCTCTGAGCAGAGGGAGCAGACAGAAACACCCACCTCCCAGTCTTCCCCTGAAGAGGTGCACACTTTGAAAGCTGCTGCTTAAGGGTCCAGCTTCCCATCAGCCTGCATCTAGACGCTGATTGTGATCTTCTGCTTAGGGATATTGACAGGTGTTGGCACATCCTCAACTTCTGGGAGCCACTAAGAACAAAGAAGGCTGCTTGGACAATCACAAAGGTTTAAAAAGAAAATCAAGAGTTAGGGCAGGGCTGAATGATAAGTCTTATCTCCTACATGAGAACATTCCTTCAAGACTGGGAGAGGTGGCTGTTTTATCTAATACATGGAAACCAACACAGAGAGTAAAGAAAAATAAAGAAACAGATGAATATGTTCCAAACAAAAGAACAAGATAAAACCTCAGAAAAAGACCTATTTTAATAAAATGGAGGTAAGTGACCTACCTGATAAAGAGTTCAAAATAACAAAGTCAGGAGAACAATGCATGAACAAAGTGAAAATTTTATCAATAAAGATAGAAAATATAAGACAGTATCAAATAGAAATCATAGAGCTGAAGAATACAATAACTGAATTAAAATGTTCAATAAAGGGGTTCAATCGCAGACTAGATGACATGGAAGAAAGAATCAGCCAACTCAAAGACAGAGCAGTGGAATTCATCCAATCAGAGAAGCAAAAAAACAACAAAAACAAAAGAAGAATAAAAAGCAAAGATTGTTTAAGGAACTTATGGGACAACATCAAGCAGATTCACATTAGAGGAGTCTCAGAAGGAAAAGAGAGAGAAAAAGGGGCAGAAAACTTACATGAAGAAATAATGGTTGGAAACTTCCCTAACCCGAGGAAGGAAACAGACACCCAGGTACAGGAAGCCATAAAGATCCAAATTAGATAATCCAAAGAGACCCACAACAGTACAGATTATAATTAAACAGTCATAAGTTAAAGACAAAGAGAGAACCTTAAAGGAAGCAAGAGAAAAGCAACTTGCTACTTACAAGGGAACCCCAATAAGACTATAAGCAGATTTTTCAGCAGAAACTGTGCAGGCCAGAAGGAAGTGACACAATATTTTCAAAGTGATGAAAGAAAAAAACCGCCAATCAAGAATATTCTATTCAGCAAAGTTGTCCTTCAGAATTGAAGGAGAGATAAGAAGTTTTCCAGATAAGCAAAAGCTGAAGGAGTTCAGCACCACCAGACTGGCCTCACAAGAAATGTTAAAGGGACTTGGTAAGCTGAAACAAAAGGGCACTAACTAGTAAAAGAAAAACATCTGAAAGTATAAATCTCATTGGTAAAAGTATATATACAGTATATACAACATATACAGTTGAATTCAGAATAATTTAATGTTCTAATGGTGATAGGTAATTTCTTATAAATCTAGTATTTAAAGTTAAAAGACAAAAGTAGTAAAAATAACTATAAGTATCATATTTTAATGGATACACAAGACAAAAAAAAATTGTGACATCAAAAACGTAAAACATGGAAGGGCAGGATAGAAATGTAGAGCTTTAATATGTTTGAACTTAAGTTGTTATTAACTTAAAACAGACTGTTATAAGATGTTTCATGTAAGCCTTATGGTAACCACAAAGCAAACCTATAGTAGATACACAAACAAGAAAGAGAAAGAAATTTAAGCATACCACCAAGAAAGTCATTAAATCACAAAAAAAAATCAAGGAAAAGAAAAGAAAGGATCAAAGGAATTACAAAGCAGACAGAAAAAACAATTAACAAAATGGCAGTAAGTCCACTGCAATCAATAATTACTGTACATGTTAAATGGACTAAATTCTCCAATCAAAAGACGGAGTGGCTGAGTATATTAAAAAAACAAACAAACAAAAAACCCCAAGACCTAACTATATACTGCCTACAAGAGACTCACTTCAGCTTTAAGGAAACACACAGCCTGAAAGTAACAGGATAGAAATACTCCACATAAATGGAAAACAAAAGAAAGCTGGGGCAGTAATACTTATATAAGACAAAAATAGACTTTAAGACAAAGACTGTAATACAAGACAAAGAAGGTAATTAGGTAATGATAATGGGGTCAATCCAACAAGAAAATATAACACTTGTAAATATTTATGAGCCCAATATAGGAACACCTAAATAAATAGAGCAAATATTAACAGATCTAAAGGGAAAAATAGACAGCAATATAATAATCGTAGAGGATCTCAATATCCTACTTTTAATAATGGATAGGTCATATAGACAAAAAATAAGGAAACACTAGACTTAAATGACACATTAAGCCAGATGGACTTAACAGACATTTATAGAACATTCCATTCAAAAGCAACAGAATATGCATTCTTCTCAAGCATACATGGAATACTGTCCAGGATAGATCACATGTTAGGCCACGAGACAAGTCTAAATAAATTTAAGAAGACTAAAATCATATCAAGCATCTTTTCCAACCACAATAACATGAAACTAGAAATCCACAATAAGAAGACAACTGGAAAATTCACAAATATGTGGATATAAACATGATACTGAGTAATCAATGCATCAAAGAAGAAATAAAAATTTTCAAAATATTTTGAGACAAACAAAAGTGGAAATACAACATACCAAAACTTACGAGATGCAGCAAAATCAGTTATATGAGGGAAATGCATAGCGATAAATACCTACATTAAGAAACAAGAAGGATCTGAAACAACTTAACTTTATAACTCAAGGAACTCGAAAAGAAGCACAAACTAAGTCCAAAGTTAGTCTAAAGAAGGAAATAACAAATATCAAAACAGAACTAAATGAACCCGAGACTAGGACGACAATGAAAAATGTCAATAAAAGAGCTAGTTTTCTGAAAAGATAAATAAAACAGACAAACCTTCAGCTAGACTCATCATGTAAAATAGAGAGAGGACTCAAAATCAAAAAATGAAAGAAATGTTACAACTGGTACCACAGAAAAACAAAGGATCATAAAAGACTTCTAGGAACAATTATATGCCAACAAAGATCTAAAAGACTAGGAAAAGCAGAGATCTGTTGCCCCTGGTTACCAAGAGTCCACTTACAGTTCCCATCATGCTGGACCAAATTTTTCTTGGAAATTCCACCCTCGGACCTCTGTCTCATGGGAAGCACTGTGGTTCATAAGGTAACTAAGGTAACTCCATGTCTGTCGAAGCAGATTGAGAATCTCTTGTTCTTCTACATGTAATTGATTTGAATAAAGACTTCAGTGGCTAAGTAGGTTTGGAGAATACTTTGCTTTATTTTAAAAAAACACCTTAAAAGTTTTAATTTATTGCAAGACCTCCTCAAAGTCCTTAATATGCAATTGTTCAGCGTGACTCTTCAGAACGGGACTACACTGAGAAATCTTTTTAAACCTATTTGAGCATGGAATCATTTATTCACTGAAAATCTCAGCAATAAGGAGTTCCATGGAACACATACTTTGGGAATCTCAGGACAGAGTAAAGTCTGGTGATCACTTGAATGCTCAAGAGAAGAAAACTACATGTGGGCAAATCCATGTCTAAAATAGTTACAGACCTCTAGTAATTGCCATTATATATATATATATAGCCATTATATATACACATATAAATTGACTATATATATAAATTGATATATATATATAAAATGTATAAGGCATGTGTAATGTATATAGAATGTATAAGGCATATATATCATGTATACTACTGAATGTTCAATTTATGACCTTGCTAATTTAACTGAGGACTTAAATCCTTGAATAGACTGCTTCATCCTAACAAAGTTTGTTGAGAATACAAAGCAATAAACTATATCTGAATTAATTTTTAAAAATTGAGTTTGATGATCAGATGCTGACTGTGAGTTTTCCAGTACCCTCTTTCTCACATCTAAAGGCACAGTCAAATAAACAATTTGTTGGTCTACAAACCGAAGTGTCAGGAGAGGTAATTTATCAATTTGTTGATTGCTCATGGTTATGAGTCAGCAGACGGGCCTGAAATTATTATTTTGCATACCAGCTCTTCAACAGGAAGCTCCCACACTCATACTTTCTCCTCCCCTGCCAAATCATTCCAAACAGCATGCTGATATAATATCATATCAGGGGACCTGCAAACAAATGTCACAGTCATTTGCTTTCCCAGTTTTTATTTGAGGACAATTCTCTCACTAAATGATCTTCACCCTCCATCCAGATCCTCTCTATGGATAATAAGAGGGTTCTTGGCAATTAGCAGAGTTCCAGTAAAAATATTTTTCCCTAGCTATAATGCAGTAATGGCCAAGAGAAATCGGGGCACACATTTTTCTCTACTTTAATAAGTGCACATCCAAGTAAGGACATGCAGGATACCTGCTCAGGCATGCCCTGGGCTCAGCATCGATCTTCCTGATGCTTTACCACTTCCAGACTGACAGCTAAATTACTGCATAGAAAAGGTTGTCTGTGGGCTGTAACCATAACGCTGCCACTGAAACTCATTTGTTGGCTAAAGGATAAACAGAGACTGAAGGGACAATTTTCATTAACAAGAAAGATGGGATGTATACGGGAGAGGGAGAGCTGGATCTGCATGGGAGAGCAAGCTTAGCGGACTTTGGAGAAAATGCGAGGAGACACAATCTAATTGAGTTGTAATTTTCTTGTCAAGTGGTAGGCACCAGCTGAATTTCTTTGGAAGAACCCCACATCGGCCAGCTGAGACTGTCTTACATTGCTTTCTGTGCCCAATGGTTAAGAATGAAGGAAGTTTTTTACCTGTAAAATAGAAACTGAAATTAGAGCAATGAAGAGAGGAACTCAAGCAGTGTTTCTGAATGGAAGGGACATATTCTTTTCAGGAAAATGAACCTTCTTTGCTGAAGCATCATCAAGCGATAGGATTGAAAACTAAGACTGAAGAATATGGGGAAAAACAACCCATGTTAGTGAACTATTTGGCAAATACGTACAAGCCACTGCATTTCATATATATACAGATAGGATCCTGATTCAATGATCCTATAGCTTAAATTAAGCAGAAGAAAAGACATTCAAATATATACTAGGTTACAAGCATCTACTTCATCTCCAACTGTCAGTATACATAATAACTCCCTTAACATGTATTTATTGAATAAATTACTGAAAAATTATTTCTTATTTAAGGCGGAAGTAGTAACAGCCATAAGAAAGTTACAGATGTGAGTAGTGGGCTTCCAAGGGTGGAAGTTTACTTTCTGGCTGGAAGGGTCAAAGATGACATTACGGAGAGGTGGCATGCAATTCGGGCATCAATATTTATAATATTTGGAGGTTCAGAATGACACTGAGGAAGAACAAAAGAACAGTATGACAAGACAAATGGAGAATTCTTAGTTGAACAGGAAATAGCAGTAGTATTCGTTTTTTTTTTTTTTTTTTGCGGTACACAGGCCTCTCACTGCTGTGGCCTCTCCCATTGCGGAGCACAGGCTCCGGACGCGCAGGCTCAGCAGCCATGGCTCACGGGCCCAGCCGCTCCGCGGCATGTGGGATCTTCCCGGACTGGGACACGAACCCGTGTCCCCTGCATCGGCAGGCAGACTCTCAACCACTGCGCCACCAGGGAAGCCCGCACTGGTATTCTTAATAGTCAGCAGCTACTGTCCAGGCTGAAATGAACACACTCTTAGTATTCTGATTTTCAGTATCTGATGGGAAAGCAAATGCTGTGTGTAGCTACCTCTGCAACTACAAACCAAGTCAGGTCACATTATGACTCAGTAAATGGTTGTAGACTAAGATATTCCTTTTCAAAATGTCAGAAAAACCCTCATAGAGAGGGTTGTATTAGCAATTTCCCATTATGACAAATTATGAATTGAAAATACACATTTTTATTTGATCCCTGGGTTTAGGCTGTAACTGGCATTAGCTACACTAGTAATTTAATCCTAGACTCTACTCAGTGCCTGGCACATAGTAGGTATGTGAGAAATATTTGTTGAATGAATATCAATAGTCAAGATATTGTCATGTACTGAGGAATAGATTATTCTATAGAATAGGTTTTCTTTATCATTTCTAGTTTCACTCTCAACTTAAAACTTGAAAATCCAAACACTCCATGAATGATAAGAATGTCTAATTCACAGTGTAGTTGATGATTTAAAAAATCACAATTGTTTCCCGCTTTTACCCCATATATTGAAATCATGGTTTCTAACTTGCCAAGGTCACTTACAGGCATCCTTATTTTAGGTTGTTTTTAGCATCTACTGTTCCCCTTGGATTTTCACTTACAGGAATCACACTCACATTATTTACTGCAAAGTAAATTGCTTCATGGTCTTCCAAAGTACTTTGATGAAGTATCCACAGAAAGGGGGTCCAAGGGTCAGATGAGTTTGCGAAATGCTTCATACCCTGAGCCTACTCTTGGAGGTTCACTTTGTAAGTAACACACTTAAGTTTCTCAGAAGCCCTGTAGTAAAGAAGCCCAATGAACTCTGGTTTAACCTAGTGTTCTTCTAACTGTTATGACCATGGATGGTTTTCACCTGAATGGCTTTCACTCTTTCAGAACTAGTTAGTGTTGTGAGATGCAACCTTGGGACAAGATCCTAAGGTAGAGATTACAAGCTGCTGAGCCCATGGTATTTTATCCTTGAGTGATGGCACACACTGAGAGAGAGGAGAGATGTCAGCACATCTGGCAACGCTGGGACCCTAGTCCCTCCTAGCATCAGTCCCCCCTACCCCTTTTCAATGGGCATAGTTTCTCTGATTCGTTATGGCGCTGGCGTTCCCATATTACTCCCAGACGATTTCAGGCATGTACATCACTTGCCTGGTCCCTGTAGGTATTTGACTTTGGAATTCTTGCCCTGGGGTATCTTAATCGTTCAGTTGTTCCTACTACGCTTAGAAGAAAAAGGAATGCCAGTATTCAAAGGCCAAAAAAAAGAAAAGAGAGAAAAGTCAGTATAAGATGAATCCCCTTTTAAGCTACAGGTGGTAATTGCTATATCTGCTGAACTTCAAGGAAGCAATAAGAAGGAGCATATGTCAGCATCTTGGCCTCCAAATGGTATTTTTCCCATTTTCTGCACCTGCAAATCTATAATCCTCAAAGTAATACAGGGATCTTGGGATGTTACAAAACACTATGAAGTGTTTCACTTGTGCTCCGTAGAAATGGAGCCTTACTTCTGAATGGGATCATTTCTTATTTCATTTCAGATCTTTTTAGGCTCACACTCCAACGACTGGCTGCTCTACTGGGGTCCATGGAGTTCTGGACAGAACTCTCACATTTACCAACAAATAGCACTGGGTCTATACAGCAAGCAGACTGCCTTCCAAAGGAAGCTCTTGGCTCTCCAGAATGGGTCCTTATTTCCTCTTTTCAAAAACATCCTGTTTATTACTCTTCCGTGGTGATATGCTAAACTGCCCAATGTGTGATTAAAAGTGTCTTAGTTACTGAAAATAATTTATTTTTTCTAAATTTTAAAAGGGAACATATTTTAGTTTGCAAACTTCTGAGGCCATGGTGGGGGACATACTGGGGAAGATGCAAAAACCACAAGGGGCATTTGGTATATAACCATGACACAGCCTTCTAGCAGGGAAGACCAACACAGAAACAAGACTTCTGCAAGAGGAGAGCATCAACAGGGCAAAGTGAGAGACAGCTTGTTCTGTTTGTGCTCTACTTGTGCTCTCCAAGTAGTGTATGCCACTCATACCACGATTTCCTTAAAAAGAGTAGATTCCAAAAGCATTTGAGACATCAAGCTGGGAAGGTGTTTTTTTGGTTTCTTTTTGTTTTTACCAAAATGTCCCACATATACTTTCTTTTTCATTACCTCAGGTTATAAGGTATATTTCGGCAGTGCCTCTCCCTAGACTGTAAAATCAGGGTTTGTCTTCTCTAAATATTGTCCAATTTGCAACTTTTGCTTTTTTAATCATGTCAAATGTCAGCATCTCATAACTGGTTACTATCATCCTTCTAAGTGAACTGACTGTATTGTCACCAAAAAGGATGTAACCTGAGGGTCTGGACAGGAAGTGAAAGAATTAAGGTTGTAGAGAAGGAGCTTCCTGACTGTGTTTTCCTCCTCTGGCTGAAGGAGTTTGAAGCAGGAATGCCACAAACACAAACCACCCACTCGGGGCAGACATGCATTTGGCTTAGTAAGTGTTGGTTTGGGTGTGGAGGGAAAGGCATAATGCTGGACCTTCTAGCATGTCTCTTTCAGCAAAATCCCAATCACTGTATCTGAAGTAGCAAGATATATTATTTTTAATTTTATAGCCAAAATATATTGTTATGACTACCAAAAGCCAGTAACAACCTCTGTTTTCCCTGACTTGATTCAGGCTTTGGGTTTGAACTGCCTGCTAACCACTGTCAACCATTCATTCTACGAATATTTAATGAGCCTCTCCTAATGGGCTGGCTACTCTTTTGCGTACTAGAGAAACAGAAGTGACCAGGTAAAAATTCTAGCTTGCATGGAGCTTGTTTTCGAATGGTCATAACTCTTACATTTTATTTTTATTTATTTTTTAACTTTTTAAAAATTAACTAATTTTTGGCTGTGTTGGGTCTTGGTTGCTGTGTGTGGGCTTTCCCCAGTTGCAGCAAGCAGGGGCTACTCTTTGTTGCATTGCGCAGGCTTCTCATTGCAGTGCCTTCTCTTGTTGCGGAGCACAGGCTCTAGGCACGCGGGCCGCAGTAGCTGTGGCACGCGGGCTCAGTAGTTGTGGCTCACAGGCTCTAGAGCACAGGCTCAGTAGCTGTGGCGCATGGGCTTCTTTGCTCCGTGGCATGTGGGATCTTCCTGGACCAGGACTCAAACCCATGTCCCCTGCATTGGCAGGCAGACTCTTAACCACTGTGCCACCAGGGAAGCCCAATTCCTACATTTTAGTGACTCCACTTTGTACTTGTCAGTGACACTCAAGACTTAGAGGAAACATGGTGGACTGAGACTGGTGAATGTCAGCAGCCCACGGCAAGGGAAGATCTTAAGAGAAATTTATTCTAGCTACGTTCTGACTGCCAACAGCCCCTGGTGCTTGCATCTTCCCCAGACTATAGCAACGAGGCAATGGAGACAAGAGTTCTAGTGAGTTGGACATTGCAAAGTACGAGACAACCATGGAGTTCCTTGCATCTCGTGCTAGAAAAGAAACAAGTCAGGCCCCCAGGGACTCAAAGAACAAACCTTTCCCTCCATAGGAAGGGGCTTGATCTGTGCCCTTGTGCTTATCGCACAGGACTGCTGTGAGGGTTAAATGAGTGTATAGTACTCAGAATTGTGCCCAGCAAATATTTTTGTGCTACTAGTATTATTAATCACTGTGTCCTCACTGGGTCCTCTTGTCCCGTATACTGTAAGTCCTAAACATTTTATACAATTATGTCTCTACCTAAAAATATCTTTAATAATGGGATACTGTTGTATCCAGGTACCTCAAGGTACCTGGAGGTTGAGTCTTATTCTGATAATCTCATGTAACTCAAACAGCATCTACTGCCTTTAATACCAAGGGTTTCTAGCTAAGTGTGTACTGAATTGAATCAGAAATGTCTTTAGGGCCTCCCTGGTGGCACAGTAGTTAAGAATCCACCTGCCAATGCAGGCGACACGGGTTCAATCCCTGGTCCAGGAAGATCCCACATGCCGCAGAGCAACTAAGCCCGTGTGCCACAACTACTGAGCCTGCGCTCTAGAGCCCGCGAGCCACAACTACTGAGCTCGCACACCACAACTACTGAAGCCCACGCGCCTAGAACCCGTGCTCCGCAATAAGAGAAGCCACTGCAATCAGAAGCCCGTGCACTGCAACGAAGAGTAGCCCCTGCTCCCCGCACTAGAGAAAGCCCGCGTGCAGCAACGAAGACCCAACGCAGCCAAAAATAAATAAATATATTTTTAAAAAAGAAAAGTCTTTAGGTCTTTTCAGTTAAGACTTCAAACAAACATCTCCTGGAGTCACTGTTATGGGTTAAATTGTGTCCCCTCACCCCCTCAAAAAAAAAAAAAGAAGAAGATATATTGAAGTCTTAATTTCTGAATAAGACCTTATTTGGAAATTGGGTTACCGCAGATGTAATTAGTTAAGATAACAGTGGAATAGGATGGGCCCCTAATCCATACGCCTGGTGTCTTGTAAGAAGACAGCCATGTGGAGACAGAGAGAGACACAGGGAGAAGACCAGGTGATGGTCAAGGCAGAGACTAGACTTAGGGAGCGGCAAGCTGAGGAATGCCGAAGATTGCTGGCAAACGACCGGAAGCTAGGAAGACACAAGGGAGGATTCTACCCTCCAGGGTTCAGCCTAGCCCTGCTGACACCCTGATTTCAGATGTCTGGCCTCCAGAACTGTGAGCTGATTAATTTACATTGCTTGAAGCCACCCAGCTTGTGAAACTTTGTTACAGCAGCCCCAGGAGACTAGGGTCTCCTCCGAGTCGTTCATATCAGTAGTTGTGCGGCATGGGCTTCCTCACCACAAGACGCACGGTTTATTTTGTGGCTCAACATTTATACATAGAATATGTGCCACTAACAGGTCAAAACAGACTCAGTTGTCCTAGGAGAATGATGCCTTATTCATCTAAGTTTCCCTCCTTACACCTTTTCCCCAATAGTTCAGAAGTTCTTGAAGTCTGCCAGATAAAACACTCTGACAGCATACACTTAAGAAGCCACAGGGGACAGATCCAGGGTGTCAGAGAACAATCCCACATTGATTTAGAATGCCCTCAGCATTTATGTCCAGGTAGGAGACTTGGGGAGATTTTCGAGGCAGATTTTAGAAGTGAGATTACCCTAAGAAGTTTCCAGGGTTCTCTTGGTGCCCTAAGAACTCTATTCAATATAAAATCATTCCTTGCTTGGGTGGAAAGATGCAGCATAAAAATTTGGTGCAATATATGCCAGTTAATTCAACAACATGTCAAACTAAGAAAGTCCTTAGAAAAGGTTTACCTTTTGTGTCACCAGGGAACTGAGTGATAGGAAGGAAAGCTCATGAAGAGGAGATTTTCTCTAACTTCTGCCTACAGTGAATAAATCAATGGTATTCTCAAGTCCCCTCAATATCAATGAGTTTATCTGATAAGCAGGCAAGTATTTACAGATGCTGAAAAAAAATCTCATTTTTCTTTTTTCTCCCCTTCCCATTCCAGCCTAATTTCTTGTTTCCTTTCTGTCTTTCTACCATTTCTTTACTTCTTCCTTCCCCTTCTTGTTCTTCTGCTAGTCTTTGCATGGTAAAAGGAGGAAAGGTTTGTCTGACAGCTGCTATCTCCTACCTCTCAGCTTCTAAATGCTATGTTGAGTGTGGGGTCTTCACTTCATTTATTTATTTTTTTAAGATTTAGTCTCCCTGCCCCGAACTGGGCTTAGGGTAATTGTGTGTCTGCTTGAGGGCTGAATGCAATCTCTAGCCTTTTTCATAAAGTTTATGGCCCTGGTGCCCCTTTACAAGTCTCCTGTGGCTGACTGATGGGCTCATTTCTGATACTAACTATAAAGGATTGGCCATCCCGAAGATAAGCCGCTCCTCCCCCAAGCATCTCAAGAGGGAAGGGCGGCCGTCTTACAGAGGAGCCCTCCGTTATGGATGGCGCTTCTCGCCGCAATCAGATTCATTCCTCAGCGGCCCAGGCACTGCCCTGCACTGAAGGACTGCCCCACAGGACACACAAGCTCAGCCAGGTCCTTTCGTTAATGGGCGTCGGAGGATTCAAACATCATCACGGGTGGGAGGGAGAATGCAGTAGCTAGCACCCCATCTCCTAACTTGTGTTCATTCTCTTTAGGCACCATTTGCCCAGAGGTCAGACTCACAGCGTATTGATTATTCAGTAATTCAAGCCTTTTTATTCAATCGAAGTTTTCCTCAGAGTTTACCCTTTAATATTTGTTCTTAGGTTTCATGCCAATCTGTTTTTTTCTCCTTAAGCTATCTTTCAAACATCTCTTCGTGGGACAAATGTGGTGATGAGCAATTCTTCCCAACTTCTACAACTTGTAATTTCTGGGTCAAAATGACACTTGAATTCTCAGTGAAAGGCAAAAAACGGGAGAGAGGATGGCCGGTGGCAAGGTGAGCAGGGGCGGGGGGGTGGGTGGGTGGGTGGGTGGGTGGGAGGGGAGGGGAAGAGAGGTTGAAAAAGAGGGGGAGGGGAAGGAGAGACAGAGGGAGGGAGGGGGAGAGCTGGGGAGGGAGGAGAGGAGGAGGGATTTTAGGAAGCCTAACACCTAAATCTTAACTGGAGACTTAATTTCCTGGAGGAAGGGGAGTTAATTTGTCACTTGCCAAAAACCAAGACATGAGAGATATCACAAAAGAGCAGATGGAGATCACCTGGTAACCTATCAGGTGTGGTGAGCAAGGGGAAGGGAGGAATCAAAGACCAGTGCAAGCAGAGGAGAAGCAGGTTGGCGAAAAAAGTGTTATCCATCATTCAAATATTCACTGAACGCTTTATAGGGTAGGTATGACACTATGACTCGGGTTATCAGAGCTAAGACAGTCAATGCACATAAGGAACCCACACTTTAAGTAATGAACTGCGCTTCCCTGGTGGCGCAGTGGTTAAGAATCCACCTGCCAATGCAAGGTACATGGGTTCGAGTCCTGGTCCGGGAAGATTCCACATGCCACGGAGCAACTAAGCCCATGCGCCACAACTACTGAGCCTGCACTCTAGAGCCTGCAAGCCACAACGACTGAGCCTGCGCCTAGAGCCCGTGCTCCGCAACAAGAGAAGCCACCGCAATGAGAAGCCCGTGCTCCGCAACGAAGAGTAGCCCCCGCCCACCGCAATTAAAGAAAGCCCGCACACAGCAACGAAGACCCAATGCAGTCAAAAATAAATAAATTTATAAAAAAGAAAAAACATCAGACCTGTAACCAAATAATTACATTCAATGTTATAATGTGATAAAAGGCATTTAGAGATGTTACCAACACCTCTATATACAGCCCTGTCTGGTTTCTTTCTTACATCACATCACAAAACAGCAAGAACAAAACAACAACAACAAAGAACAAAAAAGTCAATGTCACCAATAACATCTGTGTTGTTAAACCCAATGAGTATCTTTCAGATCTTATTGTAACAAATATTATTTGACCTAATCGACCGCTTCCTCCATCTTGAAACACTCTCTTCTTGGGTCTACTGCATACCACATTCTTTGGTTTTCCAACTACATCTCTGTTTCTTTTTAATCTCTTTTGCAACATCATCTCCTCTTGCCAACCATAAAATGTGGCGACTTCTCCAAGGTTTGGTCCTGTGCTTACGGAAGCACAGGACCAAACCTTCTTTGTGCTCTCCTAGGCAATACCATTCACCCTCTGCCTTCAGTTACCTTCAGGGTGCCAAGAACACTCAAATGATCGCTCCAGGCAGAATTCTCCCTCTACAACCCAAGTGGAATGCTTGCCTCTCCCAGGTGCCCATGTAGAGTTAGCTGCACCCTTGCTGGGCACTTCCTTGGTAAGTCTGTGTCTGTCTGTATCTGCCAGTGAGGACCTGTGCATTATTCAGCTGTGTGTGTTCAGTGTTTGACAAGGCGTCTGGCACATGGTGTGGGTTCACCGTTTGTTCAGATGGAATTGACTGGAATTAGGGCAGGGCTTGGGGGCAGAAGGTATGGCACCATTCCACATACTGGGGTGCTGCTGGGTCTTTCTGCCTTGGCAGATGAGCTAAGATAGCTCACTACGGGAACAACTTTTCCAATGATAATCTCTTAATTATAATCTCTTAAAAGGAGGACAAAATGTATACATGGGATTTAACATGGCTGATTTTTATTTTATTTTTTGTTATTTTTGTATTATCAGAGTTTTCTGCAATGTATATATACTACGTTTATAACTGGTTTTTATAATTTTTTATTTGGCTGCACCACACGGCATGTGGGATCTTAGTTTCCTGACCAGGGACTGAACCTGTGCCCCCTGTAGTGGAAGCACAGAGTCTTAATCATTGGACCCCCCCAGGGAAGTCCCAATTGGGGATTTTTAACAATTTCTTTTGAGGTCTGCTCTATGTATTGATAGGACAAAAGAGAGAAAAGTATGTGCGTATGATACACACACACAGGGTCAGTGTAGCGAAATGGAAAAGAGGAATGTGAATTTCTAGCAGAAATTCTAGGAGTTGGAATCCAAGGAGTTAGAACACGTTCTTCTTCAATAAAAGTATTGCCCAAATTCTTCAATAAGCGGTTGCCCAAACTGCCTTTGTTTCTAAGTGACTTTTAGGGAGAAATAGGACAAAGAGAAATTATTTACTCAAATGGCCTGTCACTCCTGATTTTCAAGAATTAAACACAAAAATGTATTTTTACATAATAAATTTGATAGTAACATATGCTCTCCTGCATTCTAACTCAGACTACAATCTTTGATGAGTAGACACTGACATCCTAGTCAAGCCGTTCAAGCCATCAAAATAAGCAACCCCTTATGAAAATGAAAATTGAATATTACATTGGAGAAATTGAAAGCATGTTTTATCAAAGGCAATTTGTCTGTTATCTGACAGCCTTGGAAAACAACAGGAAAATTACATCTCACATTAAAATGAAAAGGCAGCAGCTTCTTTAAACATTACAGTAATAAGGGAACCTTGAGTCATTAAAAAAACTCCTGTTTATTCTATATGCTGGCACTGTATGACTTCTTCTCTCCTGTGTTCCCCTAGGGGGTGGGGTGGGAAGGGCATATTTCTGCACTAGTTAATGGATCATAGAAGAAAGGAGTACCACTTTCTTCCTTCTAAAAAATTCTTCCTTTATCGGTAAAAAAAAAAAAGAGTGATTCTACGAAGCAGTCTCAAGGGCCATCAAAGTGGTAAAGCCATCAGGTGTGTCAGGAAAAAAATGAGTGATTCTACGAAGCAATCTCAAGGGCCATCAAAGTGGTGAAGCCATCAGGTAAGTCAGGCAACAGGCAGCTCCCTCCTTCAGGGCAGAGCCAGTGGTTCCCATGCCTTCCAGCCCTGCGTCAGCCCTCTGACGTTATTCCTCGTGTGTTTGGCCCGTGTGAGCTGGATTCGTGTAGGGAATTCACACCCTAGATTCTCGGATATGGTACCAAGAATTCCCTAACTACACATTTATTTGCGGAACTTTTTAGCCTCTGCCCACTGTGATAAGGAAAGCAGCCATGAATTCTGGTCATGCTTTGGGTGGAACAATCATGCTCATGTCTGTCTTGGTTATGTCTGTTAAATCACCAGGAGTATAATGGAAAAATCAGTCCAATATGTGGCACATCTAGTGAAAGTACTTCTATAATGCTTGAGTCAGTACTATCAGTACTACTCGTAGCCAGTGCTGCTTGTGTACTGCAAAGATTTGCTTATTTTACTGCAGCAGTTTAACATCATTTTCTGAATATTAAAATATATTCAGTTTTCTTTTTAAATGGACCATCTAGAGGAAAAGCATAGTTATTAACCCAATAACTAGTTCTTTAACGCCAATATTTCAGAGAGCTCAAGTTTCACTAAAGCACTCTATGGTGTAGAAATAAATTTATGCGAACCGAATGAATCTTAGATTCTCTGCAAGGGTTTTAATAACTAAAATAATAGAAAAAAGACTTCACAATAACATAGGAGTGACTCCAGAAACTGAAAAAAAAAAAAGGGTAGTTCTAGAATAATGCCTAAAATCAAGTGTACTTAACCAATTTATGCTTTTCTTATGCTCTTCAACTAAATGAACTTCACCGATTATGACATTTGATCACTACCTTTAACTCAGAGCTTCAGTGGGTGAAACATTTCACTTCTGAGTTCTGGGAAGACTGATCCACATGTAAGTGGTCTGCAGTTCAATTCGTGGACCTGCAAGTGCAGTGGAGTAGAGAGATGCAGAGCTCTGACACTTTCCAGCTATGTGGTCTCAGAAACTCAGTTTCCTAAAATATAATTTGGGAAAACAACGCTTTCTTCTAGTACAAGAAATCCTAATATATAAAGGTGTTAGTTCCCTTCCTAAGTGCTTCACATACATTTTAGGTTAGCACTGGGTAAAGTTATCTCCTTTCATAGATGCTGTATGTTTCCTCTAATGGAACAATTAGCTACATGAGTCACAAACGTCCTTTGATGATACTATAAGAACATTTCAGTGAGCACTAAAAGCAGGACCCCTTTTTTGGATAGCCTACAACTATATGTGAAAAAAAAATACTAAAAATAATGCCATTTTTGATTGCTGATGTCATGGGCATTGGCAAGAATATTGAAGCTGTACATCAAAAAGATATTTTGGGGATAAGTCAGCAAAAGAATAAAGCAGAGCTCTGGAGCTCTCGTGAAATTGAGAGATCTCTTTTGTATCAAAGTATATTTATGAGATAATATTTCAACAGAAATGGAGAAAAAATGGAAATCCATTGCCATTATATTACTATTGTGTTGAAGTGGCAATCTTATAATGAAATCTAAAATTCCAGCTCTCATATCCTAAAGTGGATGCCTGCTTGCTTTAATCTTGGTTATCGTTATATCGCTAAAGCAATCATTGAAATTAGCTTTGGCATTTACAAAAAGGCAAGATGGGTCTACTCTTCCCTCCTGCCTTTACATAATTCCCTCCCTCTAGCTCGATGATGCCCTTGACAACAAAAGTTCAAGAACACCCAACTGCAACCAGACATTTGGTAATCACAGTTTTCGCTAATTGAGTCTTACTAAGTCACATAGGAGTTGTTAATTCTGGTTCAGCTCACCCAGACCACACCCTCTGAGACCTCTCAGGCATGTGAAGTAAAAAGATTTATTTACCAGTGCTTCTCTTATTTTGAAACTGAGCCTGAATGTGACCCTGTGCAAGGCCCCAACCTCACAGGGTCTATGCTTCTTTATTTGCACAACAAGTGTCTTCAACTAGTACACAGTCTACAGATCCCTTTGAGCGCCAATATTTTATGACTGCTATAGTCTTTAAGTTGTTTCTTAAACTTCTGTTATTCAGATTCCACTGGCATGAATTTTGTCTTGTTGGCAAGCAACTTCCATTCTTCATGTATTAGTTTTATTTAGGTCAGCACACTTTTTTGTTTGTTTTTTACCTGAATAAATATGTTTAAGATGGACAAGTTATAACACTCCTATAAGTGATAAATCAGCTTCACTTACCACAAATATAAGGTAAACTGTAAAAATAAAAAGGATTGGGAAAAAAACCCAGTGCAATTGAATCCTGGTTAGATGCTGTGGCCTAAGGATAGCTGTAAGTCTCAGGACTGATCTCTTTGTTAAAAACAACTAGAGAAGATGGAATATCACCACACAGCCATTCTTGTCAAGAGAATCAAAAGTTTTGGAGGAGACGTGAAAGGAGAATAAAATACTTTCCTCACTATAAGATTTAATATGACTTAAGTCATCACCGGTACCACCACTGATGTAGATCTCATTGCTGGGATAACTTCTGTGACTATTAAAAGGCTGTGTTACATTTCAGACTCAACCGCCAGATCAGGTTGGACAAATTCTTCAGTTGTCAAAATATCTTGACTATATTCACATACTTATTCTCAAAAATGAACACTATATCAACTTGAATCACTTAACTTTTTTTTCCCTAAGTTTTATGCCACAGTCATTATTAGCAATACTTAATTAGTATAAAATACTTTGCTCTCCAGAATATAAACTGCAACAATAAATTAACAGAATTATTCCAGTTTACATTTAAATTTGGACAAAAAGAGCTAGCTCTGAGTTAAGAAAAAGCAACAACATAAACACAAAACAGAAGAATGTTGTGTTCAATTTTAAAATATTCAGTTGAATGAAACTATCCCAGCAGAGAAAAAAAAACAAATTTATCATGTCATAAAAAATACGTTAAATTGGAAATGAATTAGAAAAAGAAATACAGTTATTTGGAACGGCTATAGGAATTCTGCTTTAAAGTAACCAATTGAACTTACCCAGTAGGTTCACTTGAAGATAAATTAAAATGTGATTATAATATGAGAAATTTATAGTTAAGTAGCATTACATTAATTCCTTATTTTTTTCCTAGTACACTTTAATATGTTTTTCTTTCCTATTCTTTGTACATACTTATCTTCCCAATAAAAAATAATAAATAATGAAGGAAGTGATGGGTAAATGAAATTTTATTTTCACTATAATTAGATTTCCCCTCTCAGAAATCGTCCATCTTCTTAAATCACTGTGAATTAAACTGTAAGTGTTTCCTTTATTGCAAAATTCCACGCAAAGCATGCTAATTCTTTCTCAGGAAATCTCAGGATCATTCTGGTATAGCTGTGTTTACCCAAACTTTGCCAACAGTTTGAGAACATGATTTTTAAGAGGATCTACACAAGTCTTGGACTTGCGGAGATATCAATAAATTTGGGCAATTCTTCCTTGCCCAAGTGCTTCTTCACCTACATGAGTACCAAAGTTCTGCATTAACCCCCATCCCGGGGGGCAGAGAATTTTCTCATATACTAACTACATAGGTTATTTCATTTAGTCTTCAGAATAACCCTGCAGTCTGGGTATTAGTACCCACACTTTACTCAAGAGGCCAGTGAGCCTACATGCCTCACCCAAGGCCACATCTAATAATGGAAACTCAAGCTCAGTCCCTTCCTCTCTATACCCAGGGCATTCGTCATGCTTCCTCCTCAGACATCATGGTTTTCCAAAATCACTCTTCTTCTTTCTATATTTCAGGAGTTAGAAAACTATAACCTATAGCACAAATGTTCCCCGCTGCTTGTCTTTACAAAGTTTTATTGGAATACACACCCACGTGTTTACATATTGTCTGTGGCTCCTTTTTTGACACAACAGCAAAGCTGAGTAGCTGGGACAGAGGCTGTGGGTCGAGCCTAAAATGTTTATTATTTGGCCCTTTCCAGAAAAGGTTTGCCAGCCTCTGCCCTATTCCATCTACATGTTAGCTGAGAGAAAATAAGACTATCTGTACAAGATGTATGTAAAAGAACAATTTGCAGAAATATTTATATATATATATATATATATATATATGTATATATATATATATAGTATGACTCTGTTTTTGGAAAAAAGTTAACATTTGCTTCTATGTATAGATATAAATACTTGCAAAGTTCATACGCCAAACTGTGGTTATATCTCAGGTATCAGATTATATAGGGAAACTTTCATGATATTTTAAATATTTAAATTACTTCAATATCTGCTTATTTGAATTTCTTTATTTCTTCTTTCTTTACTCACCAGGTATGGGTCCTCAGGCAGTTCCCTTCATCTCTGCAGGGCTCTATTTTATCTGTAAAATGAGGAGCTGGGTTAGGCAATCTTTCAAATTCCTTATAATTCTAACCCCCGCCACTGTATTTAATGCAGCCGCCCAATTTCCTAGGATCATTTAATTTTGATAACTACCAATCATAGGGAAAGATGTTTGCAGGGGAAGCCTATAATTTAAAATTTTCCATTTGTCATTTTTATTAGAAGTAACCTTCACAGACAACTCACTCTTCTCAGACCATTTCACTAGAATCTCTTTCACGAGAATAGTCACAGGAATTCTAAGATACCACCGTATTTATAACTCAGTCTAAAATTAATTTCTCATCAGAGAGCATAGCCAACTGTGATTCTTGGGGACAAAGGTTCTCTATCCCGATTTCAAGTTTGTTTTCTCTAAACATGATCTTTTTTGGTTCCCATTCTATGACTTATGTTTGCATTTGTAATTTGTTGACTTGCTTTTGTAAAGAACATGACACTGAACTTTTGTCTTCAGAATGCTCATATCCTAGAAGTTCCCATTTCCTCTAAATTTGATTTTGTTTTTAGTTTTATTTTAAAAGCAACATTACAAATCTCAAAACATCATTAAATATATATTCCAATTTTATATCAAATATAAAGTACAGAACATATTTTTGTAATCATTTTGTGACGAAATTACGAAAGTTAAAATCAAAACAAGTACCCAGTAAAAATGACCTATGGAGAGGATGGACACAGTCCCAGCTAGTGGAGGTGTACATCAGTATGATTTTCTGGGGGGATATTTTCAGTCATATATTCAAAGCCTCATGAGTTCAGCCAAAAAATTTCACTTTTATGAGTGTACCCTAAGCAAATAATTAAAATTAAGGAAAAGGTAGACACCCCACTATTTATAAAAATGAAGAACTAGTAAACAAATGTATGTAAACAGTGGCTTGCTTAAGGCAACTGAGATGCAACAATTAAGTACTATGCAACCATTAAAATTATAATATAAAAACAATGTATAAAAGATCATGGGGAAATGTTGGTTCTAAAAAGTAGAAAATGGCTGTAAAATAATGCATATAATAGGATTCCATTTCTTGTGAAAATGTATATGTGTAAAGATTTTTATGTATGTCAGAAAGCAACTGGGAGGATTCCAGCCAAAATGTCAATACTGGCTGCCACTTGGTGAAAGAATTATAGTAAATTTTTGGATCTTTCGGTAAATTTGCAATCTTTCTGCATTGACCACATATTATATTATCATAAGAATTATTTAGGGGCAGCAAATTATAGTTATAAACATAACTGTAAAGTCTCTAGATTATGTCTACCCATATGATCAGAACTTCATAGAATCAATCATTTCAATGATTCAGGAAGCATATCATTTTAACTGAATCTAAGTAAACAGTTGTTTTTTTTTGTTTGTTTGTTTTTTTGTGGTACGCGGGCCTCTCTCACTGTTGTGGCCTCTCCCGTGGCGGAGCACAGGCTTCGGACGCGCAGGCTCAGCGGCCATGGCTCACGGGCCCAGCAGCTCCGCGGCATGTGGGATCTTCCCAGACCGGGGCACGAACCCGCGTCCCCTGCATTGGCAGGCGGACTCCCAACCACTGCACCACCAGGAAAGCCCAACAGTTTTTATCTAATGCACAATCAGTGATTTTTAAAATTTGTATTGAAGGAAATTAAAATTAGGATAATGAGCAAGAAAGAGGAGAATAAGATCATCAGATCATCTACCCCTTCACTCCCCTCTCATTCTCTTTCTTTTTTGCGGTACGCGGGCCTCTCACTGTTGGGGCCCCTCCCGTGGCGGAGCACAGGCTCCGGACGCGCAGGCTCAGTGGCCATGGCTCACGGGCCCAGCCGCTCCGCGGCATGTGGGATCCTCCCGGACCGGGGCACGAACCTGCGTCCCCTGCATCGGCAGGCGGACTCTCAACCACTGCACCACCAGGGAAGCCCTCATTCTTTTTCTTAGGGCAGTAGGTCATTCATTTCTGAGCTCTTTTTAAAATAACTTGTAATATTGTACTTATTTGCTTTTTACTTGGTTTTGATGCACCTGCCGATTCAATTGTAAGCTCCATGAGGGCAGGAGTCATATCTTTTTGCTTCATTTGACACAGATCTCATTAAATACTTCAGCGAGACTAGGTAAAAGAACAAAACAACTAAAGCTCTGTAACATCTTAAAATCAAAAGTCATTAGATTGGTTGGTCGGTTCCTGTAAGCTCTGATGGCCCAAGTTTGGCAAAACGTTTCCCGCAATTAACCTCTCGGAACTTACAGAACCCAACCACATGAAAGCAGAGTGTACTATATCAACCTCCAGTGTATTTATGGACACCAAGACCATCAATCTTGATGATCTAGGGAAAGTTAATCTTTACCCACACTGCCCATTATTTAATTTTATGCCTTTAAAAGATTACATCTGATAAATCAGCCATAATCAAAACTTTGAACTCCAAATATAATTAACCAGAGGCACCCCAGTACCATTTAGGTGAAAGTCAAAGTGCAGGAAGTTCACACTGAGAATGCTGCAATCTGAGTGCAATGGAAGTGCATGATTAGACATTGGTCAGCCATGTCTAGAGAGGAGAGTCTAATTCAGGAAATATTACACACACGCACGCATGTGTGTGTGTGTGTGTGTATAAAATGCTGATTGTGCAGAACTCTGTCTTTACATCACCTATAAAGACAGGCTTCCAAAGCAAATTAATAGTGTAAGCAACATGTTTTTCAAACAACTCTGTGTGAATCATTTTTTTCTAAGCAATAATTCAATTTCATGGAGAGCTTTTCTAAAGGACTTTATTTGTCAAGCTCTGAATACACTGCCTTTAGTAAAAGTATTCTATTTCTTTAAAACTAACTGATAGCTGAGCTTTCTCCATTGTTTGGGCTAGTCTTCCTCCAGTAGGTTGGAATGAATTAAAGTTCATCATCTCCTTAAAATATAAAAGCAAGCACAAATACAATTTAAAGGCCAAGAAACTGAAACAAAAGTTCTCATTTTTCCTTTGAAGCTGCTCTCAATACCATAGGATCCACGAATGAGGAAGCCTTTCCTACACCAAGTGATCAAAACAAAAATCGAAGAGGAAAGTTACTCAATTATCTGGTAAATTCAGTCAGTGAGGAAAGCCAACCTAGATTAATTGAGGCTCCATTTTAAGTACCGATTTTTGCTTATGGTGTTTCTAAGAGATTAGGGATTTAAAATTCAGTCTCTAGAGTAAGCATTTTTGTCTTAAATTAAAAGTTATAAAAATAACTAGATCAAAACCCAACTCCCATTCTCAAATGTAATTTGAAAAATTACGGAGACAACCACAAGTCACTTAACAATGGAATATCTTACTTTAAGTCATAATCAGTACACAAGAGTGCTTATTGCAAAAGATCCCTAAAATGTCTCTTCCCTACTGGTTTATAACTGCCAGTGGGACTGGTATGCATGTTGAAGGCAACAAGCATGGAAGTTTCTGGCAGAAAGTCTTATAAAGTTTAAATGTAGCAGTGGGACCATTCCCACTCAGCCCATAAGCTTCAAGGTTAGAAGCTAACGTTTCAATGATCTACCTGATCATCGGTGGTGAATCACTGTGGAAACTGCAACAATGTCCTGGTATTTGGGCTAAATGGTGGGGAGTGCCACCATGAAATACTGCTTCATGGAGAGCTAACAATGAAGGCTCATATACTAACGATATGGTTACTTCAAGGCTTAGTAATTTGTTCTACATTCAATCAATTTACATGGACTTTAGCTGGTTATTGGTTATTAAGGAGATTTTCCCCTCAGGATTCTGAGTAAGGTCAAAGGAAGAATTGCACTGAGAGAGTATTTATTTTGTATGTAAAGACAAATAACACTATATTTTGTTGAATAATTGAAAGAATTCTATCCTCTTAAAATGCTGATGGCAAAACCCTCAGCCAAAAGAAGGGTTTAATTATCTTCCCTGAGATGCACACAAGTATTAAACAAAGCAACAGGTATTAGACATATACTGAAAATTCCATCACAATATAACCTGATACTACAAATGGCATTATTTCGTTCTTTTTTATGGCTGAGTAAGCAACATGGATGGATGGACCTACAGATTGTCATACTGAGTGAAGTTAAGTCAGACAGAGAAGGACAAATATCATATATCACTTATATGTGGAATCTAAAGAAATGGTACAAAGGAACTTATCTACAAAACAGAAATAGAGTCACAGATGTATTGATAGTAAACAACCTTCTTATTGGTACCAGAGGAGAAGGGGGGAGATAAATTCGGAGATTGGGATTGACATATGCATACTACTATATATAAAATAGATAACTAATACACACTACTATATATAAAATAGATAACTAATAAGGACCTACTGTATAGCACAGGGAACTCTTCTCAATACTCTGTAATGATCCATATGGGAAACGAATCTAAAAAAGAGTGGACACAGGTGTACGTATAACTGATTCACTTTGCTGTACACCTGAAACTAATACAACATTGTAAATCAACTATACTCCAATAAAATTTTTTTAAAAACACCCTGCTACTAAGAGCATCTATTGCTCTGAGACAGAGTCCCAACTTTTAAACAGGTGGCAAGAATCTAGTAGGTTCAACCTTCTTCTCCCTTTACACCTGCTTTCTATATTCTGGAAAGTTTTCTATCAATGTCCAAACCATATTTTTGCACATATTAAGGTCCTTTATTTTAGACATTCGGTGTTGCAAACTGGTGAGCTACAGGTCAAATTGTGCACACAGATATGTTTTTGAGCCAGTACTCTTTAAGGCCGAATTTCAGTGCTTTTAGATGGGTCTATCTCTTTGGCTTCTCAGAGGCTCCCCTCTCCCCCACTGCCTATAGCAGCTGTTTGGAAGCTTTCTCACACTGACAGTGCCTACCCCGCCTCTCATGGTTTGTTTTCCTATCTTAGGAGAGTGCCTAGCATGTGTCAGTCCTCTGCCACCAGCCTGTTGCCAGCAGGAAATTAATCTCTTGGCCCCTCTGAAACCTCTTCCTGCACATTGGGCTCTGAATCAAGAAAACTGCCAAGAGTTGGGCATGTTTCCCAGGATGATGATAGTGATTATCTACTGTCACCATGGACTGGTAAAATTAAACTTTCTTCCCATAGCATTTCATGATAATCATGGAATACTGGACATAGCACTGCCCACACCCTCCTAGATCCCCAGGTGTGTTCACTCCAAACAGCCAGCACCTGTGACTCTGTGGGCTGATCATCAGATACAGGAGTAATAAATATGGTGCCATGACTCCGGGGTACGTCCTACATTAGTTCCAGAGCTCCCCAGCAGAACAGGACCTAAGTTACTCTCCAGCGTACTTTTCTTGATACGACCCCTTGGTTAGTCTCCTTCTCTTTCCTGTCCTACCCCTCCCCAGCTCTTCCTCTTACTTTCCCCCAATTCTCACCATAAGCTCTGCTTCTGGGAAGCCTACTTAAGACAGCTCATTTCCTAAATGGGAAAGGACTCTTCTAGAGACCCCATAGTGTTCCCATAAAACAAGGGGACTCAAGTTGGAACTTCTGCGAGTTACAATCTCTGTACTATCTCTGCACATGCAATGCACTTTGAATTCTCAAGGGCCCTTATGTGGTACATAAATCAGTTACCACAAGGATGCTTGAGGCTGACAGCAGAATCATCCATCAAATGCATGCCTGGTACTTGGCAACAGGTACTTCCAGGACATGCTAAATTTGCAATAATGTGCAAAAATTCCTGTTGCTGTCAAGGAACTATGGGACACCTTACCAGTTTGTCTCTCTCTCGTTTTTTTAATTTACCGAATGACAGGATTAATTTACAAACTGAAATCTCAAACCTCAATATGGTTGTGAATTTTAACTTTGGAATCATATTTCTGAAACAATGACTTTTAATTTGTTACTCTTGAGAATTGCTTTTTGGCAAAAGCAGAACGAATAAGCGTTAACGATGTAGCCTCGGGTTCAGAAACGGGTGTTATGATTTTCTAATACATGAAGTATTTAAAGGCTGATGAGACAGTACATTATATCTGCATGGTAATTTAGTTCAGAAGTTCACAATTATTTTATTTTCAATATTAATTGCTTTTGTCTCTCAATAAATGACTCTGTAGGAAGTGGAATTCAATTTCATTCATTTTCAATAATCGAGATTGCTTTGAACCAGCTCAATAACTCTCACTCCTCTTGGCCTCCGATGTATTGCTGGTGGTAGCACATAAATAATCTGAGTTTTCCTTTTAGATTCCTAAGCAGAGCTGGCTTTTGGCAAAAGAGCTAAGGAGACACGGTTAGCTGTCCACACCCCAGCCCTTTGCTTTATGGCCTGTTCAGCATCCACAGTCCCCCTGCTTCTCAGCTTCGCACACTGTGGTCACCCCTGCCCCCTCTCTCCCGCCAAGGGCAAGTGGTAGGAGAAAGTGATTCACACACCTGGGATCTCGAGCCCCTTGCCTTTGCTCATCCTGTGCCTCTGCCTGAGGTGGCCTCTGCCTATACATCCAAATGCACCAAGAAGTGAGCTGGTGGGTCAAATCAAAGACCGCCATCTCCGCAGAGCCCCTGCAGCTCTGCCTGGGGTAGGAGGGAACATGTGGCCCCCTGGGCTCCTCTGCACCCCTCCCACCCTCCTTCAGCTCCTCCACTGGCTTACAGGTTTTCACACGCCTCTCTCCTCCACTAGACAACTGGCTTCTCAAGGTCACAAAGAACAAACCATTTATCTACATATTTCATGTAACGCTTAGCTATGCTCCTTGTTCCAAAAAAGTCTGAATTCAGAGAAAGACAAATATATGATATCGCTTATATGTGGGATTAAAAAATGATACAAATGAACTTATTTACAAAACAGAAACAGACTCACAGACTTAGAGAACGAATTTATGGTTACCAGAGGGGAAGGGTTGGGGGGAGGGACAGACTGGGAGTTTGGGATTAACCTACACACACCACTATATATAATATAATCAACAAGGACCTACTGTATGACACAGGGAACTCTGCTCAATATTCTGCAATAACCTAAATGGGAACAGAATATGAAAATGAATAGATACATGTGTATGTAGAACTGAATCACTTTGCTGTACACAAACTAATACAACATTGTTAATCAACTATATGCTGATATAAAATAAAAATTAAATGAAGAATGTATATATATGTATAACAATCACTTTTCTGTACAGCAGAAATTAATACAACATTGTAAATCAACTCTACTTTAATTTAAAAAATTAAAATTGGGGAAAAAATAAAGTTTTAACTTGTATAAAAAAAGTCTAAATGAATAAATAAACCAATGGATGAATTAATAAGCAGTGGGTTAAGAGAGGCTTTCTGTGTTTTAGCCCCATGAAACTACTTTAGTTTCTGCAGCACAAGTTTCACTAACTCACCTCAGAGCCTTTGTTTATCCACAGATCCCAGCCTTGATTGGGTTGTACTGGTTCTGTGTCCCTGTGGACCCCCACCCAGCCCCTATTAAACTGAGGACCCCTCAAGGGCAAGGACAGTGGCGTCCATGCCCAAAGTAGGAGCTCAACCATATCTGTGGGATGAATGGGGTCATGGTGCCCTGTAGCTCCATTAGGTTTCCTTTCCAAAATTTATACTTCAAAAGATTCCAGGCAGGGTGTTTCATGAACAAGAGCAAAACAAAAATACAGTAAGCGCCACACCACTTTTATTGGACTTGCTACATGCCAGACACTATTCTAAGCACTTTACAAATATTAACTCATCGAGTTCCCACAACCCTTTGCGATAGGTGCTATTACCACCCCACTTTATCCATGAGGAGAAAAACACCAGGAAATGAAGCGACTTACCTGAATTTATTGACAGTCTCCCTTATAAAAGCCTGGTAATGGTGTCAGGACATTAAAAGGGACAGCTGATGTTGAGACAGGGAGCATCATCACAGCGTAAACCAACACATGGCGTCCCTTGTTGATAAAGTTTTAAACTGGGGGGGAGGGGTCAGTTGAGTTAAACAGGGGACTTAGTGATTTCCTAATTTTCATTGCAGATCCTCTCTTTTGGCCCTGATGCTCTTTTCTTATCCACATTTCCAGTATTTTCTTGGGCATTTTCCTATGGTTTGATAACTCAAACTCATTATGTCCACAAGCAACTCATTCCTCTCCAGTTTCTGCTTCTAATCACTTCTCCAGTTCTGTGAATGGAATTATCATTAATCTAGTTATCCAGATTTGAATCACTGACCTTTTGCCCCTTTTGCTCTCCTCTTCCAACTGTCCTAGAGTGTTTTTCATTCCTTTCCTCACAGCTGTCCCATCCTTCCACACCCACTGTCCATAAGCAGCTTTAGCTTTTTCCTTCCTCTTACCCCTGAAATCACAGCATCCCACCTTCTTGCAATACCTTTATATCCATCCTGTTCTAAGATATTTTGCCTACAGCCACCTGATTTTTCTTCCTAGAGAGCAGTTCTACCCTAGCACCTTACTCCAAGGTTTGTAGTAGCTCTCCTGCTCTACTGAAGCCCACATGACTTCTTCTACCTGACAGTCAAGGTTGTTGGTGGTTGGTGGAGACACCTAACACTCATTCTCCACACCACATTTCCATAGAAGAAATTTCACTTCTGGTCCCTCCTTCAAGAGAGAGCAGTGTCAGAGAGAACATTCATTTCTGCCCAGTCTGGTAAGACTGAGGTAAAGATCTTTGTATACCCGTGATGTAGTCGAGCTTTGGCTGATTTCTGTTATAAGACATCCCTGGTCCCCTCTCTTCCACAGACTCCACCCTTGGGTCTAGAGGCTTGTGGTTGTCGACATGCTCTGTAGACAAATACATGCAAACTTTAGAAAGCCTGACTAAGTTCCTGTTCCAAACTACATCCCCCATGCTAATTTTATTGTTAATTCTGCTGGTAATTTAATTTGTGTCTAACTCCTGTTTCTTTCTGTCAAAATATTCAGAACCCACAGGTGAAGGAATATGGCTAATGCCTCAAAAACCTCAATAAAAGTCCTCTATAACTTGGCATCAATTTATCTCAAGTCTCTTAACCAACTTTCAAAATGTTGACATGAAGGTTCTTGCCCAAGTTCACTACGGGTTGTCCTCCAAGTGCACCTAGCCCTCCCATGCCCTTACGTCATTGTGCATTCTGCCTCTTCAGAGAACACATTTCTCACCGTTTTTTTTTTTTTTTTGCCTGAAAAATCCTGTTTCAGGGCCCTTTTAAGATGTTACCTCCTCCAAGATAAAAGTAGTTTCTCATCTGCATGAACTCTCAGCTCACTCATGTTCTCTTCCATGAGTTAGTTCACCTTGACTTATTTTAGTTGTACTTTTGCCTCATTGACTTTTCTTAACTGTAACTTCTTTGAAGTATCTGTTGTCTGATAACACAAAGTTGCTAATGAATTAATAGGCGTATCCTCAAAAATCAATTGAATTGAATATGGGGTCTTATTTTTAAACAGAAAAAAGCTCTATTAGCAATAAATTTTCTTCCTGTACAAATTCAAAGATTTATCACCTGATATTTGCAAATACCCTTATCCTCCTCTCATGTTTCTCATATTTTTAAGCACTTAAGATTCAAAGAGGGTAGACTCTACTTTGATTTTTAGGTACAAAGCATCTTTAGACAGTTCTTCAAAAGTATTTGCAAGCTTCCTTTTTTCATTTCTTTATAAACCTCAGGCCAACACCTGTCTTCTTGCAGCAAAATCTCCCTCTCTCCTACATTTACAAATAGAATGACAATTGTGAGCATTCTCCTCCTCCGTACATGTACTTTATCTGTGTTTCTCAATACCCCTGACAAGTAGTTGAAACTCTGCTCTATCTCAACACCTGCTTTTCCTCTGTGATGATTAAACATTTTCACTTAAAATTCCACTTCTGCCTTTTCTATGGTCCCACCTAGAAAGGCCTATTCTACCTATGTTAAACACAGCATATCAAAGATACACATTTATCTCTACTTCCTCCCTAAAGGCATAAATCCACAAAGTTAAAGAGAATGGGAGAGGAGATGACAGCAGATGAAAGATATCAACAAAATTTTAGTATCTGGAAAGCATATGGAAAACTTCACAGACCAGAGAGAATTAAAACAGTAAATTGTAGCTTGAGTCAAAGAGGAGTAGATGGTCAGCAAGAACCAAGCCAGTTTATACGACAAAAGGAAAGGTCATCATAGAATATGGCATTTTTGTCTAACAGCAATGTTTACATACACAACCATATGCATAATATTGAATACTGATTGAATTAAAATTGTGCTAGAGCTATGTTGGAAAATGCGGATGGGAACTGAGTACATGAGTATAATATGAAAGAGTTAAATTTTGATCTTCTATAATTGCATGTCAGTAAATCATTTCTACGATTGAATAATCACAAACAGTGTGAAAAAGTAGATTAGAAACATCAGAACAGAACAAAAGAAAATTGCTGAAAAGTTGAAAACAGTTGCCCCAAGGGAGCAGGAATCATTGCTGGAAAATGCCGGAGCAGGGCATTGCTGCTTTGTCATAAGCCACGCAGAACTATTTGACTTCTCGAACCGAATACAGGTAATACTCTTCCTCTAAAAAGAGACCTCTTCACTCAAGTGTAACAGGACATAATTTTAGTATTTCTGAAATCATGAGCCTTCTGAGAAGTAAAGCTTCATTTAAAAAGTATCACCTCAAAGGTCAAATAACAAGTGCTAGAGAGGGTGTGGAGAAAGGGAGAACACTGTTGGTGGGAATGTAAATTGGTGCAGCCACTATGGAAAACGATATGGAGGTTCCTCAGAAAACTAAAAATAGAATTACCATATGATCCAGCAATACCAGTCTTGGGCATATACCCCGACAAAACTGTAATACAAAAAGTTACATGCACCCCTTTGTTCATTGCAGCACTGTTCACAATAGCCAAGACCTGGAAGCAACCTAAATGTCCACTGACAGATGAATAAAGAAGATGTGGGGGGGGACCTTGAAGATGGCGTAAGAGTAAGACGCGGAGATCGCCTTCCTCCCCACGGATACACCAGAAATACATCCACACGTGGAACAACTCCTACAGAACTCCTACTGAAGGCTGGCAGAAGACCTCAGACCTCCCAAAAGGCAAGAAACTCCCCACGTAACTGGGTAGGGCAAAAGAAAAAACAGAGACAAAAGAATAAGGACGGCACCTGCACCAGTGGGAGGGAGCTGTGAAGGAGGAAAAGTTTCCACACACTAGGAAGCCCCTCCGCGGGCGGAGACTGCGGGAGGCGGAGCGGGGAGTTTCGGGACCGCGGAGTAGTGCACAGCGACGGGTGCGGAGGGCAAAGCGGGGAGATTCCTGCACAGACGATCGGTGCTGACCGGCACTCACCAGCCCGAGTGGCTTGTCTGCTCACACGCCGGGGCGGGCGTGGCTGCGAGCTGAGGCTCGGGTTTTGGTTTTGGACGGAGCTCAGGGAGAGGACTGGGGTTGGCGGCTTGAACATAGCCTGAAGGGGTTAGTGCGCCACGACTAGCCGGGAGGGAGTTCGGGGAAAAGCCTGCACCGGCCGAAGAGGCAAGAGACTTTTTCTTCCCTCTTTGTTTCCTGGTGCGCGAGGAGAGGGGTTTAAGAGCGCTGCTTAAAGGAACTCCAGAGACGGGCGCGAGCCGCGGCTAAAAGCGCGAACCCCAGAGACGGGCGCGAGCCGCGGCTGAGGGCGCGAGCCCCCGAGACGGGCGCGAGCCGCGGCTGAAAGTGCAAACCCCAGAGACGGGCGCGAGCCGCGGCTAAAACTGCGGACCCCAGAGACGGGCGGGAGACGCTAAGGCTGCTGCTGCCGCCACCAGGGGGCCTGTGTGCGAGCACAGGTCACTCTCCACACCCCTCTTCCGCGGAGCCTGTGCAGCCCGCCACTGCCAGGTTCCCGGGATCCAGGGACAACTTCCCCGGGAGTACGCACGTTGGGTCTCAGGCTGGTGCAACATCACGCCGGCCTCTGCCGCAACGTCACGCTGCCTCTGCAGCTGCAGGCCCGCCCCGCACGTAGTGCCCCTCCTACCCCCATCCCCCAACCCCCGGCCTGAGTGAGCCGGAGGCCCCGAATCAGCGGCTCCTTTAACCCCGTCCTGTCTGAGCGAAAAAACAGACGCCCTCCAGCGACCTACACGCAGAGGCAGGGCCAAATCCAAAGCTGAGCTCCTGTGAGCTGTGAGAACAAAGAAGAGAAAGGGAAATCTCTCCCAGCAGCCACAGAAGCAGCGGATTAAAGCTCCACAATCAACTTGATATACCCTGCATCTGTGGAATACCTGAATAGACAAGGAATGATCCCAAATTGAAGAGGTGGAATTTAGGAGCGAGATCTATGATTTTTTTCCCTTTTCCTCTTTTTGTGAATGTGTACGTGTATGCTTCTGTGTGAGATCCTGTCTGTATACTCTTGCTTCCACCATTTGTCCTAGGGCTCTATCCGTCCATGACTTTTTTTTAAAAAATTCTTTTTCTTAATAATTAAGTTTAATTGTGATAACTTTATTATACTTTACCTTCGTTCTTTCTTTCTTTCCTTCCTTCCTTCCCTTCCTTTAGACAACGAATCACCCCAAATTGAGGAGGTGGTCTCAGGGAGCAGGATTTATGATTTTTCCCCCTTTACCTCTTTTTGTGAAGGTGTATGTGTATGCTTCTGTGTAAGATTTTCTCTGCATAGCTTTGCTTCCAACATTTGTCCTAAGGTTCTATCCGTCCCTTTTTTTTTTTTTTTCTAAAAATTTTTTAATTCAATAACTATATTATACTTTATTTTATTTTTACTGTATCATCTTTCTTTCTGTCTTTTTTCCTTCTTTCCCTCCTTCCTTCCTTCCTCCCTCCCTCCCTCCCTCCCTCCCTCCTTTCTTTCCTTCTTTGCTTCTTTCTTCCTTCCTTCCTTTCCTCCTTTCCTTCTTTCTTTCCTCATACTTCTACTAATTCTCTCTACTTTTTCTCCCTTTTATTCTGAGCCGTGTGGATGAAAGGCTCTTGGTGCTCCAGCCAGGAGTCAGGGCTCTGCCTCTGAGGTAGGAGAGCCAACTTCAGGTCACTGGTCAACAAGAGACCTCCAGCTCCACATAATATTAAACAGCGGAAATCTCCCAGAGACCTCCATCTTAACACCAGCACCCAGCTTCACTCAACGACCAGCAAGCCACAGTGCTGGACAACCTATGCCAAACAACTAGCAAAACAGGAACACAACCCCACCCATTAGCAGAGAGGCTGCCTAAAATCATAATAAGGCCACAGACACCCCAAAACACACCACCAGACGTGAACCTGCCCACTAGAGAGACAAGATCCAGCCTCATCCAGCACAACACAGGCACTAGTCCCCTCCACCAGGAAGCCTACACAACCCACTGAAACAACCTTAGCCACTGGAGACAGACATCAAAAACAACGGGAACTACGAAAGTGCAGCCTGCAAAAAGGAGACCCAAACACAGTAAGATAAGCAAAATGAGAAGACAGAAAAACACACAGCAGATGAAGGAGCAAGATAAAAACCCACCAGACCTAACAAATGAAGAGGAAATAGGCAATCTACCTGAAAAAGAATTCAGAATAATGATAGTAAGGATGATCCGAAATCTTGGAAGTAGAATGGACAAATGCAAGAAACAGTAACAAGGACCTACAAGAACTAAAGATGAAACAAGCAACGATGAACAATGCAATAAATGAAATTAAAATCATCTAGATAGGATCAATAGCAGAATAACTGAGGCAGAAGAACGGATAAGTGACCTGGAAGATAAAGTAGTGGAAATAACTACTGCAGAGCAGAATAAAGAAAAAGAATGAAAAGAACTGAGGACAGTCTCAGAGACCTCTGGGACAACATGAAACGCACCAACATTCGAATTATAGGGGTTCCAGAAGAAGAAGAAAGAAAGAAAGGGACTGAGAAAATATTTGAAGAGATTATAGTTGAAAACTTCCCTAATATGGGAAAGGAAATAGTTAATCAAGTCCAGGAAGCACAGAGGGTCCCATACAGGATAAATACAAGGAGAAACACGCCAAGACACATATTAATCAAACTGTCAAAAATTAAATACAAAGAAAGCATATTAAAAGCAGCAAGGGAAAAAACAACAAATAACACACAAGGGAATCCCATAAGGTTAACAGCTGATCTCTCAGCAGAAACCCTACAAGCCAGAAGGGAGTGGCAGGACATACTGAAAGTGATGAAGGAGAATAGCCTGAAACCAAGACTACTCTACCCAGCAAGGATCTCATTCACATTTGATGGAGAAATTAAAACCTTTACAGACAAGCAAAAGCTGAGAGAGTTCAGCACCACCAAACCAGCTTTACAACAAATGCTAAAGGAACTTCTCTAGACACGAAACACAAGAGAAGGAAATGACCTATAGTAGCGAACCCAAAACAATATATAAAATGGAAATAGGAACATACATATCGATAATTACCTTAAATGTAAATGGACTAAATGCTCCCACCAAAAGACACAGATTGGCTGAATGGATACAAAAACAAGACCCTTATATATGCTGTCTACAAGAGACCCACTTCAGAACTAGAGACACATACAGACTGAAAGTAAGGGGATGGAAAAAGATATTCCATGCAAATGGAAACCAAAAGAAAGCTGGAGTAGCAATTCTCATATCAGACAAAATAGACTTTAAAATAAGGACTATTAAAAGGGACAAAGAAGGACACTACATAATGATCAAGGGATCGATCCAAGAAGAAGATATAACAATTGTAAATATTTATGCACCCAACATAGGAGCACCTCAATACATAAGGCAAATACTAACAACCATAAAAGGGGAGATCAACAGTAACACATTCATAGTAGGGGACTTTAACACCCCACTTTCACCCATGGACAGATCATCCAAAATGAAAATAAATAAGGAAACACAAGCTTTAAATGATACATTAAACAAGATGGACTTAATTGATGTTTATAGGACACTCCATCCAAAAACAACAGAATACACATTTTTCTCAAGTGCTCATGGAGCATCCTCCAGGATAGATCATATCTTGGGTCACAAATCAAGCCTTGGTAAATTAAGAAAACTGAAATTGTATCAAGTATCTTTTCCGACCACAACGCCATGAGACTAGATATCAATTACAGGAAAAGATCTGTAAAAAATACAAACACATGGAGGCTAAACAATACACTACTTAATAATGAAGTGATCACTGAAGAAATCAAGAGGAAATCAAAAAATACCTAGAAACAAATGACAATGGAGACACAACGACCCAAACCTATGGGATGCAGCAAAAGCAGTTCTAAGGGGGAGTTTATAGCAATACAAGCCCACCTTAAGAAGCAGGAAACATCTCGAATAAACAACCTAACCTTGCACCTCAAGCAATTAGAGAAAGAAGAACAAAAAACCCAAAGCTAGCAGAAGGAAAGAAATCATAAAAATCAGATCAGAAATAAATGAAAAAGAAATGAAGGAAACAATAGCAAAGATCAATAAACTAAAAGCTGGTTCTTTGAGAAGATAAACAAAATAGATAAACCACTAGCCAGACTCATCAAGAAAAAAAGGGAGAAGACTCAAATCAATAGAATTAGAAATGAAAAAGGAGAAGTAACAACTGACACTGCAGAAATAAAAAAATCATGAGAGATTACTACAAGCAACTCTATGCCAATAAAATGGACAATCTGGAAGAAATGGACAAATTCTTAGAAATGCACAACCTGCCAAGACTGAATCAGGAAAGAAATAGAAAATATGAACAGACCAATCACAAGCACTGAAATTGAAACTGTGATTAAAACCTTCCAACAAACAAAGCCCAGGACCAGATGGCTTCACAGGTGAATTCTATCAAACGTTTAGAGAAGAGCTAACACCTATCCTTCTCGAACTCTTCCAAAATATAGCAGAGGGAGGAACACTCCCAAATTCCTTCTACGAAGCCACCATCACCTTGATACCAAAACCAGACAAGGATGTCACAAAGAAAGAAAACTACAGGCCAATATCACTGATGAACATAGATGCAAAAATCCTCAACAAAATACTAGCAAACAGAATCCAACAGCACATTAAAGGATCATACACCATGATCAAGTGGGGTTTATTCCAGGAATGCAAGGATTCTTCAATATACGCAAATCTATCAATGTGATAAACCCATATTAACAAATTGAAGGAGAAAAACCATATGATCATCTCAATAGATGCAGAGAAAGCTTTCGACCAAAATTCAACACCCATTTATGATAAAAACCCTCCAGAAAGTAGGCATAGAGGGAACTTTCCTCAACATAATAAAAGCCATATATGACAAGCCCACAGCAAACATCATCCTCAATGGTGAAAAACTGAAAGCATTTCCACTAAGATCAGGAACAAGACAAGGTTGCCCACTCTCACCAACTCTTATTCAACATAGTTTTGGAAGTTTTAGCCACAGCAATCAGAGAAGAAAAGGAAATAAAAGGAATCCAAATCGGAAAAGAAGAAGTAAAGCTGTCACTGTTTGCAGATGACATGATACTATACATAGAGAATCCTAAAGATGCTACCAGAAAACTACTAGAGCTAATCAATGAATTTGGTAAAGTAGCAGGATACAAAATTAATGCACAGAAATCTCTGGCATTCCTATATACGAATGATGAAATCTGAAAGTGAAATCAAGAAAAACACTCCCATTTACCATTGCAACAAAAAGAATAAAATATCTAGGAATAAACCTACCTAAGGATACGAAAGACCTGTATGCAGAAAATTATAAGACACTGATGAAAGAAATTAAAGATGATACAAATAGATGGAGAGATATACCATGTTCTTGGATGGGAAGAATCAACATTGTGAAAATGACTCTACTACCCAAAGCAATCTACAGATTCAATGCAATCCCTATCAAACTACCACTGGCATTTTTCACAGAACTAGAACAAAAAATTTCGCAATTTGTATGGAAACACAAAAGACCCCGAATAGCCAAAGCAATCTTTAGAACGAAAAAAGGAGCTGGAGGAATAAGGCTCCCTGACTTCAGACTATATTACAAAGCAACAGTAATCACAGACAGTATGGTACTGGCACAAAAACAGAAAGACAGATCAGTGGAACAGGATAGAAAGCCCAGAGATAAACCCACGCACATATGGACACCTTATCTTTGATAAAGGAGGCAGGAATGTACAGTGGAGAAAGGACAGCCTCTTCAATAAATGGTGCTGGGAAAACTGGACAGGTACATGTAAAAGTATGAGATTAGATCACTCCCTAACACCATACACAAAAATAAGCTCAAAATGGATTAAAGACCTAAATGTAAGGCCAGAAACTATCAAACTCTTAGAAGAAAACATAGGAAGAACACTCTATGGACATAAATCACAGCAAGATCCTTTCTGACCCACCTCCTAGAGTAATGGAAATAAAAACAAAAAATAAACAAATGGGACCTAATGAAACTTCAAAGCTTTTGCACAGCAAAGGAAACCATACCAAGACCAAAAGACAACCCTCAGAATGGGAGAAAAACATTTGCAAATGAAGCAACTGACAAAGGATTAATCTCCAAAATTTAGAGCAGCTCATGCAGCTCAATAACAAAAAACAAACAACCCCATCCAAAAATGGGCAGAAGACCTAAATAGACATTTCTCCAAAGAAGATATACAGAATGCCAACAAACACATGAAAGAATGCTCAACATCATTAATCATTAGAGAAATGCAAATCAAAACTACAATGAGATATCATCTCACACCAGTCAGAATGGCCATCATCAAAAAATCAAGAAACAATAAATGCTGGAGAGGGTGTGGAGAAAAGGGGACACTCTTGCACTGCTGGTGGGAATGTGAATTGGTTCAGCCACTGTGGAGAACAGTATGGAGGTTCCTTAAAAAACTACAAATAGAATTACCATATGACCCAGCAATCCCACTACTTGGCATATACCCTGAGAAAACCAAAATTCAAAGAGAGTCATGTACCAAAATGTTCATTGCAGCTCTATTTACAATAGCCAGGACATGGAAACAACCTAAGCGCCCATCATCGGATGAATGGATAAAGAAGATGTGGCACATATACACAATGGAATATTACTCAGCCTTAAAAAGAAATGAAATTGAGCTATTTGTAATGAGATGGATAGACCTAGAATCTGTCATACAGAGTGAAGTAAGTCAGAAAGAAAAAGACAAATACCGTATGCTAACACATATATATGGAATTTAAGGGAAAAAAATGTCATGAAGAACCTAGGGGTAAGATAGGAATAAAGACGCAGACCTACTGGAGAACGGACTTAAGGATATGGGGAGGGGGAAGGGTGAGTTTTGACAGGGCGAGAGAGAGTCATGGACATATACACACTAACAAACGTAGTAAGGTAGATAGCTGGGGGGAAGCAGCCGCAAGGCACAGGGATATTAGCTCGGTGCTTTGTGACAGCCTGGAAGGGTGGGATGGGGAGAGTGGGAGGGAGGGAGACGCAAGAGGGAAGACATATGGGAACATATGTATATGTATAGCTGATTCACTTTGTTGTAAAGCAGAAACTAACACACCATTGTAAAGCAATTATACCCCAATAAAGATGTTTAAAAAAAAAAAAAAAAATGCTGCAAACTATAAAAAAAAAAAAAAAAAAAAAAAAAAAAAAAAAGAAGATGTGGTGCATATATACAATGGAATAGTACTCAGCCATGAAAAAGAATGAAATAATGCCATTTGCATCAACATGGATGGACCTATAGATTATCATACTAAGCAAAGCAAGTCACAAAGAGAAAGACAAATACCCTATGATATCACTTACATGTGAAATCTAAAATACGACACAAATGAACTTATCTATGAAACAGAAACAGACTCACAGATGTGGGGAACAGACTTGTGGTTGCCAAGGGGGAGAGGGGGTGGCAGAGGGAAGGATTGGAAGTTTGGGATTAGCAGATGCAAAATAGTGTATTTAGGAGGAATAAACAACAAGGCCCTACCATATAGCACAGGGAACTATATTCAATATCCCGTGATAAACCATAATGGAAAAGAATACGAAAAAGAATATGTTATATATATAACTGAAACACTTTGCTGTACACCAGAAATTAAAACGACACTGTAAATCAGTTATACACTTCAATAAAATTTTTAAAAAATATTAGCTCAAGGGTCTCATCTTTAGGATTGATCCTTTTGTAAAATATTGACCATTTCAGATAACTTTGGTCGTACGGTAATGAAATGTGTCTCCTGTGCTCAAATAAGGCTAACCCTGCGGTGGTGAACATGCCTCCTGCTGGACCCTTTCCCCAGCCAGTCTGGAGTGGGTTGGGGCAGAGCTTTCCAGGTTTGATTCTTGCACAGCCATCTCATCATACCATCTGCGTGTTGTCACATGAAACTCCGTGAGTTGAGAAACTTGACACACTTATATAAGCCTAGCATATGCTTTTCCATCTTTCTGAAGTTCCCTTCCTCATCTGCTTAGAAAACTCTTAATTATCCTTAAAAATCCAGAGTAAATATTCTTTCTTCCATGAAGCTTTCCTTCTCCAAATAGTTAAGGATCCTCTTCCTGTTTGCTTGATTCTATTACTTACCATGTCACTCAACCAGTTACCTCTCTACATGTCTTCCCTTTACTAGACTTTGAGGTCTTTGGGAGAGGGAACTGTGTCTTATTTATTCACAGTGCCAAAAGTATTTATCAAATGAACAGATTCAGGAACTTAGGTAGCTCCTATCAAATACCTGAAATGTTCATTAATTCTACAGGAAATCACTGAGAGCCCCACCATCCGCTTATATCTAGAAGTCCAATCAATGTGAAGAAGCTGAGCTAAAATTCCATGCTTTAATTCTCAACACTACATAAGAGGCATTTTGCACAGACAGATGTCACAGAACTACATGTTCAAAGTATGCCCTCTTGCCTTTATGAACCTCAAAGCCTGTCCCAGAAAGTCTGCCAAAGTCTTCATGACAAGCATCTCAATCGGAAAAAGAATGGCCAGGATGACGGAAATTAGCAAGGAAAAATTGCTAGTCTAGATCATACATATTCCAAAGTCAACGCTGAAATTCTTGAAACTCTTAATCAATATTTGGTGGACCTTTGACAATTCTCTGTCAAATCACATGAATGCTGAAGTCAGTAGTGGAAGAGGACAAAATCTGTCTAGAACTGGTAGAGAAAACTGTTTCTGATGAGCCTCAGCTTGCCCTTCCGAACCTGGCTCCTTTCTCCCAGTTCCTGGGATGTCAGTCCTTCCACAGGCACCTCTGAAGAGTCCCACTGCTTATTCTGAGCTACTTCAACCTGGCCTGATCCACAAGACTTCTCCAAATCAGCTGAAAACTACGCCTGGTTTCATTTCTGTACCAAGGACAGTTATATCACTGCTGAACTAAAGAGAGACATGACCTTAATTTCTTTCTCTGCAGATAAATCTTTTTCATCCCCTAAAACTATAAAAGCATCGCTGTATAGAGCAAAACAATCAGATAAAAAGAAATCTGAGAGCAAGTGTCTTTCGCCAGAGAATCCACTAGTTTTCTGCTACCATAAAGATTAATCAACACATGCAGAATGTCTCAGGAATTGAGATACAGTTATAAACATTTTTTTAACCTTAGTGAATATATACAAGCAAAACTTGGGACAATGAAATAAGCCCTTGAACATCATAATACATTCCTTCAAAATACCAACATTCTGCTTTTACTGACATACATTAACATGGGAAAGCTGGATGCATTGATTTGGGATATCGTATGTTGGGGGGTAGAGCTGCTTTGTACAAAGTATTCTGCAAGGCGGAGCCATTCAGTTGAACCATGTAGGAAATACAGATTGGTAATTTGAATGGCCCAAATCACCGAGTTAACAATTTTTCAATCCAGTGTTTTTCACTGTGTAGATAAGATTTATACAAAGTGGAGATGAAATGAGCAATAATCCTACTAATCTATGCTAGCAGGACAACCTACGTAATTCAGTACAGAAATGCTGGTAGGCAGCAGCATGGTGCAGTGGGAAGAGCAGGTGTTGGAGCCCAAAGGACCTAGGTTCAAATTCTTTGAGCCTCTCAGTTTATTTCTCTGCAGAAAAAGGGAAAACACAAGGGCCACTGGAGTGACTGGAAGAAAGCCCCCAGCGTAGGCTTAATAAATGGTCATGATTATTCAAAATATGCCGTGGTCCTTCATCCTATTCTACCCATGGACACACGGCCTCAAGTTACCATGAAACACCATTTTCCTTAACGTTTACGGCATCCTATCTAGTAGGTGTGGAGTCTGGGTGAATATTTTAAACACTCTCTTTTCTTCCTCCACCAGGATCTTTTACATAAACATTTTTTTAAATGAACTCCCCGCCCCTAGCCTTTCCTTATGGATTGTGCCCCCGACCTAATTACACAAGTACCTGATGGGCTGGAACGCTTCCAAAAGGGCCTCTTAGGAAAAACAATCTGAAGGGTTCTCTTCCCCTACTTCTGTAATTACATAATTACTCAGCTGACTAATATGAGTCACTGTGTGCCATTCTAATCTCCCAGGCACAAAATAGTTTTATTATTTTCCTTGGAACTACCTAATTACCTGACGGATAGCAGTAACTCCAGGGCTCTTTTCAGTAAGTAATCTGTAAAACTCAAGGCTGAAACTCCTCCAGAAGTCTTTGAAAATGGAGAAGAACTTAGAATAAGACTTATCATTCACCGCATGAGACACTGGAGTTCTCGGGGACCAGGGTGGTCGGATGATGCACCACAAATAATTCTGGAAAAAAACAATTGTTCAGACTCTGGGCATGGAATAAGTTAATGAGGCAGATTCTCCCTGCTGGGTTTTAGGAAATAAGTGTTTCTGAGACAGAACAGCAGTGACTGAGAGCAGTAAAAAAGAATTTAGCAAGCATTCCCGATACACGTGTACTTATTAATAAACTATATACAACTGCTATGGCTGATCCATGTATTTACTATTAGCGAAGCTTTATATTTTGATACAGCCTAAATAATAATAGAAATTATGATATTTTTCCATATCCCAAAGGATGTTAGTGTATCCTATTTTGGAAAATGCTGCCTTCTAGAATACCAAAGTCTCCAATATGTTCTAGAATTGGTTTATGATTGGCTTGTAGTCAGTCTCTATTCACTTAGGGAATAGATTAGTAGACTGTCTATATTAATTTTTTTTCTCCTTTTTAAAAAGGAATGTGAAAAATACTCATGCAAGCCTGTGAGCACATCAGCCCATCCCAGGATATGTCCTAGGAAAGGCTCAGAAACCAACAGGCACAAGAATCTTCTCTCTATGTGGTTCCTGACCTTCTTCTTCCCCTAATTTCCCACCCAACCCCAGGAGTGGTGGATTTACGACAGCCTCTTTCTGGTCTCGAGTTTAAACGGTTGCACAGACTACGTGATTTAGAAAGCTAATATGTTGGCCTATGCCTTGGGTAAGATAGATTTTCAATAAAAAGAAACACGTATTTATCCAAGCTATTGAACATCTAGGTCTAATCAGTATTAACTCTGATCAAGCCATTTTCCAATGTATCATAAAATACTAAGTCATGGTCATAATTCAACTGTATCTAGAACTGTCCTCTATAGTTCATATTCATTAAAACATTTTAAGAAAAAGGCTACAAAAATGTTATTTTAGGACTAATAGAAATATTGAACCTAAAGAACTTCTGAAGCTTCACAAATACAGCTGAACCTAGTAATAAGCTTGTAATTTACTGAAGTAATTATTGATTCAAGTCCATGACAATGAATTTTATATTCCAGAGATTCACAGTTCCCATTTCTTAAAAGTTTCACAGCTGTTAGAAAAAATAAATTTAAAAAACTGTTCAGTCAAGTCTGATTCTTCTGGTAGATAAAGCAAATCACACGGTGTAGCAGAAGTAGCTACGCTCAAGTCGTTTTGACAGTTGAACACAAACAGAGGCCCCAAACAATGCACACACAGAAACAGTACACTTCCCTGGGGGAGGAAGCTCTGGCCTTGAATGTCTAGAAGGAGCCAGCAGGCTGTGCATTAACTTAAACCTCTCAGACAACACACCTCACTTTCTCTTTGGAAAAGGCCTCCTCATCAACATCCCCTGCCCCATCCTGGACCCCAAACTTCCTCAATTCTGTTAACTATGGGAGAGAAGAGAAGGAAGCTTCCTGACATATCTATAAATGTACATCTCACTCTCTCTTCCCAGATTGGAGGTTTAAGACTGTCTTTTATTCAGCCATCATCTGGGAAAGTTGCTTTTGCAAGGAGGTGCTATACCTGTGCTTATCCCAGCTTTTAGACCAGTGATTTCCTAGAAACAGACCTGACATCTTTCTTCCTCTCTTCTCAGACCTCTTGGTACCACCAAACTAGACTTAAAGAGTTTTGAACCTTGTCATTGGGTATAGTCCATTCTACAACTAGAATAAAATAGCTTGAGAGACTTTGATCATCAAGTTGATGACTCCCCTTCAAGCTGTGAATGTGGATGGAAACTCTTAATTTTTTTAAAAGACATGGGAAAGCCTGAGAGGTCTGCAGAGCCTCAGCCCCCAGTTGGGATGGCTTGCGCTCCAAGTCCTGACACACACACACATGGTTTCTATTAAAACCACCGAGAAGTACTTCTGTACAGCATCAAGTACACGTTTCCTCAGCAAGCCACAAAATAAAGTGCTATTAATTCTCACCAATATTCCCAAAATGATTGCCTTTTATTGCATATGTCTAACCTCCTGACACGGTCTCGAGGTTTCCTATACTTTTCTGACCCATGGGCAAACCTCTTTGCATCTTAGGGAGCATGTTGGGGGGTCATAAAAATGTTCAAGGCTGCCTCAGTTATAAAGTCTAATATGCTATGCAGAGAGAAATCGTACTGATGTAATTACAAGTAGTCTTTTTTTTTTTTAGAAAAGGAAAGATCTGCAAGCTTGCTTTTCCTTCCCTCTTGCTGAACTTCATGGTAGGAATAAGCTTTCTTTCTGTAGAAAGGCATTCCTTTTGAATCTATTAATATATCACCAGAAATTTTCCTTTTTTTCTCTTCTTTCTACCTCCTTCCCTCTTTCTTTCTCTTTCCCTTCCTTCCTTCTTTTCTCCCTTCCTTCCTTCTTTTCTCCCTTCCTTTCTTTCTCTCTCTTCCTCTCTCTCTCTCCCTCTCTTTCCCTCCCTCCCTCCCTTCCTTCCTCTATTTCTTTTTCACTTCCAAGTTCTGTTGTAAGTGGTTTTCTTTTCTAAAGTTATTTGAAAAAAAAAAACACATTACATTTTACATCTACTCTGACCATTCTCAAGTTACAAGCCTCTGAAGTGTGCTTGGCCTGTTGCTGGGTGTATTTATTACCATTAATAAATGAGTCGCTGGCATAAGAATGCAAATTTTATGTGGCTCATGTATAAATGAGCCTGTTAAGAAGGACCAGATACACATTTTATGTGACTGCTAAATAATTATGCCATAGAAATACAGCTTGTGAATTCAACATTAAAGAAAGAAATGGATTTGAATAATGTTAGAATGAATATTAATCAAAACATGGTTTTAGTGAGTTAAGGTCATAAAAAGAGGACAAAGAAAATGTCTGGGTTTTAGGAAGAGACTGTGGAAGCTTAAGCTTACCATGACGACCTTTGATGGCCACTCCCATACCTTCACATCATTACAGTATGAAGACACATCCGATTCACAAAACTGCTCTTACGTTTTCAACAGTTCTGTCTGTGAGGATGGGTATTGGATGAGGGCTCCTGAGGCTGTGTCTATAGAGGGCAGCAAAACTTGACATGAGAGTTGAGAAAATGGCATCAGGTAACAGGGACATGACAGAGAAGGAGACAGACACAACCTTGGGGCAGGTAACAGGGACATGACAGAGAAGGAGACAGACACAATCTTGGGGCAGGTAACAGGGACATGACAGAGAAGGAGACAGACACAACCTTGGGGTGCACATTCAGAGGGGGACAGGACAGTCAATACAGTGCACTGTAGTGTTATAATCATGGTGGGTAGTGTTTGAAACCAGAGTTTTTTAAAGTGACATTTCCATGTCAAGCTGTCTCATGCAATCAGAAATCTGAATGTTAATTTAATGTCATTTCTCTAGCCTGCCTATTGAGCGGCAGCTTCGGATAACAAGGATGGGCTCAGATCAACGGGCAGAGGGGAGAGTCCAGAGCAGACACTAAGGCAACCTGCGAAGCAAAGCATGATGCAGCCAAAAATTCTCGGGTGTTGGAACGCTGTTACCAATCTAGAATATTTGAGTGAAACGGTAGTTACTTAGTCTTGGTCTGAAAACAGTTTCAGAACTTAATCTAAATCCCTAACGCCTTCACTAAATATTATAGTATCAGATCTCTTTAATTAGTAGATCTTTTGGTAAACATGTAGGGCTTGGGAGGATTTCTTCGGCCATGCAATGTTTTAAAAATATTAGAAATCACTGCCAAAGCTTTAAAAATATCAGATTTTCCATAAACAACTACATATCCAGTTTCTTTTTTTTTTTTTGAAGAATGGGGAGGTCTGGCAATATTCCCATCTTAGCCTCACTCAGCAGAACACAGCAGCTTTCAGCTTCTCTCTAGAATGGGAAGTGTGCCACCCACTTTACCATAGTCTCTTCCATTCCTGATGCCTTCACACCTTGGGGGATGTGGGAGGCAGACCTCACTGACTTTAGACACCTTGCCTTTGGAGGCAGCTGCTTTATAAATTTCAAGCTTTAACTGCATCACTAATTTAGACAATTCATGCTTTTCGGCATTTTGCCCTCCTCTATTCCATGGATGCTATATTATTACCTCTACTTTACTCAGCTCCTTTATTCATTAATTCCTGCATTTCTGTGGCAGTTCCAACTCCACCCTCAACTATTTATACATTTATTATTTCAATAGATACTTACCTATTATTTTATACTGATTGGGGATTGTGGGTGAGCAAATAGATGTATAAGGCACAATCGCTGTTCTAAAAGGCACATTCCATAATCTAAAAGAGGAGTTCAGAGTGGAGAGTAGCAGGGATTTAAAAAACTAATAGCTGTATACTGTTGGTGAGAATGTAAACTGGTGCAGCCACTATGGAGAACAGTATGGAGGGTCTGAAAACTGAAAATAGAGCTACTATATGACCCAGCAATCCCACTGTTGGGCATATACCCAGAAAAAACTATAATTCGAAAAGATACATTCATCCCTATGTTCACAGCAGCATTAGTCACAAGAGCCAAGACACTGAAACAACCTAAATGTTCATCGACATAAAGATGATGTGGTGTGTGTGTGTGTATGTGTGTGTGTGTGTGTGTGTGTGTGTGTGTGTGTATACCTGAGTCACTTTGCTGTACAGAAGTAATTAACACAACAATGTAAATCAACTATACTTGAATAATATTAAAAAAAATTCTTAGCTGGAGAGTCATATGGAAAACCCTAATTTTTTTTTTTTTTTTTTGTAGTACGTGGGCCTCTCTCACTGTTGTGGCCTCTCCCGTTGCGGAGCACAGGCTCCGGACGCGCAGGCTCAGAGGCCATGGCTCACGGGCGCAGCTGCTCCGCGGCATGTGGGATCTTCCCGGACCGGGTCACGAACCCGTGTCCCCTGCACTGGCAGGTGGACTCTCAACCACTGTGCCACCAGGGAAGCCCGAAAACCATAAATTTTGGTCTACATTTTGTAGGAGGACTAGGGTGAGACCTTTTATTTGTCCTGTATTTTCCCTCTCAACTATGTTCTCTGTATTCTTCCCCTCTTTAAGGATATGGGGCAAGGTATTTGAGCTATGGGGGCAAAGAAAAGAATATGTATTTGAGAGCCAGAGCCATGGGCCTTTCCCTGCACACTTTTCAAATGCAAGCTCCTAAGGATGGTGTCAAAGAATTTAAATATGTAAACGCTAAATGGTGACCTTGAAAAAAACTTGTGGAGAAGATGTATCCGTAGAAACATTAATCCAGCACAGAATGTTAGAGCTGGAAGAGATACTGTGTTTTATAGGTGGGGAACTTAGGACTGCATAAGTGACATACCTCAGGCCTTGGAGACAATAGTAACAGCCAGATCTCAATCTCAGATTTAAATATCCCCAGATTTTTTTTTTTCTAATTATCTAATAGTAATACAGACCATCCAATTATCTCACTGCTCACCACCCTCATCCTTTGACTTCTTTTATTAAATAAATTCAACAGACAGGTATTGAGTTCATTCTCTATGCCAAGCACTGTTCTGGGTGCTAGTGATACAGCACGAACCAAACAGCCAAAGGTTCCAGCCCTCCTGGAGCTCACATTCCAATCTTGAGTTGTCTCTGAACCCAATCCAGGCTTATAGCACACTAGGCAGACCTTAGACCCATAGCCCATTTACCTCCTAGGACTACTGGAACTATCCAGTGATACAACAACCACAAAAATGCAGTGTAACATCAGAGGATTCTATAAACTTTTGTTGCAAATTCTAACACTTCAGTGACCGATTCAGCTCATTTGGCCAGTCATGATGTAAGAGAAACCATAGTAATTGATTCCATCCTCCTATAAACCACACAATATCGCCTATTGGCTTCACCTTAACCCAAACCTGGTGCAAATCTGTTGAAAGAATGGTGAGTCCACTAACTCTATAAAAAAGGCCACGCAGAGAGCTGAATATCATGTCTCAATTGCATCCTACAGAACATCCAAACTGAATTATTTGCTTTCCCAAAGAGCTTCAATTTTTTCCACTTCATTTTGTTTCTGTTGAATTTTTTCCACTGCTTCCACAACATTTCAGACCAGAAAATAAAAATGTACATGCAGCCCACATTTCCATAAGTGCCCCTGGCCAGCAGGGCTCACCTTCAGGACATCACGGGAAGTACCATTAAGTGGACTTTCTCTAGTTAACATCCTTCTCTTTTCTGAGCCAAGTAAAACCCTTCCGTGAGGAGCTGTCTCTCCGTGGCTTTCTATCCCAATCTACAGACTGTTTGTCTACCATCCAACTAAAAATGCTATATAATTAAGTAGTCCAGCAGCCACATCTAACTTTCTGCAAAAACTCTGCAATGATTCTCCACTTCCACTTTTCTCCAAAGACAGCTCTGTGTCCATTACTGACACTTCTTCAGACTGGGGAACTTCTAACAGGGAGAAGACTCAAGAAGCTAAGATCACCTACAGCCCAAAGTTCTGCCTCCAAATTAACCATAAGGACAGAAGCCAAGAATTCAGCTTCTTATCCTGTAGATCTCAGCTTTCACCCCCAAACGGTCTCCTAGCTTTTCACAGCATCCAGTAATACACAAAACGATTGTAAAAGCATAATCCACTGTGGGCTTAGTTAATTAATGTCCATTTTCACCTAGAACATATCCAGATTCATATTTGTCTCCTCATGGCTATGTTCCCCAACATCTGATATAATTCTTTCCACATTGGAGGCACTTAATACATATTTGTTGAATTAAAAGAATTAACAAATTAGAGACAATTAGTAACAGCCAGATCTCAATCTCAGATTTAAATATCCCCAGATTTTTAAATTTTAAAACATCTAATAGCAATACAGACCGATAATCTGTATTGCCCACCACCTTCATCCTTGAACTTCTTTTATTACACAAACTCAACAGGTACGTATTGAGTTCATTCTCTATGCCAAGCACTGAACATCATTTGAACTGCAAAATCTCTCTGACCAGGCTTACACAGAACAACATATTTTTCATCAACAGAATAAAAAGGCTTTGCTGGTCTCCCCATCGTCTTATTGAATTCACAGCCCATTTTCCATTGAGGTTTGGTCTCAACTTCAACCATTCCTGCTACTTCAACAGGACTCAACACTTCTCAGCATCTCACTTCTGCTCTGCCTCCCCCCAATTGGTCTTACATGCATCCCTTTAATCAAGGGCAGAGTGCATGAAATTTGATAGGCCAGCACATGAGCTTTATTTTGATGTATTTTTGTCAAGCCTGTACAGACAAGTGGAAAGAGAATTGAAACAGAAGCTGGGAAACACTGCCTGAAATGATGTCAGCAGATAACTTACAGAGTTTACCTTCCTACTAATTTTAAACCTCGCAGGCAAAGTAGCCACTCTTTGTCTGCAGGTCAAATCCCAAGCCTGAAATCAGGGAAAAAAGGCAAAGCAAATCCCTAATAGGACATTTTTCATCCTATGGTCTCAGAGATTAGATTTCTTTCTATTTTTACGTAAAACAACAGAGGTTTATGCCTCCCTGCCTTTCCAAATCATACCCGGAGGTTAGCAATATGGCTCCAGTCGGTAGCCAGTAAATCTCAAATAATGTATCGATAACTCTTCATGCTTTTTTCTATTGTTCTTAAAACACAAGAACCGTCTCATTATGTTAAGAATAAAAGGACAAGTTTCCACACTTAAATGCCAAGCAAAGAAAGAAATCCCTGGGAAGCTAATAATGAAACAAAGGTGGTTTTCTTCAGCAGAACTGTGTGCACTAAATTGCTCTTTTGTGTGATTTTTAGGGCAATTTGCCACTTTCTTGGCACCATTTCATCACTTTCCTTCAGCAACAAAAAGAAAAAGGAGGGCCACAATGACCTATATATTACAGCTCTAACAATGCACAGGCCGGACTCTCCCAGCACATGAGTCTCATTTAATAATGGAGATTTCATTTTCTTACCTAAGCTGGAGAAACTGGAGGGTACATTCTCATTACCCCGAGGATTTTACTGTTCCTTCCAGTTTGTCCATCAGAGAATTTTCATCTTTCAATGTTGTGAACAGCAATGTTTCCATTGCTTCATTGTATATGATGACCCATGTGTTATACACAGTGTATCCATTGCATTCATTGTGCTATATATGATGATGTATAGGTTATACACAGCTCCATTTGATACAGAGCATGTATCAAATTCCCTCATCATAAAAATGGGGAAACTGGGGCCCAGAGATAGGATGACTTGCCTTCACCCATGCAGCCCATCAGGGCTACAGGATTCGACAGGTCTTAAGGTGGATTATACAGTTGAGAGCTTAGTGAAATTGGAGAGGTTTATAACCAATCTAAGCCTCATTTTCCCCATGTCTAAATGGGAAAATACCTACCTGGCTGGGCTGTTCCAGGGGTTTTCAATGAAAATCCCCCCCACCCCCTTCCTGGAATGTTATTCCTCTTCTCTCCTTGGACTTGCTTTCCCCTTACTGCCTTGTGTCAAATTTCACATCTCCCCAGGAAGCCCTTGCCGATCCTGCCGACTACCTCAGGTCCACAGGCACTCAGGACACCCTGTACTTACTTCTCCATTATAATTTAGTCACAGTGGTAATTAAATGATGTGTGGGGAATTTGCTGTGCAGTCTTTCTGCTCCACTAGATTATCAGCTCCATGAAGGCAGCAAGTCAGCCTCCATCTCTGGTCACTCTCACATACTCTGTCGCCTACCTCATAGTAGTTGTTCTTATTATGTACTAGTAAGCATTTGGTAAACGAAAATCAAAACACATATTCCATAAATGAAAGTCAATGTTCATGTTTCTTCTCAGCCCTTCTGGTGGCTGAGTCAAGAGACACATACGTAGCTCTTTGCACCTCTCCCAGGTCAGTCCATTCCTCTCTTTAAAAACGGCTTAGTCCATGGTTTCTGTGTATTGATAGCAGCTTCCTGATGTCTGACGTTTTATCTCTCGTTTCGTGTGAACAAAACAATTGAGGAAAAGTCAGTTCTGTGTTTAGCTCTTTTGGCAAAACAAACGTCCCTCTTCCCTTCTCCCCCCACCCAGCATTTGCCCTGAATTTGACTTCACCACAGTCTACATTAAGAACAACAGCTAAACCTTCTTTGAAACTTTATTCACCATGGCCAACAGGAAAAAAAAAAAAAGAGAGCTGGTGAAATTCCTTTAAAACGCGCTTTAATCTAGCTGGAATGCCATAAATTGCTTCCAGATGTGCACGATACAAAAGTCAATCAAAGCTATTTATACTGACACTCTACAGTCCAAACAATCTGAAGCCAAATGCCATGTCTCTGCTTCAACAAAGCTATAAATGTCAGTTTTGTTGAATTTGGAGAGGTGTTGAAGAGTTCATGCAAGTTTGAGTTCTTGACTCTTTTAGAGCCAGCAGTAATTTTGAAAGGGGGGGAAATAAAACCATGACACACACAGACTTTTGTAAATCCCCAACTTCTCGGAGCATACACGACACCTCTCATATATGACACTGAAAGTCCCACAGGTTTGAAGACAATACTCAGTTTTCTAAGACAGAGAAATGTAGCTCTTGGACAAGACACCAAAGACCCCAAAGAATCTGGCCAGATACCCTCAACCCACCCTGAACACAAACAAGCACACTTGGAAGTCAGCTGGCTGCGTGGCCTGTAGTGATGCCTTTTTGACATCCTCGTGATCCTGACCTTCTCCAAAGCAGCCTCCACACAAAGACAGTTCATGTTGTTGGTACCACATGCAGGTACAGGTGTGAGCACAGCACCTGAGGTCCAGGTGGCCGGCTGGGGGATTTGTGACATAGAAATGTTTGCTGTCTCTCTCCAGATGAAATGTGATTCCAGGCTTTCTGCCTTATTCAGCCTCAAAACCTCAGTGTCGGGCTTCCCTGGTGGCGCAGTGGTTGAGAGTCTGCCTACCAATGCAGGGGACACGGGTTCAAGCCCTGGTCTGGGAAGATCCCACGTGCCACGGAGCAGCTGGGCCCGTGAGCTACAAATACTGAGCTCTGCACGTCTGGAGCCTGTGCTCCGCAGCAAGAGAGGCCGCGACAGTGAGAGGCCCGCGCACCGCGATGAAGAGTGGCCCCCGCTTGCCACAACTAGAGAAAGCCCTTGCACAGAAACGAAGACCCAACACAGCCAAAAATAAATAAATGAATAAATAAATTTATAAAAAAAAAAAAAAAAAAAAAACCTCAGTGTCTGGCGCACAGTAGGTCCCCAATAAATGCTGAACGAATGCATACTTAAAGGAAAAGAAAACCTATGAGCCTAGTCATTTCTTTTCAGGGATATACTTAATATCGGTGAATTCAGAATAGAAACTCCTGATATTTACACAGTAGATGGAGACAGCTTGGGCTATGGGGGCCATAGACTTGGGGTTTCAAATTCTACCCTGTGGACCGAGGAGTGGTGTGACCCTGTACATGTTTCCTAAGGTCTCTGGACCTCAGTTCCCTCCACAGAGTGGGGTGGTCAGGAAGTCTATCTCCTGCAGTCCTGCAAGGATGCTGTTCTTCTTCTACGCCAGGCCTCCTCTGGAGCTCACTCCTTTCTTTTGTCCCCATGGCTGGCATTTACAGTGTTTGAAAAACAAAAGGAGACAGAAACAACTCAAATTTGGAACCAGAAAAAATGGAGAATCCAAAGGTGAACCCTAGTCAGTTCTCACCCAGATTGGCACAGCACCTGGGTAGAACTACATGAGCTTTCTCACGGTTCCACCTCCTATGAAGGGCCGTGGGAAGCACCACGTTACAGCATTCGCTGCCCTCTGGGCAGTTCCTGAAGTATAACCACCCCTGGCGGATGCCGGCACTGAGGCTCTGGGTGAGATCCAGCCACTGCCTGTCTCTGTAAATATGTCCTATTAGAGCATGCCACACCCATTCCTTTACCTATCGTCTGGCTACTTTCACACTACAGAGCAGAGCTGAGTTGTCACAACAGAGACTGTAGGGCCTACAAGGCTGAAATTAAACTGTTTACTATCTGGCTCTTTCCTGCTGACTCTATGAACCTGGGCTCTGAAGCTGGATTCCGTTTTCCGGTACCCAGATGATGGCACATCCCTTCCTTTGATTCAACTCAGGGAAGGCCCTTAACAACCTTAATCTCAGTTCTTCATCCATAAGATGGAAACAACAGCTACCCTGTATGGCTGGAAGAATTAGATAATGATTAGGTGTTGAAGCATTTAGCACAGTGCCTGGCAACTAAGAGTTAAATGAGCTGTAGCAGCTTCATCATTACCACCTATCAATATTTCATATCACATGTGGGACAGTATATGGTAAAGGAAAAGGAGAGCAGCCCTTGTGTGGGAACAATTCAGAGGGTGGGGGCCATGGCCATAGGAAAGCCCCTTGTCTAAAAGGGGCAGTAGCCCCTGAGATCCAGCAACAGATGTCACCTAGGAGTGTCAGACCAGGTTTTCCAGGTTTTTGGAATTTCTTTTTTTTTTTTTTTTTTTTAAAGGAATGGAACTGTAAAAATTTTTTTTTTTTTTTTTTTAAATTTTTGGCTGTGTTGTGTCTTCATTGCTGCACGTGGGCTTTCTCCAGTTGCGGTGAACAGGGGCTACTCTTGGCTTTCGTGCGTGGGCTTCTCATTGCAGTGGCTTCTCTTGTTGCAGAGCATGGGCTCTAGGCGTGCGGGCTTCAGTAGTTGTGGCACGTGGGCTCAGCAGCTGTGGCTCGCAGGCTCTAGAGCACAGGCTCAGTAGCTGTGGCGCACAGGCTTAGTTGCTCCACAGCACGTGGGATCTTCCCAGACCAAGGCTCGAACCCGTGTCCCCTGCATTGGCAGGTGGATTCTTAAGCACTGCGCCACCAGGGAAGTCCTGGTTTTCAGAATTTCTAAGAGACACTGGAGACTGAGATACTTACGCAAAATCTCCCATTTTTAAATGCTGTTAACTAATTAAAAATTTTAAAAATCACTTTTTAAGCCTAAAACAACACCAGTAGTCCTGTTTTTGATGTTTGTCTCCGTAAAAGAGAGAGGAGGAGGAGCAGAGGGGAAGGACCTTTGTGCCTGGCGTAGGAGACGGCCTATGTTCGTGTTGGAGTTGACCTGGAATACCTTTGTTCTGCCATTAAAAACTATTTTGGTTGAAGGTTTGCTCTTAGCACATCTACTTTTGTGATATCAAACAAAAATTTGCAACCGTCTTCCTCTACCTAGAGAAACCACAGTCCATACACTTCCTGCCCACACCCATTCAAGCATTTATTTTACACCTACTATGTGAAAGACACTGCGTTTTTATGCTAAGTTGCAGAACATCCTACAAACCACAATGTTCTGGTCCTCCTGACACACACCTAAGAGATCTGAGATACATCCCAGCGTCCACTTTTGGCCCCCATGGCGAACAAGTGAGCAGAGGCTGAGAAACACCCTCAGTTCAATACTCATTCTGCTGGGGTGACTGCATCTCACAGCCTCAGAACAACTTGAAGATTGATCATTGACTTGTTTTCTTTTGTATGATTATAAACAATGTGACCACAACCAACCTTGCCCTTCTATCTGTGAGAAGGTTTGTAGGATAAATGCACAGAAGCTGTGAGAAGTTGTTAGAACAAAGGGTGGGTTCGGTTGTAGTTCCTACCCCTGGCACCCCGCCTGCCCGGCCTTGCTGAAGCGCCCTTCACCTACCATCTCTGTTCTACCAATTGATACTACCACCAACAGTGTATAAACGTGCCTGTTTCCCACACATCTCGACCACTGCGATATACGATCAAGCTGTTCTACCTCTGCTGATCTGATCAGGGAACAATGGCATCTCAGTGTTGTTTAAAGTGAATATTGCTCTTGAATTTGAGTAGTGCCTGGAGTTCTCACCTCTGCTTCCTTTCAGCTCCACATAATCCATCAATAAACCAGTCTCACCCTGGGATGGATTAACTTCATAAGGCAATAAGGGATCCTCAGCATTTATGGAGCACTTCAGCTAATGACTGGAACTGGCTTCAAGGGGGAAAAAATAAGTGTTGCAGCTAATTATCCTAGCCCACAGGGAAATTAGCTTTTACTGTCTTTGTTTTACCATTCTTGCATCAGGTAAGTGGAAGGTGTGGACAGGCAGGCTCTATCATGTAGACTTTGGGTTAACGAAGATAAATAAGGCAGCTCACTGATTGTGGATGTCTTTACAATGCAGTTTCAATGGTGGCTACCGTTGCCAACATTGGCTAGTGTTGGTAGCAGAGATAAACAATTAGCGAATTTGTTAATTATGGCCCTATTAATAGTTTTCTTGGGAAAGAAAATAATTTTGGCTTACTTGATACTCTGCCTTGATTACAGGGTTAGTAAATGGGTGTGGACGTTTAGGGGGAAAAAATCCTTCTAATGGCTTTAATCAGGACAAAATCTCCCAGGAATAATAAAATATTAACTATAACAATAGAATGTTAAGAAAAGTACAATTTATTAATTCTCTTACTGTATTTTTCCTGATAGGGATACTACTCATTCCAGCCTTAGGTTTCTTGGTTTATTTTTAGTGTCTGAGCACTGACATTAATTCCCTAAAACTGGAATGAGACCTCGGAACAAGTATATAAAGACATGGAATTATTTACAACTGCCCTTTTCAGTTGCTCTTACTTCATACAGAGAGAAGATAAAAAGTTGGATGTTCTCAGGTACGGCTGATGGAAACAAGTCTGTCCAGGGGCGGTTTCCTTCCAGGGCTCGACCCCAAGTGTTTGCTACATATTGAAGCCAGGTGGGAGAGAACCCCTTAGCTAAGAGAAAGCTGGGGGTCAACAGAACAAGGATGCCCGTGAATCTGTTCAGTTTCCACTGTGTTCTCTTTGCCCTCATACCTTCTCCCTACCTTCTGCTCCCCACCCCAAGGTTCCTCGTCCAGATATCAGCAAAATGTCTCTACTATGGGCAAGGGGGAAGGACAGGGAGGATCATAACATCCCTTTTCATCAAAACAACCATCTCTCTTCCCTTGGGAATCTGTAGGAAAAGCCTATGGGCTGAGAAGGGGACAACAAAACTAGCTTAGGACCTGCCCCATGTGTCTCGGGTTCAGTTCGAGGACAGACCTGCAGTGTACCCAGCGGCTCCCCACGTGGTGGTGGTGGGGAGCAATTCTAGCCCCCAGCGCACACCTGGCAACACCTGGACACATTTTGGTTGTCCCAGCTTGGTGGGAGGGGGTGTGACTGGCACCTAGTGAGTAGAGGTCAGCAACGCTGGTAAACATCCTATAGCACCGAGGACTGCCACCCACAACAGAAATTATCATGTCCAGTTCAACAGTGCTGGATCAAGGAACCCTAAGCAGCACATCAGAACAAAGGTTTCATACTCCTATAATGGAAGTAGACTGGGAAAAGCCTCCAGAATATAAAATCTCGGGATGAGAATACTCAGAGACTGATATTTTGCTGTATGTCCCTGTTGAAGGCGGAAGAGGGCATTTTTGTTTGTTTGTTGTTTTAAGTTAACCAACATATATGTGAGTACCTAAAATGCACTGAGGATAAACTAGAAAAAAATACCCCAGGGCCTTTTCTCTTGAAGAACTTACCTTTAGGGTTACAGGGACCAGACAGACATATTTGATAAATTCAAGGGAGCTCTAGAATATGACACAGTGAAAACCAGCTCTTCGGATGGGAATGATTCCTCCACAGCTTTTCCAGGAAGCTGTAGGGCTTCCTCAAAGTCATGGGACGAAATACCAAATGTTCTCTTAGACGTTCCAAGTGCAGAAAGCTGAACTTTTCTAGGCCCCAGTTTATTTATTTTAATAGTGCTCAGGAGGAGGCATAAGATAATACAAATTATAAACGTTTACTAAATTAAACCTCAATACTGTTTTCCTCCCTCAAAATTTTATTAAACTTATTTGACTTTATTGTGATTAAAAGGCCACAGCTATCAAGTTTTTAACCAAAGCCAAATCTGTGGAAGAATATGGAATTAAGTATTGTCCAACACTTTTTTATTGATTATAAATTTCAGAATCACGTTCCCAACCTAGCTTAATGGTCATAGAAAAAGGCAGAAGAAATTACACTAGGGTGATGATTTAGAAAACAATACAAAGTAATCTTCGGCTAGCATGGCTGGCTTTAATGTGTGTAGGGGCTGAATATAAAGTACAAGTTGAACAATGCAATATTTTTCCTCTCCCTGATCTTTCTCAATCTCACACAGGCTCGAGTAGAAGATAATAATTATTTTCCAGTAACATAATAATAATAGAAAAGGTATTGACCAGCAATACAATCTATTTGATCACCCCATATGACTCCATTCTTAGTGCTGAAAGCTCAATTTGATGGCATGAGATAGCTGTCTCTCAGAGGAATAAAGGGCTTTCTAGCTGCACCATAACTGAAGGATGTGATTTGTCTTGCCTGACACCATATTCTATGCATCCCCAAATTCAGAAGCCCTGTCTCATACATCATCAAGCAGGTATTTTCGCTCTGGTATGGTTTCTTGGACCTGGCGTTCTACAGCAGCGAAATGCAACTAAAGGATTTCTGCCTTCTACTCTGTCCCATGTTAATTTCCTTTTCCCATTTGGCTGAAATAGTAGCAGGACCCTTATTGCCCACTCCTGAGATGACGAGCAGCACTGCTGTGCCACGAGGGACTTAACACTGGTTTATGGACTCAGAGCTCTCTAAGGGTTATCTTTAACACACAAGGTGTCCTGGAGTGCTAAACGGTGCTTTGGGGGGTGTCGAGGAAGTGGCTGAGAAATGGGTCAGAATCACACAGAGAAAAGGAAACTCCCCACTGGCCACACATTTTTAAAAGCTAAGAAGCCTCACCAGTGAAGACCAAGGAAAAGGCTCTCCTGGGCCACTTATCCATAAACGGAAGCTGGAAATACTTTCCACTTGGAATTTATCCCCAGGTCACTAGTTTTGAGGCAGTTATACAAATCAGAGTTGGGCCAAACTCAAGACCAATTCATTTAATTTATTTCTTACCCTTGGAGTTTACTTTTTTTTTTTTTTGCCAGAGGCTCTTGCTTTCTAAGAAAAGGAAACACACAGTCCTTTGACTTTTGGGTTCCTCAGCACCGACCTAAGGTTTTATGAGGGTGGGAGGGATATTAGGGGGAAAGTCATGGAGGACAGACTCAGCTTTCAGACTGTGAGCGGGTCTTCGCCAAGATGCCCTGCTCTTCTGTAAAATGCCCTCTTTATAAGAATACAATCGGCCAGCGCCCAAACCAGCTCCGCCTGATGAAAAAGGTCCTAATGTGAAGTCCTAAAGTAGACGACCCTACACCGCAGCTAGGATTTTGCCAGGAAACCTGTCCAAGGATGTGCCTTTCTATCCTTCAGGGAATGAGAAATACCCACAACCCTGGGATGGTGGTGAGAACAGGTCTGGGCCCCTCTGTGCCGGCAACACGCAGGGGCTAGAGCTGGGAGAGGCACAGAGTCGGGCAGGTGGAGTGGGGGAGTGGTCAGCTCTCCCCGGTGAACAGCTCTCCTCTTAAACCAGCTTCCCGCTCTCCCGACGGCCCGCCATTCTAACACACCTGACCACAGAAGCCTTCTTTTTCACTGCTCCTCCTTCCTCTTCTGAATCCACTGTGTCTCCAAAACTGATGTCCTACCAGGCTAACGTCTTCCTCTCCCCAGTCTCAGTGTAGCCACCCCAGTCCATTATTTTAAATTACACTTTGGCAATAACGCTCCCTCTTCCTGAGCCCCATATCCCAAGCTCTTAATGGAACAGGTCTGAGAGAGGCCCAGGAATTTGCATTTCTAGCAAGTTCCCAAGTGATGCTGATGCTGCTAGTTCAGGGACCTCACCTTAAGAATCACTGGCCTAAAGAGATGAAGCTGGTGGTAAACAAAGGGGAGAAAGCCTGACTCCCTGGAGCGTGCTATAGCATAGCATCCCATCAACGAGCCTGCGTCAGAGGCACTTGGAAAGGCCAGATGCCGTCCTCAGAGACCCTCGTTCATTAGGTCTGAGGGAAGGCCTGGGAATTTGCATTTCTAACCAGTTTCCAGGTGATGCTGATGCTGCCGGCCCAGGGACCACACTTGGAGAACCACTGGGGTGAGGATCCTATCTCAAAATGAAGTGAGGTTGATCGACATACTGTAAGGTGATTATTTTCATTTCAAGTCAACATATAGTTATTTATAAGACAGTTCTGAAATGGTTATGAAGGCACATTTGCAGGAGAGTGAAAAATTCATGAGCCAATGAAGATGTCTATTTTTTTCAGAGAGCGCCTTAAATGCACAACCCCCCCCCACCCCCGTTTTTCTTTAAAACGATTTTTTCAAGAGTACAGCAACAAGGCGCCCTGCTGTGATATAGTCAAAACATAAAGTGTATACTGAAGCTTAACTGATTAACTACTGAGCTGAAAGTAAAACCCTTCTGAGGTTGCCTGCGTTTCTGATACAGTTCACATACCTGCAATTCTAAGCCAGAGGCACTTTTTTTTTTTTTTGCGGTATGCGGGCCTCTCACCGTTGTGAAGCACAGGGTCCGGACGCACAGGCTCAGCAGCCATGGCTCACAGGCCCAGCCCCTCCGCAGCATGTGGGATCTTCCTGGATCGGGGCACGAACCTGTGTCCCCTACATCGGCAGGCGGACTCTCAACCACTGCGCCACCAGGGAAGCCCCAGACACACTTTTAAATAGGGTTATTCATAATTGCCTCCGAGGGTCATAAAGAGATAAAAGAAGTCTTTGAAAAACATCGTTTTGATAACAATCTTGCTAATTATTAGAGACAACAGAATTATATTCTTTCTTTCCATTAAATGTATCTTCTGAGGTGATCGTATCATATGTTAAGGGAGAGACACACACATGACCTTCGGATTTTTTTCTCTTTTTTGGCTTATAGAGACATAGACATAGAAAGGATTTGGCGATTATATAGTAAGTGATAGGATCCCACAATTTTAGAGTTGAGAGGCTCCTGAGAAGTCGTCCAGAGGGGGGTGTATTTTAGAAAGGGGAAACTGAGGCTCAGAGAGGGCCCCCCCCCCATCAACAGGCTTGTTCGGGTGGGATTAGGGTAGGAATTCCGGTCACTGGACCCCCACCTGGCTCTTCCATCATCCTCACTAATTCATTGCCCACCTAACCTAGCTCTCCCTTCAAACTCTTTCCAAACTCATTCATTCATTTTGGATTTTTCCTGCTTATTTTCACCCATATCCTGTCAGTCATCGTGTCCAGTAGATTCTCCCTTTATAATTTCAGACAAAGCTGTCCTACTTTCCCATTCCTGATTATAGAATTCTACTTAAGAGCTACATAACTCAGTGGTGTGCTGGAGCTGGTTGGTATGGGCTCTTGAGACCCAGTGTTAAATTTTCAGCAATTTGGCTGGCGAATTGTTAAACACGCACAGCCGTTAGTAAGAATGAAATTACATAAACTTACAAAAAGCAAATGATATCAACAGCAAAGATAACAAAAGACTAAACCCTCATCTCGTACTCATTATTTTATTACATTGACTATTATTTATGGTCTGGAGGTTATTCACGTCTACTGGATGCAGATGGTGGCACTGCTATGGAATGACGCGCTTTTATCCATATTGGCCCAAGTCTGTGTTCATGACATCATGTTGGTAACCTGAAATCAGCCATGATGGGGATATATACACCACAGAAATTGGCAAATGTTGCAAGTAAGGATTTTCCTCCCTAGAGAGACGTTTGTTAAAAATTTTTGAGCACACCACTTGTTGTGTGCTGAATTGTGCTCCCTTCATGCCCCGAACTGAAGCCCTAATTCCCAGAACCTCAGAAGGTGACTGTATTTGGAAATAGGCCTTTAAAGAGGTGATTCAGATTTTTTAAAAAGTCATATTTGTGGGTCCTAATCAATCTGACTGGTGCTCTTATAAGAGGAAATCTGGATGTATAAAAGGACACCAGGGGCATGCACACACACAAGAAAAAAACCACGTGAGGACACAGCAAGAAGGTGGCCATCTGCAAGCCAAGGTAAGGAGCCTCAGAAGAAACCAAATCTACCAGCACCTTGATCTCGCACTTCTAGCCTCTCAGACTGTGAGAAATTTTCTATTTAAGCCACATAGTTTGGCATTTGTTATGGTCGCCTGAGCAAACTAATACAGCACTGCATTTAGACCTGCTCACACACAGGGCCTTAACTTGAAGCCTTGATTTCTAGGTTTTATAATTCCCTTTCCCTCATACTTCACAACTTGATGCAAAAGTTCAGGTATCTCAGAAGGTCCAAAGATTTAAAGAAATTTATCATGGAGGGGGGAGTGGGGATGGTTACCCAGAATAACTTAAAACTCACTTTGTGCTGCTCTTCTATTTCATGTAACTTGCACATCGGTTCTGACAACACACACTATCATTCTCAATAGTTTGAAATTGCAAACTATTAGGTTGAACTACAGGAAACTGCTGATGCTTAAACATAGCAATGTCCTACAGTTCAATTTCATAAAATTTGACTATGTAGCTTGGGAACCGCCTTCAGATTTTTTATTTATTTTATTTATTTATTTATTTTTGTGCGGTACACGAGCCTCTCACTGTTGTGGCCTCTCCCGTTGCGGAGCACAGGCTCCGGACGCGCAGGCTCAGCGGCCATGGCTCACGGGCCCAGCCACTCCACGGCATGTGGGATCTTCCCGGACCGGGGCACGAACCCGTGTCCCCTGCATCGGCAGGCGGACTCTCAACCACTGCGCCACCAGGGAAGCCAGAGTTTTTATTTTTAAACCAGGATTTGTACGATTCACAGACAAATACTGTTTGTTCCACCGAGTGTTTATTTGCAATTTGAATTAACTCCCAACATTTAAAAACTGAGCAAGTGCCCTAAGAACTCTGAGATTCTGGGCTCCTGGTTGTATGGATGGTCAGGCAGAACGGCACCTGTGTCCCTCCTGGCAACTAGTCCCTCAAAGTGGAGCATATTCTCTAGATTGTTCCAGACCCTTGCACAAGCATGTTGCTATTTGTGTCACCTGCCTGGTCTCAGGCATATCTGTGTGGGTAACTATGAAACATACAGTTCCTGCTCTAACTTTCTACTTCCTTGGCCGGCTCACATCTCATCAACCAGTCAAATATATACAAAGTGAGATACGCATCATCTGGGGTCAAGAGTGAAGCCCAGAAAGGCAGGCTCCCTGGTCTCAGTACAGCCCTCTAGGGCTAAGTTTGACATGATACAAACATGCCTTCATATTTGTGCACAAGTCAAAAGGAGAAGAGTTCTGACACCCTAAACCAATTGGTACCAAGGTTACTAATGAAGCAATGTGCTGACAACCCACATGAATATTTGCTATCATCTGAATGCAATTAAATGGCACTTAAAGTTCATCTTGGAAATGCCATATAAATGAAAACGTCGAAATTACTTTATTTCAGAAGGACAACCTCAAAGGAGGGATAGCAAGTCTTTATTCATACGATGCTTGAAACTTTTATTGGCAGATATAGTTTTCTCTAACCAATTTTTAGTTTCTTTAATTTCAAGATTCCATTTAATTTCTTATCTTGCTGCAGCTGAAATCACTGTCTAATGGCTTTTTAGCCTGTTAGGTTACTTCTGATATTTAAGGCCTATTTTAGGTTGCTTTATTGATAAGAAAAGAGGCCTGAGAGAATTTTCTTACCTGCAAAGAAGATAAATAAAAATTGATCACAAAGCACAATTTGTTGCTTAATTAATGTTTATGATAGTCTCTATAATTACTCTCAAATGGTATTACTTTTAATCATGTCCGTTTAGATGGATCGAAAAGTACAACACAATGTATCCCCAGAGTCTCAAAGTTAGGACAATTCACACGCAGAACTATTTCCAAAGTATTCTCTACTAGTTTTTTGACTAATAGTCAATATTATTTACTAAATAGTTGCATTTTGGCTGTATCCACTAAATCACACAAACATTTCAATAACTAATAAAAAAAAAGAACTATCTAGTTTGCTCAGGGTTACAATGAAAAATCTACAAAAATCTTACACATTTCTATTTGTTTTAATCATCCCAATTTTCTAATTTGAGAGTAAGGGTTTTGACTGTTAGGAGGGCTCATTGGAGAGCATGTTATTGTGGTTGATTAATTACGAAAGATTCAAACATTAGAGCTTCATAGTCCTTAAGGATTATCTAAGGCCAATTCCTTCACTTCACAGACATAGAAACCAATGTCTAGAGAGAGGTAGTGAGTTGTTCACATGAGTTCATGGTAAACTTCAGTCCATGATAACGCCACACTCACGTACGAGCGCACACACACACACACACACACACACACACAGTCACACTCATGTCTCCTCCATCCCCCCCATCCACATCCACAGAGATTTCTGCACATTACTTTTTAATTTACTCTAAATTAATTTCTCCAGATGATTATGTTGCCATGTTAATGACAGTTTAGGTAGCTAGTCTAACCTATGGAGGCTTCACTAGAGAAACTCACATGAACTTCTGCTCTATTCTTTCACAGTTTTATTGCATATAAACATCAATGTACCACATTTTTATATTTCATACTCTCAGGACTAATCACGGTGGCAAAAATTCATCCCAAGTCCCTAGTAATAGTGATCCAGAGCCTGCAAGCCCAGATTCTAGTTTGACTGAAACCCAAGAAGGATAAGCTCCCTTTGTCACAAATTCATGTCACCTACATTTCCTTTATGTGGGAGGAAACCTTGGCTGCAGTCGGTATATTCTGTGATCGCCCATAAACACACACTGAGCTATGAGTCCCAGGCCTTCATTTAATCAATAAAAAGGCAAAGCCAGCTTTCATCTCAGCTTCAGTAAATGAAGAAAAGACAACAGAGCCCATCATTTTAACGGTGTTAGTCAATCAGTCTACTCAAGTGCTTGGAAATTACAAAATAGGTTTCTTGATTAACCAGATCAGTGCTAAGCTTGTGGCCAGAATTTCCTCACATTACTATGGAGTGTAACCTGTGGTTTTGAGGGAGAGGTTACATATCCCAAAAGGTCTGAAGGTTGTCATGAAAATTAGGCCTACTATAGGCTCTCAGACCCAGACAAAGCACAAAGCCACAGAAAGAAGCCTCTTTCCTGGAGACCTGGAGCTCTCCTCTTGGGCAACAAAGTAGCCCGCTCTGCAGGTCCAACTCCCTCCCTCCACCCATCCAGCCCCTATAACTTGTTTTCCATGAAGCAGCTAGACTGATCTGAGCAAATGTGATCATCTCCTCTGTTTAGAGTCTTATGAGGACTTTCTGTTGCCTCGAGTATAACGATAAACCTCCGAGGTTCTGCTCCATCAGGTACCCCTGACACAGCCATCCTCACCTCACCTGACTGCCTTTTCCTTCTGCTCCAGCCACACCTGCTCCCTTCCGCAGCTCTTCCTGACCATGCCACGTCCTGCCACCCCTAGTTAACCACAGTGCATCATTTCAAGCCTCAGCTCAATTGTCAGTTCTTCAGGGGAGCTGTTCCTGCCCTCCCTTTTTAGAAATGCAATCAAAGCGACAACGTGATACCACTGACAGTACTAAGAGCTAGTAAGGATAAGGAAGAACTGGAACTCTTGTACATTGTGGTTAGAAATACAACATGCATGGTCCTAGAGATGGCCATACTGAGTGAAGGAAGTCGGACAAAGACATATATGATATCACTTATATATGGAACCTAAAAAAATGATACAAAGGAACTTATTTACAAAACAGAAATAGAGTCACAGATGTAGAAAACAAGCTTAGGATTACCAAGGGGGAAAGGGAGGGTAGGGATAAATTGGGAGATTGGGATTGATATATACACACTACTATATACAAAATAGATAACTAATAAGGACCTACGACAACACAGGGAACTCTACTGAATACTCTGTAATGACCTCTATGGAACAGAATCTAAAAGAGAGGGGATACATGTACATGTATAACTGATTCACTTTGCTGTCTGTACAGCAGAAACTAACACAACGTTGTAAAGCAACTATACTCCAATACAAACGGATTTTTTAAAAACATTCTAAAATTTTAAAAAAAGAAAGGCAGAACTGTACAGCCACTTTGGAAAATAGTTTGGCACCTCTACTACTGATGAACATATACACCCTTTGATCCCATAATTCCATCCCTGCCAATCTCATATGCCAACCAAAAATGTGTACATATTTTCATTAGAAGACATGGACTAGAAAGTTCATAGTAGCACTATTCTTGACAGACAAAACTTAGAAATGGCTCCCTTTGCTCACTAATAGCAGAAGGGATAAGTTGAAGGGTACACATAGAATGGGATACTATATGACTTATACACAACTATATAGATGAATCTCACAAATGTAATGTTAAGTAAAGTAAGTTGATACAAGAAACCCACAAAAAGAACAAGCAATGTGATTCCTTTTATATAAAGTTCAGAAATTGAAGAAATATTTCATGTTTCACAGGTCAGGATATCGGTCACCCTTGCGGTGAGTGGTGACAAACGGGGGCAAGGGAGGCTTTTGAGATGCTGGTTATATTCTGTTTCTTTGTGAAAATTCATTGAGCTGAACATCTATGATTTGTTCATTTTTCTGCATGTATAATACACATTGATAAAAAATATCAAAAAGTCTCCATTTAGGTTCTGGAAATAACAAATACTCATTCTTTGTAGCACCTGTCTCTCAAAATTTTACCCTTGATTTGTGTCATTACTTGATCAATGCCTCTGTTGTCCTCTCAAGTCTTGACTGAAGTTCTAGAGTTTTTAATAATCATTACTCTCCAGCGCCTCACTCATTATTTATCAAATATTTGATAAATTAAAAAGGACAAATGCAGAAATGCCCATTTTCACAAACCAATGTCAATCTCTGATTATTTGATTATACTATCCTCCTTCAGTAATCTGAAGCATGGACCTGGGCAGCCCAGGACCTGGGCGCCAGCACTCAGTTTGTAAGACCGGCATCTATTGGGCTGAGGCAGGGAGTGACTGGTCTCTGTCTGGTTGACCACTGTTCCTCTGGAACTTAGCACAGTATTTGGAACATGACAGGTTCTCAGTCTTTTGTGCTTGTTTTTGTTGAGCGAATGGAAGATTGAATGCACATTAAATTGGATTTAGTATCTTTCCAGTGTAAAATACCCTCAAGTGAACAAAAAAATAACAAGATGAATCCATCTGTTTTACTTCTCTCATCCTGGTTGCAATAACCTAAATGTATATGCTCATTTCTAAACTGTTGAGATCACAGCCCTGCCAGACTCCACTTCCCACTTCTCCTTGCCTCTTGCGTCCAGATACCATAGCATCTGGTTGTTCTGGTGAGTTTACAGCTTATAAGGTTAAATTCTTAGCTCACTTACAGGAAGCCATCTTAGGGACTTCCCTGGTTGACTCGGTGGTTAAGACTCTGCGCTCCCAATGCAGGGGGCCCAGGTTCGATCCCTGGTCAGGGAACTAGGTCCCATATGCATGCTGCAACTAAGAGTTCGCGTGCCACAACTAAGGAGGCTGCCTGCCTCAACTAAGACACAGTGCAACCAAATAAATAAATATTTTTTTAAAAAAACAGAAAAAAAGAAGACATCTTAGGGCACTTTTGAAGGAATCGGTAATAAACTATGGCTTCCAAATGACAAGATTATAAATAGGTTGATTTGCTACTTTTCCAGTCTAGAAAAACTCTTGACTGGCTTGAACATAGAAACTTTTAGGGAAGGTGATTAAGCGATTAAATATAGATTGAGGATATTTAATTTCTTACTTTAGGATGTAAAATTATATTACACTAGTAATATATTACCTTCAGAAATACTACTCCTCACTGTTTCAAACAATGTTACTAAAACTCCACATGCATCTTTTAAATCTGTCTTCACCATCAAGAGAACCATAATTTCATCTTCTAAGAATTTTCCAGAGTATCATTTTATTTCCATTTGAGATGCTGACTTTTTGAGTCCATGTAAAATGATGCCACTGGAAAATTTAGGTCAAGCCTTAAGCACTCATTTGTACAACCTTGGGATTCATTACTTATTTATTCATCCTATAAGTGTTTGTGATCTCCACAACATAGGAACTTGCTCTGTTGCTTTTGAAAGGGATCTTCAAAAGGCTTTCAGCTAATGAAATCCAACCCCATGTTAAACTTGTCTCTTTTTAAAAGAACGATTCTTTTCATGTGACCCCTATAGGTATTCAAAACCAGCAATGATGGAGGATACATTTCTCCAAGGAGGATTCTTGGTTGTTCAAAGTAAAGGGACTGTGACACTGTCCCCTACATGAGATGCTTTACAGAGACTCGAATATAATTCCTACCTTTTATTCTGAGGGCTTGCTTTGAGTAAAATTTCCACCTTCTATTCAGTCATATATGAAAGTTTCCATGCCCTGTGGAGGTTGGAAAAGGTGGTCTGTTCCCCAGGGTTTAGGGGGTGAGAGTTGGGCTGAGAGATGGGTAGACAGCTCCTTTGGGGCTGCCTGCTCAGAATCTACAGTGACCTGGAGTCTCTTTCATCTCCAAGTCCTAATTCTGAGTTCTGCCCTGCTGCCTGTGAAGCACAGAAGACTTCACAAGTCAGAGCCAAACTGCAGCCCAAACCATTCGGCATGGGCCGGCATGGGCCGGCATGGGCCGGCCTGGGCTGGACAGGGCTGCCTTCCAAACTCTCCTGTCATTCTCCTTGAGTACCTTGCTGAGTATCTTCCTAAAAAGCAAGGGAATAATCATGCTGTGTCTCAGCCTCCTCCACCCCGCCCCCTCCCCTGCAGCAAAAGGGAATGGAAATGAACACCCTACCTGTCTATCTTTTCAGCTAGTTACAAGGCTTGGTTATTGTCTCTGCTTCCCTCTCAGAGACACAGATAAAAAGCTCTGATATTCACATTCACCACACATTAAGTATTAATGCAAATTAGGCTTTGTGAACCTTGAGCTGCAAAGAATTATTTTTAGAAGCTTATAAACCTATGAAGAAAAAGGTGATGGGGATTTGGCATCACTGGCATCCTCCTGTATCCAAACTGGATTCTGTGTGCCAGTCACTAGCCAGCACACCCACAACTGCATGGCTTCCTCCCCTCTGCACTGCCCTTTGTGTACTCACAGTACATTCTGTTTTCCTTCTTTCTTTCAGGCTTCTCTAACAATCATGCTGACTTTCTTGCCTTAGTTTTATTTCTTGAATTTCTATTACACCTCAAATACAGTTCTAAATCTGATTCAACATTTTTAGGGCATTTTAAAAAATAACAATTACTAAAAAAATAAATAAATAAATAACAATTACTCAACAATACTAGGCATAAAATTCTCTCTGCTCGGTACAGGGCAGTGGATGCTATGGTGAAATGTTCAAATGAGGTGTGACAAGGAGAACTCCACGGCTGTAATGAAAAGGTGATTTCCCAAGAGTCATTTCTTAGTTGAAGGCATTTAATTTTCAGAGTATCTCGGTATTTGAACAAGTTCTGTTTTTCCTTCTTTTCATCGTTTCAACAGGCTGCACTTCTATGCCAGTCATCAATGCGAACATGTTTAATTTGAAGTCTTTAGGTTTTTTAATGGGTTTGTGCATCAACCCCTGAGCTAGGATGGTAAGGGGAAAATGGCTGAAATGCAAGAGTTTAAAAATACGTGCTCCCACTTCTAGCACTGGTGAACGTCTCTTACAACATCCATCACCAAGAAAACTTGCTATATTTGGACAATTTAATGGGGGTAGAACTCAAGAGCTGGAAGGAATCACAGGGTTTTACTTATTAGCAAACTTCTGCCTGGGCAGGACAGGTGCTTACCCAAGGTGAGAGAGTCATGACTCAAAGCCAGACTTTCCAAAATTTCTGACTTCACTTACAATGGCTTTTCTAACTACATGGGATAACATCATCTTAACTTTGTAAATGAATGTGATTTGCTCATATGTCCTAGCTTTCAAGATAAAGGAGTGAATGTCTTCACAATTGCCTATCATGAGTGATGGGCTTCAAAGACAGGACCAGTGTGATAAAGGGGGTATCCTTCAGTTATTAAGACTTTTGAGGCATATTGTCAGGATATTAAAATTCTTGACAATTTTCTAAAATAATCTTTCTAAACTGACTTATCTTTCTTCCCAGCAACTCCATATTTGATTCCAGCCTATGATAACCAGTTCAACAACTGGAATTCCAGGATGGCAGAAACCAGAATGGGAAGAATTACTATACTTAATTTTGTATAACAATGCACTTACCTACCTCTGATGGCCTGCAGGTTCAGGAAATACGATTTGACCGTACTTGCTTTGCTCTGTGCACAATATATTTGTTCTACTAAAATACATCTGTGCTTGCAGTAATTAAGTCATCCATCCCGTTAGGCACTGGAGAACAGACCTTCTAAAACTTCAAATCGACCTACATACTAAGGGTTGAGACTATTCTGTGTGATCTTTCATTTAAAAAGGAAATGACTGGCCCTGATTCGGAGGAGTAAGTTTAGTAGTACTTATCAAAAGTGCCTCTTATTCTACCTTAACAGAAAAAGAATTACAGTTCACACAGTATTAACAAGCTGTCTTCCTGTTTCTATCTAACCTCCTGTCACATAGATAGTCATCTTTCAACAGAAAGGTATTTGATCAATCAAAGAGCTGAACTCAAGCTAGTTATTAGGTACACTGCTTTCTTAGAATATTATATGAAAAGTGCTCCAGATAAGCCAATGCTCTAGGGGAACCCTGACCTTCAGATTCCTTTTAAATTTTATATTTGAATTAATGTTGATGGTAGATTTATCAAAATGGCAGAATTTTTCCTTCCTTTTTTTTTCCCTAATGAATGACTTGTTTAAACTTTGGGAAGACATAGCCTGGGTTATGTGGGGTCTATGTGGAAAGAAGATCGTTTTATTAACAGTCAGAAGAGAAATTAATCATAACTGAAGTTAACTCTCATCTTAGAGATTTGGGAGCTTAGATCCTGAAAGGGGGAAAAAAAAAAAAAACCCAGTCAACTGGTAAACAACAGGGCCAGCATCTAAACATGGACATGGTAAACTGTATTTTCCAGTGAAGGTGGCAACAATAACCATCATCCTATGTGCTCTTCTGCAATGTGACCCTGCCACTCTCCAGCAAGCCATTGAGTCTAACTCTCCTCTCGCTGAACCTGGCTAGCATTAGTGACTCACCTGTAAACAAAACAACGCAGTGAAAGTGATGCTATATGGCTCCTAAGGCTAGGTCAGAAAAGCCCTGCAACCTCTGCCTTGGTCTTTTGAAATGGAAACCCTTTCTCAGAACCCAGAGATGTTAAAGGATATAATGAGATAATATAGTAAAACACTAGTGTCTGGCTAGCCATTATCAGTATTTATTACATGTAAATGTCATCAAGGAGAGTGGAGGTGGCAAGAAGAGTTCTAATGAGGAAATTTAGGATGTAGACAAGATGTCAAAAGGGAGAGAGAGTTCAAGAAAGGGAGGTGGAGAAGGAGGAGGAGGAGGAGGAGGAGGGAGAGGGAAGAGACAGGAGAGGAAGGGAAAGGGGGAGGAAAAGACTGGGGCACAAATATTGATACTATAGATGAGACTTAAGGATTACTAAACTAGGCTCCACTCAAGAGAGAGTAGAGAGAGTAACTTACTGAAGACACTTGCTATGGAAACTGATCACTAAGTGAAAACAACACACAACCCAATGTGGAAAAAATAAATCATACAGAGTACGATGTTAATCTATTTGAACCAAAGGGGTGTACTAGGACAAAAACGGCCCCTGATCATGGCCCCTGATCATGATCTAAGATAACATTCACCTTTATTCCAACCTTCCCAATTGTTTAGACAGCCTGCGGAATTTCCCATTTCTCAGATGGTGTAGGAGCAGCAGAAAGACTTCCTTGTATCTAAGAATAGCACAGAGGTGGCAGAGAGAGCTAGCGGATCTTGAGCACACTTGAGGATGGGGAGAGGAATGATTTAGCACCGAGCAATGTGCATCAATGGCTGAGGTCCAGGTGGAATGAATGATGAACATCTCAGAGGATGTAAGTGTAGGCAAACGATGCTGGAACCCATCCTTGATTCCTGGGCACTATGTCCCTGAGGCTTGGCGTGCTCTGAAGGAAAGAAATGCTATACAGACCATAATTAAATTTCTGCCACTCCAGTAGAATGGGATTGGAGGGAGCATCACAATAGAAATTAAGTAAAAATCCCCCCAAATAAACTTGTATTTTCAGCACACCTAAGTCTATGGTCAAATGATTGTGCTCAGTACACTAACTTTTTTCTGAGCCCAACCTTGTAGAATAAATGATGGGTTTTACTGATGTTCTAATTAGAGTATTTCATGACAGGTGATTGAAAACTTCAAGCCTGCTATCTGTGAATGTTCTAAACCAACGGTTCTTGACCTGTGATGATTCCTCTCTCCCTCCTTGCCCCAGCAGAAATTGGTTAATGTCCAAAGATACTACTGGCTGTTATAACGGGAGTGGGGAGGGTGCTACTGGCACCTAGTGGGTCAAGGGTCAGAGATGCTGCTAAACCTGCTATAATCCTCAGGGCAGCCTCCTACAACAAAGAATTATCCAGCCTAAAGGGTCAATACCACTGAGGTTGAGAAACCCTGCACTAACCCTAATGCCCCAATAGCAACGCCTGGACGTGAAAATGCAAGAGAGACTTACGTGCACAAGTAAAAACAGCCAAGCAATAGCTTCATCCCAGACCCCTGCTTCATTTCTTTCATATTCAAATTTGTAAGTACAGTGTGCTCTACATATTATTCAACAATACTAGCATTGCCAAAAACTGTTACAAACTACAAGCAGGTGACTCCCATCTCATCTAGACTGAATTTGCCCTTGTTCAGCTCCAAACACTTCTCCACTTACTCATTCAACCAACACATAGCAAACTTCTATTTTTCTAGCAAAGATCTGAAGATCAATGAGGAGATCATTGAAGAAATGAATACATTCTAAATTTTGGTAGAATGCCTTTCTATAAACAGAGTTAAGGCAAAATCTGAAAGAATAATCCATTGGGGCCACTTGAGCTGTGGTGGGAGAGCCAACATGGTACGGCTGGATTTACTTATGGGGAGTCAGAGAGCCTTAGGCTTATCAACATTTACAATATTTACAATCTGCTATTTGTTATCACTCTCTCTATGTGCTGGTCCACTGACTTCCTGGAATGCCTTGCGGTTCATATTCATGTGCATTTAGTCTACAAGCATGAAGTCTATTTCATCTATGACCAGAAAGAGAAAACATCTACCTGCTTGGAATAACCAACAGTGTACAGAGGAATAAATGGCTTTTAAAAATTTTAGACTGCATCAAGAGGAAGGCTATGGGAACCAGGCTCATTTTGTTGGCAATGTCTAAAGATGAGAGTAGATGAATTCTTCATATCAGTGGGATTATTGACAGATCTTATTAAGAGATTTTCCATATGCCTGGTTCAGGGAGAAAAGAAAAAACTCTTAGACAAATGAGGGACGGTGTCAACCAGCCCTTCCGCTCTGAAGACAGAAAGATTCAGTTTATTTCACAGTTGCTCTAACAAGTTGTAAAGAAAGTATTCTCTCCCCATGAAAGATTCAGTTTTTGCAAAGTACGAAGTATTCCTCACACCTCTCCTTGAAACATACTGTAATGATAAGAAATTTAGAATGAACTTAACAATATATGAATATTAAATTCCTTGTGTTTAACAGATTCCAACTTATAAGCATTTTTCATTCCCTCCTGTGCTTTTTGATTTAATGTAAGTTATTTTGATCAGTATTAATGGGAATTTTTGAGGTAAAGTCCCATCTTCATATGTATGCTTTTTTTTCCTTTTTTGCAGGACTGCAATTCTTCAGCATGCTATGTATAGGAAGCCATCTGCTTATATAAACACACGCAAAGCCAGATTTTTCGAGACAACAGAACACAAAATGTGGAAAGGTCCTGATTATAAGCACTTCAAATCTGTTTGTATATAAACAAAACTCTTTCCCTGAATGTGTCACACTTATAGGGAAATGTAAAAAGGAAGTAGAAATGGTCTTATTCTTTAGGTACTACATAAATACATGTGGAAACAGTTGTATAGACAAAGTTAGGCAAATATAACCAAAGTAGATGGGGGGGGTGAACATATAAGCATTTTGTCTGCATAATTATTCCTATAATAATATACTGATTTCCCACATAGACACTACTCCCATTCAGTATGTTTCTAGTAGGGTTAATCTCATCCCCTTATTCTATGAATGTGTAGAAGAATATTCTAGCCTTGTCAAAAACATAAAATGTGCTGGTGGTCGTGGGTGGGGGGGTTAAATATAGAGTTTTAGAATGTGTTCAAACTTAAAATGTTATCAACATAAAATACACTGTTATAAATATACATTGTTATATGTAAGTTTCATGGCAACCATAAAGCAAAAACCTATAGTAGCTACACAAAAGAAAAAGAGAAACGTAATCTAAACATAATAAAGTCATCAAACCACAAAGGAAGACACAAAGAGAAAAAAGGAACAGAGAGGAAGTACAAAACAACCCCAAAACAATTAAAATAGCAATAAGTATAACTACCAATAATTACTTTACATGCAAACAAGCTAATTTCTCCAATGGAAAGACTCAGTGATTGAATGGATTAAAAAGAAAGACCCATCTATATGCTGACTACATGAGACTCTCTTCAGATGTAAGGATACACAAAGACTGAAAGTGAAGGGATGAAAAGAGATGTTCTATGCCAATGAAAACTGAAAGAAAGCTGAGTTAGCAATACTCATATCAGACAAAATAGACTTTAAAACAAAGACTGTATTAAAAGACAAAGAAGGGTATTACATGATGATACAGGGATCAATCCAACCCAACATAGGAGCACCTAAATATATAAAGCAAATACTAACAGACCTAAAGGGAGAGACAGAGAGTAATACAATAATAGTAGGGAATTTAATACCTCACTTACCTCAATGGATAAATCATTTAGAAGAAAATTAACAGGGAAGCCTCTGCCATAAAGGACATATTATACCAGATGACCTGGTTTTATATATATATATAAACTGGTTTTAAATAAATATATATATATATATATATATACACACACACACACACACATATATACATATAAAACATTCTATCCAAAAGGATCAGAAGACACATTCTTCTTAAGTGCACATGCAGCATTCTCCAGGATAGATCATATGTTAGGCCATAATTCAAGTCTTAATAAATTTAAGAAGATTGAAATCATATCAATCTTTTCCTACAGAAATGGCCTGAAACTAGAAATAATTACAAGAAGAAAACTGGGAAAAACACAAACATGTGGAGATTAAACAACATGCTAAAAACAACCAGTGGGTCAATGAAGAAATCAAAAAATATCTTGAGACAAACAAAAATAGAAACACAACATACTAAAATGTATGGGATGCAGCAAAAGCAGTTCTAAGAGGGAAGTTAAGAGCAACACCGACCTATCTCAAGAAACAAGAAAAATCTCAAGCAAACAATCTAACTTTACACCTAAAGGAACTAGAAAGAGAAAACCAAATGAAATCCAAAGTTAGTAGAAGGAAGGAAATAAGAGAGATCAAAACAGAAATAAATGAAACAGAGACTAAAAAGACTAGAGAAGATCAAGGGAACTAAAATCTCATTCTTTGACAAGATAAATGAAATTGACAAAACTAGAGTCATCAAGAAAACGAGAGAGGGCTCAAATAACTAAAACCACAAATGAAAAAGGAGCAGTCACAACTGCTACCACAGGAATACAAAGGATCGTAAGAGACTACTATGAACAGTTATACAATGACAACTTAGACAACCTAGAAGAAATGGATAAATTCCTAGAAACCTCAAAGACTGAATCATGAAGAAAAGAAAACCTGAATAGACCAATTACTAGTAGAAGATTCAATCAGTAATCAAAAACCTCCTAACAAAAGGAAAATCCAGTAACAAATGGTTTCACCAATGAATTCTACCAAACATTCAAAGAAGAATTACTGACAATTCTTCTCAAACTCCTTCCAAAAAATGAAGTGAAGAGAATGCTTCCAAACTCATTTTATAAGGCCAGCATTACCCCCATGCCAAAAGCAGACAAGGGAGCTACAAGAAAATTACAAGCCAATTACATCATATCCCTGATGAACGCAGATGCAAAACTGCTCAACAAAATGTTAGCAAATGGAATTCAGCAATGCATTAAAATGATCATATACCATGACCAAGTGGAATTTATTCCAGGGATGCAAGGATGATTTAACATCTGCAAATCAATCAACACAATACACCACATTAACGAAATTCAGAATAAAAATTGTAGGATCTCAACAGATGCAAAAAAAGCATTTGATAAAATTCAGCATCCATGTATGACAAAAGCTCTCAGCAAAGTAAATATACAGGGAACATACCTCAATATAATAAAGGCCATATATGACAAGCCCACAGATAACATCATACTCAGAGGAAAAGCTTTCAGTTTTTCAACATTAAGATCAGAAGAAGACAAGGATGTCCCTCTTGCCACTTTTGTTCAATATAGCATTGGAAGTCCTAGTCACAGCAATAAGGCAAGAAAAAGAAATAGAAGCAATCCAAATCAGAAAGGAGAAAGTAAATCTATCCTTGTTTGAGGATGACGTGATTTTATATATAGAAAACCCTAAAGACTCCACCCAAAAACAATAGGGCTAATAAACAAATTCAGTAAGGTTGCAGGATACAAAAACCAATACACAAAAATCTGTTGCGTTCAATAAACAACTATAAGAAAGAGAAATTAAGAAAACACTCATTTATAATTGCATCAAAAAGAATAAAATGCCTAGGAATAAGTTTTTCCAAAGAGGTGAAAGACCACTACACTGAAAACTATAAAATATTGATGAAAGAAATTGAAGACACAAATAAATGGAAAGATATTCTGTGTTTATAGATTAGAAGAACTGTTAAAATGTCTATGCAGCCCAAAGCAATCTGCAGATTCAGTGCAATCCCTATCAAAATTACAATGGCAGTTTTCACATAAATAGAACAATATTAAAATTTGCATGGAACCACAGAAGACCCTGAAGAGCCAAAGCAATCTTGAGAAAGAACAGAGCTGGAGGCATCACACTCTCTAATTTCAAACTATGTTACAAAGCTATAGTAATCAAAACATTATGGTATTGGCATAAAACAGACACAGATCAATGGAACAGAACAGACCTACACACTTATAGTCAATTAATCTACAACAAAGGGAGCAAGAATATATAACGGGGAAAGGACAGTGTCTTCAATGAACGCTGCTGGGAAAACTGAACAGCCACATGCAAAAGACTGAAACTAGAATGAATCTTACACCATACACAAAAATTAACTCAAAATGGATTAAAGATTTGAATGTAAGATTTGAAACCATAGAAGTCCTATAAGAAAATATAGGCAGGGCTTCCCTGTTGGCGCAGGGGTTAAGAATCCACCTGCCAATGCAGGGGACATGGGTTCAAGCCCTGGTCCAGGAAGATCCCACATGCCATGGAGCAACAACTACTGTGGCCCATGTGCCACAACTACTGAGACTGCGCTCTAGAATCCATGCGCCACGACTACTGAAGCCTGCGCGCCTAGAGCCCATGCTCCACAAGAGGAGACACCGCAACGAGAAGCCCATGTACTGCATCGAAGAGTAGCCCCTGCTCACCGCAACTAGAGAAAGCCCACGTGCAGCAACGAAGACCCAATGCAGCAATAAATGAATTAATTTTTTAAAAAAAGAAAATATAGGCAGTCAATTTCTTGATATTGGTCTTAGTAATGAATTTTTGGATCTGACTCCAAAAGCAAAGGCAGCAAAAGCAAAAATAAACAAACGAGACTATATTAAACTAAAAAATTTCTGCATAACAACAGAATTCATCAACAAAGTGAAAAGGCAACCTACTGAATGGGAGAAAATATTTGCAAATCGAACACCCGATAAGGGGTTGATATAAAACTATATAAAGAACTCATACAACTCAACAGTAAGGAAATGATCAAATTAAAAAATGGGCAGAGGACTTGAACAGGCAGTTTTTCCAAAGAAGACATAGAGATGGCCAACAGACACATGAAAAGATGCTCAATATCACTAATCATCAGGGAAATGCAAATCAAAACCACAATGGGATATTACCTCATACCTGTTACAATGGCTATTATCAAAAGATAAGAAATAAGTGTTGGCAAGGATGTGGAGAAAAGGGATCCTTGTGCAGTGTTGGTGGGAATGTAAATTGCTGCAGCCACGATGTAGACAGTATGGAGGTTCCTCAAAAAATTAAAAATAGAACTACCATATGACCCAGCAATCCACTTCTGGGTATTTATCTGAAGAAAGTGAAAACATTAATTCGAAAAGATGCATGCACCCCTAAGTTCATTGCAACATTATTTACAATAGTCAAGGTATGAAAGCAACATAAATGACGTATTTCACCTATACGTGGAATCTTAAAAAACAAACAAAAATGCCAAGCTCATAGATACAGAGAACAGGTTGGTGGTTGCCAGAGGTGGCGGTTATGGGAGCCTAAAGGTACAAACTTCCAGTTATAACATAAATCAATCATGCAGATGAGACATACAGCATGGTGACCATAGTTAATAATATTGCATTGAGTATCTGAAAGTTTCTAAGAATGTCAATCTTGAAAGTTCTCCCTATACAGAAACAAAAATAAAGTTTGAAACTGTGTTTGGTGATGATGGTAACTAGACTTACTGTGGAGATCGTTTCACAGTGTACACAAATACGGAATCATTATACTGTACACCTGAAACTAACATGTTATGTCAATTATACCTCAATAAAATTTTTTTAATAAAAAGTAAAAAGACTCTTCCAACTTCTATTACTGAATAACAAACTACCCCGCAACTCAGTGGCTTAAAATGATAACTATTTTATTACTTGCAAGTCTGTGGATGAGGAATGTGGGCGGGGCTCATTGGGGTTGGACCACCTCCACTCCATGTGGCATTGGCTGGACTTACTCATTCAGCTGCATGCTAGCATCTGGGCTTAACTGGACATAACTGGGCCCCTGGTGCCAGCTGTCAGCTGGAGGAACTCAGTTCTCTTCCCTGAAACTGTTCGGTTAGCATTCCCTCTTCCTCCAGGGCCTCTCCTTCTAGGTGGCTGCTCTTTCCACAAGGATAGACTTAATTTCCTGACATGAAGATCCAAAGAAGAAAATAACATAGCACAGGGAAATCAGCTCGTTTTTTGTGACCACCTAGAGGGGTGGGATAGGGAGGGTGGGAGGGAAGGAGATTCAAGAGGGAAGAGATATGGGGTCATATGTATATGTATAACTGATTCACTTTGTTAAAAAGCAGAAACTAACACACCATTGTAAAGCAATTATACTCTAATAAAGATGTTTAAAAAAAAAAAAGAAAATGAATAAAAGCAGAAGCTTCAAACGACTCTTGAAAACTGGGCCAAAACTGGCACAGCAAAACTTTGGCACATTCTGTTGGTCCAAAAAATAAAACAACCCACCCTGGTCTCCAGGAGTGGGAAAGAGATCCCATCTCTTGATAAGGGAAGAGACATTTTGTCGTACTGTTATAGAATGTTACATTGCCAAACAGCATTAGAATCGGAAGACATCTTGGCGGGGGGGGGGGGGGATGTGGAATATGGCCTATGAAGACCTAAGCTACACAGCAACCAGGAAAAAAGTGTTCTGTTTCTGCTCGAAGTGATAATGGCATAAAATATATGTCTATTCCATCTATCACGTGAGTAGGAACCTGCCTGAGAATGGATAGAACCCATAGCTGAGAGAGGCAGAAAGTTCAACAAAGTCCTGACAATATTATTTACGTACCTGAACAAGACCATTCCTGAATATAACACTGTCCTGGACCTTCTAGTTTTTAGAGTCAAAATATTCTTTTCTGTCAGTTTTAGTTGTGTTGTCACACTACAAGTGGAAACAATCCTGAATGACACAGATGGCTGTCTATGCAGAGAGGAGGAACCAGCTCAGCTCCCCCACCTGAACCTTGGGGCTCTGGGTAAGAGAGAAAACTGTCTGAACAGCACTTGGTCCCTCTTTTCTGCAGCCCTTACTTCTCCATCAGCACCGTTCAGCAAGGCCATCTTCAGGCTCTAGGATGTACAGTGCTTGATTCTCCTACTAGAACTGGATGAGTGTTTGTTGACCCAGTGGCTGACTCTGATCTTGTCATGAGATGAGGGTGAATGTGATTAAGGGCCCAAGTCAGAGATCAGGGCTCACGAAGCAGCCGCAAGCACGATGGTCTTCATGGCAGGGCAAGGACAGACACAGGAAAACTAATCACAAAAGTCAAAAGATGAGATGGTCAGGGATAGTGAGGAAAAGAGAACACATTAGGACAATGGCTCAGAATGAACTCAGTGAAACCAAAGCAGGTTCTAGAGACCTATGTGATGGCAGGAGACACTGCCCAGGGGTGTGCCAGCTAGGTGAAAGCAACTGCATAGGACCGGATGACAATTTCATCTGGGCCATTTCAGGGAGACAAAAGTGGTTCTCACATTGACCTAAGGATCTGAGATAGTTCTGAGATTCTTAAGCAGAATTAAACTCTTCTATTCATGTCAAAGTTTTTCTTAAACCCTGACTTGATTCTTGATCTAATGTAACCACTTGGTCATTTCCTCAAGGGAACTCTGTTTGCAACATGCTTCCTGAGTCTATGGTGACTCGAGTGGACTAGGACTTGAGAAGAACTAATCAGGTTTGCAATGACAGAAGGGTCTGAGCAGATGATACAGTTTACTGAGACCCCTTACACACCCACTTGTGCTTCCTCCATACACACCAATTATTTTATGTATTTAGTCCACTTAGGGTTTGACCTAAGGAAGACATAAAGGAGATTCAAAAAACAAATAATAATAGTAGCTATTATTATTACTTTGGAATATTAACTACGTACCCGAAGCTATGCCAGTTTGATCTATGGAACTGACCTTCTCATTATCACCATTTTCAGGAGTGCCCATCATATTGTTCATGTACATTTTTGTTCATTCCAAAATTGGAATAATCAAATTATTTTGACAAGAAAGCAAGGATCGCGATACTCGTATCAGACAAAATAGACTTCAAAACAAAAGCTATAAAGAAAGATAAAGAAGGACACTATATAATGATAAAAGGATCAATACAAGAAAATGATTTTACACTTGTCAACATATATGCACCCAAAATGGGAGCACCCAAAAACATAAAACAAATACTAACAGACATAAATGGAGAAATTGACAGGACTATAATAATGGAACATTTTAACACCCCACTGACATCAAGGGATGTCTTTTTCAAGACAGAAAATCAATAAGGCAACAGAGATCCTAAATGATACAACAGAACAGTTAGACTTAATTGATATCCTTAGGGTATTACATCCAAAAAAAAAAAGCAGAAAACACATTCTTTTCAAGTGCCCATGGAACATTCTCTAGGATTGACCATATACTAGGGCACAAAACAAGCCTCAACAAATTTAAGATAATAGAAATTATTTCAAGCATCTTTTCTGACCACAATGGCATGAAACTAGAAATCAATCACAGAAAAAGAAACAAGAAAAAAAACAATTACATGGAGACTAAACAATATGCTACTAAAAAACCAATGGGTCAACAATGAAATCAAAGAAGAAATTAATCAATTATTCCATTTCAAGAGCATGGTCTTCATACATCTCTTTATTTGTATAGATTACTTCTCCCCTAGAAATAAGATAAAGCATCTCATTTTTCCTAAACCTAAGGGAAAAGAAATCTAAATCACCTCAAACAACATTTAGAAGCTCATTCATTAGAAAGTCAAAATATGCCAATCTGTGGAAGCAATGATACAGGACGTTTTCCTCTTCAGGCCTTTTATGTGTGATAAGACAGTTAAAATTGAAATCCATATATCATGCAAGTTTCTAACATGTGGATGAGAGCAGCTAACAGTCCTATGCAATGCTGAGTCCTCCATACAGGGCATGTCTGAAGCTGGCTGACTATCTAAATTCATGTGGAGCTTGTTAAAAATATTCATTCTGCTGCCCTTCTCCAGACCTTCTGAATCAAAACATCTGGGTGTGGGACCAAGGAATAGCTTTTTAAACACTTCCCAGGTGACTCAGCTTGTCAGCAAGATTTCTGAACTGCTTTCTTATCCATAAGAAACTGCTTTAAAAATCAAAGTAGATTTCCTACATATTAATAATCTTTTAGGATGCTAATATCAGCTTGGAATATTTAACATATGTGTCAGGACATTTTTGAAGTGCCTTCGATTTCCTGTCAGTGTTTAGCTGGGCTGATATAATCCAGGGCCATGAGACATGCAGACGTTTACTCTGCCTGAGTTGGAAACTAAATGAAGCTTAATTACTACTTTCTCCACTGATATCAAATTTATATGGTATATTGGAATTGTTTGTCACTATTTCTCAGTGCGAGAATTCCAAGGCAGCTTGGATGAAGTCTGTGCTCCCTGCTCTATTAGCGTTGTAGCTTCCTGTGTCCTTTGCTTGGAACGAATGACTTTCTCTCGCCTCAAAATGATGGGGAGGTTCACCATTCTCTAGGTACTGGATCAAGACTCCACTCTCTGACCAACTCCATGCCTTAGTGATTATGTTATTAATTTGAATTCATACACTTACTTATATTTTGCCTTAGATAGAATCTGATTCCTAGCTGTGGGTCTGGTCTTCAAGGTGGATTATAAAGTCCACAAAGGACACACCCATTTCTTTTCTTTTTAAAAAATATTTATTTATTATTTATTTGGCTGCACCAGGTCTTAGTTACGGCATGTGGGATCTTCATTGCGCGTGTGGGATCTTTAGTTGCAGCATGCAGGATCTAGTTCCCCGACCAGGGATCGAACTGGGGTCCCCTGCATTGGGAGTGCGGAGTCCTAACCACTGGACCACCAGCTAAGTCCTCAGACCTGTTTCTTTGACATTGTTTTCAGGCTTGAAGCACTACCGCAGAATAGGTAGTGGATGGATGGATGAAAGAATGACCTGGATCGTAAAACACAACTGGATTTTCAGTAAGCTGCTACAATTTCATTGGTCAGTCTAAGGCCAAGTCAAGAAAGTTGTACACTTGACCTCTTTGAGCCTCAGTTTCCTCATCACAAAATGGAAAAAAAAGATGAAGGACAAGATAATTTCTAAGGCCCCTTCTAGTCTAATATTGACAACATGGATCTAAAACCAGAAGGAGAAATACCCCAACATTTCGCTTCACAGTTAAAAATATGTTTTAAGTTCATGTCAATTTTTTAAAATGTCAGTGGTATATATAGACGGACCAGTCCCTAACCTCCTTCAGCTTTTGGTCAAGCATCACCTTCTCAGTGGGATCTTCTCTGACTACCGCATTTAGAACTGTAGCCTCTCAACAACTTTCCCCTTTCCTTCCTCATTTGCTCCATAGCAATACCCCATCTGATTCTTTATAATTTGTTTCTTGTGCTTATTGCTTCTTTCCCTTCACTAGGATGTATGTACATACAGGCAGGGATTTCTGTCTGACTTACTTCTGTACCCCTAGCACCTAGGCAGGCGCATTACAGGCATTCAATAGATACTTGTTGAATGAAAGACTCAACAAAAAGTAACAGAATAGACATAAATTAACTTGATTCAATGCAAGAAACAAAAAGAGTCACAATTCTAAACAGGTGTCATGTACACTGGGCACTGAGGGGGACGTGGAAACAGTACAAAGCCTTGCTCTTGATGTCACACGCTAAGAAAAAGAGAAGTCTGGAAAGTGAGATGGTTAGGAAGACCATAAATAACATGAGGCAGGATTGCAAATATATCAAGCAGAACCACATGCAGTACTTTGTGTGAGTTTAAAGGAAGGAGTGATTTAATCCTGACCAGAGAAGGATCAGGGAACGTTCGTGAAGAACTTCGACTCTGGGCAAATCACAAAACCTCCTGAGCATCCTTCTGCTCTTCCAGAAGAACAAAACATGGCAAACTTTCTCACAGGGATACTGTGAGGGTTCAATGAACATGCCCACCTCAGGGAAACCAGATGGAAGAGGCTCCAGTGTGAGCTGAACCTGAATCCCTATAATAATTTGTTGCTCTGAAAACAAAGGTGCCAAAGTGGTGGACAAAGATTTAAAACGGTGGAAATATTATGTTCCATAATAAAAAGTCTGCATGCAAAGCAAAACATCACACTTCCCAAAGCTGAGATACTTATATATCAGGTTCACTGAATATTATAATTATATAGATAGACGGTTTTTTAAAAAAATCTTGTGCAAACACATCTATAAAACTGACTGTCATGGCAATTCTTTAACATCAGATTTAAGTAATTTTAAAAATTCTTATTATTTGTGTTAGTTTAAACAGGGCAGAAAAAGGAAAGTTTAAGTTTGTGGAAGGCTTAGAATCACTGTGGGAGAGGCTGTGATTTAAGATCCAGAATCTGATGGAGTAAGATTGTAAAACTCATCAGATGTGAGTCTTAAGGTTTTCTTTAGTTCTTCTGTCCTTTGGCCCTCAGCACTGGAACCCTATCTTACAAGAGGAAGAAAGGGGTGAGTAACCTAGGAAAAGCTCTACCTGAGTTGAGGTTATAAAGCACAGTCTGCCAAGGGGTCATGGCCTGGCCCTTTAGAATGGCAGAAGGTAAGAGGGGCTACTTGAATCAGACAGCCTGGCTTTTAAAAATAAGAAACAGCTTTGACGTCAGCGCTGTCCCTGAACTGAACTGCTTAAAGGTTCAGATTGGGTTCAGTTAAATTATCCCTTCCTTCCTGCTTGTCCCCCTTCCACTGCTTCCCCTAACCCTGACAGCATGGTCACGCCACTCTGACCTTCCCAGACAGAACACGGCCAATGAGCATATTTATCATCACCCTTCTAAGACTTCTGGAACGAGGCTTATCCCAACTCACAGTGCAGTGCCAGAGCTGGCAAGAGAGAGTGAGGAAAGGTCAGCTGCAGTGGGGCCAGAGCTGGGACCCCTTGGGGACTCGAGCAGTGGAGTGCCTAACAGTTCTAATGAACCCATGTGGAGACATTTCTCCTGCCAATCAGGAGACTCCTATTCCTAAGGGGATGGCTTGAAGCTAGGGATCTGAAAATAACTCTCTGAAGTTAGAGCTGCTTACTAGAGCCACAGTGTTTGAATTTTTACGCTGATAATTACTTACTTTTGTTTGTGAGGACTGCAGCGTAAGAAGAGAGAGACTTAAGGTCACAATGGTTTTGAGTAGGATTGTGGATATTGGATGAATGGAATATTTTCAATGTGAAAATATGAAATATATGATTATTTTAAAAGAGAAAAGTGCTCCATAAACTCAGTCACAAAAGCATAGACCCAGGTATCTGTACTTACAGGTAAGTATCTTCTGTCAGTCTTTCCACTCCGTACCCCCACAGCCATGGTCTTTTTCTTAGAGTCACAGAATTTTAGAGCTATAATTCTGTAGTTAGACAAATACACCCAAACTTAAGTGATCTGCTCAAGGTCACTGCCCGATTGTGGCAAAGCCTACATTTCATCTCCTTGCATCAGGGACTTCTTTTTTTTTTTTAAACATCTTTATTGGGGTATAATTGCTTTACAATGGTGTGTTAGTTTCTGCTTTATAACAAAGTGAATCAGCTATACATATACATATGTTCCCATATGTCTTCCCTCTTGCGTCTCCCTCCCTCCCACTCTCCCCATCCCACCCCTCCAGGCTGTCACAAAGCCCGGAGCTAATATCCCCATCAGGGACTTCTTAACAGTCACATTGCTTCTTTGGGCAAGTAGATTTCATTTCATTGCTTTTAACTCTGAAACAAATTCAAGATTACTAGAAATATTAGATCTTCAGAAATTAAAAAACACAGTTAAGAGGATACTACTTGTTACAATTAGGATTCAACAGTAATATTATCTTTTACTAGTAAAACTTCAATACAATGAAAACCTGAACTTGATAAATAAAATTTGAAAAGCATGTAAAGCAAGAATGTCATTGTTCACATGACCAAACTATTTACCACTGGCTACACTCAACTGGGAGTGTCTGTATCAAATGCCTTGAGGGTCAGGCTGCTGGTGCCTGTGTGAATCAGACAGGGTTAAAGAGATAGAGAGGACTGCTTTTTGGAAGTGGCAGACTTACAAGGCATTAGAGAAGTACCATAACAGCCAGGACCTGAGGAATGAAGAAGGACTCGCACCGAGGCAAGCCCCAATATTCTGCACCAATTTCCCCCTCAAGGTATCTGAAGACTCTTAAAGCAGTACCCTTGAGGAGCTGAAAAGATGAGAAGAAGGCAGCTACCCACAGATACAACCTGAGGAGTGCTTTCCCTATCTCACAAGACTGAACCAGAGTTCAGAGCTGCCAAGACAGCTAGGATCTGAGAGACCAAGCTTCTGCAGCAAGGCAGGCAAATGGAACCTGCGGTGATACATCTCAGGGTGGCGGTGATCTGTGGAGGAGGAACTGGGGAGGGTCAGGGAGGCTTAAGGTGGCCTTCTACCGCAAAGTAACAAAGTTATAGGTCATGATATGGTTCATTGCAAGCCCTGAGATTTGTACAGTCCGCCCAAAGGCATTCAAATTTACACTTCCTAAAAATTCTGTACTAGCTGAACAAAATTTTAGGAGCTATATTTCAGCCTGTAGGCCAAGGTATCTCTGTTTAGACAACCTCTTACAAGAGCTACAAATAAAAGTTTCTATGTATGATGTTTCAAGATTCAACTAAAATGAGATGACAGGGCATTTTATATGTCAAAAGGCCCAGCAGTGAATTACTCACATCTGGGGTGGCTTCGGGTGGTGTGCAAATTTGGGGGATGGAAGGCAGAGTATAAAGGATTCTCCAAGGAAGTGAAAAACCAGACAGATGAGGGTTTGCTGTGCAATTTTCTTGACTTTTTCTGTGTTTGAAATTTTTCATAATAAAAATGTTGGGAAAAGAATAATTCACTGCCGACAAGGGATGAAACATCAAACTAACAATGCTATCATTTAAGAGAAAGTTTTAACTCAATCAGGGATGTGTGCAGTGATATTACTAAAAGAGCATGGTTTAAATTTTTCTAGTAATTGTTTTCTCTTGAAGCTACTTATTAAATTTACCTTGCACTTGCTTAGAACACTTTTCATAACAGAAATGGGCTCTAATTCTACCTCTGACTCGTACTTGCTAAGTGGCCATGGGCAAGAAACTGAAGGAGGGACTTCCCTGGTGATGCAGTGGTTAAGAATGTGCCTGCTAATGCAGGGGACACAGGTTCGAGCCCTGGTCCGGGAAGATCCCACATGGTGCGGAGCAAATAAGCCCGTGCACCACAACTACTGAGCCTGTGCTCTAGAGCCCATGGGCCACAACTATTGAAGCTGCATGCCACAGCTACTGAGGCCCGCGCACCTAGAGCCCGTGCTGCACAAGAGAAGCCACCGCAATGAGAAGCCCGCGCACTGCAATGAAGAGTAGCCCCTGCTCTCTGCAACTAGAGAAAGCCCAGGCACAGCAACAAAGACCCAACACAGTCAAAAATAAATAAATAAATAAATAAAAAGACAGTGGGTTTGAGTCCCCTCCTAGTCAGGATCATGGGTTCAAGTCCCAAATCTCACGTGTGGGTGGGTCAGAAGGAGTGTGGTTTCAGAGGGACTGCCACTTTCCTGTTCTAGGAACAAGGAAGCCAGTATGGCTACAGTATATGAGAAAGGGGAAAAGAGTGGGAGGTGAAGTCAGGGAGGTGGTAATGGGCCTTCCAAACCTTGACTTTTATGCTGAAGAAATGGGAAACCATTGAAAAGTTTTCAACAGAGAAATGACACAATCAGATTCACATATTTCAGAAGGCTGCTCTGACTGCTAGGTAGAGAATAGACCACAGGGAGCACAGTGGCCAGCCCTCAAAGTGGCCCCAGTGTTCCTCTCCTCAAGTACACACAGCCAGCCCCTCCATACCCACGGGTTCCACATCTGTGGATTCAACCAACCATGGATCAAATTGGTCCAGGGAGATGGAACGCCAAGGGTACTATGCCATTTTCTATGTGAGACTTGAACATCTGTGGACTTTGGTATGGGGAGCAGGTGCTGGAACCCATTCCCCCAGTGGACACTCAGGGACGGCTGTATAGTCCCCTCCCACGACGAAGTGGGCTGACCCATGTAAACAATAGGATATTGCAGAGGTGATGGCGTGTGACTTCCAAGGCTAGGTCATAAAAGACACGGTGGTTTTCCATCTTCTTCTCTCCTGGATCACTTGCTCTGGGAAAACCAGCTACCATCTTGCAAGGATACTTAGCCCTTCAGAGAGGCTCATGTAGCCAGGAACTTTCTCAGCCAGCACTAACCTGAGTGAGTCGCCTTGGAAGCCAATCCTCCAGCTCCAGGTAAGCCTTACAGTCCTGGTCCACAACTTGACTGTGACCTCATGACAGCCCCTGGGGCAGAGGCACCAGCTTGGCTGCTCCCGAATTCCTGACCCGCAGAGAGAGTGAGATGACTAATGTTTGTTTCAAAGCACTAAGTCTGGGGGTTATTTGTTATACAGTAACAGATAACCGATACAGGCAATGGTGGACACAAGGAGGGCAAGGATGCAAGCAGGGAGATCGTAGACTATTTCAGTGATGCAGGTGACCCAGTGTTCTGAACGAACTGGTAGCAGTAGAGGCAGGGAGAAGTGGTTTGATGCTGAACATGTTAGGAAAGTAGGACCAACAGAATTTGCTTAGAGATTTGATATGCGGTATGAGAAAAAAAGAAAGGAATCATGGATGACTCCAGGATTTTTACCTGAATGATTAGCAGAGTGGAATTTCCATTGGCTGAATAGGGAAAACTGCCAAAAAGAACAGGAGTGGAGAATGAGAATTCAAAATAATCAAGCATACAGAATCGCTCCATGACTGAAGAGTCCTAGTGATACAGTTTATATTTTATAAAACTCTAAAAAATATGACTTGAATAGTTGATTTTCACATCTAATAAATATCATAAAACTGCAACTTAAACTACTTCAACTTTTCAGCTGTCTCAGTCCTTACACATCAAATTTGAGAAAGGCTCACTACTGGGAGTGAGTGGAGGCTGGACCATGGCATGGGGATCTAATGACAATGCTATGTTTTCACTAAATTCCATTACACTTTTCTGTTTTGGGGCACACAGAAAGAATGTATTTCCAGGGTCTCAAGGTATTAGGTTGGGATATGTGACTGCATTCTGGCCAATAAGATATGGCTGTGAAGGAGGTAGTCATACATGGCCCTGAACTTAGAACCATCATGTGCCAGCTTCATGCTCTCTCTTCCCTTACTGCTGTGATGTGCTGAAACGGTAGCATCTTAAGACAGAGGAAGCTGGGATCCCTGAAGCTCCATGTGGAGGAATGTGCATAACACCTTGCGTGAGAGAGAGGACTTTTTATAGACTCAGCTACTGAGAGTTGGGGTTTATCTGTCATCACAGCAAAACATATCCTGTGCTACCAGGCATGACTGTCAGGCTCTGATGAGGCCCATCTGATTTCTCAGATTTTGTGGCCAAAAGGTAGCCTGAAGCTGCTGCCATATGCTCTCTAAACCGTACGGTTACAGGAGTACAGATCCCATGAGTGAAAATGGAAGGTAGCTTTCATGAGCCTTTTCTTTGGCTTTTATCCATCTATCCTTCCTGTCTCTCCCCAGACAAGGAGTGGATCCTTACTCCTTCAACCCATAAACTTTGTTTAAAAAATACCCTTATTCTAGCAAAGATCATATTTTCGTATAACTAATTATGAGTCCCTTAAAGGTAGGATTTTGTCTTCATTTTCTGCTTCTGTGAGTGCCTAATACACAGAGAGTACCAAATAAATTGGTGGACATTTTAATGAGTATTTGTATTTCTATCCATTAAACCATTTAGCTGTACTATTTCTGTCATAATATATGAAATATCTATGAAACTGACAAAAACATATACCAGTGCTAATGTATACCTGACAAAAGTAGAGTCAAGAGGGAAGACCATCTCATCATTACCAGTGTTATTTTTGATTTCACAATAGACTTCATTTTGTAACTTTAGTGCCACAACAATAACCTGCCTTTGGTCTCAGGTATGCCCTGATACGCTGAGCCTTCCCTGCCAAGCTGGTCTGACTATATCTCATGTCTATTCTGCTTTTCCTTCCTGTAATTATTCCTAATGAACTTCATTTCAATAGCACGTTTTTATTGTGCATATATTAGAAGAACAATTCAAGCAGAGCTAGAAAACAATAAGGAACGATGCTAAGCAAAGGCTGTGAGGGGTAAGATGGAGGATGGCCGTCAGACCATTACAGAGAGGTCGGAATGGTTGAATATCCAACAGCTGAAAAGTCAACTTTACACCAATTCAGAGAATATTGCAAAGCCAGTAAGTCTATGGACAAGGATCTTTTACTGCTTTAAAGTGATCACAGTATAATCATAAGTAATACTTCTATAACATTAACAGTTAACAGATACTTTCCTAAGCATTTTATATATATACATGCAATATATATGTATTTGTGTGTGTGTGTATATATATACACAAACACACACACACACACACACATATATATATATCTGAATATATGTTCAACTGATTTTCCCAACAGCTGTGGGATAGATATTCTCATTATTCCCATATTATAGATGAAACCGAGGCATTAAGAGGTTACTTACTTGTCTGATGGTGAGGTGATACACTGAGGAACCAGTGTGCAAAAGAAAAACGCAGAATACACACTCTCAATCTATCTATGTATTATACACACAAAGTCTAATTTTGTCCCTAATGTGTATGTATGATACATGCATACATATGTATATGTACAGATATTTTATGTATGCACATATGTACATATTTACATATATTTCCAAATATATATGTAGCATAGAAAAAGCTGATGGGAAACATGCCAAAATATTAAACTTTCAGCTTTTTTATATTTTAAAAAATATCTGGGACTTCCCTGGTGGTGCAGTGGTTAAGAATCCACGTGTCAGTGCAGGGGACACAGGTTCCAGCCCTGGGCCAGGAAGATCCCACATGCCGCGGAGCAACTAAGCCCGTGCGCCACAACTACTGAGCCTGCGCTCTAGAGCCCGCGAGCCACAACTACTGAGCCGGCGTGTCACAACTACTGAAGCCCGCACACCTAGAAACTGTGCTCCGCAACAAGAGAAGCCACCACAACGAGAAGCCCGTGTACCTCAATGAAGAGCAGCCCTCGCTCGACACAGCTAGAGAAAGCCCACGTGCAGCAACTAAGACCCAACGCAGCCAAAATTTAATTAATTAATTATTTTAAAAGAGTTTTTGTACATTAAAAAAGCAGAGTGATACTGGTTTAAAATAAAGAGAGAATATTTCTCCTCTTCCATGTTTTTAAAACAAAAATATTCTACTTTCTGTAGTAAGTTTTATAATCTAAAAAATAAAGTTAAAAATAAATAAATAATAAATTAATAATGTTAATTTTTAACCTAACAATAAAAAGATGGATGCACACTAGACCTAGTGAATTCCACTCTACACAGCAGCCCAGTCTGAACAACGCCCAGTGTGTGGCTGCACGATCCTCATTAGTTGATTCCTTCCTTCCTTCCTTCCTTCAGGAGCACCTCCTTTGTATCAGGTACTGTTCTAAGCACACAGGGACATTTGTAAACATTTCATGATGGGAAGGTTCAATTTCACAGTGAGATGTAAATTACCCTGCCTGGCCACAATTACTGTCAGGAGAAGGCATCTGATAAATGTTGGGTTGAAGGCTGAGATGCATGAAGCAGAGTACATTTCAACTTGAGAAGCCAGTAAGTCTATGTTTACTGCCAGAAGCCAGAGACTTGTAAGCCATAGACTTGCAAGCACTTCTATGCTTACAAGCCAAAAGTTAAACCAAAATTCCCTCCCTAAATCCACTGCCCACGAATCTCATGTATGGATGGTAGTCACAGGATCCAGAGAACACACTTTCGTGATCAAAAGAGCTACGAGTAAGAAGGGGATTTGAGATAGGAAAGAAATTGTTCAGATTAGTTGTGTCTACCACAAATGAGACGGAGCAATACTTATCAATGTTCCTCAGGCCACACATTCTGAATTGATTTCTCTTCTTACCAATTGCACAAGCGAGCTGGGATCTACGTAAGTGGAGACATGAGCCTAAGAGCTGATCTTTCTACTTAATTCTGGGGATTCGGGCCTGCTGTCCATCACGGAGGTGTTTGCCATCATCAGTGTGTGAAGGAGCCCTCTCCCACCACTCTTATTTCTTTTCCACCTGAAGGAGAGGGGACAGTTGAGAATAAAGGCCAAAATATCCACATTAGTCTTCTGCTGAGTGGTTTGAGAGTGTATCAAAATTTCTTATGAAAGACATTGGTTCCTTTGAACAAATGAGAAGCTAGGTGGAATGTCTTCACATCCATAAAACATGGCCACTGCTAAAAAGTTCTAGTGGTTGGCAACTGCTTTTCTTTAGAAATAAAAACCACCGTTGGTTTTGTATTATGTGCTTCGATTAGAAACATTTTACAACTTGCCTTTGTTTATTTTCAGCAGTGTTAGTAGAAAAACTGTCATCTACTTACCATGATGAATGTGACCCTTATTCACCTCCTTGTCTCCCCATTCTCACAAAGTTTTAAAGCATTGTTACTGAAAATTTAGAAATTGTTTGCAAACACACTTTGTTTGGGGGAGCTCATTTCAAAATCAAGTCTCTCAGCTTCTATGTGAAAACTAATATAATTGAAACAACTGCTTTTCTCTTTAAGACAAATTTAATTTTTCTAAATACTTTCAATAAACAAATACATATACAGTTGACCTTTGAACAATGCAGGGGATAGGGCTGCTGACCCTCCCCTCAGTGGAAAATCTGTGTATACTTTATAGTCAGTGCTCTGTATCCACGTTTCCCCTATATCTGAGGTTCCCACATATCTGAGGTATCCGTGGTTAGGAATCCATGAGTTTAACCAACCAGGAATGATGTAGCACTGTAGCATTTACTATTAAAAAAATCTGCATATAAGTGGACCTGTGCAGTTCAAACCCACGTTGTTCAGGGGTCAACTGTATATAAAATCTATAGCCTTGGTGTACTTTTATATAGTGGTGCAAACTCTAGCATTTATGAGAATAGAATTTTGCATTCCCACCAGCAATGAAAGAGTTCCTGTTATCCCTCATCCTCACCAGCATCTAGTATTATTAGTGTTTTGAATTTTCAACATTCTAATAGGTGTGCAGTAGTATCACATCACTGTTATAATTTGCATTTCCTGATGACATGGAATGTGCAGCATTTTTTCATATGCTTATTTGCCATCTGTGTATATTCTTTGGTGAATTGTCTGTTAAGGTCTTTAGCCAATTTTTAACTGAGTTGTTTGTTTTCTTATTGTTGAGTTTTAAGTGTTCTTTTTATATTTTGAGTAACAATCCTTTACCATATGTCTCTTTTGAAAATATTTTCTCCCAGTCTGTGGCTTTTCGTTTGTTTGATTATTTCACCCAGAGCCTAAGTTTTTAATAAAATCCAGGGGTACAAAATAAATTACATCCGCCAGTTGAAAAACAAAAAGATTTTTTAAAAAGCCAGGGAAAATTTGATTTTAAAAATCAGTTTTGCAGGTCAAGAGAGAACGTAAGGTTTCTGTAAGAGAAAAAACCCTAAGCCAGGTAAAAGAAACTGCCAAAAAGGAGGATTTCTCTCTTTAAATAAGTAAGAAATGAGCCAAAATCATCATGGCCCATAATTAAGTGAATACATAAACATATCTGGGTAGTTCCCATGGTATTGTTGGACGTGACTTTTTCTTATTTTCCCCTGAATTTGCAAAGTCTATAAAATAATTGTGTTACTTTTATTTAGGTTACATGGGGCTGGTCTAAAATTTACAACCCAGAAATAAGTAAAGCACCAGTACCTTAAATTCATGAAACTATCAGACTCCCTAAGTCATTGCACCCATGTGAAAGCTGAAATTTTGTAGTTGACATCTGTTGTTTTGACTTCTCAGCATCCTGTCTCTCTTCTGGAAATATAAGACCTTTTTCCTCGTATAAATTGCCCATCTGTCACTCTACTGTTTGAAGTCTGATCTCCATTGCCACTGAACTGGGTGCATGACCCTGACTAGCCATGTGGCCGTTTGCCCTAGCCAGAGATCTCAGGAGTGAGTTCAAGATTCAAGCCGAGCAGAGCTAGTCAAGATATCTTCTTGGATCAATGTGCCTGTTGGGGAAAAAGGGTCCGTCTCCCTCTCTTTTTCTTGCTTCCAAGGCTCTAAAGAAGAAGTAATCCTGGTGCTCTCTGGGGCCACCTTTGCTACTTGTGAGGAGAATCTCCCGGAAATTAAAATTCACACAACAGACCCAAGAGATGGAGTGACAGAGAGGCATACTGCCATGACTGAAGCCCATCTACCTCTTCTAGAACTTAACTAGGAGCTAAGAAAGTCCTTTGTGCTTCAGTAAGTCTAAACTGGCTCGTGAGTTCATACAACTGAAAGAGTCTTGAGTACTAGCAACCTCGTCTTGTCATTTTCTTGTTGGTCCTTAATTTGCATACTGCAATCCAAGAAACATCCGTGTTTCTTTCTCCTCTGCCTGCATCTGACCATTTGATGTCATCAACTACTGACTTTAAACAAGTTTACACAGACATGTACAAAGTACACACCTGTAGATTTTGATGCCTTAGCTAAGGACCTACCTCACAGCACCATGCTCATGGGATGGGGGTTAGGGGCAATTAGAAGCTTCCTTCACGGCAGTCCTAAAAGTCACTTGAAGAATTCTCCAACTTGACAACGCACACCAGCAGAAGCTCCTGGGAATAGATGACTTATACAAAAGTATAGGGAAGAACAGGCTTTGGAAGACATTTATGCATGCTACATATGGTAAATCTGTATAGCATGGCTGGCTTATACCAGAGGTTATACTATCATGCAGGATATCTTTAATTGCACATCATGTGATGAACATTCACCAAATACATAAGAGGACTTATATCTCTAATATAGTATACCATTCTAAAGCAAATTAGAGGCTGTTTATCAATACAACAGAAAAAGAGGATATAAAGAAACTTGTCAGGTAGGAAAGTACATGGCACACTTGAGTTTGTCTGACAAAGATTCCATTCCTCCTGGAATAGTTAGGGCTCTGGGGTTATATACAAGTTTTGGTCTAGAATTCAATGTAGTTCCAAACCAAAATCCTATCAGCAATTTCTTGGATGCTTGTCAAATTAATTTGAAACTCATATAGAAGAGTTAAGTATCAAGAAAAAGTAAGAAAACTCTGAATTAGAGTGAACAGTGATATGGCTAACACAATATCGTAAATCAACTATATTTCATTTAAAAAAAAAATAGTTAGTAGTGAAGTGCCACTAAACTGAACAAAGACTAAGATGCAATGTAAGATCAATAATACTTAAGACAAAGTGGTACTAGTATAAAGCTAGACAAATAGATGAAATGGAGCAAAACATAGGGGGCAGAAAAGTCCTACTATGTATTTAAACTTGGCTTATGTTCGCATAAAGAGAGCAAATCAGATTCCTCTCTGATATTATATTTGAAATTGCCAATAGATTAAAAATAACTATGAAAACAAAAGTTCAAAATTTTAGAAGTATAACTAAGTACATTTACTATGTTGGATTAAGTAAGATTTTTTTAAAACAAGATATTAAAAATTCAACTATATTGAAATACAAAACTTGTATATGACAATAAGCAACATAATAAAAGTTGTAAATCGAACTGTGGACTGGGCTGCTATATTTGCTTTGCATGTTAATTCATAAAGAGTTAATATTGAACACAATAGTAAAATAATGCTTAAATAGAAAAAGAACAAATAATAAAAATAAGTCACAGATTGGATAACCCGAATGGTTAATAAATATATGAAATGATGTTCAACCACACTGATAATCAGAAAAATATCCATTAAACATCAAGGAGAGATGATATTTCAAACCCATCATCAGGTGACCATTAAAATATCTTGCAGTATCAAGAATTGGTGAGGATGTAGGGAAGTGGAAACTCTAATAGTGGTAGGAGAATACTGATACTACAATGTTGGAGAGCAAATTCTAATTGAGTAGCTGAGTGTTTCCCTATGACACAACCATTCATGCTTGTAAGTATTTACCTGGGAGGAACTCTAGATCCAGGGCTATTGTTTAGCTGGCACATCTGACACAGCATCTACTCTTGTTGTTCAGTATCCCATTCTGATGGGCTGGCAGCACTCATGCTGCACAGATTGTTAAATATTTTGACTATCACTATTATACAGCAGTTAAACTGATTGACAAGATCTATATCTAACAATAATTTGATATTATTAAGTATATAACAAAACTTTAAAAAATCAAGTTGTAAAAGGCAAGTACATTGTGATAGTATTAAGGTAAAACGTCTAAAGAGAAAGGCCAAAACTACATATTGTTTAAGGAAACAAGCCATATATGGCCATATATGACCACAGTACAAAGGCATTAACAGATGAGCTAGAAGTACACTCGCCCACTTCAGGAATGTGACTACCTGCTTATGGAGCAAAGGAAGGAGATGGGATCGAACAAACAAATCTTCAAGTGCACATGGAATGTTTAACGTTTTCAATGAACATTTATTAAGACTCATAGAAAGGAACATGGTATTAAATTTTTCTTCATATTTTCTAGTATATTTGAAAGATTTTATAATTGAAAAAATATGGTAACTATAAAAAAAAATAGATGAGGACTGAGCAACCTTGCATTTTTTACCTTGACTGAAAGAGAGAGATTTACTTCAGGGCCTCAATGTCTATAACTAGTCACATCTCCTGAGCTCAAAGGATGGCTGATTTTATTTTTTAAATTTATTTTACTCAAGTCGAGTTGTTTTACAATGTTAATTTCTGCTGTACAGCAAAGTGATTCCGTTTTATATATATATATATTCAATATACATACACACACACACACACACACACACACACACACACATTCTTTTTAGATTCTTTCCCAAGATGGTTTATCACAGGATATTGAATAAAGTTTCCTGTGCTACACGGTGGGACCTTGTTGTTTATCCATTCTGTATATAATAGTTTGCATCTGCTAAAAAGGATGACTGATTTTAAATTCAATCATCCCAAATGGTAAAACAGTAGAATCATATTAATCACAGTCTGAAAATATAGCAACAGATAATATTTACATGGTAACCATGGACAATACCATGACATGAGTGATCCAGAAATCAGTATCACATTTGAAATGTCTTGGTTAAAGGTTTTCTGCGGAACAATTACAACCAGCATCTCAACCAAGTTCATTCCAAAACAGAGACAAGTTCTCTAATATTTACTGTAAAATATTCCAATTACAACTAAGAGTGATAATTAGGGGGAATGGAGCAAATGTTCTTAAAAGGAGAGAAGTCAGTGCTGTATTTTTTTGTTGGTGTTATTTGTATTTTGTTTTGGTTTTGTGTGTGTGTTTATGTGTGCCCGTGCGCGTGTGTGCGTGTGTGTGTGTGTGTGTGTGTGTGTGTGTGAGACCTTTGGGTCTGGATGTCTCTGGGGGGCAGGGGAGCCCAGATTGGGGGCCGGAAGAGAGCCGTGTGGCTAAAATTCAAATCTATTACCTTACTTTCAACTTACCCATTTAAAAGTATGTGGTGAAATTTGAAAATTCTTTCTCATTTTCCGCCAGACCTAAATAATCTCTCTATTCTTTTCTCAAAACCTGGTCTTCAGCTCTGCAGAACATTTCCTCAGGAGGGCTATAAAGTCTCTTGTCTTAAAAATGGAATATATTTCTTATGTGGCCCCAAGGCAAGGGACTACTATGATGGCTTTGCATCAGAGAAACCCTCTCCTCCTTTCTCTGACCCCCCTGCAGTGTGTATTTAAGATAAGGATTCCATGTGCCCCTCCAGGATCATCATTTTTCACACTGCATTACTTCTCCTGAAACCCTGTCTTCCTTGCTGGTCTCCTTTTCACAGCCACTAAATCACTTTTCTGTTACACTTCCATCCTCTTCACCTTCCAAAATGCTTTAGTTGGGGTGAGTCTTTACCTTGAAATGTTTTAATAAAAAACGAGGGAGGGAGACTAAAGGAACAGAGATTGATTTTGAGATACAGGTGGCAGCACAACAGAAAGAGCAGATTGCTAAGGGTTATTTTTTGAGTAAGTACTTCTGAATTTTACGCTATGAATATATATTCCACTCATTGACCAAGATTTAGTCAAGCAACTCCCTGAAGGCTAATAAGAATTATAGCACTAGAAGCTGGGGGGTTATATTAGAATTTTCTTGGGAGAGAGACATTTTGTTTTCAAACCTGCATTTTTCTGAATGAGTATCAGATTTCTGAAAATGGAAAGATGACCCCCGCTGAATTCTGAATGTTCTAGAGTCATGAGATTTTGATAGGCTACTTTTGGTTACTTCAGCCAGACTAAAGCATAACGCCCCAGAGAGGTGAAACTGTTGAGGTGTGCATTTCCACTCTTTTGGCAAAGGGGCAGAAGTTCACAGCACAGCTATCAGGAGGTACCAGGAGAGGGCTGCCATGTGACTCGCCATGCTGATTTCCAGTGAAGTTTCAGTACTGCTTAGCTTCTCTGAAATAACATCTGTTATTTGAACCACAAAACACACACACTGCAATCTTCCAGAAATTACACATTGTTTTTACTCTCTTGTTTAATGATCTTTATGAATCAATTAGAACAAAAAATAGCATTAAGCAAACAGAATCCAGAGAAGACAAATTAAATTTCAGCGACACAACATGAACTACTATTAATATTTCTTTAACTAAAACAACAAAAACCATTTGGACATTAATCCCAAAGTCATCAACAAACAGTCAAGACTCATTTTGGAAAAAAGTAAAACTCTGACAAGAATGAACTGCAGAACTGGAATTTTTTCAATATTTCAAAAATAATTTTTATATTCTAGATCTTTGATTTTATCTGCATGGTAAATATTTTCTCTTGTAGTTGATGAGGTAGAAGTTGCCCATATGGTTAGTTATATTGAATAATTTCACATACCCACAATATATTTGGCATTTTTACTACACTGGAAATATTTATTAGAATTGAACATGCTTTGTATAATTTTAAAGTTCTACCCAACATGGGGCAGAACACCCAGACATTCAATAAATATTTCCTGCATCAATGAACTCTGCACAGTGTTCAGAATCAAACAATTAATAGGCTAGCACTTAAAATCAGCTTGTCACCACTATAGGTGATCTTACCCAGGGTTCTTAGAATTATATTCAAATATTCCAAGGCTGGGGAGAAAAGTGTGCTCGTATTTAATCCCATAAATATTGTATGGTATATTTAACATGGACACAGATGAGCGCTAAGTCTCTGTTGTTAGCCTATTATTTTCCTCTTTGCATCTTCCCTGTCCCTTCCGCTAGTGTGTGGCTGCGTCTGCAGCAACTGCCATGCGTGGAGGCTCCCGGCTGCCAGTGTGGCAGCAGGCACCGGCCTCAGCGCTGTGACGTAGCTATTTAATGAACACAGCTTCTGTAGCTACTGTGTGAAGTACAAAAGGGTAGAACTGCCCTGGAAAAGGCATGGCTTGTAAAATGGAAGAAAAATGAACAAAATTTCTGGAAACAAAAGGCCCACACCTCCTCCTTCTCCCAAAGGCAAACATTAACTCTTTATGTTTTGCCAATCTAGAGGTTCAAACCAAAGGGTCCTTGCCATGTATTGTGTATTTTTTGAATCATGATCCTTGTTTAGTTTTTTTCCCATGTGGAAAACGTGTAAGGTAAAATTGCTCTGTGTAAAATTACCCAAACTAAGCAAAGGTTTGTCTGCTGTTTGTTTATCCCTTTAGATTTAATAGAGAAGGCACATCAACTTTCTCCTTAGCATAACACAAACACAGTATTGTTCAGTTGGGAAATATTCTCATCAGAAATAACCATGAGCAAAATGCGATGGCAGTGATGGAAACAGTGTAGCCCAGTTGTGGTTTTTTGCAATCTCAATGCCCCATTAAATTCCATGGTGAGGAAGGTCAATTCTTAGGATCTGTTACAACATGCAATAATCTGTAATAATCAACATCAACTACTAAATTAGAATGTGAGCAAGTGGAAGACATATTAACTGCTAATATTTTTGGGGAAAAAAACAAAAACAGAAAACAAACAAAAAAAATCCTCATGATTTCCACACTAGCAGTGCTGGTGATTAACTGGATAGAACCATCTACAATGTAATGGAGAAGAAAGAATTGAGTATGTATTTAAGGCATTTACAGCATCAGTGAACAAGATGACCCCGTGAATTCAGAAAGTCAAACTCTCCACTTCGCATATGAGAACACTTGCCCAGGTGGTTGGCAGAAAAGTTCAGATTAGAACAGGTTATAGGTTATTCTTTGTGCACTCACATTTGACTGAGCTGAAGATGTTAGGTGAATTTTTTAAAACCCACTCCCCCCGACACATATATTCTTTCCCTTCTCCTGTATTTTGCTTGTAATATTCCCAAGACCTAATACAATGCGTCTCACTAGTATGTAGTAAATAAATATTGGCTGAATGAATAAATGAACAAATGAGTGAATGATCACAAACACACTTCTACACTATATATAATTGTTTTATGCTTGTTTCCAGGTGGTTATTGCTTCGTATTTACTAACATTTCCACCTGTTCTTTGCTACTTCAGTTACTTTTACACCGCAACGAACACCTTGATTTGTCTGGTTTATTTCTTCCCTTTTGCTTGGCTTAGCTTAAATTTTCAGGAAAGAATTACCAGATCAATAGGAATGCACACTGTAATGACTCTGGATTAGACAGCCAAATTACTTTCCCAAATAATTTTATTAATCTATAACGATCTAACAGCGTAGTAGCAGAATGGTTCCATCACAACCTAAACTGGAGTTAGTGAGAATCATGAAAAATGAAAACCAAGTAAAAATTAATTGGAAATTACTTGTGCTTTTCATTTGGTTTATTTTATTGCACTGGCTCTTTCTACATGTCTTTTTTTTCTGTAATTGCATTTATCCTGTTTTGAGTTATATTTCATGTTCCTTAGTATCTTATGTGAAGTCTTAGGTGACGACCACCCCCCTCCCCATATTTTATAAGATAATCACATTCTTCCACACATTAGGCTTTAGCCATGAGGCTGAGGTCATGGAGGAGAAGCAGGACAGACTGAAGGTACACTTTCTTTTAAGCATTGATAAAATATCCTGAAGTGAGATTCGTAGAAAATATAACCTATCTACAAACGTAAGTTTAAAAATCAATAATAGTTCTCTAACAGTAAGACAAAGGATAAACAAAAGGAAAGCAAATGATAGGGATGTAATATGCATTTTCATACGGAAGTGTCAGATACAATTCCACTAGAAGGCACAACAAGGTTGGCAGATGTGTACATCGATATGCAATATCATCGGGAAGGTGACAGCTACAAATTCTGATGAGCACGTGTGTGTTTATTGGCAACTGAAATGCCAGCAGGGGCATTACTATTGGCGATGTGTGCAAACTTACAAACAAAGAAAAATTCTTTCAATTTGTTTGCTTGTTATATTCTTGGGCAATTCAGTAGCGATACTTAACATACGTGTGTGCGTAAGTGTAAGAAAGAGTTATAAATGTAGGCTCAGATAATTTTAAACAGGCTTCTTATGACAATTTCTGGAAGAACATGTGAAGGCCATGCAGACACAGGATGTATATGTGGCTAGATGAGGCTCTCATGCTTTGAAGGTTGTTCAGCATCCCTGGACTAAATGCTCTAGAGTCCCCCAAACATTATGATGCCCAAACCACAAAATACCCCAACACATTTCTAACCACTCCCACCCCTGGGATGGTATAACTACTATTAAGAGCCACTGACAGAGAAGCTGGGGCTGGATAGAGGGAGGGAGTTTTAAAAAGAACAACTATTACTACAACTCCAGGGAATTACGAGAAGAGGAGAAAAGGGTTAAGACATTTTGTGTTCTGAGCTCTCTTCTATTCTTTTTTGCCCAGAGGAGAAAGTATTACATAAACAGAAAGGAAAGCAGAGGGACCAGTGGAGCCAGGACCAAGAAAGGAGGTGTGCTCCCAGACCACCCCATCCCAATCCCACCTGGACAAAGACAGCCCCGAAGCTAATGAGCAGCTCAGGTGGGTGGGCAGAAAGACAACCTGAGTTGAGCTTTCCTAAGCAGCCTGGGTTCCTCTGTAGCTTGGAAGAGAGCCTGAGAGGGGATGTACAGATGGGCCAAGAGAAGAATTAGGCTGGAAGGAGGGATCATCAGGAGGACAAAGTGGCCCTGTGTACCTGAGTGGGAGTCCCGGCTCATCTCAGGGAGGTTATAAAACTGGGGAAAGCAGAGGTTGAACCAAGTCAGCAGAAAGAGCAGCTGGGCTCTGACCAAGCTGAGAAAGCACCCAGGCCACCAGGCCCACCAGCTATAGATGTCATCTGGCCACACATGCCAGCAGGGCATGCAGTAACTAGGCAGACATGAGACACCCCTGCAAGAGAGGCCGGCTCGGGCCAGAGAACAGCATGGAGATGATGAAGGTACAGCCAAGATTCCCTACTGCTCCCCAGTGTCTTAAGGTCACATTGGCCAAACTGCTCTCCAGACAATCGGATACCATCTCGGAGAATTCAGGAGCAAAAGGACAAAGTTACAAGATCTCTGAACATTCGTACCTGAAGAGCTTCAGTTTGTTACCCCCTCCTTCACAAAAACCCTCAAAATTTAAATTATTGCACTGGACTAAGACAAAATTGCTGAACAGAACCAAACTAAGTATTTAAATCCCCCAGGATTTAACTAAGTATTAAATCCTGTAGGACGGGGGGACATAAGATCAAATTATAGAAAAATTAAACATACACATTCTCTTTGTACATCTCAGTGTAACATAAGCAAACTTCCAAATCTCATTAAATCATCTAGTTAGAATTTAATTCAGGGCTTCCCCTGTGGGCAGTGGTTAAGAATCCACCTGCCAATGCTGGGGACACGGGTTCGAGCCCTGGTCCGGGAAGATCCCACATGCCGCAGAGCAACTAAGCCCGTGTACCACAACGACTGAGTCTGTGCTCTAGAGCTCACGAGCCACAGCTACTGAGCCCACATGCTACAACTACTGAACCTGCATGCTTAGAGCCCATGCTCCGCAACTAGAGAAGCCACCGCAATGAAAAGCCCCCGTACCGCAACGAAGAGTAGGCCCCCACTCGCCGCAACTAGGGGAAGCCCACGCGCAGCAACAAAGACCTAATGCAGCCAAAAATTTTAAAAATAAATAAATAAATAAATTTATTTTAAAAAAGAATTTAATTCAATAATTAATCACTAGAATGTAAGCTCCATGAAGGCATGGATTTTACCTGATATTTTCTCTGTTGAGTAGTCCCCAACACCAAGAACAAAGCCTGGCATGTAGAAGGTGCTCCAAAAATTAGTGAATAAATATTAATTTTAATAATTACTAATAATTATAATAATAGCAATGCATATTTATTAAGCAATTAACATGAAGGGTATAGAATTGGAATAATCAACCCATGCCACCTCTCACCATGAAAGCCACATTTTAACCTCAGTAGTTCAACTGATATTCATCAGTTTCTAACCCCAAATCCTTAAGCTATTCACTGTGAATGAAGTACAAATGCATCCTTAATTCATTTCAGAAGTTTATTTCAATTCAAATAATTAAAATTAAATAAAATTTAAGACTTACTTCCTCAGTCACACTAGCCCCATGTGAAGTGGCCATCCAATGCCATATGTGACTGGTGGCTCCCATGGTGGGCAGTGAGCTCCAGAAGATAGACAAACATTATAGACCATTTCCATCCCCACAAAAAGCTCTATGAGACAGTGCTGACTAGAGTGTAGTCACTTCTAGCCGCCTCTAAGGACCCCTCCAAAGCTTCCTCCTCTTCAAAATATGGATGGTTGAGAGAAAGTGTTCCTCTTACATCTTGCAGTGCCTGAGAAAAGCTTTAAGTGTTACACTGGCTGATAGATACTTATTTGCAATTTCTTATGTGTTTCTCTCTATAGGAAGACTTAGGGATATTGTATAGTTGTTTATGTGTATATGAACTTGCAGAAATCAGGAGCCTAATGACTCCACAGACAGTCATATTGGGAGGGAACATCATTATTTAATGGGATGATGAAAGTGACGGTGACTAAAATAAGGAGATTTCTTCATCTTTCCTTCAGAGCCTGTGCTGAGTCAGGTCAGGTCACAGAACTGGGCACAGGATGGGATGTGAAAAACAAATGCATGGAACAGCCACTGTGCTAAACTCCCACTCCACATGTGGGCTTCTCTTCAAAGGCAGGACTTCTCAAAGTTAGTATTTTTTCACGGTATTGAAAAATACATCAATGCTTGACATGAAATCATGAAATTTTTTGATCCTCTGCATATAGAATTTATGGGATAAAGTAATGTATTCTGTACCCCCCAAAATCAAACTGTACCAAGCCTAATTTATGCTGTTTTTAAAAGTTCATTAAATGTCAGAAGATTAATATCCTTATTTCCCCACTTGTGGAAGCCACTGCCCAGATCTGATGTACAATGCAACCTCCCTAGATAGGTATGTGTTACCAATTTTACAAAGACAGCTTTCTAAAACTGCACTTCAATTTTTTCTTTTAATTTAGATTTTGGAACTTAAAGAGTAAGCTTTAATTATGTATGAATATCACTTACAAGAAAAACTCCACTGTATCAGGTGCATGAGAATTATTAAACCAGTGTATTTCTGATTTAAAACACAAATGTTATTCTAAATCTATTATTAGAGTTATATATGTGTTAAAAGCTAAGGATCACTATCATCTCAAACAAGATTTCGCTTCTCACCTTTTTGTTTTCAAATAAAGGCAGGCTAGAGTCCAAACAATAAGTCTGTCCCCCGCAAAAAAATAAAGGTTAAATGACTAAACTCCTAACTTCAGTTTCCTCATCTGTTGAATTAGAGTAATAATTGTATCCCCCTCACAGATTTGTTGTGAAAAATAAATGACACCATGCATGAAGATGACTGGCGTGGTACCTAGCATATCACAAGTTCTCAGCAGATGTCAGAAGTGGTGTTATTTATACGATCTCATCTGTTAGGTTCTGCTGTCATCTTGGAAATGACACCCTCTGCACTGGGTGCCACCAGACACTAGAGTCCAGGGGGCATGAGAGCCAAGGGTAGAGGGCGCCCAGGTGGAGAACTGGTGAACAACAGAAGGTAGCCCGCTGAACTAAATCTCACATTGATGGGGACATCAGAGGTGTGGGCTGCCAGAACAAGAGCATCAGGAGCCAAAGAAACACACCTGGCGTCAGAGGCGTGGGTTCAAATCCCAGCTTAGACTGATGCATTACATAAAGCAAAAAATTCAAGCAAATTCCTCAGATGCTCTGAGCCTCAGTTTCCTCCTGTATCACTTAGTTTAATGAGTGCTCAGCTCACAGGATTTTTAATAAGATTGGATCACCATCTTTAAGAAAGTAGCCAGCAGTTAGGTGAAAGAAGGGCAGTTCTCGTACATGTTTATGAAAAGGGAGGTGCTCATTAGAGAAAATGGTTTGGGCATCCAGTGGAAAGTAATTCAGCTTACATTAAACTCACAAAGCTCCTGAAAAGTGTTCCTATACTGACTTGGAAATAGAGTAGGTGAAATGGCAGTCTTGATGGAACCATCTGAAATACAGGCTTGTGAACCAGAACTGCTCCATGACAAAGTATTTATAAGCAATGAGGAAAACATAGACTACGTTTCACACAACAGTCTGTTTTTCTACCTCAAAGGACTATCCTTTAAGTCCTCTTTACTCTAGTACTAAAATGAAATGCCTTTCTTACAGGTGTTAAAGTAGATGGTGACAAAGAAGCTGTGCATGTGTGTTTAAAAGACTTTACTAAAATTTATTTTAATCAGAAACTGTGTTGCCCCAATGCTTTTATTTAAATTTACTCATCTGTGAAATTCAAAAGTCCAGTTTTCTATGATGAAAATCTGACTTCTCAGGGAGATACCGTGATTGATGTCATCACTACTGTGTAACCAAAATAACAGCAGCAGAAGCACCTTGGCTGTTCCGTATCACCCCTCACAGACAACATTCAGAGAAACAGCTCTATGGGGTAGGTACTTTTCAGCATGTTCTTTTTATAGACAAGAAATTGACGATGCAAGGGAAATAAACATGCAAAAATGTGACACCCATTTTTATATCTGTATAATATTTGTATGCATAAAAATACAGGACTTCCCTGGTGGCGCAGTGGTTAAGAATCCACCTGCCAATGCAGGGGACACGGGTTCCATCCCTGGTCCGGGAAGATCCCACGTGCCGCGGAGCAACTAAGACCGTGCACCACAACTACTGAGCCTGCACTCTAGAGCCCGCAAGCCACAACTACTGAGCCCACATGCCCCAACTACTGAAGCCCGCACACCTAGAGCCTGTGCTCCGCAACAAGAGAAGCCACCGCAATGAGAAGCTCGCGCACCACAACGAAGAGTAGCCCCCGCTCGCCGCAACTAAAGAAGGCCCACGTGCAGCAACGAAGACCCAATGCAGCCAAAAATCAATAAATTAATTAATTAAAAAGAAAATACATAGATTGACACAACTTCAAAAGACTTATCATTTATTATTTTCTATATTATTCAAAATGAATACTGTATTGAAATTACAAACCACTTTTTCTCTCCTTGTGCCTAAACAGGTAATTTATTGATTACAGGAAGTCTTATTTTTTTTAAAAAAGTGGCCAAATATATTTAAAGTAACCGCAAACCTGCTTTGGCCCGTTGTTCAATAGTAATTGTGAGGCAGAACTTAAAATGTGCTTGCACGCTGGCACCTGCCCTCTCTTGCTGTTCTTAGAAGCCCATGTGAATAAGCCCAGGCTTAGCCTGTGGAACGATGGAAAATACGTCACCCATGCCCAAGCCAACAGCCAATCTCTGGATACATGAGTGAGGCCCTAGCCAGCCCTGTCCACCACACCCCACCTGTCAGTTAACCATAGAAGGAGGCAGCCCATCTAAAATCAGCCAAATTCAACCCAGCCCAGAAAAACTTGTCCAGCAGAATCATGCGCTAAATGAACAGTTGTCAGTTGAAGTTACTACGCTCTAAGGTGGTTTATTATACAGCAAAATTAACGGATTCTTTACCCCCAAAAGGAACGTATGTTATTTTGTCACGAGAAACATGAGAACTGAAGTCTTAGAGAAAGAATTAAGATCTTTTACCCAGTCATTACCAGGAACATTGCTTCAGGGAACCCTTTTAATCTGATTTATGTGGTTAGTATATAAAGACAACTAGTCAAATTGGATAATGTGGCAGATGGTATCGGATTTATGCATATTTATGGAGCACATGTTTAACTGTCTACTTTGCTGTCCATCTTTTTGTCTCTCAAATAGATGATTACTTACAATAATTGTGATACTTTAACTGGCTGACACTCTAAATCCAGCTTCTTCCTTTGGAAGCACTAGGAAAAAAAACCAAACCAAACAAAAAAAGCCACCAAAGCTCCAAAGAGCTATTCTAATTGTTTTACAGTTTCATTAGAAAACATCCTGTCTGTTATGCTTGCTTCCGGAAATTCTAATGATAATAGTGTTTGTTGCTACTGCTTAATTCCCCCTCAGGGTGTCTGCCTTTTACAGTTACAATTACAACTGGAAAGTCGTCCAACCACATGTTCACATCAATTTACCCATTAATTTATTTGACCTGTTAATCTATTAGTTACCCTCCCGGTAATCCATTAAACTGCTTAAAATAATATTTGCAGTCTCTAGTGTGGGATGCCTTTGGGTCAAAGATGATGAACTCAAATTATTAATGATGATGCTATTTTATTCATTTTGGAAACTTTGATAGCGCTATAAAGCATACTGTGAATGCCTTCTTAATTACATGACTGCAGAGGAGAACATAAAGGCCAGTGATAGGGCAATAACTCATTCCGAGGCTCCTACTATCACTCAGCCGGTTCATTCTGTACCCAGGAAAATATGCTGAAAGACACGTGTAAGTGGAGGAAACTGTATACTTGGTGCAATCAGAGATAAATGGGAAGGGACCAGATTTTGCCCTTAAAAGATGACGGTGTGAGTTGAGGAGACAAATTTACAAAGCAACTCCTTACAATTCAGAGCAAGAAGGAAATCAAATACTGTTCTAGCAACTCACTAGAGGAAACACAGGGGCTTGAGCCGACCCAGGAAGCACTGAGGGATGATCCAACCTCTAATCCAAGGTCTTACGATCAGACCTTACAGGATAGAGACAGATACTTTAAGGGAATGAATCCAGCCAAGGGAAAGAAAAGCAGATGGGCGTGGTGGCAACCGTGACCAACTACAGGGTTTGTATCTGTCAATGGTGGCAGCCACCACGTAGTTCTGTCCACTGCTACGGAGGACCATGAGCTGCATCACCAGATCTTCTGACTTTTCAAGATAATGTGGAAATCCATAACTATACACAAAATCATTTGCTTCTGAGGTATTTGCAACTAACTCAATTTTTTTAAACTACACAAAGCAAATAAACCACATCAGTGGATTTACTCTTGAAGATAGGCAGTTGGTTTGTCACTTTCATGACAGAAAGCATTCATGAGCAAAGTATGGAAGAATGAAAAAGTACAGTGAGTTCAGGGAAGAGTGTGGGTCAAAACAGCTGAAGGGTGCAGGGTGTGATTAATTAACGGAACAAGCATCTGAGCTATATTAACACATTAAGGTCATCTGAGAAATATTTTCAACATTGATAACCAAAAGAGTAAAAGCTGAGTTTGAATTTTGTTGTTATTGTTCTTTAAAATGTAGCTCTGACTTTAAGCATCCCTGGTCTGTTAAGCATCTGCCCAATATCTTTCCTGCTCTGCTTTTTGTTAGACTTCAGAGAGAGGAGAGGCGACGAACGTAAACCAAGGTCAGACGCAGAGGATGGTAAAGTGACCCCTGACATTCCTGTTCTTAATCAGACCAAGGAGTGTGCTAAGAAAAACACACACTGAGGTGTGGAAACCATAACATATCACCAGGGAAATGAGAGAGCAGGGTTGGTTAGAAATGCAAGCCACCTGCTGATACTGTACCCTCGATAGTAAGAGACACATATGAATAGAAATCCCTGAGTCTTAAACTAACGCCCACCTCCTTTTTTGTCATTTTCCCAAAACTGTTTCTCCTAAGTGTTAGGTGGCCCCCCTCTGCCTTGCCACCTCAGTCACCTTCAATCTCACTCCTGGGTGACCTAACACAGTCTCTCCTCCTCCTTCTGATGTCCCCCAATTTGATCAAAGACGTATGTCCGTTCTCTGCAATGAAGTATTAAAAATGTCATAGGTCAATGCCAAAGAACAATACTTGAATGACATTACAAAATAACAAAGAAAGCATCGAAAGGCAGAGGTATCAACTTAGCTGTATTTTTCACCTCTCTGAATAAGTTTCCCAACTCACCCACCGTAATAAAGCCAAGCAGCCCTAAGTGCCTTTCAATGCTAAGCCGCGCATTTTTTTGTAACACAAACTAAAACACGCACTAAGAAGGCAACACTAGTACCACGTTACTTTTCCTCAGGGCTCTGCAACTACAGATTCATTCACAGTTATCTTCCTTAGTCTTCACAAGAGGATTATAAGGTGATATTATTATTGGTGGGGGGAGAGTGAGGAAGCCTCGACTCAGCTGGCGTGACAACTCCAATAAAAGTGACAGAACCAGATAACTATCACAGTAACAAAAGGATTTACTGAGGTTTTACTATGTAGCAGGCACCTTCTCAGCATTTGACATGTATTATTTCAATTAATCCTTATGACCCAGTGAGGCAGGGACTAAATGGTCCTCTTTTTCACAGTTGACACAACTGAGGTACAGAGAAGTAAAGTAGCTAATCAAGGTCATCCAGTGACCTTTGTGGGGGTGGTGGAATTCAAGTGAACCATTTACCCAAAGCCCACCCACTCCATGGCCATAAGATATTGCCTCTCCACAGGCAAACTCTAGTTTCCTGATTCCAGATCTACTACCCTTTTAATTCTGCCCCAATTGTTTCACTCACAAACCTGAAAGACAAAACCTACTACTTTTTCCATAGATTAAGAGAGGATAGGTCATTAGCCTTCCTCAAAATGACTCCAGTGAAAATATTTCTGGCTCCAAACATTATGAAATTGTGTTACGCTCTGGCATGACCACTCTACTCCAGGATTTGGGATTTCTATATTTATTTTTATATTCTCCTGGGCACCCCAAAGAATGCAAATACCTGACAAAAATACATTCAATAAAAGAAAGTGGAAAAATGAGGGGAACACACTTATTGGCGTTATGAGACCTGAACCCTCACTGGAGGTGAGTCTAGTCATTATGGCCATGAGAGGTCGAGCAGCCAACATGGAAAGGAGAATAATTCATTACATGAGACACAGTTTCTATAAATCAGAACTTAATTCCAGTTCTGTCCTTAGAATCAAAGGGCTGCACCTTCACAAATACCTTTCCTTGGTAATATTTCCTATCACTACAAACAGCTCAGAAGTGAGACCAGTACAAATGAGCACCTACCTATGTGCTGTTAGCAAGGAAACTGCTCACCACTTCCTCACTAGACCAAGGGTGCCCGAAGTACTGCTGTTACAGAACTCTCTTGAATACCAAGGGAGGGCATTACCTTTGAGGACTTCAGTGACAATGTGCAGGCTACGTGGCAGAGAGAAGATTGCTAGGGTGCCCCTCTACACATCCCCACATTTGCACTGAAGCATTCACCAGATTAGCCAGTGATCACTCTCAATTTCAACAGCTTGTGGGCACCATCTCGTGGGGAGGTCATACACAAGCACCAACGTATCCACATGCACCGACGTATCCACACACCATCTACAGCTCCTCTCTTTCACGTGTTCAGAATACTCTGAGCCAGCCCTTACCAGTCTTGGGTGTGCTTTCAGAATCTAAAGTTT